>NC_091245.1:172595000-173845000 GCF_042477335.2 Ovis canadensis | reverse complement strand
TAATCATCGTTTCTGCCACATTCTTTTCAGATTGTTTCAGATTTGTGTAATAGGAATAAGTGAAGCCATGGCCATATGAAGTAGAGCTTTATTAACTGTGCCTGGCTTAGCTAAAAACTAAGCACTGGATTCATGCTAATGAGCCTCTTTAGTATTATATTGTTGTGATTTATAATGCACATTGAGTCTACGTTAAACGAATTTATGACCATCCCTAGTTGTTGGGTTTTATGGCACATTGAGGGTTTAACAGGATATTGTCTACTGATGGTCCAGATTTCCTGTGTTTTTGTCTTTGTGTCTGCTCTCCTATACCTTCCTTCCTTTATTTTTGTCCCCAGGTCTTTCTCTTCTACTTCTCTGTTTGGCTGGTGTCTGGGGAAGCTTTTGGTGCATGCTCTGCCTGCCCGGTTCACCAGAGCTCCAGGACCTTACTAGAGACCAGGTGCCTGGCCCTGATCCTGAACACACACACACTGGTGAAATTCAGCTACTTGCCTGGGGAGTTGGCGGGCTTCTATTATAATGGATGGAAAAATGCCCTCTGCTTTGCAACCTTTTAGACTAAATAATACCACTTACAAGAAATTATGAATGTTATAGGAACCACCAACTGTGTGGGAGATGAGTACCAGGAAAAAAAAAAAAAGTTTCAAAATGATGAGTGTGAAATTTTCAGAAGGCATTGTTTGGTTTGTCGTTTTCAGTCCAAAAGGCAACTTACATCTTCGCAGGGGAGATGGGCAGAGCTTCATTGAATGATCTGGTTCAGTCTCAAGTAGTTTAGTTACGTTTCATTATAATATTAAAGTACTTTGTCCTTGCAAAGTAATCATGAATTATGTGTGAAGCCCTAGGTGGGGAAAGTTTGAAGGAAGACAGTGTTATACGGACAACCCAAATCCTCGTTAATGTCCTTTCTCATCTCTTATTTTTATGGCTCTGCCAAATGCCATCACATTCTGTATGCATATATATAATTGCATGCAGATGCCGGGCATCTTTCATTTTAAAGAAAACTAGGGGATGGCCAGATGTAATCTTCCTTGCCTGTGATTCATTCACATTTTGAAATTTAGTGTATATAGGAACGGGAAAGAAGGAACATTTCATTCCACATCAACCTATACAAACTTTCAAGCACTATGGTCTATATCCTGATCCTTGAGCAATATTGAAACCCTCTCATTTTGCTGGAGCAGCTTATAGCCCCAAACTCTTCTCTTCACGTTCAGAAAGTTTTCCTGTCAAGGCTTCCAGAGTCTTCTGACTCCCATTGCAATCACATCCTTGGAGATGTCAATATTAGTCTTCATTGTGTATTCTAGTGTTTAAATGGGACTTTGCCCTACAGTCTTTTTGACACTTCAGATGCAACTGTGATTCTCAGCTTGTTGACTTCACTGTCAGGAACTCTTATCGTTATTCTGCTCGGCTGTGTGTATCCCTGGCTAAGTCCTGCTACCCTCAGGAATCGTTAATTCCAAAATCTCATTCTGCAAACTCACCCATAGTCCTTCTGCCTCTCTTATTTCCTTGTACCCATAAAATCTTCCTTTCAATTTTATTGATATTTTCCATTATTCGTATTCTGTTCTCTGGTCTTTTGAATGTCTTCTTTCATTTCCATACTCATTCTGGATCACACTAATCATTAGCTAGACGGATCTGAGTTCAAACTCTAGTTCTCCAAGTTATTTATGGTGTGTTGATACTAATAATATGGCTGATTCATGTTGATGTTTGGTAGAAATCAGCTTTACAATACTGTAAAGCAATTATCTGACTAAAAATAAATACAAAGGGCTCTCAAAGAATAGTAATTTACCTAGCTTCTCTGCATCTCAAAATTCTGACTTGTAAGAAGTGTATTATAATATCCATCTTGTGGAGTGGTTGAAAGTATAGGATATAGAAAAGTGTTGGTTAACTGTCTAATATAGTTCAAGGCCATTAGTTGTTATTAATGTGAGCTGCTTTTATCTTCAATATTAGTTAAGAGAAAGATAAATGAAGAAAAGGTGAATGAAGTTGGGGCAGAATAATACAGAGCTAAGGAGTATAGATTTGTAAGTTCTTCAGCAGTGAAGTAGCACCATTTAAAATTCATGTGAGAGGTTTTCCCAAAAAACCAGTTTGTGTGATAGTAATAAAGACAAGAGAACAGAGTAGGAAGTTTGTTGCATGATATTTCCAGGTTAGCATATCTTGTTTCATATTTTATCTTTTAAAAATATAGATCATGTTCGATACTGTACTGTTACATTTTGTACCAGATAGTTTTATTCTTTATGGCTGACTTAATAGAGAACATTTTATGTATGTGGTAAGTGTGAGTTTATTTCTGTAGTCAAGGAGATAATGGGTTTCTTTTGACGTATCTACTGTCTTGTTGCACTAATTGAATTGTACGATGAACTTGTGTCTCCATAACTAAAACTAGGGACCGGTCATGCTGGAGCCGCTGAAATGCCTAAAGTGCTTGACCTTAAGTTTCCAAAGCATTTGGATATGTTGTTTAGGTGCTAAGTCAAAGCAGTCTCCTCAGGAACATCAGTCTTATTAAATTAATGTCTAATCTCTGTGAATTTATATGTTATCAAAACACTTTCAAAGGTGACATTCATATTTGAAATGAAATACGAATGAAAAGACTGGGGTTCACTTGATGATGTCGTACATTGTTTATTATACTGCAGAGTGAATGCTTAACATCAGCCTAGGATGGTGATGTCATACTTTCTTATACCACTGTTTTCACACATTTTCGTCAGGATAGGTCAGTGAGAAAAGATAAGAATTTCAACTAATGGCAAACACTTTGTACCTTTTAATAAGAAGTTGTTTTTAATTTGAAAACTGAGAAAAGAGCTGCATGGCAGCTCGGTTGTTAGTTTATCTTACCCTCAAACTTTTATGAATTCATTTATTTATTAATTGGTTCCTTAATATGATTAATTGAACACCTACACTGTCCTGACCCTGTTGTAGTTACACAGACTAGTTGTGAATTGTTGAACCTGATTCCTCTTCCATATGGATTAGAGAGTCGGTAGAAAATACCAGAAAACCTGAACAGTATCTGCATTTTGCTTTGAACGTTTTTTTTTTCTGTTCTCCTTTTCCTTCTCCCTTTCGCCCTTTTCCTCTCCGTCTCCTTTCCATCCCAGCACTTCCTTTCTTCCCCATCTCAGGGCTCAAGAGATGAGGAGATGGGACCTTGGAGGGGAAGACTGGTTTAAGGGAACTATTTTCCACCCGTGAGTTTGAGTCTCATCACAGTATCTGATAAGCCATTAGCTGCAGAACTTTGAAAAGAAAAGAGCCATGATTGACTTGGTTTCTTCATTCCACTCTTATCTGGTAAAGGACACTCAGGGTGCCAGTTATGCCCCTGGCTTGAAGAGTCACTGTGCCGTCTGTCCTTGTGGGGTAGACATTCTACTGGGAGAGACAGACCACAAAATCAACCTACACAGCATGTTAGAATCTCACTTGGTGATACGTTCAAGAAAAAGAGTGATCTCTAGGATAAGAGGCTGGGTGGTTACACTCTAGGATTGTTGGCGTGGCTCTGTCATTTCCTAACACTTGCCCAAGGTGTGTGGACACGTCCTCTTCTTGTGAGTCCGAGAGGGAGAAGGGAGAAGAGTGAAACCTCCCTCTCAGGGGTGGTGTGAAGGGGAAGAAAGTTGGAGGCTGATCCTGTTCTCACTGCCTCTGCCACCCCATCGTGGTTCCTGTATCAGGCTGAGCTGTCAGCTTCTCCATTTCCACCACCTGTCCCCAATTCGTATAAAAATCCTCTTTTAAGTTGTTAAGCCAGTTGTGAGGAAGAATGGGCTAGATGATGGGCACCAGGGAAGGATACAAAGAAGAAAGGGGCCCAGAGAGCAGAGGGTGGAATTCACTCAAGACAGCCTGAGTCTGCATCACAGTTGCCCTGAGCCAGTGTTGTGTTTGTGCCATTCAGCCCTCTTAAAGTGACAGAAATACATGGCATTTGGTTAGGTTCTGTTGACTGACTGATAAGTATAGTTGATTTACAATGTCATGCCAATCTCTGCTGTACAGTATGGTTTAGGTTCTTGGTACACGTTTGTTAACTATAGTGGCCTTGCGTAGACAGAAGAACACCAGCCGATTGTCCATTGTACACATATAAACGGGAGTGTTTGACATTTGATTTCTAGGCTGTGGTTACAGTCTCCACAAATTGTACCCTTTGCAAGGCCCCTGAAACATAAACTTGGCTTTTAAAGAAAGAAGATGCGGCTATTTCACATTCATCCCTGAAGAGTGACTAGGGCCATAGAGGGCATTCCAGGGGATTTGAGAACCATAAATGTGGAGTATGGGGAATACAGGAAGAAAACACTACTAGGCTTAGGTTTGAAGATTCCCAGTTAACTACCTGCTTCTCTGAAGACTGATGATGGGGAGAAGAGTCATGAAAGAGGGGGAGTTTTAGGGAACCTTTGAGTTCAAAGGGTAAAGTAGGAACAGAGACCATATAGGAAGAAATGGGGAGAAAGAAGCTTATTGATTTTTTTTTAAAGAAAGTGAAGCGTGGCAGGGACATGGAGAGTCAGCTATTTAGCAAGGAGATGGAGAGTCAGCTATTTAGAATTAGTAGTAGAGCCAGAGCTGGGGAGGGGCAGGCATTGAGGAAGGTGGATAATAGAGAAATGATAAGCCTGGAAGCTCACAGGCGCCCTGCAGGGTGCTTCCTATCCTGAGCTGGGGAGAATTTCCAGGCTCAGAGTTTAGGAGACCTTGGCAAGTTAGAGCTCAGCACTAGAGAAGATTAGTTGCAACTTGAAACACAGAGGGTAATTGTGAGCAAGACAGAAAAGCATCCTCCTTTCAAAGGTCAGGACTCAGCTCATGGTGGGCAGTCAAAGAGTAACCAAGTCGGAAAGGCATTCATAGCCCAATTTCAAAGTGTGCAGGTGACTGAATGGGGAGGTTTGAGATAGACTGATTGATTTAGAAGTAGGATAGAAGCTATATAATCCCGTAACCTGAAACCTTCCGTGTGTTCCTTAAACTGGTTACTTTGAACTGAAGATTTTGGTATAACGTAAATGTGGTCTATGGAACTGAAGATGTCTGTATTGAACTGCTTTGGGCCACACAGGGGCCTGGGGTACCAGGAGCAATGCCCATCCTAGGGGTTCTGTCTAGAGGGGAGACTGTCCTTCTCCAACTTTACCCTTAGTGGTGTGAGCAGAAGGTCTCCAAGAGAAGCAGAGTAGAGGTCAGGCCAGGGAGCCTTCTGTGCTGTGTGGTTTTGTCAGTGACACTGATCATAGCCAGAAGCAGCTGTTTTAGTGAAGTTCAAACTTGCTGCCTATTTTCAGTAGAAGCAGGAAGAATGTCAGGCGATGTTTGAATTTTAGGGCCTTTTATAAGGGCCTAAGATAAAACTGTTTAGGCCTTCTGTCCTCTGTCATTTCACTTATCAAATTCAAGCACAGCCTTTTAATTTCAACACACTTAGTTTCTGGAGATGAATAGGGCATTGAACGGGTTCTATAAACAAGTACATATTTCTGAGGCATAAACAGGAACACGAGCAGCACAAACAGCATGTCAGTAGGACAGGGGCTGTGCTGAGAGGAACGAGGCTGCAGCCCTTTCTTTGCTCCAGTCTGGGGAAGCAGCTCTGTTGTCCTTGATTTAAGGAGCATTGAAGTTGTAAATCAGAAAATGCTGATGTACCTACCCACCATTAGTCAGGTCTGCAGACAGTGCCACAGGGAGATGATATATGAGTAATATTATAGGCTGATTAAACACACGTTGCTTTTTAAAGAAATCACAAGATGAAATGGCAAAACAAAATGGATAGAATTGTTAGGGTACTAAGAATAGTGGAGGAGACTCTGAAGAAAATTTATACTTCTATCACATGGGAGGTCTGTTTTTTCATCCTCCTCTGAAAAGGTCCCTTCACTCAGTTTTAGATTTAACTTGCTTCCCTTGGCTCTGATTGTGTCTAGCAGATATAACAGAGTGAGAGCATTATTTGGGTTCACTCTCAAGAGGATGAGATCCCATTCGTGGTACCCCAAATTGAGAGCCCCAGTTCATTCCAAAATTGGCCAACCGTGGAAGGACTTAGCATCTTTACCTTAGCATCTTTGCATGCTCATCCTCAGCACAGGACCTTAGCTATTGGAGTTGTTAAAGAATTATCATGCCTGAGAACTGTCAAGGCATTTTGTTTATTTCGTATTCATCACCTTTTCTTGAGCAGTTTTCCTGTGGCTCTTGTGTTTAGAGATACTGTTTAACATTATCCCATTCAAAAGTGTAATTTGTTGTTAAATAGGTTAAATGCATGTGACTACATGTGTGTATGTGTGTGAGCGCCCCACCCACACTGTATTCATATATAAATGCATGTGAATAAGATAATTATAAATTAAACTTGTAATTTAGCAAATCACAGCGAATTCATTAAAGAAATTATCTGTCAATACAGTGAACATTTATTGATACATTTGTAAAAATAAAGTTGTATCTGTATTTGCTGGTAGAGAACCATTTTTAAAGGTTTTACAGAAATAAAAACACAAAGCAAGGTGCAGCAGTGTGTTTAGTATGATAACATGATGTGAAAAGGAATATATACAGACAGGTTCACATCTACGCTTGTTTACATTTGACCATGAGAAGAGGTAAAATGGGATGGAGTCATGACCTTGGAAGTGAGAAGCTCTGTTTCTTAGTAGAGAAGAAGAAGTTGAATAAAGATATAGAGAAATATTGAAATACTGAAAAATTAGTTGAGGAATAAAAGAAGGGAAGTTAGGGCAAATTCTGTGTGTGTGTGTATTTTAAATGCACATCTTAATTCGTGGGACTTTGGAGAAAGCTGGGTCATTGGTCGGATGATTGCAGCACCTTCTTCCATGTTCAGGTAAGAGTACAAATACATGCTGGGCACTTGCATGCTGAAGTGTGACTCACCATTGTAAATTAGTTTCTTTTTCTACCTGCCTTTGCAGAAATTTTCTTTTCTTTTTTTCCTTTGCAGTAACATTTATATGAATCTGTATTCTTACTGTGAAATTTCAGCATCCGGTCTGTAGACTTTTTTTGTGATAGGATACTGCCTATTGGTAGAACTAGAAATGGCTTGCTGGTTAGTCATTTTCTCTGGTATTTGACCTTTAGGAGGGTGAATGTGTAAACCTTTGAAACTGTTTGGCTCTGAAATATTGATGGATCTCTTAGGCAGATAAGTATTTGAATAGTAGGTTATATGTGATCTTTAAGGGACTAGGATTTTGAATAATGTTAACCAAGCACTGAAATTATTTTGTGTTTGTATCTCAGGGATAGCAGAATGACTACCCAGATCACTTTTCTGAATCTCATAAAATTAAGAAAATAGCTGCTGCTGCTAAGTTGTTTCAGTTGTGTCCGACTCTGTGCAACCCCATAGACAGCAGCCCACCAGGCTTCTCTGTCCACGGGATTCTCTAGGCAAGAATACTGGAGTGGGTTGCCATTTCCTTCTCCATAAGAAAATAGAAATGATGGAATATTTAATTTTTATTTGGCGTTTATATAAAAATTAAACGTTGGCAATCACTTCATGTCCTACCTTTAAGGACCTGGTAAAATTTAACCTGGATGTTTATGAACTTCCATTAAAATTGTTGGATTATTGGGTTTGAAATTAAAATTTCTTTTCCCCCACTAAAGAACAAAATGGAATGGGGAGTAGCAAAGTTGGAAAACAAACTTCATAGGACTTTTAAAGCCATATGAATGCTCATCCTATCAGTTCTGTTGATTTTCTTGGTGGGACAAAGTCTGGCTTTTCTGTATGTATTTTCTTGATTTTTACAATAAATGATTCTTTAAAATCATCCTAATGAATTTTTTTTCTGTAATTCTTGAGGTTTTACCTTTTTGTGTGTGTGTGAGATTCATATTACTTAGTTTTGATATTGGGTTTAGAACAAATCAGTTGATGTTGCCTCTATAAGCACAAACAGGTTATTTTCCTGTGTCGTTGCAAGAATAAAGAAGGGGGTGAGTGGGGTAATTGGGAGAGAACTGCTAACGGATGAGGATGAACTTTGATATCTTAGCCATGCATTTATATATGACATTTTTTTTCATAGAATCAAATTATATGTCATTTCCCTCACTCCCTCACCATCTTGCTTGTACTACTTTAAACTTTTTCTGCTAGCTGCTTCTTTCTAAGTCTAATAGCTTGCATCTGTGGATTTCATATATAAAGATAACATTTTCATCTTAGAAATATTTTTTCTATATAATAATAGGAAAATAGTGTATCAACAGAATTTTGGATTTGATATTCCATATGTAGGGTGAGTAAAACGGAAAGGAAACATGGCATCCATTTAAAGAATTTTGCAGTGTAGTGATTTAGTGAAAAGTTCTGATGATACTGTATTTCTAGAAATGAAAACTGAAACTTTTCAGGAGCAAGGAAACAAAGACGCAAGAAATGCAGCAACAAAAAAAACATACTATTGATTACTTCTGGCCTGAAGCTGAGTTGTAAAACCCCTCAGGCGTGTAGAAACTAGTATTAGCTACTTCCACCTTATGTGTTTTTGGGTCTATTCATTTGATTTTCTGCGAAACTTCATGCCTCCACTTTAAATATTTATGTTTATACTTTTCAAGTGGTTTCCACAATGGTTGACTATATATAGCTAATATATGAGTCTAGATTTAGTTAAGTTATATCTAACATTTTACCTAGTATGTTGGAAGCATATTGGCTACATGTAAGTAGAAGGCTGACAGAGGTTGAGATGGTTGTATAGCATCACTGATTCAGTGGACACGAACTTGGCCAAACTCCGGGAGATAGTGAGGAATGGGGAGGGCTGGCATGCTGCAGCCCATGGGGTCGCTGAGTCAGACATGAGTTAGCGACGGAATAGCAACAACAACAAGTAGAAGGATTTCTGTTTCACAGATTGACAGGTGCAGTTGTGAAGTTAAGTCAGAGAGAGTTAAGTTGAAACAAACTTTTTCATTTTCCTTTTGCACTTGAACATAACAGGTTTCTCTGAGGATTCTGTTTTTAACAAGTTAGTAGCACCAAGAGATCCTTATTTTCTAAATCTCACTCTCTAGTCTTTAATTTTTCTATGTCCTACCCTATACTTCATGAACAAAGGCTTCCCAGCTGGCTCACTGGTGAAGAATCCGCCTGTCAGTGCAGGAGGTGCAGGAGATGTGGGTTTGATCCCTGGGGTGGGAAGATTCCCTGGAGGAGGAAATGGCAACCCACTCCGGTATTCTTGCCTGAGAATCCTCTGGACAGAGGAGCATGGTGAGCTGTAGTTCATACGGTTGGAAAGAGTCAGACACAGCTGAGTGACTAAGCATGCACACATACATACTTCATGAACTGTTAACTTAAGATCTTAAAGTGAGAGAGTGGCTTAAAATAACTGTATATTTTATTGTTTATGATTGTTTCTCACATTAACCACTTTTCTAAACTTCTCTAAGCTTTCTGTAATTATTAAATAATTCATAATTTCTGTTGTGTTTATAATTATTTAAACAGTATTTGCATTAAATTCATTGCTGATGCACTATTGAATTTATTATTGCCTTAATTAAGAAAAAGTCTACTATTTCTCAGCATTTGTATGATGTACAAAAACTGTGTAGTCATTGTGCTTTATTTTTAAATTGCTTTCTTACTTTCAATGGAGAACCCATTCCATTTCCTTTACAATGTCTTTCAAGTTTCCTTAACTACAGTGTAAATCAATACCTGGAGATTTTATGTCTTGGCCATACTTTTGTTAGTATGGGAATGTAATCTTAATAAGTTGATTGTTGATGATGGTGAATCTTAAAATTAATGGCTTATTTACTGTATTATTATGGCTTTAAGTGTTTTTGTGTTTAAGTGTGGTATCTGATTTTACAAGATAATACCTGTAAATACATTTTTATTATTACCAATTTGTTAGTTTCCATTTTTTGTAGTAATTTTGTCTGAAATTTTTTCAGGATAAGTTTTCATTAAGTTGACTGAGTTAGTGGTATTGTGACATATTTAAATGAAAACACATGGATTTCTGGAATCTAGGATATTTTAAAAAGCTATAATTTAATTCAACCTTTTGAAACAATAATTGTTTATTTTCACAAATGTATTTTTATTCCTGGAAACAAGTTTCAGCATAATGATTTAAAATGATAAATTGATAGACATAACACATAATAAGGCAAATTAGATTTTAATTGACTGTGTTCTTTGCTTTCTGTAAATATCTGTATATCTTTCTATATAATACTTTAGACATCCAAAATGCTTATTAAAAAACCAGCTTCTTTCTCATATCAAGCTGAAGACTTGCATCAGTCACTTTTCTGCCTACCTTTATTGCTGAACTAGTGGTGCACACAACTCTTCAAATTCTCCTAAACAATGCCTTATGTTATTTTTTGGATTGGGGCTTGTTATATTCCAGTTTCCAGAACTTGCTGTAAGATTTCCTTTGACCTCATGGTTCACCTCAGTGGCTTGGCCTCTGCTGCACTGCTTACTGCTTTGTGAAATATTCAAGACTCTGGTTTTCAGTAATGTTTATCTGTCTCAATTCCTTTCTTACCTCTAAACTATTCCATTGGCATTCCTTTTTTGGAATTCCTAAATGCTGGTATTCCCCAAGGCTCAGTCTTCAACTCAGATCTACCTTTTTCTAGGTGATTTCATTTAATTCTCAACTATCTTTTTGTCATGCTTATGGTTCTCTTGTCTCTAATCCTTTCTGTTCAAACTAAGTGCTTGTTATATATTGCCTATAAATACATATGCTTGGAAGTCATCACACTGACTCAAATTAATGGGCCTGAACTCCTCCTCATACTGCCTGGTCCTTGCTTCTGTTAGTGTCATCAAGCTTCATGTCATCTGTGACTACTTGTCCTTTATATTTATTTATCCTATTCATGTAGTCCTGATTTCTGTTGAATCCTATTTTAAAAATAATCTTTGCTGCTGCTTCTTGTTCCCTGTTCTTGCAAATGAGTAATTTCAGCCTTCCTTCACTCATGGTTAGATCACTGTCAATGGCTGGCCTTTAGTATCTGGTTCCTCCATTGTGCTAAAGCTAGGGGAGTCTTTTTTTCTTTTAACACTTCAGCCCCCGTTGGAGGCATTTGCCTTTGTTGCACAAGATTGAACATCTTCTTTGTAAGCTTGTTTACCTATCCAGTCTCATTTCTTACTACTTCAGACTTGTCACCATCTCTTTTTTTATTTGCTCATTTTCTTAGAAACATGTCATGCTCATTCTTGTCTCTTTGCCTTTGGTCATGATTTCCCCTCCCACCCATCTGGGATTTCTTCATCATACCGACCCATTTCTTGTTCCATTCTTCCATGAGTCCTTAGACCTTTCTGATTTCTTCTTTTCCTGAAAGAATTTTAGCTCTTAAAAGCTGGATACTGATGTATACCAAAGTATACTTTATTTTACATCGCTTGCGGTTGTAGTAAACCTGTCACTTTAATTGGAATTTGGATTTTTTTGGAGAAGATCATTTATTTCTGGTATCCCCTTCAGTGGGGCTTCCCTCGTGGCTCAGACCATACAGAATCCACCTGCAGTGAGGGAGACCTGAATTCGATCTCTGGATTGGGAAGATCTCCTGGAGGATGGCATGACAACCCACTCCAGTATTCTTGCCTGGAGAATCCCCATGGGCCGAACAGCCTGGTGGGCTATAGGCCATGGAGTTGCAAAGAGTCGGACACGACTGAGCGACTAAGCACAGCACAGCACAGCCACCCCAGAGATCCAGTAATGCTGGATCTCTGTTTTGGTGCTCAGTAAACGTGATGGTTGATTTAATTGATTAAGGAGGTGATAATTCAACATTCATATAGACTTTGTTTCTTAAAAGTATTTAGCTGGATATTGGGTGAACAGACCATGTACTAGACAGACACATAAAGCAGAATTAAGTTTATGCACAATTGACTCCTGTAGCTACTTCTAAAAGATACTTTATGCCTGTTTTAAAGTTTTTTCCTGGAGCGATTTTTTTTAAGAAAATGTTTTTAGCATAGGGAATGATGAATAGTCTTTGTAAGAGTTCATTAATGTACTTGGAACCCTAGGTGTACTAAAAGAACTTAACAAGGAAAAATTAAATTTTGAAGGAGTGAGAGCTTAAGTGCTAAATATGAAGATTGGACAAACATGCTTAGTAGTTGTCTAAACGGCTTAGATGAAATTGACAAGTTTACTTGATGTGACTTGGAGGTAGTCGGCTTGCTCTTATTAATTATATAGGTTAGCACAGTGGAAGTCAAGACTGTCAGAGAAGTCAAATGACTACCATGAAATCTTTGTATGTTTCAGTGGAATGGATAAAAATTATGTATTGATATTTCATTGTAATATAAATCTACTAATAGTCTTTATTCCAGTGGTTTTTCTTGGCATTGTTTGAATGAGATGGATGCTTTTATTTCTCTCCTTTCACTACTACACTCAAAGGAAGGAAAGATATTTTTATCAATCATTTAATAAAGGCATGGATGTCTACAAGTGTATAAGGTATATTCTCCCTAGATTTGAAGCTCCTTGATATCTGAAGGAGATATCAATCTGGAAACTAATGTAGATATACAAGGGACATTATGATTTTGTGTAGAAGGGTGCTGGTAATTGATTTGAAAGAAATACAAAGAATAAACTCCTGAAGAGGGAGAGATTTCTTGTGGCAGGCTCGCTTGCTGATGTAGAGTTTTGTGGAGACCATTTGATTTCATCTCATGATGAAGTTTCATCTCATGAGGAAATCAAATCACCATTTGATTTCAGATGAGATATTGGTGGGTAGAGGATGGGAGATGGAGGGACTGAGCTGTGCCAGCCACAGGTACAGCAGACACGAGGTTTGTTGTGGTTCTGGGGCGGGGAGGGTAGAAGATTTGGCTCTGCAGGTGGCCAATACCAAATCTTGGAGGTCCTTGAATCTTAAACTAAGGAGTATGTCTCATTTTCATTAGGACGTGAGAAACAGTTGAAGAGCAGTGATGTAACCGAAAGTGTGGTTATGAAGATTGGACACCACTCTGCAGAGTACACTGGAATCTGATGAAGTTGATAATCAAAACATTTAGATACCGCTGTGCTGGTGCTATATGACATGATTGGTGCCTACATTTACGACAGTGGCAATGAGAATGGGAAGGAAGGGATGAGCACAAGAGTGATTTCAGACGAATCTGCCTTGGTGCCACATCCCTTTACACTTCCATGAATCAATTTTTTTTTAGCACTAATTGTGTCTCTCTGTGTGCTCAGTCATGTCTGACTCTTTGTGACCCATGGACTGTAGCCCACCAGGCTCCTCTGTCCATAGAGTTTTTCAGGCAAGAATACTGGAGTGGGTTGCCATTTCCTTCTCCAGGGAATCTTCCTGACTCAGGGATCAAGCCCAGGTCTTCTGCATTCTCAGGTGGATTCTTTACCACTGCGCCACCAGGGCATTTATACATTTATACTATTCTCCTCAAAGGTGGCCAGTGGTGGAAGATACTTCATTGATTAAACGATTTTACTAATAGCATCAAAGTCTGTTTATTCTCATGACAAATAACTTAGATTTGTCCCAACATTTAAATCAAGTTAAATCTAACACTTTTATAACAGCACATAAAACTTTGAGATAATTTAATCCTGTCCAAAATCCTTTTCTGATTTTGAGTCTTACTCCTGTTTCTCAAATTCTGGGGCGTGACTTTGAGTTTAAAGCCAAAGATGATCTTTCTTTTCATCTTCATTTTTAGAATTAAAAAAAAAAAAAATCCAGGAGTGCCTCACTGAACTTCATTTTAATCCAAACAGCATTTGCGTTTCAATATACTGTCAATCAACTTTTTCTGTCCTAGGATCTTGCTTCACGGGGGAATCTAATAGGCTTTGCAGGCAGAATGTAAGACAGATTTTGTTTACTGAAATGCTGCCATTGATGATGAGGAGGAAAAAAGCGTATTTCCCAGGAGAGGGGAAAACTAGCAAAACAGTCAAACAGTTTTCTAAAAGTAGTTGAGAAATACCCAACTTGGAGTTCTTGTTATTGATTTTTTTTTTCCTTTTTTTGGTATAGGCTTACCAGTTATTGGTTCTGTATGTGTAGCTGTTTACTTGTGCCTCAGATGGAAGTCTTCCTTCGCAAAATTATTTATTTTCTAATATTCCATGACAAACTATAAATGCAGTACTCTTTTTGGCCTTTGGGGACATAACCTTACAGACCTTGAAAGACAAATTTGCAATTGTTATTTGGACTAATTTTACTAATTTTTTTACTCTGTATAAAAATTATGTTATAAATAAAGTGGTTAAGAAGAACCTATATGTATCTAGTAAAAAACTCAGAATAATCAAAGATACTGTCTGCAAAGTGGGATTTTTTTTGTTCCCACAATTGTCTTTACCAATATTTTAAAATACTTTTCTCCACACAACAAGCCAACAGAGATATGCTCGAAGAGACCCATGTTGTTTTGTTTGATCTAATTGATTTGACTTCTTCCTGTTTTATGTTTGTATCACTCAGAAAGAATGTGCTATTATATAGTGAAATGTTTTCCAGAGTTTTTCTTAATCATTTTATCATCCTTCTTCCTTCCATAGAAAATGATCTACCATTGTTTCCTTCTTGAATTTGATGAGCTAGCTGAGTTTTACCCGTTTAAAAATAATTGTTTTGGTAGGTTAGTTTTGATAGTAGTTGAAAGGGTTTTGAATGCATAGACCACTATATTATTTGCTTCATCCTTTAAAATGTGATTTTCCATTTAATTCTCTCAGTACCTCTGAGATATAAATGGGCTTGGTGACTTTATTTACATTTTATAAATAAGAAAATTGATAGGCACATTTTATAAATAAGAAAATTGATAGGCTGTCAGCTTAAGTGAGCTGTGTAAGATGACTAAGTTGAAATTAGAAATTAGAGGACTCTGAAATTAAGATATTGATTTTATTTAAGTTAGTTGTCAAGGGGAAGCTTAGCAGTCTTCTGCATACATTTTTTATAGAATGGGAAGAACAAAGAACGATTCCAAGGCTTTGGTAGGTCTCAGATCTGAAACATAACCTGTAAGGGCCTCCCAGTTCTGTCCCTTGTTACCTACCCCTCTAGCTTCATCTTGGCAGCAACTTTTTTTGTTTCTTTGGGCCATTTATGCTGACTCTTTTTCTAGTCCCTTGGAATTGCTCTGTTCCCTTTTATCACAGAGCTTTTGAAAGTGTTCATTTCTCCCTGGAGCAGTCACTGTTTTTCTTTCAGTATCAGTAACTCCAATTTACTTCTCAGATCTGATCTTTCTCAGGAAAGATGTTTCAGACTTCACCAGTCGGATTCTTTTGAATAGTCTTTGGTCTGGTTGCAGTGGTAGTTTCATAGTAGTTGCAGTGCCTGATAGTTTGACTCCTGCCTTTCTTATACTGATCTGTTAGTTCTTTGAAGACGTCTACGTTTGTTTTTATTCCCTCTTGTACCCTGCGGTGACTGGCATAGACACTGAGACGTAATGGGTGCTCAGTAAGTATTTTTTAGATGAGTGGATAGGTTTATGAGATTAAGTTTGCTGAAGTTTCCACTGTAACCTTTTAAGATTTACAATCAACCAGTCATCCTTATCGGTTTCACTTATGAGTGCCACTAGCAGCAAATCAGGAGTGTAGCTAATACTAGTAGGCTTAAGTGATTGGAGAGTAAGTTCAAACGGCAAACAAACAAAAGTTTAAGAAAAGGGAATGGAAGAAAGGGAGGGAAACAGTAGAAGAAAAAAAGCAAGTGATTTTTACAGGGTTACAGAATTGCAGAGCTAGATGGAACATTGGAATTTATCTAGGCAAATCTTTTTTCCCCGCAGATTTTTATTTTTATTTCATCCAGCTCACCCCAGTGTTAACATTTTGCATTACTGCAGTACTGTGTCAATAGCAGGAAATTGGCTTCATCCATGGAGCCTGTTCAGATTTTTCTACTTAAGAGCACACTCATTTAAGAGAGTGTGTGCGTGTTCACTCTTGCATATGCGTACATAGGTCAGTCATTTTTAGCATGAGAAAATGGGAACTTACAGACTTGTTTCAGTGACTTGCTCAAGGTCATCCAGCCAGGAGACAAAATAATTTTTAAACTCTATGTTGCTATATGTCCATCAGCCATGAGTTCTAGCGTGGAATTCTGCAAGTATCAGGATTGTTCATTAGCATTAGTGCCAGAATTGGACTAATTTTCCTATATTGAAAGATATAACTATGCCTCTTAGCCAACTATGTTCATATGGACTCAAAACATTTAGGTTTATCAACTTGGATCTATGTCAAAAATTGGAATTGAAGACCTACTTTTGTTTTTACCCAGCAGGAGTCCTCTGGTATTCAGGGAAAGGCCTAATTAAGGTTTCCTGAAACTACTCTTTAATCAGTTGGATTCAAATAAAAAAGAAATGTTTTTAATCACATATGTATCTGCTAATGCTTTTCTTCTGTAAGTAATTGCTTTGATACTATAAAGTGGTAGTAAAAGTGGAGGCTTAATGGATTTTAAACATCTGGTTTTCTGAACTATATGTTATAGAAAATGCATATTTAATACATTAAGCAGTGTTTTAAACTTACACCTATGAAGTGCTTAAAGTTTAAAACTGATTATTGGGCAACCTCAGCATTTCTTGGAAGTAGCAGGCCTTTAATCTTAACAAAAAGTATCAAGAAATTATGAGTTTGATTTGATGTTGGAATCTGATATAAAATCAAATTCTTCCTGTGTTGCAAGTAATTCTATTTAATCATTTCTACATTTTATGATTATAGAAAAATGGCTTATATAACTATAGATTATTTTCTTAAACTGGGATAAGCTTTGATTTGAGTAGTTAAGTGTTTTGCCATTTGGCATGATGGAGACAGTGTTTAGGCTTCCTTTGATTTTCAGTTTTGAGGTTTAAAAATAAAGTTTTACTAGGTTTGGCTTATTTCTCCCCTAAATTCAAAGTACACCTGTACAATAGCTTCTAATTTTTAAAAATTTCATTAGGATAGGCTTCTTGGTGAACTACAGAATACAGCTTGTCTTTTAAAATGTGTGATTCTTATGAATTTAAAATAAAAATATTAAGCTGCTTTAAATAAATCTAATTCACAGAAAATAATTCTGTGTGTTTCAACTGAATGTTTTACTTTTTTGTAAGAAAAACATTTTAAAGAGTTTGGGCTAAGAAACTTTTAGTAATAAAATAGAGAATACTGTATTGAATAGAATCAGAAATATAAACTGTCATTAATTTCATTGAATAAAAATGAGGGAAAAGCATTTCCCAATAGAAAATGTCTTTGGATTATCTCTGTTTCCAGGCAATATTGATTTTAAATGGGCATAAATCCATAGCAAAACCAGTCTCACTTAATTTGTAGCACTCCCAGCAAGACTTAAAGCATATTTCTAGATGTACTTGGTGTAGCATTAGCTCATATTTCTTTCTTTTTGAAGCTAGTGCAGGAAAAAAAAAATTTTTTTTTGTTTCTTCTGATATCTACAAAAATATCTAGGAATTTTAGACTTGCTATTTTTGATATCTAATGCTTTATTAGAGACTGCTGGTTCCCTGTCTCTAAATATCCCATCTTTATTTTTTACTGAGTCTCTTCATTTCAGGTGAATAATAGTAAGACATTAATATCACATGTCATTTACCATTGCTTTTTTTGTTACAAACCATTAAACAGTGTATGTGGCCTTTGCCCCATCTGAGCCCTATCTGTTTGACAAAGAAGTTAAGCAGCCAGAATTTGCAAAGAAAACAGTAGGAACAGTGTTTGGCAGTTTGCTGTGTCTGCCTGGGGTTTGTACACATTCCTATCTCTAAGTCCTTGATTTTATGACTCACATAACCGAAAACAACAGTGAGCTAAAGCAGACATTTTTACTAGATATGTTAAAATTAAAAAAAAAATACAAGACAGTGATGAGATTATTATTTTTTAATTGACTGTACTTTTTTAGGTTCACTGTGAACTTGAGGGGAAGGTACAGAGATTTCCCATATACTCCCTGCCCTCACACATGCATAACCTCCACCGTTATCAACATCTCCCACTAGAGTGGCATGATTTTTGTAACTGATGAACCTACACTGACATGTCATAATCAGCCAGAGCTCACAGTTTACATTATATAGTTCACTCTTGGTAGCATACGTTCTGTGGGTTTGGACAAATGTATGATGATACATATCCATTATTATAATTGCATAAAGGGTATTATTTTTACTGTCCTAAAAATCTTCTGTGCTCTGCCTATTCATCCCCCTTTCCATCTCCGCTCCTGGGTTGCCAGCCCCTACACCCCTAGTAACCACTGATCTTTTTGCTATTTCACTAGTTTTTGCTAACAGGTGATTTTTTTGCCTTGCTATTCTTGACAGACTATGTGTATGCTTAAAAATAAGAAATCTGAAGGCACTGTTCATAGACTTGTGGGTAGCCATTGCAAATGGCTGTGCAGTAGAAACATGGTAGGAGCTGGTTGTGTGGTCTTCTGCGAACAGTCAGCTTTTAGGCTTTGACATAGAAGTCAAATGACTATTGACAGGAGTAATATTTTTCAAGTAATAGTACTGCTTTCATGTCATTCAGTTGGACTGTTAACTCAAGTTTTGTATATAGTTATTTCCTGAGTTCTTTGTAGATGGAATATGTGCTGCTTATATATGTATATTTTAAAACTACCTCTGATTTTGTTGTAGCAGAGTATAATAAAACCAAAGTTATTTTTTGTCTGTTTTCATCAGATTCTCCATCCATTCACTTATCCAAGTATTTTATGTACATTCACTGCTATATCACTGTTGATCAGAAGTGTGGTTGGTGGATGACTCAATAAATATTTGATGAATGAATGAATGAGTGAATCTACTTAAATGGTTGGTTATTTTGTTTTTTCATTTATCTGTAGGGAGATAGCATTGATTCTGATCTTACAATCTAAAAGCTACAAGGATATTAGCTAATACTTAGTTTTAGAATATTTTTCTTAGTTTACTTTCAGCAATCCTAGTATTTCAGTATAGTTTAGCCTTGGATTTGTCCTAAAATGATTTTTTAAATTGTCACATGAAAGCATTTGCATCAGTAGTTATTGACTTCTTTAAAGAAAATAAAACCAGCTAAATAAATAATAATTTAATATTTGGAAATACTGGAAACAAATCATATTTACTAATGTTCTTCTTTAAACTACTTTAAACTGAATGGATGTTATTGTTGGTGGCTCAACAAGTGAGATCTAAGTCATGGACTCTGTGAGAAGTGTCTTTAAGACCAGCTAGTCAGCAGTTACTCTGTACAAGGCATGTGGGGCAAAGCAAAAAAGTAGGAATTGTGATTTCCTTATGAAGCTTAGGAATATAGTTGGGCAGAGTGCAGTGACATAAAGTTGAAGATGGAGTCATACTGCATGATCTTCAAAGGCCTTTCCAGCTCGATATTGATGTATTAGAGTCTACTTTAGAAGCAGTAATTTTGAATAACCTCTGTATTAACAGCATAATCCTGAGGTGGGGGGCGGGAACCTCTGATTTTTACAAAGCAAATAAGATTTTTTATTTTTTGGTTTTGTTGTAAATTTTATTATGCTTTGTGCTATGTGTCTATGCATCTATGCTGTTTTCCCTTAATTGTGTGTGTTTCTCTGAACACTGTTAGGTAATTTCAGAAATAAAACTACGTGTGTGTGTGTGTGTGTGTGTGTGTGTGTGTGAACATTGTTAGGTAATTTCACAAATAAACGTGTGTGTGTGTGTGTGTTTTGTCGTGTCTGGCTGTCTGTGACCCTCTGGACTGTAGCCTGCCAGGCTCCTCTGTCCATGGCATTCTCGAGGAAACAATACTGGAGTGAGTTGCCATTTCCTCCTCTAGGAAACTACATAAGAAACTATTAAATGCTTACTAGACATATACAATTCCTTGGGATTCTTTACAAGATTATGTTGCAAGTTAGTACAAGAATTGAAAGTGAAAGTTGCCCTGTCCTGTCTGACTCTTTGCGACCCCATGAACTATACAATCTGTGGAATTCTGCAGGCCAGAATACTGGGGTGGGTATTCTTTCCCTTTTCTAGAGGATCTTCCCAACCCAGGAATCAAACCCAGGTCTCCCGCATTGCTCTGAATTACTGATAATGGAAAATATTCCTACCCATCATCATTTTTAATGAAAAGTAGAATATTTAGGAAAGAAAGTGATTGATCTTTCTGTAAAATTTGATATAGTTAAATTTATTCCAGTGGTATTTAGATTTATAAATAGAAATTTACTTAGAAAATGTAAAGCTTTCTAATAGTATTCTATTAGATATATGTATGAAGGGCTGTTATAAGTATTAATTGACTTATTAAAGATTTAGTTAGATATTTGTTTAAAAATATGGTTGGACAGTGAGTAAGCTTAAAATAATCTGGATTTGTTTCTCTTAGTAGCTTAACCAAAAAGCTCAGTAATTCATATGGTCCTACTTTAAGATGTGTCATGAAAACGAGTTCCTTCAAAATAGGGTTTAAAAAATTTCTTTTGGAAGTTAACAGGAGTGTTTTACACAAATTCATATTTAGTTTCTTCTGGTTAAGTTAAAATTTAGTTTCTAAACGTGTCTATTATTGATTTATATTTTAACAGTTTTCAATTTTTTTTTTCTTTTTGTTCTATCTCTATTTTGAAAATTTCTACTCATTAAGTTTTAGCTTAAAAATACCTTGGTATAACATGTGCTGTTTTCTGTTGCATATCTTTTTTTTTTTTTGCCTTTCAGCCTGCTATTTGGCAAAGCCTAGTGAGGGGTTTAAGGCTCAGCATATCTTTGTGACCTTTAAAAAGAATATCCGCTTGTTGATAACAGATAAGGATCTCAGACTTTGTATCTGTGCCTTTTGTGAGATGTTTTAATGAGTCAGTTCATTAGACCATATGAGTAAAGTATCAAGTTCTGCTTTTACTTTGAAGTGGAGCTGGTGAATAGTTGAGACCACAGGTAGCTGCCCTTGGAGGACTGTGTTTATTATCCTAAAATTTCATTTGTGCACTAACATGATTATGTTGTAAACAAGGTGTCTGTCTACCTGAGTGTATAGAGAAGCTAAATCATTTGTTCATTAACTCAACATGTGCTATACATAATGCCAGGTTAAAGTGAGAATTTAAATCTCTTTGAATTTCTAATTTTTTAAAACCTGAAATTTCATTCACATAGTTCTTCATTGAGCAAACATCCTATTGAGTCCCTGCAATGTGCAGATCATGGGAATCGGCGCTATAGGAACATAGTGCTTCACATGATCTGCTTCCTATTATTAATATTCTTTGGTTTGTTTCTCCCTTTCTCCCTCCCTTCCTTTCTCCTCCCCCCTTTTCATTCTTTCATTTCTTTTTTTTTTTTCTTTTAAAAGACTCACAGCAGAGGAGAGAGAAAATGTGAAGAGAGTACAAGGGAAGAAAAAGTATAGATGCTGCACTATTTATGCTGCACAAAGGGAGTATGGGACTCAAAGTGCAGGCAGTGATTAAGTGCAGCTTCAGGGACTGGAGGCAGCTTCACTGTGGGATGAGTGGGATTTTCCATCACCCAAGTGAGGGACGGATCTTGCAGACTGAAGTATGTGTAAAGGCCTGGAGTTCTGATTGTACATAGTCACTCCAGGGAATTCTAAGTAATGATATAAAAAGTTTAGTCAGATATTTTAAGAGATGTAATGAAAAATGTGGCTAGGATTGTCTGTTCAGGCTAGAGAGAATGGATACCATGCTCAGAACTGTGGGCTTTATAAAAATATGGTTGACATTTATTCCCGGAGGTGAGTGAAGTGATCTGACCTGTGCTTTAGAAAGGTGATCATGGGGAAAGTACATAAATAAAGCAGCAGGGCTAGATTGGAGGCAGGGGCTTGCATGGTTGTCCTTTGTATATGAGATGGGGAGGATCTGAACTCGGAAGAACCATTGTGTGGGAGATAACGGAAGTTACTGCATGGTGAAGAAGACCATCTGGCTGATATACCAATTGGGTATTGGTAGTGGAGGGTTGTAGAAATGAAATGCTTTCTCACTATGAAGTGAGGATAGAGGAACAACTGTTCTACAATACAGGAATATCTAAGTGGATTCAAAGACAAATGAAAACTGAAGAAAAATGTAAACAAAGCCATAGATACAACAAAAGGTGGGATCAGATGAGTTCAAAGGGCAGTGCAGTCCAGTAGAGAAGCACATGCATTTTTACATTATCTGCTGTCACTTCAGTCGTGTCTGACTCTGTGCGACCCCATAGATGGCAGCCCACCAGGCTCCCCCGTCCCTGGGACTCTCCAGGCAAGAACACTGGAGTGGGTTGCCATTTCCTTCTCCAATGCATGAAAGTGAAAAGTGAAACGGAAGTCACTCAGTCGTATCCGACTCTTCGAGACCCCATGGACTGCAGCCCACCAGGCTCCTCCATCCATGGGATTTTCCAGGCAAGAGTACTGGAGTGGGGTGCCATTGCCTTCTCCATTATCTAGTAGCTGTTAATATATTTTAAGTAAAAAGCAGCAGATGAAATTAATTTTAAAAATGTAGTTTGTTTAACCTAAAATGTTATCATTTCAGTGTGTAATCAAAATAACAAATTCTTAATATTTTACATTTTTTCCCATACTAATTGTTGGAAATAGAGTGTGTACTTATTTGCGCTCACAGCAGATCCCAAGTTAGACTAACTATCCTTGAAGTGCTCAATAGCTTATGTGCCTAAATACTGTCCTCATAGGAAAGTGAAGGTTTAAGATTTTTCCTTAGGTCGTCAGCAGTTTATACATATTAACAGTGCTGGAGGCAGGGACTTTAATGTGTAATCAGAGTCCTGTGTGAGAACCACTAATTTCTAATTAATAATTAATATAGTGGAATAATATTTAACTTAAGACCCATGACAGGTTCTTGGGCGAATCGGAGAAATTTCCAGGATTAACCTAGTTAATTTTAGTATCTAGTTCTAGTAACTATTCCTGGATTCAAATATTTTAAAACCAGCAGTACATTTTTTTGGAGGAAATGTAACTTAAAATAGTATAATGAGAAAACAAGTAAGTGGCCATTTCGAGGGATATAACATCATAAATTTCAGTTTGTTCCATTATCTTTAAGAACATGTACCCAACTTTATTAACTCAGTTGTATGAAACAACTTCTAGATTATTTTAGTTTCCACTGAGAATGCACCCCATCTCCACATTCCCACCTGCAACTCATTGGAATAAAAGAATAATAAAAAGTAGCTCTTGAAAGAATTCTGGAATGCAGCTGAGGAAGGCATAGCGGAGCCACACTCTAGTCTGGGCCACTTGACCTTCCACTCCAGGAAGATGGAAAGCATGAACAGGCCTCTTTTTACCGAGCTTTGAAAATCTCGAGGAGGTACTTCACTGCATGAACATAAGCTGAATGTCTCTATGAAACCTTGTTACTTTGAAAGTAGGTGTATTTAATAACAAATAGCGTTTATGGTGGGGAGTCAGAGATATGCAAACTGCCATACAGAGGTAACTTAGTGGGGGCTTACGAAGTGAATCTCAAGCCTCATAAAATTCCTCTTCTCAAATGCTGAGCCTAAAGGAATAAATAGAGGTTCCATAATTAGTCTACAAATTGTGTATTCTAAATCTCTTGGGTAATTATCACAACTAAAAATTACACATTACAGTAATCACAACTAGCAAATTACCTGGAATTGCTTGCTCAGTGAATATCTTCAGTAACCAAAATTTGTACATGAAATAACTATGCATGAGTGCTATTTATAATGAAGTGCTCACTAGCATTGGCTGATGCGAAGACTTGGCTGATTTCTATACTTTTCATCAACACCACAGATTTAAATGTAACTTGCCTCAGTATCTAAACCAATGAGTTTTCCTAATTTTAGAATAAAGCAGTTAAATTGGTGACATCAAATGCTATATTAAAATATATACATTTGTTGTTCAGTCACTAATTCGTGTTCGTCTTTGCAACCCCACGGAGTGCAGCTTGCCAGGCTTCCCTCTCCTTCACTAAAATGTATACATAGACCTGTATAAATGCCAAGAAAATATTAACTTCTTTCATATGTTAATATTTGCTAGCTTCATTAATTTTTTCCATCATTAAAAGGAAATTTTAGTGTCTTCTAAATGTTTTAGGGAACAATTAATTTAATGGTAGAATCCACTGATATACTGTAACGTGTCCGAGCTGCTTTATCTGGTTGGTTTCTTCCTGGAGTGTGACCAAAGGTATATCTAGATGGAGCCAGCTAACCATCTCCCTCTTCTTCTGTCTTTCTGACCTTCCCTCCCCACACGGAGGGACACATGATTGGTTTTAAGACTCTGTTGAGATTTGAACATTTTTATCCTCTTTCCATCGTGGTTGTGAATCGCTTGGAAATTCTGTGGTATTTGCCCTGGTGACAGATGTTAAAATCTGGGACTTTAAATGTTTGGTAATTGGCACCTACACATAATAAACTTTTCACTTAACTTTTTAGTTGACAGCTCTGAAGAGCACTGGTAGAGATCTATGAAAATTTTTTTTTTTTCCAAAAAAAGATGGATGTAAGTTCATGAATAATTTTGCATAAGGCCAAGGAGGGATTAGGGAGACTAAGAAGCAAACTGGGGACTATTTCAGCTGGAGAGGATTGGATGTAAGAAGGAAACAGAACCATTGAGATAACTGCGAGTTGTATGTGTGTGTGTGTGTGTGTCAGCTGGAGAGGATTGGATGTGAGAAGGAAACAAAACCATTGAGGTTACTGCAAGTTGTGTGTATGTGTGTGTGTGTGCAGGATTCCAGTCTAATGTGGGTAGGTGTGGGGGATTGAATATAAGAAGGAATCAGAACCATTGAGGTAACTGCAAGTCGTGTGTGTGTGTGTGTGTGTGTGTGTGTGTGTGTTTAGGATTCCAGTCTGATGTGAGTGGGTATGGTGGTTTCTCCACGTATGTGATGTGTGTGTGTGTGTGTGTGTGTGCATGCGCACACAGGAATCCAGTCTAATATGGGCGTCTGTGGGTGTGAGAGTTTCTCCTTGAAGTGTTGTAGATTTATATCACCAGTGGCTTGCATACAGAAATACCTTGAAAATTATTAATACGATTCAGCCAGTTATTTTTGGCAGATTGCTATTTTAATCATCTCTGATTCAGGTGTGTATATTTCCCTTTATGTATATGAAGAAATCTGTTTCTGTTCCCTTTTACAACCCAGACAACCTCCTCATCTTACCCCATACATTCCTGGCATCGTTCAGGATTCTGTCCTGGGCTACAGCTTTCAGGTGTCCTGTGACAAAGGTGGAGTCCTGAGCTTTTCACCACTATGAAATATGTTCTTGTGTAAATGGGATTCTTCATTCTTAGCTTTAGGTATTTTAACAAATTGTTGTTGTTGTTAGCACTAGGTTAGCTTAGAGTTGTACCTTGCCATGCCCAAACAGTAACAACAACACAGTTCAAGTTCAGCAGTGGGCCAGGTCCAGCCTGTTTTAGGAAGTCCCCTGGCTGTTCACTGTACCACACAGAGGGGAGGAAGAAGACCAGTGCATGTAAATGAATTCAGTGATGTGGTTAAGCACAACAAAGTTCTTTATTAAATGAAAATTAAAATTGTTCAGACCTGTCTTAGTGTTTAATATGTACTTAAAAGGCTAAATGACTAATTTGACTAGTCATTTAATTTTTTAGAGGATTTTTTAGAGGATTACTCATTTTTAACCTTTGAGTTCATTATCCTTTAAGTAGCCAAACATATTTTAAATTGTCTGTAATACATTGAAGTATTAAAAATACGATACACTTTCTTATTAAAAATACTATCTTTTTCCACTTTTATAAGCATGGTATTTAACACAGTGATTAAGTATCATTTAGTCTCCTATACCTGAGCTTTGAAAGCTATTAAAGTTACAGACCATTTATGCGTTAATAATGGCTGCTGCTTCTTGTTATGTTATTTTCCTGGGTGTTTTAAAGATTACTTTTATTAATAACCCAATATTTCAGTGCCAAAGAAAGGGTAAATCCTCTCTAAAAATTAGCTTTCAACCTGCTCAAGTCATGAGTGATTAAAAAAATTTTTTTCATGAAAATGCATTAGTTACACATTCAAGAAGTCTTCAGTGTTTTAAATCTCTTCCCAGGGTGTTTTGTTTGTTTGTTTTTTTTTAAAACATGCTGAAGTAACATTCTCTCCCTCTCTGTCTCTCTCTAAGTACTTGAATAAGCCAAATGGATCAACGTTATTTTCTCATAAAGTATGCATTTGACTGTCTTTCACAATTTTGGGGCTTATTTACTAAATTTGACTTGTGCAGTAGTTTTCTAAAGCCCAAATTATGTCTTTACACTTGCTCTTTCTATTTCTATGCCAGTATGCACAGCAGCATGCTATAATTGTAATTCCCAGTTTCCCAGTGAGTCAGATCATATCAGGGATTTCTTTCAGAATTATCCATGGATGTCCAAAGGATGTTACTTGGTTTATAGTTTCAGGTTGGGGTTCATGGTTTTATGTATATTTTTTCTAGAAATTTGTATGTAATTTGAAGTTTTTATCAACATACCTGTTACCACCAGATAAGAGCTTGTCATTGAAAGACTTCAAAAGTTGATTTTTCTATAAATTGGACGTGTGAGTTGTGACAGTGTTTCCCCACCCCCCCCCCCCACCCCCCACAGTGACACATTAGAATCATCTGGAGAGCTTTCAAAGTGGCACTAGCGCCTGATCTGCTCTGAGACTCTGATCGGCTCTAGAACTTCGCAGGGGACTCTTATGAGAAACCCACCTTGAACCGCTGAGTGATAGAAGGCACCTCCAGATCCTCCTACTCAGTTTTCAACCTTGGCTGCACACTGATGTCATTTGGGGAGCTCTCAGCAACTCTGCTCTGTGGGTTCCACCCCCAGAAATTCTGATTGAATTGTTCTAGCATTTTGCCCAAGGCATGTGCTTTTATAAAACAGCCACGTGATTATAATACAAAGGCATTTTAAGAACTGCTGGTCACCAACTCCTTTTTTTTTTTTCAGATGAGGAATCTGAGGCTCAAACCAAAAAGCTTAAATGTCATGTCCAAGATCCACTTAACAGAACCAGAATTCTCATTTTTAGACTGGGAATCAAATGTTTTTACCATTGCATATGATATTTTTATAGAAGTGTAGGTTTTGGTATGTCAGAAGGACCCAGAAAATCATGTTTCTTGGCTCCTTACTCCAGAAAACAACAAATATTTTCTCTTTTTAACACTAGAATTGTGGAAGTTCATAGCGAAGATTCAGTCATGACCTCAGTTATGACATAAGAAAAATTAAGAGCTAAGAATTAGACATATTCATGCTTTCTAGCACTTGTGCACATTATCTGGAAGGAAATGAGGCAAAGAGATAATCCAACTGAAAATAAGTTAGGGCGGGTTAACCCCATGTCATCATTGCGGTAGCAGGGGTTATAGATGATTGTGTTTATAAAATAACATGAGTGGTTCTTTAGGAGAGTCTCTGCAGCTAGAGTTACAACTATAATATACATTACAAAGTGTACTTTACCAATAACGTTAGTAGCAAAGATGGAGATTAGAGCAGCTGTTAGAAATATAATTTTCTGTATGTCACAAAAGGGGAAAGAAATATTGACAGAATATAGGCTAACTGTGCAGTCTCTTATTTGAGAAACAAATGTGTATTTGATACTCTTAGGGCAGAGGGAGAGTGTTAAGTTGGCTGTTATTCTTCAGCCCACATCTAATTACCTCCCAAACACACCAACAAGCCTTTCTCTCGGTGCACCTATAGCCCTCATAACACCTGTACCTTCCTTTACTTACTGGTTTTCCTTTAGTCTGTGGCCTGGTGCAAAGCCTATGCATGAAGTGTTTCAGAAGTATTTGTTGAATGAATCTTGGAAACTATAAACTCTAAGGGCTGTGTTTGGCAAAATGTGATCTGCTGATCTGCAGAATTAGCAGCAACTCTTGGGAAGAAACCTGATGGAAAGGCAGATGTTCAGTCTCTACCACAGAGTCACTGAATCAGAGACTCTGAAGTGGGGTTCAGTCAGCAGTGATTTAAGAAACCTTCAGATATCTGAAGTTCCCTGTTACGTGGTGAGGATTACCATACCTTTTTGTATTCTTGGAAGGATCTAGAATAAAGAATAAGATCATAGTTTTTATAAAGCAATCAGGTACTATGTTGGATGCTTTACAGATATTATTAGGGTGTTTAGTACTTAGAATCTCTGTCAGTTTGCTTTTGCTGCATAGAGAACCTAGCAGCTTAAGAGAACAGTGATTATTTCTCATGACTTGTAGGCTTGGCTGGATGGTTCCTATGTTGTGGGCTACTCAGCTGAGGCTGCGTGGCTTAAGGTGGCTTCATTTTGTGTGTTTGGGACCTCAGTGGGACTGCTGGAGCTTCTCTTCACATGTCGTTTGTGATAGCCTAGGGATGATCGGGTGATTGCATAATGGTTCCCAAAAGCAGGAAAAGAGACCCACCAATTCACAGGAACTTCTAGGTCTGTTGCATTTACTAATGGCTGATTGGCCTAAGCAAGTCCCATGACAAAGCCTTGATTAAAGGGGTGGGGCAAAAGATTTACTTTTTGTGGAAGAAGTGATCAGGTCGCAAAGGTACCTGCATATAGGGATGAGGAATCTGTAGCTGCTTTGCAACTTAGTCAGTAAGTATTTATTGATTTGTTTGTTCTTTGTAGAATATTAATAGTCTGAAGGTGCAAGATAAATATCCTTTGAAAACAAAAGGATGTTTTAAAAGAATTATCTTTGTGATTATTTTTTAACATCTTGGACTTCCCTCATGGCTTAGATGGTAAAGAATCTGCCTGCAGTGCAGGAGACCTAGGTCAGTCCCTGAGTTGGAAAGATCTCTTGGAGAAGGAAATGGCAACCCACTCCAGTATTCTTGCCTGGAGAATCCCCATGGACAGAGGAGCTTGGCAGACTGCAGTCCATGGGGCTGCATATCTTACTTTTTTTTGTAATGGGGAACTGATTTATTCCTGCTTTCTGCAGAAACAGTGTCTTTGCAGACACCATTTTTAAAAAATGTGGATCTGTAACAAAAATGGGTATAATAAATGACAGGTTCAAATTCTGAAATATTTCAGTATAGCATACTCTTGTTTTCCTCTAAAAATATGATTATATGGATGTTTATTTTGGAGTCTTGGTGAAGATCTTCCTTGAAGTAGGTTTATCAGTTATGACAATAGCCAGAAGAATACACATACCAGATTCTAAGTTGGTAGTGGGAGGGGTGTTTGGTATAGACACCGATTAAAGGTATGCAGTAAAATCTTAGTTGCTAGGAGGACATTTTTTCATGTGGTGCCACCTCAGACCTCAAAACTGAACATTTAAAAATATATTTGATTCCTGTTTGGATTATACATACCAAGTATATGTGTCTTAGTTGCTTAGTCATGTCCAAAACTTTGCAACCGCATGGACAGGCTTCTCTGTCCATGAAATTCTCCAGGCAAGAATACTGGAATGGGTTGCCATTCCGATTTCCAGGGGATCTTTGTGACCCAGGGATCGATCGAACCCAGGTCTCCTGCATTGCAGGCAGGTTCTTTACTGCTTGAGCCATCAGGGAATACATACTCATTATAGAAAATTCGGTAATATGAGTATACAAAAACAATAAAATTAAATAACATATATGTAATCTTATCACCCAGACATAACAGCACAAAAAAAATTTTTTTTGAGATCAAATGCTGAAGTACATTTTATTTTTTGATTATTCAAGTATTTTAATCATGGGTGGAACTAGTCTGAATTTATAAGATACTAATGCTGGGCTGGAAGAAGCACAAGGTGGAATCAAGATTGCTGGGAGAAATATCAATAACCTCAGATATAAGGATGATACCACCCTTATGGTGGAAAGTGAAGAGGAACTAAAAAGCCTCTTGATGAAAGTGAAAGTGGAGAGTGAAAAAGTTGACTTAAAGCTCAACATTCAGAAAATGAAGATCATGGCATCTGGTCCCATCACTTCATGGGAAATAGATGGGGAAACAGTGGAAACAGTGTCAGACTTTATGTTTTTGGACTCTAAAATCACTGCAAATGGGGATTGCAGCCATGAAATTTAAAGACGTTTACTCCCTGGAAGAAAAGTTATGACCAACCTAGATAGCATATTGAAAAGCAGAGACATTACTTTGCCAACAAAAGTCCATCTAGTCAAGGCTATGGTTTTTCCAGTGGTCATGTGTGGATGTGAGAGTTGGACTGTGAAGAAAGCTGAGCGCTGAAGAATTGATGCTTTTGAACTGTGGTGTTGGAGAAGGCTCTTGAGAGTCCCTTGGACTGCAAGGAGATCCAACAAGTCCATTCTGAAGGAGATTGGCCCTGGGATTTCTTTGGAAGGAATGATGCTAAAGCTGAAGCTCCAGTACTTTGGCCACCTCATGCGAAGAGTTGACTCATTGGAAAAGAGTCTGATGCTGGGAGGGATTGGGGGCAGGAAGAGAAAGGGACGACAGAGGATGAGATGGCTGGATGGCATCATGGACTCGATGGATGTGAGTCTGAGTGAACTCCGGGAGTTGGTGATGGACAGGGAGGCCTGGCGTGCTGCGATTCATGGGGTTGCAAAGAGTCAGACACGATTGAGCGACTGAAATGAACTGAACGCTTCACAATGCAACTGTTGATTTATTTCACAAATGTGTACCAATATGCCTATTTTATGTAGTTAATAAAAATGTAAAGACTGCCATGAGGTAGCATTAACATATGTTCTTTTTAATAACTTCTACAGTAAACCCTTGTTTATTTTTCTCTACCCTCTATTTTGCTTAATTTATTTTGTTAATTCCTTTTTGGTATTTTCCCTTTAAAAAATTTTATAGGATACAGTGACTTCTTTCTTTTTTTGCTCTTCCTCACTATTTATCATGTGTTATTTTCTCCCACTGCTGTTTTTCTTTCCTAGTTTTCCATCTTTATTCAGTTCAGTGCTCAGTTGCGTCCGACTCTTTGCGACCCCATGGACTGCAGCACACGAGTCCTCCCTGTCTATCCCCAACTCCTGGACTTTACTCAAACTCCTGTCCATCAAGTCGATGATGCCATCCAACCATCTCATCCTCTGTCGTTGCCTTTTCCTCCTGCCCTCAATCTTTCCCAGCATCAGGGTCTTTTCCAATGAATTAGTTTTTTGCATCGGGTTGCCAAAGTATTGGAGTTTCCACTGCAACATCAGTCCTTCCAATGAATATTCAGGATTGCCTTCCTTTAGGATGGACTGGTTGGATCTCCTTGCTGTCCAAGGGACTCTCAAGAGTCTTCTCCAACACCACAGTTCAAAAGCATCAATTCTTCAGCGCTCAGTTTTCTTTATAGTCCAACTCTCACATCCATACGTGGCTACTGGAAAAACCATAGCTTTGAATAGATGGACTTTGTTGGTAAAGTAATGTCTCTGCTTTTGAATATGCTATCTAGGTTGGTCATAACTTTTCTTCCAAGGAGCAAGTGTCTTTTAGTTTCATGGCTGCAGTCACCATCTGCAGTGATTTTGGAGCCCCCCACCCCCAAATAAAGTCTGTCACTGTTTCCACTGTTTCCCCATCTATTTGCCGTGAAGTGATGGGGGCAGATGCCATGACCTTAGTTTTCTGAATGTTGAATTTTAAGCCAACTTTTTCACTCTTCTCTTTCACTTTCATCAAGAGGCTCTTTAGTTCCTCTTCACTTTCTGCCATAAGGGTGGTGTCATCTGCATATCTGAGGTTATTGACATTTCTCCCAGCAATCTTGATTCCAGCTTGTGCTTCATCCAGTCCAGCATTTCTCATTTATACTCTGCATATAAGTTAAATAAGCAAGGTGACAATGTGTAGCCTTTCCTGATTGGAATCAGTCCGTTGTTCCATGTCCAGTTCCAACTGTTGCTTCTTGACCTGCATACAGATTTCTCAAGAGGCAGGTGAGGTGGTCTGGTATTCCCATCTCTTGAAGAATTTTCCACAGTTTGTTGTGATCCATACAGTGAAAGGCTTTGGCATAATCAATAAAGCAGAAGTAGATATTTTTCTGGAACTCTCTTCCTTTTTCCATGATCCAACGTATATTGGCAGTTTAATCTCTGGTTCCTCTGCCTTTTCTGAATCCAACTTGAACATCTGGAAGTTCATGGTTCACCTACTATTGAAGCCCGGCTTGGAGAATTTTGAGCATTACTTTATTAGCATGTGAGATGAGTGTCATGCGGTAGTTTGAGCATTCTTTGGTGTTGCCTTTCTTTGGGATTGGAATGAATACTGACCTTTTCCAGTCCTGTGCCCACTGCTGAGTTTTCCAAATGTGCTGGCATATTGAGTGTAGCATTTTCACAGCATCATCTTTCAGGATTTGAAATAGCTCCACTGGAATTCCATCACCTCCACTAGCTTTGTTCGTAGTGATGCTTCCTCAGGCCCACTTTACTTCACATTCCAGGATCTGGCTCTAGATGAGTGATCACACCATCATAGTTATCTCGGTCATGAAGATCTTTTTTGTACAGTTCTTCTGTGTATTCTTGCCACCTCTTCTTAATATCATCTGTTCTGTAGGTCCATACCATTTCTGTCCTTATTGTGCCCATCTTTCCCTGAAAAGTCTCTCTAATTTTCTCAAAGAGATCTCTAGTCTTTCCCATTCTGTCGTTTTCCTCTATTAAGCACTGATCTCTGAGGAAGGCTTTCTTATCTCTCCTTGCTATTCTTTTAAACTGTCCAGCAGAATAAGACTAATCTTTATTTCTCTGGTGATTTTTATATATTTCATTTTTCCATCCAGACATCTTGTTTATTACATCTTGACAGATGATCAACAAATTATCACCCTGGAGAGCTTATTTTATCTTCCTCCATACGTGTGTGTGTGTGTGTGTGTGTGTATCTTTCTATATATATGTGTGTGTGTGTGTGCATCTTTCTATATATATTCAGAAACTGGGTGCTTCCTGGCTGCTTAGCCCTACCACTATGTGGTATTCTTCTGAGGAGTCCAACTTATCAGGTTTTGTATTTTTTGTAATTCCCTGCTGCTGCTGCTAAGTCACTTCAGTCGTGTCCGACTCTGTGCAACCCCATAGATGGCAGCCCAGCAGGCTCCACTGTCTGAGATTCTCCAGGCAAGAACACTGGAGTAGGTTGCCATTTCCTTCTCCAGTGCATGAAAGTGAAACGTGAAAGTGAAGCCACTGTCATGTCTGACTCTTTGGGACCCAGTGGACTGCAGCCTACCAGGCTCCTCCGTCCATGGGATTTTCCAGGCAGGAGTACTGGAGTGGGGTGCCATTGCCTTCTCTGTGTAATGCCCTGCTGCTGCTGTTACTAAGTCGCTTCCGTAGTGTCTGACTCTGTGCGACCCCATAGACGGCAGCTCACCAGGCTCCCCTGTCCCTGGGATTCTCCAGGCAAGAACACTGGAGTGGATTGCTGTTTCCTTCTCTGTGTAATGCCCTACCATCCCCCAAATAAAATGAAGCCAAATCATAAATGCCTCCTTAAATTCCTGACCTCCCTACATGCACGCATTCACTAACAGTTAAGAGGTTTTGGCATCAAGGCTGCAACTGTTTGTTTGAAACCTTGTATGTTTGCATAAATGCATGTCACTCAAAATAAGCTGTAAGGGGGACAAAAGGGTAGTTATTGGGTTTTAAAAGAGGAAGTTTCCTTCCTTGCCCCTAATCTCAATCTCTAGCATCTGGTTCTGACTACAGATGGGGGAAAAAAAAAACACACTTAAATCCCCATTCAGCCTGCTCTTAACCCCCAAACAGTTTGATTTGTGATAACATTTCTATTTTTATTGTCATCTGTAGGGTCAGATATTTGGTTAATGATTTGTAACAGGAGATCTGAAAGTTTTACCTAACGCCTTATTTCTCTGAGTGTTTGTAATGTAACAGGCCAACATTTCAAATCTCTGAATAGGGTTAAATTTAATCATCCTTTTAATGAAACCTAAGGAAAGAACTCCATGTGTTTTTGTCTTGTTTTACAGATGACAAAAACCAGACACATTAAATTCATCTGAAGGCATTTTATTTTTAGTTTTTTAATATATTTTAACTTTTGCATAGGTATTACATTCACAGGAACAGGCTTCAAATGGTGCTATGGAATATCTGTGTATTTTTAAAACTCCACTTTAAATTTTTTTTCTTTAACTAGTCCTTATACTTCTTTGTTCAATATAACTAGTTTAAATTAGCAATTTTTGAAAAGGAAATGTTTTAGAATTTCCTGAGATTACTCTGGAGGTTAGCTTGTATCTTGCATGCTTGTGTGCTAAATCATTTCGTCATGTCTGACTCTTTACGACCTCATGGACTATAGCCCACCAGGCTCTTCTGTCCATGGGATTCTACAGGCAAGAATACTGGATTGGGTTGCCATGCCCTCCGCCAAGGGATCTTCGTGACCCAGGGATCAAACCTGCATTTCTTAAGTCTCCTGCAATGGCAAATGGGTTCTTTACCAGTAGCACCACCTAGGAAACCCAGCCTATATCTTACAAGAACTAAGCGTGTGCCTGCTTCTTACAATGGATGTCACCTTCAACTTTGGGGTGACCAGAATGAGGTAGTCTGGATCTGTTTTACATCTGACACCTGAGTGCAGCTCAGTAATTAGCCCTTGCTGTGCTTTTCCCATTGCAGTGGCTGCAACCGGGGTAACTGCTTTGCTCGAGTTTCAGTAGGTTAATGAAAAGGAAAAGGCTTCCACTTACCATTATTTTTTTCTGCTTCAGTGTACAGCATTAGGGGTTGCCTGAATTCGTACCAAGAAAATCCAGTTCTTCTGATATCTGAATTTATAAATTAGAAACTTAAATTAGGCCTAAGTTTACCTGCATTGTTTTCCATGTTTATATTAGAAATATAAAAATACTTTATGGGAAAAATGGAATTTTTATTGAAATCTAGAGTTTATTATAAAATTGACTGACTGGGTCTTCCTGTGGAAGTTAGATTTGTCATAAACAAACAGACAAAAGTATTATGACACCCATGATGGCAGGTTGAAAAAGTGATGACACAGCTTTCTTTCTGATATTAGCTTCAATTTATGGACTCTAGCAGATTCACACTTTGCCCTAGGGTTGTTAAAATCTAACCTGAGGCATACCAAAAATTGTGAGAGTTGATTTGAGCAAAATCAATCCAAATCTGGCATCATCCAATGTAGCAGAACAAAAGGAGTTCTGAGGAGTTGTTCAGAAGGAAGGACTTCTACAGGCAGGCAGGAGCAGGAACAAGCAAGTCATTCTAGGCGGAAAAAGTGGGGTGATCGTTGCAAGGTTACTTTCCTTCAGGGGATGGCAGGGGTCTCTGGCAGATAACTTTGCTAGTGCTGATTGGGGATGGCAGGGGTCTCTGGCAGATAACTTTGCTAGTGCTGATCAGATGATTCTTGATTGACTGGGGTAAGTTTCTATTTCTAGGTGAGCCACAACTGTAATTTTCATGTTGGTGACATGGGATTTAGCATAAGCAACTCCACTTTGGGCCTGTTGTCTTGTTTTTAATAGGGGTTAAGCTAGGATTGGAAAGTAGCCTATGGGGAGATTAATCTCTTGTGGTTATAAACTTAAATTTCAAGGAGTGAATGTGAAGAGAAGAGGAAAAATCTCTTTTACCCAGAAAGTGGGGGAAAATAAACAAATATATATACATTTTACATACACATTTAGCGTGTCTATTCACATATTTATGGATATCTATGTCCGATAGTTGTTAATATAATCTGAATAAGTAAATACTGAGAAGTGAAATCTCATGGTAGAGACTTTTGAGCCTTGGTTCCTTTGGCTCCACATTATGCTTGCGAGTCATCCTTATTACACATGTTGCTGCCATTTGTTCATTTTCATCACTGTTTAGTATTCTGTTTTATGACTATTCCATACTTTATCCCTTCTGCTATTAATGGTCATTTGACTAGTTTTGGCTTGAGTAATAGTGCTGTGCAGGTTCTGGAACATGTCTTTTGGTGTACATGCGCTTGTATTTCTGGCTGATATACATATCAAAGAGTGAAATTTCAGATTCATAGGTTATACATGTATTGTGTCTTAGTAGAATATATGTATATATTTTTAACATGTTTTAATACATTTGTAAACTTTTCATTTAATTAAAATTAATTAAAACTATTAATTTTCATAACAGGTAGTAGTGGAATATGCAGAAATCTATTTAGTTTCTTTAGTACGCAGCAATGATTTTTAGTGATAGTCTAATTCACCTAAAACCCATGTAAAGGAAAAAAAAATCATTAACATTGGAACAGTTATCATGAAGTTAACAGAAAATACATGAAATTAATTTATGGCACTAAATTTTACTCTCCAAATAATTTGATAATCTGGAATTTCATGTCCATAGAATCTTTGTATTTTGTGTTAAACTTTCATTTGAAACCAATGAATTAAATAAGAATGGTTGTCTTCAGTTTTAATTTTAGTGTTGGCTTTTTATATTTTAATAGTCCATTCTTTTTCAAGGCCTTTCCCCATGTATAATTCGTATTTGCAAGTCATTTCCAGAGTAGGAAAAAAATGAACTAATATTTCATAAGTGAATAGTAACTACTTAGGAGCAGTCCATACTTAATTCACTTTTGTGAGAAGTTTCTTTTTCACTTTTTGTTTCATTTCTTTTTCAAAGCTTGTAGTGTGTGTCCCTAGCTCAGTTCTTCATCTGTGATTAGAGGCATATGAAAGTACCTTGGGCCGAAACCTGCATGGTTGGACTGCTCCCGATGGGTTCCACTTATCTGTGGCCTGCTATTGGAAGTTATAGTAAGCATTTTAGTGAGTCTTTCAGGAAGTTAAATTTATCCATTTGAAAGGAATAATTCTTTATGTTCTGAAATTATGTCCCTCTTGTTCTTGTGGTGTGAAGATATTTCATGTCAAAAGATGATAATTTTGGTGTTAATAATCTTTTGGTGAAATAGGAATCCTAGGTTAGTTTTCTCTATTTTTGTTTAAAGTTGAGTGTTGTTAAACATTTCAGGAAAAATTATTTTCTTAAATAAAGGTGTCTGGGAACCAGTAGTTTATAAAACACCTTCCTCCATAAACCTTTTTATATTGAAAAGGGTAGCTTCTATGCATCAGCTTTGCAGAGCCCCTTTGTTACCTTTATCCTTCATTTATTACTCTAGGTCGACCTTGCAGGGTGCTGCAAGCTCTCATGTTCTGCCCAGAGTCTGTCTCTGCCTTTCACTTCCCTTCTCTCAGGTACTGGAATGGAGCAGCATCACCCAGGCTGCTCAGCTGTTCCTTTCAAACCCCAGCACTCCTGGCCTCGTTCCAGCCTCTGGTGTTGCATTCATCACTCCACCACAGGCAGTGCCAAGATCTTTCTCTCCCTGATTGGAGGGTCTCATGATAAAATTAGTCAGCCGGGCTTGATTGACGTTTTCCAAGGATATTTCTTCTGGTGGGTAGGCAGGCAGGCCCTGATTGTTTTTTAATAATTAAGTTACAAGGAGATATATAGCATTGGGCAAATTCAGTTCTAGGAGGAAATAGCACCTTAATGGCATTTAAAGAAGGTGTTTTTTATTTCTCAGCTGGCAGGTCTTTCTTTTTTTTCCCAGTCTTGCCTATTCTTAAGGAGGTAGAACCAAACATAGCAGATGAAAGCCTTGAATTTAGGGATCTCAGAGGGTAGTAATGATAGAGGAAGATGATTGAAGGGAGGATAATTTGCTCCCTTCTCACATTAGGCGTAGATGAGCCACACTTGCACTGAACTAGTGATGTGTGTGGTTGTCTTCTATTTCCTGTAGTAGGAGGAGGCAAGCCTGCTCCCTGACCTCTGGCAATGTGTTAACCAATCAGAAGAACTTAGTTCTTCTTCCAGGGTAAAGATGTGGGGGCTGAACTGGGGTGTGGTGATGAGGTTATTATCAGTCTGATGTTGATATTTACAAATGGGAATAGTACAGGCTGTCCTAGGTTGGAGCCATCAAGGATTAGGTGTGAGTTCTTTAGGGTTATTGAGCAAGAGGGATGAGAAATGAGAGTCCCATCAGCAGTTAGCCTTGTTGAGGTCTGTCCTGGAAAAGAAACTAAATCACTCAAAACAAGGATGTTCCAGCCCAGTAATGATGACTGTGACTCCCAGCATGTTGGCAACATCACGGGAAGCACTGACGGATAGTATGTGGTGAGGGACAACAGGGTGGAATCTCTTACACGAATCTTTAAAAAAATACTTGGACCTCAAGGCTGCTTTAGATGCAGTTTTACATAGAGGCCTTCCCTGATGGCTCAGCAGGTAAAGAATCTGCCTGCAATGCAGGAGACATAGGAGATGCCGGTTTGATCCTTGGGTGGGGAAGATCCCTTGGAGGAGGACAGGCAACCCACTCCAGTATTCTTGCCTGGAGAGTCCCATGGACTGAGGAACCTGGGGGGCTGTAGTCCATAGGGTCACAAAGAGTAGGACATGACTAAGCACAGCACAGTTTGGGGCCTATAGTGCTACTGCAGAAAAATACTTAAATACTTTACATAGACACACTGCAGTGAAAAATATCCTTTGAGGTTCCTGCTAACAAAGTGCTTTTCAGATATTAAACATGCATATGAATCACCTGAGGGGCTCATCAAAGTGCAAATTCTGAGTCAGCAGTTCTGGGGTGGGGCCTGAAGGTTTGTATTTTTGACAAGTGGTGGAGTGATGTTTAAACTGTGGTCCAAGGGCTGGATTTTGAGCATAATTGTTAGATATTTATTTTTGTTCTTGCCCTGGGACTAGACTGCCAAATTGAAATCTAAGGCTCACTCTTATCATTTATTCGTCTTCATATTTAGCTTTTCTTTTCACTTGACTATGAAAAGGCTATTGGCATGAAGAAGATAATACTTTATTTTTCCCGGTGGTATGTATATTATGGGTACTATTGGAAGACCAGTGATTAATAATAGATATTAACAGGATCCAAATTAAATCTAGCAACCAACATACTGGAAATTCTTTCTGATCAGAAACCAAATGTTAGGCTGTGCATTGCTATTTTCAGACATCTCCATGTAGTACCTTATTCACATGTGTGTTGTACCAAACAGATGTCTGAGAAACAGATTTTTGTGACAGATTTTGACACAGGAAATGCAGCAGGCTCCATAAAACATAATGGAAAAATGTATTGCTTAACTACAGTCCATTTTTAAAGAACAGATTGCAGTGCTTTTCAGTGGAATCAAATGAGTCTTCTCTTAAGAGCTTTGGCTCAGTCTCCATACCCAGAGAATTAACTTTTGAGAATGTCGCCTGGTGGGATGGTACTTCAGGGATTATTGATAATGTTGTGTTCGGGGGTTGAAGTTGGTCAGCTCAGAGTTCTACTTTAGATCATGGAAAAAAAGGTTATATTTCTTTACGACACTAAATATTTATCTGGTGAATCATTTCTGGAAGTGAGGGAATTACTGTGGTATTTTGAAATGGGAACACATCTTTTCAGATGTGCATTTGCAGTGTGATCTATGAGTGGGTTTCAAATGGTAATACACCAGGGGCGGAAAGTCTGCCAGGGTAGAACATCTGCTTCTAAGACATAGGCTTCTGGAGCATTCCTCTCTGAGAGCTCTTTTCTTTTGCTTGTTTTCTCAATTTGTTAAATCTAGATTATATTTCATCAATGACACAGGAAAGAAACCCTCAAAATTCAATTACTATCTTACCAACAGAGAAATCTTCAATGAAAGCTTTTAAATTTGGCTGAAGATGTGTTCCTCCTTATTAAATTATAGCTTGTGATACATTTTATGGAAAGTGGTTTTGTTTTTCAAACTCCCCTTGGCCGGAGTGCTCCCTGGTGGAGTCATGGTTGGATAAGCAGGCCGCTGCATCCTTGAACAGCCTGGGTAGGTGATGGGCTGTGCTGGTTTAATGCACAGGGCTACAGGATGAGGTGATATCTACAGTGTGGTCTTGCTGCCCTAGCCATCTCTTTCCTGAATACAGATCACTTCTGACCCTGCAGTGTGTCATATTGCGAGGCCAGTCTACAACCACATACTTTGGTGTACCAACCTTGCTGCTTTTACCTGGCATGTTCTCTTGCTTTTTTCCTGCTTCTGAACCCTTTTAAAGAGGGCCAGAGTTGAGTACATTCTCCTGTGGGCTCCTGTGTTGGCTGAAGAACCTTGAATGTATTATACTTTGTTTGTACAATTACACTGTATTGTCGCTGTACATTTTTATATCTGAGTTTTATAAACTCCTGGAAGTCAGAGGTGGCTGGCTTTCATCTTATTAATCCATTGCCTAGTGTAGTGGCAGATTATTACAGAGCCTCAAAAATATAATATTTACTAAATGGAAAAAACTTTATTTTAAAGTCATTGGAATTTCATATATGTAGATCTCAGTTTCTGTACATATAATATCATTCTGAAAAACGGGGAGAACTTATTTTTGTGCCATTAAGGTAGACTTTTCAAGAAATGGCATGTTTCATCATAAATGATATGCCAGAAAATGAAAAGATTAATTGATGCTGCTTTTACAGCCTAATCTTTGTCAATTATTTGTAGTGGTTTTTTTTGTCTCTTAGTATTTGGTTCCTTAAGAAATACTTGATTAAACAGGAAATAATTATACAGGAAATAAAATTTTCTTAAGCTAATGCATGATTATTCTTTCATCATCCTAATATTTAATTGAAATATTAAAAGTGATTTCTTTAAATATTTGTAGCTGCTTTTTTCTATTAAGCTTTAAATGACAGGTATCACCAGGAGAGGCATAATGATTGATTCTCATGTTTAGTGTATAAATTAAAACTTACAGTTGTTGGGTGCAGTAGTACATTTGTTGAATAACCATTTCATTATTTACATGGTACAGTGATATATTTAACAGTATCCTTAAATGTCTTCTAAAGATTATTATATTGATGGTTTAGGTACAGCTGGAAGCCAAAAGAATTATTCTTTAAAAAAAAAGTCATTGTGTGTACTTCAGTGTTGATAAGTAAGGGATTATTACCAGCACTTGACTTTTGAACAGAGACCCCAGTGAATAGAACTAGACAAGCCAAAATCCAGAATGATTTCTTATCTAGACACATGTCAAATCTAGTTAATGTTAAGTCGTATTTAGAAAATGTGATTTAAATGGCAGTTCAATTAAAAAGACTGCTATCAGTCTATAAACATTTCAGATCTTTGCTTACATTTTATGTACATATAATATTAAGGGGATTCTCTACCTTTGACTGAGCATTTAAGACTTGTAGAAATTAAGTCTGTTGTCGGTATAAATCAGTGGATTAGCCTAATGGTATTTTCACACTTCAGTTCATTGTGTGGTTATCTAAATAAGTATGTTTTGGAAATTAAATTCCTTCTCATCCAGATCTGAGTAGGCTAACTTTCCAATTAGTATAGTCCAGATTTCTTCCAAAAAATCTCTTTTGGTTAGTTTGTTTTATTATCAAAGAAAATATAGAAGATGTAAATTTTGCAATTTCCAATGTAAAAAACTTTAAGTAGGAATACAAGTTTTATTTTAAATAGTGTTTGATTCTTTATCCATAAGTTATGCACTTACATTGACAGAAGAGTGTCCCAACCTTTGAACTGCTACTGTTGATGACAATGATAGGAAGTTGGTAGCACGAATAATACTAGTAATAATGATAAAAGTTTATCAGATGCTTGCTGTGGCTTATATTTACTGCTGTGTATCAAACCACATAAAATTCAACAGCAAGCGTGGTTCCGTGGTGTTGGCTTCTGCTTTATGTGGTATGGGCTGGGGTGTTGGATTGCCCCCACATGCCTAGCATTTGTTGCCCCCTTGTAACTGAGGACTCACTAGGGCCTTTCCACATGACTGCTTGGGTTTCCTCACAGCATGACCACTAAATTCCAAGATTGTTTTCCAAAATGCAAAAGCAGAAACCACAGATCTCTTAGGGCCCAACCTCAGAATTTACACGGTGTAATTTCTACCACATTCTACTAATCAAAGCAAGGCACAGCCTAGCCCAGGTACGGGGGTGAGGGGAATAGACTCCATGATGGGAAGAGTAGCAAAGGAAGTTTGCCTATCTGTAATCTTCCACAAATCCTGTACGTGCTATTGTAATTCATATTTTAGAAATGAAGGGTTAACTGAGTATGCAGTCATTCAGTTCCTGGGTGATTTAAGCTCATATTTAGGTTAATTTGACCCTAGAGCTGGAGCTTTTAACTCTTGTAATGTTTGATCTTCAGAGTGTGGCTAGATTAAATATGTTTGTCTTTCTACTCCAAAGCCACTGTCTAAGGGTGGTTTTATTTATGTGGTGGTTATTCCATTTGCAGTCAAGACTAAAACAGCAGAGAGAGTTGATTCATATTATTGATCAGCCATCATGTGGTAAACATAAGTCTCTCTGAGATATTTCTAAACTCTCGACTGAGATGAAAGTTAAAATTCTTGGATGTGATATTGTAATTTGCTTACTGTTAGCACATTTCCTTATCAAGAACAAATAAATAAAATCAACTTTTAAGCCATGTTTCCCATTGAGCGTACTCTGTTCTAGTAGTCTGCGTTTTTCGTATGGTTTCAATATTCTCGTGTTTATTCATTAACATGAAAGAGCTTTTAAGTTGCCTTTTATATATTTATTTTTTGTTATTTCTGCTGCTTTGTGGTTTAGTTTTGGAAGACAATGTTATTTAAGTATTTTACTTTGTTGAAAAGGAAAGAAAACATCAGAGATGCCTATTATAGTAATGAACAAAATAAAAATTAAGGCTTCCCAATGTAATTTCAGTTTTCTATGTTAGATTTTTCTATCCTGACTTTAGGATTTCTTCAGTCTCAGACTAAAATATATTGAGAAAAGTTTGTAAACTTAAAACGGTATATAACACCTTGTACTTCATATTAATTGTAGACTGTGAAGTATATTCATAATTTTTACCTAAAGCCTATGGGCTTTGCGAGCTATCTAGTCACCTACAAGCCAAAATAAAAGTGATGACAACTCCGTGGAATGTTATGGGGCCTCAAATTATGTACCTGTAGTCTTCTCATTTTTATAGAGAACAAAACTTTGGATTAGAGGCTTTGAAGTAAGAGACAGGCAGTACTGTGTCTAGAACTTTTTGCTCCCCTACTGTGCTTTCCTCCACCATATTCCAGTATTTCCTTCATGAGACTTGACATTGGGGGTGTAGAAACCACTTGTCTGCAAGGTCCTGTCACCACCACTGGGAGCAGAATAAGCTAAATGCAGTTTACCTTTGGCAAATTTAAGAAAATCTTAGACCTTTATTTTAACTTAAAAAATATACCCATTGTTGCTATACTCAGAAAGTTTAACAAGTTTTTATTCATCCATTAGAGAAGGAAATGGCAAGCCACTCCAGTATCCTTGCCTGGAGAGTCCTGCAGACAGAGGAGGGCTACAGTTAATGGGGTCGCAGAAGCATTGCACACTACTGAGCAACTAAACAACAGTGGGTCCGGGGAAATTGTACAGCTAACATCTGTTACAGCTATGTTCTGTGACTATTTCACCTGTTCTTCATTTTGAAAGGAAAAAAAAAAAATCCCAGTACGATCAGTCTCACTGCTTAGAGAAGCACAGCATTTCTTTCTGAGGTTGTAGATCTAAATTAGCCCCCTTCTCTAGAATCATTATCATATGTCTTATCCGTGTCTGGTATGCTGAAGGGAGAAGGTGGACAGTTGAATGCTCTGGTCATATGTCACTATACATTTCTTTTATGCTATTGCATGACAAGGATTATATGTGGTGTGCTAATTTATCTGTAATAACTATCAGGCAGTCTCTTGCTCCTGAAAATAATTCAACTTGAATGGTGTATTTTTTAGATTATCGTAAAGGTAGGAGATAATGTCACGAACTAGATTTAAAAATAATGAGACTTAACCAGAATGAGATGATTTCCACATTTAGTTTATCAGTAGCTGTACTCTAACCTTTGTATTCCCTGCTTGATATCCTAAAAATGTGAAATTATACTATTGTGCCAGTGGTGAATATTCTGTGGTAAAAGGGTTAATAGTTTCTAGAAAATTGGAAGTCAGTGCTCAAGTAAAAGGTTTGAGGTGACTGTGCACCAGAGATAGCTCTGGACCTGAAAGTCAAGCTTTGCAGCCTGGATGCCAGTGGGGCCTGGCAGAGGTTGGATTGTTGCAGTAGGCATGGAAATCTAGTCACTCTCTCTCCTTCAGGCACCTTGCAGATTTGCCTGAGAAGGTCAGTATAATGGCTTGTAATATTTTTGAAAATAGGGATATTTAAAGAAAAAAATAGGCAAACCATTTATTAACTTTCCAGAGATTACTACTGTTTATGTCTTTTACTGTATATTCTATATTCGTTTTCTATTTGTCTGTATTGTGATAACTTGGCTTTTAAATAGTACTTAGTACTTAGTACTGGGCATACTATTTATTGTTTTGCCTTTTTCACTTCACACTTTTTATAGAGCATGTTCACGTGCGTGCACACACAGGCACACACACACACACACTGTTACCATGTGGTATCCATATCAGATTATGCCAAAAATAAATGAGAATTGCTTGGCAAACTAAAGTTTATATTTGCCTCAACCATTTCAATAAAGATAATTTTAACCCTGGGGGAAAGATGAAATAAATGTCAGGTTTGTAGTTTTCTTGTCAGTAATGCACAACATGAGCACCAGCAAAGAGATGAGCTCTCTCTCTGCACTATGGTTCATTTGTTTTTCACTTGTTCCATTTCTGGGGAGCTGGGTTGAAGTGGGACAAAGGTATCAAGGAGGAAACTCCAGAGCCAAAGGAGGAAGTAACTGTCAGGGAACAGGTAATGTGATGGGAAACTGTGTTTATACTTCCTCAGAAAGTATGACAAATGTGATCCGTTTTCTTGAGATTCTGGAAACTTCACATTAATTTCCTATTGCTTGCTGTTGCTATATTTTGTCATTCACAAAGGAGAAAAAGATAGTGAGAGAAAAGATAGTGGAACTCACAAAGTTTTTTTTTCTTTTTCTCACTTAGTGTCAAACACTAAATTTTTAACTCTCTCTTAGAGCAGCTTTTGGTAAAGTTGATGCTTCACTCTCTAGCATTTTATAAACTGTTTTTATGTACTTCTGCTATCGATCTGTTTAGGTCAGGAAATTCTGATGTATTTTTTCTTTAAATATTTTAATGGTCATTAGCGTTAAAATTTATTGGCTATCTATTATTTGTAAGAAGCTGTTACAGGTATAGTTTAAGGCTTTCTTCTCCAACAAAGACCTTTGCTTTGATCCAGGTGAGGTGCAATATGTATATAAAATAACTGGTGCTTTTCAGAGAGAACTTTCTCCTATGACAGGTGGTGTGAAGCGGTGGCATTTTATTTAATTTATTGGCTGCACTGGGTCTACGTTGCTGTGCACGGCCTTTCCCTGCTTGCGGTGCATGGGCCTGTCACTGCAGCGGCTTCTCTCGTTGCAGAGCATGGGCTTTAGGGCACACGGACCTCAGTAGTTACCGCACTCGGGCTCGGTTGTTACGGTGTACTGGCTTAGCTGTCCCACAGCATGTGGAATTTTCTCAAACCAGAGATTGAACCCATGTCCTCTGCATTGACAGGTGGATTCTTAACCACTGGACCACTGGAAAGTCCAAGTGGTGGCGTTTAATAGCCTGATAGGTGACATTCCAGAAAGGGGGATGGAAAAGATACCATGGCCATACTACCTTAACAAAAAGCTGGTGCAGATGAAAGTTCAGCAGGCTGAGACGTAGGAACTAGCTGAGACGTAGGAACTTTCAGTCAGTGAGGAGGAAGAGATGGCTTAATCCAAAGTGTGGATCAGAAAGGGCAGGATGCCATTCAGATGCCCAAGGAGGAAGCAGAGAAGTGGTGTGAAGAATGACGGAAGGTAGCTTGGTCCCACGGCCAGGAGAAATCCTCGAAGAATGTACTATGGTAGAAAAGACTTGTATTCTAATAGAGTATTCTGTGACCCTATCCTACTGAGTAAAAGTAAAAGCTGTCTCTGAAATGTGAATGTGACAAAAAATAGAAATAGTGGTGTAGGGACTGTAGCAAGTAAAAATAAGAATTTCAGTAAAAGCAGTAAGTACTGACTTAATTGATATAATTCAGATTGCTACTTCATTATAATTTTTTATGGTGATCTGAGAAAAGAACAAAAATGAATCTATTAATAGATTTAAAAATTAAATTGTTTTCATGGCCAAGTTTATTTGATGATGAGACTGTTCTTTTATCAGATTACCCCAGGACATAAAAATATAGTTTAAACTTCTAATGTTTCTTTTTCTTTTGAAAAAGGGCCTAGCCCAAAAACAAAAATACACCACGAAGTTCTACTGTGATTGCTTCTGGTTGCTTCTCTTTGAGTCACTGTCATGACAGCTTTCCACATAGTCACGGAAATTTCATTGTATTTTATGTTAAATAGGAGTGCAAGAATAGATATGTTTTTCTTTTCTCTCTCACGTAATAGAATGGTCTACATTTTTAAGAGTTCTTAAAAAAAAAAGGTTTCATAAAAAGATACTTGCTACCCTTTAGGTTTAATCAAAAGGAGTCCAGCGCTAAAGACAAAAGTGTTTCTTTTTTGAAGCAGATGTTGTTAAGCTTTTAAAAGATGAAAGATGAAAGGATGAAAGTATGAGTGATGAAAGTATGAGTGATGAGTATGATGAAAGTGTGAGTGATCATATCATACTGTCATGGTTTCTCTCAATAAATTTTTCATATAAAATTATTTGTTGAAATTATCAAAGAGATAATCCTGTGTTGGCATAGCTGCAAAGTTAAAATAGCTGACATTTAAAAAAGATTATATGGGAAGCTTTATTGAATGTATTGAGATAAGGCTTATTGTAGTTATTTTTCTTCATGCAAACTGCTGTCATAGTTGTAGGAAATTCAAAATCCACGTGAAAGACCCCATTCACCCTTGGAATTATCTAATTCCTTCCTAATTCACCTTTACTGTCCTATTCCTACCCACTTCAGGGCTATATTCTGCTGAAAACTGCATCCATCACCCCCAAAGTTGTAGACTCCTCTGTCTCTCTCGCTGATTACTACCTTTATTCTAGTTCTATCTCAGTTTTATTCCCACTACATTGTTCTGTACCTTTGGCAATCTCTTAGTCCCTTAAATTCATTAAAAGTATATGAATACTTAATGAATTCATCAAGAGTATTTGACATAGTCTAGTAGACACTTAGGATATGCAGAATAAATGAATGGATTAATCAAATACTCTTTCATTGTTTGCTGTGAAATTCTAAGAGGCCACCATGACAATTGATGATCCTAATATGAGATTGGTGATTTTTACCTTATTGAGATAGCCATCAGTTTAAATGACAATAGTATTATATGGGGAAATTAAAGACTAGGATATTTATACTTTTAAACAGAGGTGGTAGGTAGAATTAATAATAATAATAATAATAATGATTATTTACTGAGAGTTACAAGATGCATTAGGGTCTTACCTTTATACCTTATATACTCCTCACAAGACAGGCACTTTTATTTAAAATTTTTAGAGATAAGGAAACTGATTCAAAGAGAGGTTAAGCAACTTGTTCACAACTACCAACAGAGTAAGGATATGCACTCAGTATGTACGGTTCAAGGCCAGTTTCTTTAATATAGAATAGCTGAAGAATTAGACAGAATATCTTCTTGGTATCTCCCAGGAACTTGTCAAAGGATATTACATTTGAATGTGATGGGACTATTTCATGTTTTAGTTGTGTTTATGTAAGACATTTGTAAATTGTCCATTTAAAACTGTTTATTTCATAAAGCAAATTCATTTACCCTGAAAGCATCATTCTTATTTTGTGGGATAGTGTCTTGCACTTATTAGACCTGTGGAGGCAACATGTTTGAGATTATACTGCAGAGATCAGAGGATGCCCAGGGTTCATCCTTCCCAGCCACAATTTTGTACTTGGTCTCCCTAGCCTTGTTAGTGGTGGATGATTTATCTTTTAATGAAAGGGATAAAACCTTCCTTGGTTACCTATTTCAATGAAGCTTTTGGACTGACATACTTTGCTAAGTGAGCAGTTCAAGGAAGTAACCTGGAGCAGCTTGAAAAATTACCCTACTGCTTGTGTCTCAGGTTAGAAAGTTTCTGCTCATACTTCTTTTATGTCTTAGGGTAGACTCTGGGACTTGGGCTTTTAAGATTGCTTCATATTCCTTGTAAATTGATGCAGTCACTATGGAAAACACTATGGGGGTTCCTTAAACTAAAAATAGAGTTGCCGTATGATCCAGCAATCCTCCTCCTGGGCATATAGCCAGAGAAAACTATAAATCAAAAAGATACATGTACCCCAGTGTTCCTTGCTGCACTATTTAAAATAGCCAAGACATGGAAGGAACCTAAATGTTCATCAACAGATGAATGGATGAAAAAAATATGGAGTATAGACATAATGGGATACTACTCAGTCTTGAAAAAGAATGAAACAATGCCATTTGCAGTAACATGAATGGACCTAGAAATTGTCATATTAAATGAAGTAAGAAATAGACAAATATCATATGATTTCACTTATGTGTGCAATCTAAAATATGGCACAAATGAGCTTATTTACAAAAAAAACAAAAACACAAAAACAACAACAAAAAGAAAACAGACTCACAGACATAGAAAACAAACTTATGGTTATCAAAGGAGAAAGGGGGTTGCAGAGGGAGAAACTAGGAGTCTGGAATTAGCAGAGACAAACTGCCCTATATAAAATAGATGAACAACTCAATCCTACTATATAGCACAGGGAACTAGATTCAGTATCTTGTAATAAACCATAATAGAAAAGACTGTGGAAAAGAAAACGTATAAATGAATCAGTTTGCTATACACACAATATTGTAAATCAACTATACTTGAATTAAAACAAAAATTGCTTCTTATTCCTCTTAGTTGTGTTGAAAACTTTAAAACATTTAGGCAGGGGAGTGGATGAGATCCAGTTTTATTTCAGACTCTCAGGAGTCATCTTAATAATAGTCTCTGTTCCCAGGATGAGGAAATGAAAGGTGAGGCTTACATCACCCTAGTATCCTTACTTTCTTGGGAATCAAAATGTTCCTAAGGTCAAATACAGTGTGAAATAACTCCCTAAACCCATCTTGGAAGGCACTACCTCAGAAATAGAGTGAATGGAAATTGCTCTTTAACTGGGTGTGAGTCTCATTTTTAGGGCCACTGTTTATATTCTTTATGTCTTGCTTTTCTCTTTATGTTGAATTAGTTTCATCTTGTAAAGATTACAAAACACATGCCCTAGCTTTTAAATGTGAGAATTGAATTGTTAATAGTTTTTGGATAAAAATGTTGTCTCCTATTTCTTCTACCAAAGGCGGTAGATTCTCAGAAACTTTGGAACTCCCTGGCATGAAGTGTTTTCACTAATTCCACACCTAAAACTTTTTATTTCCTACTTGATTTATGACACAGCTGCTTCTTGAATTGAGAAAATGCAAGGACTACATGCGATATAATTAAATTGCACTCTGTGTGTGTCTCCTACATTTAGTGGAGGCTACGAACCAAATCTTTTGATGTATTTTTTATTCATTTTTCAAATTCCTCACCTCAAGATGCCTATTGTCTTGAGGAGCTTGTGCATTGTTCCAGCTCCTCCTTGTGTAGTGTTAATATTGTCATGTCTTTTTCTCCCCTGTGCTCTCAGTTCCTCAGTCTCATCTGACTCTTTGTGACCCCATGGAATGTAGCTCACTAGGCGCCTCTGTCCATAGTATTTTCCAGGCAAGAATACTGGAGTGGGTTGCAATTTCCTTTTACCCTACTATGTAATAAATTTATTAAGGGTAGGATTGTGTCATCCTGCATCAAATCTTGTATACCTTCACTATATGATGCTGGCTGTAGCCACGCAAGCTACTCAGACTTATTCATGAACAATGATGCTATATCACTCCAACTTTACATTCTGTGCAGTAATGTAACTTGAGAAATTGATTCATATTATTTTAAAGAAAGTTTTACATGATTGAATTCAGGATAAAAGAAGCACTGCTTCTTAAGTGATATTCTTGACATTGCTGATGTATTTATTATACTTATTTTATTGGCATATACTTGATTTACAATGTTGTGTTAATTTTAGGTGTACAACAAAGTGAATCAGTTGTATGTATACATGAATCCACTCTTTTTTAGACTTTTTTTTTCCCTGTAGGCCATTACAGAATACTGAGCAGAGTTCCCTGTGCTCTACAGTAGGTCCTTACTAGTTATCTGTTTTATATACAGTAATATGTATATGTCTATCACAGTCTTCCAGTTTATCCCCTTCTTACCGCTGGTGGCTGTAAATTTGTTTTCTGTATCTGTAACTCTATTTCTGTTTTGTAGGTAAGTTCATTTGTAGCCTTTTCAAAGATTGCGAATGTGGATAGTTTTCTTTATCATCTCTGCCCTCTCCTTTGTCTTTATTCCTCTCTCCCTCCCTCTACTTCAAGGCTTCTTTAATATATTAACATCTTTACTGGTTTAACCAGTGTCGACATCTAGAAGCTACTTTTTGATTACCTGGTGTATCAAAATACTTTCATTTCAAAAGTATTTCTTAAAAACAAAATCTCACACCAAACAAATTTTAAAAATGGCTTGGAGATTCCTACTATATGGATTTCTCTGGTGGCTCAGATGGTAGAGCGTCTGCCTACAATGCAGGAGACCTGGGTTCAGTCCCTGGGTCAGGAAGATCTCCTGGAGAAGGCAGTGGCAACCCACTTCAGTATTCTTGCCTGGAAATTCCCGTGGATGGACGAGCCTGGTAGGCTACAGTCCACAGGGTTGCAAAGAGTCAGACACGACTGAGTGACTTCACTGTAGGGGTGGCAGAGAAAAATGACTTAACTTGTGATTGTTAGTGGGAGATTAATGTGGTAGTAATTAGTCAACATAAAGTATCTCTTATACTGAAAGTCAGAGTGTTCAGAATTTCTTGTAAAGTCATGTTTAAGATTATTGAGTCTTTGTTGTTGTTGGTCACTCACTCAGTCGTGTCCAACTCTTTGCAACCCCATAAACTACAGCTTGCCAGGCTTCCCTGTCCTTCGCTATCTTCCAGAGTTTGCTCAAACTCATCTCCATTGAGTTGATGATGCCATCCAACCATCTCATCCTCTGTTGCCTCCTTCTCATCCAATCTTCAGTCTTTCCCAGCATCAGGGTCTTTACCAATGAGTCAGCTCTTCACATCAGGTGACCAGAGTGTTGGAGCTTCAGCTCCAGCATCAGTCTTTCAATGAATATTCAAGGTTGATTTCCTTTAGGACTGACTGATTTGATCTCCTTGGAGTCCAAGGGACGCTCAAGAGTCTTCTCCAATACCACAGTTCAGAAGCATCAGTTCTTTGATGCTTCTTTATGATCCAACTTTCACATTTGTACATGACTACTGGGAAAACCATAGCTTTGACTATATGGACCTTTGTTGGCAAAGTAATGTCTCTGCTTTTTAATATGCTGAATAGGTTGGTCCTAACTTTCCTTCCAAGGAGTAAGCGTCTTTTAATTTCATGGCTGTAGTCACCACAGTGATTTTGGAGCCCAAGAAAATAAGAGTCTGTCACTGTTTCCATTTTTCCCCATCTATTTGCTGTAAAATGATGGGACCGGATGCCCAAATCCAGTCAGATAAATATTACTTCCTTAGTTGTTTAGTGAAAAAGATACATATTTTCAATTAGGATGCTTCAAATCCTTTATTAAGTAGTCATCACTTTTGGTCATATGATGACAGGCAATCACGTGGGCTTAGGGAAAATTGGCAAGGTATGGAAAAAATATCCTAATAGAAAATTCATCTACAAAGAAGGTATGTAGTTGTTGACTTTGTTCCCACTGTGTCTAGATGATTAGAAGTGACTGTATTCTTGGATATCAGTTTCAAAATTGGAAGTTATTTATATTTAAATTGGTATATAAAAGTGCATAGTGGAGTGGGGAATTAAAGCTTATAATGTAAAGCAAAATATAGTAAACAAACGCCCACACAGTCGTATAAAAGACAAACTCATTTGTTGTGACAGTAAATTTAAATGACATCAGATGAATTAGCTGTAAGTTATTTTCATTTCTTTGTGTGGGTTGCGACCTCAGTAAATCAATCTTTCAGATAAAGGATTTCCAGAATAATCATTTACATGTGTATGATCTGCATTTTTTAAAAAAATTAGTTAGAAAATGTATGTTCTGGTATATGTGAAAAATAAGGTAATAGAAAACTTGCATTAACATGTTTTTAAGAACTTGAATTTACATTTCTTTAAAGATTAAAGGCAAAAGAGATTTTTCCATTGCTTTAGTTTGTACAAAAAGTCAAATAGAAATGTAATCTTCTTGTAGGAAGAAGAAAATTGAACTATACACACAGTTTATAATTTAACAGTGATTGGTTGTATGGGTAGTGATACTAGGGCTTCTAGACTGAAGATTATAAAGTATTACTATTTCTATTTTAAAGCTTAGTGCCTACAGAGCCAGTGGATCAAATATCCAAGATGGATAATCACTGGTATTGTGCTTCAGGCTTTAGATCTAACAAATAAAAATGAAAGACATTTGGATATGATTAAAGAACAAAGAAACAAGGGGATGGATGGAGAGAAACCAATTCAGAAAATAAGGAACAGTTGGTTTACCCTAATTACAGCCATCCTGATTTTTCTTTTTTGTTTGTATCAATTGGAAGTTTGGTCAGAAATTAACTCTTTTGCCTAATTACGGAAATAAATTCGTTGCAGCTTTTCAAAAGTGACTTTATGTTTTTCTTTAAACTCAAATTTCAAGAGGCAGTTGCCGTTTGTATTGGCTGCATTGGCCACAATTCTTTCCTTTGATAAAGTTCATCAGTTGGCCTTTCATTTCCTAAGACTGAATCTCTTATGTAAACTATCATCTAAATGAGGATGTGTTGGCATAAATGAGAAGAACAAAGATTCAACTAATTAAGAGAGTTTTACCTTTGAATTAGGCTGAGTTGTACGGAAGGGTGGCTGAATCTAAGAAGATGGTGAAACATTTTGCATAACCCAACCATAATGATTTTGCAGATTGTTTCTTGTTGCCAGTCAAGCACTAAAATAAGGCCCAAGTTCTGACCCTCATAAATTTCTTTCTCATAAATAACGAAGGATATGGAAACAGGGACTTTCTGGTTTTTCAGTAGAGAGGAACTTTTTGAGATGTCAGTTACTTTATTGCTTGCTTCTTTCCTACTTTTCCCACTTTCTGTCACAAGTACTTTTATTTATTCTGTGTTCATCTTATATAGGATACATGCTTCTTTTCATTAACTACTGAGAGGTGCATACTATATAATCTCTTTGGTATGTAGCATGTCTTTTTGTTTGTTATTTGAGAGTCATTAAATACAGGTTCATGCGTAAAAATGAGGCAGATAGCCACAACTTTCAGTGTCAGAGGCCTTCTGAAACTTTGTATGGCATTATATGCATTGCAGATTTGATGGCTTTCTCTATTTTTCCTCTGTATTTACTTGCCTCCTACCTGCGCTTGACCTCTCAACACATACACAAAAGCAGCTAAAGCTTCAAAATGGAAAGATATTATGTATGTGCCTATTGTGTTCTGGTGATTCTGAATAAGCAGGAATATAAAGAGGCAAAGTCAGCTGAAAACTGAGAAGTTCTTTTGTATTTTGTCTTTCAAGTGCTTCCTTATTATTTGCAGGAACAGTTTGGGGCTGATTAACACAATTATGCTGTAAATCTATGAAAAGCTTGGAAGGAATGTAGATGATACATTAAAGTATGAATCATGATTTGAAGCATGCTGTAAATCACATCAAAACCACCAGAACTTAACATGGAAGTTGGAAGAGACAACACCTACATTTCCCTCACTCTAAACCATTTTATCCATACCACAACTTTTTCTTTCTAAAAGCAGAGGCTTGATCATGTCCTTAATCTTTTAGCCCACTTGGGCTCCCCATTCCTTATCACAGTAGTCTCTTATGGGCTACCTAGAGAGCTTCTAAAATACGTACATATCTGAGGCTTATCATCAGAAACTGATTTTTAGATAGAAGTGGCAAGTGTATTTGATAAAATCTGTTCATTGGTTTAGATGGCTGTTTGTCATGTCCCATCTAAACTTTCTCATCCCATGTCAAGCCGTCTGTTCCCCTCACCTTCAGCTCTTCTTTAGCCTTGGTAAGCCTAGATCGTATCCACATAGTTTGGTTTCACACCTCTGTACTTCTCTATACACTCTTCCTACTATTCAAAATCCTTTTTTCCCTCCTGTCTTTCCCCCTCTTTCCACTCCGAGTCTTTCATCTGTCGAACAACTGCTTATCTTCCTAGATTCTCCGTAAGTGACACAACTTTCCTTATTACCCCATGTAGAAATAGTTACTCATTTTTATTAACATTTATATTTGATTATGAGTCTTCTAGGTGTCCATCTCTCCCATTAAATCCATGTAATTTATCTTGTTCATGCTTATATTAAATGAATACATGGGTGATTAATAAAAACCCTGTTATGAATTTAAATGTATAGTTTCTATGAACATTGTTCTTAAGGGCTTTATTGATTTGACCTAGGCTGGATAATTTCATTTTTCATGATATATATTCCCATTGAAACTAATGTGCCTATATATTTACTCTTCTCTTCATTTTTCCCCTTTTGTGTCTACAGACGAAATCTCACAAAACTATCCCTTATCTTCAGTCACATGTTGGCAGAAATCAAAGCAATCTTTCCCAACGGACAGTTCCAGGGAGATAACTTTCGTATCACGAAAGCAGATGCTGCTGAATTCTGGAGAAAGTTTTTTGGAGACAAGTAAGTGCAAATCATTTTATAATTTGGATCCATGTTTGAAGAATGAGGAGACCTGTCTCCAGTTCCAAATGGTATAGATTTTGCCTGAGTATTTCTAGAATGTTCTTCAGTGTTTTCGATAAGTGCTTTTTGATTGCTTTTTTTTCCTGTTTAGCCACCAAAAATATACCTTAGTAACTGAATAATTTTGTTATCACCAAGTAGATATTATGATATATATTTATGTGATGTGCACTCGTTGAATTAAATAGTTTGCTCTAAGAAGCAGAGGTATGTGAGATACAGTATACACGAGAAGCTCATAACTTTATAATTCAGTGAGCACATAAAACACATATACAAAGTAAAAGGTAGAAAAGGAAAGATACTTTAAAAAATGGCATAAATAAATTATTCTGACAATTCAGAGAGGGCAACAGTTGCTTCAGGATTGTAGCCATCAGAGACTACTTCCTAGAGGAGGTGGGACATAAACTTGATGAAGATCTGAAATTGAAGTGAGAAAAGGCCTTTATCCCTGGGATTCAGGTTTTCTTTGTGTCACTGCACAGAAAGTAAACATGTATAAGCAAGGTACAGAAAAGAGGATAATGTTATCACAAAGTTGCATTATCTCACAAAACAGCTAAAGGTATTTTCCTCTAGGTATTTTCTATCCAGACACAAGCTCAGGTGAGCTTGGTAAATAATAGGAATTAAATAGCTGAAGTCTGCATAACTTAAATAAAACTTGCAAAACTTTTATCAAGAATCTCGTGGTAAGATGATCAGGACATGAGCCTCAGGAGGCAGATGGTTTCTTTAGTAACCTTTTAAGGGTCCCTCAGTGTGTCTTGAGTATAGGCAGAACCCCTAGCTTAGAGTTAAAAGTGATTGCTTACACTCAGACTGTTGTGTTCTTTTTGTAGTTAAATTCTGTATTTATACATTAGCTGATGAAATAAGACATAAATGTTGGAATACACAACTGTCAACAATCGGAGTCCTCTGACACTGATGAATTAACTGTAATGTTAGGTTTCCCTTATTTTTCTTTGTGAAGTGCTCTGTTTATCTATAAGCTGCTATGTGATTAGGGCACATACAGAGCAATGCACATTTGATTAGATATACATTTTTTTTTTACTTCAAAAATATTAGTGTCTTTATCCCACCTCTTAAATAAAAAGTATTCTGAATTATTTTTAAGCACTACTGGAGATAATACTACTTTTAACCCTGACATTCTGTATTCCAGAGATGTAGCTATTTGTAATGCTTCTATATCCATTCACAAATGAGGACTTAAAAGAAGAAAACATTCATCCTCCTTTGAATTAGCCTAACATCCAAGAGTGTACTAATTAAATATACGTGAATAGTAGAAAGCAGAAAGGGATTGCAGAGTTCTGAAAGTAAGAACTGAGGACTTCTTGAAGTTATAACTCATATATTAGTACTCTGAGCTTAATGCAAACAGTTGGTAACCTTCAACACAAAGTATCTTTAAAATTTTAAGAAAATCTATCAGATGAATTGCTTGTGGTATTTCTTTGTGAAAACTGAAAATTCTGGTGAGTTATAAAGTTGTTTGCTAGTCAAAAGGCCAGTGAAAAATGGAAAGATTCCTCACGTTTTTCAGGCGAGGAGTTTGTTTTGCCATTACCTCAAACCGCAGAGAATTACGCATTTGAGACATCTTTACTTCCCTTTATTTGCATCCATAGACATTAAGGGGCTGAAATTTCTGTCCAACTACTGTGTGAGTGAAATCACTACTAAATCAAATGGGGGATTCTTGAAATGCTGATGAAACATGCTCCCTACCTCCCAAAACCCTTTAACTTTGTCTTCTCCTATCTTTGCTTACTTGAAAAAGCTTCTTAATTTGTCTTTAAGATTTTTACTTTTGGGATGAGAGCTAAACTTAAAGCTTCTTCTGGAATGCAGACATATTTCTGTAGTAATCAGAATTATGGTTCTTTTATTAAATCATTGGAAAAACCATCTTTGTATTCTCTGTGGGTTTTCACCTTATAGTTCCACGGTATTTTATTGAATTAATGGACGAATGAGTGATGTAGCATTTTAAAAGGTTGAATCCTTTTATCTTTTTTATACTCTAATACTAGTCTGCATTTTTACATAACTGGGTTCTCATTCATATGTATTCCTGTTATTTATCTACATATTGAGGGCATATGACAATGCTTTCATTTGACCTAACTAGTGCCTTTAAATCTGAATGTATTATTGTTTCATAAAACTGAACTATTGAATGGTTAGTTCTACAAACAGCCAAACAGATTATGATTTTTATAAACCAACTTTAACTTAAGGAGTATTATTGTGACATTTTCCCCAAAAGGGAAATAAGAAAAAGTCAATAAGAACACAATATTCAGATGGAGTTAAAATTGGGAAAAAGTTATTGTTCAAAGGAATTTAGGGAAATCCTAAAGGCAAATTTAGCACACATACCTAGAAACCAGGCAGCAGACAAAAATCTTCAGGTATGTCCCTAGTGCTTCATTTCTGTGCTTGTCAATCTTTGGAAGTCATGGCAAGGCCAGCCTGTCTGCTCAAGAGCCAAGCCCAGCTGCCAGGAGATTCTGCCTATCAAAGTCTTGAGGGGATCAGTAACACATCATGTGTCAGGGTAAATTGGTTGGGAAGTTCTGTAGTTGCTAGATTTGGGGAAGTCCTGTAGTTGGTAGATTTTTATGTGAGGTTATTGAATGTTTTAATAGTTGAGTTCTGCTTTTGCTTTCTTAGTCTATTTGACAGGAGATAGTAGAAGTATGTGGAGAAGGCGATGGCACCCCACTCCAGTACTCTTGCCTGGAAAATCCCATGGACAGAGGAGCCTGGTAGGCTGAGGTCCATGGGCTCTCGAAGAGTCGGACACAACTGAGCGACTTCCCTTTCACTTTTCACTTTCATGCATTGGAGAAGGAAATGGCAACCCACTCCAGTGTTCTTGCCTGGAGAATCCCAGGGACGGGGGAGCCTGGTGGGCTGCCGTCTGTGGGGTCACACAGAGTCGGACACGACTGAAGTGACTTAGCAGCAGCAGCAGCAGTAGAAGTATGTAGGAAAAGAGGAGTGGCATTATTGAGTGAATGTTTCTAAGTAAATTCTGCTAAATGAGACCAATACCAGACTGAATCTTTACCCTCTGGGTTAGTAGTTTATGATCCAGAAACTTTCAGCTTGAGGCTCAAAAAATTAAGGAAAAGATTCATATGTGATTAGACTCTGGGTAGCAGTCATTTTTCCAATAAGCAAGTCAGGTAGCAGTTTCCAGGCTCTTCATGCTAAGGATTTCTTGATGTTGAGATTCAGACATGTGGTTCCAACCAACTTGAAGATTTTATCTCTGGCATAAAAGTTCTCACTGACTGCTCAGTGTTCCTCTTGCTCTTGATTTTGTCCCTTATTATACTGGATCTTTTAGTTCTTAAATTCCCATAAGCTCTTGCTCATCTTCATATTTATCATTTTTCATTGGCTTTTTTGAAGTTATTTGTCTGGTTTCTTCCCATTAGATTATAAGCCCCATGAAATCAGGCTTATTTAATCAGTGTTTGCAGTTCTCAAGGTAGTTCAACACAGTGTCTCATTTGGGGACATTTGGGAGCAGTTGTTAATTTAATTCTGAGGAGTTGTGGAGTAGAGGCATATGTGTAAACATGTGCACGTGGACAGAAAGTGCTTGCTTGTTCTGGAGGCAGTGTCTTAGTTCCAGCTTGCAGCTAGGTCATCCATGTTCAGGTTCTGACTGCAGCATTTGCAAGCGTTATCCCTTTGGACAAGCTGCTTGGTTTTTCCATGCATCAGTTTCTTCATTTATAAAAGGTAGATGATAATATTGCAAAATGTGGATGATAATAACAAGAATACCTACTGTGTAGAGTTATTGCAAAGATTAAAAGAACTCAAATTTACCTATCAGGCAGGTAGGACAGTGTCTGGCACATAATAAGTACTCTGTGTTGTGGAATAATTAAACACCTTAAACCTTTAATCTTGCTCAGTGTCCCAGGAATATATTTATTGTAAATTCTACAAATAATAAAATTAATATTCAACTTTACATGACAGAGATGCCATGGTCTCTAGAACTCTAAAAGCAGAAATCCAGGAAAAGTTAATAAAAGTTTTCTAAACTTGTGTATATGCTATGTAAAGGTGGGGTAGAGTATAAGAAACTGTCCTGCTGACCATGTGGAAAAAAAAAATGCTCTGTTTAAAATTCAGTTCATTACATCTACCTTTGATTTCCTGAGGAAGTTGTAGGGACCTTTTGGTTTCCTGTGTTTTCTTTTCACTTTTAATTAGAAACAAATATGCCATAAAATACATTTTTTAGCATACTAAGTAGATCAGTTTTCCCTCTAATCAAAGAAAAGGCAACTTAGTCATATTTAATTAAATAATGCATGATAGAAATGAAGAACTCTTAGAAGGAGAAAGAATAAATGGAAATATTCTTTTTTAAAAAGAATTATTTAAAAAAAACCCTCAAAGAGCTTCTATTTAATATTTCTGTTATTTTGTCACCTCCTGTTGTTGCCTATTTTAAAACAACCAAGTATCTTTATATCATAAGGAAAATAAAATGACAGGGCTATTTTGTTCAATTCATTGCAGGAAGATCCCAGATAGAAAAAGCAAATAACATGTGAAAGTATAATTTTCTACCTCTAAGCAGTATGTATTCAAGTTGGGGGATACAGAATATACAAAGATGATAAATAATTTAAAATCAGTTCTGTCCCATTACAAAAGTGCTTAAGAAATGTCACAAATAGTGAATTGTTTACTAGAGTGATCAGAATTGTTCACTCGGGCTCCATAGAGGAACTGGTGTTCTGTATGGGTTGCACATGTGTTAAGGAGGAGGCAGAGGAGAATGCTCTGAGGGAGATGAAAATTTCATGGTGTCTGCTGTCTTTCCAAAGAAAGATGCAGAGTAACTTGAAGTTTCCATAAAATGGCACTATTTATTGTTGTTGTTTTCTTTTACCTTCTTTTCCTTACTATGAACTCCTCAGTAAGTGACATTTACTTTGGTGAAGTCACCATGAATTAAGTTCTGGTTCTTAACCTTGAAACATGGTTTCATTAGGTTTCATCATGAGTATGTCTATAGACTGGGTATACGTTACTGAGCTTACAAACTTGATCTATAATACAGAATGATGCTTTGATTAATTTACAATGATCAGTGCTACTGTAAAGCAGATGGGAATGCTCTCATCACTTCGATAAAGTATACGTGGAGCCATATCATATCCAGAACATTCTTTGGTGAACATGGAATCTAAATATGGGGTGGTACTGTAGAAATTCCCCTGCCTCAAGGTCCAAAGTACTTAAAATTGTCACTCTCTCTTGGACTGTACTTTGAAAGCTCTGTTTGTTTCTGCCTCTTTGGACTTCTTTTTTTCCCGTAGACAAAGTTACACCTTTTTTAAATTGAAGTATTTTTTTTAAATTGAAGCATAATTGATTTACAGTGCTGTATTTCAAGTGTACAGCACAGTGATTCAGTTATACATATATGTTTTTACAGATTCTGTCTCTTATAGGTTATTATGAAATATTGTATAGTTTTCTGTGTTATGCAAGTAGATACCTGTTATTTATCTAAATTATAGATAATAATGTATACATGTTAATCCCAGACTCCTAATTTATCTCCCCCCTTTCCCATCTGGTAACAGTAAGTTTGTTTTCTATGTGTGTGGGTCTGTTTCTGTTGTATAAGTTCATTTGCATCAGTTCTTTAGATTCCATGTATCAGTGATACCATGTTATTTGTCTTTCTGGCTTACTTAGTATGATAATCTCTAGGTCCATCCATGTTGCTGCCGAGTGGCATTACTTCCTTCTTTTCTGTGGCTGAGTAATATTCCACTGCATGAAGATACCACATCTTCTTTATCCATTCAACCTTTGATGCACATTCAGGTTGTTTCCATGTCTTGGTTGGGCTTCCCTGGCGGCTCAGATGATAAAGAACCTGCCTGCAATGCAGGAGACCCCAGTGCAATCCCTGGGTCAGAAAGGTCCCCTGGAGAAGGCAATGGCAAACCACACCAGTGTTCTTGCCTGGAGAATTCAGTGGACAGACTGGCAGGAGTACATGGAGTCACAAAGAGTTGAACAGAAATGAAAGTCCCTCAGTCATGTCTGACTCTTTGCGACCCCATGGACTATACAGTCTGTGGAATTCTCCAAGCCAGACTACTGGAGTGGCTTGCCATTACCTTCTCCAGGGGATCTTCCCAACCCACGGATCAAACCCAGGTCTCCTGCATTGCAGGCAGATTCTTTACCATCTGAGCCACAATGCCCCCTCCAATTCATTGCAGTCCTTACCTGGACCTGTTTACATTATCTGCCTAGTTTCCAGATACATGAGTTTGTTATGTCTAAAAACTGTGTGAAGCCATTTGACTAGTTGATGGAGACCAGGGAGAATGCAGAGGACAGATTCTTAAAGAATTCTCATGAATGATCTATGCACCAGGGAAATTTAAGGAAGTGGAGGCATCACCAGAAAAGTAGGCTTAAAATGTGGGGAGTGTGGCATTATAGGTGCTAAAGGAAGGTAGGATTTAAAGAAAGAAAGAGGGAGATTAGCCAGATAATAGTATTGCAAATGATATAGGGACAACAAGGCATTTATAACTCAATTTATTTTCTCTTTTTAACATTCTGAAAGTCTCCTTTATTACCAGAGTCTTAATAGGCTCCTCTTGTTGCACTGAATAGGCACAGTGGATTTTGCTATGCACTCAGTTGGTAGATTAATGGATCTGGCCTCCTTTTAATACCATGACTGCTGGTGAATTATATCTAGCAGCCCTAAGAGGAAGAGTCTGAAAATAACTTCTTAATTTTGAAGTTCCTGAGGTCCCCTTGGGCTTCCCTGGTGGCTCACCTGGTAAAGAATCCACCTGCAGTATGAGAGACTTGGGTTCAATCCCTGGATTGGGGAAGATCCCCTAGAGAAGAGAAAGGCTACCCGCTCAACTATTCTGGCCTGGAGAATTCCATGGATAGTCCATGGGATAGCAGAGAGTCAGACATGACTTAGATCCCCTTGGCCTCTAAAGTTAAACCTGTTTGTATCCAGATTTTGGCTACTTATTTTACTTCTTCATCTTGAGAAGTATTTTGTTTTTAGGTTTTTGTTTTTTTTTTTTGGCATTTTTGCCAAATGAGAAAAGTTTGCTGGGACCATTAATATTTCATGATTACTTCTGAATATTAAACCTATCATTATAAATTTAAAAAATTGTATTTCTAAGCTATCATTTAAAAAAGTTCTCCTGTGCATGGCCCTGGTTTGTGTTTTGTTTTGTTTTTTAAAAAAAAACAGACTTCACATTTCTCCATCTCTTAGTTTTAGTCACCTGCAGTTTGATTTAATCAAAATCGTTTTAAAGTCACTTATCACTTATATTCTTGTTCTCAGAAGTCTTTATACTGTATTTAGAGAAAGAATTGTTTTCTTAATGAATTATTTAATAATGTGTTCCTGAAATCGAAAAGCTCCTGGTTCTTAGTCCCTCTGCACATGTATTTCTTTCTCTGTGGGATGGTTCTGCCCTGATAGGCGAAGAGACATTTTCTCCTTCTGAAGCAAAGAGCATGTTTGCTTAAAGCCTTGTAACTTAAAAATAGTTTTTCTCTGCAGATCCAGGGACAAGTATACTTACTGACCATTATGAAGTATTTGGGCTCCCTAAAACCTAGGTTCAACTTCAGTTACAAAAGTCACTTTGTGAATAGGTGTCACTGCTCTTTGCATCATCTCGTGAGAATTAGAACTCAAGGAGTAAGTTCAAGAAAATGCTGGTATGCTGACCACTACTTCCTATGAGTAGCAAAGTCTGTTGACTCGGACACTCTGAACCACAAATCCTGTATGTTCTGCTAGCATTGATGCAGAGGTGATAGGCTAACTTGTTAGCTTACAAATAAGGTAGAACCCTTACAAAAAGCTGTTAAAAGAAGGGAAGTTAAAAGCAAAGATATACCCATTTGAATGCAGAGTTTCAAAGAATAGCAAGGAGAGATAAGAAAGCCTTCCTCAGCGATCAATGGAAAGAAGTAGAGGAAAACAATAGAATGGGAAAGACTAGAGATCTCTTCAAGGAAATTAGAGATACCAAGGGAACATTTCATGCAAAGAAATGGTATGGACCTAACAGAAGCAGAAGATATTAAGAAGTGGCAAGAATACACAGAAGAACTCTTAAAAAAAAGATATTCATGACCCAGATAATCACGATGATGTGATCACTCACCTAGAGCCAGAATCCTGGAATGTGAAATCCAATGGGCCTTAGAAAGCATCACTACGAACAAAGCTAGTGGAGGTGATGGAATTCGAGTTGAGCTATTTCAAATCTTGAAAGGTGATGCTGTGAAAGTGCTGCACTCAATATGCCAGCAAATTTGGAAAACTCAGCAGTGGCCACAGGACTGGAAAAGGTCAGTTTTCATTCCAATCCCAAAGAAAGGCAATGCCAAAGAATGCTCAAACTTCCACACAGTTGAACTCATCTCACATGCTAGTAAAGTAATGCTTAAAATTCTCCAAGCCAGGCTTCAGCAATACGTGAACTGTGAACTTCCAGATGTTCAAGTTGGATTTAGAAAAGGCAGAGGAACCAGGGATCAGATTGCCAACATCCACTGGATCATGGAAAAAGCAAGAGAGTTCCAGAAAAACATCTATTTCTGCTTTATTGATTATGCCAAAGCCTTTGACTGTGTGAATCACAATAAACTGTGGAAAATTCTGAAAGAGATGGGAATACCAGACCACTTGACCTGCCTCTTGAGACACCTGTATGCAGGTCAGGAAGCAACAGTTAGAACTGAACATGCAACAACAGACTGATTCCAAATCGGAAAAGGAGTATGTCAAGGCTGTATATTGTCACCCTGCTTATTTAATTTCTATGCAGAGTACATCATGAGAAACACTGGGCAGGAAGAAGCACAAGCTGGAATCAAGATTGCTGGGAGAAATATGAATAACCTCAGATATGCAGATGACACCACCTTTATGGCAGAAAGTGAAGAACTAAAAAGCCTCTTGATGAAAATGAAAGAGGAGAGTGAAAAAGTTCGCTTAAAGCTCAACATTCAGAAAATGAAGATTATGGCATCCAGTCCCATCACTTCATGGGAAATAGATGGGGAAACAGTGGAAATAGTGGCTGATTTTATTTTTCTGGGCTCCAAAATCACTGCGGATGGTGACTGCAGCCATGAGATCAAAAGACACTTACTCCTTGGAAGGAAAGTTATGACCAATCTAGACAGAATATTGAAAAGCAGAGACATTACTTTGTCAACAAAGGTCCATCTAGTCAAGGCTATGGTTTATCCAGTATCACGTATGGATGTGAGGGTTGGACTATAAAGAAAGCTGAGTGCTGAAGAAGAGATGCTTTTGAACTGTGGTATTGGAGAAGACTCTTGAGATTCCCTTGGACTGCAAGGAGATCCAGCCAGTCCATCCTAACAGAGATCAGTCCTGGGTGTTCATTGGAAGGACTGATGCTGAAGCTGAAACTCCAATATTTAAGCTACCTGATGCGAAGAGCTGATTCATTTGAAAAGACCCTGATGCTGGGAAAGATTGAGGGCAGAAGGAGAAGGGGACGACAGAGGATGAGATGGTTGGATGGCATCACCGACTCAATAGACATGGGTTTGGGTGAACTCCGGAAATTGGTGATGGACAGAGAGGCCTGGCATGCTGTGGTTGATGGGGTCGCAAAGAATCGGGCACAACTGAGCAACTGAACTGGACCTGGAACTGACTCTACAGTTCTTTAAAGCAAAGTAAAGAAAGCTTTATAAAATAATTAGTATTTATTTTTCATTAATAGATTCCGAATGCTTCATCTTCCTGTTTTCCTTATTCTGAATGTTGGTTATCAGTAGGAAATGACAGTAATAGGTTTGCTGTGTAACTTTGTTCTTGCCTTGTTTATCTGCAGTCATTAGTTGCTTCCCTTAAATAAAAGAAATTTTGGGGAGCCTACTTATGCCCAATATTATGTATGTAGTTTCTCCTGTGAGAATTTAGAGGTGTTATTGGAAATTGTATATTTTTTGACCTCAATTTATCATATATATTTACAGACTTTACTGATTTCTTGTTAATGGATTGACCTATTTAGAGAGATTTGGGGGGAATTTTTTCATATTATTACCCAGAAAAAACATCAACTTCTGCTTTATTGACTACACGAAAGCCTTTGACTGTGTGGATCACAGCAAACTGTGGAAAATTCTTAAAGAAATGGGAATACCAGACCACCTGACCTGCCTCTGAGAAATCTGTATGCAGATCAAGAAGCAACAGTTAGAACTGGACATGGAAAAACAGGCTGGTTCCAAATAAGGAACAGAGTACATCAAGGCTGTATATTGTCACCCTGTTTGTCTAACTTATATACAGAGTTCATCCTGAGAAACGCTGGACTGGATAAAATGCAAACTGGAATCCAGGTTGCTGGGAGAAATATCAATAACCTCAGATATGCCAATGACACCACACTTACGGCAGAAAGTGAAAAAGAACTAAAGAGCCTCATGATGAAAGTGAAAGAGGAGAGTGAAAAAGTTGGCTTAAAGCTCAACATTGAAAAACTAAGATCATGGCATCCAGTCCCATCACTTCATGGCAAATAGATGGGGAAACAATGGAAACAGTGACAGAGTTTATTTCTTTCGGTTCCAAAATCACTGCAGATGGTGACTGCAGCCATGAAATTAAAAGAGTCTTACTCTTTGGAAGGAAAGTTATGACCAACCTAGATAGCATATTAAAAAGCAGAGACATTACTCTGTCAACAAACATCTGTCTAGTCAAGACTATGGTTTTTCCAGTGGTCATGAATGGCTGTGAGAGTTGGACTGTGAAGAAAGCTGAGCGCTGAAGAATTGATGCTTTTGAACTGCGGTGTTGGAGAAGACTCTTGAGAGTCCCTTGGACTACAAGGAGATCCAACCAGTGCAACCTAAAGGAGACCAGTCCTGGGTGTTCATTGGAAGGACTGTTGCTGTGCTGAAACTCCAATACTTTGGCCACCTCATGCGAACAGTTGACTCATTTCAGAAGGCCCTGATGCTGGGAGGAATGGGTGCAGGAGGAGAAGGGGACGACAGAGGATGGGATGGGTGGATGGCAGCACCAACTCAATGCACATGAATTTGGGTAAACTCCGGGAGTTAGTGATGGACCGGGAGGCCTGGCGTGCTGTGATTCGTGGAGTCGCAAAGAGTTGGGCATGACTGAGCGACTGAACTGAAGTCAACTGAGATTGTTAATACTAAAGAGAAGATCTTTGGCTGGACTTTCTAATTTTATGGTATATAATTTACCAACTTTTTAAAATCTGACCTCAGTAGATCAGAGGCATCTTGCTGTGATCCATGAACTATGTTATTTCACATATATTATGAACCTACCAAGTATCATTGAACATGTAGAGCAAATATTCTGAAGAAGAGTCTTGCTTTACGAAGGAAAGAACCAATACCCAGTATTTCAAGCCTGCATCTTTCTGATTTTCTCTGGTCAGTGGGTACTATGTGGAAATTTTTTATGTGGAATTTTGACATATCTTATGGATTATGTTTAGTTTCTCTTCCACTAATAAATTATATTTTCAAAGTTGGGAAATAAGTCCAATTGCAAATTATAAAGGAAAACAAAATATACTTTCCTGGTTACGGTAAGTTTAACTATTTACTATGTTCAAAAGTTAGATTGTGAGACTAGAAATTATAAATCACATCTCTCATGAGTGAGTTTAGTTTTAAAAAATCAAGGATAATACTTAATAACCTATTATTTCTGTAATCTTATAAAAATGTTTTATTCTACGTGTAAGTTTCAGAACATGAGCATGAGAATCCTTGTCCCTTATACATGGCAGTAATGCTTATCTATGCTGTAGACAAAATGTTATAAACTTTTTTGACAATGAAGAAAAACTATCAGAAATACCGAGCATCTTGAATCTTTCTATATGTGAGTAAGGAATTTTCACATATGAGGAAGATAAGTTAGATCTAATCACAAATATTCTCGGTAACCCAGATTACCATCCTGTCTACAATGAGTTGTAAGGCAACTATTTGACCACAGTGATTTTGATTTCTTCTGTCTGTGGGTGGCTGGAAAATAATTGTGTGTCTTTAGTGATGGAAGAGTAAAAGGTGTAATAGCTTGTTAGCCATCTGTTTTCATTTCCATTAACAAATAGTCATTTCAGAATAAGATTGGATTTAAGGAAAAACTATATACAGAATATCAACAGACTTAGGATCATATTTTATCAGTACTTAAGTACTCATATTTTATGTAATGAAAATCCAAACATATTAAATAGCTTATGAATAATTTATCTTCTGAACAAAAGCAACTTAAAGGTAGTGCCACTGAACACATCTTTGATTCAGGTGAATTTTCTGAGCAGAATTTAGATGAAATTGAAAATAGTAATGGGTTAATATAGTACAATAGATTTTTGTTTTGTCTAAAGTGAACATGGAATATCCCTGACTTAGAATGGATTTTAAACAACTGCTATCACCACCATCAGTACCACAGCAACAAAACCAAAAACCAACAAATGTTAATTTCCTTGTTTATATGATGGCAAATGCTTTGTCCATTCCTACATCTCTTGCTCTATTTTAATCTTAGAATTCTAATATAATTCTTTTTTTTTTTAAGTTTAGTATATTGGCTTAGCCAAAAAGTCCATTTGAGTTTCTGTAACATCTTACACTATGAAAAAAATCTGGCTTTCTACACTCTTTATTACATTTATGAAATTCATCCACATTCTTACATATAGCAAGTCTGTTCCTTCTCCTTGCTCCATTGTATTGCTATACCACAATTTACATAGTCATTATGTTGATGTTGAACATTGGATTCTTCCTCTTTTGGATTAGTCTCAGTAGTGCTGCTGTGGATATTCTTTGTATATTTTTAAAAACGTGTACATTTCTCTGGTATGTATATCTAGGAGTGGTATTGCTGGCTTCTAGTTTATGCTTAATTTTAGCTTTATTAGCTCTTAGTAAACCACCAAAGAGTTTACCGAAATGATTTGCCACCCTCATCACCTAGAGGAGTACCTGAAGTTTCCTGTTGTTATATATCCTTCCCAACATTTTTTAATATTTGTCTTTTTAAAGGTTTTAATAAGTTACTCTGGTGGGGATGAATGGAATCTCATTTGGCTCTTAATTTGCATTTGAATGATAACAGATGAAGCTGAGTACATATTTGTGTATATATTGAATAATTTGATTTTTTGTGTTTATGACTATAAAATTATTTGCCCAGTTTCTGAGTAGTAAGTATTAATATTTAAAAGTTTTTATGTATTATAGATATGATTCTATGTTTATTGCTCTCCCAGTATGTGACTTTTTCACTTTGTTAATGACATTGTTTCATGAACACAGGTTTATAGTTTACCTTTTCCTTTATCCTTAGAACATTTGAAGTCCTGTTTAAAATTAAATTATTTGCTTGTGCCAGAGTAATGGGAGATACCCTCTTCTGTTTCTCCCAAAACAATTTATTGCTTTATCTTTTGTACTTAGGTCTAAGGTTCATCTAAAATTGGTTTCTATATGATATTAATTCAGGATCAAGATTTATTTTCTTCCATTTGTATATTCATTTGACCCAGCAACATTTACTGAAAACATCATCCATTCTTTACTACTGTTTATAGAGAGTTGTTACATATCCAGTGTTCAGGTATGATTGCATTTGTTTCCAAAATTTGTTCTACTGTCTTTCCTGTGCCAATACCGTGCTGTCTTAACTAATGTAAGGACTATAAGCTCGCCAATGTTGTTATTCTTATGGAAGTTTGGCTTGATTTTATTTGGCTCTTGGCATTTCCCTATGAAGGTTAGAATTAGTCTGTCAATTCCTACTATGAAAATGTTTCCTGATTGGGGTTGCAGTAAATCTGTGAATCAGTTTGTGGAGGACTGACCATACGTCTTTATCATACTGAGTTTGCCAATCCATTCAGACATATCTCTTTATGTCTTTTACATCTGATCATGTATGTGTGCATGTTTATGCTGTGACTTTGCTTGTACTTTGTTAGCTTTATTCCTATTTATTTGATATTTCAGATGCTCTTATAAATGTTTTATTTTCTTATTATGTATACTTATGTATAGAAGTACAACTGATGTTTGTATATTGGTTTTATATTCAGCAACCATGTTGATTTCTGTTGTCATAGTTTAATCTGTAAACTTTTTTGTGTTTCTTAGATTAAAAAACTATTTCATTGGCAAATATGATTTTGGTTTTTGCTTTTAATTGGTTATTTCTGTGATTACAAAATACATTTCAAACAGTTTTATGTATCTTTTATTCCTCTAAGCCATTAGAGAATATTAGAGATATTCTTAAAAACCTGCTTATAATCCTACCATGATCTGCTGTTTGTTGTTCAGTTGCTAAGTCATGTCCAACTCTTTGCCACCCCGTGGACTGCAGCATGCCAGCTTCCCTGTCTGTCATTGTCTTCCAGAGTTTGCTCAAACTCTTGTCTATTGAGTCTGTAATGCCATCCAACCATCTCCCCTCTGCCTTCCACTTCTCCTCCTGCCCTCAGTCTTTCTCAGTATCAGGGTCTTTTCCATTGAGTCAGCTATTCACATCAGGTGGGCAAAGCACTAGAGCTTCAGCATTCATCATTCCCATGAGTTCAGTTCAGTTCAGTTGCTCAGTCATCTCCGACTCTTTGTGTCCCCATGAACCACAGCACGCCAGGCCTCCCTGTCTATCACCAACTCCCAGAGTCCACCCAAACCCATGTCCATTGAGTCGGTGATGCCATCCAATCATCTCATTCTCTGTTGTCCCCCTCTCCTCCTGCTCTCAATCTTTCCCAGCATCAGGGTCTTTTCAAATGAGTCATCTCTTTGCATCAAGTGGTCAAAGTATTGGAGTTTCAGCTTCAACATCAGTCCTTCCAATGAACACCCAGGACTGATCTCCTTTAGGATGGACTAGTTGGATCTCCTTGCTGTCCAAGGGACTCTCAAGAGTCTTCTTCAACACCACAGTTCAAAAGCATCAATTCTTTGGTGCTCAGCTTTCTTTATAGTCCAACTCTCACATCCATACATGACCACTGGAAAAACCATAGCGTTGACTAGACAGACCTTTGTTGACAAAGTAATGTCTCTGCTTTTTAATATGCTGTCTAGGTTGGTCATAACTTTCCATCCAAGGAGTAAGCGTCTTTTGATTTCATGGCTGCAATCACCATCTGCAGTGATTTTGGAGCCCAAAAAAATAAAGTCCACTGTTGCCCTGTCTATTTGCCATGAAGTGATGGGACCAAATGCCATGATCTTCGTTTTCTGAATGTTGAGCTTTAAGCCAACGTTTTCACTCTCCTCTTTGACTTTCATCAAGCGGCTCTTTAGGTTTTCTTCACTTTCTGCCATAAGGGTGGTGTCATCTGCATATCTGAGGTTATTGATATTTCTCCTGGCAATCTTGATTCCAGCTTGTGCTTCCTCCAGCCTAGGATTTCTCATGATGTACTCTGCATAGCATATAAGTTAAATAAGTAGGGTGAGAATATACAGCCTTGATGTACTCCTTTCCTATTTGGAACCAGTCTGTTGTTCCATGTCCAGTTCTAACTGTTGCTTCCTGACCTGCATCCAGATTTCTCAAGAGGCAGGTCAGGTGATTTGGTATTCCCATCTCTTTAAGAATTTTCCACAGTTTTTTGTGATCCTTTGAGTAGGCAGGGTTGATTTCCTTTAGGATTAACTGGTTTGATCTCCATTTTGTCCAAGAGATTCTCAAGAATCTTCTCCAACACCACAATTTGAAACATCTGTTCTTTGGCTCTCAGCCTTTTTTTACAGTCCAACCCTCACATCCATACATGACTGCTGGGAAAACCATAGCTTTGACTATACTTTGTCAGCTATACTTTTGACTATACTCTGACTATACTTAGTCAGCAAAGTGACGTCTCTGCTTTTAAATGTGCTGTCTAGGTTTGTCATTGCTTTTCTTCCAAGAAGCAAGCTGCTTTTAATTTCATGGCTGTAGTCACCATACTCAATGATTTTTGGAGCCCAAGAAAATAATACCTGCCACTGTTTCCACTTTTTCCCATCTATTACCGATGAAGTGATGGGACCAGATGCCATGATCTTAGCCTTTTGAATGTTTTTTTTTAAAGCCAGCTTCTTCACTCTCCTCTTTCACCCTCATCAAGAGGGTCTTTATTTCCTTTTCACTTTCTGTTGTTAGAGTGGTATCACCTGCATATCTGGGATTGTTTATATTTCTCCTGGCAATCTTGTTTCTATGTCTAGACATCATCAATTAAAATTTGTGTTCCAGATATTTTTTATCATTGAGTCATAAAGGACATACCTTTTTTTCTTTTTGGCCTCACTGTGCAGCTTACGGGATCTCAGTTGAATCCCAGGCCCTCAGCAGTGAAAACACGAAATTCTAACCACTGGACAGCCAGGGAATTCCCAAGGCCATACAGTTTTAAAAATGCTATTTCCATTTAAGGACACAGACACTTTTCTAGAATAGTAAATTTTTTTTCCATATAATTTTTATTTGTTGTAATATATTCTACTCTGTGAATATATGTAGTATTGTTACTTCTGAACATACTTGTTTTAATTTTTTGGTATTATGGACAACACTGTTAAAGAGACATGAATGAGTCTACATTGCTGTGCATTTTAAACAGTTTCCTTTTTCAAATCCTTAGAAGTAGGCTTTCTGAGTTAAAATGTTATAGATTTTTGAAACTTGCTGCCACATTGCCTTCTAGAAATGCTGCATAAATTTTCATTCATACCAGAAGTACACAAAAGTTCCTGTTTCCACACATCCGACCTTTGTTCAGATTCACACTTTTATGATATGGATTTTTTTTCCAAATGAGTTAAAAATAAAACCTAAATAATCTTTTATGAACTTGTGATTTAAAGGAAATGTTTTGTCCTTTTTTCAGGTATCAGTCTGCTTACTTTTTTGTCTTCTGTTCCTTATACTTTTGTGTTAAAACTCTAGGGTTTTAAAATTTATCAACTTATTGTCTCTCCTGACATTGTGCGAATAGACTAGCTCCTGCCCCCCAACTTTAAATTATCAAACCATTTCTGAATAGTAGAATGATGTTCAGTTCAGTTCAGTTGCTCATCCGTGTCCGATTCTTTGCGACCCCATGAATTGCAGCACGCCAGGCCTCCATGTCCATCACCAACTCCCGGAGTTCACTCAAACTCATGTCCATCGAGTCGGTGATGCCATCCAGCCATCCCATCCTCTGTTGTCCCCTTTTCCTCCTGCCCCCAATCCCTCCCAGCATCAGAGTCTTTTCCAATGAGTCAACTCTTTGCATGAGGTGGCCAAAGTACTGGAGTTTCAGCTTTAGCATCATTCCTTCCAAAGAACACCCAGGACTGATCTCCTTTAGAATGGACTGGTTGGATCTCCTTGCAGTCCAAGGAACTCTCAAGAGTCTTCTCCAACACCATAGTTCAAAAGCATCAATTCTTTGGTGCTCAGCTTTCTTCACAGTCCAACTCTCACATCCATACATGACCACTGGAAAAACCATAGCCTTGACTAGATGGACCTTTGTTGGCAAAGTAATGTCTCTGCTTTTGAATATGCTATCTAGCTTGGTCATAACTTTCCTTCCAAGGAGTAAGCGTCTTTTAATTTCATGGCTACAATCACATCTACAGTGATTTTGGAGCCCCCCCAAATAAAAGTCTGACACTGTTTCCACTGTTGCCCCGTCTATTTGCCATGAAGTGATGGGTCCAGATGCTATGATCTTAGTTTTCTGAATGTTGAGCTTTAAGCCAACTTTTTCACTCTCCTCTTTCAGTTTCATCAAGAGGTTTTGTAGTTCCTCTTCACTTTCTGCCATAAGGGTGGTGTCATCTGCATCTGAGGTGATTGATATTTTTCTGGGCAGTCTTGATTCTGGTAGAAGGGTGTTAATTGCAGTCAAATATCTAGCTTCCTCCTCTGTGAAGCACTGACTTACCCACGATAGACACAGTTTAATGTCACAGTTTTCATACTCTTCTGTATTGGGTAAAGATGAATAAAAGGTGATTGCTGTTTGCCAGGACCTCCATTCCTTTGGATTCCCATAGCCCATGAATGTTTTTCTATGATACCCTTAGTCACATGGCACAACATAATTTACTTATAAGTCTTTGCACTTATTAGACTATGACTTTATTTATATTTTCATTCTGAACCTAGCCAATGCCTGACACATATAAGGTCTTTCTTGGGTGAATACCTTAACCTCTTTAAGCCCCAATTTCCCCATCTCTGTCATGACGATTAATATATTATCTGCCTAACATTGTTACTCTGAGAAACTCGGTACTTAATTTGGAGATTGGCAGATAGTAAGTCAACAGTAAGTGGCAGCTCTCATTTGTATTCCTATTGTAACTCTAAAGATCCTGAACTCATATTATTATTACAGTGAGGTCTAACATTATTATATTACCCATTGGTCTTTTGTTCAGTTCTTTGTGGATTGATGGCTACTTCTACTTTTCGTTGGGTTTTAAAGTTAATTTAATTCGTAATTAAAATGATTTATAATTGTAAGTGGCAACAGAACAAATTTAAAGTACTTCTGGAATGGTGAGAGCTTGAAGCTTAGTTGGCCCTTTTATGTTCTGTTACTTTTCTCTCTCAGCCTCTTTTGTTTTCCTAGATCTCTTCCAATACACTGAAGTTTCTGTGTATCTGTAAAACAAAAATTTGCCATTAATATCTTCTCTCACTAGCTAATCTCTAGGGGAAGAGGTGGTAGAAACCACCACTCTGTGGTATTGCTACAGTTTAATTAAAGGTGTGAACAGTCATCCTCTGCCTTTCCCCCTGCCCCCACAAACCTCAGGAAGGAATGTGGTGGCAACTTGAAATCTTCTTTAAAAAGTTTAGATCCTTAGTGCAGCACTGTTAGAGCTTTTTTTTAAAGAAACCACTGTACTCTGTTTCTCTTCTTCCCATCACGGATATTTGGCTCAGCTGATCAAAGGAAGGGTATCTGTTGTATATACTTTTATATGTAGTGAGTTAACCAAATAAGGCCCTTTCTTTTTCATTCCTGTTACTACCCTTTATTAAGGTTCTGATGAATGCCTATTTGTACTTTACACTTACCATAAAGGAGCTTGGGAAAGTCTTATTTGCACAAGTACTGTGGAAATGTAACTTGCCCCTTTGTAAATTGTTGTTCCAAAGTAGTAAGTTAGACTATAGAATTAGAGGTTTGCACATTTTTTAATAATTCACTGTGTGAAATCACTGGGTATTCAAAAGAGTTATGATCTGCATGCACCTTAAATACTGGAAGGAGGATAATTTTTTTATGGTAATTGATATTGAATGGTGTCTTATTTGGCCAGTCAATTTGTTTTTTATACTATATACATGAGACAGAATTCTCTTAACATTTTCATACAGAAGAGAAAACACATACCCTTCTTAAATCAGTAGTTCTTTACTATTTTAAAAATTTTGAATATTATGGTTCATGTCCCTTTTGTGTATTAAATATTTGAAACTTTAATTTAGAGAAGAAAATGGCTTCTTAGGCACTGCTTTTAAGTTAATTGTAATGAAGTTGGACATAATTGCATACTTACACTTCACCGTAAATAAAAGGCCTCCTCATATTATCAGAAGTTTTCACTGTTATTTTAAAACAGCAGCATCTTGTTAACCTTAATCAGAGCCTGACGTGTGTTTCTTCTAAATGGCTTCTGATGTGGTGTCTCTCTTCAGTTCTCTGTGGTTTCCTGTTTTTTTCATACATAGAGCAAAGCCTTTTGATGTATTCAGCCTCATTTTTTTTAATGGCATATCAAACATAAACTTTCTTATATATACAATATAGCATTGTTAGGCTGTCTCAGCACTCATTTATTCATCTTGCCACAGACCGTTCCTTCTCTGGAATTCTTCCAGCACTTCCTTAATACCCCTTCTGTAGTCTTTAGCATTACAGATTTATTTCTACCCTGAAAGTGTGTGTTCTTGAAGGGCAGAGATACTATCTCGTATTTCCATAATTGTATTTCTCCACAGTGCCCTGCCTTAGCAATTAATAGATACAATAGATCAGTGACTTTCAAAGTGTCCCCAGCAACATCAGCATCACTTGGGAACTTGTTAAGATTGTAAGTTCCAAGGCGCTGCCTCAGTCATACTGTATCAGAATATCTTGGTTTGATCAGTTTCTGTGCTAACAAGCCTTTCAGTGATTTTGATGCATGCTCAAGTTTGACATCCGCTGCAGGAGATAATTACTGAATGAATACGAACCTTTTACCTTTATGGTGATACTTCACTGGAAGGATTAGTATCACACGGGGCCAACCAGTTTAGTCCATTCTGCTTGAGTCTTAATTCTCAAGAGATACTAGTAAAGGAAAATCTTTATTTAAATATTTGCAATCTTAGAAGAGAGTGTATGTAGCTTTTATCAGTTCAGTTCAGTCGCTCACTCGTGTCCGACTCTTTGCGACCCCATGAATTGCAGCACGCCAGGCCTCCCTGTCCATCACCAACTCCCGGAGTTCACTCAGACTCATGTCCATCGAGTCAGTGATGCCATCCAGCCATCCCATCCTCTGTCATCCCCTTCTCCTGCCCCCAATCTCTCGCAGCATCAGAGTCTTTTCCAATGAGTCAACTCTTTGCATGAGGTGGCCAAAGTACTGGAGTTTCAGCTTCAGCATCATTCCTTCCAAAGAAATCCCAGGGCTGATCTCCTTCAGAATGGATTGGTTGGATCTCCTTGCAGTCCAAGGAACTCTCAAGAGTCTTCTCCAACACCATAGTTCAAAAGCATCAATTCTTTGGTGCTCAGCCTTCTTCACAGTCCAACTCTCACATCCATACATGACCACTGGAAAAACCATAGCCTTGGCTAGATGGACCTTTGTTGGCAAAGTAATGTCTCTGCTTTTGAATATCCTGTCTAGGTTGGTCATAACTTTTCTTCCAAAGAGTAAGTGTCTTTTAATTTCATGGCTGGAATCACCATCTGCAGTGATTTTGGAGCCCTAGCCATCCTATTATGAAAACTGGTCTTCCCTGGTGGCTCAGATGGTAAAGAATCCGCCTGTCAGTGCAGGAGATGTGGCGTCAATCCCTGGGTCAGGAGGATCCCCTGGAGAAGGAAATGGCAACCCACTGCAGTATTCTTGCCTGGGAAACCCCATGGACAGAGGAGCCTGATAGGCTTCAGTCCATGGGGCTGCAAAAGAGTCGGACATGATTTGGTGACTAAACACAACAGTTATGAAAACTGCAGCTTAAAATTTTCAATATATGAAAGATTATTTTCTTCCACTTGTTCAGAAATAGGCATTTAACATTCCAAAAGGAGGAAGAGTGAAGAACAAGTAATGAATGTTATTCATTTTCATGGTGGACAGGAGGTGGGTGTATGCTGGAAACTGGTCAGGTAGAGAATGAGTTGGGAGACTTTCCCCTGGGTACCATTCTATGCTCTTCAAAATTTTTGAACCATGTAAGTGTAAAAAATGTTGATGCAAGGGTTTTAAGATTAAGTTGATCATGAGTGTTGATAACTATCCATTTGCTAGCCAGTGGGGTTGATTAAAAATTATTGAAATTTCCCTTTGCATTAGTATGAAAGGTTAAGTAAAGTGGTTTTCCATCTCTGTAGAACATATCAGGATGGTGGCAGAAATATCTTGATGACTTTCTGCCTGAACTTTCTTATGCAGTGAAGAAAGAATTCTTGCTATTATGTGAACACATCATCCTGTTATTACTTTAAGAAAATAAAGGAAGAGGTCAGAAATACAGGACTTTGATCTAATACCTTCTTTGGAAGCATTTTTAGAAATATCTTGATAGTCGAGGACTGTTTGAGAGAAAAATTGATCTGCATTTTGGTCACATTCTTAGCAAATGAAAAATAATCCATTTAGCAAAACCCATTACATATGTTCTGAATTATAAACAGTATTCTCAACTATTTGTCTTTTAGTACAAATACAATTATATTAATGTTATGATTGAATTGTGCTGTTTCACTGGAAGGTATGTCTTAAATGACGCTTGATTCAATTACTTTTTTTTTTTTTCTTGCGCAGAACTATTGTACCATGGAAAGTATTCAGACAGTGCCTTCATGAGGTGCATCAGATTAGCTCTGGCCTGGAAGCAATGGCTCTAAAATCAACAATTGACTTGACTTGTAATGATTACATTTCAGTTTTTGAATTTGATATTTTTACCAGACTATTTCAGGTAAGCTTTGTATTTGCTTAATCCTGCCCTCTCTTCTACTCTCTCCCTTTTCTGCGTATGTGTGTCTTTTGCACATGCATGCATAGTGTATGTGGGAAATAGTCTCAAATATATGGGAAATTGTCTCATTTTTGATAGTCTCCCATTTAAAAGCAGACTTCCCTTGTGGCTTAGCTGGTAAAGAATCTGCCTGCAATGCGGGAAACCTGGGTTCGATCCTTGGGTTGGGAAGATCCCCTAGAGAAGGGAAAGGCTACCCACTCCAGTATTCTGGCCTGGAGAATTCCAGGGACTGTACAGTCCATGGGGTCTCAAAGAGTCGGACACGACTGAGCCACTTTCACTTCACTTCATTTAAAAGCAAGTTGTTGGTCATTGCTCCAAGTTTAGAGTTTAAGTTTGGGATATCTGGTGTTCTGAGCCTGGAAGTTGCTTATTATCTTTGAGAAGATTGATGTAAAGGAGCTTTGCTTTATCAAAAGTCCCTATTTAGTTTCTCACTTTACTTTGTTGATCTTTCTAGCCCAGTAACTGACAGAACGCGAGTGGGCATTTGCTGAGGTTGTATCTCAACAGCTCCCTTTACCTCCCACATCCATAAGATGAGAAGGGAAATAGTAAGCTTTGGAGTAAATAGCAAACTTAACCTCTTCTGTATAGGAGATTACTGTGATGTATACTGATTCTACAGCTAGCTTTGCTCTTTCAACCATATGTTATAAACATTTTTCAATGTCAGTAAATATTTTCATCAGTGTAATTTTCAGCTTTCAGTTGCTACAGGATATTCCATCAAAATAGTCTGTTATTAATTTAGCATATCTCTCATTTGGGAAATTTAGGTTTTCCTGTTTTTTTCCCTAATATCAGTGACTTTGAGATTAACCTTCTTGTCCTGTTTATTGTTTTTGTTTTTGAATCATTCTTTTATAATTGTCTTCACATAGCTATTCAGAAGTAGGTATCATATAATAAAAGCTGGGTATCATCATTTTGTGCTTTCGTATGTGTAGACAGAATTACCCTAAACATGAAGACTTGCAATTTGCTTTGAATTTGCCTCTGCCATTAAATTGCATATCATCTCTGAGATTCAAGTGGTCATAAAATGAGAATCCCACCTAAAATCCCTGATTCTGATAATATAAATTATATAGCAAGTGAGGTTTAATTGATCAAAAATGAGGCTTGCTTATATTCCAACACCGTTTTTCTTTCTTTTTTCATTTTAGTCTGCAGTAAGATTTATTCTGTTTGAAACACACTTTCAGCAAATGTTAGAGTATACTATTGGTTTTCATGTTTCTCATATAGTAAGAATTTTACTTCTCTGATCTATGACTCTGCTTGGTACTTGCCTGCAAGGATCGGGTAACTGATTTATGTAAGAAAACAAGATTACATGGGATTAACTTTTAATTTATAAAAGAACCCATTAACAGAGGGCAAATTAACTCTTGCTGACAGTACTTACAGAATACATTTTACTTTATTACAACTTTATAATCATAATTCTACCTAGATGTATAGAATAGAAAATTAGATAAGTAACTGCCGAAAGTATGCTTTTGATTGTTTTCAATTTACAGTAGTTTCATGATTATTCCCTTGGTATATGTATGTTGTCAGTTAATGTTTTTCCAACGACTTTAAGATACATTTTAGGAAAAGGTTGTGTTATCTGATACTGATTATTTTATAGTGGAACTTCTCGTTTCTTTAAAAGTTTCTGATAATTTTACATATACTTACTGAACATGATACTAAGATGTTCTGATAGTAGGCACTCTGCTTCTTCCCCTTGGGAGGGAAGAAAACTAAGTTTTGTTTTGTTTGTTTTTTTCCGCCATACATTAAACCTAACAGTTTATTCTAGAAAGAGTGTATTTTTTGTGAGGAGCCTGGATGACTTTCAGTCAGAATGCTAAATATTAGAAAGCCTCAGAATTATATATCAGAGTATGATGGCAACTTAATGTTGGTTAAACACTTACCCAAACAGCTGCTTAATATGTACATATATTTTCTTATAAGCTGTTTCACTTTAAAATAGCCAAGTAATCTTAACATTCTAGGGTGCATATATCTTATTTATGCTCCAGGGGATGGGAGAGGAAAAGAATCTTTTAAGTAGAGCTACTGTGAAAAGTATTAGGTAACAAAACAAAACAGTACCAGTGGACCAAAGTATATCTGATGTCTTTGAAAACCCACGCTTACAGAAGTAGCTAAAGAACTCTTGTTAGCCCCTGTGTTTTTCTAAGATTCTTTACCTCTCCTCATTTCATTATGCTTATACTGTAATCATGTATGTGTTTTAAAATACAGAAAAACTGGTTTTGTGTACAGAAAGTGGATGTATTAACTTTTACTGATCTTTTATTTTTGTATAACTTTAAAAATTGAGTAATATTTTCCTCTTATAATTGTGTATTCTATATGAAAAATGTTAAGTTTTGTGGTTACTATTACTACATGGACATATATTCTGCTCTACTTGTGATATAGATGGTAAAGTGGTTGTGAATTCTTCTAGCTTTAAACTGTTGGGGATGGAGTATTTAGCAGAGTGGGATCTGAAAGTGGGCAAAGGACACTCTTAGGATTGGGGTTTGTTCTAGAGATCTAGCATCAGGTTTGAAGAAGGTGTCAGTTGGGGCGAGGAGATGGAGTTGAGACTTGTCTGGGACATGAAAGAAGAAAGCTGGAGGATTCTGGTCTCCCCTTTCTTCCTTTCTTCCCTCATCCTGATATTTTGCCAGAACTTGAACAGTGCTGTGAGTCCCTGGGAAGATCTTGCAATGGCTATGTTCCTCCGTCTGCCTGTTAGCTTATCCATCTCCCCTCCAGGTAGTTCAGAGATGCTGGGAGTGGCAAGTGCTCAAGGCCCAGATTGGAAATATAGGGCTTTTACATTCTTCTTTGCTCTCCCTGGGGCTGCTGCCCCTTCCTCCTTCCATTTCCCCTTCTCTTCTGTAAGAGAAGACTGGATTGTTGAGAAATGGGGCAATAAATGGGATGGGTAAGGTGGCAGGATAAGAGGTGAGTGATTTGAGGCTATATACTAGCGCCTATGGAATGTGCAGCATTGTGGAATAGGGAGAAAAAGAGGTGAAGGAAGTCATCTGTTGCAGTGAGGATTAAGAGAGAATCTGGGCAGACCAGCCAAGGTTCTGCTCCCAGGGTAGGTTGTAAGTCAGTAAATGAGTGTTCCTGAACACGGTGACCTTGGAGAGAATGGGGGGACTAGTCTTCTTAACATACTTCATTGGTTTCTGTGGTCATTTAAGCATCTCCAAATAGGGGCTTCTCTGTGGCCCAGTGGTGAAGAATCCGCTTGCCAATGCAGGAGCCATGGGTTCGATCCCTGATCTGGGAAGGTCACACATGCCATGCAGCAACTAAGTTCATGCACGACAACTGTTGAGCCTGTGCTTCACAGCAAGAGAAGCCGTCACAATAAGCAGCCTGCGCACGGCAGCTAGAGAGCAGCCCCCACTCGCCACAGCTAGAGGAAAGCCCACACAGCAATGAAGACCCAGCACAGCTAAAAATAAATAATTTTTAAAAGAGAATCTCCAAATAATTTTGTGTTTGGTGTGTGAAAAAAGATTTCCTATAATCTAACAACAAATTGCAAAAATAATCACTCTTCACTTTATTTTGCCTACTCTAAGTCACTCTTTGGCAACATACTTTAAACATGCACACACAAAGTACAAAACTACCACGTGTTTCTGACTGTGGGTTTCATTCTCAAGAAAAATAGTGCACAGACTTCCTATTAAGTATATATATTTGCAGTTAGAAGCTAGCCCTTGGAATTATTACCAAGAAATGGTTGCTACATAGCACAGCATTTGGCTCAAAACTCCACTTGTATTTGGTCCGTGCATTGGCTGTCTATAAAGTTCAGCATTGTTTTTTTTTTAAAAAACAGCTTTCATTAATTTGTGTGGATTCTAATGGAAGTGACCCAAATATTTTATATTCTTTTCATCCTTGTCCTATATAGATGAGGAAGCAAAACAAAATTCAGTGACTCCAATAGTTATTATTCAGTTTTTTAAACACATGCTAATACTCTTCCAAGTATTGTTTATGTAATTTTTAGTCATCCCTTAAGAAGAAAATTTAAAACATTTTTTTTTCAAGTACATAGACAGAACCTCTCATAAGAGTGTTCTTCAGAGTTCATTTTTCCCCAATTAGGTATTTTAGTGTGATGGGGAAATACCCTAAAGATTTTTCTTGTTATTTCAGCAAAGGTTAAACTCTTCATTACTAAATCATTCTTAAATCATTCTTTCCCTTGTTATCCTCCTCTCAAGGGATATAATCCTAAAAGAATTACGCCTTGTAAATTTGAACCTTGCTTAACAATAACAAGGAACAAGTCTCAAAACAAACAGAAGTAGGAGCCCTCCACCAGTAATCGAGTCTAGGATAACTGTTTCGACAACTTTCACTTGGCAACACAGAATACTTTTTTTTTTTTAATTAGAAGATTTGAGTTAATAATTTGGCACATTAGATAGAGTATGCTGCCAATTCCTTGGAATAAATGTAGCTTCAGCCTTAAAGATACAGCAGAGATGATTCATTCAACACCCTCAAGCAAAGTTGTTTATTACTGGCTGCCTTTTTTCCCTTGCCATGATTTGGAGGGACAACTAATCCCATTAGAGAGAGTGATAATAAACGGTGTGTGTGTGTATTTCTGTGAAGGATTTCTGTGTGTGTGTGTGTTTTTCTGTGAAGGATTTCTGTGTGTGTGTGTGTATTTCTGTGAAGGATTTCTGTAGAATTCACCTCTAAACTGAACCTTTTCTGATTTTCTAATTGTACAAGGATGAACGAGATGTTAGAATTGTAGTGTGTTACCGTGTGTGTTTGTGTGTGTGTGTGTGTGCGTGCATGCATGTGTATTTCTGTGAAGGATTTCTCTAGAATTCACCTCTAAACTGAACCTTTTCTGATTTTCTGATTGTACAAGGATGAACCAGATGTTAGAATTGTAGTGTGTTATCATGGGAGTCAAGGCTTTGTAGACAAGTCAGTCATCAGATAGGCTGTTCACAGCAGCTGTCCTGGTTGCTCTGCTCTGATGCTGCTTTAGTGCTGGTCTCCCTTTGGGGAGCAAGACAGGCATGTTCCTTGTTCTTACGTAGCTTAGGGTCAGTGTGTAGACTTTACCAAATCACTTATATTCCATGATAGTCTTTTGTTCTACAAAATGTGATGTCTAAATGTTAGAGTAGTGAATAAAACAGACACACAGAGAGATGAGGCATGAGATGAGAAGTAGTGATTTCAGTCTGAGAAGGCTGTGTTGAGGAAAAGATGTTTCAAGAGGAAGGAGTCATATGCATACTTGAAGAATTCAGGTAGCGGGATCAGCACATTCAAAGGCTCTGAGGTGAGAGAGTATAATTATGTTCAAGCCAGCAGCAGTGTGATCCGCGGATCTAGAGGAAAGGCAGAATGTGGGAGAGTCACAGCAGATGGGGATACAGGGGAACTGGGTCTCAACCCCATAAGGTCCTTCTAGGCCATTTATAAGAACTTTGGCTTTTAGTCAAAGTTAGAGAGTTTTGAACCAAAGGGTGATGTGGTTTATGTTTCAGAATGATCGCAACTGCTGTATTGGGAATAGAATATGTGGAAAAGAGATTATGTGGTTTTCCTTTTTGCTTTCAATATTTTTTTTCCTAAAATCTGTTTTCTGCATAATTATATTTCTCCAAAATGAAAGTAAGTAGTTTTATGTTTGCTTTTGGATAATATAAGTTGACCTAAGCCATGTAAACTCATATTCACTGTAAAAATATCCAGGGGAATTTTAGTATGTGTATTAAATAATAGCTTGGTGTGTAAATGATAGTTGATATTCTCTAGGTAATCTTTTAATTTACTTATACTTTTAGCCTTGGGGTTCTATTTTACGGAATTGGAATTTCTTAGCTGTAACACATCCGGGTTACATGGCATTTCTCACATATGATGAAGTAAAAGCACGGCTACAGAAATACAGCACCAAACCCGGAAGGTAAGACTTTTTGGCAGTAATATTATGTGATGTATGTAAAGATGGAAAGTCCTCGGTGGTTCATTCCTAAGTAAATCAGTTATCCACATGGGGTTGAGGGGAGGGAAATGCTAATAGACCAAAACAGTGCTTCCTAATTCAGTTACTCAAATTGGTATGTTATGCTTGTTCTGAAACTTAATGTTCATAAAGTGAAAGAGGATATGGTAATATGTAATTTGATGAATTTAGAGAATAAGTCTCAGAGTTTAAAATTGGAATAAGATATTAGCATATTAACCCTTTTCATGACATGTGTTTGTGTATAAAATTGTATATTTGAGTACTTGAATACGGCACTAATGACAAATCAGTTTCATGTTCATTATTTTAGGGTATTTTTCAAGACATTCAGTTTGGTTCTATGATAATCTTGTAATTACATATAAATGCGTATTAATGCATATAAGTACATGTAAGTTGTACAGATACATGATGAATGTGTAGCAAGTTCATAACCATATAAACCTGCTGCTAACACTCACAAGGAGTGTCATGTCCGTGAGAACTTCTTCCATAATCCTTCATGCCTGGTGTTGAAATGGAATGAAACTCACAGAGCTTAGCTGTGTGATCAGCCTCTCTGGCTTTGTCTAAGAGCAGACTTTATTAATGGCATATCTGGGGTCAGAAAATCTCTCTCCCTTGGTGCAGACATTTTCTCCACAGCCAGTCTAGAAATGGGCCAGGCACATAGTAGGCGTTTGTGCTGTGGCATGCAGTCTGCTGGATGTGATGGTCATGACAATGAGACTGCCCTACCTTACTTAAAGCATTTAGTAGGAGACACCATCCCATTGTCCATGAGAGCACTGATGTTTATATGGGGTCATTTCATTTTAGAAGTTGAGTATTTTTCAAGTCTACCTTTTTCTTCTAATACCGTTTTTATTTGATTTTTAGTGCGAATGTCATTTGTCCTTTAAGAAAGTCTTTTCAAACGGTCAGTTATGGATGATTTCTTTCCTCTTTGCCATAATGGAAAAATTTCCACCTCTTATATTTCTAAGAATTTCTATTGCATATTAGAAGGTGGTTGTGGGTACAGAAAGCAGTGTGGCTCCTGTGGAGTCACGGGTTTAGACTGAGAGCTGGTTCTCATTGTGCCTACAAGAGCAGGTCAGTTATCGTGCACATTGACAGTGGCTTAGGTGCGTCATTTTGTTTCATTCAGGGATCTCTCATAAGCAAATTTTTCCATGACTTTTGCTCTCTTGATTGGCATCAAAGCATCATCTTGTTCCTGGAGTATGATTTGAAAGATATAATACCATTGCAATCATTCATACAGATTTAACATAGAAGTCATTTGGGAAATTATCTCCAGTTCTAAAAAAAGTAATAAAGTGGGTCCTTTTTGTGTTCTCTTGTTCAAGATCTTGGAGATAATGACCATGTTGGAAGTATTAATAAAAGCCAGGACTCATTACCATTCGAATAGTGCTTTTAAGATAGTGCTTTCTGAAAGGATGTCTTCTTTTCCTTCCCTTCTTGCCTTGTATCAGTTATTTCTTCTAAGTTTTCGTCAATGATGAAATGATCAGTCTGTGGTAAACTATTGTATGTACGTGTGATAGGGTATTTAAATGTGTTTAGGAAAATTCAGTGAACAGCCAAATGATTTTAATAAGTATTTGCTGGAGTGGTCCTTTCTCTCAGAAAATGGTTCATCTCTTTGGCTTCATGGTAAAGAAAATAGTTGGGTATATTTCAAGGACATTTGAGTTCTTAAGGTTGTACTTTATTTGGATCCAACTGACAGTCATGTCTGTGTGGAATTATTTTGGATGATTATGATTAAGGATGCTAAGTGAGAGGTTGATATTTATTTTTCAGCTTTCTAGGAGAATGTTTTTAGACTTCTTGAAAAGTCCTTTCCAACAGTTCCAAAACCAATATGAAAATCACTTCTTCCTTTCTTTAAAGAGCCCAGTTTTCTTCAAAGATGAAACCACACTGCAGTACAGTAAATCTAATGACTGTGTAGCTGTTGTATATGCTAAATTATCTGTTAAAGTTTTTATTACAGTAGTTGTTTAATCAATAGCTAATGTAATTAACAGATGCTTATTTCTACCACATACATATAGCAATCAGGGTACTCAAATATAGCTTAAGTTGGCCTACTTTTGATCTGCTTAAGGTGTTATAAAATCCAGATATGGATATCATGAATAAGATTGAGTGTAATACACTTAAATTCAGGGAAATGCCGTAAAGTGTAGTAAGTTGATAATTGGCTAATCATAGTAAATAATAATGAATTTAAAACCAAGTCAGTGTCTTCTGACATTGTTATTAATTTATTTTATATTTTAGAACTATTTTAATTTCCTGTCACAAGACACTGAACTTGACAGGATTAGAGGGAGACCATGAACTTACCTAGTTTGTTTTCCCATTAATACAGTTCAGCTCTTTGATCTTTTGTTTAAACATGAATGGCTGTAATACTTGAAAGAAAAGTATTATTTTTAAACAAGTTTTTAACACCTAAAAGTGCATAATTTTAAGATGACAAAATAATGTATTGAATTCCATAGTAGACTGGCTCCATTTCTGTCTGAGCTAGCCAAATTAATTTTTACTTCCTTTATTTTTGCTTTCCAAAAATGTCACAGCTGTTTCATACCACCAGCACTTTCATGCAGAGCAAACCTCTAATGATGATGGTAGTAAATTATTTGATGGTTTACAACTTCGTTATTTTTTCACAGAACTCTAGCAATATTTAAATGGAATTACTATCGTTATTTCTTTTGCAGATCAGTAAATGGAGAAGGAGAAAAGTGTAAAAATAAGTTTGAAGATAGAAATCCTAAATGACTTTGTTTATTTTGCTTAAGAAAAATCTAACAATTGTTTGATAGTAGTTAGTGAGCAGACATTTTGAAAGTGTTTAAACATAATTTTCTTATGTTTCACAGCTACATTTTCCGGTTAAGCTGCACCAGGCTGGGGCAGTGGGCCATTGGCTATGTGACAGGGGATGGCAATATCTTACAGACCATACCGCACAACAAGCCCTTATTTCAAGCCTTGATTGATGGCAGCAGGGAAGGATTGTGAGTATGAGACGTGGGAGTTGGAGTGTTTATTGTTCACAGATGTGGAAGATAGAGGCTCCTTTTGATGGTTGGCATGGACAGTGAGGCTGATGGTGTGACTGGTTTTTATTTTAAAACTAAGAAATGGATGATCCTTAGATTTTACTGTTCATTTCTTAAAATAGTCAATTTAAAGTAACCTAATTATTGATTTTTTTTTTTTAGCATGGTCCTCACAACCTTCAGATCTCAATATTTCCTTAGAGATATTAGAAAATACATTAGTTGGAGAATGGATGAGCAGAATGATTATTTGATTGTTCCCTAGCTAGCTCTGCTCCTGTGCTCCCAATTTGTACTCTCAGTCAGTATAGGGTCTTTTAATCCTGCTGTTGGGATCATGGGCAGATTCTGATAGGCTCTGTTCTTAGACTGTTAGTAAAGTTGCAAAGAAGCTCCCATTGTGGGATTGCCACAGACAGCTCACAAAAGCAACCGCCCCAAAGAGCCATCCATCCTCTCTTCTGTCTCAGAAAAATACAGCTGGTTATTCAAGGGGCCTGGAATTTCATTTCCCTGGGGAGCACTGTGCTCCTGTGTCTCTGAAACGTGCCTTCCTTCTCTCCCACCCTCCTCTTTCGCTTCCTCTCTTTTGTCTTTTTTTTTTTTTTTTAATTAAAGGATAAGTGAGGTACAATGTTAAATGTTACAGGTGACCAGTATAACGATTCACAATTTTTAAAGGTTACGCTCCGTTTGTTGTTGTTGTTGTTCAGTCACTCAGTCATGTCTGACTCTTTCCTTGGACTGCAGCATGCCTGGCTTCCCTGTCCTTCACCCTCTCCTGATGTTTGTGCAAACTCATGTCCGTTGAGTCAGTGATGCCATCCAAACAGTTCATCCGCTTTGTCCCCTTTTCCTCCTGCCCTCAATCTTTCCCAGCCTCAGAGTCTTTTCCAGTGAGTCAGCTCTTTGCATCAGGGGCCAAAGTATTGGAGCTGCAACTTCAGCATCTGTCCTTCCAATGAATTTTTAAGGTTGATTTCCTTTAGGATTTATTGGTTTGATCTCCTTGCTGTCCAAGGGACTCTCAAGAGTCTTTTCTAGCACCGCAGTCTGAAAGTGCCCATTCTTCGGTGCTCATTCGGCTCCATTTATAGTTACTGTAAAATATTGACTATATTCCTGTGATAGAAACCTGAGAGGGGGAAGTCTACCAGAAAGAGAAAATAGTTTCCGTAGCAAAATTTTACTTTGCCAAAGTAAGAACAAAAAAAAAAAGAAAAGTGATGGGCTCCATGTGAATGGATAGAAGTTGTGAAATTTTAAGAAATAGTTATGTAAGAATGAATGTCAAACTGGTACTAAAAGTCTGTATTTCTCCTTTTTTTAATTATAAATTTGCTATTCCGTTATTTATACCTTACCTCTAGTACATCAAGGATTCATATGTGTGGCTTTCTATCCACTGTAACAGGATTTTTGCTTTGAAGAAAATGTACTTCAGAGTTTTAACTTATAAAAAGAGATCATAAGTGGGCAAATCTGTGAATGGACTAATTTTGATATATCTTATTTATCTTGTGGGCTTTTCTGGTAGCTCAGAAGTAAAGAGTCTGTCTGCCAATACAGGAGACCTGGGTTTGATCCCTGGGTCCAAAATATGCCCTGGAGAAGGAAATGGCAACCCACTGCAGTATGTTTGCCTGGGAAATCCCATGGTCAGAGGAGCCTGGCTGGCTACAATCCATGCGATTGCAGAGTCAGACATGAAACAACAGCAACAACAAAAGATCAGTAAAAACACAGGATATCATCTGTCCAACTATTTCCAACTGTCAGGCTCATTTCTCCTTTCGTTATAGTTAATCTGATATTGTGGGACGTAAGTGATAAAGAGGTTTACTTTGATAACTAGCCAAGATTCCTTATTCCTTCAGTGCCATTGAAAGGGACTCAGCAGCAGCAGTATTGAAGACCATAATCATTGAATTGCTCCTATACAGAATTTTTAAACCTGTTCTCTCGCAAAATTATTGTCATTTTGTAATCTTTTATTTCTGAATTCTCCCTAGAATTCAACATTTTTGAAGTGTGGTGAACAAGTATAAAAAGAAAGTTACCAACTTTGCTTATCACTTCTGTAACATTTGTAGCATTTTATCCTACCCCTATGCTGCTGCTGCTGCTAAGTCGCTTCAGTCGTGTCCGACTCTGTGCGACCCCATAGATGGCAGCCCACCAGGCTCCCCCGTCCCTGGGATTCTCCAGGCAAGAACACTGGAGTGAGTTGCCATTTCCTTCTCCAATGCATGCAAGTGAAAAGTGAAAGTGAAGTCGCTCAGTCATGTCTGACCCTTAGCGACCCCATGGACTGTAGCCCACCAGGCTCCTCCGTCCATGGGATTTTCCAGGCAAGAGTACTGGAGTGGGGTGCCATTGCTTTCTCTGAACTCCTTTTCCTAAATCTTAAAAATACAACAACAAAAAAAAAACCCACTCACTGATTTTCTTCTTACAATATGAGAATTGTCTGTCCTCTAGGTTTATTTTTTCCTGGTTTTCTTGTAGAATTTTAAACACTAACATATTTATAGACTATTTATGGATAAATATTTCTTGTTACTTCACACAATAGTTGTCGTATAGTTTTGCCCTTCATTCACCACTGTAGTATTATATTCCTAAGGTATCATTCAAAAATCTAAAACAAAAAGTTAATAAACAAAATCACCTGTAACTTAATGAATTGATGAAATCCAGCAGTAGTGTTACTTATTTCCTAATCTAATATAGGTGCTTACCAACATGATCAGCTTCATTTTTAAAGATGGATTTCTTAATAATTAAGCACTGGTTTAGCCCAGCAAATGGCGTGGTAATTTAAGTTCTTATTTTAATTCTCTCTAGAAATGGAACCTTACGTTTATAAACCATTCTGTTGGTAGCTTCATGTGAAATAAATGAAACCTAGAGTTGTAACCTTTGTGTATGTGCACGTGTGTATGTGTGCCAGGGTAAATGGAAGGTGAAACAGAAAGGGGATGGGAAACTAGAGAAAGAAAACACCACAAAAATGTTTGGATAACTTTTACGAGAAAATTGTGGGCTTTAATTCTATTTTTGTTTTGTAGTGGTACTAAGCATAGTGTAAAATGTAACATTAATTGTGCTTCATGTGAAAGACATAATAATTGCAAATAGGTATATTTTCTGAGTATTTTGGAATAGAATATGAGTAACCAGTGAAAGTGTCAGTCACTCAGTCATGTCCAACTCTTGTGGCCCCTATGGACTGCAGCTTGCCAGGCTCCATAGAATTCTCCAGGCAAGAATACTGAAGTGGGTTGCCATTTCCTTCTCCAATACATATAGTGAAGGTATTTAATTGAAAGTGATTGCTTAATGGCTGAGTCCATATTCATTATATATTTCTTTTGTTTCCTAGATTTTAAATTTCCTAAAAATAACTTGTAGTGTTATGGAAACAGTGATAGAATAAATTCTTGATGTAAGATACATAAAAAGGAGACATCTAAATGTGCATTTAAATATAGAAGAATCTGATTACATAACCTTAGAGGCAATTAAGACTTGTATCTAGTTATGTAAATAAAATTTCTGTTTATAATTCAGCTATCTTTATCCTGATGGGAGGAGTTATAATCCTGATTTAACTGGATTATGTGAACCTACACCCCATGATCATATAAAAGTTACACAGGTAAGGACAATTTCTGGAGACATATTTAAAATTAATAAGTATTTGTGATTCCTTTGAAATAACGTTCTTAATAATTGGTAAAGTCATGTACAGATATTTAATGCAAAATATATTTAAGGAATTCTAAGTGTTTGAAAAGAAATTATAGAACTTTCTTCATTTTTTGGATAAAAATCTCTTATTAATCTTTCTGCTTCCAATATAATACTGACATTTATGTGGGGAAATAGATAAATCTGTAGGTAGGCAGATTGATGGGAAAGGAGAGACATTTAGCTTTAGAAAACTTCAGGGAGGACTAGAATAATTGTATGCATTAGTTTCTAAAGTCAAATGAGTAATTGAAACCTGTTGGAGACAATAAATTGTAATCTTGTAAATCCACTGTTGGCACCCTCATAGGTTATGACTTGGCGGCAGGGGGTGGGGCCAGGTAACTTGGTAAAGTCTTTCTTGAGGGCGATATTCAGTAGTTACCAAAACCTAAACATGTTTGACTCTAGATTCCATATACATATCACTTGAATATACACACAAAGATCTGTACACCTGGATGTTCACTTTAGCATTTTTCTTGAAAATGAAATATTCAGTTCAGTTCAGTCACTCAGTCGTGTCCGACTCTTTGCGACCCCATGAATCGCAGCACGCCAGGCCTCCCTGTCCATCACCAACTCCCGGAGTTCACTCAAACTCATGTCCATCGAGTCGGTGATGCCATCCAGCCATCTCATCCTCTGTCGTCCCTTTCTGCTCCTGCCCCCAATCCCTCCCAGCATCAGGGTCTTTTCCATTGAGTCAACTCTTCGCATGAGGTGGCCAAAGTATTGGAATTTCAGCTTTAGCATCAGTCCAATTACAGTATACCAAATAGCTATATTCGGTCTTAGGTTAAATACCATAGTATACTCATACTTCATTATCTTGTAAAGTCTTTAACAAGAGGAAGGTAGCTCTGAACACTCACATGGGAACTTCTGCATCTTGTTATGTAAAAAAGTTTTGTAAAGCTTAATTATGTAACATTTGATTTTGTAAAATGACATTATGTAACTTCAGTTTTATAAATAAAAATTATCATTTGTGAACGTGTGAATGCACTTTAAAAAAATAAAAATGAAAAACACTGGCAACAGTCTTTGAGAGAGAACTTCCAATATTATGTAGCTGTAGTTAAAAATTTTATAATTTGTATATTTTGTGCTTTGTGTAATAATAAGACTGTAATAAAACCAAATGATAAGTTTTAGGGAAAACAGTAGATAATTTTTCATTTCTGCTTCTTTAGATTTCAATGGTTTTGATATTTAAAATATACTTGTTGACATGTGTACTATTTTGGGCAGTTTTAAAACTTTAATATATGAAAGCCATTTAAAAAGTTATGTACTGATTCTGTGTTTTCTAATATATGTAAAAAGACACAGGAGACAATTCCTCATTATAAAGCCATTGTTTAAAAATTGTTTTAAAATTCATATTCAGGAGTAGTATCATTCTCTTAAACTACTCATAAATATTTGAATAGCTTACCTCTTAGGTTGCATTGGCTTCTGCAAGTGTGATTGTATCGTATTTTAATTTTTTTGATAATTGTAAATTGGCCCATTGAATTGCATAACCAGTATACGGGCTACAGTCTATAGGGTCGCAAAGAGTCAGACACGACTGAAGTGACTGAGGACACACACACATAGATACTTATCTAGTATTTTAGGGATTTCAGTCATATATATGATACTTTGTACTTCTTTTCCATCTTGATCTACTCTTTCCCTTAATTTATTTTAAAATTATATAGTCACACATATACCATGGAAGACAGAATTTATATATGAATGAGTGAATATGTGGGTGTGTGTATCTATGTGTTTCTACATAAATATTTTTTCTCACTGAGATTGTAAGATCTTTTTAGGCTAGGGATTAAATATTGTCATTTATTCATCCTGTCCAAGGCCATTTATGTAGTACATACTTACTAGACTAACACATTGCCTTATTTAAACAAATTTTTGTTTCAATAACTCCTTTTCTTTGTATCCCTATTAAGTAACACTCTGTTCATACTTTCTTTATACTTACCAATATATCTGAATCTTCTTTGTGACAGAGATCTTTTCATTATTTGAACACTGAGAATTTAACTATGCCAAAAGCATCTAAACTAGTGAATAAAGAGAATAGATTTTTAATAAAACAGCTTTTGGTAGCTGAAATGATTAGGTTTTTGATCATGTTAGACTGGGTAAAGAGTATGCAAATAGGGGTTTAATATAGAATTTTAGGTAAATAATTTATACTACTGAGCCTCAGGTTTTTTATTTTAATTCAGTGTATCTTATTATACTTTGGAGATTATATGACATAGTAAATGTGGACAATAGTACATAGCATGCAGAAAGACCTTGGCAAATTTTCCATCCTGAAGTTTCCTAGATAGATGTCTAAGAAATAAAATTGTCAGTATTTCAGTTTTGTCAAAACTGTATTGAAGTTTTGACATTAAAATTAGATGAGTATGTAGTATTTACAGAGAAAAGTATTGTTTTTTATTGAATTTAAAACCATACGTTTGTCTCTTAAATCACCCTGTTGATGCAGGTACCTTCCTAAAGGAACAGTACAAAATGTTAAATAATCCAAAGTATTAAAAAAGCTTACACAGTTGCTGATAAAATCTTTTTAATTTTATAGACCAAATTGTGACTACCAATTTAAAAAATATCTTAAATGGCAGTTGGATCTGACAGAATCAAGTATGAGGAATTTACTGTGAGTCATGGTATTTGAGAAAATTCAGTCTTATCAGTTCATGCAAAAAAATACATTAATGTTACCTTTTTTGCTCCCCCAATTCCAGGAACAATATGAATTATATTGTGAGATGGGTTCCACTTTCCAGCTCTGTAAGATTTGTGCTGAGAACGACAAGGATGTCAAGATCGAGCCTTGTGGGCACCTGATGTGCACCTCTTGTCTTACAGCCTGGCAGGTATAGTCAAGATTTAGTCACATTAATGTCTTCCTTACATTCCCTATGAATATGTCTTTTTTCAGTTGTCTTCATCTTAAGGATTCAAAAAGTCATACTGATAAGTGTTTGTTTGAACGGTTGATTTTTTAAAAATCTCATATGTTTGAGTCTTTCACTTCTACGATTTGACTTTTTGTTGGGTTTTCATGTTTTCCTTGTGCTGTGCTGTGCTTAGTTGCTCAGTCATGTCCTACTCTTTGTTAGCTCATGGACTGTAGCCCTCTCTGTCTGTGGGGATTCTCCAGCCAAGAATACTGGAGTTGGTTGCCATTCCCTCCTCCAGGGGATCTTTCCGACCCACGGCTCGTACCCAGGTCTCCCACGTTGCAAGTGGACTCTTTACCGTCTGAGCCACCAGGGAGGCCCAAGAATTCTGGAGTGGGTAGCCTATCCCTTCTCCAGGGGGTGTTCCCAACCCAGGAATCTAACCAGGGTCTCCTTTCTTTGCAAGTGGATTCTTTACCAGCTGAGCTTCCAGGGAAGCCCTTTCTTTCACTATTATTTATTTAATATATAAAATTAAAATAACTTAATCTTATAATATTAATCATAAGTAGTTCTGCTTCTATAACACTATTGATTTCAGAATATCACCAGTGTTGCAAACTAACTATATTTATTTATTGTAGCCCAGATTCTATTTATAGTAGATCAGCTTCTCAAGCAAAGTAAACCCTAGTAGATAAATCTTATGTTGATGTTGCAACACTTCTCTTGAGAAGGTATGGCTCCTGTCTCACATATGTCTCCAATTGCTCTGTAAGGCTAAAACAGGAGAATCAGACAGAAAGTTTCCCAAATGTCCGTAGTTCCTTTAGTCACTAAATTTTCCAATTTACAAGCCAAAGCTGCCTTCCATTCTGTAGGCATTCAATAAATAGAAATTGATTTGCTGTTTTAGAATAAGACCTAGAAAATAATGGGTTTCCCCAAGGGCTTCTTTGAAATATTTCTTTATCTGTAATAAAGGTTGGAGATTTTAAAATAGATCTTTGGACAGATTTCTAGTTTTGTGTATTTGGAGGATTCACAGAATATTTTGCTCAAGCACTTTTTTAGGTACTCTGTTTTAACATAGTCAGTGTTGAAGTCAGTATGGTTGATTGGATTTAGAAAACAAATCATTAAACTTTCAAGCCTATAAAAAAATTTGCAATTGAGAGTTATCATGTGTATCCTTTCCAGCCCAGAACCTGTATATTTCCTCAGGAAGGATGGCCTCAGGGGATCAAAGGAGCATTGATGTTTGTTGAGCTTATTACTTGATGATAGAATATTAATGATTTTCACATTTTCGCGTTCTTATGAAGAGGGCCTCTTTTTACCTTTGGGGAACTTTTAAAAATGGATGAAGAAAAAGAGGAAGAACTAGGAAATGAATTACAATTGATTTACATTTACAGAGCCATTTCTGAGCTCCCAGACATCTTTCCTTCGTTAGTAAAAATTGTTCAACCTCCCTACATGGCTGTCTTTCAGTATGCATTTGATTTATATTTTACCTGAGGTTTTCCTTGTTTTCTTTGCCCTCATTTCCCTTTATCCCTTCATGATGCTTGTGAATTTTGTGTAGGACAGGGAGAAGTTGGAGGAAAAGCAATGCCCAGTATGGTATCAGCAAACTCTCAACATAAAGTTACTTGATTGCTGTTTATGTTAAAAATAATAGTTCTGCAGACATAGCAGTGCCTTTTTTTAAAAATAAATGTTTCAATAAATTTAGTTACACTGGTAGAAGATAAAACTGTCAGTTTGCAAATGGATTTCAAATGTATCAGTAGAAAATATTATAGAGATGTTATTAGCTCAGTGCCTGGCTGACAGGGAGGGGACCACTTTAAGATTATTTGCTTTAAGTATTTCAGGGCAAGTATTAAACTGACAGAGGCTAAATATGTTTGTCAAGCCCTTTAGATTGAGTTACATCTTCAGTACAGTAGTATGGTTCTTACAGGTTTGAAGAAAGGAAAAGTTTGCTTTTCTCCCTAAAGAAAACCAGAATTTTAGGCTGGTCCAGGCTCCCAGCACTCTACCTCCGCAGATGGCCTGCGTACTTCAGCCCCTTCTCTGTGGTCCTGGGCTTGGAGCATACAAATACAAGCATATTGCAGGACCTAGCATCTTCATCTTGAAACTTAGCATTTGGAAGTTCAGAGGAAGTTCCCACTATGTTGGTGGAAACCTTTGGTTAGTAAAGATTATCATTTACAGTGTCATTTAAAATAGCTGTTCACCTTACGGCTCAGAGTAAGTGAAAGAGTGGAGCTGAATGTAAAATAAAGAGGTTTTACTTATTTTAGTTTCTATATTCTTCTTAAATGAAACTAATCTTTAAAACTCCAGGGCCAGTGATATGTATTTAATGAGTCTGTGCACTCCTTGCAGTAGGTTTGTTATGTGCAGGGACACAGGGGGGTGTCCCAGTCGTCATGGCTGTGTTATTAATCCTTCACCCTTTACATCGCCACAGCTTTTCTATGTTTTATTCTGTAGTCTCCAAGTGGTACCGTTCCTCTTTATGATTTTCCATATTGATCTAATGGCCTTATATTAAGATAGGTTCAGTCAATTTGTAATTGCTCATATTTGAAATGTTTTCTTTTCTTTTTTTTTTTAAAGTCTTTAGTACTTCTTAGTCTTAGAGATTGAGGAAGTACATAAATTGTCAAGTGCTAAAAATTGTCGCTGAGTAAAATTTTAGGAGAAGCTATGTGAAAAAATAGTAATAAAGTAGTAGTTGAGTAAGTTAAGTAGGAAAAAAAAATTGACAAATTTGAAAGTGCTTAGAAAGTTGAAATAATCAAAATAAATCACACTCATGTCACTAGTGATGTGACTCAGACAGTAAAGCAGCTGTCTACAATGCGGGAGACCTGGGTTTGATCCCGGGGTCGGGAAGATCCCCTGGAGAAGGGAATGGCAATCCACTCCAGTACTATTGCCTGGAGAATCCCATGGACAGAGGAGCCTGGTAGGCTATAGTCCATGGGGTCGCAAAGAGTTGGACACGACTGAGCGACTAATCTCAATCTCAATATAATCATAGAATTTTGTATATAGGTTAATGAAAAATATGCAAAGGCAGTATTTCAGCATCATTAAAATTCTTCCCACACAGGATGTTTAATGATTAATAAGTATTTTTCTGATGCATTTTTGTATATGTCTCTGTAATCTGCATGTTATTTAGTCTCATAGTGAAAAGTGAAAGTGAAAGTCTCTCAGTCGTGTCCAACTCTTTGCGACCCCGTAGACTGTATAGTCCATGGAATTCTCCAGGCCAGAATACTGGAGTGGGTAACCTTTCCCTTCTCCAGAGGATTTTCTCAACCCAGGGATCGAACTGTATTGCAGGTGGATTCTTTACTAGCTGAGCCACAGGGAAGCCTACGTTGTGTCCAACTCTTCGCAACCCCATGAACTGTAGCCTGCCAGACTCCTCGTCTGTGGGATTTCCTAGGGAAGAATACTGGAGTGGGTTGCCATGTCCTCCTCCAGGGGATCTTCCCAACCTAAGACTGAACCAATGTCTGTTATGTCTCCTGCTTTGCTGGGCAGATTCTTAAGATCTTCCCTGGTGGCTCAGATGGTAAAGCATCTCCCTGCAATGCGGGAGACCCGGGTTCGATTGCTGGGTTGGGAAGATCTCCTGGAGAAGGAAATGGCAGCTCACTCCAGTACTCTTGCCTGGAAAATTCTGTGGACGGAGGAGCCTAGTAGGCTACAGTCCATGGGTTCGCAAAGAGTCTGACATGAGTGAGCGACTTCACTTTCGTATGCTAGATAATATAAAGAAAAGAGAACACTAGGACTAAGATTTTTGCTAAATTGCTTCAGTCATGTCCAACTCTTTGTGACCCTATGGACTGTAGCCCTCCAGGCTCCTCTGTCCATGGGATTCTCCAGGCAAGAATACTGGAGTGGATTGCCGTGCCCTCCTCCAGAGGATCTTCCCGACCTAGAATTGAACCAGTCAGTGTCTGTTATGTCTCTTGCTTTGGCAGGCAGATTCTTAACCACTAGCACCACCTGGGATGCCCAGAACTAAGATGACAAGTTAAAAGACATTGATATTGAAGATCAATTGTCAAAAAGCCTTTGTAATGTCTCCATTCTGTCCATTTCTCTTCTGAAATGTATCTGTAGTCTTTTCAAAGACTCTTTAGCATGCTCCAGATCTGTGAATGAATTCTAAGAATTTCAAGCCTCAGCTCCATTTGTTCCATTCAGTCGCTGCTGAGTGATTCCCTTCAACTTTTCACATTTTGGTTTTTTTTGCACTTTTTTATATTGCTGGCAACATTATTGGTACTAAACCTATAGCCAGGAAGACCAAGTTTCTATTTATCGCTTTTTGTTTAATGCCAGTAGACATGCACAGTGATCTCTGGTTCAAGTTTTCTCTACCCCAAAGAGAACTGTTGTTGGGTCAACATTTGGGAATTTCAAAGTGATATTCAGTAGTCTGTATCTCAATGGAAATTTAGTCATTAAAGAAGCTTCAACTTGTGAACATTTCCACTTTTGGATAACCTGAATATTTCTACATGTACATAATTTCACCCAGTACTTCTTGCTGCCAAACAAAAAATCTGCTTTTTGACAGCTTTCATAGTTTTGTATGGACTGCAGTATTTGACAACCTGTTAAACACATTATTGCAAAATACCCCTGTTATTTAATAAAAACAAAGGTTTTATACAGTGAATCTAGTTAAAACAGTTAACAAACATCAGCTATACTAAATCCTCACATGAGTGAGCTGCTCACTGAATTTAACCTAATTGACTGTCAAAGTGAGGACAAATGAACACAAGTATGGGACTTTTCTATAGTTCTATACTGTGCTGTGAAACATTGTATATAAGCTTGTAGATGTAATTGGAAATGTTATGTGACTCCCTGGATATGAGTACATGTAGTAATGTGTGTCTTTTTTCTTTTTTTTAAACTTTTTCCTTATTCAAAATGGTAAAGGGCTAGAATGTGTTTTGTGACTTTAAAGACAGTGTTTTGGTTTCTATATGCTTGTTTTTCTGAGAGAAAAAATTGGGTTTTCAAACTTAATTGTGCACAAGAATAATTTGATATCCTTTAACTTGCTTGGTACAAGCTGACATGGAATGACATCCATCATTCTTTAGTATCTCAAATCCATTGTTATTTATTTAGGAAACAATCTTTGAGCATCTTCTCTGTCCGAGGTTCTATGGTAAAGACCCAGTCCATACTCACAAGAAGTTAAAATTAAATCTAAAAATTTTATAGAGGGGCACAGTACTAATAATCACTTGAAATGAATATCCTGTTATCTTTCAAATTTAATTATGGATGGGAAATATTTTTGTTACTTTTTTCTGCTACTTTGGTTGGGTGTATTGACATGAAAAGGATTTTAAAAGCTGCATGTCTGCCAAGAAGCTCTGATAAATCAGAGTCCAATAGGAAATATTAAACCCAGACCATAAAACATTTTGTGTTTAGCCATTGTGAATCTTTAGCAAGTCTCTCTTCACTAACTTTTCCTTCCATTTGATGCCCTACTTTGGTTTAATTGAAATTCATCGGAGACTTAAAGTTTATGTAATTAATGGAAACCTAAGACACGCACAGTAGAGGTGTCAGTCAGTTGTTTCAAGCTGCAAGTGGTTACTCTAATTGCTGTCATAATGGCCCATTAGTCATGCCTCCAAAGAGGTGTCAGATACTTTCTTCTCCTTCTGAAACATCTGTGTTATTTAATAAATTGAATAAGCAAGCCTGAGTTTGCACAGAATACTAAGTAAGCTTGAGTAATCACCTCTCTAGAGGCATTCTTTGAAGCAGTATCACTGTGGGTGAGGCATTTCTATTCTGTCCTTAGCAGTGAAACTTGGGAGAGTTTTGTTTCACTTCCACACTGTTCCACGATTATTAACAAAACATTTTCTTCTTTACCCTGAATTCTTCCATGTCTTCTGTTTTGTAATAGCACATTATGTGGAAGTGATGTTGCAGGGTTACTATGTACGGTGTCAAGTAAGGAACTGTTTTTATTCGATTTTTCCTTTCAGAATATAGAAAATATCTTCTGGGCTCATGAATAGGACAGACTGTAAACTATGTTCTTCAAATTTTCCTTCCAAAATGAAAAATGGATATATATGTGTATATATATATATATGCCAGTTGGATATGCAGCCTTATTTTTAATTACTGCCAAGGACTTTAATTCAGTTAAAAATAAAATTAATTTTTTCTTCTAGTTATTCCTCTTGCATATTTTTTCAAAATAATTTAGAGGAAAGATATTGGAATATTCAAAATGCTTCATAAAAAGTCAATAGATGAAAATTAATAAGCCCTGATTTTAACATGTGATTAAAGAGATTTATATATGTCCCATATTTAGAGAGCAAAATTGGATGGGAAGAAATATGTAACTGAGAGGTGAGAAGTCAGCTCAAAGGACCACATTTAAGGCACTAAGAAATAATCTTTTAATATATCTTCCTTCAAAAGCAAGCAGGCTTCAAATTTCTAGCCTCAGTGAAACTTTTTAGACTTAGTACTACAAGTACTTAGTACATGATAAAATGCTGAAACTCCTCTTTCACTTTGAGAGTCATGTAATGGCCGCGGTTTCCTCAGCTATCTCACCTCTTTTGTTTTGTTCCTGAGACTATTTTTGTAGTAATCATAACAACCAGAATTTGCATAGCACTTTGCAAAGCTTCGAATTAATTTTTCTTACTTTACCTTTCAGATATCCCTTAAAATGTGCATTCTTTCATTGTACCCAACAAATAAGATGACATGGCTTACCCAGTGTCACACAGTTGGAGTTTGTGGGTATAGGGCTCTAGTCCAGCCCTCCAGATCAGAATGTCTGTGCTCCAACAAATAAGATGACATGGCTTACCCAGTGTCACACAGTTGGAGTTTGTTGGTATAGGGTTCTAGTCCAGCCCTCCAGATCAGAGTGTCTGTGCTCCAACAAATAAGATGACACACAGTTGGAGTTTGTGGGTATAGGGCTCTAGTCCAGCCCTCCAGATCAGAGTGTCTGTGCTCCTTTCCTGAGTCACTGTTTTCATGGACCTCCCAAATTAAAACTAGAAGAGTCTAGATTCATCTCTGTCATTTCCCCTTGCCCGCCATAAAAGAACATCAGAACTACAGATCTCTCTCTGTTACTTATTCTAATACCATCATTAACTGTCCTCATTCATTCTTTTTGTTTGTTTTTTAATTTATTTTTTCATTGAAGGGTAATTCCTTTACAGAATTTTGTTGTTTTCTGTCAGACCTCAGCATGAATCAGCCATAGGTATACATATATCTCCTCCCCATCAGACCCCTCTAGGTCGATACAGAGCCCCTGTTGGAGTTTCCTGAGCTATAGAGCAAATTCCCGTAGGCTATCTATTTTACATATGGTAATGTAAACTTCCATGTTACTCTTTCCATACATCTCACCTTCTTTTCCCCTCTCCCTATGTCCATAAGTCTATTCTCTATGTTTTTTTCCTCCATTGCTGCCCTGTAAATAAATTCTTCAGTACCATTTTTCTCTATTCCGTATATGTGCGTTAGAATATGATATTTATCTTTCTCTTTCTGACTCACTTCAGTTTGTATAATAGGTTCTAGGTTCTTCCACCTCATCAGAACTGACTCAAATGCGTTCATTTTTATGGCTGAGTAATATTCCATTGTGTATATGTACCACAACTTCTTAATCTATTCATGTGTTGATGGACATCTAGGTTATTTACATGGTTTAACTATTGTAAATAGTGCTGCAATGAGCAATGGGATACATGTGTCTTTTTCAACCCTGGAATCCTCAGGGTATATACCTAGGAGTGGGATTGCTGGGTTATATGGTGGTTTTGTTCCTAGTTTTTTAAGGAATCTCCATACCATCTTCCATAGTGGCTGTATCAATTTACATTCCCATGAACAGTGGAAGAGGATTCTTTTTTCTCCACACCCTCTCTAGCATTTATTGTTTGTAGGCTTTTTGATGATGGCCAGTCTGAGTGATGTGAGGTGATAACTCATTGTGGTTTTGATTTGCATTTCTCTAATAATGAATGATGTTGAGCATATTTTCATGTGTCTGTTAGCCATCTGTATGTCTTCTTTGGAGAAATGTCTGTTTAGGTCTTTTTCCCCCTTTTTGATTGGGTTGTTTTTCTACTATTGGGTTGCATGAGCTGCTTGTATATTTTGGAAATTTATCCTTTGTCATTTGTTTCATTTGCTATTATTTTCACCCATTCTGAGTGTTGTCTTTTCACCTTGCTTATAGTTTCCTTTGCTGTGCAGAAGCTTTTACTTTTAATCAGAACTCTCCGCCATGACCCATCCATCTTGGGTGGCCCTACATGTCATGGCTCATAGTTTTATTGAGTTAGACAAAGTTGTGGTCCATGTGATCAGATTGATTAGTTTTCTGTGATTGTGGTTTTTATTCTGTTTGACCTCTGATGGAAGAGGATAAGAGTATTTTTAATTTCCGTAATTGTGTTGTCTCTGAATGTTTATTCTTTAATTCTTCTAGGTCTTTGTTAATTGATTCTTGCATTTTCTCCATTTTGCTTCAAAGGTTATGATCATGTTTACTATCATTTTTCTGAATTCTTTTTCGGGTAGTTTCCTCTTCATTTATTTGGACTTCTGTGTTTCTAGTTTTTTCCTTCATTTTTGTAGTTTTTCTCTGTCTTTTCATTTTTTTTTAACTTATTGTGTGTGAGGTCTCTTTTTCCCAGGCTTCAAGGTTGAATTCCTTCTTCCTTTTGGTTTCTGCGCTCCTAAGGTTGGTCCAGTGGTTTGTGTAAGCTTCTTGTAGGGTGAGATTTGTGCTGAGTGTCTGTTTGTGTTTCCTCTGAGGGGCAAGGCTGAGTGAGGTGCTAATCCTGTCTGCTGATGACTGGGTTTGTATTTTTGTTTTGTTTGTTGTTTAGATGTTGTTTAGATGAGGCATCCCGCACAGGGTGCTGTTGGTAGTTGGGGGATGCTGGGTCTTGTATTCCAGTGGTTTCCTTTGTGTGAGTTCTCACTATTTGATACCCCCTAGGGTTAGTTTCAGAGAAGGCAGTGGCACCCCACTCCAGTGTTCTTGCCTGGAGAATCCCAGGGACAGAGGAGCTTGGTGGGCTTCCGTCTATGGGGTCACACAGAGTCAGACACGACTGAAGCGACTTAGCAGCAGCAGCAGCAGCAGCAGCAGGGTTAGTTCTCTGGTAGTCTAGGGTCTTGGAGTCAGTGCTCCCACTCCAAAGGCTCAGGGCTTGATCTCTTCAAATCCTTATGCTTATGGTAAGTTTTGAACATATATGATGAAAATTTTCAAGAATATATGCAGTGGATTCTCTGTTTAATTTCCAAGTGTATCAGGGCTGGCTGAGGAGACTCCTTAGGTGGACACCAGAAATGCCAGTGAGAAGGGAAGACAACACTGAAGCCTCTGGGTTCCTGATTACCATGTATAGCTCAGAAAATCCTACCCAGTGCTCTGTAGAGACCTGTGATTGTCTCTTGTAGACATCCTCGAAAACAGCCAGGATATTAGATGTAATCTGTGCGAGGTCTCTGGTTGGAGGGGCGGGTGGGAGTCCACAGCATATATGGGGAGTCCCCATGTATATGGGGGCCAGCGGCAGGTTGCACCGGGCCACCGGGCTGTCTCCTGCAGTCCTGGCAGCAATTTGTCCAGTAGTTTCAGACTCCCCAGGCTTTGGCTGCAGGGAGAGCCAGTTTGCTTCCTGGTTCATTCTTTTTTAGAATAATTTTAGTTCTTTATTTTTGGCTGTGTTCGATCTTTGTTGCTACATGGGCTTTTACTCTAGTTGCGGCGAGTGCGGGCCATTCTGTGTTTGTGCTACACAGGCTTCTTATTGCTGTGGCCTCTCTTGTAGCTGAGTACGGGGGTCTAGGGTGTGTGAGCTTCAGCTGTTGCAGGGCATGGGCTCTAGAGCACAAGCTCAGTAGTTGTGGTGGATGGGCTTGAACCTGTGTCTCCTGCATTGGTAGGCAGATTCTTTACCACTGAGCTACCAGGGAAGCCCCTCATTCTTTATAACAAGAATTTGCTGAGTTTTTGTGAAATATATTGTGCTCTGAAAATGCTTAGCCTGTACCCAAGGTGCTGTCAGTATATGTATGTGTATTTATCTACTTGGTTAGTTATTTTTTTTATAGTTGTTTCATGTTGTAAAAGAAAAGATTTATGGTAGCTTCTAATCCATGTGAAGCATAGCACGATAATATACATTAGAAGTTACCGAGATGGGAAACACAAACCCACATAAAGTAAAAATATAAAATGCATTCCAAAATGGGACTCATGAAGTACTATGTATTTTCTGGGACCCTCATTTTATACTGTATTTGCTGGAAGGCATGAAGTGATTGGCCTCAAAGTATGCCTACAAATAATTAATCATCCAGAGAGCAAAATAAATTGTACTATATATTATATTTACCTTTAAAAAAATAAAAGAAAGTATGTAAGAGATAATATAGATCTGAACAATATTTAACCAAAGAATATGGAAGGTGACTGATATATAAACTTGCAGTATTTATTGTTGCCAAATGAACCTTAGAATTTTATCATGAGCATCTTACGTAGTTTCAGAGAATGTAGAACTGGCTGTTAACTTTCTGTCTCTTTTGGTTTGGTAGGATTTATTTGAGGAAGTGAAATCTACTGAGTAAATCAGAATGGATGAAGTCCAAGTGCTTCCTCTTAACTTTCTCATTATGTAAATTTTTTGGAGCTGATAGAAGGAGTTATTTATTGGTTCTTCTTCATTAACATATGTTTTCCCATCTTACGTTAAGTGTATGTTGACAGAAGCATTATTTTAATTATTAAGGTGCAATTCTGATAATTTTTATGTCTGTTGAAGACACTCTTTGTGTTTAATCAACCATCTGACGAAACAAGGGTGAAGTACTGAAATAGCACCAAAATTTGAGAATTTGAGTACCAAATTTGAGAATATGGTCAAGCCTAATTTTCATATGACAGTAGTCAGTTTGTAGAGAAAGTAGTGGATGAAGTCATTTTGGAAGAGGCAAGTTGTGTGATCTCTGTTTGCAAATGAAAATTGAAGTACATTGCAGCTGGATTTTTATCGTAGTAATTAATGTAAACTCTCAACAAAGATAAAACTTAACAGAAAATATATTTTGTGACATATACCCATAAAGCAGCTACTCTCACATTTGTATAGCATTATTCTTGAAGGTAGGAAAGATGGCCAAAAACCTAAGTTCAGTTTTAGATGAACTGTTCCCAGTCTTTCTTGTACCATCAAGATACTGTTATTGTATATCACTTTCTCCTCTTTCCAAACACAATCTTTTCAGTTATCCTTTATCAGGAAATAGATCATGTAAACTGGAAGTTATCTTTAACCAGACAACATGCAGACTGACCTTGGAGGTTCTAAGGAATCCTTTGTAGGGGATGCAGTTGCTTATTCATTCTAGCCACTGTGCTCAAAAGTAATATGACTTTAATTATTTAGATTGGCTAGATTAATTGTAGTTATGATAACTGTATGTTAGGTCTTAAAAGATTTCCTGTTTTCTAGGTGCTTATACTAAAACGTTTACAAATGATTTATGTGACGTGTAAGCCATGTCACCAGGGCTTCCCTGGTGGCTCAGATGGTAAAGCGTCTGCCTGCAATGTGGGAGACCCAGGTTCGATCCCTGGGTTGGGAATATCCCTTGGAGAAGGAAATAGCAACCCACTCCAGCACCCTTGCTGGAAAATCCCATAAACAGACGAGCCTGGTAGGCTACAGTCCATGGGGTCGCAAAGAGTTGGACACGACTGAGAGGCTTCATTTCACTTTATGTGAAGTGTAGGATTTACTTCAAGGTTATCCAGGGCTGGAGGGAGCAAGAGAACAAACATATAGCTGAAACAGGATTGAGCATTAATTGATAATTGTTGAAGTTGGGAGATAGGTACATACAGATTTATTACACTTTTCTCTGTGCTTCTGTTTATGTTTGGAAATTTCTGGTACTTTTAAAAAAATGTCTAAATGAATGAAGTGTCTACCTAGGCCCCAGAGTATTGCTTTCCACCCTTCATGCATTAAAGACACAGAGAACATCAGCTGTTTTATACTTTAATTGTTTACTTAGTGGCATTTAGCTTCCTTAAATTAAAGAAAAAAGCTGTATACCCATTTCCCCCACAACCTACTCCCGCATCGCCCACTCTCAATCTCTGGCAACCACCAATCTGTTCTCTGTATCTGAACTTGACTTTTCTTTTGAGTTAATTGATCTTTAGATTTCATGTGCAACAGAGATCATATTGTATTTGTCTTTCTCTGGCTTATTTCTTACATACTGCCTTTGAGGTCCACCCATCTTGTGGCAAATGGCAAGATTTTGTTCTGTTTTATGGCAAAATTCTATTCCATGTATGTGCATGCCACAGTTTGTGTCCATTGAAGGACACTTGGGTTGTTTCCATATCTTTGCTCCTATAAGTATTGCTGCAGTGAACACAGGATGTGCATCTATCTTTTCTAATTAGTGTTTTCATTTTCTTCAGGTAAATATCCAGAAGTGGGATTTGGATGGATTGTATGTTAGTTTTGTTTTTAATGTTTTTGAGGAACCTCCATACTATTTTCCATAGTGCCTGCATTAATTTACATTCCTGTCAGCAGTACACAAGGGTTTTCTCTGTCCACATCCTCATCAACACTTGTTATTTCTAGTCTTTTTGATAATAGCCACCTAAGAGATGTGAGGGGATATGTCACTGTGGTTTTGATTTGCATTTCCCTGATGATTAGTTACACTGAATATCTTTTCATGTTCCTGTTTGCCATGTATATGTCTTTGAAAAAATGTCTATTCAGATCTGTCCATTTTTTGATCAGATTGTTAGTAGTTTGTTTTGTCTTTTGTTTCCTGTTGAGTTGTATGAGTTCTTTATATATTTTGGATGTCACTTGCAAATATTTCCTTACATTCAGTAGGTTATCTTTTCATTCTGTTGATGGTTTCCTTTGCCATACAGAACCTTTTTAGTTTGATGTAATCTCACTTGTTTGTTTTTGCTTTTGCTGCTTTCAGTTTTGGTGTCAGGTTAAAAAATTAATGCCAAGTTCTATGTCAAGGAGCTTACCACTTAAATTTTCTTCTATCTAGAAGTTTTATGGTTTCAGTTCTTACTTTCAATTCTTTAATCCATTTTAAGTTAATTTTTATATATGGTATAAGGTAATAGTCCAGTCTTTATTAATTTATTGATGCCATGTGACTCTCTTATTTTCCTGACACCATTTATTGAAGAGACTGACCTTTTCTCACTGTATATTCTTGGCTTCTTTGTTGTAAATTAATTGACCGTATATATCCATGGGTTCATTTCTAGGCTCTGTTCTGTTCCAGTGACCTGTGTGTCTCTTTATGCAGTTCCATACTGTTTTAATTACTGTCGATTTGTATTGCTCTACTTAGGGCCCAGAGTACCAGTTTCCATCATTCATGCATTAAAGATGTGGAGAACATTAGTTCTTTTGCATCTTGCTCTTTCATATTAAAACTATCTATTTGAAATTTTCTTATGTAGATCTGTAGGAAAATTCCCTGCAGGAATACAATATGAACCCCTTTTGACTTTTATAATGAGGGGATTATACCTGGATGATAACCTGTATTGAATATATACTTACACTTCTTATTATCAAAAGATAGGAGAAATGTTGAGTTTTCCTTAAATATTTGCTCCTGTGTTAGAAAATATCAGTATAAGATGGGAGAATTAAGTAACAGTTTTATTATCTGTAAAATGATGGAGCAGGTAATTGAATTGCCTTGAAGCTCAGCAGACCTGAGCACATGTGGCAGTAACCATCAGAGAATTTTGTAATAACCTGTCTGTATCTCTTCAACTCTTTTACCATTCCAAGTTTCTTTCCCAGATTACATAAGCAGTCGATGAATAAAGAATTGTAGTTTTGTTTTGTTTTGTTTTGTTTTAATTAACCAATCCAATGAACATTTGTTTTTCTTGTTTTGACAATTGGGAGATTTTCTGAAAACTTCAGTAATTAGCTCATAAATGAATTTCTGGCCACAAAGTAATTGCACAGATCTTTTTGCAGTATCTACGTTGGAAGCAAAATGAGGGGCAAAATGTGTTAACTCACATATTACTACATTCCATATGGGCTGTGTCAGGGTGACCAGCTGTTAAGACAATTGTGACTTCTAAATATAAACTTAATTTTTCCCACTGATTGCTTATAAATCAGGACTTCAAAAGACCTCAGCAATCAAAATGGAAATATTTAGCCATAGTTATGTGCACAGGAACTTTTTTCAGAATTGACTTTGAAATGTATTGTTCCAACTGATACTACCACTTTTTTTATGATAGAAATTTTCATCAAAATGTCCTTTTTATCAAATGTTTAATTAGGACTACTGCCTTTTGGTAATGAGGGATATGAGTCAATTTTGAGTTTTCTGCAGGACTGTAAAGTTTTGATGCATTAAAACTGTAAATGAACATTCAGTAAAGCTAGGCTCTTTTTCTTTGGCAAATCAAAGGTTTTGTTAAAGAAATTTTTCTTTGAAAGTTTGAAATAATGAGCATTTATTTTGTTAGCTCTGTGTTCTACTCCACCACCTTCAAGATTGACCTTCCCTCAACCTCACTGCCTATCTCAAAACGCTCTTTTTTCCCCCAACTTCTTTTTTTATAGTTGTATAGTTGTCTATAGTTGGCCCCTGTCTGTTTTGTTTTATTTTTGAACAGAGACCAATCAGTATAATTTTTGTGTTTGTTCAGGAGTCAGACGGCCAGGGCTGCCCATTCTGTCGCTGCGAGATAAAAGGAACGGAGCCCATCATCGTGGACCCCTTTGATCCGAGGGATGAAGGATCCAGGTGCTGTAGCATCATCGACCCCTTTGGAATGCCGATGCTGGACTTGGACGATGATGATGACCGGGAAGAGTCCTTGATGATGAATCGGTTGGCAAATGTTCGAAAGGTAAACTAGGAAATACAGGGTTTTTTCATGTGTTGTGTGGACATGAAAAAGAAATGATGCTGTCACAAGTAGGGTATGACTGAGTTTGCTTGGGTATGAGAAAGAAAGATTCCGGAATCAAAAGAAAGGTGAAGATACAGGTAATGTTGAAAGGCTGATGGAATCATTGGGCGAGAAAGAGCTAAACTACTCTCAGTGCTCTTCCTGGTTTTAAACTCCAAAATGAGAGATGGTGAGAGCCTTCGTATAGAATTAAACATCATCTGAGACTGGCAGTAACATATCCAAGGAGAAAATTGAAGAAAGGAAATTATTAAAATTAGAAGTGATGATATTACCTTTGTGAAGTTACCATAGTCTGGGGTTTGCTTATCAATATTGCTATCTCAGGAAATTAACTTTGTCAGTTCACTGGGAATGGATGCTACTACCCAGTTTATGCAGACAAGCCCACAGGGACTAGTCAGTGAACCAGAATGCCAGTTGAGTAACTAACAAACGAAAAATGTAATGATCCAGAGAACTGGACTCTGAGCTATCAGGCTATTCTTTGTATAAAAAGATACATGAAATTCAGCTTACACTCAGAAGTGATTGAGTGATATTTGCTCTTAAAATTAGAGAAATGGTAACGAGCGGTATGAAAGGGTTGGCACAGACAGTATGAAGGTGGCCCCCTTCCTTCTGACTCAGGGCAGGCGTGGTCCTCATCCCTGCCGGGTTCAGACTTGGCCTGAACAGCCTTGTAGAACCTCTGCTCTGATTTGTTAGGATATGGCAGGTGATATGCAGCCTGTTTGCCATCTGTGCAGGTAGAGTGATGGGAGTGTGTGGTGGCGCCAGACCATGTCTGCCATATGCGTCTGGGTCTCTGAGTTAGGGAGACACCTCGTACAGGAAACGGATGAGGTGATTGGGGGGTTACAGCTTCTTTAGGGCTATGTCAAAGTTTATTTCTTGGCCCTCCTGCATTTTGTGTTCCAGTGTTCCATGCTTACCAAGTCCTTGTCCTTAGGATTTATTTTTACTCTATTTTTGATTGGAGGATAATTGCTTTGTGAAGTTGTATTGGTCACTGCTGTACAACAGTGTGAATCAAATTTAAGTAAACATATATCCTCCCCACTCTTGAGCCTCCTTCCCACCCCTCCCCCCATCTTACCCCTCTAGGTCATCACAGAGCACTAGGCTGAGCACCCTGTTACATAGCAGCTTTCCACTAGCTGTCTGTTTTACACATGGTCACATAGATATTTCAGTCCTTCGCTCAAATTTCTGCATATGGAGATAATATTACCACCACCAGAATGGCTACTCTCAAAGTTTGCTTTGGAATAAGATGATTTTTTATTCTTCACCTCACTGTTTTTTCATTAAAATGTTATAATTTAAGAGAAACTACTCTTGATTCTGTCTTTTAATGCTGACAACTATATTCAGTTTTGAAGTTTGTGATCCCTTTGGCCCAAGAGATGGAAGAAAGGAAGTAATTATTCCTCAGTTCCTCAGTAACCCTACCTAAAGGATGAACAAGAAACAAAAAGCTCTAACTGAAACAGGGAATTGAGACTTAAATTTTAAGATGAACTCTTAATCAGTATTTTCTACCAGTATTAATATGTATATGAATAAAACTTCTCACATCTTTTATTCTCTCAACTTGAAGAGGAAGATAACCCTTCTCATTTTTCAGATAAGGAAATGAGGCTCAGCCTAGGCTTGTGATGTGCTGCATTAGGAATTTGTAGAGCCAGAATTCAGTTATGTCTGCTGGATAAAAATGCAGTGATAACCAACACTTCATATGTAGCTCTCTCACATGCAGTGTGATGAAATGGTTTCTACCAAGTCAGATTGTGGACTGTATCCTAAAATATTTGTCATATAGTATTACTTTAATGAAGTAAAATAAAGTAGTAGCATTTATGATTTCAGTGAGCTTACAGTGTTCTAGGTTCTTAAATCCTTGATCTCATTCGATCATGACACCAACCCAGTAGAGAAGCTACTGTTAATGTGCTGTTTTACAAAGGAGGCCATTGAAGGAGGAGGTGCAATGACTTGCCTAAGAGCCAAGTAATACTTTAAGCAGAATTGGTGCTGTATTCCAGGTCTTCCTGATACTTAAACCTTCAGTTGTGCGCCATCATGCAATATACCTCTTTTGTCCTTTTTGGAACATGTCACACAAGTTGTACTTGATAGTGCATAGGTACCTGTCTTCTGCAGGTCTTTTCAGTTTTATAATACAATGTACATCATGAATAACCAGAAATTAAAAATAATTTGAATTGTGATCTGTTGGCATTAACCTATAAAGTTACTTACACCCTAATTGGTCACTGAAAACCTAACTAATTCATTTAGGCCCTCCTAATTAGATGTATAAGTAATTATTATGTTTGTTTCCAATATACTCATTGTATGTGGCTATTTAAATGTTTCTAATTAAGATTTAATAAATTTAAAAATTTTGTCCTTCAGTCACACTCAACATATTTGGAATGCTTAAGAGCCTCTTGTGTCTACCAGCTACAGTGTCGAACTGTACAGATGTAGAACATTTCTATATATATCAAAATATTTATTATAGATAGATATAATAGAAATATGTAATAACCAGTAGATGATTTTTTTACACAGCGTTATTAGATCATTCCTCCAGGTTCTTATTAGAAGAAGCTAGGTCTTATTGCAAAAGACTTTTCCTTTTAATTTAGGAACCTAATGGTTTTAGCTTGGTCTGAATATTTGACTGATCTAGCACTAAAATCATTAATCTGTAGTCTGTGTTTGTTTTCCTGTGAGCTAATGATGATTTTACATTTTAAATGGTTATATATTTAAATGATTTTTTAGTTACCTATGTAATTTCCTTGATTTTGCCTCTTGGTTTGCAAAGCCTAAAATATTTACTATCTGGCCCTTTAAGAAAAACATTTCCATCTCCAGATCTAGGACACTTTAAAGCATTTAAAGAATGCTTATTGAATGCATGGATAATAGGGGATGACAGAAAAGTATCTGAGACAAGTACAACAGCTGAAGTAGTTCTAGTGAACTAGATGGTAATGTTTTCTAGCTAGGAAAAAGGCATTTTCAATTTTCTTTACTAAATGGGCTTTCTACTTTCAGTGATTCATGTCAGAGGACGGGGAAAAGGGCCATAAAAGTAATTCTTTCAAGAACTTTGTACACCTTACTGGTTGGGAGAAAATGGTATTTACCCTACATGAGTTTGGGAAAGATTGCGGTTTCAGCCTGATTTTCACTGAATTAAGTTGAAGCTGGAGCTTTGTTTCAGTAGTGGCACTGACAATTGAAGGGAATCACTGGTAACATAAAATGAGCACAGAACAGTCAAAGGTGACTGGTGGTTTTCCCTGGTCTTTCACGCACTCTCAAACCATGCATGTTGTGTTCTCTGGCATGCTGGTGAACTTTCTGTTGAGGGAGCTGAGAAATTTTGACAATGATCTTCTCTTTCAATTGAATTCATTTCAGTCGCTCAGTCGTGTCCGACTCTTTGCGACCCCATGAATAGCAGCACACCAGGCCTCCCTGTCCATCACCAACTCCCAGAGTTCACTCAGATTCACGTCCATTGAGTCAGTGATGCCATCCAGCCTCTCATCCTCGGTCGTCCCCTTCTCCTCCTGCCCCCAATCCCTCCCAGCATCAAAGTCTTTTCCAATGAGTCAACTCTTTGCATGAGGTGGCCAAAGTACTGGAATTTCAGCTTCAGCATCAGTCCTTCCAATGAACACTCAGGACTGATCTCCTTTAGATTGGAGTGGTTGGATCTTCTTGAAGTCCAAGGGACTCTGGACGAGTCTTCTCCAACACCACAGTTCAAAAGCATCAATTCTTCGGCGCTCAGCTTTCTTCACAGTCCAACTCTCACATCCATACATGACCACTAGAAAAACCATAGCCTTGATTAGACGGACCTTGTTGGCAAAGTTATGTCTCTGCTTTTGAATATGCTGTCTAGGTTGGTCATAACTTCCCTTCCAAGGAGTTTACCCCAAAAAAGAGAAGACTGGTGCTGCTCTCAGACTTTATTGTCCCAGAACTCAGCAGTGTTATTGAACGAATCTGTCACTCCAGTCAGCATCATTTCTTTACTTTCCAGGCACAATTAGATTGAAGAAACTTAAAAGAACTTAAAATTATTTGTTTTTAAATTGAGGAATCATGTTTCAGTTATATGTATTTATGTGCACTGGCCTACCTCTTGTCAGTTAAACAGATTGTGAATTTTATAATATTTCATAAATCACTGCCACTTTATTTTCAATAAAACCTGAATTTTACTGTAACGACAAGCATCAGTTCTTTCTGAATAATTGGGAAGAACAGTGTTATGGTATTATGTTCCAATAGCACTTTATAGGTACTTTCGTTTCAAGAGTTACACTAAATTGTTATGTTTTATTCAGAGGACTGTCTTCTGCTTTAGATTGTTCTTAAGGCCAGTGCCAATATGTTATTTATCTTTGTGTTTCTTAGTACCTAGACATATATTAAGTGAAATAATAAATGCTCATGCATGTTCACATGGTCTGTGAGGGCAGTGGCCTGATTTTAAGCATCTTTTTCACTCCAGTCTGAAGACTTGGCTATGTCTGTGCAAAATACCAAATTACAGATTTTGCGCAGTTCTGTCTTCAGCTGAGGTTATAAACAAATACCACAGATCATTTTCACACAATAGCTGTCCTACTTGATTTTCTTCCACTCTGCTATCATTCTGTTGCCTCATTCTTTAAGTTATTCATTTTAAAAACATTTCATTCTCTCAACTCCATGAGTGACTGTCAGTCATTGTCCAGCATAAGGAATTAATTCTCTTTTATCTGCCATTTCAAATACTCTTCACCTTTCCCTTCTTTTACAACTATATTGTGAAATTGTTCCTGTCTGTCTGAAGCATATTACATTCTTCAAATTAGTAATGCTTCTATCAAAGCATAGAGAACCTAGCTGTTTGTATATTCCTGTTGTCATGGTGATATCTGCAGCTGGAATTTATAAGTAGCAGCATACTGAACATATAGAATGTATGTTTATTGTTTGTTTTATAAGTTTATTTAGTAATGCTAATCTTGCAGAAGCAAGAAGAACCTATAAATCTATAATATAGTGTTAGTTGCCTTTCTATTTTATGACTTTCACTAGAAGCTGTTTTAGGTTCTACTTGAAATTGTACCATTGCTTCAGTTCTCGAGCTGTCTGAATTTCTAGGATAATTGGATCTGAGTGAGCCCTTAGAGGAAGTCGTCCAGGGTGTGATTGGTAAGATCAAATCCTATCTGACTTTAGTCAGATCAAAGCTAAGAAAAGGTATCTGTTGCTAGGTCAGAATTTTGTTTCATTTTGCCAGAGGTGTAAAGAATCTCCACAGTTCCTTAGCAATTACTTTGACAAAACATACTATTCACAAAATACATAAATTACAAACAAATGAAGCTTTGGTACAAATAGATTGATAGACTGACCTAGTATATGAACTGAGATTAGTTTCCTTGGTCTTAAACATTATATTATCTTAAAACAATATTTAAAATTTTAGTGAGTGACCAGGTAAGAGAAAATCAGGTGTGACCAGAGGTCAAAGGAATTATTATTCCTTTATCTTTTTTTATACATCTTCCTGATGCTCCCACCTCTAATTAAAATACATATTGCTGATTGAAAACGTAATATATCATTTAATTCTTCCTTTTCCTAATGTGAAGAAAGGATCCATAGTACTCCTATTCTGAGCAAAGAGTTCATGTGTATAGATCACAGTGATTTTGCAGTGTTCTTAGGGTAGTATGACCTTTTTAATGTGACTTAGATTCCAACCACAGGGCTCAAGTCCATGCTGGACCTTAGTAAGGACAAAATTTACAATGAAAGTGAAATTCAAACATAGCCAGACATTTGAAATGTAGACCATGGTTTTCAAGTATGAGTGAGTTCTACCTCCTGAAGGTATTCAGAAATACGTGGGGATACTTTCATTGTCACAGTGACCGAGAGATCAAGGGAACCGCTGAGATTTAGTGGCTGGGGTCAGAGATGCCAGCATCCTCCAACCCATGGAACAGATCCATCTAAGAAAAATGACACTGATGCATGCTAGCGGTTCTTATCTCCTCCCGTGCAACACAGGCAAAGTCCTGAATGACAGTAAGCAGTCCACAGTCGCAGGTTATTGTGTGCCATGTAATGGCATTCTGTTTGCTCATTTTCTTAAAGCTCTCCATGCAAATGAGTAGCATTTTCTTTATTAATATGTGAATATCAAAGGAAAAAACTACCTTGTCCAAGTGTAATATGATATAGGGGACCTTGAAGACCCTGTCACGCATTCCTCAGAAGTAGTTTGAATGTGTGAGGAGGCAAGCACTTGATCTTGGACTTAGTTTTGAGTTGACCTCCTATGGTGTAGACTGTGAGCCCTGCAAGGCATGCTTTGCTCTTCTTTTCATTCTCAGAGACTTGCATAGTGCCTAACACACAGTGTAGGCCTTTGGGAAAGTTTTGTTTTTCAATTTTTTCATTGAGTTATCAGCGGTGACCCTGTTAACTATACAGTTCTTAAGAGAGCTATGGTCCCTGGCATCCAGCACTCTGGGTTCATGTTCCAGTTCTGCTCCTTAGTATTTGTGTGCCATCCATTGGTTATTTAACTCCCTATGCCTCAGTGACCTTGCCTGTGAAAACGTTAGGGTTGAGATTCAATGAGTTAATTAATGTAAAGCCATTAGAACAGTGCTGGTACATAGTAAACATTAAGTATCAGTTATTATTAACATTTTTCTTTATACAGTGTTATTCAAGACTCCTACCAGGGAAGGCAATGGCAACCCACTCCAGTAGTCTTGCCTGGAAAATCCCATGGACCGAGGGGCCTGGTGGGCTGCAGTGCATGGGGTTGCTAGGAGTCAGACACGACTGAGCGACTTCACTTGCCCTTTTCACTTTCATGCATTGGAGAAGGATATGGCAACCCACTCCAGTGTTCTTGCCTGGAGAATCCCAGGGACAGGGGAGCCTGGTGGGCTGCCGTCTATCGGGTCACACAGAGTCGGACACGACTGAAGTGACTTAGCAAGACTCCTACAATTATTGCTGTACTTCTGAGAATTAAATATTAGTATTTTTGAGATGTCTATAGAAGTATTTTTTCTTTTAGATACTATCATGTTTCATTGTTTAGAAAGAAACAGACATTACAATGGGATTGGTTTGGCAAGAGGTCAGCTGTATTTCTTTATTAATGTATACATAATTATGATGTCATCGGCCACATTAAACTTACTGTACAACTACCTTGTTGTACTAACAGTCACTAAGTACAGTGACTTAGTGTACAGTTACTAAGTCATGTCTGACTCTGCAATACCATGGACAGCAGCACCCCCCCCCCAGACTTCCCTGTTCTTCACTGTTTCCAAGAGTGCTCAAACACATGTCCATTGAATCAGTGATGCCATCCGACCACCTCATCCTCTGTCACCCCCTTTTCCTCCTCCTGTCAGTCTTTCCCAGCATCAGGATCTTTCCCAATGAGTCATTTCTTCGCACCAGGTGGCCAAAGTATTAGAGCTCCAGCATCAGTCCTTCCAATGAATATTCACGGTTGATTTCCTTCAGGATTGACTAGTTTGATTTCCTTGCAGTCCAAGGGACTCTCAAGAGTCTCTCCAGCACCACAATTTGAAAGCATCAATTCTTCGGTGCTCAAGACTTCATTATGGTCCAAGCTCTCCTATAGTACAACTACCTTGTAGGTTTAAAACTCAGAAAATGCGAAGTTGCCAGCATATCTGCTGAAATATTATCTTAAGGACTAAATAATTTAGATAAATTTACAACAGTCTTATTTTCTACAGAAGTATATTCAAATGATTAAGTACAGTGGATATATTTTTATAACTGATTCACTTTGCTATATAGCAGAAACTAACACAACATTGTAAATCAACTATACCTAATTAAATAAAATTAATTTTAAGAAACAATCCAGTACATATTCTCTCAAGTAGGATGAAGAACTTAAGTAACTAAACAGCAATTGCTTATTGTTCAAAGCAACTGTAGCAACTGTAGTTTGCAAGCATTAGGGCTTTCCCATGAGGGCATTTTTCGGTGGCTAGATAGAATTCCCTTAATTCCCAGGATGTTCTTGTTCCTTAGCCATTTTTATGGAAATATTTCTGAATTATATGTCACTCTTCCCTGACTTCTCAAAATTGGTTATGCAGCTGAATGAACCAAAGGGCATAAGAAGCCACTATAATCAACGTGATATACTTCTTAAAGCTTACATTTTGCTACAGGATTTAAGGGGAAGTTGCACACAGACAGTGGAACCATAGCTTTGAATTAATATCACATGTATATTTGGATCAGAATGCAAAACTCATATAAATGTTTAAAGTAAAATATGAAACTTCAAAGAAATTTCAGGTTTATGGAGGCTGGTCACAGGCTAGGAGATTATGTCCCTCTTCTAAAAGGCACTTCAGGGAGAAGCAGTATAACTCTAAGTAGTTAATAATGTTTAACATTTTAATGGAGAGGGCCCTTGGGGTTATTCCACTGTGAGGCTGTTTGCACTTCTTTAAAGTAGACCCTATTGGCAGTTTTATTGACTGTCTCCCTATCAAACCTCAAAGAGATGTTAGCTCTTAATCGAGTCAATATTCCTCCATGTGTAACTTTCTAACCATTTTCCTCCTCTTCATTGCTCGTAATTTGTAGTATCTAAAAAATTTACAGAAGCTATTAGTGGAATGTAAATAATAATAGTAATGTAAAATAGTAAACCTCAGTTTACACACAAATGTAATATCCATATTTTTAGTAAGTTAGCAAGGTGCTTATTTCTTGTTATTGTTCCTAGAGGAAGAAATGCAGAATTTTTCCTTTGAGATGACTTTTCTTTCTTTGATTGGTTTTTGTTTTTTTGGAAGACTTTTAGAGCAGTTTTAGGTTCACAGACAAATTGAGAGGGATGTACACAGATTTCTCATGTTCCCCCTGCCTCTCCACACATGGGTAGCCTCCCCCTATTATCAACACCCCCCACCAGACTCATACATTTGTCATAACTGATGAACCTGCATTGGCACATCATTACTGTCTAAAGTCCATAGTTTACAGTAGGGTCACTTGTGGTGCTGTATATTCTATAAGTTTGCAGAAATGTATTGTGTCAAGTATAGTATCATGCAGAGTATTTTCACTGCCCTAAAAATCCTGTGTTCTGCCTATTCATCTACCCACCAACCCCTCCAGCAACCATTGCTCTTTTTACTGTCTTAATAGCTTTGCCTTTTCCAGAATGTTATTATGGTTGGAATAATACCATATGTAGCCTTCTCAGATTAGCTTCATTCACTTGAATGTGAACTTGAACATGTAGTCGCTCAGTCTTGTTCCACTCTTTGCAACCCCATGGACTGTAGCCCGCCAGGCTCCTCTGTCCATGAGGATACTCCAGGCTAGGATACTGGAGTGGGTTGCCATTTCCTTCTCCAGGGGATCTTCCCAACCCAGGAACTGAACCTGGGTCTCCCATTTTGCAGGCAGACTCTTTAACCTCTGTGCCACCAGGGAAGCTCTTTCACTTAGTAGTATGCATTTAAATTTCCACTATGTCCTTTCCTAGCTCAATGTGGCTCATTTCTTTTTGCACTAATAATAATCCATTATTTGGTTGTATTACAGTTTGTTTATTACCCATTCACCTACTGAAGGACATCTTGGTTGCTTACAAGTTTTGGCAATTATGAATAAAACAATTATAAACATCTATATGCACTGTTTTGTGTGAACATGGGTTTTTAGCTCCTTTGGGTAAATATCAAGGAGCATGATGGCTACATTGTATGTTGAGTATGTTCAGTTTTGTAAGAAACCACCAAACTCTTCCAAAGAAGAATAAAATTTTTGTTTTTACCACCTCCTTATCAGCATTTGATGTCATCAGTGGTTTAGATTTCATAGTGATATCTCATTGTTGTTCTAATTTACATTTCCCTGATGACGTATGATGTGTAGCATCTTCTCGTATAGTGATTTTTCCATCTGTATTGTCTTTAGTGTAATATCTGATAAGGTCTTTGGCTCATTTGAAAAATCTCATTGTTAGTTTCTTATTGTTGAGTTTTAAGAGTTCTTTGTATATTTTAGATAACAGTCTTTTTTCAGACATATATTTTCCAAAGATTTTCTTCTAGTCTGTGGCATTTTTTATTTACTTGATAATTTCTTTCACAGAATAGAAATTTTTCATTTTAATGATGTCATGGATGGCAACTTTGGTGTTGTATCTCAAAAGTGATCATCAAAGTCATCTCATCTTTTAATATGGGACTTCTACCATATTATCTTCTAGGAGTTGTATAATTTTGCATTTTACATTTAGGTTTGTGGCCTATTTTGAGTTAATTTTTGTGGAAGAATAAGGTCTATGTCTAGAATTTTTTTGCATATGGCTGTCCTGTTCTTTAGCGCCAGTTGTTGAGAAGACTATGTTTACTACATTGTGTTACTTTTGCTCTTATGTCAGAGATCAATTGACTGTATTTTGGAGGATCTATTTCTGTTCCATTAATGTATTTGTCTGTTCTTCTGCCAATATCACAGAATCTTGGTTAGTGTAGCTTTTTGGTGGGTCTTGAAGTCAAGCAGTGTTGGCCTTCCAGCTTTGTCCTCCTTTGCTCTATTGCCTAGGGTCTTTTGTCTCTATCTAAACTTCAGAATCAGTTTAACGATATCTAAAATATTACTTGCTGGGATTTTAATTGGGATTGCATTCAATCTGTAGATCAAGTTGGAAGCACTTTTCTTTTTCACTACAAATTCTTCCCTGAATTCCTACGTATTGAGATTTCTTGAAGTGCAACTGTGGATAAGCAGTCTAAGCATGAAATGACCATATTATTTCTCTTATACCATGTTCCTCATGTAAGCATTTGTTATCCAAAAAGGAACAATGGTACAGTACTCCAAAATAGACAACACAATTCATTCAGATGTCTGTCTGAGCATTTTCAATATACCCTTTTAATATCTTAGCAATTCACCCAATTAATATCAAGACCATCCCATTATTTAAACATATTAGGCATTTGGTAATTACTTAAATATTAAATTAGACATTACAAATGACACATGGGTGTGTGTGTGTATAAATATTTCTGTAATGGATATCTTCTGAATAATATACTGCGTGGGCTGTTAAAATCTTGATTTTGTTATGTTTACAAATGACTATGAGTAAAGAATAACCAAAGGAATAGTTGGAATGAAAATAAAATGTTTTAATTCCACTTTATTAGAATATTTTACTTAGAATATTACATTTTCTATGATAAGTTTTATCAGTGTCCTTCATTAATTTTCATGTATTTAGAGAAATGTTGTCCTTTTAATCACCCTTATAATGCTTGTATCTACCTTGTTCAGACATGAAAATTCATTAAGTAAAAATCTTCTTAGAAATGCTATAAATTTGACTTTGATTATCACTGAGATTGTCAGAACGCTCATCTTATTAGTGACTGGAGAGATTTTTCTCTTATCCTGTTTTTAATAATAGCCTGGCAGGGTTTGAAGTTTCTTACCAGATGTTTTCCTATTTCCATAATAATGGATCTTATTAATAAGGCCTTTACAAAATCTCTCTTTAAAAGGTGTGGATAAAATGAAGAGTGACTAAAATACAATGAGTCCTCGATTATTTGTGGTAATTGCTGAGCATGCTGAGATGAGCTTTTGACTACTTCTTGGGCCTTTTCTCTCAGGATTTTCTGTTAAAATTGCATATTTAGATTTCTCTGTTCTTTGTGATAGTTATTCGTCTCCTATTCTAAGTGCTAAAGAATTCTGTAAATTTTGTCAGAAAAATAAAGAAGAACATTTTATTTTATGAAGCAAAGGGTGTGGAGAAATTGGTGAGTATGTAGACACATAAAAGAGTCAAATGTGGTCTTTAAATTTCTAGAGCCCCAGGACTCCAGTTTGTTAAAGGCAGCTCATCAACAACCAGTATTAAAGAACTTAAGAGAAATTGTTAGTTAGACAAATAGGCTGGTGTGATGATAATATCCCAAAGACAGAGATAGCCTGGTGTGCTGCAGTCCATGGGGTCGCAAAGACTCAGACACGATTGAGTGACTGAACTGAACTGATGATAATACAGGCAGGAATCAAGGCGCCCAGCTTTTGTATTTTAAAAGGAGTGGAAATGGGACAGGGGGTGGAAAGAGCATATATTCTGAAGTTCTGAAAACAAGGGTTGTTTTAGTTCAGTCATTCAGCTGTGTCTGACTCTTGTAACCCCATGGACTGCAGCACACCAAGCTTCCCTGTCCTTCACCATCTCTTGGAGCTTGCTCAAGCTCATGTCCGTTGAGTCGATGATGCCATCCAAACATTTTGTCCTCTGCTGTCCTCTTCTCCTGCCTTCAATCTTTTACAGCATCAGGGTCTTTCTAATGAGTTGACTCTTTGTATCAGGTGGCCAAAGAATTGGAGCTTCAGCATCAGTCCTTCCAATGAATATCCAGGACTGATTTCCTCTAGGATTGACTGGTTTGATCTCCTTGCAGTCCAAGGGACTCCAGAGTCTTCTCCCACACCACAGTTCAAAAGCATCAGTTCTTTGGTGCTCAGCCTTCTTTATGGTCCAGCTCTCACATCCATACACGACTACTGGAAAAACCATAGCTTTGACTATACAGACCTTTGTCGACAAAGTAATGTCTCTGCTTTTTAATATGCTGTCTAGGTTTGTCATAGATTTTCTTCCAAGGAGCAAGCGTCTTTTAATTTCATGGCTGTAGTCACCATCTGCAATGATTTTAGAGCCCCCCAAAATAAAGTTTCTCACTGTTTCCTTGACTGGATGCCATGATCCTCCTTTTTGATTGTTGAGTTTGAAGCCAACTTTTTCACTCTCCTCTTTCACCTTCATCAGGAGGCCCTTTAGTTACTCTTTGCTTGCTGTCATAAGGATTTCCATCTTCATATCTGAGTTTATTGACTTTTCTCCCTGCAATCTTGATTTAGCTTGTGTTTCATCCAGCCCGACATTTCATGTGATATACTCTGCATGCTAAGTTAGATATAAGCAGGTGTACAGCCTTGGTGTACTCCTTTTGCAATTTGGAACCAATCCATTGTTCCATGTCCGGTTCTGACTGTTGCTTCTTGACCTGCATACAGGTTTTTCGGGAGGCAGGGGAGATAGTCTGGGATTCCCATCTCTTCAAGAATTTTCCAGTTTGTTGTGATCCACACAGTCAAAGGCTTTGGCATAGTCAGTGAAGCTGAAGGAGATGTTTTTCTGGAATTCTCTTGTTTTTTTTTTCCTATGATCCAACAGATGTTGGCAATTTGATCTCTGGTTCCCCTGCTTTTTCTAAATCCAGCTTGAAAATCTGGAAGTTCTCAGTTCACGTACTATTGAAGCCTAGCTTGGAAATTTTTGATCATTACTTTGCTAGTGTGTGAGATGAGTGCAGTTTTGTGGTAGATTGAACATTCTTTGGTGCTACCTTTCTTTGGGGTTGGAATGAAAACTGTCCTTTCTCCTGTGACCACTGCCGAGTTTCCCAAATGTGCTAACATATTGAGTGCAGCACTTTAACACCATCATCTTTCAGGATTTGAAATAGCTCCAGAAAAATTTGAGAATAACTAAAATCAATATAAAGGGATGGAGTCGTTCAAATCAGCTAACCTATAACTTGAAAGGATGATTACATCCTTCATAGTTCTTACAGTTGCCTCTATATAAATGATTTTCTTTATACTGTACAATAAATTCTGTACAGTTAATTCTGTGTCCACATCCTACTTTCTACTTCCTACTTTCCTAGTTAATCTTTTCTAGCTTTCCATTTACTTGTTTAACCTAATACTGTGAACAGAAAGAAATGGAGTAACTAAAAAGGATTTCATGTAAGGCTATGCAAAAAGGATAAGATCCTTTTAAAAAACCATTGATTAGTATGCCTTTTTATTATACTAATTAATTTTATTTATTCATTAGAAGCTTAAAACCAGCAGTAGTAAAGTCTCTCCTTTAAAAATAAAATTTCTGCTATTAAAAAATTTAAAAGACAAAATAAGAAAAAAATTTTTCACTACTGTTAAAACAGATTAGAGGTTCACTATCCTAATATATACAGAGCTCTTTCAAATCACTGAGGGGTAAATAAAAGAATATGATAGATACTAGGCAAAGAATATAGTGTGAGCTGGCTTGTGAAGCATTGTATAAGACTTCTTTTCTTTTTAGACTTTCAAAGAGGAAGGGAAAAATATAATTGATTGACCTTTAATGTGACCATTTACTAAAAATGTTCACAAATATTCATAGTTAGCATTTGAGTTTTCCCAGCAATAAAAGTTAATACAAAGTTTCCCTATTCTAGTTTCAGAATTGTTCACAGAGACAACAAAAAGGCTTCAGCAAAGAAAAAGGCATTATTATTTAAAGGGCACTATTAGACTCTCTACTCTGACATGGGAATTTTGATGTGATTTAGGAGAACTCTGGAAAATGAATAAGTTATGGTAAATTTAGACCACATAATCAATAAAGGTAAAAAAAAATTCTTTCTTCACTACTGATATACACTCCATTAAATACTTATGACTAAACCAACTTACAGATACTATAATGCTTCAAAATACAGTAGTCTTTCAGTAGAAAATCACTTTGAGAGTGTAGTATGAACTATTCTTAAGATTTGCTTCAGATTACATCCACAGAATTGTGGAGAGGGTGCTTGTCTGGAGGAGTGTAGATGTTCAGGATTACTGCTGCACCATACACCTTGGTTTGGATGTCTGTCTGAGTATTTTCAGTATAGTCTTTCAGTATCTTAACAATTCACCCAATTCAAAACAAGTGCATCCCATTACTTAAAAATACTAGGAATTTCAGTTTAGTTCAGTTGCTCAGTCGTGTCCAACTCTTTACAACCCCGTGAACCGTAGCACACCAGGCCTCCCTGGCCATCACCAACTCACGGAGTCCACCCAAACCCATGTCCATCGAGTCCGTGATGCCATCCAACCATCTCATCCTCTGTCGTCCCCTTCTCCTCCTGCCCTCAGTCTTTCCCAGCATCAGCGTCTTTTGAAATGAATCAGCTCTTCGCATCAGGTGGCCAAAGTATTGGAGTTTCAGCTGCAACATCAGTCCTTCCAATGAACACCCAGGACTGATCTCCTTTAGAATGGATTGGTTGGCTCTCCTTGCAGTCCAAGGAACTCTCAAGAGTCTTCTCCAACACCACAGTTCAAAAGCATCAATTCTTTGGCGCTCAGCTTTCTCTATAGTCCAACTCTCACATCCATACATGAGCCCTGGGAAAACCATATCCTTGACTAGAGGGACCTTTGTTGACAAAGTAATGTCTCTGCTTGTTAATATGCTATCTAGATTGGTCATAACTTTCCTTCAAAGGAGTAAGCGTCTTTTAATTTCATGGTTGCAGTCACCATCTGCAGTGATTTTGGAGCCCAGAAAAATAAAATCAGCCACTGTTTCCATTGTTGCCTCATCTGTTTGCCATGAAGTGATGGGACCAGATGCCATGATCTTCGTTTTCTGAATGTTGAGCTTTAAGCCAACTTTTTCACTCTCTTCTTCACTTTCATCAAGAGGCTTTTTAGTTCTTCTTCACTTTCTGCCATAAAGGTGGTGTCATCTCCATATCTGAGGTTATTGATATTTCTCCCGGCAATCTTGATTCCAGCTTGTGCTTCCTTCAGCCCAGCATTTCTCATGATGTACTCTGCATAGAAGTTAAATAAGCAGGGTGACAATATGCAGGCTTGACATACGCCTTTTCCTATTTGGAACTAGTCTGTTGTTCCATGTCCAGTTCTAACTCCTGCTTCCTGACCTGCATACAGATTTCTCAAGAGGCAGGTCAGGTGGTCTGGTATTCCCATCTCTTTCAGAATTTTCCACAGTTTATTGTGATCTACACAGTCAAAGGCTTTGGCATAGTCAATAAAGCAGAAATAGATGTTTTTCTGGAACTCTCTTGCTTTTTCGATGATCCAGCAGATGTTGGCAATTTGATTTCTGGTCCCTCTGCCTTTTCTAAAACCAACTTGAACATCAGGAAGTTCATGGTTCACTTATTGCTGAAGCCTGGCTTAGAGAATTTTGAGCATTGCTTTACCAGCGTGTGAGATGAGTGCAACTGTGCAGTAGTTAGCATTCTTTGGCATTGCCTTTCTTTGGGATTGGAATGAAAACTGACCTTTTCCAGTCCTGTGGCCATTGCTGAGTTTTCCACATTTGCTGGCATATTGAGTGCAGCACTTTCACCACATCATCTTTCAGGATTTGAAATAGCTCCACTGGAATTCCATCACCTCCACTAGCTTTGTTCATAGTGATGCTTCCTAAAGCCCTCTTGACTTCACATTCCAGAATGTCTGTCTCTAGGTGAGTCTGAGTGACCACACCATCATGATTATCTGGGTCATGAAGATCTTTTTTTATAGTTCTTCTGTGTATTCTTGTCACTACTTCTTAATATCTTCTGCTTCTGTTAAGTCCATACCATTTCTGTCCTTCATTGAGCCTGTCTCTGCATGAAATCTTCCCTTGTTATCTCTGATTTTCTTGAAGAGATCTCTAGTCTTTCCCATTCTATTGTTTTCCTCCATTTCTTTGCATTGATCACTGAAGAAGGCTTTCTTATCTCTCCTTGCTATTCTTTGGAACTCTACATTGAATGGGTATATCTTCCCTTTTCTCCTTGGCTTTTTGCTTCGCTTCTTTTCTCAGATATTTGTAAGACCTCCTCAGACAGCCATTTTCCTTTTTTGCATTTCTTTTTCTTGGGGATTTGGTATGGTTTAAATGTTAAATTAGTCATTAAAGCAGAAGTCAAGTTCTGATGGTGACAGTGGGCCGTTAACTCTCAGAATTCTCCTTCCTGTTCCAGGTAATTAAGGAAGCAGGCAGATAGTTGTGGAAGAAAAATGCGTGGTAGAGCATAGACAGGCTTTGCAGTGAATGCACCTTGTTGTTGTTCACTTGCTAAGTCATGTCCTACTCTCTGTGGCCCCATGGACTGCAGCACACTAGGCTTCCCTGTCCTTTGCTATCTCCTGGAGTTTGCTCGGTCTCCATTGATGTTCATTGAGTTGACGATGCCATTCAACCATCTCATATTCTGTCACCCCCTTCTCCTGTGAATGGACCTAGCACTGAAAAATTTCTCTCCAAGTAACTGAAACAGTGACATGCTCTGTATTCTCTGCATGTGTTTGTATATATGTAAAACGTACATAAGATAACTTTGTTTCTTGAATCTTTTTTTGTAAAGAATAATAACCAGATCAGTTTCACTAGTTCTCAAATAATGTAATTTATCCTTAATGGGAATTGGGTAGAATTAGATTTCTGGTGACCTCTCCTGATCTGAGTTGCTTTATACTGCGATTCTTGTAGTTTGACATCAGGATTTTTTTCTGTTGTGTGATCATTTTTGATTGGTTTTACTCCGTCAGGTTCAAATTCATGACCATCTGAGGCTCCATGGCCTTTGGGGTAAAGCTGTTGTTTTACTAGTAAGGGTGACTAGCTGCATTAAAATCAGGTTATGACTCTAGAGTTTCTACTTTTTTTCCTTCAATTAAGTAACAGTCGAATGTTTTGCCTTATCACAAGGTAAGAGATATAAAGAGAACCATGAAATGAATAAAAAGAAAATGTTCTTAAGATTTGCATGTGAAAGTACATCAACATTTATTGACCTGTTTTTCAGTTATTTGGCAGAGAGTAGAGAGGCAGAGAATTGATAGTTTGGTGATTTCATGACAATATTCAGGTATACCTGAAATATAGTGTGGAAGCTTCTGCTCAGACATGCTTATTTTAAAAGAGCAAGTCCCAACTCCTTTGATGTGGGCTTCACGTAGTAACTTTCTTGCAAAGAGTAGAGTAAGGGAAAGGGTAGTAAAAGTAATTTTATAGTGTAGCAACCCTGACAGTCAATGCCTTAACCAGGTAGTCAAGGTCAGCGTCAGTAGCGATGAAATCACATTGATAGTGTAGACCCTTGATGTGATGTGATTAAAGTGTTAGTTGATCAACATGGTCTTCCTCCTAGAAACCCATAGGGCTAGTCTTAGTCGTAAGAAAAAAATCAGACAAACCTCAATTTTAGTAAATTAAAAACGAAAACCTTTCATGATGTAACTTAGTGTGGATGTGAACACAAATTTATTATCTCATCTCAGTTAAGGAAATTTCTCACTGCTGCTAGAGTTGAAATTAAATTGACAGTTGACATTGACTACTCTTGTAAAGGTGAGTAATGTTAGGGGGAAAATGGCTTAAACACAAGCTTAAATTCTTCATAAATACTCACACTAGGAAACAGATGAATATCAAAGCATGTTAGATTAATATTAAGTATCAAGCATAAGCCTAGATCTCCAAATAAATAGGTAGTAACTTAGCCTTGAAAAGAAAACTGCCTGGTATTTCAGAATAGAATATTGTTTAATTAGGATAACTTTTATATCAAATATGGAAATCAGGGTATGTCTGATGCACACACATACACACACTCTTTCGAAATAAGAAAGGTTACATGACAGTGAATTCGCTCAGTTGTATCTGATTCTTTGTGACCCCATGGACTGTAGCCTACCATGTTCCTTGGTCCGTGGGATTCTCCAGGCAAGAATATTGGACTGGGTTGCCATTTTCTTCTCCAGGAGATCTTCCTGACCTAGGGATTGAACCGGGTCTCCTGCATTGTAGGTAGACGCTTTACTGTCTGAGCCACCAGGGAAGTATATACATACATACAAATCAGAAGGATTACATACATACATACAAATCAGTACTTATTGATGGCTTTTTGGTGCTCTTTTATCTACCAGATAACATGGAGACCCTGTAATAGTATCGTGTTTTAGAAGTACAGAGTTTCCTAGGTTTAATTGTTTTTAAAGAACATTTAACTTGAGGATTTAATTTCTATGTGAAGACTTAGGGGGAAATATTTGTTCTTAAACCTGTTTATTATAAATATACAACTTAAGAAAAACCTGTCTGATTGTATTCATTAAAGTAGATTATACATTAGATATTATACATATTTTATATGGAACAGAAAGATTTGTACACTAAGAAGATTCTATAACACCTAAGAAACAGCTAAGAAAATTCTATAACATAGATAACCAAGAGCAATGTGCATCACTGCATTGTGTTTTTCTGGAGACGGGTTTCTAGAAGAAGGCCTGCATTTGATTGTCTTCAAACTGCACTTCGGCTGCGTTTTTCCTCGGCCCCTTGTGCAATATGTAGGAGAAACTAATCTGTTTATTCTTTACATAATACTGCCCTTGGGGGAACAATGTGTGCTCTTTCCATCTATTAATCAGAGTAAACTAAGTGAGTTTATTTTAACAGATGTTCAATGGCAGATCCCTTCTCAAAACCAAATGTCTTAAGAGCTGAAAGGTACACACTTCACACATCACATAAGCAGCATCATTCTCTTTCTGTATTCTAGTGCACTGACAGGCAGAATTCCCCAGTCACATCACCTGGGTCGTCTCCCCTGGCACAGAGAAGAAAGCCACACCCAGACCCCCTCCAGATCCCTCATCTAAGCCTCCCACCAGTGCCTCCTCGCCTGGACCTAATTCAGAAAGGCATAGTTCGGTCTCCCTGTGGCAGCCCAACTGGTTCACCAAAGGTAAATCAATATTGCTAGAAACACAGATAATAGTTTTATGTGATGATTATTGATGGCTCAGGTTTTTAAATCTCCATTAATCATATTTCTTATGCTCTCGTGTATGAGCTACTTTGATGGGTTTCTCATTTTGTGTATAGCAATTCCACTATTATATTCCTTGCCTTTATTACTGTAAGAGTTGCATAATTATTCAAAGAAAGCACGTCTGTAACAGCCCCCTGATTTGCTAAAATAAACAGTAGAGTAAGTATAGTTATTCTGTAAAATGGATTTAAAAGGTCATTATATGTATTAAAATAAATTGCATGTTCTTATTAAATGATATTTTATACTCATTTTCATAGTGTCTTGACAAGAAAAATGTTATGGAAGTGTATTTGCATAAAGGCTTAAGATGTGATAAATTATCACCCATGTTTCAAGGTGACTCAGAAGAGGGAATTGTATGTACCTTTTATATATGAAGGAATTAGTTACAAAGAATTAGAGTATTTTCAAAGTAATTATGTTACTCTTTAATATTAAAGACATAATTCTATCTGTACATTTAAGCCCACAGTTTATTTTAGTTCTGTGCAGATTTTTTTTTTCTAAATTTGATAAGGGAATATTTTGCTTTATTAAATATAAGATTTTAAACATTAATTCCATTTGGTGATATGCTTTACAGCATAAAACTAGTTGGAAACACAGTGTTTTAGTAGTACTGGATTTTTCTACATTACAATTAGCATAGTTTTAAGATCATATTAAGACTTTTTAGGATGTTACTTAGTCAGAATTATGTAAACACAACACATTCCTTTTTTCTGCAGTATTTTCTAACAATGAAAGCACAAATCATTTGTCAGATGAACTGTGTAAATGAAAATAAAGCCTGCGAAAGTCACATAGATCAGTTTAGCAGCTTATTTCCTTTATATTTCCATATAAGAACAAACTGTTTTTTTTCCCCAAGGATCAGTACAATTCAAGTAAGGTCTATGAGTAACGCTGCTCTATTATTTGTGATTTTTCATTCTTCTGGTGTGTGTGTGTATGCTCAGTCACGTCCGACTCTTTGCAGCCTCACGAACTATAGCCTGCCCAGGATCCTCTGTCCGTGGAATTTTCTAGGCAGGAATACTGGAGTAGGTTACCATTTCCTGCTCCAGGAGATCGTTCCCAACTAGGGATCGAACCCGCGTGTCCTATGTTGGCAGGTGGATTCTTTACCACTAGCGCCACCTAATGACTGATAAAGAACGAGAGCACATCTTGCCCTTGTCAGTTGCTTTGTATTATAGAGGTGAAAACAAAACTAACAAAACCAACATTTTCTGTTTTTCAGAGATGTTGCAAATCAAAGCGCTCTTTTAAAAAGCAGAACAACTTCTTGATGGTTTCTGCTGTCTCTCTTAAATCATAGAAATGTGCAAATGAAATACTTAATGACTCATTATTTTAATGTCAACTGGTCAGAATCATCATATAATTTTGATATTCTGCTGCTTTTTTTCCTGCAGTCGTTATAATCCTAAATTTTGAGTTTACATATTCATTTTTTACAAAGAAATCTTAGTGAGATATATTTGAGTCTTTCATAATTTTTTAAACTTTCATTACTTGGTGATAAAAGAAATTCATTAAAAGAAGGCACGGGAATCTAATAAAGCTCTAGTATGGCTTAGAAAACAAAAGCAATAATATGTTCTCCTGGAAGGTATTTCAGTGCCTAATTGAAACACCTTTTCTTTTTTCCTCTTGTGTTTCTCCAGTCTTCTCCTTGCATGGTGAGAAAACAAGATAAACCACTCCCAGCCCCACCACCGCCCTTAAGAGACCCTCCTCCCCCTCCACCCGAGAGACCTCCCCCAGTGCCCCCTGACAACAGACTGAGTCGTCACTTCCATCACGTGGAGAGTGTGCCTTCCAGAGACCAGCCCATGCCTCTTGAAGCCTGGTGCCCACGGGATGTGCTGGGGACTAATCAGTCGGTGGGATGTCGCCTCCTTGGGGATGGCTCTCCGAAGCCCGGAATCACGGCGAGTTCCAATGCAAATGGACGGCATAGTCGGATGGGCTCTGACCCAGTGCTTCTCCGGAAACACAGACGCAATGACTTGCCTTTAGAAGGAGCCAAGGTAAGAAATACACAAAGAAGCAGCTAAACAACCTGCTTATCATCTTCTGATAGGAGGTAGTATAAAAGGTTGGGCCGTGGTTTTTTGTGTCTAGTGTGACATTTCCCTGCAAGTCTTTAATTATCTGCAAGTTATAAATAATCAGAAGCTTATTAAAACTTGAACCTAAAGGAAGTCAGGAAGAAGAGTATAAATAATGATTTAATTTTCATAGGAAGATACTAGACAATTTGCCAGAAGTTTAGTATACCTTCTCTTATTTCATCGGCATAATATTTTCCCATTAATAAATTGTCATGGGAGAATTAGCACTTTTTTGACTCTTCTGAGAAAATGGGAAAAGTGTGGGAAAGTGCTAGTCACTCAGTTGTGTCCGACTCTGCGACACCATAGACTGCATTCTACCGAGCTTCTCTGTCCATGGAATTCTCCAGGTAAGGGTACTGGAGTGGGTTGCCATTCCCTTCTCTGAGGAATCTTCCCAACCCAGGGATTGAACCCGGGTCTCCTGCATTGCAGGCAGACTCTTTACTCTCTGAGCCACCAGGCAATCCCAACTCTTCTAGTTCCATCTAATTTGAAAAAGTGCTGTATTATTATAGCATATCGGCAATCAGTCCTTGGAATTATTGTTGCCTGGGAGAGTATACCTTAGACAGGTAAATTAAACTTCTCACATACATCAAAACACCAAGTTTTTTAGTTCACTGTTACAGAGCAAGCTCTTTCTCTGTAATACTGAAAGAGACCCTCACACATAATGAGTAACACGATATATATTACCACTGTCAGTTACATGTACAGGAAAGAATTTAAGCACACAGGAAACCAAAGAGGCAACAGCAGAAATCATTGAGTGTAGACCCCTCAGTGGGCCCTTGACAGAGCTGTCCTGTCATGTTTCCTGGTATTTGCTTCCATGATGTTTTTGACTCTGGGATTAGATTGTCACCATCTTCCTTCAGCTGCAGAAGGCTTTGCCTCTTTTGAAGACTGTAATGTTAAAGTGTTCCTATCTCTTTTGATCTTCAGTTGTTATTTTAGGGGAGTAGACTGTTCCTTCCAGACGATTGTTTGTAGTGGGTGAGTTAATCAAGAAACAAGTGTGAAAAATGGCTTGCACTAAATTCCTCTGTGTATGTGCACAGATGTGTGTGCATGCACATGTGTGAAGGAATACTTTGTATAATATTATTAGTTTTCCTAATAATTAAGTATTATTAGAGTGGCCAGGATAGCAGGGGTCAAAACTGTCTACTCTGGCACTCAAAACAAAGGGGAAGGGTGGTGACAGTTTGCAGAAAGTTTTTGTTAGTGCCTCCTGTTGGTATCTTCAGTCTTTCATCTATTATAAATATGAAGATCTGTAAAGATTTTCTCCAAGGTCATGTAAAGGTGATGTAAATGGAAGAGATAGCACTTGTAAAAGCATTTTTATAATATTCTCTAAAAATGGAGACTTTATCCTCAAAAGTATGTTTCTACAACCTAGAATCTTGATAAGAATGACTTGTCTTTTTTTCCAGTGATTTTTCCTCCCTTTAGTCTCTATTACTTTTCATTCATACATGGTCACACTTGACTTCAAGAGAATGTTCAGACAAGCTCTGACATGAATAGTTATATCTTAGCAACATATTACAACTTATTTCCTGAATGAACTTGAGAAATACTTAAAATATAATAATTATACTATCCAGTTCATTGAAGACCTCTTGTTTCAGGGTTTTTCTTAGATAATATGTTATGTAATCTTAACACTAATATAATCTTGCCCTTCTAAGCCCTAGAACATAGGCTATTAATTTTTCTGTGAATCGTGGTAGTTTTTAAAATTAGAGTTATAATTGCTTATAGGTAGGGAATTTTATTTTATTGTATTAACTATAATTAACTATAGGTATAACAACTTCATGTATAATAGTGATTTCAGCTATAAAGATTCCTTTACATGTTTTTTTCTGTGAACTTTCATGTCCTTGTCTTTGATACATGTTAATATCCCAGAGGACATTGAATAAATTGCAAACTTTCCCTCTTATTGAAAGCTGAATCTATTTAGTTCTATCTAAATAATCCTAATTAAAATTCTTTAGGGTCTAATCTCATATGTTATGTGTATTAGCATTGCAGTGCTTATAGTCTCAAATTTAATTACATGTTAAAACTAGACTGAATATTTTAACCCAAATTAGACATGTAAGATTTCTCATTTCAGTCTAGTTGTTTGACTCTTAAGGCAGATTATAAAGAAAGATTTATATATAATGTATTAAATGCCATAAAACAGAGCATGTCTGCCCTTAGTCTCCTTTTTTATTATCTTTTTAAGGAAACATAGTTCCACTTTGGCAGACCACAGAGCATATAACAACTGACATAAAGTGGAAAAAGCCTAATTCTTCTCATTTCACTGTTGGGAGACGTAAGAGTCTGACTTCAGCAGGTGGAAGAATGAGTCCATCTAGAATCCTGTAGTTCCTTTCTGCATGACCTTGGATTGGAGTTTGTTTCTCATTTTATGTCTTTGTAGTTCCTCAATCCAGACTGATTTAATTACTTAATATATATTTGTAAATACTTTCTACATGCAAGACTTTCCAGGCGATTAGGGTAATCAGTTTCCCAGTGTTCTCGCTCCTTTCAAATTTAACAAAGTGTTTTTGTAGAAGAGTATCTGTTCAACTGCTTTAGTCAGAAGTAAAAATGATAAGGCAAATCAGATAGCTGCATTTTAACAAAAAATCTGATCAACACAGATCAGCCATGCTCTGGAATCAGGCCTGAATTTTACTTCCTGCTCTAGAACTTACTGGCTTCATGTGTACAAGCAACTTACTACATCCTTGCCCCCAATTCCACTTACTTCCCTTACTTTATGAAATGAACCAAGAATAGTACTTCATTTCTAGGGGAATAGTTATCTATTCCCTCCAGATATCTAAATCTCCATATCCCTTGGTTCTGGAATAAAACCAAACTAGGTAGGGAGTTCATTTTCATTTACAATAATTCTCCTTATTTTTGGTTTTAGTTTAAAACCGAAATCATTATCTCTTTCTCCCCTTCCTCTCTCCTTTTATTCAGCATAGTTCCTAATGAATACTCCAAAGGCACTCTATAACTGATTGCTGAGTTATTACAGTGCTGAAACTGATGATGGAGGTGGGCAGTGGGCACGAGTCAGGCAGGAAAGGGCTTGGAGGATGAGGACGGTAATGGTACACTAACAGGATGAGAGGTCTTTTTTTTTTAAAATGTTTTGTTCCAGCACTGGCTTTCAGCCAAAAGTAGAATGTTAATTATTGTGTGTGTGTTTAAAATAGGATTTTTTATTCTTTTAAACAAGCAGTCATTATACATAGGTAGTCACAGTAAGAGGGAGACAAAGGAGAAGGGATGAAGGACTGGAGAATGATTTTGATTTAAGAAGACTCATATATTAATGAAAATGCTAAGTGTTACAATGTATCCTCACCCTATATACATTGTGTACAGTTTTTAAAAACTATTTTAAAAAACATATTATCCTGGGAATAAAGGGTATAGGGACTTGGATACTTGGAGACTGATGTATTATCTTCATATAACCCAATGTATTTTCTTAATTGTCTCCAAACGTAAGAAAATAATGTTTTTGTGTCAAATAGTAACAACTATCATTCAGACTTGTTTTATTAAAGGAAATTTCTCAAATATCATCTTCCCTTTTTAAAGGTAAGAAAATTTAGATGAGTACTAAAAATTTAAAGTTAAGTGTACATATGGAGCACCATAAAGGGAATTCATAAAACTGAACATTCTGTAAATGCAGTGAGGACTTGTTCCCCTTTGTCGTGTCCTCTGTCGACGCGCCAGCCCCCGTCATCCATTAGAACTATTTGCACTTTTTATTTGCATCTTCACTAGATAAATGGTGACGGCAGCAAGAATAAATTAAATGCTAATTGCTCTTTTTGCTAACTGTAGAGAGCTCTAAGGGAAAAAAAAAAAGCCCTCTAATTCATAGTTAAAATGGAGTGTAAGAATTTTCTGTGACTTTCATTTACTCCCCATTCTCTTCTCCCCTCCCACCTAGCATAATCAAGTTAGCTAAGGTACTACTCTCCTTTTTACATGAAACTTGCAAGCCAAGAGTTATCAGATTGCTTTATTTTATTGGTCTGAGATTTCTTTCCTGTAGGACTGTTTCTATGCCCTCAAATTCCACCCCCATTATGAACCTGTTCCTTACTTCATATTATGAATATGAATAGATATTTATTATTGCTGGTTCGTGTGTTTTAATTATCTGAGGTAAAAATATTCACACTAAATGTTTTAAGATATTGGGAGCTTGAAATGCATCTGCTTATGTACAGATACTGACACTGTGTCCAACTGTCTTTATTTGTTCCTCTTAAAAGATTAAGAATGCCACTGTTTCTTATGTGACTAAACACTATCTCTGGCTTGTCATGTTACTTCAAGTGACATCGTTCTAAAATGACCCTGTGCACAGAATCTGTTGAAGATACTGCTAGATAAATACATGGAATGATTCCTCTTTTTGATATTGTGGCTTTTGCTATTTTGGTAGAGAGGCACATGTTTATAAGAATGACCTTAAACTTATCTGTGAATCTCAAGTGTTGTCTTTCAGAGAATATGTCCTCTGTGTCCAGTGTTGCAGTTTTAATCTAATGTTGTTGGAGGATAAATTACAGCGTGTTTTCGGTTTTGTGCACTTGTGGGTTTACATGTGTGGGATGGGGAAAAGGAGGTTGTGTTTCAGATTTTGTATGTTAAAAAAGCTTTTTCTTAATTGTGCTAGCATTATCACAGTAGTGTTTTCCCTACATCTCCAGGGCCCCAAATGCTTTAATGTTAATTTTTAGGTGATATCTGAGCCATAAGAAAACATTTCAAACTTCAAAGTTAGGATGAATGGCATGTAAAAAATATTAATTTTAATATTTATTAAAATATTAATTTTGAGGCATGTAGAAAAATATTAATCTAGGGTAACCTAGAGTTGATAATAAATTTTGTGATAACTCATATTATACTTCTTCCACAAGTGTAGATTCCCCTTAATAAGTATTCTTATTCCTTCAACCTCTTTGAGTTAAATGAGTAGGATATTCAAGACACTGAGAATACAAAAGAAATCAAGCAGAGTCTAGTGAGGATGAGACAGATACACAGCTACCTAACAGATGAGGCCTAAGAGAAGCATCTAGAAAATACAATGTGGGATCTCCAAGGCAGGAAAACATTCTAATTGAGATGCAGGGTAGAAGAAGGACTAAAGAAAGAGACTCTCTTCCTGCAAGAGAGTCACTGGTTACTGACCTTAAAGATCAGTAGGTACTGTTTGTGTAGACAGGGCAGGAAGGAGAAGCATGTGAGAGGGAACGTAAGCACAGTGCAGGAAGTGGATGCTGGACAGACCAGTGCATGCAGAGAATGAGCACAGTCGGTCAAACCACGGCAGCGAAAAATGAAAGCAGTTATGAAGTATCTTATATTCTATACTATGTTGTTTTTAATTTGGTAGACAAAACAGTGCTTTTAAAGCTTTTTTGGAATAGGAATGATAGGATCAGAATATTTTTGTTGTTATTCACTTGCTCAGTTGTGTCCGACTCTTTGCGACTCCATGGACTGCGATATACCAGGCTTCCCTCTCCTTCATTATCTCTCAGAGTTTGTTCATTTCCATTGAGTCAACGATGTTATCTAACCCTCTCATGCCCTGTCATCCCCTTCTCCTCCTGTCCTCAATCTTTCCCAGCATTAGGGTCTTTTCCAGTGAGTGGGCTCTTTGTATCAGGTGGCCAAAGTATTGAAGTTTCAGCTTCAGCATTGGTCCTTCCAAGGAACATTCAGGGTTGATTTCCTTTAGGATTGACTGGTTAGATATCCTTGCTGTCCAAGGGACTCTCAGGAGTCTTCTCCAGCACCAGAGTCCAAAAGCATCAATTCTTCAGTGCTCAGCTTTCTTTATACTCCAACTCTCACATCTGTACATGACTACTGGAAAAACCATGGCTTTGACTAGATGGACCTTTGTTGTCAAAGTAATGTCTCTGCTTTTTAATATGCTGTCTAGGTTGGTCATAACTTTTCTTCCAAGGAGCAAATGTCTTTTAATTTCATGGCTGCAGCCACCATCTGCAGTGATTTTGGAGCCCAAGAAAATAGAGTCTGTCACTGTTTCCATTGTTTCCCCATCTATTTGCCATGAAGTGATGAGACCATATGCCATGATCTTCATTTTTTAAATGTTGAGTTTTAAGCCAACTTTTTCATTCTCCTCTTTCACTTTCATCAAGAGGTTCTTTAGTTCCTATTCGCTTTTTGCCATAAGGGTGGTGTCATCTGCATATCTGATGTTATTGATATTTCTCTCAGCGATCTTGATTTCAGCTGTGAGTCAGCAGTATTTTGCACGATGTACTCTGCATATCAGTTAGGTAAGCAAGGTGACAGTAAACAGCCTTGACGTACTCCTTTCCCAATTTCGAACCAGTGTGTTGTTCATGTTCTAAGTGTTGCTTCTTGACCTGCATACAGATTTCTCAGGTGGTCTGATATTCCCAGCTCTTCAAGAATTTTCCAGTGTGTTATGGTCCACAGAGTCAAAGGCTTTAGTGTAGTTAATGAAGCAAAAGTAGATGTTTTTCTGGAATTCTTTTGCTTTTCCATGGTCCAATGGATGCTGGCAATTTGATCTGTTGTTCTGTCTTTTTCTAAATCTGGCTTGTACATCTGGAAGTTCTCAGTTCATGTATTGTTGAAGCCTAACTTGAAAAGATTTTGAGCATTACCTTGCGAACATGAGAAATGAATGTAAGTTTGCGGTAGTTTGAACATTCTTTGGCATTGCCTTTCTTTGGGATTGGAATGAAAACTGACCTTTTCCAGTCCGGTAGCCACTGCCACACTTTCCAAATTTGCTGCCATATTCAGTGCAGCACTTTCACAGCATCGTCTTTTAGGATTTGAAATAGCTGAGCTGGAATTCCATCACCTCCACTACTTTGTTCGTAGTGTTACTTCCTAAGGCCCACTTGACTTCACACTCCAGAATGTCTGGCTTTAGGTGAGTGACCACACCATCATGGTTATCTGGGTCATGAAGATCTTTTTTGTATAGTTCTTCTGTGTATTGCCACCTCTTCTGAATCTCTTCTGCCTCTGTTAGGTCCTTACTGTTTCTCTCCTTTATTGTGCCAGTCTTTGCATGAAATGTTCCCTTGGTGTCTCCAGTTTTCTTGAAGAGATGCCTAGTCTTTCCCATTCTATTGTTTTCCTCTATTTCTTTGCATTCTCTTAATAAAGCTTTCTTATCTCTCCTTGCTGTTCCTTGGAAATCTGCATTCAGATGGGTATATCCTTCCCTTTCTCCTTTGCCTTTCACTTTTCTTCTTTTCTCAGCTATTGGCAAGGCCTCCTCAGATAATCATTTTGTCTTTTTTATTTCTTTTCCTTGGGGATGGTTTTGGTCACTGCCTCCTGTACAGTGTTACTTACCTTCACCCATCATTCTTCAGGTACTCCAGCAGATCTGACGCCTTGAGTCTGTGACCTCCTCTATTTGGAGGTGTTTAAGTTAGTATTAATAAGCATGTCAAATGGAATTGTAGTAAATATGTGACAGTGAGCTAGGAAGGCAGAAGAGAAAGAAGTTTCCTTGTGACAGTTAAAGAAGGCTGAATCAAGGAGATTTCTGTGTGAACTGCTTCGGTTGATACTGTCAGCTTTCACATATGAGGAGTTGTTGTTTTCTCCTGTTTGCAAAACGCTTTACAGATTTCCAGAAGCCTTAATATATTTATTTTTAGCTCAGAAAGTTGTGACTTACTGCACTCTTTCAGTAGTTTTAAATAAAATGATTTTGTCTAATGAAATAGGTACAGGTGGGAACATAGAGTTCAGAATGAAATAATATTAAATCTTGCCATCCAGCCACTTTAGAGAAACAGAAGTGCAAACATCACTTTATTACCTGCATTTTTAGGCCCTTTACTGTTTGCACATATGTATAATCTATTAATAAGTAGTCAGTATTCATTTGCACTGTACTATGTGTAAAGCATTGAAGGAATGTCCTATAAAATGGGGAAATCAGTCTTTGTCCCGAAAAAACTCAATGTGGAATACAATAGAAACTTTTATTCTGATAGTTCCCTTTTATTTTATAATTGTTGAAATTTTACTAGGTGTCAACAATACATTAGGTGCTTGCTCCTGTTAAAACAAATAATTGCATATAAACCTATGTGACATTTTCCAGAATGAATTTTAAATGTATTTATGACAGAAACATCACAGAGTTTTGATTGCAGAAATCAAATTGTATCCATTCTGGCAACAATTAATTGCACAGTACTCCAATTAAGGGTGACTTTATATGCCTATTATACAATGAGCATTTGTGGCTTGATACATGTATTTGTTGGTTAAAGGGATTTTTAATGTTTAAAGTTTTTCACTGATCTGTACAAAAGTAATATCGACTTAGAAATTTCTTGTCATAGCAAAATCTAAAAAACTCTACTTTGTTCTGTTGTTTCATCCATAGTCATAATCTATGATAAAATTAAAGATTTATTGATATTTTTATCATAGTTCATCTCTAGTGTATTGAATGTAATGAGAAATCAAAAACTAGCACAGGGCTTTTTTTTTAGAGTGATAACTTGAATGATATAAAATTTATATTGTGTAGCTTTGAACTGCAAACATTGATACATTTCAAATGGATTCTTTAAACACGTTCCTTTTCTTAAGTTGACAAGGATGAATGTGGCTGTTTGACTTCTAAAGCTTCAACATTATTTTAGAACATTGAGGCAAGGGGAAAGAAATTGGTAGGTTACTCATTCGGTTATCTAGAACTATTCAAGTTACATCACATCCTTTTTGCCACAGATTAGTCCATACCATTTATATAGGAACTAATAAATAGTTTGGGAGAGAGCGTCATGATAAAACCCTAATCATTACTTAACGATCTTAAAATATACTTAATCTGTATCTTCAAGGTTATTCTTTTCTTTTTTTCTTTTAAATTGCTTTAATTTCACATTGTTGGATTAGTGAAGAGCAGTTGTTCAGTTCCCATAATGTGACTGAGCAACCTGGAAATCAGCATTCCTGAATTCTGAGTAATTAAACGCTGGCTGTTGTATCTTATGAGCAAGGTAACAGTTTTGGTTTGTGTTGTTCACACACTGAAAACTATGTTTAAAGTTGCTTGTTCTTTGAAAGTCAGACCAGATCTCTAATTGCCAGTAGTGCTGAAGCTTCGACCTTGAAAGAACAAAGGCATTTCTGATTATACTCCTGTGTTATTTTGTCAAGAACTTTAGAAATGTTCTGTTAACCCCAGAGAGATATAATTTATTTGGGAGGAATTGAAACAAGAATTGCACCCAGTGCTACTTTTTTCCCTTATTGAATCCTTACAGAGAGTGCTAACTTTTCAATAAAAACTCATCATGTTTGGAAACTTTTACTACTTATTTATCTAGTTAATCTGTATCTGATTTATAGAAACTATAGCATCTCCCCGCAGTATGTTTAAGAATCATGCTGTATTTTTTTTTTTTTTTCACATAACTTGGTAGTATTTTGGGTAGTGGCAGAAAATCACCATGGTTCTTCTAAGTAAATTATATGATATTTCACTTGTTCGAATAAGCTGAAACGATACATTCTTTTCAAAATTACAGAATGTCTGAGAGCTGCTATTGTTTTAAGCTCCTCCACAAGTTAAAATTCTAAGCTAACCCTTTGATTTCCTTTCAGGTCTTTTCCAATGGTCACCTGGGAAGTGAGGAATATGATGTTCCTCCCCGGCTTTCTCCTCCCCCTCCAGCTGCCACCCTTCTCCCCAGCATCAAGTAAGGATTTCTGGATTTGGAGATCAATTTTCCATGTGTAAAGTTGCTGTCCAGAGTGGTTTTGAGGTTCTCAGTATGAAAAGTACAGGGTGAATAAAAGAGCATCAATGAAAATGAACCAGCTGGATTTTTAAAGTAAAGTAACAGAAATCAGATCCTTTCTGATTCTTTGCTGATAATGACAGCATTTTTGAGACTTATATGCACTCTGAGATTACACAGAAACCAACAGAGAAAAAGCTAAGTCTTCCCTACATCCAGACAGAGACTCCCGTAGCACAGTGCTCTCCTTCCCACCCCTGTCTCTTCCTCAGAAGTGTCACATTTATGCCAGCTACCCAGTTTGACATCGTAAAATGATGTTTGGTTCCTCCAATATTCTCATTTCTCAAATCCATTCAGCCACCCATCCCTGTTGATTGTTCTTTTGAGTTTTTCATATTCATCTAATCTTCCCCTTTGCACTAGTTTTGGCTTATAACAGGCCAACTGAAATAGCCTTCTACCTGATCTCAGAATTAACATCAATGGATTTTAAAGCTAGAAAAATTAGTTTAACCAAATGTCTCATTTGAAAAATAGGGACACAAGAAGCACATCAAAGAGTTAAGTGATAGTGTCTACCCAAATAAAACCTGGAGAAAACCAAATCTCCTGATTGCCATTCTCCTCCTCCTCATATGAGATCCAGCTGCTTGTCTCCCATCCAGTATATGTTATTCACATAGCTGATTTAATTTAAATTCTGTTTTCCACAAATCACTTTCCTACTCAAAACCCAACATTGTTCTTTCTTTCCTTTTTAATTAATTCTGTGCTCTCCTGCTCTCAGTAAGATCCACAGAATTCTACTCAACTAGAATATTGTTCGGGAATTCCTAGTGCTTGCCCTCTAACCTTGTCCTGATTTGTTCTGGTTCTGTGCATCCATACAGTACCCTCCTGCGCACCAAATCTTCAGAATCTTGATTCTCAAGATCCATGCCTCAGGCTCTTCTTCTTTATGAAAACCTCTGAGACTTCTGTTACAGTGATGATAAAAAGACTGAATCTCATTCCTCTTCCTCCTCAAGTTTATTTTCTACACATTTAATTATGAACTTTAGTGTTTTCTGATATTAAAGTGCTTCTCCACATTAAAAAGATTATAACGTTTTAAGGGCAAAAACGTTTTCTTGTAATCTCTGCTTTTCCCTTAATACCTTACAACAATTGTTATTTAGTGAGTATACTAAGAATGCTTTGTTGCTTCTATTATCTGCCAAGTCCCTCATTTCTAATTGAACATCTTAGAGCATCTTCAGTCCTTCTTCTGCTGGTCACTGAATGCAAAAGAACAACAAACTAGATACCATGCCGGCATGTTAAGTCATTTTAGTTGTGTCTGACTCTTTGCAACTCCATGGACTGTAGCCCACCAGTTTCCTCTGTCCATGGGATTCTCTAGGCAAGAATACGAGAGTGAGTTGCCATTTCCTCCTTCAGGGGATCTTCCTGAACCAGGGATCGAACCTGCATCTCCTGTATTGGCAGGTGGGTTCTTTACCACTAGCACCAACTGGAAAGTCCATACCAGCTCCCAAGAAATTTACAGTCTGCTTAAAAATAAAGTTAATATACATAAAATCACAAGAGAACATCATGCAGTAAATTGTACAGATCTAACTTGTTAGTTTTTGTATCTGCTTGGGGAAGAGTCCAGTATAGACTTAGTAAGTCAAGGATGTTTTTAGAGAAGTTGGAGATTTACTGAGTCATAGAGGATGGGCACAGGTGGGAAGGAGTGTCCATGAGGAAAAGCAGAGTGTGAAACTGACATCATTTAGGGGAGAGTGGGGAACTAAGCTAATTGGACCATCCTCCAGTGGCCAGTTTTCCTGGAGCTGCCAGATATGTAGAAGACATGCAAGTTAGAAGCAAATATACATATTCTGTGTAGTAGGCTCTGCATCAGTAATAACATATGATATTATAGCCCCAAATGAACTCTGGATATATGTATATATAATTAAATTCAGAGAATATCAGAAAATGAAGTACATGAAATCTGGCTACAATTAGAGATTAAAATTTTGCATTCTGTTTATTAAATTCATATTGGCAAATAGGATAAAAGGCAGAGGTTACAATTTGCTTCATTTATATTTAATATGAAGTACTTGTTTTTCCTACAAGTAAAGAACAACAAATTCATAGTAAACTGCATTTAATTGATAGTTTTCTAACATTTCATTTTGTATATGTAGGTGGATATATTTTTGTCCCATTTACTCTTGATTTTTTTTTCCCTCAGAAACAATGTAGCTGCTTTATTTAACAGAAAAATACTTTAACAGTGCATCCTTAATAGCAAATTAATTTCCTATTTTGCATGCTGCAAATTAACCATAGTTAACATTACAAATGTTGGCTTTTAATAGCATGTTTATCTCTCCATTTTATTATTTACTCTGATGTATGGGTAGCAGTTCTTCATTGTAGAAAATATGGAAAATATATAAAGAAAGAAAAAAATTAAACAGATATATAAATTCAAGCATATACATACCCCAAATATCAATCAATGCCCAGCATCTTAACATCTGACTTTTTTCCGACTTTTTTACATGATTTAGATTATATTGTAGAGATACTTTCATGCTGTCCTTTGTCAATATTTTAATAAGCATTTTTCTTAATTATTTATACTATACTATATTTATTATGAAACCAGGATGGAATTCTGAGGTGAATATTAGAATATTAATAAAATCAGACTTAGTCCCAGAGGTGACTCCAGTATCAAGTATTTGTCTATCTTTCAACAAGGTAGCTTCTCTGAGCCTCACTTTTCCTATCTGGTAAATGAAGGGATCTGTTTATCTTAACTGATCTCTCAAATCCTTTGGGCTTCTGTGGTAGCTTGGTAAAAAACCTGCCTGCAATCCAGGAGGCGCAGGTTCAATCCCTGGGTCAGGAAGATCCCTTGGAGGAGGAAATGGCAACCCACTCTAGTATTCTTGCTTGGATAATCCGATGGACAAAGAAGCCTGGCAGGCTACACAGTCTATGGGGTTACAAAAGAGTCAGATACAACTTAGCAACCAAACAAAATTAAATCCTTTAGAACTTCAACTTTTTAGGTTCCATGCAGTGGTTTTCTAAGAGAAAGTTATCTAAAGTATTAATTACAGATGCATACTTGGCAACTTGAATGTCCATTTATAGTTAGTTAGTTGGTTGTATCCCATTTTTGAAGCCAGTGTAAATTGGATTACTACTCTGGGTTTTTTTATTTGCTTGCTTTGTTTTTGGTTATTTCAGTTTCATTAGAGTATATAACCAGAGTTATACACTCAGCCCTGGAGGACTATACAGAGTACAGAGTCTCAGCCCTGGAGGACTATAGAACTGAGGTCTTAGCAAAATGTCACTCAGTGATATAAGGATATTGGATATTCAAGTCCCTGTTTCCACGTTAGTGTCTTAGTGCATGGCTCAAAATTAGGCCAAAGCAAAATAACACACTGCTACCCAACATAGGGGCTTCCCTGGTGACTCAGATGGTAAAGAACCTACCCACACAGACTTTTGACAGTCCTCCCACATGTTGAAAACCCCAATGGTGAATTCAGTAATGTCACACCTAATATCTACTTTTAAATCTATACTGTGTTATTAATATTTACTGAAGTGTAATTTTCAAATTATTTGATGTTACTCTGATTCCCATTATATTGATGGAAGAGGTTACTCTGTGATAGTGTTTACTTTCTTGTAAAACAGTATGATTTTGTGACTTTTATGGTGTAATTTATCTGGTGAACTAGAAGAATATATAATTAATTTTTAAAATATATTCTCGTAAAAGTAAGCTGAAACTACTAGTGTGTGTGTGTGCTTAGTCGCTCAGTTGTGTCCAACTCTTTGCAACTCTGTGGACTGTGGCCCACCAGGTACCTCTGTCACAGGCAAGAATACTGGAGTGGGTTGCCATGTCCTCCTCCAGGGGATCTTCCCAACCCAGGGATCGAACCCAGGTCTTCTCCTTTGCAGGTGGATTCTCTACTGTCTGAGCCACCAGGGAAGCCCCAAAATACTGGAGTGAGTAGCCTATCCCTTCTCCAGGGAATCTTCCCAAGCCAGGAATTGAACCAGAGTCTCCTGCATTGCAGGCAGATTCTATAGCAGCTGAGCTACAAGGGAAGCCCAACTAGTGTGTATAGATTTATTTACTTTTTCCTTAAATGTTTCTATTTAAGATGATTGACATTTAGCTATAAATTCTTAAATAAATGCTTGTAATATGGAAGGAAAGTATGACCAACCTAGATAGCATATTCAAAAGCAGAGACATTGCTTTGCCAACAAAGGTCTGTCTGGTCAAAGCTATGGTTTTTCCGGTGGTCATGTATGGATGTGAGAGTTGGACTGTGAAGAAAGCTGAGTGCTAAAGAATTGATGCTTTTGAACTGTGGTGTTGGAGAAGATTCTTGCGAGTCCCTTGGACTGCAAGGAGATCCAACCAGTCCATCCTAAAGGAGATCAGTCTTGGGTGTTCATTGGAAGGACTGATGCTGAGGCCGAAACTCCAATACTTTGGCCACCTCATGCAAAGAGTTGACTCATTGGAAAAGACTCTGATGCTGGGAGGGATTGGGGGCAGGAGGAGAAGGGGACGACAGGATGAGATGGCTGGATGGCATCACTGACTTGATGGACATGAGACTGGGTGAACTCCAGGAGTTGGCGATGGACAGGGTGGCCTGGCATGCCGCTATTCATGGGGTTGCAAAGAGTCGGACACGACTGAGTGACTGAATTGAACTGAACTGAATGTGGGTAATTGTAATTTAGGGGAAGAAGGAAAAATTTATGTAGATTCTTTTCATTGTAGTGTCAGGTTTTATCTTGAGATAATTTGATTTTTCAAAATTAAATGAAACCTGAGAGTTGGACTGTGAAGAAGGCTGAGCACTGAAGAATTGATGCTTTTGAACTGTGGTGTTGGAGAAGACTCTTGAGGGTCCCTTGGACTGCAAGGAGATCCAGCCAGTCCATTCTGAAGGAGATCAGCCCTGGGATTTCTTTGAAAGGAATGATGCTAAAGCTGAAACTCCAGTACTTTGGCCACCTCATGTGAAGAGTTGACTCATTGGAAAAGACTCTGATGCTGGGAGGGATTGGGGGCAGGAGAAGAAGGGGATGACAGAGGATGAGATGGCTGGATGGCATCACGGACTTGATGGACGTGAGTCTGAGTGAACTCCGGGAGATGGTGATGGACAGGGAGGCCTGGCGTGCTGCAATTCATGGGGTCACAAAGAGTCGGACACGACTGAGCGACTGAACTGAACTGAACTGAAACAATTAAAAATATTTATTTAACTTTACACAAGTTGTTGGCCAATAAGCAAAAGTATTATTATGGGTATTAATGGAATAATTACTTCAGGTAAGATAATGTTCTGAAATGCTGAGGAATATCATTGTTAAAAAGAATATTCTTTTTGTTTCTTGTCTTTTATAAATAGACCTTTTGTACTTTTGATGTACTAAGCTTTTAAATATACAATATTAAATTGAATCAATATTACTTCATAGTTTTGTAAAAAAGGTTTTTCGTTGTGGGAGGTGGTAGTGTTGAACATTGTTATAGATTTTTCTAAACAGATCAGGTGCTAATGTTTTCAGTTCAGTTCAGTCACTCAGTCGTGTCCAACTCTATGTGACCCCATGGACCACAGCATGCCAGGCCTACCTGTCATCACCAACTCCCAGAGTTCATTCAAGCTCATGTCCATCGAATCGGTGATGCCATCTAGCCATCTCATCCTCTGCCGTCCCCCTTCTCTTCCTGCCCTCAATCTTTCCCAGCATCAGGGTCTTTTCAAATGAGTCAGCTCTTCGCACCAAGTGACCAAAAGTATTGGAGTTTCAGCTTCAACATCAGTCCTTCCAATGAATACCCAGGACTGATCTCCTTTAGGATGGACTGGTTGGATCTCCTTGCAGTCCAAGAGACCCTCAAGAATCTTATCCAACACCACAGTTCAAAAAGCTCAATGAATAGAGAATACAAGTTTTGCCTTACTATTCTGTTTTCCTTCAGTTGCATGTACTGACTGGAGATTCAGAGTCAATAAGATAAAGTCCCATCCTCATTGGAATTTGTGTTCTAGTTAGGGAGAACAGCAAGTAAACAAACACCATAGTATATTGTCAGGTTGTGGTAAGTGCTGGAAGGAAAAATAAACCAGGGAAAGAGATAAATAGTGATAAGGAAGGTTTATATTTTGGTTGAGGTCATCAGGAAAGGTAATACTGAACAGAAACTTGAAAGAAGGCAGCAAGCATTGAGGCTGTCAGGGTGAAGAGCATAAAGGGTTAGAACTCAAGTACAGAACAGTGAAGCAGGTATATCCCTTTGGCATATCTGGAGAAGAGCAAGAGGGACAGGAGAGCTGAAGTTGAGTACAGTAGGCAGGAGCTAAATCGTATATTGCCTTTAAGGCCGTGAGAGAACTCTAGTTTGATACGTTTTAGGATCGGACGTGACTGAAGCAACTTAGAAGCATCGGTAGCCATTAAGGGTTTTGATCAATGTTGAGACTTGATGCTGGTTTGTGTGTTTAAAGAGTTTTACTCGGTGCTATGTGAACCGTCTTTAGGACAGCAGAAATGGGAGCAGTGAGACCAGTGAGAGTGTAGTCGTCTGATGCGGTGATCCAGTAAGAGATGGCCAGGGCTTTGACCAGAATGATGCTGATGGAGTTACATGGCCCACCTTGGGTTGTATTTTGATCCAACAGTACCTGTTAATAAACTGGATGTCTGTGAGGCACGATAAATCAGGGATGATTCTTGTATAGGTTTTTTTGTTAAAGAAACTGAGTGAATGGGTTGGTGCCATTTATCAGACGGAGGGAGATTGGAGAAGGAGCAGGTGTGGCTTAGGGGGCAAAGGTGGTAAATTTAAGACTTAAGGATTTGTTGAGTTTCAGGTGCCAATTACATACACATGTCCAAATAGTGATCCTGAGGGGACAGTTGGACATACTATCAAAGCTTTAAACTTTATATTATATATAAGCAAATTCATGGGAGAAGGGATATTTTTGTTTTGTTTTGCTTGGTTTTGACTGGGGAGTGAAAAAGAGAAGAAATTACTATGCCACAGCAGCTATTAAAGCAAACATCACATTGTAATTTTTAAAAACTTAAGGGAAAGAAGCTTGATGGAAATGTTTCATCTTCTATAGGGTGCGTACCAGGCTTCATTGTTCATAGTTAACGGCAAAAAAGCAGGAAAACATGTTCTGTTATTGTTCACTTGAGGATCTGTGTAGACAGTATGCATGTCACTTTTACCTTAATCCTGTTTATATTTAATGATAAGAAATTAATTTCATTGATTTACAGATAAGAAAAGATGGTAGAAAACTTTAGATGGAAGATCAAGTTGTAATTAACAGCTACTCTTTTCTTTACCCTAGTGAATGAACAGTGATGCTCTCTTGTTAATTTTTGAACCTGCTTTTATTCAAGTAAAAATATTTTCAATATTTGTCAAGACGATGCATTAGATTGTTTCTTTTTTGTTTGCTTTACCTTGGGTAGATAGAAAGTTGCACTATTATTGAAGATGGCAGTTCTTTGTAAGTTACAATTGACCTAATGTGTAAGGAATGGTATCACTGGGTCCTTCTTTTCGGTTTGTTCACTATGATTGCTGTGGCATTCTCTCATTGATGTATTGTGTAGAAATGCGTGTGCATTTGGTTTTGACTCACTGATACAACTCAGTATTTGAAACTCAGACTTTATTTTTTCTGCATATTCTTGTTGATTTATAAATTTTGTTCAAATCTCCTGCAAAGCAACTTGACCATCCTAACATGTTTTCTAATGTTTTGTGATGGATCCCTAAAACCTACTTGTTGACACAGTGATGAAAAGAATTGAGGGCTGCAAGTGTCTCAACAGAAAGAGAATATATGGAAAAGGTAAAAAACACTATGGGTATTATCTTTCTCCTTTTTATTTTAGTTTTATAATATCTAAATTCATACAGTATTATAATCTCTCTCTCTCATCCTTTGAGAGGAAAATGACATTTGGAGGATGGCTATAATCTGGGTGTGGGAATGCCACTAATTTCACTAATCTTTCATTTCCTCTGAGTGAAAGCTAAGATGAAAACTGGTATTAACATTAATCCCAGTAATCTGACAAATTTACTTGTAATTTGCTATACAACTGATTTATGCTCACAAATAATTAGAAGCCTTAGACAGAAATGTGAGCCACTACATTCTATTTAAATATACAATCTAAACTATATTCCTCATACTGTCTTTTTTTTTGTCCCACAGAGGCATAGTTTATCATATATTCTCCATTTACCCATGAATATATTGATCGTTCATAGAAAAGGCATGTGGTTAGAATGAGATTTTTATTTTCACATTAAGCACAGGCATCTTGACGTATTCAAACATTCGAACATTTCTTGTTTCTGTCAACATTTCTCTGTAGGTGCAAATAGAATTAGATAAGTAATTTGAAAGCCACTAGGGATATTAAGCATATTTGTGAAAGATGCCTATCTGCAATATCTTAAATGAGTTAAAGTGAATTTATGAACTTTAAATGAAAATTTTCCAGTTGTTAAAGCATAATTTTCTACAGTAAAATTCACTCTGCTTTATTAGTGTACAGTCTTGTGAGTTTTGGCAAATTCTGAGTCATGTATTCACCACCACAGTTCAGAACAGTTCCTCACTCCAAAAAAATCCCCCAGGCCCTGTGTCAATTTCTTCCATTACCCACCCCTCGGAAATTATCAATCTGATTTGTGTTCATCTAGTTTTGCTTCTTCCAGAAGATCATATAAATAGAATCATACAGTTAGTTAGTTATAGTCTCTTTTAAGTTTGGCTTCTTTCTACTTAGCACAGGGAATCTGACATTCACCCAAGCTGTCAAGCGTATCAATAGTTTGTTTCTTTTTTATTGTCCAGAGTAGGTATTCCATTGTAAAACACAGTGTGGTTTATCCCTCTACTGAGGGACATTTGAGTTGTCTCAGTTCAGTTCGGTCGCTCAGTCGTGTCCAACTCTGCGACCCCATGAATCGCAGCACACCAGGCCTCCCTGTCCATCACCAACTCCCGGAGTTTACCCAAACTCATATGCATCGATCGAGTCAGTGATGCCATCCAGCCATCTCTAGTTATTGGCAATTATAAGTAGTGATACTTTCAATGTCATTGTGAAGTTTTTAATGTTCAACATGTTATTGGAAGATTAGATTCTCAAAAAGAAAGTTTTCTGAACATTTATTGTTCTTGATTTCTAAAACAGTCCCCTTGAAGTGTTAGGAATGAATATTGAGCCTGGATAAGTTAACTTAAAAATTAATTTAAAATTTGTTTCTCCAGCTTAAAAGAAAGTTAGTGAAAGTGTTTATACTTAAGGCTTACATTTGGCCTAATAATATACCACCCTGATTCTTCTTGATGTCATGAAAAGAATCCTCAAAATAGTATGTATGTTTATAGAGCACACTCTGAGATGCTGGGGAAATGGCTTATAGGTGGCACACATGTAATCCTCATATCAAATACAGCTGGATTATGTGTTACCACTTTGCTGGGCTGTGATTTCTCTGAGTTGGGTGTTTTCTCTGTTAGGACCAGGATAATTAGTATAAGACCTCTGGACTAACGTATATCCTAGGCTCTGAATATTCAACTTTAATAAAAGATATTTTTTAAAACCTTACCTTCAGAGATTATTTAAAGCTTGTTACATGTAGAAAATAAACAAAATAATATATTTCAAACATTTTCTACATTATAAAAGGATGCTAAAAATAGCTTTCTTTCCTATAACAGTTTGGCCATGTATCTCTCTAACAGCCTCTCCTTTTTGTCTGAAAGCCGTGAGTGCTCTGTGGGACACAACCCGCCAGATCTTGGTTGACTCAGGGTCTAGCCTTAAGCATTTTGCAATTAAGACAGAAAAATAAGGAAGACATAGATTACTATATAGAAAACACAGTGTCAGTGAATGAACATTTACTAAATACACATAATAGAAAATATTAAAATTCAAAGAAAGTTACTGTTTTGTGGGGCAACGTCACAGGAGGTTCATCTATAAACTGTAAAGATGGATGTTCCTACTTTGCTTTGGTTCTGAAAAAACTGTTGAACTAATCAAGGTATCAGGAACTGCTCAAATAAAGGGGAAAAAGTACTTAGTAAGGGTGATGTTTGAGGTATAAGTTATATAGGTAAAGCCAAAGGGCTATGCAGACGGTCACCCCTCTGATTATATACCTGTGAAATCAGGAATGTTGAAGGCTGTAGAGGAGTATATCTGTGAGCCTTCAGTTCAAAATGCAAAAATCACTAAGAAAAGCATTAGAAAATATATTATTGTTCTGTTTCAAGTGTGCACATGCAGAAAGTGGATGTATTTCTCACTAAAGGTTTAAATAGCACACGCTGAATTTAACGAGAGGTGTAGGCTGTGGGAAGGATGGCTGTGTATCTTCAGTACTATGTGTCTTTGTGCATTACCAGTGTATTAACTCAGAAATGACAGCCACAGTGCAGAGCACTCTGTGAATGTATGATGATAATATAAAGGGAATGAAGTACTGGCTGTAAATGGAAGGATGGTTTACCTGGCAGCTTTAACTTGGAACCAGCCAAATAAAATTGCTCTATTTTATTCCTTCGGTATCCTAAAAATTTCCCATAAGCTAAATCAATGAGTGAACCTTTCCCCATGTCACATAAATTACTTTCTCTACCAGAAGTAAACATACATGATAGTTAACAAAAGTTCTTAAACTTAATTTTACCACTTACCTGATTGTAAGTAAAGCTGAACCTATATTTTGAATGAGTTTTTGAAGGCAAAAAAAACACACAAAATTCCAAAAATAATTACAAATAGTGTAATAATTTTCATAAATTGAGATTTATTTTGTGGTATTTTATATACAATAAAACTTTATAGACAAATTTACAGACAAATTTTATGTGAAAATTATCTGTTCATACCTTTATTTTATTAATATTTTAATTTTATTGGAGTATAATTGATTTGTAGTGATGTGTTATTTTCAGGTGAACAGACTAATTCAGTTATATATACATACATCTGTTCTTTTTTGGATTCTTTTATTAACACTTTATTTTTTAGAGCCATTTTGATTCACAGCAATATTCAGGAGAAGGTACAGATATTTTCTGTATAGCCCCCACACATGCCTGAAAGTGTTAGTCACACAGTTGTGTCCGACTCTTTGCGATCCTATGGACTGTAGCCTGCCAGGCTTATCTGTCAGTGGGATTCTCCAGGCAAGAATACTGGAGTGGGTAGCCATTCCCTTCTCCAAGGGACCTTCCCGACCCAGGGGTAGAACGTGGGTCTCCTGCACTGCAGTGAGATTCTTTAACTGTCTGAGCCACCAGGGAAGCCCCTACACATGCCTCCCCATCTTCATTTTCAATGACCTTCGTCATAGTGGCCAGTTAGTTCAGTCGCTCAGTCGTGTCCGACACTGCGACCCCATGAATCGCAGCACGCCAGGCCTCCCTGTCCATCGCCAACTCCCGGAGTTCACCCAAACTCATGTGCATCGAGCTGGTGATGCCATCCAGCCATCTCATCCTCTGTTGTCCCCTTCTCCTCCTGTCCCCAATCCCTCCCAGCATCAGGGTCTTTTCCAATGAGTCAACTCTTTGCATGAGGGGGCCAAAGTATAGTGATAACTTCATTAAAAATGGTGAACCTGCATTTACACATAATCACCCCAAGTTCACAGTTTACATTCCTTTTTTTAAGTGATAGCAATTGCTTTTATTTTTCCCTTCAGAACTAAGATCAATTTTGTATAAAAATTTACGTAATACTGAATAAAATGCACTGGAATAGTATTCTTATATATTGGCTAATTTTTAACTAGAATATTACACTGATATAAAAAGTCTGCATTAAAAATACAATAAAGAAGAGAAATAAAGTCTATTTAGAACTTTATTAAGATGGTGATAAGTGGGATATCAGGATATCTAGGCCTTTTTTTAGATTTAGATACGAAGCAAATGCCAAAGACTTTCCTTAAAGTACATTTAAGCTAATTAAGGCGATGGCACCCCACTCCAGTACTCTTGCCTGGAAAATCCCATGAATGGAGGAGCCTGGTAGGCTGCAGTCCATGGGGTTGTGAAGAGTCGGACACTACTGAGCAACTTCACTTTCACTTTTCACTTTCATACATTGGAGAAGGAAATGGCAGCCCACTCCAGTGTTCTTGCCTGGAGAATCCCAGGGATGGCGAAGCCTGGTGGTCTATCATCTATGGGGTCGCACAGAGTCGGACACGATTGAAGCGACTCAGCAGCAGCAGCAGTAGGATAGCTCAGTTGGTAAAGAATCTGCCTGCAATGTGGGAGACCTGGGTTCGATCCCTGGGTTGGGAAGATCCCCTGGAGAAGGGAAAGGTTACCAACCCCAGTATTCTGGCCTAGAGAATTCCATGGACTATATAGTCCATGGGATCACAAAGAGTCAGACCCAACTGAGTATCGGAAACACTTCATTCCACAGTAAGTTTTAGCAGTAAAATATTAGATGCCCTTTGCTTTTTCATTTTCTTCAGGATACTCCATCTATTGATTTGCAGCTAAACAGTGGGAGGGGGGGGAACTACCTTGATTAAATTATCATTGAAGAGAAAATCAAACATCCAGATTTGATTTCAAAAATTGTCCTTTTTTATGTGATAGTACACTGCTTCTTTGAAAACTCTTAAATCTTTAGAATTAAGCTGGAACAAGCAGATAGAACATTCTTGACAGTAATGAGTTTTGAATATTTGGTCAACAAATCTTTTTCTTTTATACAATATATGCCTCAGTTTCCTAGGGAAAAAATTCATTGTTCATGAAAGTATGTTAGGACACACAAAGTATGTTTGTTTTTTTATTTCTTCTGCTAACAGAACCCTTTCTGGCCATTGTGTCAGCTAAATTTATATCCATGTTTATAAGAATTTGTGAAACCTTAATGTCTGAAATCCCTGCTCTGATTCCCATCAGACCACCGCTTCACAGTCCGTGTGCTCAGTGGCCCTCATTCGGGATGTACATCTGTCTAGGTTACACCGTGGTAGGTGTGACCCGTAGGTTACAGGTGTATTAGCCTGTGCTCTGGCTGGCGACAGTGGAGTCCTGTCACCGCATTGCTGTGCTTTGACTCCACCCTGAGCTGTCACTTTGAACTCCACGGTCGCTCAAACAAACAAGAATTCAAAAATCAGTATTGAAAAAGTCTTCGAAGATGGGCAAAAATAGACTTGAAAATTCATCTCTGAACCTCCTGGAGACTCTGATATATGGCTGAAATTTGAGAACCTTTAGGTTTTTCAGAATGTCTTCTTGTAATTGGCAGGGAGAAAAAGTCTTAAAGTTGTTTTCATTCAAACTAATAAGGAGAAATAAAAATGAAAAAACTATTTGTCTTAATGGCTCATATACCAAAGGCCTCTTGCTCCCTCTACAGAAGGTGTTGCAAAATTGCAGTCACAAAGATTAAAAAAAAAAAGAAAAAGAGAGTAATTATCTTGAGGTTCATGATTCACAAAATGTTTTGGATCCATATGTACCTCCAGTGTCTTGCAGGTTGGTTGGTTGTCCTAAAGTTGGTTACAGTATGTTTCTATGTTTCTACTTTGGTGTTTTTCAGTGGTGTCAGCAAGGGTTTAGAGTAAACTCCATTAACAATAACTGTTAAAAAAAAAAGTACTTTTTTCTGGGCTTGTTAATTGACTTTATTTACTCATATGAATGAGTAAAATGCTTGAAAAAATTTCTTTTTTAGGAATTGCTTTACATATTTTCATTCTTTTTTATATAGCCAGGAAATTTGCACCATGAAAACAATGGACTCCACTTAAAGACTTAAGTTCTTTTATTATCTGCTTCTAACTGTCCCAGTCATTTTTAGATCTTAGTTGTTGTTGGGGCAAAAATTAACAATCTGAATTGTAACCGCAGGAGAAAGAACTGTTTCATTAGTGAAATTGGATTTTTTTTGACTGTACGTAATACAGGAGACTGAAAGTTGACCTATAAATACTTCATGTATAAAACAACCATCCATGCATATATATCATCATCTTAATTTACAAATTTAAGTTGGAACAAAATGTTAATATTTTGCTAACTTTGATGTAAATAATTTTATGCCTTCACTTACAACTCCAGGACTTTTTCATTTTATTTGATAGGTTACTGGTTTCTCTTATTGTGCCATTTTGAAGTTAGAAGTATGAAAATGCTTTTATTTCATTAATAGGGTCTTAACAAAAGGTTAAAAATCCTTTTCATCTGTATTTAGTATAAGAATAGCCCTTAGGATGTTACCCTGTAATTAAAAAATGAACCCAAGTGACAACATAGATTCTTTGATTTAAATAGGTCACATCAGAGTTGCCTGTCCTAAATTATTATGCTAAAACTAGCCTGGATTTTTTTTCCCACTCTGGTAGGTGTACTGGTCCATTAGCGAATTCCCTTTCAGAGAAAACAAGAGATCCGGTAGAGGAAGATGACGATGAATACAAGATTCCTTCATCCCATCCTGTTTCCTTGAGTTCACAACCATCTCATTGTCATAATGTAAAACCTCCTCCTAGGTAAGAATATGGTCCGTTTTTTGGTCACCTCACATCTGAATAAGCGTTATCATCTGTGGTATTTATTTTTAAACTGAATCACATCTGTCTACTGAAAAACCTTTTATTTCTTGCTCAAAACCTCTTCCACCTATAGTACTGTTTTTCTCCATGACTTTCAGAGAAAACAAAAAGATGCAGATTTCCATTTAACTAGGAAGCCCTCTTACTAAATTAGTTGATTAATAAGTCTGATGGAATAATTTGTTGCCCCCCCTCCACAAAAAACAAATTATACTCTAGTAAAACTTTGCTGTAGGTTACATGTAGTGGTGATTAATTCATGGATTTTCAAAAGTAAGCTCTTTTCAATGCTTTTTATCACTTCTAAGCACATATCTCATGAAGAACAGCTATTACTTAGAAACTAAGTTATTATACCAACCTTCCTTAGAATTTTTCTTCATGATATAAGGACTAGTCTAACATATTTATTTTCCTTTTTGATGTGCTACCTACTTCAGATCTCAAAGAATAGAAACAAATTATTTCACTTAACTGTTTTTACCAGGTACTATTTTACTTTCCCTTGGATTAAACAAGCATGTGAGGAATCGTGTTTGGCTTTCTTTTCTTCTTGTCAGCTGTTTATTCTTCCTCCTATGGAGACAGCCTCAGTCTTTGTTATTAAAAATGGGTGATGTGTATCGAAATATTAGATTGTCTTTATGATTCTGCATTTATATAATTGAATTTAGTAAATCATATTCTAGTAATACTTTGCCTTTTTTTTTTTACATCTGACTTATTAACATTCAGTGAATGCTCAGTCATTTCTGACTATTTGTGACCCCATGGACTATAGCCTGCCAGGTTCCTCTATCCGTGGGATATTCCAAGGAAGAATACTGGAGTGGGTAGCCATTTCCTTCTCCAAATATATTTAGTACTCAAGAAGTCAAATCTCAGTTTCAGACTTCTTTCCTGAGCTCCAGTTTTCTTTGCATAATTACATCCCTGGAGCTCTGCCTGGTGTATGCGGAAGAGGGCTCAGCTGCTGCTCATGTCCCAGCCTTCTTGCCTTGCAGTATTCTCTTTATTGACTGAGGAATAGGAGAGCTGTTGAACACTTCAGTCATCTATGTCATCTTGATTTAGTATGCCACTTCTTTTTGAGGTCAAGTCAGTCAACAGAGTGTTTTATGAGTGGAGTGTGCCTTTCTTCAAGTATTGTACTATAATATTTGGAAAAAAGAGAAGTAAATTTCCATTTAAAGCAGAGATCTGCCTTAATGAATTTCATGGTTAGAATTATCACAATTCAGCACTCTACACAATTATTAACCAGGGTTATTAACACTTAGCCATCCAGCGCTTCATATTTCAAAGTGTTATTCACTCAGTCATGTCTTCTGTGACTCCGTGGACTGTTGCCCACCAGGCTCCCCTGTCCATGGGATTCTCCAGGAAAGAATACTGGAGTGGGCTGTTGTTCCCTCCTCCAGGGATTCTTCCCAACTCAGGGAGCAAATTCAGGTCTTCCACATTACAGGCAGATTCTTTACCGTCTGAGCTCAGATTCTGGGTTGGGAAGATCGCCTGGAGAAAGGGGATGGCTACCCATGCCAGTATTCTTGCCTGGAGAATCCCATGGACAGAGGAGCCTGGCGGTCAACAGTCCTTGGGATCACAAAGAGTAGGACATGACTGAGCGACTAACACTTTCACATTTCACAGTGAAAACCAAAGTGTTCTTTTGCAGATTGCTGGCCTTTAGGGCATTTATTGGTAAAACAGTATCATTGAGAAGACAGAAATAACTGAAAGATAATAATTTATTATGTTAGAAGAGCAAAATGTCCATTGCTCTTATTAGAGAAAAAAGTTATTCCTTAACATCAAATATCCACTGTTAAAATTTTCAGTTCCCTTGGCTTTTAAAAATTTGTAGTAATTTTAAAAACTGAAATAAGATGAGATTTTGTTTTTGGTCTCCTTGGGATCTCACTTTTTCCCATTACTGGGTAAGTAGGGGGTGTAATTGACTTTAAATTTTAATTGTCACATTATATTGGATGAGACTTTTGGTGACAGGCCTCTGAAATCCTGAAAATAAATTTGATTTATGGCCACCATTACCATCTTTCTACATTTATAGAGAAGTAATAAATGTTGATAATCCCTAAATTTAATTGGAGTGAATTTTTTATTTGATTGTTCTTGAGAGCTGATGGATGAAGTATCTTCTTAGGTCCTCTACAAAGCACTCTAAACTTAGACAAGTTCTTTCTGCATTTTTCCTCTCTTTGGAATATCAGGAGAAGTAAATTGTCAGTATATAGAAAATGTTAAACTGTAGATGAATAATTCAGTTTCAGTAAAAATCCATCATTTTATGAAAATACATGATAACTATTTTTAAATGAACCATCTCTGTCCCCTTAAAGAGATGTGGCCACCAGAGAGAAAGGAAGTGAATTTCAGATGAAGCACTTTGCAATAACTATTCAAATGTCCAATATCTTCTCCATTATATATGTACTTTTACGTTGCCCCACGAATTCAGAGTAAATTGAAGAAAAGTAAAATATAAACTCTGCTTTCTATAGCTCTTTGTGAGCAGAGTGAGCAGATAGTCTGCTGCACAGTTATATTCTGAAGACAAAATAAGTCTCAGTGCTTCTGTTCCTATGCCTTGGACTTATCTATTGTGTTCAGTTTGATTCTGAAGCATTAAAGCCAACAACAAAAATACCTGTTTAGTAAGTATTGTCCTTTTAGAGACACCCAGATTAAAATATTTGTTGTGTACCCAAGGCCTTTGCTAAAGTCATTTTTCTACTTACTTGAGAGAAATACCAGAGTTTTGTTCATGGCAATGATGAAATTATGCCCCAGGCTCTAGTTCTTTGAAAATGCCTATCTGAATTTTCATGGACTTTCTGAATATTTAATAATTCTCCTTCCTTGATAATTCCCTGATAGCTTAGTTGGTAAAGAATCCGCCTGCAAGGCAGGAGACCCCAGTTTGATTCCTGGGTCGGGAAGATCCACTGGAGAAGGGATAGGCTACCCATTCTAGTATTCTTGAGCTTCCCTGGTGGCTCAGCTGGTAAAGAATCTGCCCACAATGCGGGAGACCTTGGTTCGATCCCTGGATTGGGAAGATTCCCTGGAGAAAGGAAAGGCTACCCACTCGAGCATTCTGGCCTGGAGAATTTCATGGACTGTATAGTCCATAGGGGTCACAAAAAGTCGGACACAACTGAACGACTTTCAGTTTCTTTCCTTCCTTGATAGGTTCCAGTTTTCTATAAGGAAAGCTTAAATTACAGAAACATAAATACACTGTTAAGTATCACTAATCAATAATAAAGTCACTGGGACTTTTACATATTTTTGCCTGCATATTACATTTTTTTTCTTCAAAAACTTGATAAGGTAATATGGAAATCTTTCAAAATGATATGTTAGTTCCACAAGTGTGTTTAGGGTATGAACAGTTTTGTGCCCCTTCTAATTGTTGGTTTCACTTTAAAAAAAAAAAAAAAGAAAAGATTGTCTTCTATGGAATATTTACTTCTGCTTTGTAAAAGTATTTAGTAATAGTATGTAGATAACATACCTGCACTTTTTCCAGAAAAGTAAATTAATTATATTTGTTTTCCAACTTTATCATATGAGCAAGGTTGCTGGTTCCCATCATCTCCACCCCCAAATGACTTCTAAATGGAAAGCAATGACCCTTACGATTTTTGTCCTTTGATTTCTGCTCTAGATCTTGTGATAACGGTCACTGTATATTGAATGGGACACATGGGACATCCTCAGAGATGAAGAAATCAAACATCCCTGAGTTAGGCGTATATTTAAAGGGTATGTATAAAACATTCTCTTTGTATTCTACATCTTAACGGTCAGAATTTAAAGGCAAAATTTGATGCCATTGTTGTACTGAAGATACATTAAGATTTTGTGTTATCCTCTAGGAGATGTTTTTGATTCAGCCTCTGATCCAGTGCCATTGCCACCTGCCAGGCCTCCAACTCGGGACAATCCAAAGCATGGTTCTTCACTCAACAGGACGCCCTCTGATTATGATCTTCTCATCCCTCCATTAGGTTGAAACCTTTAAAACAATTTCAAACAAGCCGCTCTGCCATCTCTTTCAATTAACATCTGAATTATCAGAATTCAGGGTTCAATGCAATGCAGACTTGTTGGGTTCTGAAATTGTCTGAATTAGAATCCAGATTAGAATCGCCAGGTGATGGTGACACTCAAGTTCATGTGACCATTATTCCACTTAGATGATTGAAACAGTGGTGTAAGTAGCTGGCATTGGTCAGGGTTTTATCAAGTTGTCTCTTCATGCAAAAAATCTTATGAGGGCACTGTTCATTCCTTCAGGTGCTTGTGCTTCTTATGGATTTGGAGTATTCTTCTGAGATTCTCTTGAAGTACAATTCCTACTGAATGTGTATTTACTTCTTCTTTCAGTATATAATGACCCATTTCCACTTAGCTAATTACATTATGGGGTATTATGTCTTTTATTGCAGAGAGCCAAAAACAAATTCTCTCTTATAATCATTGCAGCTAGAAATAATCTCAATTTGTTTCAAATTTTGCTATGAAGTACACTTAATGTGTGTGTGTGTGTGTGTGTGTGTGTGTGTGTGTGAAGGTACACACAGGTGTATATGTATATAAAAGTTGTCTGGTGCAGGTGTCTATTTCATTAATTTTAGGTAGGAAGCTTCTCACCCTATTTTTAGAGGAAGACAACTTTTGAAAGTTAAAGCTTCACAATAATGTGTCACCATAACATAAAATAATGTATGATGAAGGTTCTTTTGTGAGCTTAATTATTAGGCTACTGGAAATGAACTTTTCCATTTTTTTTCCCCCAAAGACACCATCGTCTGGTATTTTAGTTACACAGCTGAATGTCCTGCTCCTATTCTTTCTGCAGTACAGAGCTTTACTGTCACCTACATGGATTACAAGGGCCTCCCAACTTCCTTCTTTACCTACAGTCTTTTCCTTTTCTTCTGCTGCTTCCTCTATGCTGGTTTTTTACCTGTTACCCAAGTCTTTATGACTAGATCAGCATTGTCCTATAGAACTTTATGTGGTAACATAAAAGATCTATCTGTATGACTGTAGAACTGAATTTTAGTTTATTTAAATATCTGTATGTAGATGGTTACTGCCATATCGGACAATGCAGAGAAACATTCCAACCTTCATTTTAAAATTATTTTTAATTGGAAGGTAATTGCTTTACACTGTTATGTTGGTTTCTGCCATTCAGCAACATATAACTCATCCTTCGGCTCTTCATGTACATCTCATATTTTATTTATACTATTCACTCAACCTAGAAGATACCATCTTTGTATTTGATGTAAAGTCACTCAGTTGTGTCTGACTCTTTGCGATCCCCTGGATTGTAGCCTGCCAGGATCCTCTGTCCATGGGATTCTCCAGGCAAAAATACTGGAGTGGATTGCCATTCTTCAGAGTGCATTTGATGAACAAATGTTTTTGAGCCCGTGATATCCCAGACCTTCCTGTTCTTGGTAACACCTTGATGAATGCCACTTTCTATCTTCCTCTTCCCTCTTACAAGGCATCTCTTTCTCTCTCTGTGTGACCTATGGGACTTTCACCTCTGAATCATTTGTGAAGTTTTTTTAGAACTCTCTGTGGAATCTAAGCTCCTCAGGTGAAGGCCTTATGATTTTGATCTTCACATTATCCATGTGCCTAGCATGGTATACAGGAATATCAGGGTGGGGAAAATAACAGTAGGGGCAGATAAAGGATTTGAATAAATAAGAGTGTGGAAGATAGCTAAAGATTCAAATGATACTAAGAACTAAGCTCTCTCTCCTGTACTTTCATATATTTTACATTAGAAAAGTTTCTCTAATAATCATTAGAGAAAATATTCAGAATATTTTTCCCAAAGCAAGCTGTATGAGTGGTGAGACCATTTGTATTTCAATATACCTTTATATTCAAGTCAATATATTTAAACACAGAAGAATATTTATTACTAGAATATGTGGATATTTATACTCCATTTCATTCGCAAGTATTTGCGATTTCTTACAGAAATACATATACTGCAATTTTATTTTTTAAACAATCAAGATGAGGAAAAATATGAATAGGAGATAGTAAGATGTGGCAGGTGAAACATAAGTAGACATAAAAATCTGCTGCAATATTTTATAGTTACAAAAGGTGGGAACTATGCAAATATAAGTAACTAGCTTTGGGACCACCACAAAAGTTAGTTCTATATTTAACTGTGTCTCTCTAGAGATATCTGGTAAGTAGAAAAAGATGGTATTCCTCTACTGCAGGTACATTTTCTGTATATTCTGACAATGAAATATATGGGGAGGATTAGTTTAAATGAATTAAAATCCAGTAGAGCAAACTTTACAAGATAATTTAAATTATTCTATGACATTAAATTTGTGTGCATGTTGTGATTTTCCAGTTAGACTGGGACCTCTTACTGTTACACAGAAATTCTGTTTTGATGATGTTGATCTTATAATATTTAGTTCAAACCTCCAATGTCTTAATATTATAAAGGTTACAGATGAATAATAAGCTGCTTCATACCCTGCCATACAACTTTTTAACAGAAAGGCCTGAGAGAAAAAGTCTGCATGTGCCCATGTGTGTTTGTGTGTCTGTACTTCTCTCCAGACACTCCCCGCAAAATAATCAGCTCCCATTGTCAAAGTCGGTCAACTGCTGTATAAACACTGCAGGTGAAGTTCATTATAAGCAGTAAGAGAAAATTGTTAGTTTTGCCTGAAGTTCTGCTGCTGATACTGACCTTTCTTAAATGCAGGCGAAGATGCTTTTGATGCTCTGCCTCCGTCCCTCCCACCTCCCCCACCTCCCGCAAGGCACAGTCTCATCGAACATTCGAAACCTCCTGGCTCTGGCAGCCGACCATCCTCAGGACAGGACCTTTTCCTCCTTCCTTCAGGTAGGAGAGAAAACCCAAGCAAACCTTTCACTTGAAGCAAAAGAATTTCTAAGATCATACTGTCAAATAAGCATTAGTAATTCACTGATTTCTGGCTCTCAAGCTGAAAAATCCTGGGGGGAAAATAGCAGTTGGGTGGGTTTGTCTGTCAGTTGTTTGGTTTATTGCCAAAAGAATTTTTTAAAATGAGGAAAGCAACGAGGAATCACAGAATTTAGGAATGTTGCTGTATGCTACAGATAACACCTGTATGCTACAAAAGGCATCCCTGAGAACCAGAGGGCTCTGTGTTTGGGCCGATAGTGATGGGGACAAATTTAGACTCGCTCCTAATTCTGAGTGTGGTATTTCTAATAACATGTTTAAAATTTTTTACTAAATATGCTTTAGGGTCATTATTTTATTCCAAAACATAATATCTTGGTAAACTATACTGCTGTAACATTAGTAGGTGTGTTTTTTTTCTGAAATATCTGCATTTTATTGTTGTGTTTCTGTTTTTATTTTTAATGCCTTGGTGTATTTACTAAAATTATTGATCTTTGAGGAAAAATTAATATATAGCTTTTTGTAAATTCAAGTGAGGAGTAGAAATAAAAACACTTAGTAAACCATCCACTTCACTAGTCAGAATTATCAGGAAAAAAAAATTCAGTTATATTGAATCTGCTCATATTAACTGTTCCAATCAGCCCTGTTGGTGATTCTGTGATCTGTACTCAAACATTTGCTTCCTCAGTTTGGTTTGATTAAACATAGGATAAAGATTTTTTCTTAGCAACTGCTTTACATATATGAATGAGGTAAATCATGAAAGCCTTTGAAGAGTACTAACTTTGTCCTTTGGCCACCTATATGCTTCATAGAAAACTTTGGGATCTTTTACACTTTTCTCATGGTTCTTTTTTTCAATTTGGTTTGATAATTTAGAAGTTTGAGGCAGTTTGTACATATGACACACAAAATTATAGACATATAACTTGGAGTATATAATAGCTTCAGTTCCTAAAGGCAGTTTATGTTCAAGGAGTAATTTTGAGTTTAGTTTTTTGTCAGTAAATACTGAATTGTCCTGTGTCACTCACCCTGTGAAATGCCTCCCTGACCTCATGGATCACATTAATTTACTGAATGCTACCAGTCTGAGCTACATTTAAGCCCATTGAGTGAAAGCACAGTGAAGTGACTTCTTTTAAAATTAAGCTTTCTAGGAGTTAGAACATTTTACACACATGCTTTTACCTGTTTCAAAAGAATCAATTGTAATTTATTTCAGTTCTTTATCATAATTTCATTGTTTGTTGTGCTTTGTAAAAATCTTCAAAAATTTTTTACTCACGATTAATTACAAGAAAAAAATTACTTCAAAATGAAAAGCCCCCTTTTTTATTAGATAGAATGAAACTGTTGTATAAACTGTTTTATTTCATGTATAGCTTTGCTTGACTGCCAGAGAGGCTCAGGAGCAGTTATCCTTAGCCTATGGTGTGAGGCTAATATGAGACCAGAGCAGGGTCATTTGAAACTGTTGACTCACTCTTGACCTGCTTTTGGGTTTTCCTAATGGCTCAGAGGATAAAGAATCTGCCTGCAATGCAGGAGACCCAGGTTTGATCCCTGTGTTGGGAAGATCTCCTAGAGAAGGGAACAGCTACCCACTACAGTATTATTGCCTAGAGAATTCCATGGACACAGGAGCCTGGCAGGCTACAGTCCATGGGGTCGCAGAGAGTCGGACACGACTGAGCAACTAACACACACACTTGACCTACTTTTATACATGGAAGTATTCTAATTCCATTCCAAATAATATTGACATCCCTTGATACTAAATTCTTCTAAGAAGAAAAAAATGCAGCTTTCTTCCCCATTTCCAGTCTCCTGTCATTAACAGGACAAATTTCTAGTCTGTTGCCAGTTGCTTTATGAGATCCAATGAGTCACTGTTTTTATTCATTTTTAAACCACATGTATTAGACCTCCTCTTTATCAAAAGAAGTATTTTAATTGTTCTTAATGGAATATCATAGAACACAAGGGTTTCTTTCAGCTTATAAATAAGCACTTGTATATCATTCTGCAAAGGATTAAAACATTATAGAACATCAGTTCTTCACTTTGAATTGAACTTCCTGAAAGAATCCTCTATAAATACTAAACCAAAGTTTAACTCAGTAGTTGTAGAACCATATAAGGTAAACAAAGGTGATTGCTAAATTTAAACAGATATATGAGCATTTTACTGCCATTATTTCCATTATAGTTTAGTCTGTAAAATTTTAGACCAGTGTAATGATAAGCCTTTCCTGGCATTATGGAGATTTGGTTTCTTTGAAGAAATCCGTATCCCTGATTACAGACAGAGGTTAGGTATCTTCATGATGTTAAGTACCTCTTTAAACCAGCCTCTTTATTGCAGCATTCAGTGCCCTGCACACCTGAGTCAGGCCCACCTTTCCAGCCTTACAAGCCCACTGACTGCTTTATAATAGTGATTTTTAAACTACAGGGCCCAGTGTTTCGCGAAAGAGCCTTAGGGCTGCTATACGATCAAAAAGGGGAAGTGAAGCAGGGACATAGCTCTGATGCTGCTTTTATCTGGTTTCCATTTTAGGCCTTCATGCAAGATTTCTTTTGGCAAAATAGTAATGGCCACCCTGCGGTACATGAGCCATCTACTCTGGACAAGCCAGTCATATCTTAACAAAACCTGAAGAGTCCTCAAAACAAGCTTTACGCTTTCCTGTCTACAAACCCAGGGCTACTGCTAGCACATATATGCTTTTATGTGCACTACAAAAAGACATTTCTTTTGTGCTGGTGGGTTGAAATAGGCATGCCTCCCTCTGCTTTGTGCTAGAGCCAGTGCTCCAGGAACAAAGCCGAGGCTGTAGTTATGTCTGTTCATTCCCAGTACTGCGTCTTTGTGCAGTGCACAAAATACACAATGTATCTGGCAGCCCTTACTGAACCTTTCCCTCACTATATTTCTACCTGGAATCTTCTTTTGAAGTCCTTATCTAATCTTAAAGTAACAATTCAACTCTGAAAGCTAGCCAAACTGACTTTATTAGAGATAAAGGAAAATTTTTCACTGGGATCCTGAAATGCAATTGCATAAGTAAAGTACAGAAAAGGCTTGGATCATTAGCAACAGTTACTGGGAATGCTTTATAGGTTTGGTTGCCCATGACCTTTATGAAGCACACCCATGACATGGTTTCCGAGGGTGCTCATGCCCTTTGATGGTTGCCCTCAAAGAATTCAGGTCAGAGATCCAGCAAGGCGAGGTCCTCCCTGGGGCATAGCCAGTGTGGAGACTACTATGTCTCAGTGTTGAAGGATTCATGGGGTAGAATCGTGGTTCTCAAATTGTGGTCTTGAGACCAGCAGCATCAGTATCACTTAGAAATTTGTTAAAAATGCCAATTCTTTAGACCTACTCAAGACTTACTAAATCAGAAACTCTGGAAGTAGGACCAAAAGTCTGTATTCTCACAAGCCTTTGGGGTGATTTTGATGCACGCTCAAGTTGGAGAAACCCAAGACTAGCTTATTCCTGGAGAAATGGCAGCCAGCGTGAGAAAGGGAAATAAAATGACACCATGTGAACTATGGTACATTAAAGGAAGTGAAGGTGTTTTAACCAAGAGAATCGAAGATCTTGAATATATTAGAGTTGCCTTCAACCGCTGTATTTGTGAAAGAATGATTAGATTTCTTCCATGTTTCCTCAAATGATCAAAGACTGACCAGTGAGAAGAATTAGGAGTGAAAAAAATGCATTCCTCTTAAGCTTCCTGAATTAATAATAATTCGTATATCTCAGATGGGTACTGAATTCTCTAACACTGGGGGACTTAATCAGTGGTAAACCACTACATATGGGGATTTTATGAATATGAGTTAAAAGAGTGAGGAGTTTTGTTTCACTTCAGTAGCTCTTTAAACCCTATTACAAGCCTATCAGTTACATCTAGCATTGATAGTCTTTTAAAACTTTCAGAGTATTGGATCAGTCTTTGAGATAACTTTTGGGCAATATCTTTGAGATAATTTTTGGGCAGTCCAGAGGAGAGATGCCATTGTTTTAACTGTTCAAATTGCCTCTTTTCCTACACTTGAGTAAAAGATTGTAAGTATTTCAGATAGTGGGGAAAAAGAATTAAGAAAATTCCATAATGCCTCCTCCCAGAGAAAACCTCTTGTTAGGTTTCCTTCTTACACAGCATTATTTTGATTGATACCTGTTTCTGCACTTTAAAGTGCAGAGCAAACCTTTTCCTCCCAGTCTTTTTTCAGTTTTTAATAATCTCTTAAAATAAGTATTAAAAAATTTCAATTTAGCATTACCACACTGTAAATCACAGACAGTAGTATCCTGCTTTTTAGAGTAGACTAACCCCATCATGTTTATTCATTCATTTCTGAAACATATATTACTAGATATAATGATACTCTGGCTATGGTATTTTCACTTTGTATGTTTTAATCCTAAGTGTGGATATAAAATTTTATTTTAGTGGATTTTTGAAAAATTTTAAAAACTATTGATTTTTAAAAACTATTGATTTTCAAGTTTGGTAATTATTGTACTCTCTGTAGTAACCGTATCATATGTATTTTCCCATTGAAGCAGGAACCCTTCCAACCTTACAGTTTGCTGTGGAAGCCCAGGTTACCCTGTACCTGACCAGTAGCCAAACTTATCATGAAGCATCATAGTGGTTCGGAATTGAATTAAATATTCCATGCTATTTATGTTCACCTTTTACTATACCCAGTGACTTTTTAGATGCAGTAGATTAATGGTACAATATCATACTAATATATATTATGTAGTCTATTTATGACTCAGTAATCAGTCTGGAATCTAATATTTAGCCTTCAATAGATGATTAGAAATAGCTTAGATATATCTAACAAAACTAAATTTACCCTTAAGGAAACAGAAAATTTTATGTATTATAGTAGACAGTCTTTACTCTGACCCAATATTAAATCTGTGATGTTTTAGAATGAATAAGAACTAAAAGTAAATTTTATTGAACATTTACTGTAAATATACTTTGGAAATTTTCTATATTTATGCAGAAATAACCATATTTGGTCCCTTTGGTTAGCCTTCCAAAATCAAAAGATTAATATTTGTTGCATGGAATTTATCTTCTTACTCCTTCCTAAAATGTTTCAGCAAAATTAATGAGGCTGATCTATTGACTTTTTAATTATTGAAAACTCAGAATCTAAGACTCATTTTAATTTCAAAATTAATGAAATCAAATTAAGTAGCCTTGGTTAGGTTAAAAAAATGTCTCTAGCAAAGCTGGGGATAATTATTGTATTCAAATAAGGAAAGAAAATAATGACTTCAACTCTTGCCTTACATTGTCTAGTCAAACTTTAGTCTATGCATTTCCTTCTTAAATTATCAAATTCTTACATGTTTTTAATATCAAACTCAAATGAAATTTTAAACAATGAAATATCTGTTCTTCTTTAATAGTTAACATTTTAGCCTTATGTTAGCAATACAAATTTCACATAATTTAAATTTATGAAAAATCAGAATCTAAATTAGTTTTTGGTAGTTAAAAGTAAGTATCTATGAAGTGCAGGCTATTTACCAAGCAGTGTGCCTGGTACCGTGTTTCTGTTAGGAGATATAATTCAAACACAGTTGAGTATAAGATAAAGTCCCTGTCCTTTAGATGTCAAGCCCATTTTACAGATTATGTCTGCCTAATGCTTGAGAGATATTAATTGATATGATAATACTATAACAGGCAAAATTCAAAATCCACTTTTTCTTGTTGACTTTACAACAGTTTCTATTCATTGTACGGGACAAATTGGGGCATAAAATTAAAATTAGAAACAGTTTTTATCATCAACAATTTTACCATCAAATAAGAGATCTGAAAGATACAAAATTAGTAGTGTGCATCAGTTAGGAAAAACAGGGAAAAGCATTTTTGACCAAGTGATGAATAAAATTCAAAATATGCAGGCAGGTTAGAAATGGTTACTATCAGTCATGAAATGTTTTCTTATTTTCAAAAATTGATCTTTACAGAGAATTTCTAATTGTTTTCTTCAGCCAGTTGGCAGAGATAATAGTTTTAATCTGAAAATTATCTTTATTTTTAAGATTCCTTTTTTGATCCAGCAAGTGGCCAAGTTCCTTTGCCTCCTGCTAGGAGATTACCAGGTGAAAATGTCAAATCCAACAGAGCATCCCAGGACTATGATCCGCTTCCTTCATCTTCAGGTAAGTTGGCTAATAATACTAAGAATAATACCTTACATTTGCATAGTGCTTTTTAGAGCACCTTTCATTCATTATATAATTTAACGAGTGCTGCCAGCCTAAGAAAGTATTTTTATCACCTTTGCATTTGCTCTTAAAGCCTGTATTATGTGAAGAATGCCTATAGAATTGTCTCACAGAAAATATTAAACTAAGCCTTAATATTAATTTTAATCTGTCAGTAAGGCATGTTCTGTGCCTCAAAAATCTATTCATTCTCTAACTGAGCACATGGGAAGATCCAAGACAGCCAAGTAAGTAAATATTTCATTTTCTAACTTTTGTTTTGCCATATCAGATATGAGAAATGGAAAAGATGTCTATATACACTGAAATGTTGCATTCTCTTATTTTTCCATTAAAGGAAAAAAAAAAAAACTCTTTAGAATTACTATTAGCACCAGACTGTTAATTTTCAAGCTTATTTAGGGCTATCATGCAATGTTCAGCTGCCAGTCAGTAAGTGCTGGGGTGGTCAAAGGGTTGATTCAGGATTTTGGTACAATGTTTCAGAAAAACCCAAAATTTTTACCAACCCAATAGAAGGATGTACCATTTTAGTAACTACAAGTCATACTCACAGCCATTATTAATGAAATGCTGCTGATCTGCTTCTTCAGGATGCCGTCTTTGACCCACCATATCTAAAATAGCTCCCCCTACTTTACACAGTCACTTTCTATCCCCTTCTTTTGCCTTATGTTTTCTTAATACCGCTTCCATTAATTTGTTTGCTTGACTATTTATCTCCTCATTCGAATATTAATGCTTTAAAGATATATGCATGATTTGGTTCACTGCTATATCCCCAAGTGTCCAGAGGAGTGCCTAGCACATATTTCTTGGACGAGTGGCTGGATACAAGGGAGAAGGGAAGAGTAACTGATAGATGTTATGCTGAACATACACATATTAAAGAATTAAAACAATATATTTGTCTCACAATTAGAAGCATCAGAAGTTTTTCCTATGTAAATTTTTGTCCTATATCAGTATTTTTTTAACTGTATTTTGACTTTTTTGAAGTACAGTTGATTTATAATATGTTACTTTCAGGTATATAACAAAGTATTATATAACTGAATATATATATGTGTGTGTTTGTGTGTATATCAGTTCTGTTCAATCACTCAGTTGTGTCCAACTCTTTGCAATCCCATGGACTGTAGCATGCCAAGCCTCCCTGTCCATCACCAACTCCAGGAGTTTACTCAAACTCATGACAGTTGAGTCGATGATGCCATCCAACCATCTCATCCACGGTCATCCCCTTCTCCTGCTTTCAATCTTTCCCAGCATCAGGGTCTTTTCCAGTGAGTCTGTTCTTTGCATCAGGTGGCCAAAGTATTGCAGTTTCAGCTTCAGCATCAGTCCTTCCAATGAATATTCAGGACTGATTTCCAATAGGATGGACTGGTTGGATCTCCTTGCTGTCCAATGGACTCTCAAGAGTCTTTTCCAACACCACAGTTCAAAAGCATCAATTCTTCAGTGCTCAGCTTTCTTTACAGGCCAACTCTCACATCCATGCATGACTACTAGAAAAACCATAGCTTTGACTAGACGGACCTTTGTGCCAAAGTAATGTCTCTGCTTTTTAATAAATTGTCTAGGTTGGTTATAGCTTTTCTTCCAAGGAGCAAGCATCTTTTAATTTCATGGCTGCAGTCACCATCTGCAGTGATTTGGGAGCTCAAAAAAATAAAAGTCTGTCACTGTTTCCCCATCTATTTCCCATGAACTGATGGGACCAGATGCCATGATCTTAGTTTTCTGAATGTTGAGTTATAAGCCAAATTTTTCACACTCGTCTTTCACTTTCATCAAGAGGCTCTTTAGTTTTTCTTTGCTTTCTGACATAAGGGTGGTGTCATCTGCATATCTGAGGTTATTGATATTTCTCCCAGCAATCTTGATTCCACCTTGTGCTTCATCCAATCCAGCATTTCTCATGATGTACTCTGCACATAAGTTACATAAGCAGGGTGACAATATACAGCCTTGACGTACTCCTTTCCCAATTTGGAAACAGTCTGTTTTTCCATGTCCAGTTCTAACTGTTGCTTCTTGACCTGCATACAGATTTCTCAGGAGGCAGGTCAGGTGGTCTGGTACTCCCATCTCTTGAAGAATTTTCAACAGTTTATGATCCACACAGTCAAAGGCTTTGGCATAATCAATAAAGCAGAAGTAGATGTTTTCCTGGAACTCTCTTGCTTTGTCAATGGTCCAACAGATGTTGGCAACTTGATCTCTGGTTCCTCTGCCTTTTCTAAAGCCAGCTTGAACATCTGGAAGTTCACAGTTCATGTCCTGTTGAAGCCTGGCATGGAGAATTTTGAGCATTCTTTACTAGCTTATGAGATGATTGCAGTTGTGCAGTCATTTGAGCATTCTTTGGCATTGGAATGAAAACTGACCTTTTCCAGTCTTGTGGCCACTGCCAAGTTTTCCAAATGTGCTGGCATATTGAGTGCAGCACTTTCACAGCATCATCTTTCAGGATTTGAAATAGCCCAACTGGAATTCCATCACCTCCACTAGCTTTGTTTATAGTAATGCTTCCTAAGGCCTACTTGACTTCGCATTCCAGGATGTCTGGCTCTATGTGTGTGATCACACCATCGTGATTATCTTGGTCATGAAGATCTTTTTTGTATGTGTATATGTATGTACTGTGTATATATAGTATGTGTGTGTATATATATATATATTCATCTTCAGATACTTTTCCATTATAGGTTATTAACATACTGAATATAGTTCCCTGTGCTATGCAGTAGGACCTTGTTTTTTAATCTATTTTATATATAGTACTGCTGCTGCTAAGTCACTTCAGTCGTGTCCAACTCTGTGCGACTACATAGACAGCAGCTCACCAGGCTCCCCAGTCCCTGGGATTCTCCAGGCAAGAACACTGGAGTGGGTTGCCATTTCCTTCTCCAATATATAGTACTATGTATCTGCTAATCCCTAACTCCTAATTTATCCGTCCCTGCTCCTTTCCCCTTTTATACCAATTTGTTTTCTATGTCTGTGAGTTTCTGTTTCATAAATAGATTCACTTATATCACTTTTTTCAGATTCCACATATAAGTGACATCATGTGATTTGTTTTTGTCTGATTTACTTCACTTAGTATCATAATCTCTAGGTCCATCCATGTTGGTACAAGTGGTATTATTTCATTCTTTTTTATGGCTACCTAATATTCCATCGTATGTATGTATAGTCTTCTTTATCCATTCAGCTATTGATGAACACTTGGGTTATTTCCATATCTTGGCTACTTTAAATAGTGCTGCTATGAACACTGGGGGGCATATATCTTTTTGACTTATCTTTTCCAGATATATCCCTGGGAAATGGGTTGCTGGATCATATGGTAACTTGATTTTTCATTTTTAAGGAGTCTCTATATTGTTCTCCATAATGGCTGCACCAGTTTATATCCTCCCCTACAGCGTAGGAGGGTCCTCTTTCCTCCACACCCTTTCCAGCATGCATTGTTTGTAGACATTTTGATGATGGCCATTTTGACCTGTGTGAGGTGATATATCATTGTGGTTTTGATTTGCATTCCTCGAATAATTAGCAGTGTTGAGCATCTTTTCATGTGCCTCTTGGCCATCTGTATGTCTTCTTTTGGAAAGTGTCTCTTTAGATGATCTGCCCATTTTTTGTGTTTTGTAAAAATTGATCTGGATGAGTTATTTGTATATTTTGGAAGTTAATCCCTTGTTTGGTCTCCTCTAGTTTTATAATACCTGGTCTTCTATTTAGGTCTTTAAACTCATTTTGAGTTTATTTTTGTATATGCTACTATTTTAATTTCATTCTTTTATATACAACTGTCCAGTTTTCCCAGCACCACTTATTGAAGAAACTGTCTTTTCTCCATTGCATATTCTTGCCTCCTTTGTTATAGATTGACCATAAGTGTGTGGGTTTATTTCTGGGCTTTCTATTCTATTCATTGATTCCTATTGTCTGTTTTGGTGCCAGTACAGTACTATTTTGATTACTGTAGCTTTGTCGTATAGTCTGAAGTCAGGGTGTGTCATTCCTCCTGCTCCATTCTTCTTTCTCAAGATTGTTTTGACTACTCAAAGTCCTTTGTGTTTCAATACAAATTTGAAAATTATTTCTTCTCTGAAAAGTGCCATTGGTAATTTGATAGGAATTGAATTCAATCTGTAGATTGCTTTGGGTAGTATTGTCATTTTGACAATATTTATTCTTCCAATCCAAGAACAGAATATATCTTTCTGTTTGCATCACCTTCAGTTTATTTCATCAGTGTTTTATAGTTTTCAGAGTATGTCTTTTGCCTTCCTAGGTAGCTTTATTCCTAGGTATTTTATTCTTTCTGTTGTGACAGTAAATGGGATTGTTTTCTTAATTTCATTGATACTTTATTGTTATAGAAATGCAACAGATTTCTGTATTTCAATTTTGTATCCTGCAGCTTTACCTAACTCATTAATAAGCTCTAGTAGTTTACTGGTGGCATCTTTACAGTTTTCTGTGTATAGTAGCAAGCTATCTTCCAAAGTGACAGTGTTGTTTTTTTTTTTACTTCTTCCTTTCTAATTTGGATTCCTTTTTTGTTTTTTAACTTCTCTGCTGTGGCTAGGACTGTCAAAGCTATTTTGAACAAAAGTGGCAAGAGTGGCATCCTTGTCTTATTCTTGATCTTAGAATGCTTTTAGATTTTCATTGTTGAGTATGATGTTTGGTTTGCCCTGTATGTTCTTCATTATGTTGAGGTATGTTCCCTATATGCCCACGTTCTTATCAGAAATGGATGTTGAATTTTATCAAAAGCATGTCTGTATCAAGGTGATCATACGGTTTTTAGTCTTTAGCTTGTTAATGTGATATATATCAAACTGATTTATGGATGCTGAAAAATCCTTGCAATCCTGGGATAAATTCCACTTGATTGTGATGTATGATCCTTTTTAATGTATTGTTGCATTCAGTTTGCCTTTAAGCTCAAATTTCAGCTCACAGATTTGTTAATAGTGAGCAGTTGTCCATTCTGTAACACCCAAATCAAGGTAGATAGCTATTTTGAGAATTATTAACACAATAGCTCTGTTCTTGATGACACGCATGGGAGATGCATAAAAATCCCTCTGTAGTTTCATAAGTTTTCATACTTGAATATAACTCGGAAAATTTTACTAACTTTTTCAAATTTTGGTCCATGCTGTCTTTACCAGTTCACTTCTAGCCAGTCCAATATTTCAGATATATCCATGGATACCCACTGAAACACTATTTTCAGTTGAAAGGGAGAGAATCCTAGGAATGGGGGAGCCTGGTGGGCTGCCATTTATGGGGTCACACAGAGTCATATATATATATATGAAAATAAAGCAGATTCCTTGAGATGTTAAAATACAACTTTGAGAAGAGTGCCTTGACTGATTTAAAAATAACATTCTGTATCACCAGCTCTGTATTAACAGAAACATATTCTCAAGTTACAAGAAGGATTGTGGCCTAAACATTCTATTTTCACAGCTTTCTAGTTTACACCATAGCATGCAGGTATTATTGAGCCCAGAATAACATCATTTACATATATGATTTCAACTGGTAGAAATTCCAGTTAGTATTACACTAGAAATTTCACGGAAGAACTTTGAGTGACAAACCCGTTGAAATATCCCCAGATAGGCATTTACCAGAAGCCTGAACTGGCTTTTTACCTGAGTGAAAAACTAGTCTTGATATTACTTTGAGGGTCTCAGCTAGCTGTAACATCAAATATTTCAACTGACTCCTTGAACTCTCTTTACAAACACAGTCAAACCATGGAAAATAAGATACATTTTTTCCAGCAAGATACTTGTTCACATGCTCCTTCACAGGGCTACCAAGCTGTCCACTAGTTTATTTCATACTAGAAGAGGGACTTAGCTTGCCTTCTGGATTAGATCTTTCCATCAAAAACTTGAGACTGGATGATATGTGCCTTTGGTATACTAACAGCACTTACTTTGCAGTAGCATTTTTATACTTTTTAAGATGACTGTTGAGGATTCCGGTATAATTTGCTGCATCTTATAAATTCCATTTCTATTTTTTATGGTGATCTAGTTGATGGTGACTAATTTATGTTAATAAACTTTATGAAAAGAATATTTCTAATTCCAAAAGTTTGATTTAAAATTATTTTCCTTATACACTTATCTTAAAAAGATGTGTGCATGTCTTCATATATAAAGAGCCTTCTGAATGTTTTATTCCTCCCCCTCCAAAAGTTTATAACTCTCTAGTTTTTAGATATAACAGTATTTAATGATATGAATATGTTATAATGATAGTTAATAACTGGATTTTACCAGCTGTGCTAAATTCATATATACCTGTATATGGGTGACATATATTAGCAAAATTATTATTTTGCTAATAATCTGCTTATTTCTTCACGTGGGGTTCATGTCTACACTAGCTATGCAGGAGCTTTCACACATTTTTCAGTTTGCTTTTCTCTTGTAACACACATGTGCTACAGTTTGAATACCATTCTTTGAAAACCCAGGGCATCCAGCTGACAGAATACAAAGTCATAATGATGTGTTTTTGCTCATGCTGATGAGTACAGCTGAGCTTTTTAATATTCTTAGTAGTTAGAAGGACATTTAAGGCAACACTTAATGCTAGAATTTCAGCACATGATTTGTATTAAATGTGTTTGTAACAGATATTCTTACCAAGTATACCTGCAGAATAAAGAAGGTCTCATAGAAGGAATTGATTCCAGTACTACTTTTCCTTCACTAACTTAAAGGAAAAGTGATCAGATGTTGAATGAATTTTATATTAAGACCTCAATTGGAAACAATGGCTTCATTTCACATAAGAGTTGGAATTGTGTATTGTTATTATTAGAGATGTTTTAAGATAGTGTTTTTAAGGTTTTATGTTCCAACAAAGGAAATTGCAGTGTTATATATAGAGTTTTACTTCAGTTCAGCTACCTAAAATATTTTTCCTTATACACAGCTTCAGGTTTAAAACCACAGAACATAGTGTTATTTTTCTTACAAAGATAATACTAGTATACTAATACTTCTTCTATAACAATTTTCTGAATGTATTAAAGTTATAACCTAGGCTCTGTTTTTAACAATCATAATTACCTACTATAGTGTATGTGAAGATACTTGTAATTTAGTAAAAACTATCTAAAACATGTCCTTCTAAAATTAGATAGTATATCGATAGTGGCAGCAATTCAAATTTACATAGTGAGTTTCAGAAATAATTGATCCAACTTATGTGTCAATAATGAGATTTATATCTTAATGAGTTATTTATTTTTAATACTCAGGTATTGTTATACATGAAAAAATATGTATTCCAAGACTCTTGATGTCCATCCCAAGTGTTGTCAGTGAATTACTAAAATAATCTTAGAAATTATATCTCAAACTTTAAAAAAGATTATGTGCAGTTTAGCTCCTATAATTTTAAATATAAATAACAGAATTTAGTTTAATATGTTTTGAGTAGTTTTTATTATGGAAAAAAGATCTAGCCATAACTTAAATGGGTGAGACACAACAATGTTTAGTATTGTACCCAAGGTCTCAAAGCTAGTAAATGATGGGATTTGATTCAGTAAGTATGCAGCCATTTATACTGTTGTTAGGTTTAAAAATTTAACTCACTCATTCATATAATAATGATTGCTAAGCTGAGTTTGGAGATACCGGTGAGAAAAATCAAAACCAGGAGCTAAGGAAGAGGGTACTAAGAAATCTAAAATTGTAGGAGAGATTTCAAAACTGCCTTATGATCACATGACTTTAGGGAGATACTGTGTGCTTTCTGTACTTTTTTAAGATTCTTAAGTTTCAGAAGCTCAAGAGTCTTTAAGATTCAGACTTGTAAAAAGCACAGTAGACAGAATCTGAAGCTTTGTTTAAAATTATTAAAGTAGTACATGGACATTAAAGAATAAAGTAGAATTTAAAGAAGCAAAAGTCACCTGGAACCATTTCATCAATAGAAACAGTATTGCCATTTTGGAGCCCTTCTTTCTAATGGTTGACCATGCCCACATTCACACAGTGGAAATCATACTCCACAGTATAATATAGTATCATACCTTTCTTACACATCATTAAACTTTTTTTAAAATGTCAATGTCACTTTAAATTATTGTATGGTAGTCCATTGTTTTGGTATACTGTCACACTGCTGCTGCTGCTAAGTTGCTTCAGTTGTGTCCGACTCTGTGTGACCCCATAGACGGCAGCCCACCAGGCTCCACCATCCCTGGGATTCGCCAGGCAAGAACACTGGAGTGGGTTGCCATTTCCTTCTCCGATGCATGAAAGTGAAAAGTGAAAGTGAAGTCGCTCAGTCTTGTCTGACTCTTTGCGGACCCCATGGACTGCAGCCTACCGGGCTCCTCTGTCCACGGGATTCTCCAGGCAAGAGTACTGGAGTGGGGTGCCGTTGCCTTCTCCAATACTGTCACACTAGCACTTCTCAAATATTTTTCCCCACCAAAGAGCTAACTCTGAATGACAAGGGGATTATGTCTTTAACTAAAAGTGGACCGTCACATGCAGGGAATTGCCTTTAAAATCTTTGTTATTTCACATATGTCTACAAATTTTACATTTTACTTGGTATGTCTACATTTCCATCTTTAAAAACATTAAGTCTCTCATATCCTTGAGTAAAACTAGTGACCAGGAAGATGTACGGTTTGTATCTGGTGGCTCCACATCTTCTTGCACTTGCTTGGATATTGTTGCCATTGCTCCTAGGAGTTCAAAAATACCATGAGCATGGACAGTGACCCCAGAATAAACACATGTGCTTCCAGTCACATTTTTAAGGATACATGTATTCAGGTACAGAAATCCCCACAGAGCTTGTAAAATTCACAGTCATTCCAGTGCACTACAAAACTACAAGATAACTCCTTTGAGGGAACTCTAAGATCGGTTCATCTGCTCCCTTCCATCACCTATGCATTCCAATGTAAGGACCTGGTGTCTCCTCTTTTAGACACTGTGAGAAAGGAGTGGAAACAGTGAAGGCTGCCCATGAGTTTTAGGAAGAGGTGTCTAGAGAGGGGGTTGGCTTTAAGTGATATAATCATCAGCATGAAACTTTTTTAACAGTTTTTTTTTTTTTAAAGGTTACTCTTCAAGTTGTAAGAGAGCTTGCTTATTGGTATCTTGCTTAAAAGTTTATAAGAGCTCACTACAAATTCCAGGGGTTTGTTTTTTTTTTTCCTGTTCCACACTTGAATCCCTATTGATTTATAGTAATTGCTTTTTTATATAGCATTTGAGTATAGTGGTTACTATTACAGATGTGAATTCATTGTCCTCTCTTTTTCAAAGTCTCCTCAGCACATATACCAAGCATTACATTAATTCACATACTACCTGAGAAGAGATAAGTTACACCTCTAAAAATGGAGACAAAAAAGTATATTTGCAGAGTGAGAATGATAAAGCAAACTGCTTAGTTAGCTGAAAGTCACTCTAAACCTTAGTGGCCAAGCAGAGATGAATCTAAGTCTCTGAGTGGTGCTCCTCATTGACATCCTCACCTGGAAAAGTTGTAGCTGTCCGTTGCTGGTGCAGAGCTACACTGTCCAGTTAAAACAGTCAAACAAAAAATTAAAACATTCCAAATTGAATAAAATATTCAGCAATAAATAGAAATTTATATATAACAGGTGGCGAAAAGTTACAACATAGCTTCCACTTACTTGCATTCATGGGCTCTAATACATGATACTGTTCAACTCAGGACATCTGTAAGATTCCAAAGACATGTCAGGTTAGGGTGGCAAGGACTAGGGTTAAATAAGTCGGTATATGTAAGAGTTCTGTATTTAAAGAAAAATATGTATTTGTGGACACACTAATCTTTGCTTCAGAGGTTTCTCCTTTTTACTGAAAATATATCCAAAATCTATTGTGATTCTTTCCACAAGTGGTTTGAATCATTTCCTCTAGTTGATACTTGAAATAGACCAGAGATCCCTTCACTCCTCTAGTTTTGATTTAATCATTTTGTTGGGTGTTTTATTTTCCCTAACATTTGGTTTAACTTAACTTGGGCTTCCTGAATTATGCTTAGTACTTATGATTTTTTTAAGAAGAGAATAACTTTCTCAAGAAAAAATTATCATCTGCATATTCCCATTACATTTGGCCAGTATTACCTATAGCAGCCTCACAGAGTGAATAGATTTCTTGGGGGTTTTCCTGGTGATAGATGTCATATTTTTTAGTCATCTACCAAGATCAAAGACACGTGTTTATTAAGTCTAAAATCTACAAGTTCTAAAACTTAATTTTTTATTATACCATGAGATGTCTTGCTGTCACATCATCTTTCCCAGTTGAGTAGTCTACACAGCTATACTTATCAAAAATGCTTAATAGTCATGTGCCCTTCTCAGTATTTTAGATAGGAACAAAAGAACAGTATTGGAAAAATTCTTCAAAAACTACCAGTACAAGGAATTTAACTTTGTATTTACTTGTAGGTCCTTTTCACACCGAAAAATAAGCCAGAACAGACAGTATTTCAATGTATAAATTTCGTGGTAACTGATTAAAGGAAGTCTTGCTAGAATCTCTAATAGTTTTTTGGAAGGGATTAGAAGCAAAGCATAATTTATTGTCCATCTCTGCATGACGTTAATGGAAATACTTAATAGAAAAATAAATGAAACCTCAATAGTAAGAAATGCAGTTTACTAGACCATAATAATTTGAGATGTTTAGTTATAGATACACAAAACAACACAGACTTTACCAAGAACCAGAAACTAATGTGTGTTATGTCTGAGTAGAATGAGCTTTATCTATACCTATAATATCGGTTCAAACTAGATACTATTCTGTAAGAAACAAGACTATCATCCAATTTTGTGTAGAACTAAATATTTTCATCCTGGAGGCTTTTGTGTATGTTATATTGATAGTGCTAGAATTGCAAATAGAATTTTTTTATTACCTTCTCAGACAAATATACTTTTGAGAAAATATGAAATAATGTATCAGATGATTCTTGGATTTACATTTATTATTGAAAATATCAGCTTACAGCGTTTTCGGATGCCAACAGGAAAGTTGGCGAGGGAGTGGAGATCAGGAAGGACAGGACGAGCACAGGAGTCCTGAGGCATCGTGTTCTAGCCTCACTTCTTTGTTTATTTAACTGTGTCCCTGAATGTTGCACTTGTCAGTCATCTAAGGAAAAAAACATTAAATAAATATTGGTGTCTGTCTTGTCAAATTTATGCCATCAAACATTTATGGGTTTAAGACAGCTTTCAGTCTCTTTTTAAAATCTAGGCTTTTAATATTACATGCCATATACAGATAAATGGAAATCTGTGATAAAAATGTCCCCTTAAGTTACTAGTCCACTTCCTGGTGATCTGCATGATGGTGGCCTATATTTTCTTTGTTCTTAATGAGATTACTTTCCATTTTTGGACACCAGTGTCATTTGGTTTAACTTTGAGAAACGAGTATCAAGAGACTGACCTGGAACCCAGTTCTCCACTAATGTTCCTGCTGGCTTTGCTTATTTTTCAAGCTAAGCTTTCTGCATTGGAATCTGGATGAAGTATTTCAGCAAAGCACCAACCTATTGACTAACGGCTGTCGCAAAGCATCTGCTATTTCATTATTTCCCCCCAGCATCAGTAAGGCTTCACTTTCCAGGATTCTAACTGGAAAAAATATGCTGCAAAGCGTATTTCTCTGAAGTCTTGCTTGTGACATGGGGTGGGATGTAGGACCTGATGGGTATGTTCTAGCAGGAATATCCTTGAGCTTGTAACAGTTTCTTTTAGTAGAAACTTCCCAGAAAATTATCTCCACCATAGTAGAGAAGGGTTACTGTACTGCCAGAGTGAAAGCTTTTCTTTTTCAGTAATTTTTTTCTTCTATATCTTTTATTTCATATGATTTAAAGAATATATAGAAGTGGGAAGACATTTGTGTTCTCAAATTTCCAACACACCTTGCCTTTGTTTTCCTGACATTCAAAATAGGGACAATATAACCTATTCAACCACAGTATATAAAAGTGTTTTTTGTAGAAACAACTATTTTAATATAAAATAATGAAATCCTACTGATGTATAATGTCTTTCTTTTTATCTCTTTATTTAAATCCTTCTCTTTAAAATCTACTCAGATGGTTCACAAGCACCAGCCAGACCTCCTAAACCACGACCCCGCAGGACTGCACCGGAAATTCATCACAGAAAACCCCACGGGCCTGAGGCAGCATTGGAAAATGTCGATGCGAAAATTGCAAAACTCATGGGAGAGGGGTATGCCTTTGAAGAAGTGAAAAGAGCCTTAGAGATAGCCCAGAATAATGTGGAAGTGGCCCGTAGCATCCTCCGAGAATTTGCCTTCCCCCCTCCAGTCTCCCCACGTCTAAATCTATAGCAACCAAGATCATAAAGACCAGAAGGCGAAGCAATCGCTGACTATCCCAGGCGTGTGGAGAGAAAAGTGAGACGGGATTCAAGAGAGAAGCTTTCTCCTCCTCACGTGGCATCATTGAGAAGAGAGGCTTGGAAGTGGCTGCTTCTCAGAAGACAGCTGCTGCTTGCTCAGGATGCCAGGGGCTGTGGCTTCCTTACTTTTGCTAGCCATACTTTTAAATCAGGGTTGAACTGACAAAAATAATTTAAAGACGTTTACTTCCCTTGAACTTTGAATCTGTGAAATGCTTTTCCTTGTTTACAAGTTGGCAAAGTTGCAGTTTGTTTTTTACTTTTGTTTTCAGATTTTTGGTTTTTTTGATACCTGTACTGTGTTCTTGATCAACCCTCTGTACAGTGGTCAGGTCTGCTGTAACATTTCCTACCAACTCCCTTGCTGTGTGCATCAACAGCGAAGTCCCATATTCATTGTGATTGCTCCCATCCCAGCCCCCTACGCAGGTCCAATTTCATTTCTCCCATTTACAAGATGCTTTAAAGGTTCTGATTTTCAGCGTATCAAACTAATGCAAAACAAGTGTGTGGCCTTCACTACTGAGTCTTTTCTTTGGAAACCATCACTGTTGAGAGATGGGGAAAATCTGAATGTATAAAGCATTTTTTGGTTCATGAACTGCCTTTTATAAGGGATTTTCATATAATATAGAAGAGCTTCCCTTTTTGGTGTAAGTTTTGTGATCTTTAATCCTCCACACTCTCATCTTTGTCATTCTCGAGGTGTAATGACTGTTAAAAAAAAAACTGAAATATTGGAAAGCAGCTACTGCAGAGGTGGGAGAAATACACTTGCACATGATAGTGCTATACTAAGGTTATGTAACGCGGTCCCTTGATATTTATGCCTGCATTACTTCCGAGGCATATACTGAATAAGAGGCCATCTCCCAGAAGTGTATTAGTAATTTTCAGATAAAATTATGAGCATACCTTTCCCAAAGTGGAACAGACTTCATTTCCTGTTTGAGTGATTACACCCTGGTACCTAACAAGTTTAGGAACCAGTTCCTCTTGCAGTGGAAACAGTAAATCTTTGATGCACTGTTAAGTGCTAATGCTACTGTGGCAACGTGTTTTTTTTGTTTGTTTGTTTTTGCAAGATTCTTAATAGTAATTTTCTCTCTACCATCAAATTAGAGCTCATATTTAATATTTAGAGTCTCATTCATTGCTCCACGTTGTTCCATCCAGTCAGGTGAAAGAAATTTATATAGTTTTGCCTTTTTTGCAAAATGAAAGTAGGTTCTTCAGAAACCACGCTATTACTTTTAAACCTACAGATATTTATTGGGCACCAGTTATGTGCTCCGTGCTGTCAGGCACTGTGTTCTTAAAGCACAAACCATCACAAAGTGATTGGATTGTGGTATTCTGTTATCCTTTATCCACACTCTTGATGGTCAAAAAGTGTCTCTGCTAGACAAAAAGCATGGAAGGTTTCCACCAGTGCTTCAGAATTTTCAGGCAGTCGTCTTTTTAAATTATTATTTAGTAAAGAATGGAGACAAAACCAGGTCTGTGTTAAATGCTTGGCCCGCAGGTGGTTTTCTGAATGTTTACTGCCTGCGAGTTTGTGCACATTTCTGTCACTCGTTCAGCTTCACACAGTGTGATGGAAAAAGAGGCATCTGGTAATGAGTGTCTCTTTGGGACTTGAAAGCATGTGACCAGATGTGTAGCAGAGCCAAAGGAAACTAAGTCGAGACTTGAATAGTCGTCGTGTTGACCTGGGGAGGGAACCAGCACATTTCTTTGTGAACTGACACGTGCCCTGACTTGACAGCTTGGTCTAACATGAGGTACTTGAGAAGTCATAGGCCTTGGATAGTTTGTGCTCATGTTTTAATTTCTTCATCTGATTCTGAGCTGGTTCATGTCCCTGGAAGAGAATTTTTAATTTGCCTTAACTGTTCTTCCTGTAAGTAAGTATATGAGGGCAGTTTTTTATGTTTTTAAAAATTGCATTGGCTAATTCTCCATTGCTTTATGAACTCCAGTTTATATCATCATGATTTTTCATTTGTTTTATTATTTTCTGATGTCATGCTGAAATAGCACTGTGTTTGGGTTTTTTTTTTTTTTTTATGACTTGCTATCTTTGGTACAGTCTAAAAGCCAAAAGTTGCCACTTCATTGTGATAACATTCTTAATAGATCAGGGAAGGATGTAAAATGTGAGTGTTAGAAAGCATACTATAATCTCATTCAAACAATCTTAAAAATGAGTGAAAATTTCCAATGAAAGTGAGAAAAAAAATAGTGACAATATAGTAAGTTTAAACCTGAAATTTTTAAAATCTATTTTGCAAGAAAACTTACTAGCCTGCACCAAAATCTCTCTGTACCTAGTTCTCAATAGCAACCATTAGTTTTACCATGAAAAAGACCAAATCAGAAATTTGTATGGAATGGAAAGAGGGAAACTTTCTATCAAACACTGTCATGAAAAACTTACTGCTACCTATTACTTAACTCAAAAAAAAATTTTTTTGAGGAAATATTAAACAAAAACACAGTTTTTAATCATAAAAGTGACTAGCCATTAATGGCTGGAAATGATCCAGGTTTGGTTTCACTGTGATCCAAAAAGTTTGACATTCCTCCCATTTCTCAAGATTTGGTAATATGATTAAAGCCACAACAACATACCATTTATATAATTAAAACAGATCATGGCCAACATTAACCTGCTCTCCCCTGTCCCCTAACATATTCTGGGGCAGAAGTACTTACCTTTAAAGATAACCCAGTAAATTATCTCCATAATCTCTTTTTCCCCTTGATGTCTGTAATATCTATCCTGGCCAAATTTTCTAGAATTGAATCGGCAGTGCTTATGGTCAACTTGAACTTCCTTCCACAAAGGTGACCCCTCCCCATCCATATTCCCTTGCCTATATTGCAAATAGTCTTAATAACAGAACCCTAATTGCCCGTGAACCTCAGAGGACCCGTTGGTTAACTCAATATTCCACACACATGAACACTTGCAGAGATTTCTTCATAATGTGAATTTTTTTCTTGTTCAGTTCCAGAAGCATTTCTTACAGTTTGGACATTATTTTTCCTCTCAGATCTTCAACTTGAAGCTTTAATTTGCACTGAATTGTCTAACCCAGTTAAATTTTTCAGTTTTTTTTCCTGTTACGCTGACAGATTTGAAAGCAAATTGCAGTATGTTTTCAACAATACAGGTACTGCCTGTTGACCTGGAATTTTAGTGCTTCTAGAAGAGTTTGCAGAAAATGACAGCAGCTGAGTGAAGGGTTTTCTTCTCAATTACTATTTTATTTTTAATACCTTTTTAAAACTTGTCTAATGTGGCAAAATAGCTATGTGTTCAATTAATTTATATTTTATTCATCCTTTTTCAATTCTGGTTATTATGTAAACTCCAGTACAATTTTATCTGTTCTTTTAAGGTATTTTATAAAATGAATGTTAACAAAAACAGAGTTGGTATATTATTTTTCAAATGAATGCAAACATTTCAGAGCAGTTCTATGTTGTATTTTTTATCTTTACGTTCAGAGCTAACAGTCAACGTCGTATCAAATACCCATCACAAATGATTCAATTATTAAATAACAAAACCATATCATTTAAAGGTATTTCACGTAGAGAAGGTACTCCCATGCCTTAGAACTAAAAAGTTAGTTATATTAAGGCCCTGAGTAAGAAATACCAAATCCGGGAAAAGCTGATTGTCTTCTAATGACATACCATATAATTGATATTTCTTAAAAGTAACATCTGTTCTTTATATTCTTTAAATTCCTGATTTTTCTAATCATTTGTTACTGGCCAGTACATATCCGGGAGAGGACAATGGAGACAAACCATGTTAATAACTGCTTTTGTATCAGAAACCATAACAGAATGTTGTGAAGATCACTGGTACATGCATAGCTGTAATAATTATACTTTCAAAGAACACACAATTAAATGGGAGCTACAAGCACATAATTCCAATACACAGAACACTGTACAGACGTCATCACGTTGTACTGGCATTATGTACATATGGTAAGCGCTGAAGAACCCAGGCCTCCTGCATGGCAGGCGGATTCTTTACCAGCTGAGCCGCCAGGGAAGTCTGTGAATACTGGAGTGGGTGGCCTATGCCTCCAGCAGATCTTCCCAACCCAGGCATTGAACCGGCGTCTTCTGAATTGCAGGTGGATTCTTTACCAGCTAGCTGAGCTACCAGGGAAGCCCCAGAACTATGTTGGGCCCTTAATATATGCAAGGAACTTAGTGTTAAAGCATTTGATCCTTTCAACAACCATCAGGCCTCTTCTAGGACTGTCGAAGTAGGGTGTGATATGTTCCTTCTGAAAAGTCAGAGAAATAATAAGACTGAATAGCATTTTGTTAGCCTAAAGAGAAACAAGGTTGTTGTTAAGAAAGAACTCGGGAGGTAAAGCTTTTCAAACAGGAACAGCACACATGATAGAACACTTGTTATTTAGACAGAGGCGAAAAGTAGTAGGACGGTTGGAACACAGCAGAGACTAGGGAGGGCACCTTGATGACCGAAGGTGAATGACCATGTGGCGTCTCAGACCCTAGGAATCAGGTTAGGAATCACTTGCTGGAACTCAGATAATAACATCCGTGAAAATGCCTAGAGATTAGGTGTATTTAACAGGAATTGCCACATCAAATGATAATCCAGCTATAAACTAAAGGGAAATTTAATTTTCATGCCTCTTATGTCCCTTGTGATTTTCAAGAGAAACTTGGGTGGTATTCTTAATTACCTATTTTTGCTGCTGCTTCATCCTCACTGCCACCACCCTCTTTTGGGTCTTAGTTTTGACTCCCCTAGAATTTTTAATAGCCTGTAATTGACCTCTGTGGCTCTAGTGCAAGGCAGACTGAAGTTTCTGAAATTCAGATTCAGTGTGATGCCTCCATGTAAAACCCCTGAATACTCTACGGCAGAGATCCCTTCTCTGCATTCCTTTTCCTACTCACCTTTCCTAGACCCTCTTCGCTTCTGCTGAGCTGGCAATTGTCCAAACGGGCTCCACGTCTTTATACTTGCTAGTTCTTCTGACTGTTCCTTTCCCCTTTTCCAGCCTAGCCAACTCATTCTTTAAAATCTACCTCGAGTGTTTCTCCTGTGAGGCATTTATCTTACCCCATAGTGTGAGTTAAGCATGTCATTGTCTACATCTCACATGGCACCAGTATTCTAATGCTTATAGTGCGGTTTTTGCAGACACTTCATTCCACAGATGGCCCCAACTAGACTGAACTTCTTTATTAGAGGAAGCATGTCTAAGACATGTCTATGTCCCAAGCTCCTATAGAGCCTGGCACATACTAAAAAAAAATGCTTCAAATAAATGGAAATGGCCCTCTTAAGCAGCCAACAGTGGAAACGGTCCTGAAAGCTGGTAAAGCTCTGCAACTAGCTCCCTGCATGCAATGCCATCTCTTTGATTCTGCTTTCTTCACCAGTGGACCAGGAGATAGATAAGCCTACTATTACAGTAGATGCCTAGGTTTTTCTTCACTGTTTGGATGGGGAGCAACAGTTATTTAATAAAAAATCAGATTCACAAACGCTAGATTTAAAAATTTAGAGATAAATTTTTTAATTTATTCTGTTTTAGTAACTTAAGAATACTTAATTCTTCATAAAGAGTTTATGACAAACATGTCCAAGAAACTACTACTCACACATTCCCATGACGATGCGACAGTGATTAAGAGTACAGGCTCTGGAGTCAGACTGCCTAAGATCCGTTCCTACCTCTGCTCCAAGTTATATGACCTAGGTGTCCTAACTGCATTGTGCATCAGCTGCTTCATCAGTAAAATAAGAATAGCAACTAAACCTACAGTAAAGGATTTATAGGGGGCTTGTGAGCCAATACTGATAAAGAACTTAAAATGTATCAGTACCATTGAATGTGCAATAAATGGCAGTTCTAATTATCACATTCCTTAAAGATCTTAAGCCCCATTTCATCTCAGGATCTGCAGAGTAGATGGCAAAGAGAATTATGTCAGATTTATCCTGTTACTTCATATAGCAAAAGGTAGACAACAAAGGAGCAAGATTGTTCTGGCTACACTGAGAAAACTTTAAACTGAAAGGTAATGAGCTACACATTCTGTTGACAAATTGTAGAGTTGAATTTTTTAACATAAAACATCTACTGTCATCATGTGCACTTCCTGTACTTGGTACACAAAGCCCAGTACAATGAAAGTGGAGATCAGAGATGGTGATGTGGCTAAATCTCCACGGTTACTCTGGGTTCCTCAAGAGCTTCGTTCTCCCACATTGACAACCCCCCCTCCCCCAGACCAAATATTCAGAAGCTCTCATCAATAGATGAAAACTTTTTTTAAAGTTTAAAATCTAGCTCAAGCACAACAAATAAATTTTTCTTTGGGATATAGAGAAAAGCATAACTAGTGGGTTCCTTTAGTCTCTTCATACTAAACCAGAGGTTGAAGAATACTTTCCCTAGAAAGAGGCTAAAACCCCAATGCTGAAAGCAACAGGTATTAACTAAATACCACCATATTCTAAAACCCACCTAGCAAACCTCTGCAGGATTCATTAAGATGCTAATAGCAGCACTCATCCACAGCCCTCAAGGTATATACAAAGAAGACTCAGGGGCTGACCTGGGAGAAGTGAGTGACGGGTGTGATGTTACGGACTGAATCCACCTCTCCCAAGCCAAACAATGTTAGGTCCAGAAAAGAGTCAATTACAGAGATTAAGAAACTCATTGCATTCCACTGAATATCTGCTTACACAGTGGACTTACTGATGTGCTGTCTGTGTCTGAGTAAAGTGAAAACAAGACAGTGAAGAGAGACTGGCAACGAATCACCTGAGAAGAAGCCTCACCATTTGCAGGGCAAGGATGTATATTCTTACAAGACAAGCAGACCCCTGTTGAGGCAGCTGACCTTGAGCCATCTTGTCACAAGAACACAATACCCCAAGTACAAAAAGACTATGATTTGTATGCCACTGGACCAGGCATGAGGGAACCCTGCCACTGAATATTTTCTGTCAGATAGTAACAGTGAAAAGAAAAAAAAGTTAAAAGCAGCAAGAGAAAAAACATACAAGGGAACCCCCACAGGGTTGATTTTTCAGCACAAGTTTTCAGTAGGAGTGCCATGATATATTTCAAGTGCTAAAAAGAAAAACTACCACCAAGAATTCTCTATTTGGCAAGGTTATCACAGAGAATTAAAGACAATTTCCCAGAGAGGCAAAAAACTTTTTTTAAGAGAGTCCATCACCACTAAACCAGGCTCACAAGAAATGTTAAAGGATCTTAAGGAAAAGAGAAGAGGGTACACCCAGAAATAAGAAAATATATAAAAGGAAAAAAGTTTATATCACTGGTAGGCAAATACATAGTAAAGGCAATGGATCAACCACTTAAATAGCGAGTATCAAGGTTAAAAGAAAAAAAAAACAGCTATCACTACTAGGAGTTAAGGGATATAAAAAATAAAAATATTAAATATGATGTCAAAAGCATAAAATATTGAGGTAATGTGGTAATACCAAAAAAAAAAAAAAAACCTAAACCTTTTAGAATGTGTTCAAACTTAGGTGACTACCAGGTTTAAACAAATAGACAGGCATGAACCTCACGGTAACCACAAAGCAAAAACGTATCATAGATATGCAAAAAATAAAAGGAACCTATGTAACATTAAAGAGAGTCAAACCACGAAAAGGAAGATTTAAAGAATAAAAAGAATTACAAAGGCAACCAAAAATCATTTAACACAATGGCAGTAAGGATATATTTATTGATAATCACTTTAGATAGCAATGGACTAAATGCTCCAATCAAAAGACACAGGGTGACTGAATGGATAAGGAAACAAGACTCATATACACTGCCTACAAGAGACTCATTTCACTCACTTTATGACTAATTTAAAGACCCCCAAAGGCAAAGTAAAAAGATGGGAAGATATTCAATGTAAAACAAACAACAACAACTCTAAGGTTTAAAAAAAACATTAAAAGTTCAGATAGCAATACTTATGGAGCTAGATGAAACACAAACTGGAATTAGGATTGCTGAGATAAATATCAACAACCTCAGATATGCAGATGATACCACACTAATGTCAGAAAGGGAAGAAGAGCTAAAGACCTTCAAGAAGGTGAAAGACGAGAGTAAAAATGCTGCTTAAAACTCAACACTTAAAGAACAAATATCACGGCATCCAGTCCCATCACTTCATGGCAAATAGATGGAGAAACAATGGAAACAGTGACAGGCTTTATTTTCTTAGGCTCCAAAATCATTGTGGACAGTGATTGCAGCCATGATATACAAAGATGCTTGCTCCTTAGAAGAAAAGCTATGACAAACCTATACAGCATACTAAAAAGCAGAGACATCACTTTGCCAACAATGGTCTGTGTAGTCAAAGCTATGGTTTTTCCAGTAGTTATATATGTATATGAGAACTGGACCATAAAGAAGGCTGAGCTCCAAAGAACTGATGCTTTCAAGCTGTGGTTTGAAACTGTGGTTTCAAACTGTGATGCTGGAGAAGACTCCAGAGAGTCTGTTGGATTGCAAGGAAATCAAACCAGTCAATCTTAAAGGAAATCAGTCCTGAATATTCATTGGAAGGATTGATGCTAAAGCTGAAGCTCCTAAAGCTGAAGCTCCAATACTTTGGCCACCTGATGCAAAGAGCACACTCATCGGAAAAGACCTGATGCTAGGAAAGATTGAGGGCAGGAGGAGAAGGGGGTGACAGGGGATGAGATGGAAGGATAGCATTATCGACTCAAAGGACATGAGTTTGAGCAAAATCTGGGAGATAATGAAGGAGAGGGAAGCCTGGTGTGGTGTAGTTCATGGGGTCATAAAGAATCAGACATGACTGAGCGACTTTCACTTTCACAAAATAAAAACAGACCCGCAGATATAGAAAACAAACATGGTTATCAAAGGCTAAAGGAGGTAGGAGGGAAAAATTAGGAGTTTGGATTTAATAGATACAAACTACTACATATAAAATAGACAGAGTCCTACTGTAGAGCACAGCAAACTATATTCAATATCCTGTAATAAACCATAACAGAAAAGAAAAAATACCTTGAAAATGAAAACAGAAATACAACTTTTCAAAATCTATGAAATACAGCAGAAGCAGTTCTAATAATGCAGACCTACATCAATCAAAACATAAGAGAAAACTCGAAGAACATAACTTTACATTTAAAATAGTTAGGAAAAGAAAAACAAATAATCCCCCAAAGTTAGTAGAAACAAGGAAATAATAAAGATCCAAGTAGAAATAGATAATATCAATTAAACTAAGAGGTGGTTCTTTTAAAAGATAAAATTGGCAAACCTTCAGACAGATTCTTCAATAAAAGAGGGCCCAAATAAAACTACAAATGGAAGAGCAGAAGGTACCAATGATATTGAAGAAATAAAATTAATCCTTGAACAATGTAAGAGTTAGCATACTGACCCTCCACACAGTCAAAAATCTCTGTACAACTTATAGTTGGTCCTCCTTGTTCATCATCCCTCCGTATCTGTGGTTTTACACCCAAATTCAACCAATCATGGGTCTTGCAGTACCGAGCTGCTACTGCTAAGTTGCTTCAGTCGTGTCCGACTCTTAGCGACCCCATGGACTGTAGCCCACCAGGCTCCTCCATCCATGGGATTTTCCAGGCAAGAGTACTGCAGTGGGGTACCATTGCCTTCTCCTGTAGTACTGTAGTATTATTATTGAAAGAAATCCACATATAAATGAACCCATGCATTTCAAACCAGTGTTTTTCAAAAGTCAATTGTACAATCATAAGAGACTACTACAAACAATGATATGCTAACAAATTGTACAACTAAAAAATGGATACATTCTTAGAAACATAATTTTCTAAGACTGAATCAAAAAAAAAATTGAAAATCTGGCCTAACCAATTACTAGTAATGAAATTAAATCAGTAATCAAAAAAAGCAGAAGCTCCAAGAAAGCAATGGCCAGGACCAGAAGGCTTAACAGGAGAATTCTACCAAATATTTAAAGAGGAGTTAATACATATCTTTCTCAAATTGTACCAAAAATAATCACAGTGAAGGAACCACTTCCATACTATGAGACCAGCATTACCATTATACCAAAACCAGACAAAGATCAGACAAAACAATTACAGGCCAATATTCTTGATAAAGATGGATGCAAAAATTCTCAACAGAATATTAACAAATGGAATTCGACAATACATTAAAAAGGTCATACATATGTGAGCAAGTAGGATTTATTCCAGGGATCCAAGGTTGATTCAGTATTCACAAAATCAAAGTGATACACCACATTAACAAAACGAACAAACTCACAGCTAAATCATACTCAATGGTAAAATGCTGAAAGCTTTTCCCCTAAGATCTGGAATAAAACAAAGACACTCACTGTCACTACAGGGGACACAGGTTCAACCCCTGGTCTGGGAAGAGTCCAAAGCTTCGGAGCAACTAAAACCTGTGCATCATAATTATTCAGTCTGTACTGTAGAGCCTGCAAGCTACAACTAGTGAGTCCACACGCTACAACTACTGAAGCCTGTGTGCCCAGAGCCTGTGCTCTGCCACAAGAGAAGCCATCACAGTGAGAAGCTCATGCACGGCAACAAGGAGTAGCCCCCACTTGCCACAACTAGAGAAAGCCCATGTGCAAAGACCCAGCACAACCAAAAATAAATAAAAATTTGGAAGGGAACAAGTAAAGCTGCCACTATTAGTACACGGCATACTATATACAGAAAATCCTAAAGACTCCACCAAAAAACTATTAGAACAATATCATTTATTTGACATAGTGACTTGATGTTTTTATACATTACAAAATAATTACCACATTGTACCACTACAGTACACAGATTAATACACTGAAATCTGTTCAGTTTTATACACTAAAAACTATCAGAAAGAGAAATTTAGGGAAAAATCCATTTGCAATTGCATTTAAAAAAATAGGTAGGAACAAATTTAACAAAGGTATGAATGACCTACACTCTGAAAGTAAGACATTAATGAAAGAAACCGAAGGCAATATAAATAAATGGAAAAATATAGCATGCTCATGGATCAGAAGAATTAATATTTTGAAATATCCATACTACACAAATCTACAGATTCAATGCTATCACTATCAAAATACTTGAGGCATTTTTTAATAGAAATAGAAAGTGAAGTCACTCAGTCATGTCCAACTCTTCGCGACCTCATGGACTGCAGCCTACCAGGCTCCTCCATCCATGGGATTTTCCAGGCAACAGTACTGGAATAGGGTGCCATTGCCTTCTCTGAATGTAACCACAAAAGACCCCAAATAGCCAAAGCAGTCTAAAGAATAAACAATAGAGTTGGAAGTATCACACTCCCAGATTTCAAACTGTACTACAACACTATAGTAATCAAAGCAGCATGGCATCAAAACAGACACACAAATCAATGAAACAGAATACATAGGCCAAAAGTAAACCCATATTTATATGGTAAATTAATCTCTGACAAAGGAGGCAATATATAATGGATATAGGATTCAATATTTAATGAAGAAAAGACAGTATCTTAAATAAACAATAAAGAGAACTGACAGGTACATGCAAAAGAATGAAAGACTACATTTATATACCGTATACAAAAATGAACTCAAAGATCAGTCAAACACTTAAATTGAAGACCTGAAATCATGACACTCCTAGAAGAAAACATAGTCAGTATGATCTTTGGCATTGGTCTTAGCAATATTCTTTTTGGATCTGTCTCCTTTAAGCAAGGGCAACGAAAGCAAAAATAAACAAATGGGACAACATCAAACTAAAAACCTTTTACATAGCAAAAGAAAACATCAGCAAAATAAAAAGGTAACCCACTGAATGGGAGAAGATAGCTGCAAATGATATATTCCATAAGAGGTACTAACCAAAACATACAAAGCACTCATAACTCAACAAAATAAATAAATAAACAATCTGAATAAAAATGGGCATAGGACATAAATAGACATTGTTTCAAAGAAGACATACAGATGGCCAACAGGTACAGGAAGAAATGCCCAATGTCACTACTCACCAAGGAAATGCAACTCAAAACCACAATGAGATAGCACCTCATACCTCAGACAAGAAACAAGTATTGCTGAGGATGTGGGAAAAAGAGAAACCTCAGGCACTACTGGTGAGACTGCAAATTGGTATGGCCACCATGGAAAACAGTATGGAGGCTCCTCAAGAAATTCAAAATAGAACTACCACACAATCTAGCAATTTCATTTCTGGGTATTTTCCCAGAGAATACAAAAACACTAATTTGAAAAGATATATGCATCCCCCCATGTCTATTGCAGCATTATTCACAATAGCCAAGGAATGAAAGCACCCTAAGTGCTCAGTGCTAAATGAATGGATAAAGACGCGGGGTGTGTGTGTGTGTGTGTGTGTGTGTGTGTGTGTGTGTGTGTGTGTGTGTGTGTGTGTGTGTGTGTGTGTGTGTGTGTGTGTGTGTGTGTGTGTGTGTGTGTGTGTGTGTGTGTGTGTGTGTGTGTGTGTGTGTGTGTGTGTGTGTGTGAAATATTACTCAGCCATAAAAAAGAATGAACTTGCCATTTGCAACAACATGGATGGACCTAGTGGGTATTATGCTAAGTGAAATACATCAGACAAAGACAAATACTATATGATTTCACTTATATGTAGGTTCTAATACACAAACACAAACAGAATAGAAACAGACTCACAGATACAGAGAATAAACTCACCAGAGGATATGGTGGTGGAAGAATGGGCAAAATAGGTGAAGGGGATGAAGACGTACAAACCTCCAATTATAAAATATGTCACAGAGATATAATAACTTGGTATACTAACAGGCAGTAACTAGACTCATAGTGGTAATCATTTTGTAATATATAAAACAACAAATCATTATGTCCAACATCTGAAGCTAATATTGTCAATTCAACCTCCATTAAAAAAATAAATAAAAGACAATAACCTAGTGAGTGACCTCCTAAAGAACTCGGACATTACCTCAATGACAGAGTTTACATTCAGGGACTTACTACATACAGGAAGTAAAAAATGCACTTGTGAAGCAAAAATAATTTTGCTCCCTTTAACGCTTCCTCCCCTGTGTCAGTACTGAATAATCAGAAACATAAATGTGAAGAGGAAGAGTAGGAAAGAGTAAATCTTGCACCTTCTCTTCTCCAATCCCTGAAGTTGAAACCTGGCAGGGCTGGGAGACAGTGGACAGGGTAGATTGAATTAGAATGTTAGTGACCAGACAAGAAAAAAAGAGAACCAATCATCAAAAGTAGCAATTAGAGAGAAAATATCATACATTATTATCTTCGCAGCTCATTAGTTTCAAAGTGCTCAGTTAATGGATTACTGAAAATAAAGCAAAAATCCTTTCACTTCAAAGAGATTTCCAAGGTTTCCTTAGCTTAAAGAAAAAAAAAAAAATCAAATGCAGGTGGCCATCTTTAGAGGGTCCTTCTCTAGGAAGATGCTGTGAGCTGGGTGGATCCATTTTCTTTCTCTGGAAAAACTTCCTGCCTGGCAAATTCAATCGTCCAGCCCTTGAGCTGCAAACTCTGGCTAACTGCCACCCCCATCCACAACAGTCTCTTCACTGGAGATCCTCTCCTCGTCACCCAACAGTTGAGGGTCCACTCTCATCCCCAAATCTCCCTTCACTGCAGACATTCCTCCTCCTCCTCCAGTAACTATGCAAAGCTCATGTGTCAGCTTGTTTTGGGAGTAAATATATGGGGCCTAAAATAGAACATCTGGCAGCATCTTACCCAGAATATCAGTGACAGTGCTGAAATTACTCTCAAAAAGAGCTGAACTTTTCCCTGAAGAAATGTTCCAATGTAAAATGCAAGGTATCTTTGCTGAAAATTAAAGTTAATCACAGATACCTTGGCCCTAAGGCTATTCAGACATGAGTCAAAAACAGCAGTACCAAGGTACTTACTTGTATGAATGTTTAATCAAGAGCAACTGGCAATATTATTTATCTGGAATTTCTTGCAAAATAAGGGAGACTTGATGGTCAAAAGCAAGACTAATGTATCTCTATTGGGCTTTTTAATCAGTGCTAACATCATTAAACATTTATGCAGCACTCTGTCCTTGGGAAAGTTTTAGCTTTCGTTTTCAAGGTTATATGTTTCCCAGATCTCTTATGAAATGGGAACAATACACTTGGTATATTCTCTTCGCACACAGAGAGAATTCATAAGCCAGAGAACAAAAATAAATTTCCCTCAGTCACTCGACCAATTTACAGGAATAGACAGTTATAATCCATCAATTAGTCCCACTCTACACACTAGATATTAAAAACAGACCTAAAAATACTCAGGCAAGATCTCAGCAATCCTTCTGCAGACAAGAAAGGGAGCTAAAAGTGAGCAAGTTGCCTTCACCTCTTACTGTAGCAGGCGTGGGCCAGGACGATCAACGTGTTTGTTTGCTTACTAGTTGTAGTTGTTTCGCTCTTTTTTTTAAAAAAAAATTAAGAATGATTTGGTAATTGGTAAACAGTATCAGCAAAGTAAACAGAATCAGGTAGCTGAAGGTGAACTGTGCACTGGAAGTTCTGCAAAGTGATCAGCAATTTGAGAAATGCAGAACAATCTGCATTTCAAAGTGGCCTAGCACTATGGGTCATTCCAGCTAGCCATGGTCAATGTGTATAAATAGCTATTTTGTTAGTAATCTGCTGTGTATGTTAAAAAGAGGCAAAGAAACGGGTATGTTACAGCATGCCATTTCTCGGCCAAAGTGGTTAACTGCTTGATTCAGTGAGAAGCCAATTAACAGGAAAAGGGAACAAATTAATATTCTCACAGGTTACATCAAAAAGCATCTGTTTCATTTGTGAAGCTCCAGTGTGTAACACAGAAGCACTTTTGGCCGCCAGGCTGTTAATCTCTGAGAGGCTATAAACTTGTCATGTTAAGGACACTGCAAATTCAGCTTGAATATACTTTGCTTTTCGCATTAATAGCATGTAAGGACACTTACGCCTCTCACCATCACTTCAGCACCTTGAGAAGACCAATATTCTTATTCTCCTCTCAAAGGACCACTATTACTTCAGTGTGTGACTTCTCAATCCTTTGTGATATTAACCCCTTAAAATAAACTCACTTGGAATTGAAGATTGGCTCAAGAGCACTTGCTTTCCTTTAGAGTTCCACCTGGAAAATTCAGAAGTATTCAAACCCTCCACTGTTGATTAAAATCTGTTCTGCTATCAATAAGGAGAGTCAAGCATTCATTTACTCAGGAGAATGGTGGGGATTTGATAAAACATCACAGATAAAATGCTAAATCACAGCAGAGTTTAGCAGTGCTCCTGCTCTAATTTTGAGTTATTTAGCTAAGTGAAACTGCAGCATTCTCAGATTTTACTTCATGCCCACATTTCCTCACCTAGAGAGAAGAGTTAATACAGGAAGTCCTCTACATAGGAACAAGTTCTGTTCCGAGAGCACATTTTTAACAACAAAGTTAGCCGAGGTACCCAACTAACACAATTGGCTACATAGTACTGTACTGTAATAGCTTTATAATACTTTTCACACAAACAGTGCATAAAAAACAAACACACAAAATAAAGAAAACATTTTTAATCTTACAGTACCTTACCTTGAAAAGTACAGTCGTACCAGCCATATCACCACTGCTTTTACGCCTGCATCTGGACATCCTAGGCTTGAAATAAAGATGCTGTACTACTGTACTCTGTAAACTACACAAAAGCACAGTCGCCTGTAGAGGATGCACACACCCGACAATGCATGCCAGACACAGGAACCAACTTACATGAGTGGACATGCGAACACAGGTTCCGTTCACTTGCTCATTCGAGTCTGACTCTTTGCGACCCCATGAACTGCAGCACGCCAGGTTAACATCTTCTAAAGTTCGCACCTTGAAGGCTGGTATGTAGAGGGCTTACTATATGGCAGAGTGAAGTGAGTGAAGTCACTCAGTCGTGTCCGACTCTTTGCAACCCGCGGACTATAGCCCACCAAGCTCCTCCGTCCACGGGATTCTCCAGGCAAGAATACTGGAGTGGGTTGCTATTTCCTTCTCCAGGGGATCTTCCCGACCCAGGGATCAAACCCAGGTCTCCCACATTACAGGCAGATGCTTTAACCTCTGTGCCACCAGGGAAGCCCCGTATATACAGAGACACGGTAAAAATCCACGAGCAAGTTTAAAAGACTTTAGTGATGCTCTCTACATTTTTTAAAGTATATATCCTTAAATTATTTACATGTTTTTATTTTTTACAAAGACCAGGAACCAGAACTCTTTCATTGGTTACTTATAGACATTTTTTCCCAATTGCTCTAATAAACTGTCTCCACAGATTGTTCCACATCTCATCCAAGTTCTTAGACGGCAATTCCAGAAACTTGGTCATCTCAGTGGGAAAAGCCCTGAGAAAGAGTTCTTGTCTCCAACAATATCCATCCATAAATTCAGAAGTCATTAGTCCATGATCTCCTTCTTGTCATATAAAGACACATGAGAAATGTTCTGCCTTCACTCAAGTCAGATCAATGACTGCCATTTTTTTGTTTTTGAAACTCTAAGCAAGTCATATCATCTCTCCAGGCCTGTTTTCTCATCTACAACACATCAAGTTTCAACTAACTTTTTCTATAGATTCTTTCAAATCTATATATACCTGGGGAGGAGGACATTACCAAAATGGCAACATAAGAGGCTCCTGATTTTCCCAGCTCGCACAGATGTACTGAATATATAGCAGTACACAATCCAATCTCTCTAAGAGAAATCCAGAAACTAGTTGAGTGACTCCTACACATTGGACAACTGAGAAAATCTAAACACATCTAAACAGAAAACCTAATACACACTCTTGCCAAAAGCCCAATAATGGCCCAGTACCATTCAATCCCAGAGAGAAACCCCAATTTCAAGCTTCTCCTTGAGTAATGAAGGGGTTGATAAAAGGGTGCAAACTTCTGGTTAGAAGCTAAATAATGTATAACAATAGAAAATGAAGATCATGGCATCTGGTCCCATCACTTCATGGGAAATAGATGGGGAAACAGTGGAACCAGTGTCAGACTTTATTTTTCAGGGCTCCCAAATCACTGCAGATGGTGATTGCAGCCATGAAATTAAAAGATGCTTACTCCTTGGAAGGAAATTTATGACGAACCTAGATAGCATATTCAAAAACAGAGACATTACTTTGCCAACAAAGGTCCATCTAGTCAAGGTTATGGTTTTTCCTGTGGTCATGTATGGATGTGAGAGTTGGACTGTGAAGAAAGCTGAGCACCGAAGAATTGATGATTTTGAACTGTGGTGTTGGAGAAGACCCTTGAGAGTCCCTTGGACTGCAAGGAGATCCAACCAGTCCATTGTAAAGGAGATCGGTCCTGGGTGTTCTTTGGAAGGACTGATGCTAAAGCTGAAACTCCAGTACTTTGGCCACCTCATGGGAAGAGTTGACTCATTTGAAAAGACTCTGATGCTGGGAGGGATTGGGGGCAGGAGGAGAAGGGGACGACAGAGGATGAGTTGGCTGGATGTCAACACTGACTCGATGGATGTGAGTCTGAGTGAACTCCGGGAGATGGTGATGGACAGGGAGACCTGGTGTGCTGCAATTCATGGAGTCGCAAAGAGTTGGCCACAACTGAGCGACTGAACTGAACAGTTGATAATATTGTATTATGTAACTGAAATTTTCCAAGTATGACATTTGTTTTCACCAAAAAAGAAAGGCAAATATAAGAGGTATGGATGTGTTGACTAACTTGATTAACTTGATTGTGGAAATGCTTTCACAATGTCGATACATATGAAATTATCAGGTAGTACGCTTTAAGTATATTACAATTCTATTTGCCTATTATACTTCAGTAAAGCTGAAAAAAGAGACATGAAAAAATATATCTATATGGCAAAAACGTTCTATATAAACTAGTTTGGAGAAGGAAATGGCAACCCACTCCAGTGTTTCTTGCCTGGAGAATTCCATGGATGGAGGAGCCTCGTAGGCTACAGTCCATCAGTTCACAAAGAATCGGATATGACTGAGCACACACACAGAAACTGCTTAGCCTTTTGATCAGGACTGTGAAGACAATTTTGAAAACTTGCATTTCCTTGACATTGGAGAACCGGTGTTGTTTTTCAGTTGCTAAGTCATGTCCAACTCTTTGCGACCCCATGAATTGCAGCATGCCAGGCTTCCCTGTCACTATCTCCCATAGTTTGCTCAAACTCACATCCATTGAGTCATTGATGCCATCCAAACATCTCATCCTCTGTCAACGCTTCTCCTCCTGCCGTCAATCTTTCCCAGAAGGGGAGAAGTTAGCTCAATGACACAAGAGTTATATACACCTGATCTGATTGTTGGAACCCCTATCAATAATAAGAAGCACATGCATGATATGTTTTAGACAAGCGTACGCTTTCAGTTGAACTTCAATAATGCAGGAATTTAAGGCCAACAATTTAAGGCAGAACTGCTGGGAGACTTCTGTACCAGCTTTCACCTCACTACATGGATGTCTCTGGTATGTTATTAGGGTGATTAACTTTAGACACGTCCTAGTTTAGTTGTGAGCAAGATAAGTGACCTTTTGTTTCCATTAGGGCTATAGGTTTGCTATAAATCCCTAAGTGTTAAGTTCTGGGAGCCCAGAGATAAGTAGCAGCAGCTGAGGGCTTTGCAGTCTCTTCTTTTATCTGAAAACACTCACAGCACATACTGAAAAACCTACGCACTTGAAGAAACCTTTAAAGCAAATGTGCCAAGTGTGAACTTATTTGAGGCATTACTGATGAGTTATTTTCATGGATGGATAGACCCGGAAGGTGTCTCAAGAGCTCATCCTGTTCGGCTTTCCAACCTCATTGCTTTGTCCTTGTTATCTTAAGAGATATGCACACCATGTGCCATCCAGACCCAAGCTTGCCTGGATTTCTTGACTAAGAGCTGTTTGCTATTCTTGGTCACTTCATAACATTTCTTCCAACTCTAAGATGGAATTCATAGCCTGCACAGTAATTTTTAATTATGTAAGTTGAGAGCAAACACATATTCTTAACAGATGACCCAAACTTCTGGTCATATGAAAAATTTTAAAGTATCAGTGGTCATGATTGGATGTGAGAGTTGGCCTGTGAAGCAAGCTGAGCACCGAAGAATTGATGCTTTTGAACTGCAGTGTTGGAGAAGACTCTTGAGAATCCCCTGGACTGCAAGGAGATCCAACCAGTCCATCCTAAAGGAGATCAGGCCTGGGTGTTCATTGGAAGGACTGATGCTGAAGCTGAAACTCCAGTAATTTGGCCACCTCATGTGAAGAGTTGACTTATTGGAAAAGACCCTGATGCTGGGAAAGATTGAGGGCAGGAGGAGAAGGGGACAACAGAGAATGAGATGGCTGGATGGCATCACCGACTCGATGGACATGAGTTTGGGTAAACTCCAGGAGTTGGTGATGGACAGGGAGGCCTGGTGTGCTGCGATTCATGGGGTGGCAAAGAGTCAGACATAACTGAGCGACTGAACTGAACTGAGATACAATTATGTTTCCTTAATATGTAGGTTAAAATATAAATATTCTATATATATTCTAGCTCCCTGTAAGTCAAATATTATCAATGCTTCCCTGTGAATCAAATATTAGCAATGTTTCACCCACTAAGATGGATTATGTTTGATTCACTGGTTCAAAATTGGAAAAGAAGTACACCAAAGCTGTATATTATCACCCTGCTTGTTTAACTTATATGCAGAGTACATCATGAGAAACGCTGGGCTGGATGCAGTGGAAACCGGAATCAAGTTTGCCAGGAGAAATATCAATAACCTCAGCTGTGCAGATGACACCACCCTTATGGCAGAAAGTGAAGAGGAACTAAAAAGCCTCTTGATGAAGGTGAAAGAGGAGCTGCCTTAAAATTCAACATTCAAAAAAATGAAGATCATGGCATCCAGTCCCATCACTTCACAGCAAATAGATGCGGAAACAATGGAAAGAGTGACAGACTTTATTTTCTTGGGCTCCAAAATCACTGTGGAAAATGACTGCAGCCATGAAATTAAAAAACACTTGCTCTTTGGAAGAAAAGCAATGTCAAACCTAGACAAAAAAGCAGAGATATTACTTTGCCTATAGTCAAAGCTATGGTTTTTCCAGTGGTCATGTACAGATATGAGAGCTGGACAATAAAAAAGGCTGAGCACCAAAGAATTGATGCTTTCAAACTATGGTGCTGGAGAAGACTCTTGAGAGTCATGTGGACAGCAAGGAGATCAAACCAGTCAATCCTAAAGGAATCAATTCTGAATATTCTCTGAAAGGACTGATGCTGAAGCTGAAGCTCCAATACTTTGGCCACCTGATGCACAGCACCGACTCATTGGAAAAGACCCTGATGCTGAGAAAGACTGAAGGCAAAAGGAGAAGGGAACAATAAAGGATGAGATGGTTGGAAGGCATTACTGACTCAGTGAACATGAGTTTGAGCCAGCTCCAGGAGATGGCTGAAGAACAGAGAGGCCTGGCGTGCTACAGTCCATGGGGTTGCAAAGAGTCAGACATGACTGAGTGATTGAATAACAACAATACACACACACACATACACATATATATTCTGGTTCCCTTGAGTCAAATATTATCAATGCTTCACTAAGGTAGATATTTTTGACTCACTGTTAAACGTAAAATTCCATACCACATACCTTTACTGATAAATTTTAATATTAGGGACAAACAATTGTAAGCTCTCTATAGTAATTTTACATCAATTAACTGTATGTGTGTATATTTCAGTGCATTGAGAAAGGATGTAATCTGAAATTGGTTTAATGGAAAAATATCCTGAAATACTAGCTGTGTCATCATTAATGATTCTTTACATGATGATAAGAAAGATAACTGAACTATTTGTGACCTAGTTTCCTTATCTATAAGGAAAAATTGGTACTACAGAGTCTCATTGATTTAAAATAACTTGCGAAAAATTAAATAAACATTATCTTGAAAAGTTCTGAAAACACTATTCAAAACTCATTAATAATATCATGGAAGATGCATTGCTCTGACCACTGTGATTGAGTGTGCTTGCACATGGCTAGTTATTCCATCTTTAAAGCAATGGTAGGACGTCTTTCTTGTGAGACAGTCACATCCTTACTTGAGGCACCTTCCTCCCCAATACTAATCGGCACACAGCAAATCTCCTCTTTAGTCGGTGTTAAAATTGTGACAGTCTGCTGCGCCTGCTGTCTTGACATAGCAATTACAGTGCAAGAACAAGACATTATTATCAATCTCTAGCTGCTGAACCGGTGACAGTCCCCCCAAAAGAGAGTAAATCAGAAGAAACTGAAGAAAAAGACAGGGAGACAACTGCATAGAGCAGATGAGAGTAAGGGAAGGCAAGACACAGAGATAAAACAAAGCTCTAGAGGAGAATAAAGATATCAGAAGGATGGAGAAAAGATGGGACCAAAAATCCACTGCTGAGTCTCATTTTATTATCAATAGGCATCTTTAACATATTTGATTAGAGTTAATAAATAAAACTTATCAGAACATGTCAAGTAGGAAGTAAGCCTGCAATTTATTTTCCACCATTAGAGATTTGAAATGAGAGTAGGAATACTTTCAAGGAAAAAGTATAAAGGAGGACAAGGTCATTTGGGAAGATCTGTCAGTCCTTTCCATTTAATTCAACACACATTTGTTGAGAGTCTACCCAGTGTCCCATATAAAATAATGGAAATGAGACACAGTCCTTACTTCAAGGTCTGGGGATGTGGTGGGAAACATAACGAGTTAGAATGGAATGAATCAAGGATCTACTTGCAAGTGTGAACAGTCTCCTTGTTGTTGGTAACACTTAACCCAGAGGACGGGTACCCTCAGGGCAGCCATCCTCAACTACACACTCAGTGTTAGAGGTCCTTTTTAGCTTGATTCTTTTTGGCAATCCCTCATGCTCTGGAATTTTCGTGTCTTTAGTATCCATGTGCAAGAATATTCCCGGAAATTTCTTCAGGACCACTGCTGCCTACTACCTGCCAACATAAAAGAAACTTCATATTGTAATCTAGGAGCATCACCTAGAAATTTAACATATCTAGGAATTAAATGTATTGACTTGGAGTCAGGCAGCATGTAGTCAAAAATCACTGAACCGCATCTTACTACTTTCATGATTTTTGACAAGTTACTCATGTTAAGTATTTTCCATAAAATAGAGATAATACGTAATTGTATTTACCTCATAGTAAAGTTGAGAAGATTAAATGAGAATATAGTAAACACTTATAATGTTAGCTATTATTTTCTATTTGGGGGCTTGTATTAGTTTGCCAAGCTGCCATAACAAGATTCCACAGACTTCATGGCTTAAACAATAAAAATTTATCTTCTCACAGTTCTGGAGGGTGGAAGTCCAAGATCAAGGCGCCATCTGGGTTGGTTTCTCCTAAGACATGTCTTCTTGGTTTGCAAATGATCACCCTTTTGCCACCTCTTCACAGGGTCTTCCCTCTGTACACACATAACCCTGGTGTCTATGCATGTCTAAATTCATCTTCTAATAAGAATATTTGTTAGAATGGATTCACATCCACTCATATGACCTCATGTAACTATAATTACCTACTTAAAGATCTTATCCCTGAATACAGTCACATTCTCATGGAGTCAAGACTTCAACATAGGAAGTTTCGACTGAGTTCAGTCTATAACAGAGTGTATAACAAGCTTACAGTAAATTTATACACACACACACACACACACATCTGTAACTACATCTTAGAAGATGGCATAGAAATTTTTCCTTCATTTGAAATGCTCTATCATGTGCTATCCCAATCATTACTATCCTCTCTTCTAGAAATTACCATTATTTTTTATTTCATCATGATAAATTTTACCACTCTTTGAACTTCATTTGGGCTTCCCTTGTGGTTCACAGGAAAAGAATCAGCCTGGGAAAGCAGTCTATAGATTCAATGCAATCCTTATCAAGCTACCGATGGTATTTTTCACAGAACCAGAACAAATAATTTCACAATTTGTATGGAAATACAAAAAACCTCAAATAGCCAAAGCAGTCTTGAGAAAGAAGAATGGAACTGGAGGAATCAACCTGCCTGACTCAGACTATACTACAAAGCTACAGTCATCAAGACAGTATGGTACTGGCACAAAGACAGAAATATAGACAAATGGAAAAAAAAATAGAAAGCCCAGAGATGAATCCACACACCTATGGACACCTTATCTTTGACAAAGGAGGCAAGAATATACAAATGGAGAAAAGACAATCTCTTTAACAAGTGATGCTGGGAAAAGTGGTCAACCACCTGTAAAAGAATGAAACTAGAACACTTTCTAACACTATAAACAAAAATAAAATCAAAATGGATTAAAGATCTAAATGTAAGACCAGAAACTATAAAACTCCTAAAGGAAAACATAGGCAAAACACTCTCTGACATAAATCACAGCAGGATCCTCTATGACCCACCTCCAAGAGTAATGGAAATAAAAGCAAAAATTAAAAAATGGGACCTAATTAAACTTAAAAGCTTTTGCACAATGAAGGAAACAATAAGCAAGGTGAAAATACAGCCTTCAGAATGGGAGAAAATTATAGCAAACAAAGCAACTGACAAATAATTAATCTCAAAAATAATATATAAGCAGCCCCTGCAGCTCAATACCAGAAAAATAAATGACCCAATCAAAAAGTGGGCCAAAGAACTAAACAGACATTTCTCCAAAGAAGACATACAGATGGCTAACAAACACACAAAAAGATGCTCAACATCACTCATCATCAGAGAAATGCACATTAAAACCACAATGAGGCACCATCTCACTCCAGTCAGAATGGCTGCTATCAAAAAGTCTACAAACAATAAATGCTGGAAAGGGTGTAGAGAAAAGGGAACCTTCTTAAACTGTTGGTGGGAATGCAAACTAGTATAGCCACTATAGAGAACAGTGTGGAGATTCCTTAAAAAACTGGAAATAGAACTGCCATACAACCCAGCAATCCCACTGCTGGGCATACACACTGAGGAAACCAGAACTGAAAGAGACATGTGTACCCCCAGTGTTCATCACAGCACTGTTTACAATACCTAGGACATGGAAGCAACGTAGATGTCCGTTGGCATACAAATGGATAAGAAAGCTGTGGTACATGTACACAATGGAATTATTCAGCTATTAAAAAGAACACATTTGAATCAGTTCTAATGAGGTGGATGAAACTGGAGCCTATTATACGGAGTGAAGTCAGAAAGAAAAACACCACTACAATATATTGATACATATATATGGAATTTAGAAAGATGGTAACGATGACCCTATATGCGAGACAGCAAAAGAGACACAGATGTAAAGAACAGACTTTTGGACTCTGTGGGAGAAGGCGAGGGTGGGATGATTTGAGAGAATAGCATTGAAACATGTATATTACCATATGTGAACTAGATCGCCAGTCTAGGTTCGAAGCATGAAACAGGGTGCTCAGGGCCAGTGCACTGGGACGACCCTGAGGGATGGGATGGGAGGGAGGTGGGAGGGGGATTCAGGATGGGGGACACATGTACACCCATGGCTGATTCATGTCAATGTATGGCAAAAACCACTACAATATTGTAAAGTAATTAGCCTCCAATTAAAACAAATTAACTAAAAAAAAAAAAAGAATCCACCTGGGAGACCTGGTTTGATACCTACGTTGGTAAGATCCCTTGGAGAAGGAAAAGGCTGCCCACTCCCGTATTCTGGCCTAGAGAATTCCATGGACTGTATAGTCCATAGGGTTGCACAGAGTCGGACATGACTGAACTTCATTTAAAGGACATTATAAAATATGTGCTCATTTGCGTGTCCGGCTTCTTTTAGTTAACAATATATCTATAAAATCCATCCACATGGTTGGTTCCATGCTGCAAGAGTCTCTTTTTAGCTGCTATGTATGAATATATCATATTTTGTTCATTTACTCAGTGAAGGGCAGTTTATTTTCTGTTGCTTAGGGGTATTATGAATGTATTGGTAAACGTATGCATTCATTTCTCTTGAGTGGAATTGGTTCTTTACAGGTATATTACTTAATTTACAGAAAACAGAATGATTATCTTTTTATTTCTAATTCTAAATTAGTTAGAAAACATACTATGCATTATTTTAATTCTTGGAAATTTATTGATATTTGCTTTGATACCAGTGTATGGCCAATTTTTATAAAAATTCCTTGCAGTTGAAACAATGGCTGTTCTGCAATTGCACAGTATGATATTCTATAAATGTAACTGGAGCCAATTAAGTTGGATACTTATACTTTTTTTTTCATATCTTATATGTTTTACACTTTTGATTGTTAAAATCCCTAGTGAATTATGTCTTTCGTCTATTTCATTTTTTGTTTTACAACATTATTTACAGGCTTCCCAGGTGGTACTAATGGTAAAGAACCCACCTGACAATGTGGAGGCATAAAAGATGTGGGTTCGATCCTTGGGTCAGGAAAATCTCCAGGAGGAGGGCAGGGCAACCCACTCTAGTAATCTTCCCTGAAGAATCCCATGGACAGAGGAGTCTGGCAGGCTACCATCCACAGGGTTGCAAAGAGTCAGACATGACTGAAGCGACTTAGCACATACACAGTCTTATTTATAGACTTCCTATGTGGCACAGTGGTAAAATATTCACCTGCCAATGCAGGAGACACAAGAGATGTGGGTTTGATCCCTGGCTCAGGAAGATCCCCTGCAGTAGGAAATGGCAACCCACTCCAGTATTCTTTCCCAGAACATCCCATGGACAGAGGAGCCTGGGGGTCACAAAGAGTCGGACACGACTGAGTTACACACACACAACCTTATATATTCTGAAACTATAGTATTAGTTGCATATAAATTTGGGCTGTTACACATTCCTATTGAATTGATTTTTATCATTATGAAATATTCCTATTTCTGATAATATTTCCTCCTTAAAACCTATTTTTCTTCTACAATAAAGCCACACCCATTTTCTTTTGACTAATGTGTTCATGATACATTTTTTCAATCCTTTTAACACTTCTTTCTCTACATACTTAAAGTGTGTTTCCCATAATTATATATAACTATGTTATTAGCCAACAAGAGCATCTTTATTATTTTAATTGGAGTATTAGATCAAATGAACTTAAATTAATTAATCATATACTTGGGTTTAAGACTATGGTCTTGATATTTGTTTTCATATATTTTTGTTTATGAATTTCTTGATTTTTTGCCTTCCTTTAAATAAACTTTTAAAAATCATTCCAGTTTTTTTATTCCATTATCAGTTTTTTCAATGATAGTCATTTTTCTCTTGGTAATTACTAAAGTTACATTTTTCTGTTTTAAAACTGAATTTCTCTGACTTACATTTATAAAATCCAAGTATATTCTGAAAGTACAAACACATTTCTCTATTTTCTTGAACATACTAATTGCATTCATTTAAAAATCTTTTCTAAAAAGATTTTTCCTGAAAAAAATATGAATCATCTTTGTATCTATTAAGTTTTTTTTTTTTTTTGCTTATCTTATTATTCTGATTGCAAGCTTGGCATTGTGGATGGGAACTGTAGAGGTATGAAGTTGCAAAGTCGGACATGACTGAGTGACTGAGCAAACAAACAAATGGGGGGCTCTTATTTTATAAAGTTCATGCAAAAGAAAGTTGATAGGACTGTGGGTCCTTGCAATGTAGGAGCTAAAACTGAGACTCCTACATAAAGCCAGGATCTCACAAGGCTAAAAACTTAGCAAAAGGCAGATTATTTTTTAAAAAGTCTGCACATAAACACAGGGTATTGGAAAAGAAGCTTACTCATCTCAACCTAGACTCCAGACAGAAAACAAGTATCCTTTGAAAATATGAAGAGCTAAGTTTTGAAAAATCCCACATATTTAGATCTTAAAAGTATAATACCCTTAAGTTGATAATGTGAAAAAACAGTACAAAATAAACACAGATCATATTTATTGTGGTAAGGAAAAATTTTTTTTAAAAAAGACAAAAAAGCAATAAAATTTTGAATAAGGATCAATTAGGACATCTAGATATAGAGACTGAACAACTAGAAGATAGAGCTGATTCATTATAGTGATATTCCCAAGGGCTATGAAAGAGACCTTAAAAACAAATCAAGCAGAAAGATCACACACATATGAATAAGTAGCCTAACAGAAAAATTTTGACTTCTTTTCAGCAATGAAGACATAACATGAACAAGACTAAACCTCTGTAAATAATTAACCAGGAAACTAACTGAAAAAATGTTCAAAAGACAACTGTTTTCAGACATTGGGCAATAAGAAGTTTCCAATTCAGGAACAGAAAGAGGTAAAAATTAAACAGTATATAGCATCTTATAGAGCTGAAAAGTGGGAGGGGTTAAGGGAGACCAATGCAAAAGAAATCTGTGGACAGAGTTCCAGAAAAGGAGAGAGGTATGCAGAAAAATTGTCCCAGATATCTGCATAGGCCTCTCCTTGAGTCTTTGCCAAGGACTATGTCTCACATGCATAGAGTAAAACTCCACAACATAAAGTGAAGAACGATGAGGGGGTTCTAAGGTGAGCAATTCCCACACCTCACAGTGGCTAGGGAGTTATCAGAGTTCCAGCCAAAGTAGGAAGTCCTCACTGATCATCAGGTCATTCAGTGGAGACCCAGCTGCTTCATGTCTTAGCAGTAAGACTGAATCATCCCTAGAGGGTAGGCTGACCTAGACTCACTCTGTTGTTCAGTCACTCAGTTGGGTCCAACTCTTTGTGACCACATGGACTGCACCACACCAGGCTTTCCTGTCCGCCATCTCCCAGAGTTTGCTCAAACTTATGTCCATTGAGTCAAACAAAACTTAAAAGGAGGACCTCAAAAAGAGAAAACTTTAAATAACTATAAATAACTTAGTTATTGTTAAACAGTAACTATAAATAAATTATTAAAAGAAAGCCCAGCAGCCCTTCAAGTTAGACAACAAAATCCAGACCTTCAACAAGTGATCATTGTAATGTCCAGCATCCTGTCAAAATTACCAGATACGCCAAAAAGCAGGAACATGTAACTCATCACTAGGAAAAACTCAACCAGCGGAATCACTTGCAGAATTGTGAGAAATGACAGAGCAAACATAAAAGTATATCACAATAGCTATCACATCTGTATATGACATTGTTTAAGGAAAATATGGATAAAATTAGATACAGAAATGTTAACTATTAAAAAATAAAAGGGACTTCTAAAGATGAAACCCACAATGTCTGAAGTTAAAATTTCACTGCACTGGCTTAACAGCAAATTAAATATAGTATTTGAAGATACAGACCCAGGTGGCTTAGTGGCAAAGAATCCACCTGCCAATGTAGGAGACCCAGAGACGCAGGTTCAATCCCTGGGTCAGAAAGATCCCCTGGAGGAGGAAATGGCAACCCACTCCAGTATTCCTGCTGTGAAAATCCCATAGACAGAGAAGTCTGGTGGGTTACAGTCAGACACAACTGAACAGATATGATACACACACACACACACACTTGAAGATACTGGATTGCCCAAAGCATTAATTTGGGATTTTCCAAAAAATGTTATGGAAAAACCTGAATTAACCTTCTAGTTACATATATCAACAACATATATCTGAATGAAGCATAAAGAAACAGACTGAAAAAGGAGGAGCATCAATCACTTGACCTGTGATCCATTCCAAATGTTCTAACATGTATAACTGAAGAATCAAGAGGAGAGAAGGGCTTAGGAAAAAATATGTGGAGAAATATTGTTTGAAAAATTTGAAATTTGGAAGAGATTATTCCTTACTGATTTGAGGAGTATCTTTCTGACCAAATCACACAGTTTTCAATTCTGAAAGACAAATATCGAGAGAAAAATCTAAGCAGTAGCTCCTTTCCCGTCCAAAAAGAAATATTACATAAAGATAACATTTTTAACATAATAAAAGAAAAACTCTCAATCTAGAATCTATATCATCCAGAAAACAAAAACAACAAAATACAATTTTCTTTTAGATAAACAAAAGCTAAAATCATTCAATTTAAGCCCAAGATGACTGGAAAAATAGAAACTTCTACAAAAATATCCACAGAGTAGAAGGGATTCCAGGTTTCCAGTTCAAGACCACTTCATTTGATGCCCAAAAGACAAGGTGACTTTTTCTAATCTTTGGGATACGTCATGTTGTAATTTCAAATCACTGGGGAAAACTTAGGCTGTCAAAAATGGCTTTGGAAGGCTTCCTTGGTGCCTCAGAGGCAAAGAATCCACCTGCCAATCCAGGAGACATGGGTTTGACCCCTGGTCCGAGAAGATCCCACATGCTGTGGGGCAACTAAGTCCATGCAGCTCAACCACTGAGCCTAGTACTCTAGAGCCCATGAGGCTAAAAATAAAATAAAAATAAACAAAATTATTTTAAAAAGGAAGGAAGCAGTCACTTTTGCTGAGTAATTAGCTCCTTGGATTCATGCACAAAGGGAGATAGCTTGGTTCAGTCAGGTTCACATGTCCACATGACACCAGGCATGAATAAGGAGATGTATAAGGCATGAATAAGGAGATGTGTAAGGCATGAATAAGGAGATGTATAAGGCATTAATAAGGGGAGGAAAAGAAGAAGTTAATTCCAAGAAGAAGCCCCAAAGATATAAGAAATTGAGGCACTGTGGGAGAGTAAGGAGATTTTAGCATCAGAAGAGTGGACCGCACCATCACACGGCAGAATGGTCAGGAGAAGGATGCCCAGGAAACCGACCAAGGATGATAGGGGCTGTTTGGTGAGAGAAAGGGGTGTCTGAAGGGATGTTTGGAAACTCACAGGTAACAGTGGTGAGAAACAGTACAGGACCATGGACAAGATCAGGGCACCACAAGAGAGGGCAGCTGTCAGTTCGGCACCCGTGATTTTGGATGAGTTAATTAATATCTGCATGAGTTCATATGAAAAACGGTCACAACTACTGAAGCCCGTGTACACAGAGCGTGTGCTGTGCAACAGGAGAAGCTACTGCAGTGAGAAGCCCGTGCACTGCACCTAGAGAGCAGTCTCCCCTGCTGCAGCTAGAGAAACGCTCACACAGCAGTAGAGACTCGGACAGTCAAAAACAAAGCAAGGGTTTTTTTTTAATGGCTTTGAGAATTTTAAACTGTACATTTAAGTTGCTATCTCATACAAGAAATTTGAGCTGGGGTAAAGACTTATATTCAAAAGCAGAGACATTACTTTGCTGACTAAGGTCCATCTAGTCAAGGCTATGGTTTTTCCTGTGGTCATGTATGGATGTGAGAGTTGGACTGTGAAGAAGGCTGAGCGCCAAAGAATTGATGCTTTTGAACTGTGGTGTTGGAGAAGACTCTTGAGAGTCCCCTGGACTGCAAGGAGATCCAGGCAGTCCATTCTGAAGGAGATCAGCCCTGGGTGTTCTTTGGAAGGAATGATGCTAAAGCTGAAACTCCAGTACTTTGGGCCACCTCATGCGAAGAGTTGCCTCATTGGAAAAGACTCTGATGCTGGGAAAGGAGAAGGGGATGACCGAGGATGAAATGGCTGGATGGCATCACGGACTCGATGGACGTGAGTTTGAGTGAACTCCAGGAGTTGGTGATGGACAGGGAGGCCTGGCGTGCTGCAATTCATGGGGTCACAAAGAGTCGGACATGACTGAGCGACTGAACTGAACTGAAAGACTTACATATGAAGGATGAAACTATAAATGTGCTGGAATACATTGTGGGAGGACTTCCCTGTAGCTCAGCTGGTAAAGAATCCATCTACAATGCAGAAGACCCTGGTTCAATTCTTGGGTCGGGAAGATCCCCTGGAGAAGGAAATGACAACCCACTCCAGTGTTCTTGCCTGGAGACAGAGGCAGCCTGGCGGGCTACAGTCCATGGGGTCACAAAGAGTAGGACACTACTGTGACTAAGCACACACACAAGTGTATATCAAAAATGATGGTGAACATGAATAAGACAGCAACTTTAGGTATAAAATACTGTTTAAAAGGAAAAGATGACTTTTCTAACCAGTAAGCAAAAGAAGAGAACAAAGATTTCCTGGACATCTACTATGTCCCAAGCACGGAGCTAAGATCTTCTGTCATCTCATTTACTATATATAGTAATACATACAAGGAAATTAAGACTTTGCAGTTAGATAACTTGCCCAAGGTCACTCAGCTAGTAAACTGTCAAACTGAGCTTTCTTCCTAAGGCTGGTCTGACACCAAAACCTATGCTTTTTTCACTGTGCTATGAGAGAAAGTGAAAATTGCTCAGTCATGTCTGACTCTTTGTGACTCCATGGACTTGCAGCCTGCCAGGTTCCTCTGTCCATGGAATTCTCCAGGCCAGAATACTGGAGTGGGTAGCCATTCCCTTCCCCAGGGATCTCCCCAACTCAGGGATTGAACCCAAGCCTCTTGCATTGCAGGCGGATTCTTTACTAGCTGAGCCACCAGTGAACCCTGGTGCTATGAGAGGAAAGTACCACAATTCCCCATATGGCTGGTCCTAATGTAATTTCAGAGACATTCTCATTTCAAGGCCAGGCTTTTAATACCAGATCCGTGACACTGCATCAGGAGGTAACTCGTGTGGGTGATGAGGCCGGGGCCTCCTTGCCCCTGTCTGAGGGTGACTTGGCTCTCCTGCTAAAGAGCTGGAGGACTGGCCCTACAGGCAGCAATATTTCAATTGCAGGTGTGTGATTCCTAGATGTGTGTTTTCTAATAAGGTTATAAAGTACTCTGGGATTCCTCCAGATGAAATGTATCCTATAAATGCAATTTGTAGTTTCATTTACCCTATAGTTGGGAGCTGCCTGGTGATTTAATTCTCAGTGCACTGTATTTTTTAAAGTGTATTTAAAAAGCATCTTTCATCTAGCGCCAGACTTTCTAAACTGCTCTCAGAAGTTTTCAAAACAAGGGGGAAATTCTACAGCAATTTTCCCAAATAACCACTTCTTACTTCTGGACTTATTTGTGCTTGGGACTTTATACTCTCGTGCTAGCCCCAGCCTTTGCGCTTTGTGCAGTAAAATTACCCTTCAGTATAATGCAAGATGCTTTAAGGCGAGGTATTAGAGGAGTGTGTGTGCCTTATTCAAAATTCCTAACTCTACAATTTTAAAAACAGAAATGCCTTCTGCAGCAACAGGAGTGGCCAACATATTTTAAGCATACTTATTTTCTGAACGTGTGAGAATGTAAATACACATGGTCTCTTTTCCTTATAGGGCTGTAACTTGACACACAAGGTAGAGCAGTAAAAATCCTGCACTTATGTTAGATGCAGGAGATCCTGCTTCATCTACAAATGTAACTGCATATGATTCTATAACTGTGAGCAAAGCACATCAGCTTTTGAAAAACCATCAATATGGTGATACTACAAAGCAGGGGTAAGCAGTTTCCTCTTCTGTTAAATAGACATCTCATGATTCTGTGAAGCTTATAAATTGACATCAAGATATGTAGACAGGTAACTTTATGGTGCCCTTGGGTTTACCATGATACAGTCCACTGAAACATCCATCATTTCTGTCTGCATGTGGTGACAGGCTTTATAAATCACTTAGATCAATTCCTCACCTAATACATAAATATTGCCCCCAAATTCCCATCTGATAGAGATCCAGCCTTAGTTAAACTGGTTTCCATTTTAGGTCAACCTTTAAGATTTCTTACATGTTTTGACAGTTTTTCTACAACTGGAAAGTTTCTTAATCAATTACTGCTGTCTTTGTTAGGTGACATAGCACCAGAAAGAGACTGTTGGGCCCACAAACTGAGTGGTGTGGATTTAGTTTGTAAGGCACAATGTTTCTCCAAAAGTGTTTTGAATTTTGTTAGAATCTTTCCATTGTGAAAAACTGACAATCAAAAACATTTTGTCATTCACTAATCCAGAGTTCTTTACTACTTTTGGCTCTTTGTACTGTCTTTGAAATTAATTTTCACTTATCTTTTGGTTAGATTTCTTTTCTGTCTTCTTTGAAGAAATGCATATCCCTGCATGCATCACAGCAATTTAAAGGTGGGCAAAGAGGGGTTCAGAGACTGTAGCTATATAACACATTTTTGAGTGAATGATCTCAGCTGTAGATGTGAAATTGGCAGATTGGTTTAGAAATGTGAGCAGCAAGTTACTGAAGTAGATTTCATCTTCTAAGTTCAGTGTTTCATTAAGAGGCGTCTCTGAACCCTTCCACAATTGAAGAATTACCCTAGATTCTTCTCATTTACCTTAATAACAGTAAACTCAGTATAATTCATCTGTCCCATTCTTCTGGGATTTTACTGTGTTCTTAAATGTGAATAGTATGAAGGCCTTTATCATAAATAAAAGAAATATTACTTTATTAAGACCCAGGATATATTTCTTTGTATTCACTATTTGGTTATACAATATCTGAAAAAGAGAGTTATAAAGGTATTTGACTTACAATGAAGATTTAAAAGGTACACATTTGTATATTTAGCAAAGCAAATGCAAAGTATACCTGCATTAGAAGACTGCTCACAAGGTATCCAAAAGGATAATTTAGTTATTTTATTATAATATGATCCAGGACCATCTGGGGCAGTTTATGGGCCTACAAATAAAACAAGGAATTAGTAGATCACCCTTATCGATGCCTCCATTTTATCTCCAAGATTCTGGATCATCTTTACTACCATTACTCTGAATTCTTTTTCAGGTAGAATGCTTATTTCCTCTTCATTTGTCTGGTCTTGTGGGTTTCTACCATGTTCCTTCATCTGCTGAATGTTTCTCTGTCTTTTCATTTTGTCTGATTTATTGTGTTTGGGGTCTCCTTTCTGCAGGCTGCCCCTCCATGGATGGGTTTGGACCAGTGCCTTACGGAGGTTTCCTGGCTGGGTATACTTGTGCCTGCGTTCTGGTGGATGGAGCTGGATCCTGTCTCTCTGAAGGGTAATGCCATGTCCAGTGGTGTGTTTGGGGATGTCTATGGGGTTAATATGGCTGTGGACAGCCTTTCTGCTAATGGGCAGGCTTGCGTGACCAAGGTAGATCATCTTTAAAAAGAAGTTCTCTGGGCTTTCTATACTTTTCGAAGGGGTCAAACATTTTATTTCTACTCAAAATATGCAGTTTTACTTTTTCATTCATTAATTTAAAAGTATTTGGAAATTTCCACTATGTGCCAGTCTGGGGGCCACTCCTAGATATTGACAACAATGAGTAAAAGCATATAGGGTACAGACTTTCATGGCTCTTTCATGGAAAGGCATTGCACAGATGGAAATGCTTATTCACATCTATAATGAACTGATGTAAGTTCTGAGGCAGAAAGAAATACAGTTCTAGATTTAAGGATAATCAGGTGTGTACTCAGCATCTTTCCAAAGGTAGCCCAACTAGTCAGGTTGGGATTCCAAGACTGACACCCCCTCCCTCCCTCTTCAAACAAAAGTAATAGGGACTGCATCATACACTTAGAATCAAACATCACTGCTAGCCTTCTAACTCCCTTCACTCTGGAACTACCCAGTCCTGGTAACAGCTTCAGAACCACATTGAGAAGGGGTATTAACAGGCCCTGGTCCAAGGTGAGCCAAAGCTGAACCAAGTACACACCTCTTCCAGGCTGCTAGGAAGTCTGAGGTGCTGGAGTCTGCCCCAGAAAATCCTCAAGAGCTGACTATGCACATCTCCTCCATTTTCAATGACATCCTGCTGATAGCTCCAAATTGGCTATATGTCATACAGATAATTTACATTCTGAAAACACTTAACATAAAATTTAGGGCTCCTCTACCTCAGTGTTCTTTACCACTCTGGATGTACCCTGCCCCCAATGTTTTTAAGTATCCTAGGGTCTGGAGTGTCAGACATGAGGCATAGGATGATTGATGTGCCAGAGTTATGGTCAATATTCCTATTATGAAGTAGGGAGGTCTGTCTATGCTAATCATTCTGGGTGAAACATCAGGCAGGTCTTCAGAAAGAGCTCAGTGCCCTTGGAACAGTCCTGTCTCCAGTCTGCTGGCCACCTACTTCCTGGGCACAAGTAGAGTGGGCTCATCATCAGAATCAGGGCCATACATCGGGAATCTACAACAGAAACTACAGGATTTTAACAACGCATGATTCCACATATGACTCAAAGCTGCTGGACAAGTATTTAACAAAACAGCATCACAAGGTATGTCTCTACTGCATAAATTTCTACTTTTTTTGAGAACACTGTTGTTCAATTATTCAATACAGTGTTAATGACTATTCACCATGTTATACATTCAGTTCAGTTCAGTCGCTCAGTCATGTCCGACTCTTTGCAACTCCATGAATCACAGCACTCCAGGGCTCCCTGTCCATCACCAACTCCCGGAGTTCACACAGAGTCGCGTCCATCGAGTCAGTGATACCATCCAGCCATCTCATCCTCTGTTGTCCCCTTCTCCTCCTGCCCCCAATCCCTCCCAGCATCAGAGTCTTTTCCAGTGAGTCAACTCTTCGCATGAGGTGGCCAAAGTACTGGAATTTCAGCTTCAGCATCATTCCTTCCAAAGAACACCCAGGGCTGATCTCCTTCACAATGGACTGGTTGGATCTCCTTGCAGTCCAAGGGACTCTCAAGAGTCTTCTCCAACACCACAGTTCAAAAGCATCAATTCTTCGGCACTCAGTCTTCTTCACAGTCCAACTCTTGCATCCATACATGACCACTGGAAAAACCACTAGACGGACCTTAGTCAGCAAAGTAATGTCTTTGCTTTCGAGTATGCTATCTAGGTTGGTCATAACTTTTCTTCCAAGGAGTAAGCGTCTTTTAATTTCATGGCTGCAGTCACCATCTGCAGTGATTTTGGAGCCCCCAAAAATGAAGTCTGACACTGTTTCCACTGTTTCCCCATCTATTTCCCCTGAAGTGATGGGACCAGATGCCATAATCTTTGTTTGCTGAATGTTGAGCTTTAAGCCAACATTTTTACTCTCCTCTTTCACTTTCATCAAGAGGCTCTTTAGTTCCTCTTCACTTTCTGCTATAAGGGTGGTGTCATCTGCATATCTGAGGTTATTCATATTTCTCCTGGCAATCTTGATTCCAGCTTGTGCTTCTTCCAGCCCAGCGTTTCTCATGATGTACTCTGCATATAAGTTAAAGAAGCAGGGTGACAATATACAGCCTTGACATTCTCCTTTTCCTATTTGGAACCAGTCTGTTGTTCCATGTCCAGTTTTAACTGTTGCTTCCTGACCTGCATACAGATTTCTCAGGAGGCAGGTCAGGTGGTCTGGTATTCCCATCTCTTTCAGAATTTTCCACAGATTATTGTGATCCACACAGTCAAAGGCTTTGGCATAGTCAATAAAGCAGAGAGAGATGTTTTTCTGGAACTCCCTTGCTTTTTCCATGATCCAGCGGATGTTGGCAATTTGATCTCTGGTGCCTCTGCCTTTTCTAAAACCAGCTTGAACATCAGGGAGTTCACGGTTCACGTATTGCTGAAGCCTGGCTTAGAAAATTTTGAGCATTACTTTACTAGCGTGTGAGATGAGTGCAATTGTTATACATTAGATCCTCACAATGAATTCACCTTATAACTGAAACATTGTCTCCTTTTACCATCTCCCTATTTCTCTATATTCTACCACTCACACACTCCCACAACCCGGTACCAGAAACCACCATCCACTCTCTGTATCTATGACTCTTTAAATAAATTCTACATATAAGTGATCAGTTCAGTTCAGTCACTCAGGCATATCGGATTCTTTGCGACTCCATGGACTGACTGAGGCATGTAGGCTTCCTTGTCCATCACCAACTCCCAGAGCTTACACAAACTCATGTCCGTTGAGTTGGTGATGCCATCCAAACATCTCATCCTCTGTCATCCCCTTCTCCTCCCACCTTCAACCTTTCCTAGCATCAGGGTCTTTTCAAATGAATCAGTTCTCCACATCTGGTGCCCAAAGTACTGGAGTTTCAGCTTCAGTATCAGTACTTCCAATGGATACTCAGGATTCATCTCCTTGCTGTCCAGGGACTCTCAAGAGTCTTCTCCAACACCACAGTTCAAAAGCATCAATTCTTCAGCACTCAGTTTTCCTTATAGTCCAATTCTAACATCCATACATTTTCCATTGACTTCTGGAAAAACCATAGATGGACCTTTGTTGACAAAGTAATGTCTCTGCTCTTTAACATGCTGTCTAGGTTGGTCACAACTTTTTTTCCGAGGAGCAAGTGTCTTTTAATTTCATGGCTGCAGTCACCATCTGCAGTGATTTTGGAGCTCAAAAAAAAATAAACTCTGTCACTGTTTCCATTGTTTCCCCATCTATTTGCCATGAAGTGATGGGACCAGATGCCATGATCTTAGATTTCTGAATGTTGAGTTTCAAGCCAGCTTTTTCCCTCTCCTCTTTCACTTTCATCAAGAGGCTCTTTAGTTCTTCATTTTCTGCTATAAGGGTGGTGTCATCTGCATATCTGAAGTTATTGATATTTCTCCTGGCAATCTTGATTCCAGCTTGTGTTGCATCAACCTGGCACTTATCATGATGTACTCTGCATATAAGTTAAATAAGCAGGGTGACAATATACAGCTTTGATGTACTCCTTTCCCAATTTGGAACCAGTCTGTTGTTCCATGTCCAGTTCCAACTGTTGCTTCTTGACCTGCATACAGATTTATCAGGAGGCAGGTGAGGTGGTCTGGTATTCTCATCTCTTGAAGAATTTTCCAGTTTGTTGTGATCCACACAGTCAAAGCCTTTGGCATAGTCAATAAAGCAGAAGTAGATGCTTTTCTGGAACTCTCTTGCTTTTTCAATGATCCAATGGATATTGGCAATTTGATCTCTGGTTCCTCTGCCTTTTCTAAATCCAGTGTGAACATTTGGAAATTCATGGTTCACATACTTTTGAAGCCTGGCTTGGAGAATTTTGAGCATTACTTTGCTAGCATGTGCAATGAGTGCAATTGTGCGGTAGTTGGAGCATTCTTTGGCATTGTAACCAATCACTATTTGTCTCTGGTTTCTCTCACTTAGCATAATGCCCTCTGAGGCTATCCACACTATTCCAAGGGGCAAGATTTCCTTATTTAAAAAAAATAATAATTAGGCTTCCCTGGTGGCTCAGAGGTTAAAGCGTCTGCCTGCAATGCGGGAGACCCGGGTTTGATCCCTGGGTTGGGAAGATCCTCTGGAGAAGGAAATGGCAGCCCACTCCAGTATTCTTGCCTGGAGAATCCCATGGAAGAGCCTGGTGGGCCACTGTCCATGGGGTCACAAAGAGTCGGACATGACTGAGCAACTTCACTTTCACTGTGTGTGTATGTATATGTATATACATTTATACATAATATCACATGTATATACATATAACATCATGTCTGTGTATAGATATATATGCCATTATATAAAACATTTTACATAGTTTTTCTTTACCCATTTGTCCATCAAAGAACACCTAAGTTGTTTGCATACCTTTGTTATTGTTATAACGCTGCAATAAACATCAGAATACAGATATCTCACCGCGATAATGATTTTGTTTCTTTGGATATATATGTACAGATGGGACTGCTGGATCATTTAGTTCTATCTTTAATTTATAGAGGAAGTTACATGCTGTTTTCATAGTGGCTTCACCAGTTACATACCCACTAACAGTACAGAAGATTGCTCTTTTCTCTACATCTTCATCAACACTTGCTATTTCTTGCCTTTTTGATAAAAGCCATCATAAGAAGTGTGAAGTACTGTCCATTTCGGTTTTGATATGCACTTCCCTGATTACTGTTGTGTACCTTTTCATGTTGGTCACTTGTATGTCTTTTTTGCAATGTCTATTCAGGTCCTCTGCCTACTTAAATTTTTTTTTCCCTCTATTGAATTCTATGAGCTCCTTGTTACCTTGGATATTAACTCTTTATTGGATGTGTGGTCTGCAAATATTTACTCCCATTTGGTAGGTTGCCTTTTCATTTTGTTGATGGTTTACATTACTCTAAGTTTTTTATTATTTTTTTTAGCTTTGTTGTGTTTGCTTTGATGTCTAATTCAAAGTCATGGGCAAGATCAATAGCACGGATCTTACCCCTCTAAGGTTTTCTTTTAAGTGGTTTATAGTTTGGGGTCTTAGTCAAGTCTTTATTCCATTTTGAGTTGTGTGTGTTTATGTGGTGTAAGATAGGGGTCTAGTGTTCTTCTTTTACATGTGGATATTCAGTTTTCTCAGTACCACTTATTAATCTTTTCCATTGTCTTTCTAGCCTTTATTTCATTTATTTCTACTCTGATATTTGCTATTTTTTTTCCCTTCTACTAACTGTGGGCTGAGTTTTTTCTTTCTCTAGTTCCTTGAGGTTTACAGTTAGGTTATTTGAGATTTCTCTCTTCTTAATGCAGGCATTTATTATTATAAACTTCCCTTTTAGAACCGCTTTTGCTGCATCCCATGTTTGGTATGTTTTGCTTCCATTTTCATTTATCTCAAGTGATTTATTTCCCTCTTGCTTTCTTCGATTGGTTATTCAGGAGCATGTTGTTTCATACCCATGTTGGTGTATTTTCCAGTTTTCCTCTTGTAACTGATTTGTACTTTCATGCCATCATGATGGGGTTTAAATAGGATTTAAATCAGCTTAAATTCGTTAAGACTTTTTTTGTGGCTTAACAAATGACCCTGAGTTCTCTGATCCTCTCATTTGCTAAACTGGTCTGCTATAGAACTGCTTATTGCATTTTTCAGTTCAGTTATTGTATTTTTCAGTTCCATGGTTTCTAGTTGGTACTTTTTAATAATTTTTCCCTGCTGAAATTCTTACTCTGCTCATGCATTGGTCTTCTTACCTCAGTGAGCATCACTATGACCAGTAATTTGAACTCATACACTTTCTTATTTATCAGATAAATCACTTATCTCTGTTTCATTACAGCTGCTTTTGGGAGATTTTTCTTATTTTTTGTTTGGAACATATAACCCTGTCTCTTCATTTTCCTTAACTCTATGTTGGTTTCTGTACATTAAACAGGCACTTCTATCTTGACAGACTGCCTCAAGTAGATGAACCCTGTCAGTAAGCCAGACTGAAGCTCCTACTTGCCTCTCAAACCTTTGTGATTGTCCAAGCCACCATCTTTGTAATTAGTGGCTCTAGGAAATTGAGGATATGCGAAGACCTGTCAGTTTCCCAAAGGCATGGGAAATGGCCTTATGCCTGTTCAGGCTCTGGGATGACTACTAACTGCTTGCCCCTTCAGCTCCCCAGTGCACTAATTGAAAGCTCAACTTTCAGGCAGCAGCTGAGAAAGTCAGGATGTTAGATATGCAGTCTAGCCCTAATTAAGGAGAAACTGGGAGCTGGGTATTTTGTCCACTTACACTGTGCAAAGCCAGAGGGAATAGTCTGTGGAATTATTTATGCACCCAAATAGAACTGCCTCTTTATTTCGTGTAGTCACTGGGGACTCAAGAATGTCAGTCCCTGTCAGCTTCTAGTGCTAGGTGACTTGGGAGTCACTAACAGTTGGGTGACAGCCACAACAATTGGGGTCCTAGATAGGTAGATATGCTCCTCCCAGGGAGAAAATGAACATTTGATTTTATCATTGGAGAAAACTGTAGGGAAACAGCAAAGGATGTGCCCACCAGCTCTCTCAGATTCCTCGGAGGATCTCAGTTAGCACCTGCAGCAATCCAAAGCCAGAACCTCAAGCGGCAGCTGGGGAAGCATGCAGTTATATCCCTTCCAAAGAAACAGGAAGATGAACATTTTCGCCTGCTCCCTGTGTGCTTAAGCCTAGGGAAACAGCTGCAGGAAGCATTTGTTTTGCCCATTTGAAAACTGCTTTTTGTGTTTGTTTAATATGGTCTTGTAGTAATGGAGTATTACTCAGCCGTTAAAAAGAATTCATTTGAATCAGTTCTGATGAGATGGATGAAACTGGAGCCAATTATACAGAGTGAAGTAAGCCAGAAAGAAAAACACCAATACAGTATACTAACACATATATATGGAATTTAGGAAGATGGCAATGACGACCCTGTATGCAAGTCAGGAAAAAAGACACAGATGGGTATAACGGACTTTTGGTCTCAGAGGGAGAGGGAGAGGGTGGGATGATTTGGGAGAATGGGAATTCTAACATGTATACTATCATGTAAGAAGTGAATCGCCAGTCCATGTCTGACGTAGGGTGCAGCATGCTTGGGGCTGGTACATGGGGATGACCCAGAGAGATGTTGTGGGGAGGGAGGTGGGAGGGGGAGTCATGTTTGGGAACGCATGTAAGAATTAAAGATTTTAAAATTAAAAAAAAAAAAAGAAGAGATAACAAGAATACAAAGGAGAACTGTACAAAAAAGGTCTTTATGACCCACATAACCATGATGGTGTGATCACTCACCTAGAGCCAGACATCCTGGAATGTGAGGTCAAGTGGGCCGCAGGAAGCATCACTACAAACAAAGCTAGTGGAGGTGATGGAATTCCAAAAAGCTGATGCTGTGAAAGTGGTATAGTCAATATGCCAGCAAATTTGGAAAACTCCGCAATGACCACAGGACAGGAAAAAGTCAGGTTTCATTCCAAGCTCAAAGGAGGACAATGCCAAAGAATGCTCAAACTATTGTACCATTGCATTCATTTCACATGCTAGCAAGGTAATACTCAAAATCCTTCAAACTAAGCTTCAACAGTACATGAACCAAGAAATTCCGGATTTTCAAGTTGGATTTAGAAAAGGCAATGGAACCAGAGATGAAATTGCCAAAACCTGCTGGATCACAGAAAAAAATGAGAATTTCATAAAAACATCTACTTCTGCTTCACCGATTACACTAAAACCTTTTGACTGTGTAGACAACAACAAGCTGTGGAATATTGGTAAAGAGATGGGAATACCAGACCATCTAACCTGCCTCCTGAAAAACCTGTATGGAGGTTAAGAAGCAACATTTAGAACAAGAAATGGAAAAACGGACTGGTCCCAAATGGGAAAGGAGTACATCAAGGCCGTATATTGTCACCCTGCTTATTTAATTCCTATGCAGAGAACATCATGCGACATGCCAGGCTGGCTGAATCACAAGCTGGAATCAAGATTTCTGGGAGATATCAACAACCTCAGATATGCAAATGATACCACTGTAATGGCAGAAATTGAAGCAAAACTAAAAAGCCTCTTGATAAAAGTGAAAGAAAAGAGAAAAAGTTGACCTAAGACTCAAAATTCAAAAAACGAAGATCATGGCATTAGGTATCATCATGGCAAATAGATGGGGAAAAATGAAAACAGTGATACTTTATTTCTTGGGCTCGAAAATCACTGTGGATGGTGACTGTAGCCATGAAATTAAAAGATGCTTGCTCCTTGGAAGAAAAGCTATGACAAACCTAGGAAGAATATTAAAAAAGCAGAGACATCACTTTTGCTGATGATGGTAAGCATAGTCAAAAGTATGGTTTTTTCAGGAGTCATGTACAGATGTGAGAGTTAGACCATAAACAAGGCTGAGCAGCAAAGAATTGATGCTTTCTAGCTGGGGTGCTAGAGAAGATGCTTGAGAGTCCCTTGGGACTGCAAGGAGATCAAACCAGTCAATCTTAAAGGAAGTCAACCCCCAAAATTAATTGGAAGGACTGATGCTAAAGCTGAAGCTCCAATACTTTGTCTACTTGATGTGAAGAGCCAACTCATTGGAAAAGATCCTCATGCTGGGAAAGATAAAAGCCAGGAGGAGAAGAGGACAACAGAGGGCGAGATGTTTGGATGGCATCACCTACCAAATAGACATTTTGAGCAAACTCAAGGAGATAGTGTGGGACAGTGAAGCCTGGTATGCTGCAGTCCAAGGGTTTGCAAAGAGTGGGACATGACATAGCTACTGAAAAATAACAATTTTGCATGAATTAAATATCACATAAATATCATATATATGACATCCAAAAAAAAAAAATATGGTCTTGTAGTACTTGTAAAGGCCTCACTTGAGTCCCCAAGTTGTTCAAAGGTGTGGACAAGCTCCTTCCAGGGATGAGACTCGGTTTTACCACTGGAGTGAGACAGAAAGGGAAGATAGGGTAAGTGTATACTGACTCCTCTGGGTTCCTGGGAGGATCATAGTCAGCAGTGAGATTAGTCTGATCAGAAGTCCAACCCTCAGGGACCAGCCCTGAAAGTACTTAGGCAAATTGCTTCCAGAAAAAGATCTCAAGAAAATTAGAGATACCAAGGGAACATATCATGCAAAGATGGCAATAAAGGACAGAAACGGTATGGACCTAACAGAAGCAGAAGATATTAAGAAGAGGTGGCAAGAATACACAGAAGAACTATACAAAAAAGATCTTCATGACTCAGATAACCATGATCGTGTGATCACTCACCTAGAGCCAGATATCCTGGAGTGAGAAGTCAACTGGGCCTTAGGAAGTATCACTATGAACAAAGCTAGTGGAGGTGATAGAATTCCAGTTGAGCTATTTCAAATCCTGAAAGCTGATGCTGTGAAAGTGCTGCACTCAATATGCCAGCAAATTTGGAAAACTCAGCAGTGGCCACAGGACTGGAAAAGCTCAGTTTTCATTCCAATCCCAAAGGCAATGCCAAAGAATACTCAAACTACCACACAATTGCACTCATTTTACACACTAGCAAAGTAATGCTCAAAATTCTCCAAGCCAGGCTTCAAAAGTATGTGAACTGAGAAATTACAGATGTTTCAAGTTGGATTTAGAAAAGGCAGAGGAACCAGAGATCAAATTGCCAACATGTGTTGGATCATTGAAAAAGCAAGAAAGTTCCAGAAAAACATTTATTGACTATGCCAAAGGCTTTGACTGTGTGGATCACAACAAACTGTGGAAAATTCTACAAGAGATGGGAACACCAGACCACCTGACCTGCCTCCTGAGAATCTGTATCCAGGTCAAGAAGGAACAGTTAGAACTGGATATGGAAAAACAGACTGGTTCCAAATCAGAAAAGGAGTATGTCAAGGCTGTATATTGTCACCCTGCTTATTTAACTTATACGCATGCCGGGCTGGATGAAGCATAAGCTGGAATCAGTGATTGCTGGGAGAAATATCAATAACCTCAGATATGCAGATGACATCACGCTTACAGCAGAAAGAACTAAAGAGCCTTTTGATGAAAGTGAAAGAGGAGAGTGAAAAAGTTGGCTTAATACTCAACATTCAAAAAACTAAGATTGTGGCATCTGGCAAAATAAATTCATGGCAAATAAATGGGGAAACAATGGGAACAGTGACAGACTTTATTTTTGGGGGGCTCAAAATCATTGCAGATGGTGATTGTAGCCATGAAATTAAAAGATGCTTCCTCCTCGGAAGAAAAATTATGACCAACCTAGACAGTACATTAGAAACCAAAGACATTACTTTGCTGACAAAGGTCCATCTAGACAAAGCATTGGTTTTTCCAGTGGTCATGTATGGATATGAGATTTGGACTATAAAGAAAGCTGAGTACCGAAGAATTGATGCTTTTGAACTGTGGTGTTGGAGAAGACTCTTGAGAGTCCCTTGGACAGTAAGGAGATCCAACCAGTCCATCCTAAAGGAATCTGTCCTGGATATTCATTGGAAGGACTGATGCTGAAGTTGAAGCTCCAATACTTTGGCCACCTGATGCCAAGAGCTTACTCACTGGAAAAGACCCTGATGCTGGGAAAGATTGAAGGCAGAAGTAGAAGGGAACAACAAAGGATGAAATGGTTGGATGTCATCACCAACTCAATGAACATGAGTTTGAGCAAGCCCCAGGAGATAGTGAAGGACAGGGAAGCCTGGTGTGCTGCAATCCATGGGGTTGCAAAGAGTCAGACATGACTGAACAACTGAACTGAACTTCAGGAAAAAGACTGGGTGATGGATGCTTTGCCAGGACCCTCTGCACTGAGCCCTGGGGGGATAGCCACAGCCAGTGCTCCCGTGCCTGTTAATGACTGCCTCTTCATTTACTATGGCCTGTGGGACTCATGAATGCAAGCTCTGTTGGCTTTCAGACCTAGGTGACTTGAGGGCCCTTCTCTCAGAGGGTAGCCTTAATAGTTAGGGCTCTAGATACATGGCCCCAAACTTTTGCTCAAGGTAAAGTTGGGAGTGGGGTTCTCTCCCCATTTATGGCCCTATGGCAGAGGTGGGGTTTTTGTTGAGAGTGTGTCTCAAAGACTTTCCTGTTTTGATTTTTTTTTCCCCCAGTTGCCTGATGTACAGAAGTCACTGAGCTAGTTTCTGAATTTCTCTCCGAGGGAACTGTTGTATGCAGCTGTATAGTCAATGTGTCCGTGGGAGGACACGTTCTCCTTCTCAGTGGCATCATCCATATTTTCACTTTTGACACAATTAAGGGCTCATTCTCCAACTAACCATCCTATTAGTCAGATTGGAAGGGTGTAAACTCTATTTTCCAGACTCCCTTGGAATTTAAAGATTTTTTTATCTGATTTAGACTCTGTTATATGAACCAGTTTAATATTTGGATGGCTTAAGAGAGGCAGTGTTAAGAAGCAGTGTTTAAATGTTTATTCTCTTTCTTCCTCCATGTTAAGAGAGGGTTTCCTCTCTTAACAATGTCTCATATCCAAGTTTACAAAGCCTGAATCAGAACCCCAGGGGTGTTCTTAAACTCTGAACTCTAGTATTGGCCTCTAGTGAATTAACACTCTTGTGAATCAGTCCTGTATAAATCTGGAAATCAGGCTGCAGACCAAAGCTACAGCTTTCTTCTCAAGCCCTTCAAATGATATTCTAACCACTTAGTTTTCTATGTTAAACTTTAACTTCTGAATGTAAATGGTTATAAGTGGTTTCTTTTTTCAACACATAAAATATTTGGAGTAAGAAGTTAACACAAAGATAATCATTTGGGATTATTTTACTTGGTTTGGATTAAAGGCAGTAATGGCATACTATCATTGGAAAAAAGAATATGCAAAATAGAGTGCATGAAATGATCAAAAAAAGTTACTTAAATTATCATACAATGTCACCTAGAATAAAGAACAGAGTTTGTTAAAACAATAGGTTTCCAAAATGAGCCTTGACAGAGACAAAAAGGAATACAGAGACTGTAAACTGGACTGGTGCCTTGTTAATTCCATCAGATACAGATTAAGAAAAGGGGGGAAGAGAAGGAGAAAAATAGGAAGGAAGGGAGGGAAGGAAAAAGAGGGAGTGGGGAAAGAAGAGGGGGCAGAGAGGCAAAACAAAGGATGGTGGGGGGAAAAGGAGGGTGCTTTGAAGAAAATGACAAAATCAAGATTGACAAAGTCAAAACGACAAAGTCAAGATTTTAAATTCTTTGCTTTAAGATATTACCATGTACCAGAAGCCTGTGCCTGCTCTAAAATGTTCTCTATTAGTGTGATACAGCTAAAAATCAAAGGCAGAGTCTGATCACATAGGCTATCAAATTAAAATATAGATCAAAGTACAGTGTCATCAACTGTCCTATACAATTTAGTGTAATTTTCCAGAGAAGTTTTTTCCCAGTTTCAATGAATATATCTAGGCAGATTCAAAGGAATCTGAACTCTCTGCCCTCCAAATCTACTGATCTTCTCATGTCAGCAGAAGCAGCCTCTCCTTCCTGTCTTATAAGGTTATTCTACTTTGTTTGGAAATTCCTTAAGTTCTCACACAAAGTAGTTACCTCATAAGCAAAAAAACCCACTATCCTCATGACATGCTACAGTCTCCTGACTTAGAATAATTGAACTCTGCATACCCAGGGGCCAATAACCAAAAAAAACCAACATGGGATGAGATAGCTTTACAGCAAAATTTTAACATTTTGCCAATGTATTTGGCTTGACTATGTAAAAAAAAAAAAAATGTGCAAGAATAGATTCCTGAGGTCCTAAATAGGAAGAGAGCTTCAATTTTTCAGGTTAGGTCTAATCTATCAATGGGTGTATATTTTCCAGAATTTGTAATTCAGTGTGCTAACGAAAGCATCTGGGAGTGCTTCTGACTAAGACTAGCTTACATGGAATGATATAAACATTCCAGAAAATTTTTATTATGATGGAAAAAAGAATACAAAGATTTAGGAAGATGAGAATGATGGAGTGGATTTGTTATCTACAGCTTACTTATCCTAACTAAAATTACACCTGTAGGAGAACCCAAAGAGCATACTCTTCACCAAAGCACTGACAAATGGACAAGTCAGTGCACCAGCTTATTATAAAGCACCACAGGGACTGTCCCTTACAGGCCAGCATTAATGTGGGAATATTCCTATTTAAATGGTCTGACTTATTTCATAAGTTGATGTATCTGCAAAAGAGAAATGTGGTGGTTAATGTTATGAGTCAGTTTTGACAGGACAGAGTGCTCAGTTATTCACTTAAACATTATTCCTGAATACCTTGTGAGGGTATTTACTAAATGAAGTTAACATCTATAGTCAGATGACTTTAAGGAGATTAGCCCTGATAATCTGGGTGACCCTTGAAAGCTTTAAGAGCAGAACTGGAGGGGATGACATCACCAATACAGTGACATAGATTGTTCCAGACTTTGTTCTCCCTCACAAGAAGAGCCATTCAAGAGCAAGATAACACTGAAAGAATCCTACAACATGGGGTTAAGGCTAAAACATCCCCCTGAACCATAAAACCCAAAACATACTGCATTAGAAGGTTAAGCGAAGTGGAAATATGTTGACTGATCACCTCTCTCCTAGGTCAGCTCAGCACCTTGCAGAGAAGTCGCCCCTTGAGCTTCTGGTTCCTCCAATGGGAAAAGACCTCAGCTCACTCCAGCACTGTGGGAGCCCCTATTCTGATCTCTCACTACTGGGACTGCAGGGGCATCTGTGGGACCCAGGCTATGGGAATTTCACTGGAATGGAGAAGGGGGCTTGCAACATACCAGCACATGGAGCTTGAAAGACAGAGTTCGTACTTCCAGTGCCCAGCAGATAGCAGTCAGAGGCTTTGCTCATATCCAATTTAGTGGCATACACTGACCAGAGAATCCAGCAGGGTGCAGATCTGCCTGATGTAGATTCTCTAATAAGGAATTTTGCTGGCCCTAAAGGTTGATTTGCCCACACCCAGGCAAGGAGCTTCCCAGGTGGCACTAGTGGTAAAGAACTCTCTTGCCAATACAGGAGACCTAAGAGATATAGGTTCTATCCTTGGGTCAGGAAGATCCCCTGGAGAAGGGCATGGCAACCCACTCCAGTATTCCAGTCTGGAGAATCCCCATGGTCAGAGGAGCCTGGCAGGCTACAGTCTATAGGGTCACAGAGAGTCAGACACGACTGAAGCAACTTAGCCGACAAGGAGCTTAATCACACCTCCACCTGCTGTGGAGAATGTCTTTTGGCCACTTCTGACTAGATGGGCTGCCAGGAACATTTGGAAGCTGTATAGCCCAGAAACTCTCACACCAAGAGGAAGGTAGGCAGAGTTGACTTCTTCCAGAGCAAAGCCAACACCGGGCACAGGTAGAGGAAATAATTCACAGCCAAGGCTAAGGGTGGTACTCAGCTCCTCCCAACTGGAGAACCTGTTTGGGAAACTGAGAGTTTCCTGGAGTGGATTCTCCTCCACCCACCCAGGCAGCCTCCACCCACCCAGGCAAGGGAGCTGAGACACAGCCCCACTGACTGTGGCTCCTGACCCTATCTGACCAGAAGGGCTGGGAAGAACCTCAAAGCTGTGCAGCTAGGGGTACTCAAGCCAATACAAGGGAATGCGGACCCAATGGTTTACAGAGCAAAGCCAGTGGTCCTCTTTGGCCAGGGAGCTTGGGGCATAGATCAAGTTAATGATAAGACAATAAACAGAGTTTTACCAGCCTTAGAGCTGCTTCTCCCACTGCATTCATACAAGGAAACAGGTCCATAGCCCATTCATTCCTGAATAAAGCCTCATCCCACATGACCAGGGAGCTGAACCAGAGCATAAGAGAAGCTGTATGGCCCATTCAATGATGCTGCTTACAGTAGCACTTGAACAGAGAGCACAGCCCACGACTTTCCTCATCTGCAGATCAAAACTGGTGATATCATGCGACCAGGGAGTTCAGTGCACACTGTTGCCTGTTTCAGGTTTCCAAACAGTGAGCTGTACAGGCCCTCGATTTACTTGCTGCCCTGACATGGCTGGGAAACTAATTCATAGCCCCATCTACTACTGAATACAGTATCCCATCTCAGCCACCTTGTGAGCCTGAGCAGAGAATCCAGGCAACTGTGGAGCCCATCCTATATATAGCCTATATCAGTTAGGTAGGGGACCAAGAAACCAGTCCTATCCAACTGCTCTCAGCCAGTGGCACAGCCCAACCTTGGAATTTAAATATTTGCCACACTCCCCAAACAGACAATAATAGCAGGTCCCTCTTGTTAAAAGGCATTACCATCAGACATGCCCAGAAACCCAAACTGAGTTGACTGGTGAAGATCTGTCTCTGTCAGAGCAAACCTGTAAAGTCTGCAAGAGGAACCCAGTTATGCAAATACAGAGATGCCAACATAAGGAAGAGTCACGAAAAAGCAGATAAATAGGACACCAAAGGAAATTAAAGGACTCTAATAAATGACCAAAGGGATGATACCTGTTGGTTGTTAAACAATTCATTTATCATTGCAACAAAAAGAAGACCTAGGAATAAACCTGTCTAAGAAGGCAAAAGACTTGTACACAAAAAAAACTATAAGACACTGATGAAAGAATTCAAAGACAAAACAAATAGATGTAGAGATATACCATGTTCTTGGATAGGAAGAATCAATATTCCAAAAATGACTATACTACCCAAAGAAATCTACAGATTCAATGCAATTCCTATCAATGGCATTTTTCACAGAATTAAAACAAAAAATGTTACACTTTGAGTGGAAACACAGAAGACCCCAAATAGCCCAAAGAATCTTGAGAAAGAAAAACAGAGCTGGAGGAACAATCCTCCCTGACCTGAGACCATACAAAACACTAGAGTGATCAAGAGAGTATGGTACTGCCACAAAAACAGAAGCATAAATCAATGGAACAGGTTAGAAAAACTAGATTAAACCCATGCACCTATGGTCGCCCAATCTATGACAAAGGAGGCAAGAATATCTAGTGGAGAAAAAACAGTCTCTTCAATAAATGGTGCTGGGAAAACAACAGCTACTTGTAAAAGAATGAAATTAGAACACTCCCTAACAACATACACAAAAACAAGCTCAAAACGTATTAAAGACCTAATGTAAGGACACTATAAAACTCTTGAAGGAAAACACAGGCAGAACATTCTTTGACATAAACCTGAGCAAGATCTTTTTTGACCCACCTCCTCGAGTAATGAAAATAAAAACAAAAATAAACAAATGGGACCTAATCAAGCTTAAAAGCTTTGCACAGCAAAGGAAACCATGAACACAATGAAAAGACAACCCTCAGAAAGGGAGAAGCTATTTGCAAATGAAGCAACTTGACAAAGGACTAAGCTCTAAAATACACAAGCATGCCTGAGAAACCTGTATGCAAGTCAACAAGCAATAGTTAGAATCTTGTATGGAACAACTCACTGGTTCAGGAATGAGAAAGGAACACAACAAGCCTGTTTATTGTCACCCAGTTTATTTAACTTATATGCAGAAAACATCAGGCAAAATGCCAGGCTGGGTATGTTACAAGCTGGAATCAAGATTGCCAGGAGAAGGATCAACAGCCTCAGATATGTGGATGATACCTCTCTAATGGCAGAAAGCAAAGAGGAACTAACAGCCTCTTGATCAGGGTGAAGGAGGAGAGTGAAAAAGATGGCTTAAAACTCAATATTAAAAAACCTAAGATCATGTCATCCAGTCCCATCACTTCATGGCAAATAAATGGGGAAAAGGTGAAAGCAGTGAGATTTCCTCTTCTTGTGCTCTAAAATCACTGTGGATGGTGACCAACCATGAAATTAGAAGACAACAGCCTCTTGGCAGGAAAGCTATGACAAACCTAGATAGTGGATTAAAAAGCAAAGACAAAGGTCCACATAGTCAAGGCTATGGTCTTTCCAGTAGTCATGTATGGATGTGAGAGTTGGACCTTAGAGAAGGCAGAGTGCCAAAGAATTGATGTTTTCAAACTGTAGGGCTGGAAAAGACTCTTGAGATTCCCTTGGACAGGAAGGGGATCAAACCAGTCAATCCTAAAGGAAATCAGTCCTGAATAATCATTGGAAGGACTGATGCTGAATCTGAAGTTCCAATACTTTGGCCACATAATGTAAGGAGCTGACTCACTAGAAAAGGCCTTGATGCTGAGAAGGATTAAAGGCATGAGAAGAGGGCAACAGAGGATGAGATGGTTGGATGGCATCACCGATTCAATGGACTTGAACTTGGGCAGACTCCAGGAGATCGTGAGGGTCAGGGAAGCCTGGCATGCTGCAGTCCACGGGGTTTCAAAGAGTCGGATACGACTTAGCAACTGAACAACAACAACAACCAATTACTAGTAAGGAGATTGAATCAGTGATTAAAAATCTCCTAACAAAGAAAAGCACAGGCTTCACTGATAAATTTTAACAAACTCTGAAAGAGGAATTAACATCAATCCTTCTCACAGTCTTCAAAAACATCTAAAAGGAGGAAATGCTCCCACACCCATTTCACAAGGTCAGCACTGGTACCTCATATCAAAACTGAAAAGGACAGCACTGAAAAATAAAACTCCAGGCCAATATTCCTGATATAGATGGAAAATCTTCAACAAAATACTAGCAAACCAAATTTAGCAGCACACTGAAAGAATCATTAATCATGATCAAACGGGATTTATCCCTGAAATGCAAAGATACACAATATGCACTATGCAAAAAAATCAATATGACACATCATATGAGTAAAATAAAATACTCATAATCATCTCAATAGATGCAAAAAAGCATTTCACAGAATTCAGCATTCATTCATGATTCAAAAACTTAACAAATTAGGCATATATTAGGAAAATATCTTAACATAAAAAAGCCCATAAATGACATATCAAGGCCACAGCTAACATCTTACTCAGTGGTGAAAGGTTGAAAGTTTTTCCTTGAAGATGAGAAACAAGACCACAAGGGTGTCCACTCTCATCACTTCTATCGTGGTACTAGAAGTTCTAGCTGGAGCAATTACATCCCCCCCCCCAAAAAAAAAGAAGAAAAGGTATCAAAATTGAAAAGGAAGAGGTTAAAATTATCTCTACTTGTAGATGCCATAATTTTATATATCAAAAAGGCTAAAAACTCAACCAAAAAACTGTTAGATCTGATCAATGAATTCACTAAATTGCAGATAAAATTAACATACAAAACCCAACAGTGTTTGTATATACTAACAACAAATTTCCTGAAATTATTACAAAAATATCAAAAAATAAACTACTTGGGAATAAAATTAACCAAGGATGTGAAAGATCTCTACTTTGAGAATGCAAGGCATTCATGGAAGAAACTGAAGATGACACCTAACAAATGAAAAGTTACCCTTTAGTCATTAACTGGAAGAATTAATGTTAAAGCATCAGTACTATCAAAATCTTCCTATAAATTCATGTCATCTCTATCAAGACTCCAATGGCATTTTTTATAAAAGTAGGAAAACACTTCTTAAGTTTATATGAAACCACAAGTGAAGTGAAACTTGCTCAGCTATGTCCAACTCTTTGCAACCCCATGGACTATACAGTCTACGGAATTCCCCAGGCAAGAATACTTGAGTGGGTAGCCGCTCCCTTCTCCAGGGGATCTTCCCAACACATGGATCAAACTCCAGTCTCCCACATTGCTGGTGGATTATTTACCAGCTGAGCCACAAGGGAAGCCCCATAAAAGCACAAAAGACCTTAAATAACCAAAGAAATCCTGAAAGAACCAAGCCAGAGGCATCACACTTCCTGATTTTAAGCTATACTATAAAGCTACAGTCATCAAGCCCAGAAATAAGGCAATGTACCTATGGGCACCTTATTTTTGACAAAGGAGGGAAGAATATATAATAGGGCAAAGAGAGCCTCTTCAATAAGTATGCTGGGAAAACCGGACAGCAACCTGTAAAAGAATGAAATTAGAATACCTCCTAACACCATACACAAAGATAAACTCAAAATGGATTAAAGACCTAAATGTAAGACTAAAAACTATAAAACTCTTAGAGGAAAACATAGGCAGAACACTAGATGACATAAATCAAAGCAAGTTCCTCTATGGCCCACCTCCTAGAGTAACAAAAATAAAAACAAAAGTAAACAAGTGAGACCTGATTAAACTTAAAAGCTTTTGCACAGCAAAGGAAACTATAAGCAAGGTGAAAAGACAACCCTCAGAATGGGAGAAAATAATAGAAAATGAAACAAATGACAAAGGATTAATTTCCAAAATATACTAGCAGATTATACAATTCAATATCAGAAAAACAATCCAATCAAAAAGTGGGAAAAAGACCTACACAGACAATCCTCCAAAGAAGACGTACAGATGGCTAACAAACACATGAAAAGATACTCAACATTGCTCATTATTAGAGAAATGCAAATCAAAACTACAGTGAGATACCACCTCACACCAGTCAGAATGGCCATCATCAAAATGTCTACAAACAGTAAATCCTGGAGAGGGTGTGGAGAAAAGGGAACCCTCTTGTACTGTTGGTGAGAATGTAAATTTATTAGACATTATGGAAGATGGTATGGAGATTCCTTAAAATACTAGGGATAAAACCACCATATGACCCAGCAATCCCACTCCTAGGCATATACCCTAAGGAAAACAAAATGGAAAAAGACACATGTACCCCAATGTTCACTGTAGCACTATTTACAATAACTAGAACATGGAAGCAACCTAGATGTCCACTGACAGATGAATGGATGAAGAAGCTGTGGTGCATACACATAATGGAATACTATGCAGCCATTGAAAAGGAGCACATGTTGAGTCAGTTCTAATGAGGTGGGTGAAACTAGAGCCTATTTCACAGAGTGAAGTCAGTCAGAAAGAGAAAAAGAGAAATATCATACACTAATGGCTATATATGGGGCTTCCCTGGTGGCTCAGCGGGTAAAGCACCTGCCCACAATGTGGGAGACCCAGGTTCAATTCCTGGGCTGGGAAGATCCCCTGGAGAAGGAAACGGCAATCCACTCCAGTACACTTGCTGGGAAAATCCCATGGACAGAGAAGTCTGGTAGGCTACAGTCCATGGGGTTGCAAAGAGTCAGACATGACTGAGCGACTTATGCTTACACTAATGCATATATATAGAATATAGAAAGATGGTACCAAAGAACTTACTTGCAGGGCAGCAATGGAGAAACAGACATAGAGAACAGACTTATGGACATGGGGAGAGAGGAGGAGAGGGTGAGATGCATGGAGAGAATAACAGGGACACTTACTTTACCATATGTAAAATAGATAGCCAGTGGGAATTTGCTATATGTCTCAGAGAACTCAAACAGGGCCTCTGTATCAACCTAGAAGGGTGGGATGGGAAGGAAGATGGGAGAGAGGTTCAAGAGGGAGTGGATATATGTATACCTAAGGGTGATTCATGTTGAGGTTGCACAGAAAACAATAAAATTCTGTCAAGCAATTATCCTTCAATAAAAATAAATTTTAGAAAAAAATCAACTAGAAACTGATGACAAATAGCAGAAAAAAAAATAACTACAGTCGTCAAAACAGTAGACCAATGAAACACCTTTGAGAACCAAAATATAAACCAAGTAGAGAGGGTTTACAAGGGAGGGAAGAATACTCAATGGAGAAAATGCAGTCTCTTCAATAAATCGGTCCTGGGAAAAGTAGATATTCACACGCAAAAAAGTGAAACTGGATCCCTATCTTACACCACCCACAACAACTTAAAATGGATTAAACACTTAAATGTCAACATAAAACCATGAAACTCCTGAAAGAAAACATGGGAATAAAGTTCCCTGATTTGGGTCTTGGTAATGATTTTTTGCATATGTCACCTGAAGCACAAAGAACAAAATCAAATATAAACAAATTCAGTCAGTTCAGTTTGGTTGCTCAGTCATGTTCGACTCTCTGCGACCCCATGAACTGCAGCACGCCAGGCCTCCCTGTTCATCACCAACTCCCGGAGTTCACTCAGACTCATATCCATCGAGTCAGTGATGCCATCCAGCCATCTCATCCTCTGTCGTCCCCTTCTCCTCCTGCCCCCAATCCCTCCCAGCATCAGAGTCTTTGCCAATGAGTCAACTCTTTGCATGACGTGGCCAAAGTACTGGAGTTTCAGCTTTAGCATCATTCCTTCCAAAGAACACCGAGGACTGATCTCCTTTAGAATGGACTGGTTGGATCTCCTTGCAGTCCAAGGGACTCTCAAGAGTCTTCTCCAACACCACAGTTCAAAAGCATCAATTCTTCGGCACTCAGCCTTCTTCACAGTCCAACTCTCACATCCATACATGACCACAGGAAAAACCATAGCCTTGACTAGATGGATCTTTGTTGACAAAGTAATGTCTCTGGTTTTGAATATGCTATCTAGGTTGGTCATAACTTTCCTTCCAAGGAGTAAGCGTCTTTTAATTTCATGGCTGCAGTCACCATCTGCAGTGATTTGGGAGCCCCCCAAAATAAAGTCTGACACTGTTTCCATTGTTTCCCCATCTATTTCCCATGAAGTGATGGGACCAGATGCCATGATCTTTGTTTTCTGAATGTTGAGCTTTAAGCCAACTTTTTCACTCTCCTCTTTTACTTTCATCAAGAGGCTCCTTAGTTCCTCTTCACTTGCTGCCATAAGGGTGGTGTCATCTGCATATCTGAGGTTATTCATATTTCTCCTGGCAATCTTGATTCCAGCTTGTGCTTCTTCCAGCCCAGCGTTTCTCATGATGTACTCTGCATATAAGTTAAAGAAGCAGGGTGACAATATACAGCCTTGACGTACTCCTTTTCCTATTTGGAACCAGTCTGTTGTTCCCTTCCTGACCTGTATACAGGTTTCTCAAGAGGCAGGTCATGTGGTCTGGTATTCCCATCTCTCTCAGAATTTTCCACAGTTTATTGTGATCCACACAGTCAAAGGCTTTGGCATAGTCAATAAAGCAGAAATAGATGTTTTTCTGGAACTCTCTTGCCTTTTTGATGATCCAGCAGATGTTGGCAATTTGATCTCTGGTTCCTCTGCCTTTTCTAAAACCAGCTTCAACATCTGGAAGTTCACGGTTCACGTTTTGCTGAAGCCTGGCTTGGAGAATTTTGAGCATTACTTTACTAGCATGTGAGATGAGTGCAATTGTGCGGTAGTTTGAGCATTCTTTGGCATTGCCTTTCTTCACCAATTCCACTCCTGGGTATGTATCCAAAGGAAACAAAAACACTAACTTGAAAATATCTGTACCCCAGTGTTCATAGTAGTATTGTATTTACAACAGCCAAGACATGACAACTACCTAATTATCCACCAATGAATGAATGAACAAAGTAGTGGTATAAATACACAATGGAATACTCAAAAGTGAGAAGATTCCACCATTTGGGACAGTGCAGACAGACCTTGAAAGCATTATGCTAAGTATACTAAGTCAGAGAAAGAATACAAATAGTATATGAATTCACCTGTATATATAGAATCCTAGAAAGATAAAAAACAAAGGAAACTCAAAGAGGTCAGACTCAGTGTTACCAGAGGCTGAGGGAGAAGAGCTGGAGGAAGGCGGTCAAAAGGCACAAATTTCCAATTAAAAGATAAATAAGCACTAGGAGTTTGATCTACAACATGATGACTATAGTTAACACTTATATAGAAAATTAAGTGTGGCTCAGTGGTAAAGAATCTGCCTGCCAGTGCAGGAAATGTGGGTTCAGTCCCTGGGTTAGAAAAATGCCCTGGAGAAGGAAATGGCAACCCACTGCAGTATTCTTGCCTACCTAGCAAATTCCAGGGCAGAGGTGTCTGGCGGGCTACAGTAAATGGGGTAACAAAAGAGTCGGACATGCCTTAGCAACTAAACAAACAACATGATATACAGAAGGTTAAGAGAGTTATCTTAGCACATTCTTATCATAGGAGATTTTCTTTATTCTTTTTTTGTATCTATATGAGGTGACAGATGTTAGCAGAAATCAAACCATGATGCTATGAGCCTGAAACTTGTACAGTGATGTGTGCCAACCGACTCTTAATAAAACTGGGGTGGGGGAGAACAAACTGAGATGTCCCTGAGTCAGAAGAAATTCCATCTGTGGACTGCAGTTAGCTCCTGCTTGAGAGTGGCCAGCCTGCTGGTCTGCCCTGCAGATCTGACTTCCCAGCCCTCACAATCATGGAAACCAATTCCTTGGTCTCTCTTCCCCACTGCTGCAGGCAGGAACAAATGACAGCACTAGAATCAGTAAGCATGGCTGCTGTAATAGAAATCAAGTCCAGAATATTAATCAAAATGTTTTGATAATTAGGAATCACTGGCAATGGCTTAAAATATTTCGGTGGAATACTGTTGCCAGATTTTTCTTTGAACAACAAACAAAATCCTATCAAGCTATAGGTCTGACCTGTGTGCACCTAACTTGAATCTCTATCATTATAATGAAGTGTCACCGCCTGAGTCACTTCCAGATTGGTTTTATCTAAACTGGCTTATATAAGACCTTTGAATCAGGAGATAAGGTATCCCTTTGACACTGTCACAAGTATGTAATGCAAAGCTTCTTTACAGCCTCCACAAAGGTGCTGTATCGCCTTACTAGTTACAGTCAACCAGGAAAGGACCTTGGCTCTGGGAGTCTGGACGCCAGCCTCAGACATGACAGGCTGAGGGCGTGGGGTCAGGAGATAAACCGAACTTCAGCCTAAGTGCATATCAGAATAGGCCAAGTGAGTCTGCAAATACACTCTAAGGTCATTTTCCTTGTGAATGCATTATTGGTACATACATACACTGCAGCTAACACAATCCTACCACTGGCTCCCTGACCAATGGCGTGAAGGCTGCTAAAATGAAAAGGGCATATTTGAAACCGCTAAAGTAATCCTTACCCATAAAACACAATATTGAACCTTTGGAAAAATGACAAAAGTGAGTACCAACATCAACTCTTGAGAAGATATAAGAGTGGTGGTCTGGGTTAAGTTGTGTCCCCCTCCATCCTCATCCTCAGTACCTCAGAATGTAACCTTATTTGGCAATCAGGTTGTTGTGCATATAATTAGTTAAATTAAGATAAAGTCAGACTGGTGTGGTTTCTTAATCCAGTATGACTGGTGTCTTTGTATTAGAAGAGAAGAGATACAGAGAAGAGAATGCTATGTTAACACAGATACTCACAGAGGGATGACCCCATGTGATGATGGAGGCAGAAACTGACGTGATGAGCTGCAAGCTAAGGAATGCCAAGGACTGATGTGCAGGGCTAGAAGCCAAGAAGAGGCAAAAAATGATTTTCCTCTGCAGATTTCTGAGGAAGCATGGCCCTGCAACAGCTAGATTTTGAATGTCTAGCCTCCAAGACTGTGAGACAATATATTTTCTGTTGTTTTTAGACACCCAGTTTATGATACTTTGTAACAGCATCCCTAGGAAAGTACAAGAGACCTGATCCTTTTCCTGTCTTCATTTAACTCCCATTTCATCAGTGAAAAAGTTAGATGGGTCTTGAAGAATTCAATATCTTAGCAGATCAGGTAGTAACCTCAATTATAGCTGACTAATCAGATGGGCCTTGCCTCAAGAAAATCAACAAAACCTCTAGTAAACAGTATGAAGTTACTGAGAAGGCAGATGGTTTAATATTAAGCCAAGTCTATCAGAATCCATTTTCTTTCTCTTGGAAGAGCCAATAGTATTTTTTACAATCTTAATTAATCTCTATGTTAACGTTCTAATTCTCCATCATACCTAGGTCCACAGGGATTTTCGTCATCTCACATTTCCATTGAACATTATCTGTCTGCTACATTAAAGACTTCGTGTCTACCGGACTTGATGAGCATAATACACATAATATCTCAGGAAGAAAAATGCATGCAAGATAATGCGCAATAAACCCCATGAAAATTCAAGGACATGCCAGTTTAGGGAAATTTCTGGATGTCTATTTCCAGGCATGGTGCATCTGTAAAGGAATGACAATTGCTTCACTCTGTCCTACCAACCACAGAGAAAAGGTTAAATCCTCAGTGGGCCTCTCTGATTTTGGATGCAACATAATCATATTTGGATGTGTCGCTCTATCTACCAAGTAACCTGCGCAACTTAAAGTAGAGCCTAGAGTAGGTGCCCCAGCTGTCCCAGATTGCGTTACAAGAGCTCTATCACTTGAGACTTCAGATGATCAAACAGTGCTTAAATATCCCATGAGCCAGAGTGAAGTCACTCAGTCATGTCTGACTCTTTGCGACCCCATGGACTGTAACCTGCCAGGCTCCCCTGTCCATGGGATTCTCCAGGCAAGAACACTGGAGTAGGTTGCCATTTCCTTCTCCGTGAGCCAGTGGAATGCTAAAGGGAGGCTGCCACAAACTCCATATGAGTGTTTCAGAGTTTCAAGCAATAAAACACTCTCTTCAACAACTCTCCTTTTGAGAAATAGCTCTGGATTGTTGCAGGTTTTAGTAGAGACTGGAGAAGTCTGTCACCAAAGAGCCAGGAGCCAGGAACCTGAACTACCCATGTTACACTGAGCATCATCCATGGCCCTAAGCCAGAGTAGCATCTAATGGCACAAGAATTTTGCATGAGCAGGTGATCGATATGTATCAGTTCAGTTCAGTCGCTCAGTCGTGTCCAACTTTTTGCGACCCCATGAATCGCAGCACACCAGGCCTCCCTGTCCATCACCATCTCCCGGAGTTCACTCAGACTCATATCCATCGAGTCAGTGATGCCATCCAGCCATCTCATCCTCTGTCGTCCCCTTCTCCTCCTGCCCCCAATCCCTCCCAGCATCAAAGTCTTTTCCAATGAGTCAACTCTTCGCATGAGGTGGCCAAAGTACTGGAGTTTCAGCTTTAGCATCATTCCTTCCAAAGAAATTCCAGGGCTGATCTCCTTTAGAATGGACTGGTTGGATCTCCTTGCAGTCCAAGTGACTCTCAAGAGTCTTCTCCAGCACCACAGTTCAAAAGCATCAATTCTTCAGCACCCAGCTTTCTTCACAGTCCAACTCTCATATCCATACATGACCACAGGAAAAACCATAGCCTTGACTAGACAGACCTTAGTTGGCAAAGTAATGTCTCTGCTTTTGAATATGCTATCTAGGTTACTTAAACCTGATGCACGATTTCTCTCCCTTGACCCAGATTTTTGGTCTCATGAGAAAGCTCCCTATGACAAGTTGACTGAAGAATAAAATGGCAACTGCTTTACCGACATTCTCTTCAAAGATATGGAAGATTTGTCCCTTTAGTGTGAAGTGACAATCATTAATAGAAAACAGAGAAGGATGCAGAAGTCTAGGTAAGTGCCACAGATGTTCTAATACATGCGGTCAGCGTGGCAGTTGAACTTGTCTTGAGGGTACAATAAAGGGAGCTTCCAACAAGTAAAACAGAGCTGACGAGGGGGAGGGAGTGGGTGTATGGAAAAAACGTAGCAGGGAGATTTTTCAGAAGAGACAAGGCAAACAAGTATTTGAAATTTGAGTTAGATCGGACGTTACTATGTGTTATCTAGTAAAGAGAATATACACATAAGTATTTAAGCCTTCACAAAAGAATCGAGCTTTTAAATGTTTTAAAAAACTAGAAATTCTTATGTGGAATTCTAACATTTAAAGTACACAAAAGCAAATACACTCTGATTGAATGGGAGACATGCTGGAAGCTGACTGCTTCCCTGTCTTGGTCTCCTTCCTACTGTTAAGCTGCCACTGGTTTAAAAACCATCAGTGTTTAAGTTTTTACTGAGAACAAAATTATACCCGCATTCTAAAAAACAGCATTGAATTAAAATGGAAGACAACCCAAACTTTCCCCAAAAATGTATTTGAAAATTGTAAAAATGGTAGTTATAAATTATCCTCCTATATATTTGGCAATTTTTACATTTATAAGTCTCTTGTTTTTTCTGCAGTCTCAAAGTTTCAGTGTGATTCCAGAAGCACAGAGTATTGTAAATGCTTGAAATAAGGATAAAATATTTGTTTACCAATTGTGTCTGGGCCCCATGGGGATTTAATAGTCTTATCTTACACCTACCTTGAAGGGGGAATTAACATTTTAGTAAAACCTATAGCAGATTCTAAGGCTTTGTGAAACTAAATTTGTTTTGGGGGATTCAATACGGATTTTGTAGGAAAAAGGAGGAGAGGGCTGTATTTGCATGCCATACAAAAATACTCAGTATAACTCCCCCCTTAGACTTCTGACTTCCATCTCCAAAGTTCTAATGCATCTACAGTCATGCTATCTCCCTCCCATCCTTTCAGAACTCAGAGTTCAGAACTCTCTTGACTGGATTTCATCAACACTTCTATTCTCAGGTCTTGCTATTCATATAGTCTTTCCCTTATTTCTTCCCCTAGATACAGAGCCTTACCATTTGCTCAACAAAGAATGCAGTCTCCCTACACTCCATTTTTCTGAGAAGTCAGTAAATAGCTGATTATTCTGTCACTTTTTTCTATCATATTTTTAACTTACTTCGGTCCATGTAACTGGTGGAACAAATCTCCATTGACACCCAGTTATATATTTTTCCCACCTCCTTCATTAATTATATAGTTCCTACCTACCCCTACCTATGACCTCTTCCTGGCATTATTACAGCAAACTTCATAATACTATACAGGCAGAAAAAGCTAGATTAAGTCATAGTAACAAAGGATCCAAAATCTTGGTGATAGGAAAAAAAATCTAAGTATATGTCTTGCCCTTTCTGCATGCCTGCTGTGGCTTCCCACCACACTCCAGAACTTAGTCTGATGAAGCAAACACCATCTCAAACATTCCTGGCCTCAGTAACAGGAGCAAAGAGAGCTCTGCTGGCGGGGAGGTGGGGGTGCGGGGGTGAGGTGTTTTGAAAGCAATAATTGAATGCACAGGTTCAGATGTGCTATGTATCTTCTTATAGCTTATTACCCATCCACAGAGAGGCCAAAAAGCACTTTATTCTATATGTGAGGAGGCGGAGCCAGAAATACTTGCAGTCATCATTAATGATTACCACGCTGTATTAATAACATCTCAACCCACCTCTCATTTTTCTCCACCACAAATGCAGAGGTGTAATCTCTAAGGTTTTGACACTGTTTGTTCCTTGCCACTTATTTTATATCTTGCAGGGATGTATTGCAAAAACAGCTCTTTCTACTCTACTATCTCCTTTTTCTCTTTTGAATCTCGAGTTTCCTTTTTTCAAAGTATTGTCAACAAAATATTTTATACATGCTATAGAAGAGCTGGAGGATGAAATGGGGAATTTTGCCAAATTCACTCTAAAATGTTGTCTGAAAGCTTTCTTGCATGAGAATTGTCAGAAAATAATCTGAAGATTCTCAGTCTCTTCAACTACCCCAAGGAAAGACAAAAGCGAGCCAAAGATTTGTAGTGGATATAAACCAAAATGGATTTTGTCACTTCTATCATTTAGTCTAAAAGTGAGAGGGGTGTGCATGTGTGAGTGCTTGCTCACTCAGTCGTGTCTGAGTCTCTGCAGCCCCATGGACTGTAGCCCACAGGCTCCTATGCTCATGGATTCTCCAGGCAAGAATACTGCAGTGGCTATTAATGCTTTGGCCCAGATTCATTTGTCAGAACATACAGTTTGAATCTCAAACCCTGAACAAACGAAACTCAATAAGGTGAAGAATACTGCAGTTACAAATATGGAGGAAGAAAGATTAAGAAAAGGGACGAAGTGAAAGTGGCCCAGTCGTGTCCAACTCTGTGACCCATGGACTATACGCTCCATGGAGTTCCCCAGGCCAGAATACTGAGTGGGTAGCCTTTCCCTTCTCCAGGGGTCTTCCCAACCTTGGGATTGAACCCAGGTCTCCTGCATTGCGGCTCTTTACCAGCTGAGCCACAAGGGAAGTCCGAGGGTAGTGACTAAAGAGGACATTATCTGTGGTGATGGTATCAGTGATTGAAAGTGGAGAACAGAGTTAGGAAGAAGGGACTGAACCAAATACACCTTCACAGAATTGTGTGTATGTTCTTATCTCCAAGTAGAGTCTTCCTTAAAATCATTAAGAAAATAAAAGTAACCTAGAGTGAAAAAAAAAAAAAGAATACTAGAGTGGGTAGCCATTTCCTACTACTGGGGAACTTCCTGAACCAGGGATCAAACCTGCTTCCCTTGCATCTCCTGCATTGTTTTTTTTTTTTAACACTACCACCACCCAGGAAGCCCATAGTGAGGGGGCAACAGTAATTCACCACTGGCTTATAATCGATTTGTAAAAATTTCTCCTTTCTATTTAGATTGGAGTTGATTGGTAGCTAACCTCAGATATGCAGATGACACTACCCTTATGGCAGAAAGTGAAGAAGAACTAAAGAGCCTCTTGATGAAAGTGAAAGAAGAGAGTGAAAAAGTTGGCTTAAAGCTCAGCATTCAGAAAACTAAGATCACGGCATCCGGTCTCATCACTTCATGGCAAACAGATGGGGAAACAGTGGAAACAGTGGCTGACTTTATTTTCCTGGGCTCCAAAATCACTGTAGATGGTGATGCAGCCATGAAATTAAGACGCTTACTCCTTGGAAGGAAAGTAGTGACCAACCTAGACAGCATATTAAAAATCAGAGACATTACTTTGTCAACAAAGGTCCATCTAGTCAAGGCTATGGTTTATCCAGTAGTTATGTATGGATGTAAGAGTTGGACTATAAAGAAAGCTGAGCACAGAACTGATGCTTTTGAACTGTGGTTTTCGAGAAGACTCTTCAGAGTCTCTTGGACTGCAAGGAGATTCTACCAGTCCATCCTAAAGGAAATCAGTCCTGGGTATTCATTGGAAGGACTGATGTTGAAGCTGAAACTCCAATACTTTGGCCACCTGATGCAAAAAGCTGACCCATTTGAAAAGACCCTGATGCTGGGAAAGATTGAGGGCAGCAGGAGAAGGGGATGACAGAGGATGAGATGGTTGGATGGCATCACCGACTCAATGGACATGGGTTTGGGTGGACTCTGGGAGATGAGGATGGACAGGGAGGCCTGGCTGCTGTGGTTCATGGGGTCGCAAAGAGTCAGACATGACTGAGCGACTGAACTGAACTGACTGGTGGCTGGTATTATAAATGATTTTTTCATCAGAACATCCAATACTGATTTGAACATAGTAGGCAGTTCCAAGCTGTCAGTTACACTGTTCAATAAGACACTAATTGCTTCTAGGAATGTTTGAACAGGCCAGTAGAAGGAATTTTTTTTTTTCCTGCAAAGACCCTTTCTTGATTAGATTTGATGTTAATACTCTATATAATCTACTTTCACAACTTTATAAGTATGCATTATTTTGCCAAATTTTAAAGTGGAAGAAAATGTTCTTAGAAAGATTAAATTACTTTCTCAGTTGTAAGTGATGATTTGGTCATCAGGAAATCTACAACAAGAATTCATGCTTTCTGAACATAAATCCAGGATTGCTTCCTTTAAAAACCTGTTATAACTCTTGAAGCCAGATGTATCAGTTAGGATTGAGTTTCGCTGCATATACCCAGAATGGAACAAGACAGAAATTCTCTTTTCCTGTTGCCTCTATGGGGAGGTGGGCAAATTTGAGCTGCTGTGACCACCCTATGGAATGATTCAAGACCCCTGCTGCTGTCTTCATTCCTCATCACTGAGGAAGGCTTTCTTATCTCTCCTTGCTATTCTCTGGAACTCTGCATTCAGATGCTTATATCTTTCCTTTTCTCCTTTGCTTTTTGCTTCTCTTCTTTTCACAGCCAATTTGCTTTTATTCATTTCTTTTTCTTGTGGATGGTCTTGATCCCTGTCTCCTGTACAATGTCACAAACCTCCATCCATAGTTCATCAGGAACTCTATCAGATCTAGTCTCTTAAATCTATGTCTCATTTCCACTGTATAATCATAAGGGATTTTATTTAGGTCATACCTAAATGGTCTAGTGGTTTGCCCTACTTTCTTCAATTTAAGTCTGAATTTGGCAATAAGGAGCTCATGATCTGAGCCACAGTCAGCTCCTGGTCTTGTTTTTGCTGACTGTATAGAGCTTCTCCATCTTTAGCTGCTAAAAATATAATCATACTGATTTTGATGTTGACCATCTGGTGATGTCCATGTGTAGAGTCTTCTCTTGTGTTGTTGGAAGAGGGTGTTTGCTATGACCAGTGCATTCTCTTGGCAAAACTCTTATTAGGCTTGCCCTGCTTCATTCTGTATTCCAAGGCCAAATTTGCCTGTTACTCCAGGTGTTTCTTGACTTCCTACTTTTGCATTCCCATCCCCTGTAATGAAAAGGACATCTTTTTTGGGTGTTAGTTCTAAAAGGTCTTGTAGGTCTTCATAGAACCGTTCAACTTCTGCTTCTTAAGCATTAGTGGTTGGGGCAAAACTTGGATTACCATGATATTGAATGGTTTGCCTTGGAAATGAACAGAGATCACTCTGTTATTTTGAGATTGCATCTAAGTACTGCATTTTGGACTCTTTTGTTGACTAAGATGGCTATCCGTTTCTTCTAAAGGATTCCTGCCCATAGTAGTACATATAATGGTCATCTGAGTTAAATCCACCATTCCAGTCCATCTTAGTTCGCTGATTCCTAGAATGTCGACGTTCCACTTCCAATTTGCCTTGATTCATGGACCTAACATTCCAGCTTCCTATGCAACATTGCTCTTTATAGCATCAGACCTTGCTTCTATCACCAGTTACATCCACAGTCGGGTGTTGTTTTTGCTTTGGCTCCATCCCTTCATTCTTTCTGGAGTTATTTCTCCACTGATCTCCAGTAGCATATTCGGCACCTATGGACCTGGGGATTTAATCTTTCAGGGTCCTATCTTTTTGTCTTTCATACTGTTCATGGGGTTCTCAAGGCAAGAATACTGAAGTGGTTTGCCATTCCCTTCTTAGTGGACCACATTCTGTCAGACCTCTCCACCATGACCCGTCCATCTTGGGTGGCCCCACATGGCATGGCTTGGTTTCATTGAGTTGGTTAAGCTGTGGTCAATGTGATCTCCATCTTCAATCTCCAGTAAATAATGTTTAATCCAGAAAATTACTAAGAAATTATAGTACTGCATTTTTATCAGTTGTGAGGTATACTCTTTCACCACCACCTTTTCACATGATGTATCTTACTGTCAGTAGAATCAGTAACATCAGTGAGGAGAAACTTATCATTACTTGTCACCTGCCCTAACAGCCAGATTCTGTTGCCCAAGTTTACCATAGATGACGCATAGGTGTTGCCTTTTGTTGTTGTGTTAGTTGCTCGGTCATGTCCGATGCTCCATGACCCCATGGACTGTAGCCTGCCAGGATCCTCTGTCTATACTGGAGTGGGTAGCCATTACCTTCTCCAGGGTATCTTCCCAACTCGGGGATTGAACCTGGGTCTCCTGCACTGCAGGCAGATTCTTTATCATCTGAGCCACCAGGGAAGCTCAGACGTTGCCTACATGGAGACTTACATTAATAAGAGCTCCAGAACCTGAGCCTCTTTTGACTGAGGAAGGACAAAGCTCCATGCTCTGCCACACCTGGATAAATTTAATAATTATTTATTAATTATTCTTTCATTTGCTCCATAATTCAAAAGTATTTATTGAGTACCTAAAAACAAGTATTGTACTGGGCCCTTAGGACATGCCAGATACCATGTCTTTGCTTTCATGGGTTTGGCACTCTTCTGGAGACAATGTGACACGGAAAACAAATTATATAAAATATATATATATATACCAGAAGTGCTAAGTGCCAAGAAAAGTAAAACAGGGTATGTGATAAGGGGTGTGCTGTGGGGAGCAAGGTCATCTTGGAATTTACAGTCAAAGAAAGTCTGGTAGGTGATACCTGAGTGGATACTTAATTGAAGCAGAGTGCCGACGTGCATGCCCAGAGGAAGGACACTCCAGGCAGCAAGGGATTTTTTAAGCTCTCTCAGACCCAATATTTGATCCAGTGACAAAAAAAGAAAAGAGCTATCAAACCATGCAAATACATGGAAGAAACTTACATGCATATAGCTAAGTGAAAGAAGCCAGTCTGAAAAGGTTCTCCACTGTGTGATTTCAATATATGACAGGCTTGAGAAGGTAAAACTGTAGCAACAATAAAGGATCAATGGAAAGATACTAGAGGTCTGTTAGGAAGGAACTATGAATAAGTGGAAAGCAGGGGATTTTTAGGGCAGTGAGCTTATTCTCTATGATGCTGATAGTGAACGCACCGCATTAAGCATTTGTCAAGACCCACAGAAGGTACAACAGAGTGAACCCTAATGTAAACTATGGACTTTAGATAATTATAATATATTGGTATTGGATCAACTGGAACACATGTACCACACTAATGCAAGTTGTTAATAACAGGAATGTGTATGCGTGTGAGAGGTGGAGAGAGCAGGGTTGGGGAAAGGGAGTATATGGGGAATCCATTCTTTCAGCATAGTTTTTCCGTAAATTCTCTAGAAAGCCTTAAAAAAAAAATAGCTAGGGGAAGAAATACGCATAAAAGGATAAGACGAATTTGTGACTGCTTTTGCAATCTACCACAGCATCAAAGACCATCTGCCAAACCTCTGGATTCATCTCTTAATTCATCTCGCCAGCCTTCTGGTCAAATGGCCTAGCAACTCCCAACCCAAGCTCTGAATACAACTGTGTTTCTGCACCCTGGTACATTTCCTGAAGTTCTTCTCTTAGCTCGAGGGCTCCAAACTCCCCTTCTCTGTGTATTAAAGTTCTTTTCATTTCTTAACCAGATTCTCTTATTTTCTCCATAAATCTTGTTTTTATCCTTTAGTCAAAAATGCTCCTCCTCCTTTTCTTTTCCAACAACATCCTGCAAGTGCCTTATTATTGACCCTGGTTGACCTTATGTTATGCCGTATTGTATGTTTTTGAATCTGTTCCCCTTGAGGGCCAGTTCTTTATCTTAATTTTCTTTGATTCAGTTATAACACTAAGCACAGTGCAAGGCATGTAAGTGGGACCAAGTGACTGTTAATTGGAAACAGTAATTTAAAACATAGAAGTGATAATTTAGTCACGAAAGTCTTGTTTTCTTGGTTTTCCAAAGTATTTTCGATTTCCTGGTCCTCTTTCACTGCTAATGACCCAAATTACATTTTATTTGTAAAATACAGAGAATAATATGGAGAGACAGTATATGTTATTAAGTTACACAAACGATAATAATAGCAAATGATTTCACGTAAAGTATGTAGTGGAAAGGGAAATCAGATCTATTGAATATAAAAAAATATCACATTTAACTAATGGGCTGTGGTGAAGGAAAATACATATAAATTATTAGCTATTAGAGCTAGCAGATTCCTATTGTAATTGACAATGCTAACACTACAAACACAGAGTTTCATGAGAATGAATTTGGAGTCAATGCTATACCATTTGGGGGTATATTTTTCTTTATTACCTTGACAATCAGAAACAGTGGGGATTTGAGTTGCTGATTTTAATTGATAAGCAGATTGCTTTTTGCCAACTATTGAGCTCGAATGGCCAAGGTCTGCTCATTTTTTCAACATCATTTCTGTGTAATTGAAATAAAATGATCAATTATTCTTTTAAGCACAGCATCTGTGTTTCGAGGGCAAGTTAAGAACGGATGTAAAAATTGATTTTGTGGATGAGTCTCAGAGGGGTACTGGCTCTTTCCCTTCAGGAAAGTTCCCATCTTTGAGCAGAAGGCAGCTGCTAGAATTAGGGCACAAGTGGCAGATATGTGCAGGTTTAGTACACAACCTATGGAGCAGTTTTAAACTGCAACTGACATAAAGTGAGAGCTAATCTAGTGCCACATTAGCTGAGAAAAACAAGTGACCTAAAGAGAGCAATAACTACTCAGTGTTACACACTTAGAAGGGAAAGAAGGCCAGGACCCTAACAATACACAGCCTGTCCCGCTGCCACTATGAGGGACATGTGGAATAGGGACAAGAACCAAAGGGGAAAAATCTCCGTTGATGGGAAACTTTATCTTCTTCAAAATTAGGTAACAGCTTCACATAATACCCTGGGCTTTGTAATATACGCTTATTAATACAAATGTTTGTAGGGATGTGCTTAGTGATAGAAAATGGTGCTTACAAATGTATGTATTCTATTGTATCTGTATGCATATCTGTATTATTTAGAGAATGTATGTCCATCTATATATCAGTTCAGTTACTCAGTCGTGTCCGACTCTTTGCAACCCCATGGACTGCAGCATGCCAGGCTTCCCTGTTCATCACCAACTTCAGGAGCTTACTCAGACTCATCTTCATTGAGTCGGTGATGCCATCCAGCCATCTCATCCTCTGCCATCCCCTTCTCCTCCTGCCTTCAATCATTCCCAGCATTAGAGTCTTTTCAAATGAGTCAGTTCTTCACATCTGGTGGCCAAAGTATTGGAGTTTCAGCTTCAACATCAGTCCTTCCAATGAATATTCAAGACTGATTTCCTTTAGGATGGACTGATTGGATCTCCCTGCTATCCAAAGGACTCTCAAGACTTTTCTCCAACACCCCAGTTCAAAGGCATCAATTCTTTGGAGTTCAGCTTTCTTTATAGTCCAACTCTCATATCCATACATGACTATTGGATAAACCATAGCTTTTACTAGACGGGCCTTTGTTGGCAAAGTAATGTCTCTGCTTTTAAATATGCTGTCTAGGTTGGTCACAACTTTTCTTTCAAGGAGCAAGCATCTTTTAATTTCTTGGCTGCAGTCACCATCTGCAGTGATTTTGGAACCCAAGAAAATAAAGTCTGTAATTGTTTCCACTGTTTCCCCATCTATTTGCCATGGAGTGATGGGACCAGATGCCATGATCTCAGTTTTCTGAATGTTGAGTTTTAAGCCAATTTTTTCACTCTCCTGTTTCACCTTCATCAAGAGGCTCTTTAGTTCTTCACTTTCTGCCATAAGGGTGGTGTCACTGGATATCTGAGGTTATTGCTATTTCTCCTGGCAATCTTGATTCTGGCTTTAGTTTCATCCAGTCCAGCAATTCTCATGATGTACTCTGCATATAAGTTAAATAAGCAGAGTGACAATATACAGCCTTGACGTATTCCTTTTCCAATTTGGAACCAGTCTGTTGTTCCATGTCCTGTTCTAACTGTTGCTTCTTGACCTACACACAGATTTCTTAGGAAGCAGGTCAGGTGGTCTGGTGTTCTCATCTCTTGAAGAATTTTCCAGTTTGTTGTGATCTACACAGTCAAAGGCTTTGGCATAGTCAGTAAACAGAAGTAGATGTTTTTTCTGTATATACATACATAAATGCATGTATATCCATATATATACATAAATGCATGTATATCTGTACTTTAGAAAATGTATGTATATCTGTATATATTCTATTAGTTAGAAAATAGTATTCACAAATGTATGTATTCTAAAGTGTATATGTAGGATCAAGATAACACCAGAATAAATAATCTGTAATAGTAAGAAAGAATCTTAGGTTATTGCATATAGCCCAGAATGTAGGGGGAAAAAATGAACAAGGCTATGATATGCATAAACCCAACTGACTTAATATTCTACATGACATCCAAGACATGCCTAGTTCTAAAAGCTCCACCGATTCACTGACATCCCCAATTCTGATTAAAAGGAAACCCTCCTGTTGTTTCATTTTCAGTGATGGAGGCTAGAGTTCATATGATCCATTCCTCTGCTGTGAACACCAGCCCAAGCAGCCATCTGTATCCCTCCCCAACCCAACACACATACACACACATTGCACTCCATCTTCAAGGGAGGAAAGACAAAATTCTTCATTTACCAAAACCATAACAAAAGTATTTAGTTGTTTTGGCCAGTGAAAGTGAAGGTGAAGTCGTGAAGTCATGTCCAATTCTTTGCAACCCCGTGGACTGTAGCCCACCAGGCTCCTCTGTCCATGGGATTCTCCAGGCAAGAATACTGGAGTGGGTTGCCATTTCCTTCTTCATGTTTTGACTAGTAACTGAGCCAAATTTTATACTGCTGTTACTGTTACTACTGCTGCTGCTACTATCTGATTCCAAGGCAACACATAATCTAGGCTTAATCGTTATGCATAATGAGTTTGTTGTGATATACTGTAAAGCGCTGAATGTGGAATCATATTCAAGAGAGTTTGGCTTATTTACTCATCTCCCTGAATCTCCACTTCTCCCTCTGTAAAATGGAGCAGTAACATTTACCTCAGGATTGTTGTAAGGAATTGATGTGCAATAATTAACAAGTGGGTGGTGATGGATAAATGTCAGTATCTTCTGCGATCTCCTTCTAAACCCTTCCTGTGAGTGTCTCCACTCGAGATAAGATGATGCAGCACTTGAATCAGTGGGTTGTACACCTGCCATTCCTTCCTACTCTGAGTGATGGATGAAAACGTGTTATCTCTTTCTAAGCAGCAGCTGCTGTTGACTGCCACACAAGTGTTCCCGGAACATGTTGTGAGCAGATAGTGATGCTTTATTTCCCATAGTCAGCTGACCATTTCTCTGGAGAAGTGAAAAACCCAAATACGGTATGTGAACCAATGCAGTCAACCTATTCAGAATTTGGACCTGGATGGATACGAGAGTGATCACATCCTTAACTACCCCATTTCCAGCAATGCTGCATGCTTATGAAGCATTCAAAAGCCCATTCGTTGTAATTGTGCATTTAAAATGCCCCAGTTTTTATGTTTATCTCTAAAGCCAATTATGTTTCCAAATTTGTTTAGCAAGTTTTCTCCCAGGAAATTTCCAGTCATTCTCCAGATTTAAGCTATTGTATGACTTTTTATCTCCGTTCACCATTCTTTCCTATTCTACTGGCCACCAAGAAGTTTGTTAAAAAATTTGAGATGAATATTAACATGAATCCTGTACTAGCACTTCTGCAGAGAGGCAGAGTAATCTTGGAGGCAAGTGGGATACAGTCCTGATCGTCTCTCTGTAGGGGATCTATATCAGTCAAGCCTCGCTTCTCTCAATTATGAAACAGAGAGAGAATGTATTCTGGTAAAGAATGGTTGATGCTTAAGTGAACACATGAAAGGAAAATGCCTAGAACATAGCTGATGCTCAACTTTTCTATGGGTCTTCCTTTTCTACACACCGATTTGCTCAGCCTATCTTCCTGGTCCCCCTTGTTAAAAACTTACTTTGAGCCTCTTGCCTATTTTAACTCAGCCCTGTCACAATTTCAGAGAAGCAATTTGTGAGCAAGTAGCTGCAGAAATACCCCCAGCTATGTAATTTCAGAGCTCCAGTGCTTGGTGGCGGGTTTGGGAAGGATGGAGCCTTCCTGGGAAGAAGCAGTGACACTGTGGCACCACCCCCTATGAGACCACAGGCGGCCTGACAGACAGGAAGATTTTCCAGGTGCCCACTGGGCTCAAAGCACCTGATTAGGCTCAGTGAGGGCAGACAAAGGAAAGAGATGATGGACCTCCTGCCTGGCTGCTCCTCCCACCAACTGCTCAGAAGCCTGAGAGAAGCCAGGGAGTCAAGGTTAGCTGGAAGATGTCATACCACAATGCACTCTACTCAAGGAGAGCTCATTTTGAGCGGGCAAGTATTGTTAGCACAGAAAATATTCATTCCTGGAGTAAGGAAGCTGGAAGTTAACCAGATTCAGGGCACTCAGGGGGCCTTGTAAATCACAGAGCTGTTGAACAACCTGAAAAGTCCACTGAGAACAGTGAGAGTATGTATTCCAGTCACAAAGGAGCACAGCAGCTTTTTGTAAACCCAGTGAAGGTAGATGCTGTGCGATCACTTCACAGAGAGGACAAAATCTAGGACAGCAGCTACAATAAAGCCACAGAGAAGCCACAGTCCTCCTGGTGTCTTTATTTTTACTCAGTCCTTAAGTTTTTGGATTTGTCATTTGTGAATGTTGCCTGATCAAAAGGAAAACCTCTTGTGTGAACAAAGCAGGGCTGGGGAGAGCAGGGGCTAGTTTATCTCTGTGATGGATCCATCCCTCTGCCTTGCCTGAGGAGCTTGGAAGAGCAGACTGTTCCAGCTGGAGATAATGGGGAGCATGATCGCCCTGCTGTCTCAATTATTTCTGAAATGCAAAAGTGCAAGGGCAGATTTGTGTTTAGGAAAAACCCAAGAATTCCCACACAGTTGTGGGCTTTGTTCTCCCAGTTTTCTTCTCAGAGTTCCACTCTTTCTGGGAGAACTAGATTCTCACAGAAACTGAACCAAAGTGGGAAGATTCATTCAGGTGGATTACATGCCAGTTGTTTTTCGACAAATCTTTGAAGGTGGATGTGTAACAGACATTTCTAATTATTTATAATGACACTTCTATTACTAAGGCTCTTTTCTCCTAAGGACTTAGATTTCAGCGTGCTCTAGGCTACTGCTATTCATCACAGGTTATTTGTTTAAAAACTGAAGTTGGATATGCAATAGGCAATCTAAAATCTCATTTTATGCATCTTTCTATTATTAACATTTTTATATTACCAAGAGTGACTACTTTCCTGTGTCAATTATATTTATTTTTTAAAGACAAATTTCAAAGTTGTAACTTAAAAGATTTAAAAGCAAAGTCAATAACAAACCTAAGTATAGGAGAAAGGATTCCAGATTTGAGACAAAACATTAGGTTTAGTTTAACTGTGCCACTTTAGAAAATGTTATTTACCCTTTCCAGCCCCAGATAAAACAAGGATGAAAATGTCTATGAAAATGAAAATGTTGTGCTTAGTAGAGTTGAATTGTAGCTATAAGAGTTGAATGTGATCAATTAAATACACGAAAGCTACCAGGTGAAACAGTTTATGATAATTAGTGTTTTCCAGGGTAGTGGTTCACGTTCACAGACAGAAGGATAGCTTTAAAGAGAGGTCCCATATTTGAGGACCATGGACAAAGTTTCAAAGATGGATTTCTCCAGGAAGTCCACGAATACCCTGAAAACAATGAGCAAAACTTCGGGGCACCTGTGTATGTTAGGACTCTGAGTTGCAAGTGACAGAAACTGAACCCATATCAACTTACCCAGACAAGAAAGTACAGGTAGAAGCCTGGGGAGCTTGGAACAGGTGGAACCAGGGCTTGGATTACAGCCAAGTTGCTTGCCCCACTTGGTAGCTGTTCCTTTCTCAAATGGGCATTATTTGTAAGCAGATAGGGTTGGGGGTGGGGGTCCTAGAGAAAGAGAGCCAGGCATGGCTTTCTTTACATAAGAGAAACTATTTTGGCCGTAACCATTTTGTGATCCAAGCCTAGCTAGAATGCTTGCTCTTGAACAGGTCTCAGTAACGGATGTTTTTAAGGGAATGCAGAAACAAAGGAAAAGTAGTCAAGAAACAATCATTCAAAATACAACAGAGTCCTGGTTCCTTCTCAAGGGATATACACAACAATCTGATACAAATCTGAGTTCTACAGGAACTAGGTCCCCCCACCCAGGTGGAGGATGGAATGATAATGTTGATGCCCCAAACTTCAATCAACCAAAGCTTGGACTCTGGAAATCTTTGCCCCAATTCTATGATGAATTCAGCTCTGCTCAAGCCCCTTAAAGTACACATGTACCCTTTTGTCAAGGGTTCCTTCATTTTGGTGTTGGGGAGACACTATTTTGTGAAAGATCCCTCATGTTCTTCATACTTTGCTGCAAGTAATAATAAATCCCTCCTCCCGATCTCTGGGTTGGTTGTGTCTTTCAGCAAACCTAGTTTTTGGATAACATATTCACTTTTACATGGCTGACCAGCTTCTCAAAAACATGTTGAGGGGCATGGATTCAGACTATCACTCACCCATACTCGAGAGGAACTGGTTCTCTCTCTTCCCAAGAGGTCTCAGGAGACGACTCCTTGGAAAGAGACTTCTGTCTTTTTAGAACATCACTGTGACCAGGAGGCAGAGTATTGAAGATGCTAATGAGTACCACTTGCACGACGCAGAGTTAGGAAAAAGGAAAGCATTTCCCAGGAGAAAAGGAGATTGAGTATGGGGAGAGAAAGTTCACATAAATGGACTATTTTGTGGGAATTCTTTATCAGATTTTCTAATGTTTACATTCACCATAGAAGAACCACACCTATCTACAGATTTGAAAATTAAAAGCATGTTTCCTCTTGTGGAAATGTCTTAAGGCAGGTATTTCTTAAAGAAATCCAATGTTCTGTGATATATAAAAAGTTTTCACTTTAGTCCTGTGATTAAAAAATTAAGTTACTCACTAATACCTTCACATAAACAAATAATCCAATTGACATGCACAGAAGACTACAATTAAATTCTCAGTGGGCATCTTAGGTTCCATAAAATGGCTAATATCTGTAAATAGACATCCATTAACGTCCACAAATATTTGAATACTTGTTATGCATAAGATTTTGAGCTTAGATAATGTAAAAATATAGTTGACCACTTTGAGGAAACATCCTTAATATTTGTGATGATTAATTTTACTCATCAACTTAGCTAGGCTATGGTGTCCAATCACTTGTCAAACACCAATCTTGATGTCACTTTGAAGGTACATTTTAGACGTGATGAACACTTCAATCAGTAGACCCAGGAAAGTAGATTAGTCTCTATACTGTGCACAAACTCACCTAAACAGCTGAAGGCCTTAAAACAAAAACGGGTTTCTCAAAAAAGCAGTGTGGCCTCAAAACTGCAGCATAAAAACCTCACCTAAGTCTCCAGTCAGCAGATTCCCAGCTTGCAGATTTTGGACTGAATACTGCAACACTATGCCAAAGCCTTTGACTGTGTAGATCACAATAAACTGTGGAAAATTCTGAGAGAGACGGGAATACCAGATCACCTGACCTGCCTCTTGAGAAATCTGTATGCAGGTCAGGAAGCAACAGTTAGAACTGGACATGGAACAACAGACTGGTTCCAAATAGGAAAAGGGGTACATCAAGGCTGTATATTGTCACCCTGCTTCTTTAACTTCTATGCAGAGTACATCATGAGAAACGCTGGGCTGGAAGAAGCACAAGCTGGAATCCAGATTGCCAGGAGAAATATCAATAACCTCAGTTATGCAGATGACACCACCCTTATGGCAGAAAGTGAAGAGGAACTAAAAAGCCTCTTGATGAAAGTGAAAGAGGAGAGTGAAAAAGTTGGCTTAAAGCTCAACATTCAGAAAACGAAGATCATGGCATCTGGTCCCATCACTTTATGGGAAATAGATGGGGAAACAGTGGAAACAGTGTCAGACTTCATTTTTTTGGGCTCCAAAATCACTGCAGATGGTGACTGTAGCCATGAAATTAAAAGAGGCTTACTCCTTGGGAGAAAAGTTATAAGCAACCTAGATAATATATTCAAAAGCAGAGACGTTACTTTGCCGACTAAGGTCCGTCTAGTCAAGGCTATGGTTTTTCCTGTGGTCATGTATGGATGTGAGAGTTGGACTGTGAAGAAGGCTGAGCGCCAAAGAATTGATGCTTTTGAACTGTGGTGTTGGAGAAGACTCTTGAGAGTCCCTTGGACTGCAAAGAGATCCAACCAGTCCATTCTGAAGGAGATCAACCCTGGGATTTCCTTGGAAGGAATGATACTAAAGCTGAAACTCCAGTACTTTGGCCACCTCATGAGGAGAGTTGACTCATTGGAAAAGACTCTGATGCTGGGAGGGATTGGGGGCAGGAGGAGAAGGGGACAACCGAGGATGAGATGGCTGGATGGCATTACTGACTCGATGGACGTGAGTCTGAATGAACTCCAGGAGTTGGTGATGGACAGAGAGGCCTGGCGTGCTGCGATTCATGGGGTCGCAAAGAATCGGACGTTACTGAGCGACTGAACTGAACCCTGCCTTCAATTTCCAGCCTGCTGTACAGATTTCAAGACTCACGAGCCCCACCATCATGTGAACCAATTCCTTAAGGCAAATCTCTTTCTTTCTCCTACTGGCTTTGTTTTTCTAGACTCTGGCTAATACAAGATCTCTAAAATATAGAGAGTATCAGAAATTGAGCCGAAAACCCAAAAATTAAATCAGCAGAAGAAGCAGACCTTCTGCAAGGTCACCTACCTTGGCGCGGACCTCAATCACCCGCTGGAAAACATCTCACCAGCAGCGCAAACAATGGGGATAGCGCGGCGGGCAGAAGAGACCTTTGCAGGAAGCCTGCTGTGGGCCAACGCGGCTGCGTGAGGCCGAAACCCAGGTGCCGCCCACGAGAAGCCTGAGGTGGTAAAGGAGCACGTGTGGGTCATTATCGTCCTGCCTGAGATGGTGGTTAGCGTGGGGAGGAGTCGGTGGGCTACAACAAGAGCTTTCAACCAGGTGCAAATCAAGCCTGTTGGGCCCCTACCTGAGCAAGTTCTCGAACACCTATAGGGCCGTGAAGCTCTTGGGGGCCGCGGGGAGGTGGGGGGTAGGGTGGGGAGGAGACCACCCATTTCTGTGCTCAAGTAGCCTGCTCTGCTAATAAAGGCACAGAATTCTCAAAAAAAAAAAAAAAAAAAAAAAAAGACAGTTCTGTGACTGTTTCACATAAAAAGAAATGCAAAAGATACTTAATGTTCTTCAAGATTAGGGAAAGCACACTAACAGTAAATTAAAATATCTATATTACATATCAGAACGACAAAAAAAGAAATAGTTTCAATTTGTATTAGTAAACAAATGAACTCTCTTATTAGGTAACCACACAGAGATAATTTTTTTAAACCTGTGGTCACTTAATTATATTAAGGTAATTAAAGAAAGAGACTTTCAGTGTGAGAAAACAGAGAAAAGATATGCAAAGTAAAACAAATGTAAAACTGCTAGCTTAAATTTGAATTGGAAACTCATTTTTATCTTAAAAAACAAGCACATTTCTTGACTCTGTCCACAGAAAACACCTAATAGCAATGAGAAGCTGTGTGGTTTGTGAATATAATTTCTACTAAAATATTCCAGGGCTCTTGATGAAATAAGTGTTTATAGCTAGGCCTGGGGCAAATGATGGGAACATGAACTTGAGACATCTTACTGTAACAGGAAATAAGGAGTTTATCTAGACCAATGTCCTCATATCAAAAGAAAACAGAAACCAAAATGTAAAGTGCTCTCTCCCCATTGGCCTAAAATCTGGAGCCCTATACCAAGGTCACAGGTGTGGAGCCTTGGACCACAGTCACAGAACAAAAATCTCTGGAACTTACCAAGCCCCATAGCAACTGTTGCCTTGAGCCTTGTGATCTAAACTGGCCAGGTCCCTGACCCCATGTTTGGTAAAAATACTCACGCTATTACCCACCCTGTAGCATCCTAACCAATCACCTAATGCCACCCTTCTAGAAGGAATTTTCTCTGTCTCCAGGCTATAAAAATTGGCTGCTAGCCTGTGAAACGGTTTTGCTCTCTCTTGAGCAGGCCTGCTGTTCTAACAGCGTCTCCCACTCTAAGAATTTTGTTTTCCTCTCATTTTGCCTTGTGTTTGGAAATTCTTTTTCAGCCTGCACACAGACCATGATAAATAGGACAATGTAAGCATCAAAATAATAATAATGCCAATGATAGATTGAAATGCATATGATATATAAAAATCCATTAGCTCATTAATATTCCTGAGGAAAAACTATTCCTTGGTTACCATTTGGAGTTCGTAAGACCCAATGCTGTTCTCTAAAAACGGATGCAAGAAGAACCAGGCATCTAATCTTCCTTTCCTATAGAAATTTTAGTGTAGGGTAACTAAGTAATTAATGTGTATAGTTATTTATAGAAGACTCTCCTCTAATATTGGAGAAGGCAATGGCACCCCACTCCAGTACTCTTGCCTGGAAAATCCCATGGATGGAGGAGCCTGGTGGGCTGCAGTCCATGGTGTTGCTAAGAATCAGACACGACTGAGCGACTTCACTTTCACTTTTCCCTTTCATGAATTGAAGAAAGTGGCAACCCACTCCAGTATTCTTGCCTGGAGAATCTCAGGGATGGGGGAGCCTGGTGGGCTGCTGTTTATGGGGTCGCACAGAGTCGGACATGACTGAAGTGACTTAGCAGCAGCAGCAGTTCCTCTAACATATGCCGAAATAATGATATAATTAGAAAATCACCATTTGCAACCTCCAGGTTATCAATAGAGCTGGAAAAAGGTCATCAATGGATGTTCAACCATTTGTTAAAGATTGATAGGGAAATTCATAAGAAATACTTTGAACCCCACATCTAATCATCATTAAAAGTGTGACTACCACTTAACAAGTGTTAGTGAGAATGTGGAAAAATTGCTACCCTTGTGCACTACTGGTTGACATGTGTACAACTGCTGTGGAAAACAGTACAGCAGGTCCTCAAAAAATTAAAAATAGAATTACCATATGATCCAGCAATCCCACTTCTGAGTGTATATCTACCAAAATTGTAATCAGGGTCTTGAAGAGATATTTGGACACCTGTTTTCATAGCAGCATTATTCACAATAGCTAAAATGTGTGAGCAACGTAAGTGTCCACTGAAGGATGAATGGATAAGCAAAATATAGTACAAGCAATGGAATACTATTCATGCTTAACAAGGAAGGAAACTCTGAAAATGTTACAAGATGGATGAACCTTGAGGTTATAATGCTGGGTGAAATAATCCAGTGACAAAAGGCAAGTATCCTGTGATTTCTCTTGTGTGTGGCATTTCTGATGGTCCAAATCATAAAGACAGAAAGCATAATGGTGGATGCTGGAGGCTGGGGAAAGGGAAAGCAGGTTGTTGGTTTACAATAGTTTTAGAGTTTTACTTTCATAAGATAAAAAGTTGGGATGGAGAGTGTTGACAGTTGCATAACAATATAGATGAATATGATACTCCTGAACTGTACATTTAAAAGTGGTTATGCTGGTATCTAGGTGGTGCAGTTGTAAAGAATTGCCTGCCAATGCAGGAGATGCAAGAGACATGGGCTCAATCCTAGGGTTGGGAAGATACCCTAGAGTATGAAATGGCAACCCATCCCAGTTTTCTTGCCTGGAAAATTCCATGTACAGAGGAGCCTGGTGGGCCACAGTCCATGGGGTCACAGAGAGTTGGACATGGCTGAGCAACTGGGCACAGCACAAAGTACAGCATGCAAGTACATTTTATGCTATATATATTTACCACAATTTTTTAAAAACTGGGAATATCAGGCATGAACCTCCTGATGTGATACAAAAGGAACTACATATCACAACCTACAAAAGAGTTTGCCTAGATAATCGCAACTAAATCTACTCAAGCATCTGCATTTAACCACGTGTTCACAAGGAATGTATGTGTATGTTCTCAGTCACTAAGTTATGTCAAACTCTTTGCGACCCCATGGACTGTATCCCACCGGGCTCCTCTGTCCATGGGATTCTCCAGTCAAGAACATTGGAATGGGTTGCCATGCCCTGCTTCAGGGGATTTTCCTGCCCCATGGATCAAACCCACATCTCCTGCATTGGCAGTCAGATTCTTTACTGCTGAGCCACTTGAGTTGAATTTGGAATGATAAGCAGATTGAAGTTTGATAGGAGAAGGGAGGGCTTAGAGGAAAGCATTGAAAGCAGGGACCATATCACAAGAATAAATGAGGAGCAAGCTGTTCCTGTAGGAAACAATAGGCATAGAGCTGCATTCTGGAAGACCTTGAATGTAGATGTGAGAAGACACAAATAAATGAAAATAATGGCAGTCACTCATGAGTGCTTTATAGGGGCAAGGCACTGGATTTCTTGTGCTCATTTATTTCTCAGTAATCTTGTATGAGAGGCATTGCTTTCACTGTTATGCAGATGAAGAATCTGGGGCTTACAAAAGGATAAGTAATGTCCTCAAGGACATGTGTACTCACATGCTCAGTCATGTCCGACTCTTTGCGACCCCCTGGACTGTAGCCTGCCAGGCTCCTCTGTCTGTGAGACTTCCCAGGCAAGGCTATTGGAGTGGGTTTCCATTTCCTACTCCAAGGTCCCCAAGGACACTCAACACTTACGATTTCAAAGGTTCAATGTCATTGCTTTCTTGACAGTAGAATAGGAAATTCTTTTTTTTTTTTTTTTTTTTTTTAGAATAGGAAATTCTTGAAGAAATTACTGCTTATACCTCTCTAGCTAAAATGCAAATCACTCTTTGTGACTTGTCCCTGGATTATTTATTTGTCATATACTATATTTAATTGATTCAAAATACCATCAATTACAAGACTCAATGATTTCATGTACTGAGAAAAATGCTGTCAATTAGAGTAAAATACAATGTTTCATTATTTAGAATTTTTACTTGCTACCCATTGAAGGAATTCCTATGGTATTGTCACGCGAGTGTATGTTCCTCGGTTCTTTGTCTCATCACAACAAAGATTTGGAGTGACAGATATTAAAGCCCTCGGCGCAACACAGCTCTTGGGTCTTGGACAAACCGTGTTATAGCTCTTAGGCAAATCAGTGTTACAGCTCTATTTTATTTAGAAGATAGCAGGAGAATCCATCCTCGAAGCATGAGGGCATGCCAACCCAAAGACTTGAAGGGAAGGGAGTGGAGGAGCACGTGGGGGAGGGGGAGGGAGAGAGAGAGAAAGAGCACACTCACATGGGAGAGAAAGAGAGAAAGAAAGCGCTTTGGCTCCTCCTTTTATATGTTTTTTCCTCCATCTAGGCCTGCGCTATGTAAATTGGGCTTAGCCAGGAGTGCTGTTTGTTCTACCTGAAGTCTTCACTCTGGTCCTCGGACCTTCTTTTGTTCTATTTTTGCGGGCTTTCCCCTTCCTTGTCTTTTAGCCACCGCCATTTTGGACTCCTTTTCCCTATTCTACCTACCTAACAGTATTATTCAGACATTTATTTTGCATCACATATCACTGTTATTATATATAAAATTAATGATATTAGCAAACTATGTTGGCTAAGGATTCCTAAAATTTCTTAGCATTCAATGTGGACTCTCCTACATTGCTTTTCAACTCAGTCTATATTGCTTTTCAACTCTCCTACATTGCTTTTCAACTAAGGTCTATATTCTTCTATACATTTTCCTTTGTGCCATCAAGAGCCAAAATATACTTAAAGTCCACTGGTGTTGGATACTTGTCAGTTTTGCCATAATATATAGATACAGATAGTCTACTTTTGAGTTCCATTTAGAACTTAATCCATTTTTTTTTCATGTCCTTCCCACCTCCTCCTGCAAATGCCTTTATCCTATGAGTTAAGAGTGTTTCTTTTTTTCCTCCGATATACTGAAATTTAATTTTGCAAGTTTTGATGCTATAAATTTTCATATTTTCTTGTAAAATGACATCTATGGCACAAATGCTGTGAGGCAAAATAAGGTGTCATTGGGCATAACTTGTATCTTGATTACAGAGGTGTTAAAATGTGCGAAAGAAAAATTCAGGCCTTAGCATTGCTAAATATGGTAGTGGAAAATAACGTATTTGCTTAAACATTATGAGATGTGGAGACAGAACCAGCTGGAAGACTGACTGGGTTAAATCAATCCTCTCTTGAATTACTTACTTCCAGTGTTTCAGCAACACCCTCCCTTTCTCCCTAATTTCTCCCTGTCTTTCCTTTCTTCCTTCCTGCACATACTTATTGAATGTCTGTCAGGAACTAGACATTAGTATAGGTGCTTGGAAGTCATTAGAAAGAAAAATAAGGATCACACCCTTATATATTTTGATTTTAATCTTAAGGAAGAGAAACATCTGAAAAGTGTAGAGAAAAAGAAAGATACTTTAGATGAGTGAGTTATGCAAACAAGTCAACAATCAAAACAAAAACATTTTTTCCTACAATCAATTTAGACTCTTCAGAAATTACTTTCTGATCTTTATATTATTCATTTGCACATTATGTGAATAAATTATGTATGTGTGTGTATTACTCTTTAAAATTGAAATACACATGGAGCTATTTGTACAGAACATCATATATTCGTCAAGGTGAAGAAGAAAGACTTCTGCCTAAAATGATGATCAGTGAAATGCAAAAAAGGCAACAGCATGAAAATGAAACATAAATGAGGTTTATAAAATTATCTTGGATATATTTCTCTGTGGTGTTGTTTTCAGCCCAGATGATCTCCACCCCCCACCTTTAGCACATGAGTTCTTGTTTAAATAAGATACCTTTGGAGTTACTTTGCTGTAATGTGTGTTATGAATTTTATTTTTCCTCCCTTAAATCCATGGAGAATATGTATCCTCCCAAAATGCATTTAGTCATTTTGAACTTGAAATATTTCCTTGGATTCTTCATATAGGAACAAATCTATTATTTTGTACAGGGAATATTTTTTTTTCCTTTGCTTGATATCACAGGATAAAGAGCACATTATTTTCAGCAATTTAAATTTAAATGAATCAATGTGGTAACTCTGATTTGCCTCTGTTCCTTCACAGCCATATATAGTAGTTTGCATTAATCAAATTAATAATAAAGGGATTAAAATTGCTAACTTCTAAGGGAAGGATGTGTTAGTGGTATTAAATGTTGCACTTGGAATGATTGTTCTTGCATGTTAATTATTAGCTGCCTGAGATACAGAAGAAGTTCAAGGAAATGATACTCTAACTGTGTGTTACCTTAATTTAGGAAAAGTTCCTTTAAAGGATGAAGTGCATTGCATTGGGCTGTCTAATCTGACTGTGCACTAGTTTAGATCAGTGACCTCCAATCCTTTAAGTCCACTATCATTGGCAGTCATTGGGAGGCTTCTGTAAAGCTGTTTACAAAGTTACATATCAAGAAACAACAAAAGATGCATTTGTTTACAAAATCGAATTTGTAATTGTGTGCAATAGAAAGGTCATCTCATTAGTTGTAGTGGTGAACAGATAATTTGTGGCATCCTGTTTTTGGTGTGTGGGTAGACTTAAGAAAGAGGAGAAAGTGGAAGGAACAGTAAGAAAGAAATGATCACTAATGTGGTTTTTATCAATTGCTTAATTTCTTTCAGCAGCCTAACTGCTGCCACTTATGGATTCCACAACACAGATGACCATTTATCCTTTGTTAAGCCTAGGTATACAAATAATAATGGGGCTAAATCAGCAATTGTTTGGTTGCTGTAGTGTCCCTTCAATGACTTTCAGTCTAAAGAACCAGACATCCCAGAAAAAAAAAAGCCTTTGTTTTGAGTCCCCTAAGATCATGGCATCCGGTCCCATCACTTCATGGGAAATAGATGGGGAAACAGTGGAAACAGTGTCAGACTTCATTTTTTTGGGCTCCAAAATCACTGCAGATGGTGATTGCAGCCATGAAATTAAAAGATGCTTACTCCTTGGAAGAAAAGTTGTGAGCAACCTAGATAGCATATTCAAAAGCAGGGACATTACTTTGCAGACTAAGGTCCATCTAGTCAAGTCTATGGTTTTTCCAGTGGTCATGTATGGATGTGAGAGTTGGACTGTGAAGAAGGCTGAGCGCTGAATAATTGATGCTTTTGAACTATGGTGTTGGAAAAGACTCTTGAGAGTCCCTTGGACTTAAGGACATCCAACCAGTCCATTCTGAAGGAGATCAACCCTGGGATTTCTTTGGAAGGGAATGATGCTAAAGCTGAAACTCCAGTACTTTGGCCACCTCATGCGAAGAGTTGACTCATTGGAGAAGACTTTGATGCTGGGAGGGATTGGGGGCAGGAGGAGAAGGGGACGACCGAGGATGAGATGGCTGGATGGCATCACTGACTCGATGGACGCGACTCTGAGTGAACTCCGGGAGTTGGTGATGGACAGGGAGGCCTGGCGTGCTGCGATTCATGGGATCGCAAAGAGTCGGACACAACTGAGCGACTGAACTGAACTGAACTGATCCCTGGATGGAAACTTGGACAGGACTCATGACTTTTTGGCTCACTGAGAGTTAAGACAGTTCTGTAATTACTTGAAATCACAAAACATAGTCTCATTTCAGCAAGGAAGAATGTTCAGTCCAAGATATTAATCAACAATTTGACAACTCAATCTTCATTGTGAAGGAGGGCTTTCATTTCCTATTTTGCTCTAACTAAAGCTTGAGCACAGAAGTGCAGCGTGACTGCTTTTCCCCCCATTCCCACCACACCCTTGCTTTGTATCTGGAGCTTTGACTTTGGGGACTTTGAGTATGGAGAAGGTGGAGGGAGAAGGCTAGAGAGGTAAGAAGTTTATTTACTGATGGTTTCAAGGTCTCTGGTCTTGGAGGTTATTTAAAACTGTCTTTTCTAATTATTTAATTTTTTCCCCTCCAATATAGCACAGTAGGTCACAGTTGCAATAGACTAAGCTACAAAGGAAGCAAGTAACTAACTGATTGAATTAGAAGAGGTGATGTCGCCCCAAACTTCACTCCATCAGTCTTAGTTGTACTGGGTCATCTGTGTCCATATTGCTACAAACTGCAGTAGACTAGAACAGAGTAAGGCGAACGTACATCCATCCAAGGTCTTCTATTCAGCCGGTCCTGTGGTCCTTTTGCCTATGTAAGACCTTGACATGGCCATTGAGCCTGCTGACAGCGGCACAGATCTGACTTTAAGCTAGAATGAGGACCATTCCATGGGTGTTTTCCAAGGTCTTGTTTTTCAAGACCATTTCCAAGGATAACTACAAACAGCTAGGCCAACATTTGCCCAGGAGCTAATCTATTAGACCACATAGCACCAGCACATCAGCAGTCCTCAGAGACTTTGTCTTTCTAATGCAGAAAAAGATACTGTTCATGGTTTTGATGTTAAAAAACAACAACAACAAAAAAAAACCACCTATTTTTTTGCTTACTGCCTCCATCTTTGTAATCTACACTCTGCTTCACCAGGTTTCCCTGCTCTGCCATAAGCTCCAATTTGCACTTAATCGTGCACATAGTCATTTTCTCCTTAACATTTGCATTGTATTCTTTAAACGACAATAGTCTCTGATGTAAGCAGCATTCCTGCCATTTTACAGATGAGATAACTGAAGCTCAGGACTTTGAGTCTTGTGCTCCAGGCCTCACTGCCAATAAGTTACAGATCCCTATTCATTTGGGAGTCCATTCAAAGCCTGCTTGTTTTTAAAGACTGCATTTTTTTCATTAAACCAACAAGTACCTCTGTCTCTCAAGAATAACCTATGCCATTTGGGGAACACAAGAAACAAAGTACCTTTCTCTCCCTTCATACCATCCTCACCATTACTTTCTCTAGGAGGTAGTGGAGAGTTGGGTCTGCAGGATCTGCAAAGATTGCGAGAGAGTTTGGTGAAAGTGTATGCATGTGTTGTCTGTTTAATAACACCCTCCCAATTATTTGTTATTTAAATAGCCCTGTTCATATTTTCCTCTGCTTACACTGAATCTTCCTGCTGAGAACTTTTATGTCTTTAAAACTTGGTGCCTGAAATGTGAAAACACAGGAAAAGGTTAATGAAAGCAGAGAGAAAACTTTCCTGATATCTTTTGGGTTGTTGCCTGTGCTCTTTTAGATTCATGTTCCGACTTAGTGCCTGAATACCTGAGTGCTTGCTGATTTGTATGATTGTCCTAATGACCAATGACATGAATTACTGAAAACCTAATTAGGCCTTTTGAGATAAGAATATTTTTTAAGAGACTCTGACATTTGGTGAGAAATGTGGTGTCAGCGGAATATCTAGCCTGAATATAATTTCTAATTTGGGGAAAAGTATTGGCATGTAATTATATGAGCATATAGAGAGAGCAATTATATGAACCTGTCTTGAATGCTGAACTTTGGAACAATGAGAAGGGATGAATGTGGGCCAGAGCCAGACAGAACACATAATGTGCCCAGTCTGCCCAGAAGCTTGTATATACACTTACAACTTATATACTTAAGATCGCTAAATAGCTACTTGACATTGCTCCAGATAATTCTATGTATTGATGCCAAAGTGCATTTAATGCCACACAGAAGAGTTGGAGGTCCTGGGGGGAGAACGTTGCTCCCAGAAAGGTCAGAGAAGAGGAAAGCATTTCAGAAGCACAAAAATCTAATCATTGGGGTTTTAATGAAATGTCTCTGATTTTTTGAGGAAGGAATCTTTTTGATAATAATCTGACCTCAGAAGTCAACCAGGAACTTATTTGCCTCTGCAGAGGTGTGCCAGTTAGCTTCTGTCACATAATAGTCTCAAAACTCAGTAGCTTGAAACAACCCTCTATTATTATAATGCTCATGTCTGTGGGTCATCTGACAGCTGATGTGGCCTAGGCTCAGGTGATCTTGGCTGAGCTTGCTCACATGACTGTGGCTGGTGAGGAGCTCTGCTCTAGCCTAGGCTTGTTTGAGGCACTTGACCCGGTACAGATATGCTCCAAAAGTCCTCAGTCTTCTACTGGCATAAACAGGCTTGCCTTGGCTCATCCTTCTCATGGTGATGACAAGAAGGCAAGAAGAAATGTGGTAGGCCCCTTGAGGCCTAGGTCCAGAATAAGAACATGGCTACTGGTCACTTCTACAAAATTTTATGGGTCAAAGCAAATCATCTGGCTGAGTCTAGAGTCAAGGGGTTGGAAAATATGCTCCACCTTTTTCTAGGAAGAACTACAAAGTCACATGCAAAGAGTATGAAGACAAGTAAGGGTAAAGAGTCAGGATAACTAATGTAACAGATAGACCATAGAAGAAAAAGGAATGTTGCTTGCAAAAGCATTTAATTTTAGGAAACATCTTCTGAAATATACAAAGAGAGGAATGGAAGGAAAGGACTTATCCTATGGTAGAGCTGTGGTGTATCTTCTTCTAAGAAGAAAATGTGAGCCAAGGACAAAATCAAAGGTTGTAGAAGCTTTGTGACACACTTCATATCACCAAGTCCTCTTTTAGCAAAAGATCAGTTAACTGCAATTCCAAATACATGTGCTTTAAATCTGGAAACGTGAACTGATTTGGAGAATCAAATCATAACTGAACAGTTCCCTGTGCACCTCTAAGTTCCCAGACCTCTGCTGTTCTGTTCTGCTCTTTCATTTCTAAACTGGAATGTAAATTATTTTGGTAAAGCCCATTTGATTTTGCTTCCAACCATATCATTTCTCCATTGGATCAAAAGCCTGGAAAAAACATGTTAAAGAAGAAACTGAGAAGTCGATTTCCACCTTCAGCTGCTGCTGCTGTTGCTAAGTCGCTTCAGTCGTGTCCAACTCTATGCGACCCCGTGGACAGCAGCTCACCAGGCTCCCCCATCCCTGGGATTTTTCAGGCAAGAACACTGGAGTGGGTTGCCATTTCCTTCTCCAATGCATGAAAGTGAAAAGTCAAAGTGAAGTTGCTCAGTCATGTCCAACTCTTAGCGACCTCATGGACTGCAGCCTACCAGGCTCCTCCATCCATGGTATTTTCCAAGCAAGAGTACTGGACTGGGGTGTCATTGCCTTCTCAGGCACCCTCAGCTATACACATCCATATACTACTTCCACTGGTAAGAATGGGGAATAATGGAGCTAGCCCAACAAGAACTGTCTTACCGGCAGTTTTTCTTTGGTGCAAGGCCAATAGTCACTGGGTAATGATACTGAGTGGCTTAATGTAAATTTCATTCCATCAATAAAACAGCATAAAAACCACAGCATTACTATTTACAAATCTGAACAACCCTTTGAATGGAACACTAATTCCATATATTGCTACTGTCATCAGGACAACAAAAAATATAATGAGTCCTGTGGTGGTCTGAGGAAGCCTTACAAATAGCTGTGAAAAGAAGAGAAGCAAAAAGCAAAAAAGAAGAGGAAAGATACACCCATTTGAATTCAGAGTTCCAAAGGATAGCAAAGAGAATAAAAAAAAGATTTCCTCAGTGATCAGTGCAAAGAAATAGAGGAAAACAATAGAATCTGAAAGACTAGAGATCTCTTCAAGAAAATTAGAGATACCAAGGGAATATTTCATACAAAGATGGGCTGAATAAAGGACAGAAATGGTATGGACCTAACAGAAGCAGAAGATATTAAGAAGAGGTGGCAAGAATACACATAACTGTACAAAAAAGATCATGACCCAGAAGATCATGGGTGTGATCATGATGGTGTGATCACTCACCTAGAGCCAGACATCCTGGAATATGAAGTCAAGTGGGCCTTAGGAAGCATCACTATGAACAAAGCTAGTGGAGGTGATGGAATTCCAGTTGAGCTACTTCAAATCCTAAAAGAGGATGCTCTGAAAGCACTGCACTTAAAATGCCAGCAAATATGGAAAACTCAGCAGTGGCCACAAGACTGGAAAAGGACAGTTTTCATTCCAGTCCCAAAGAAAGGCAATGCCCAGGAATGCTCAAACTACCACACAATTGTGTTCATCTCACACACTAGCACAGTAATGCTCAAAATTCTCCAAAACAAGCTTCAATAGTACATGAATGGTGAAATTCCATATGTTCAAACTGGTTTTAGAAAAGGCAGAGGAACCAGAGATCAAATTGCCAATGTTTGCTGGATCATCGAAAAAGCAAGAGTTTCAGAAAACATCTATCTACTTTATTGACTATGCCAAAGCCTTTGACTGTGTGGATCACCATAAACTGTGGAAAATTCTTCAAGAGACGGGAATACCAGACCACCTGACCTGCCTCTTGAGAAATCTGTATGCAGGTCAGGAAGCAACAGTTAGAACTGGACATGGAACAAGAGATTGGTTCCAAATTAGAAAAGGACTATGTCAAGGTTGTATATTGTCACCCTGGTTATTTAATTATATGCAAAGTACATCATGAGAAATGCTGAGCTGGAAGAAGCACAAGCTGGAATCAAGATTGCTGGGAGAAATATCAATAACCTCAGATATGCAGATGATATCACCCTTATGGAAGAAAGTGAAGAAGAACTAAAGAGCCTCTGGTGAAAGTGAAAAAGGAGAGTGAAAAAGTTGGCTTAAAGCTCAACATTCAGCAAACTAAGATCATGGCATCTGGTCCCATCACTTCATGGCAAATATTTGGGGAAACAGTGGAAACAGTGGCTGACTTTATTTTATTTTTATTTTTTTTGGCTCAAAATCACTGGCGATGGTCACTGTAGCCATGAAATTAAAAGACACTTACTCCTTGGAAGGAAAGTTATGACCAATCTAGACAGCATATTAAAAGCAGAGACATTACTTTGTCAACAAAGGTCTGTCTAGTTAAGGCTATGGTTTTTCCAGTAATCATGTATGGATGTGAGAATTGGACTATAAAGAAAGCTGAGAGCAGAAGAATTGATGGTTTTGAACTGTGGTGTTGGAGAGGAGTCTTGAGAGTTCCTTGGACTGCAAGATCCAACCAGTCCATTCTAAAGGAGATCAGTCCTGTGTGTTCATTGGAAGGACTGATGTTGAAGCTGAAACTCCAATACTTTGGCCGCCTGATGCAAAGAGCCAACTCATTTGAAAAAACCCTGGTGCTGAGAGAGATTGAGCGCAGGAGGAGAAGGGGACAATAGCGGATGAGATGGTTGGATAGCATTACTGACTCAATGGAGATGAGTTTGAGTAATCTCCAGGAGTTGGTGATGGTCAGGGAGGCCTGGCATGCTGTGCTCCATGGGGTCACAAAGAGTTGGAGACAACTGAGTGACTTAACTGAATTGAACTGCACAGGCCAGTATCACTGATGAGCATAGAAGCAAAAATCATCAACAAAATTCTAGCAAACAGAATCCAACAACATATTAAAAAGATCATACATCATGACTAAGTAGGCTTTATCCCAGGGATGCAAGGATTCTTCACTATTCATAAATCAATCAATGTGATACAGCACATTAACAAACTGAAAGATAAAAACCATATGATTATCTCAATAGATGCAGAGAAAGCCTTTGACAAAATTCAACATATTTATGATAAAAACTCTCCAGAAAGCAGGCACAGAAGGAACATACCTCAACATAATGAAAGTGATATATGATAAACCCACAGAAAACATTATCCTCAATGGTGAAAAATTGAAAGCATTTCCCCTAAAGTCAGGAACAAGACAAGGATGCCCACTCTCACCACTACTATTCAACATAGTTTTGGAAGGTTTAGCCACAACAATCAGGGAAGAAAAAGAAATAAAAGGAATCCAGACTGGAAAAGAAGAAGTAAAACTCTCACTGTTTGCAAATGACATGATCTTCTACATAGAAAACCCTAAAGACACTACCAGAAAATTACTAGAGCTAATCAATGAATATTGTAAAGTTGTAGGATACTAAATTAATACACAGAAATCCCTTGCATTCCTCTACACTAACAATGAGAAAACAGAAAGAGAAATTAAGGAAACAATTCCATTCACCATTTTAATGAAAAGAATAAAATACTTGGGAATAAATCGACCTAAAGAAACAAAAGACTTAAATATAGAAAACTATAAAACAGTGATGAAAGAAATCAAAGATTTCTTAGATGGAGAAATATACTATGTTCATGGATTGGAAGAATCAATATAGTGAAAATGAGTATACTACCCAAAGCAGTCTATAGATTCAATGCAATCCCTGTCAAGCTACCAATGGTATTTTTCACAGAACTAGAACAAATAATTTCACAATTTGTATGGAAATACAAAAAACCTCAAATAGCCAAAGCAATCTTGAGAAAGAAGAATGGAACTGGAGGAATTAACCTGCCTGACTTCAGGCTATACTACAAAGCTATAGTCATGAAGAGAGTACGGTACTGGCACAAAGACAGAAATATAGATCAATGGAACAAAATAGAAAGCCCAGAGATAAATCCATGCACCTATGGACACCTTATCTTTGACAAAGGAGGCAAGAATATACAATGAAGGAAAAACAATCTCTTTAACAAGTGGTGCTGGGAAAACTGGTCAACCACCTGTAAAAGAATGAAACTAGAATACTTTCTAACACCTTACACAAAAATAAACTCAAAATGGACTAAAGATCTAAATGTAAGACCAGAAACTATAAAACTCCTAAAGGAGAACATAGGCAAAACACTCTCTGACATAAATCACAGCAGGATCCTCTATGACCCACCTCCAAGAGTAATGGAAATAAAAGCAAAAATAAAAAAATGGGACCTAATTAAACTTAAAAGCTTTTGCACAACGAAGGAAACAATAAGCAAGGTGAAAAGACAGCCTTCAGAATGGGAGAAAATTATAGCAAGTGAAGCAACTGAAAAGAATTAATCTCAAAAATATACAAGCAGCTCCTGCAGCTCAATACAAGAAAAATAAAAGACCCAATCAAAAAATGGGCCAAAGAACAAAACAGACATTTCTCCAAAGAAGACATACAGATGGCTAACAAACACATGAAAAGATGCTGAACATCACTCATTATCAGAGAAATGGAAGCCAAAACCACCATGAGGTACCATCTCACACCAGTCAGAATGGCTGCTATCAAAAAGTCTACAAACAATAAATGCTGGAGAGGGTGTGGGGAAAAGGGAACCCTCTTACACTGTTGGTGGGAATGCAAACTAGTACAGCCACTACAGAGAACAGTGTGGAGATTCCTTAAAAAACTGGAAATAGACCTGCCATATGACCCAGCAATCCCACTGCTGGGCATACACACCGAGGAAACCAGGATTGAAAGAGACACGGGTACCCCAATGTTCATCACAGCACTGTTTATAATAGCCAGGACATGGAAGCAATGTAGATGTCCATTGGCATACAGATGGATAAAAAAGCTGAGGTACATATACACAATGGAATATTACTCAGCTATTAAAAAGAAAGCATTTGAATCAGTTCTAATGATGTGGATGAAACTGGAGCCTATTATACAGAGTGAAGTAAATCAGAAAGAGAAACACTAATACAGTATATTAATGCATATATATGGATTTTAGAATGATGGTAACAATGACCCTATATGTGAGACAGAAAAAGAGACACAGATATAAAGAACAGACTTTGACTCTGTGGGAGAAGGTGAGAGTGGAATGATTTGAGAGAATAGCATTGAAACATGTATATTACCATATGTGAAATAGATCACAAGCCCAGTTCAATGAATGAAACAGGGCACTCAAAGCTGGTACATTAGGACAACACTGAGGGATGGGATGGGGAGGGATGTGGAAGGGGGCTTCAGGACAGGGGACACATGTACACCCATGGCTGATTCATGTTAATGTATGGCAAAAACCACTACAATATTGTAAAATAATTGGCCTCCAATTTAAAAAAAAGTTATGTGGTACATGTATATGTGATACATATATATGTATGTGCGTGTGTAGGAAGTACTTAACAATGTGATGCGATATATTAAATTTAAATACAAAATTGTTTGAACACACATTACACAATTACATATATAATTTCTAGCATATATTAAAATATAGTATTTATCTATTTAATCATTTGAATATTATAGATGGTATAACCAGTTCATGTACCAATTAATATTTCTCAGTTTTACATATCATCAAAAGGAAGATCTCTTTATTAAAGAAGTGTGGGAACTATAATAGATTCTGGTGAGCCCAGTCTTTAGAATCAGATCTGGTTTGATACCTGACTTACCTACTTAGAATCTAAATGTACCCAGGAGTTATAGTTTATCTCTCTAAGCCTTAATTTTATTCTATTAAATGGGGGATATTTAATACTACTTATAACTGTTAAGGATTAAATAAGATAATATATAGATGGACAGAGCTCACAGTATGGGCTCAATACATATTAATTACTTTCTCTGGCATGCTGCAGTCCATGGAGTCACAGAATTGGACATGACTTAGTGACTGAAATGAACTGAACTTTCTCTGACACACATAGCTAGCTTTACCTTGTTTTGAGGGGGAGGCATTTCTAGGTTCATTTCTAGGTAATGTCAAATAGTATGCTGTATGGAGTGTTAGAGAGGAAGTGAAGAAACAGGCAAGGATCCTCTTAATTCAGTTCCGAGGACAGACATGGGACACCCACAGTAAGCATGATCCCATGGTTGAAAATGGAGACATACATTATAGAAATCACCGCTTGTGAAATGGAGGACTAGCTGAAGTGGCCCACCTAACATAATAGGAAGGCAGAGACAATTTTATTTTGCTGCGTTACCTCTCCAGGGAGATGGGGACTCACAATGAGTTTTCAACTCTATAATAAAGACAACTACTTTCTATGCATCAACATCCTAGTTTAGACAAGAGGCAGACCAGCTATGAGAGACGTGAAGACATATTTCAGTTTTATTATTTTAGGTATAGATGGGTATGTTAATCCATTTCCAAATACAATTCCTGTAATCACAGATAGGGAGTGAACCTTGAACTGGCAAAACCTGTCTCCTGTTGTCAAAGAGTTAAGTTGGAAAGATGGAACCTCAAAGTTGAGAATTGGTGTATCATCTTTCTTCCAAGCCTTGCTGTGCTGATGGCTGCTGGCACACACACAAGCTTTCCTTTTTATCCAGGCACTGATCCACTGATAACAATGTTGTCTCTTTCTTCCCTCTGGCAAACTTTCTGCTTTCAGTCCATAGCTCAGAGTTTCCCATGTTCTGCTCTCTAGGTTCTGACAGCTGTTTTCAGACTTAACCATAGAAGCCAAGAAATAATTGTAGTATAAAACTCTCTTTCTATTGTCACATTGCTTCTTTCTGCAAATATATCTCAGGAGTTAAACTTTGAACCTTTGATCTCTCACACCAAAAGAAAAAAAATATTTATATGAAAGTAATTTAATTTTAGTGTTCATGGTTTATTATGGAAAGGAGGTGTTTAAAATTTTTAGAATTTTTTTTAACAAAATTCTAAGATAAAAGAAAAAAAGAAATCACAGTATTTACAGAGATAACAGAATGGCATAGCCATGCAGAACAAATAACTTTGGTTTTTCCCCTTTCACTTTGGTTTAAATATTGACCAAGATTCAATTTTTGTCCTGCCAAATAAAACTTCAATAAATCAACGTTTAGAGGCAAAAATAACATTTTCTTTTTTCCCATCATATTTTATACAGCATTGAGTCTAATAGGATATTTTATGTATTTAATTCATACCAATACACTATAGGAAGCTTTTATTAAACTGAGTCACTATTGCTCAGACAGCAAACAGTTTACAAATGTACAACAATGTGTATTTCTAAATAATGCAAAAGTGGCAATGTATTTATTCCTAATCTTCTGACTTTAACCTTTATTTTTCATTGCCTTCCTAATTAATTATTCCATCAATCTAAAAACAAACACCAGTTTTCCTTTCCTCCCAAAGAACACAGTTCTATACCTGGAAATCTGATGTTCATTTTTTTTTGGATAAAGTTATATAAATACTGGGACAAAAATGGCCGTACCATGTTCTCCCAGAAACCAGGCTTCTACTTGAAAGAGCAAAGTTTAAAAGTCTAGTCACAAGTAGCTATTGGCCCATATCCAGTCAACCTCAAAAAGTTTTCATTTAATACTACCACCCTATAGAGTTCCTCCAGCATAAAACATGTTTATAAAGTTATAAATTTGAATGTAACTAAAGATACATAGACATTTTATTATTACACTTTAACATACTGCTTGATAAATTATGTACCAGTTAAAAACACTAAATGATCTCAAGGTGCATTCAATATCTGTAGCGTAGTTAACAAAAACACACACGAAAAAAATATATATTCTATATTCTGTGGAAAATAACACAGCTTTGATAATGATCACTGTTAAAAATCTCCAATTCTGACTGATATCTTTTTTTAAAGGAAATAGGTACAATTTTAAGGCAGTGGATAACCCAAAGGATTTAACTCCAATTTTCAATTCCAGTGATTTACATTGTAACCTATGAAAATGGGAATGTTAGCCATGAGTTTTCCAAACTGTCTCATACATTGACTTTTTTTTTTTGTTTGACAGAAAATAATTTACTAGCAGGTGTCTCTAAAGGTAAATGCTACCCAAGTTCTGTGTGATGTTTTTTTTTTTTCAGAACAAGAAAAAGCATCAGTTTGGGAGTACTATTTATTATTATGTGTGTGTCCATATGTGTGTGTGATTGCTTCTGAGAGTCAGCTGGCGGCACATTCACAGAAATAGTTCATCTGGTGCTTATCAACCTGACTCTCTGCCTCCTCCTCCCTAGTGATAAAAATCAGTTTTTGATTAGGGCAATGTGTGTCCCCAATCTTCACAAGCTTCCACCTTTGGGATTTAGGTGCTTGTGAGAAAGTTTGGGGCATTACTGATAGCAATCAGAATCAGAAAGGTACCTGCTCAGATTATTCATATAAACAATTGAAATAAAAACATCACATTATACATCAGATTAACAGCAACTCCCAGAACAAAGCTTACAGTGTATAAAAATAGCTACGTAAAAAATTTACATAAAAGGCAAACCAAAAAGAAATTCTCAGTGCAGACATTTACAGAAAAAAATCAAACCAACACAACATATGACCTATCATCATGGCTGCCAAAATTTGTTATTGTTTGTCATTTCATTTCATTGTTTTACTTGAGATAATTCTCTGAAATCCCGTGACAGCTTGGTAGAATGAACTGCTTAATACTTGAACCATGAATTGCTATCAGTGTCTTTGTATATGTCTTAAATACAATCCACGTTCATGCTTCAATTGTTCTATATAGTTTTTTTCTGAAATTATTAAAAAAAACACAATTCAGGTAAGTTTTCACAATCACTTTTCACAATCAGTATATACTTTATACTAAATGTGATATTTCACAAGAACTTTTTATAAAACTCTATCATCCCTGAACCCAGCTGTAATCCCAGGTATTGCTGCAGCTCTTCAACCAATGATTTTTTTTGAATTGTTGAAAGTCTTTATTTTGGGGAATCTTGCTTAATTCTTATGAAAATTATAAGGTTTTCCAGGAAAATATTTCATTCTGTTTCTCTTCAGGTTAAAAAAATCTCATTTATCCCTTCAAATCACACCCCATTTTGTAGGCTTTGTATTTAAGCTCAATTTTCCTTTGAGAATTTATCTGATTTTGAAGAAAACAGAAGGCAAACTCTATGTTTATAAAGGATTGAGGAATGAATCCTAGAGAAGCAGAAATAAAAATCAGGTGGGAATGCTGTATGCTTGGCCTCCAGTGGAAAGCAGGATGGGGAAGGAATTCAGTTTTTACTCCTTTCACCTTATTATTTTGAAATTCTGGTTTTCAGATTTTAAAAATGTCTTATTTCAGTCATTTTATTTTTTCTTTCCTGTGTGCATCCTTCTAATTTCAATTCCTTCCCTTGTTCTCATCTCCTTTATGGGGTAAACTTAGGTGACCTACTCAAACTGTTTACCTTGTGGTTTACTTACAATCAACCAAATTTCACTGTGGTTGTTGGGGACTTTTACATATATGAATAAAGTATGGTAACACTTATTCTCAAGGACATAAAAAATAATTTGTCCAAATGACTTCTCTGTTGGACTGGCTTGAGAGAACATAAATAAAAATAAAATGTTCAACCTGCAAGTGGCAATACCATGGAAACATACCTCCTGGAGACTGTCTTTAAAATCATATTCATATAGCTATTATATATAGATATATGCAATATATATGTATATATATATAAGATCAATATGTGCATTATACACAAATATATATGCATATATAGATACATACATATAATATACATACTATTTGGAAAAGTTGTGTGCACACACATACAAATTTGTTAGTCTTTTCATTAGAATGATTTGAGAAATGGCTGTATAAATACACTGATACTTCTAAGTATATTAAACCATTGGATTAAAATTTTTATATTTTAAAATTGTTCTCATAATTGCTTTTTAAAGTAAAACATGAGAATGGCTCTTACCTAACCAAAACATCAATTTATAAAATTAAGCTTTTTGCACTCAGCAAAATTTTTGGCATTAGACTGAAAATGCTCATTGAATGTTAAAAATCTCTAAATTGAGTTCAACTATCCTGAGGATAATGATTTTCTTGAGGACGGGGAGTCCTTTGAAATTCCGTTCTTCTGAGAATACCTTTCTGAGTAACCAAAGTTTTCTTTGGAAAAAATCTCTTCCTGTTTTTAAAGGTGCAATTATAATGCATGTTAATGTCAAGGCCTTCCCTTTCATCACTAGAATGTTTCATATTTTCCTGGGGATTATTTTTGTAAACCTCACACAGTCTTACCCACCTGGATGACAAGTGGAATAGTTTCTCTCTTAGGCTTCTGTTTTGTGATTGTTTTCTTCTAACTTTTTGTTTTCTTCCATATTACCAAGGTCCTTGTTTACATGTTTTGATGCAGTCCTACAAGAGAATTAAATACACATTATCACATTGACAAACATATTTAACTTTTCTTAAAAACTGGTTTAAAACTCAACATTCAAAACACAAAGATCACAGCATTCAGGCACATCACTTCATAACAAATAGATGGGGAAACAGTGGAAACAGTGACAGACTTTATTTTCTTGGGCTCCAAAATCACTGTGGACAGTGACTGCAGCCATAAAATTAAAAGATGCTAGCTCCTTGGCGGAAAAGCTATGACAAACCTAGACAGCGTATTAAAAAGCAGACGCCTTACTTTGCTGACAGAGGTCCATGTAGTCAAAGCTATGGCTTTTCAAGTAGTCATGTATGGACATGAGAGTTGGACCATAGAGAAGGCTGAGCACCAAAGAACTGATGCTTTCAAACTGTGGTGTTGGAGAAGACTCTTGAGAGTCCCTTGGACTCTAAAGAGATCAAATGAGTCAATCCTATAGGAAAACAGTCCTGAATATTCATTGGAAGGACTGAGACTGAAGTTGAAGCTCTAATACTTTGGCCACCTGATGTGAAGAGCCAACAGATTGGAAAAGATCTTGAAGCTGAGAAATATTGAAGGCAGGAGGAGATGGGGACAACAGAGGACAAGATGGTTGGATGGCATCACTGACTCAATGGACATGAGTTTAGGCAAGCTCTGGGAGTTGGTGAAGAATAGGGAAGCCTGTCCCGTGCAGACCATGGGGTTGCAGAGTCAGACACAACTGAGCAACTGAATGACATTTTTAATATTAGAGTTCACATTAATGTATCGTTGAAAAGCAAATGTTTTTACATCAAATACACATATGACCTTAGGATGTACAATTTCACATCTGTGAGCCTTGACTGGTAATAGAACACATTCCACTGAAACTACCTTGGACTTAGGGTTGCATTAAATATATGCTAAAAGAAATAGAAGTCATCAGGAAAACCACAGTGATGGTATTTCAAATTATCGTTGCTATATAATTCCTAGTAATTGTTATTGTTGTCCGGTTGCTAAGTCATTTCTAACTATTTGCAATCCCATAGACTGCAGAACGTCAGGCTTCCCTGTCCTTCACTTTCTCCCGGAGTTTGCTCAAACTCATGCCTATTGAGTCAGTGATTCCTAGTAATACTTACACTTTTAAAAATTATATAACACCAGATGTGTTTCTTGATTGAAGAAGCTGGGGTAGAAAATGCCATTTTTCCCTAAAAGTGAAAAATTTTAGGGAATTTGCTATGCTTTAAATAATTCTGTAACTCATTTGCTAACAATCACAACTTAATAGTGTTAATAGTGTTTAAGAGTGTATGCTTTATGTCCAAGTGAGAAAAAGACATATGGCTCATTCATATTGGGACATTCATTATCTTTAGCCTAAATTTAATTTGTGATTTAAAAAATTTTAATTTAGCTTAAACTACACTCTTCTAAATTGTTCATAAGCAGAAGATCAGCCTTAAATCCTGCCAACATGACTGAGTCCTATAATATGTGACAAGATAGATATGAATTTACATATATAATATAAAGGTATATATACCATTATATGTGTGTGTGTGTATATATATATATATATATATATATATATATATATATAATGTAGATGGATATATATCCAGTATTCTTGCCTGGAGAATCCTGTGGACAGAGGAGCCTGGTGGTCTGCTGTCCATATGGTCACACAGTTGGGTATGACTGAAGCGACTTAGCATGCATGCATGCACTGGAGAAGGAAATGGCAACCCACTCCAGTATTCTTGCCTGGAGAATCCCAGGGACAGAGGAGCCTGGTGGGCTGCTGTCTATGGGGTTGCATACAGTCGGACACAACTGAAGCGACTTAGCAGCAACAGCAAACATATCACAGATTTTTTGTTTGGAAAAGGTGAGTTTTCATTCTAATCCCAAAGAAAGGCAATGCCAAACAATGCTCAAACTACTGCACAATTGCACTCATCTCACACACTAGTAAAGTAATGCTCAAAATTCTCCAAGCCAGGCTTCAGCAATATGTGAACCATGAACTTCCAGATGTTCAAGCTGGTTTCAGAAAAGGCAGAGGCACCAGAGATCAAATTGCCAACATCTGCTGGATCATCAAAAAAAGCAAGAGAGTTCCAGAAAAACATCTATTTCTGCTTTATTGACTATGCCAAAGCCTTTGACTGTGTGGATCACAATAAACTGTGGAAAATTCTGAGAGAAATGGGAATACCAGACCACTTGACCTGCCTCTTGAGAAACCTATATGCAGGTCAGGAAGCAACAGTTAGAACAGGACATGGAACAATAGACAGGTTCCAAATAGGAAAAGGAGTACGTCAAGGCTGTATGTTGTCACCCTGCTTATTTAACTTATATGCAGAGTACATCATGACAAACGCTAGGCTGGAAGAAGCACAAGCTGGAATCAAGATTGCTGGGAGAAATATCAATAACCTCAGATATGCAGATGACACCACCCTTATGGCAGAAAGTGAAGAGGAACTAAAAAGCCTCTTGATGAAAATGAAAGAGGAGAGTGAAAAAGTTGGCTTAAAACTCAACATTCAGAAAACGATCATGGCATCTGGTCCCATCACTTCATGGGAAATAGATGGGGAAACAGTGGAAACAGTGTCAGACTTCATTTTTTTGGGCTCCAAAATCACTGAAGATGGTGATTGCAGCCATGAAATTAAAAGACGCTTACTCCTTGGAAGGAAAGTTATGACAAACCAGGACAGCATATTGAAAAGCAGAGACATTACTTTGCCAACAAAGATTTATCTAGTCAAGGCTATGGTTTTTCCAGTGGTCATGTATGAATGTGAGAGTTGGCCTGTGAAGAAAGCTGAGTGCCAAAGAATTGATGCTTTTAAACTGTGGTGTTGGAGAAGACTCTTGAGAGTCCCTTGGACTGCAAGGAGATCCAACCAGTCCATTCTAAAGGAGATCAGTCCTGGGTGTTGTTTGGAAGGACTGATGCTAAAGCTGAAACTCCAATACTTTGGCCACCTCATGTGAAGAGTTGACTCATTGGAAAAGACTCTGATGCTGGGAGGGATTGGGGGCAGGAGGCAAAGGGGATAACAAAGGATAAGATGGCTGGATTGCATCACCGACTTGATGTACATGAGTCTGGGTGAACTCCGGGAGTTGGTGATGGACAGGGAGGCCTGGTGTGCTGCAATTCATGGAGTCGCAAAGAGTTGGGACACGACTGAATGACTGAACTGAACTCTCGTTTTCTAATTAGTCACTTTGTGTGTGTGTGCTCAGTCACATCTGACTCTCTGCAACCCCACGAACTATATCTCACCAGGGTCCTTTGTCTATAGGGTTTTCCCAGCAGGCATACTGGAGTGGGTTGCCACTTCCTTTTCAATGGGATCTTCCTGACCAAGGCATCGAACCCATATCTCCTGCATTGGCAGGTGGATTCTTTACCATTGAACCACCTGGGAAGCTTAATTAGTTACTTAACTAGTAACAAATAAAATCTTAGTAACCTCAATAGTGGAGTTTTCCAGGTGACTATGTGGTGATGGACAGGGATGCCTGGCATGCTGCAGTCCATGGGGTTGCAAAGAGTCAGACACAACTGAGAGATTGAAGTGAACTGAAGTGGTAAAGAATTCACTTGCCAATGCAGGAGACCCAGGAAATGTGGGTTTGATCCCTGAGTCAGAAGATCCCCTGGAGGAGGAAGTGGCAACCCACTCTAGTATTCTTGCCTGGAAAATCCCATGGACAAAGGAGCCTGGCGAGCTATAGTCCATAGGGTCCCAAAGGGTTGGATGTGACTGAGCAAATGAGCACGCACACATGCTACTTCAATAAAATCAATAGAAGATAATGTACCCATCAAAAGTGTAAAATGAATGTTCAAAAATGGATGCACGAATGTAACTGGTAACTGGCAACTAGCTCAAGAAACAGAACGGCTGCAGATGCAGAAGTCCCCCGATATACTCCCTTCCAGTCACTGCTACCTCCCCAAAGGTTATCACAATCCAGATTTCTCACAGAATGGTTTTATCTGTTTTTATGATTTGTTATAAATGGAATCGTACCACATGTATTCATTTCTATCTGCCTTTTATTTAAACTCAACTTTATGTTTGTGATATTCACATATAATGTTGCAAGTGGTTGTAGGTTGTTTATTCTCATTACTGTATAGCTTGTTATTGGGCTGATTTATTTCATTGATGATGGACATTCTTGCTCTTTATTCTTTCTGGGATTGCACTTATGTTAATACATAAGTTAGACCTTTATATATGTCCCACGTGTCTCTTATTCTCTCAAGCATCCTATCTATCTTTTCCTCTCTGTGCTTCAACCTCTATGTGTTCTATTGATCTGTATTCTAGTTTGCTTCTCTTGTGTTCTGCTGTGGCCAATCTACTTCTACACTTATCTACCAGAGACATATTTTTAATAACCCAAACCCTAACCCTAACCTATTTTTATATATTTTCAGACCGATTTTAGTATATATTTTAATATTATATAATGTAATATGGTGGCTTACACAGTGGCTCAGATGGGAAAGAGTCTGACTACAATACAGGAGAATTATATCATATTTAATATTATATTTATAAAATATTTTAAAGTTCATTTGAATTTTTGACTCCATCTCCTTTGGCCATCTTTTCTTTCACTTTCAATATATTATTTATAGTTTTATTAATATCCTTGTCTGTTAACTACAATACCTAAATAATGCACAGATCTGCTTGTCTGCTTTTCCTCTTGATTATTGATTATATTTTCTTGACTCTTTGTACATCTAGTCCTTTTTATTTTGCATGACACCATATACAAAATAACAGAAGAGACTACACACAATGTTATTTTCCATCACATAAGGTACCCCCTTTACTTTGTTAAGCAGAAAGGTGAGCAGATAGGATGACTTCAATTCGGTCAGGGTTTGAGCTAGGTTGAAGCTCAGTTGCAGTTTTAGTAAGATTCAGTCGACATCTGGTTTGTCCCTACCCCTAAGTCATGGCCTTCTCAAGCTTCTGATTGAGATTCTGACATGTCTCGCTTTCTCCAGACCTTAAACATAGAGAGATCTAGCTCTTCCCATCAGAGAGTCTCCACCCCAGGCTGCAGGCATCTGTCCTGTGACATTTCAAATGTGGTCAATCTCTTTAGTCTCCTTGACTTGAATGTAAACTCTTTGATAGTAAGGACCATGTTTTATTTATACCTTCTTGTCTGAATAAGGTAGGCACCCAAAAGATATTTCTTTTACTGAATTGAACTAACTGGCCTCATTACACTTCATATGTATTTCCTTTTACTGTTCCTTATGATATTAATGTTCACCAATATCAAGTCTAAACTAAAGAGCCTCTTGACAAGGCTGAAAAAGAGAGTGAAAAAGCTGGCTTAAAACTCAATATTCAAAAAATTAGGATCATGCACCTGGTCCCATCACTGCATGGCATATAGATGGAAAAAAAGTGGAGGCAGTGACAGATTTTCTTTTTTGGGGCTCCAAAATCATTGCAGACAGTGACTGCAGCCATGAAATTAAAAGATGCTTGCTCCTTGAAGGAAAATTATGACAAACCTAGATAGTGCATTAAAAAGCAGAGAAGTCACTTTGCTGACAAAGGTACATTAAAGTCAAAGCTGTGGTTTTCCAGTAGTCATGTATGGAAGTGAGAGTTGGACTATAAAGAAGGCTGAGCACCGAAGAACTGATGCTTTCAAACTGTGGTGCTGGAGAAGACTCTTGAGAGTCCCTTGGACTGCAAGGAGATCAACCAGTCAATCCTAAAGGAAATCAACACTGAATATTCACTGCAAGGACTGATGCTGAAGCTGAAGCTCCAATACTTTGGCCACCTGAGGCAAAGAGCCAATTTATTGAAAAAAAAAAACCATGATGATGAGAAAGATGGATGGCAGGAGGAGAAGGGGACGAAAGAGGATGAGATGTTTGGATGGCATCATCAACACAATGGACAAGAGTCTGAGCAAACTCTGGGAGATAGTGAAGGACAAGAAAGTCTGGCATGCTGTAGTCCACGGGGTCTCAAAGAGTCAAACATAACTTAGTGACTGAACAACAACAATATAAAGTCAATACACACTCAGCAGCTTTTTTACAGATAGGTAAAATAGAGAGAATACTTTTGATAGCAATCAGCATAGTGATTGCTTAAGGGAAAAAGGATGACAGGGCTGGATAGGAAGGGATTCCAAAGGGGTGATGGGGTGCTCTATATCATGATTGGAATAATGGCTACAATGGTGTATACATTTATCAAAACATATTTTACCTTAATATAAAAATATATAGAGAAAAACTAAAGCATTATACTCATGGCCAAGAGTTACAAGAATCAGGCAAAAAGTACAATGAGAAACTGAATACCATTCCCACTTCTAGTTCTACTTACCTTCTAGGTGGATTTAGTATTTGTGTAGGGATGAAGGGTAATTTCTGTGATTTCAAAAAATTCTATCAAATAGAAGGGGGTCTTGAGAGGAAGGGAGTGACTCAAATTCTAAGGAAGTTGTGGTTTTCAGGGCAAAACATAATATTTTTCAGCATATTGGTCAGGTAAAATCAGGCTAAGAATCACTGCTTACAGTTTGGTATTATGAAAAAGAGTTTGTTAAGAGTAACATGAAACATATTTGTAGGATATGTTTGTAGAAGAGTTGAGCAAATTCAAACTGATTATTTTTAAAATTAAAAAAAGGAAAAAAGTTTCCCATCTTTTCTTAATCCCACTATCCAAAAAAATAACTGGTAAAACTCTTATTATGCCTCAGTATGTCCCAGGCCCTGTTCTAAATGCTTTACAGATATTAAATTATTTTAGCTTTAGGATACCTCTGTTTTACATTGAAGTACACTAATAAACTTGCTTGTGGTTACACAGCTAGCAAACAGCAAAGCCAGGATTCAAACTCCAGTAGTCTGGCTCCAGCATCTACGGGCCAAGTTACACAGTTATACAAATATGCTGAGTGTTAACCACTGTGAAATGTGTTAAATAGAAATAAAATAGTGTTGCTGCTGGGGGAGGGAGGTATTCACTGAGTGCATGTATGTAAGATTTACTTGAAGTTTTTATGAATTTCTCCATTTTTGTTAGAGAGTCTGCTCTCTCTAACTGGGAAAAAACTCTAGAACTTACTCTGATTACTTTTGGGCTCAGTTTTGAGATTGATGTGGTAAAAATAAATATAATTTTATGGATGTGTCATTAATTTATGGAAATTATAGAGGTTTGAAAGCATTACACAGGTTAGAAATCTACCTACTACTGGAAGAGAACAAAACTTTATTTAAACCATTCTTTTGAGCAATATTTTCAGTCAACTTTTTTTTCTAAGTTGATTGATTTAAGGAAGGAGGTTAAGGCATTTATAAAGAATGAGCATTTCGGTTAAAATACAAATTATTACAGTTACTTGTCTGAAGAGTTATGTATCAGTCAGCTTTCCTATAATTTTAAAATGAGATACAATTTAAGTAATAGAATAACAAATTAATATTGGAAGAAGCTCTGGAGGTGACCCTCTTAATCAGTAAAGTGGAGAGAAGAGTCTTAACTCTGGGGTTAGTAAACCTGGGTTCTCATCCTCATGGGCCAAGTCTGAGCTGTGAGTCCTTAGACAAGTCCCTCCTCTTAAGATGTTTTCTCTTCTGTAAATGGGGGACAGTAGAGTCTGCTCCCAGGGCTGGTGTGAGAATAAATGTAGAGTATATGTGAAAGTCCCCAGGAAGTGACAGGGACTCACAAAACAATGGGGAGTCCTAGGCTGCTGCCCAGCCACATAGCTTCTGAGTGGCCAAAGAGAGTTCAATCCTCAGTCTCAACTACTCTTCTGTGTTATTTCTGTAAGTGCAGTGCTGTTAAGCATTCAAGTTGCTTTTAAGTAACATTTTAGAAGATTCTTTAACATTTTTTGTGAGATTTTCCCCAGTACTATAAATTTGTTTCCAGGTCTCCTTGAAAGGAGGTGGGGAACTAAATCTAGCAGTGTCTTCTAAATGTGCCTTTGCTTTAGAGTTACTAAGAGATGGGATAGAGATGTTACTAATGCTACAGTGGAAATCACACTGCAGTATATAAATGTATCAAATCAACACGTGGTACACTTTAAATTTATTCAATGTTATACATCAACTATAGCTCAACTAACATAAATTTAAAAGGGGATAAAGGAGGTAGGAAAAGTGAAGGGGGTAGGAATGGCAGACATAGCCAATATATCATTATCTTGGAATGTGGTGTCATTTGAAAGGATACATAAAGTGCTGAAACAGAGTTGCACATTTAGAAAATAAAAACAATAGCCATGTATAATAACTCATACATGAAAGAGTTAATAGGACTTTAGGTTTTCCAAATGTAGGCATATGTATAACAAAATTTGAAAACTGAGAGGCAACATGAGGAATTATTAATACTTCCCAGTTTAAAAGGGCATTTTCTATGATTTCTACTTTATAGCTTGCCTGGAACACAGCGCAGAAGGGCACCAGGATCACAGGTATTTACAACTGGGACCCTGGCAGTGTGGAATTGCCACTCTCAGCAAACCTGCCATTGATACCTGTGCAGGTAATCAGGGTCATAACCATGAGAACAGTTATTTTTCTCTATTCCTTGGTCACAGCTCTCAGCAAAGTAAGCTTCCCCTGGGCTAACCTTAATAAAGAGTTAGAGAAGGAGAGGAGGTTTCTAAGCCCCATATCTCAGAAGGACATTTGTCAGCAGTTTTGGGGTTTGAGGAAGGAAAGAAAGAAAAATGAATAGTTGGACTTAAAAGTTTTGATTTGATATCCTTAGCATTTCTTCAAATGACTCTCCAAAGAAACTCTCTACCAAAAAAGGAAATCCTAACATCCGCAGTGAAAAATAGAAGATAGCCTTTCATTTGGGCAATAGCAAATATGGGAACCACCATTATGTTAGTGGATCAGTGGATCAAAATAAATGTAACAACAGTGAATGCGCATGAAAGCAGGATGCCACTGGCATGTATTCAGCATCATGGTTCAAAGCATTTCCTTTAGGTGGGTGATTTAGGCATTTCCTTTAGGTGGATAATTTAGGTGTTTCCTTTAGGTGGGTAATGTGGTAACAGCATGGGCAGAAGCAGAAACTTGAGGAATAGGACTTCCCTTTACCTTTGAAACAATGATTAAAAAAAAAAACAACACATGAAATTAAACAAATGAAGTGAAATGCTAAAAGACGCTTACTCCTTGGAAGGAAAGTTATGACCAACCTAGACAGCATATTAAAAAGCGAGACATTACTTTGCCAGCAAGGTCCGTCTAGTCAAGGCTATGCTTTTTCCAGTGGTCATGTATGGATGTGAGAGTTGGACTATAAAGAAAGCTGAGTGCCACAGTAGTGATGCTTTTGAACTGTGGTGTTGGAGAAGGTTCTTGAGAATCCCTTGGACTGCAAGGAGATCCAACCATTCCGTCCTAAAGGAGATCTGTCCTGGGTGTTCATTGGAAGGACTGATGTTGAAGATGAAACTCCAATACTTTGGCCACCTCATGTGAAGAGCTGACTCATTTGAAAAGACCCTAATGCTGGGAAAGATTGAGGGCAGGAGGAGAAGGGGACGACAGAGGATGAGATGGCTGGATGGCATCACTGACTCGATGGATATGGGTTTGGGTGGACTCCGGGAGTTGGTGATAGACAGGGAGGCCTGGCGTGCTGCGGTTCATGGGGTCACAAAGAGTCGGACACGACTGAGTGACTGAATTGAACTGAACTGAAGTGAAATGCATGTATATAGACAGGCCTCCCTGGTGGCTCAGTGGTAAAGAATTCACCTGCCAATGCAGGAGATGCAGTTTTGATCCCTGGGTTAGAAAGATCCCCTGGAGAAGGAAATGGCAACTCATTCCAGTATTCTTGCTTGGGAAATCCCAGGGACAGAGGAGCTTGGTGGGCTACAGTCCATGGGGTTGCAAAGAGACAGGACTGAGGGACTAAGCACACAAAGAGAGATAAAAATGGAAATTTTGATGCTATCTCTTTCCACTGGAAATGTTTCAGTTAACATGTAGTAGGAGACAGCAGGACCATGGACAGTTCTGCCCTTTTGGGGGCCATCATCTTGTGACTGACTGAATGGGGACTCCAGCATTCCCACATTATCTTATTTTGTCTTTAGTCTCTTCTATTATTTATGCTTTGATAGAATAATGGGGCATTGTCTTTTCTTCCTCTTTTGGCTGCCTGCCAGGCTATGGGGTAGTGAAGGAAAAAGAAACCAAAGCTTGGATTAGCTTGACGTCTAATATAAGGCAAGAGGCCACATCAGCTCTGCACTTGAAAATACATCCGCCAACCCCTAGCACTACATAAAATGTCAGCAGGAAATTAAGTCAGAGATGAAGTTTTAATTCCAAAGAAGTCCTTGTGAGGCAGCAAAATATATTTGAAAGTTTATATGGGATATGGAATAAGATACCACATGCATTAACTTGGGCAGGTAATATTCACTGAGCCTTACAGACTATGAAATATGTTTAATTATTTTTGTGTGCGGTGTTAGGAAGTGATCTAGTTTCATTCTTTTACAAGTGGTTGACCAGTTTTCCCAGCACCACTTGTTAAAGAGATTGTCTTTACTCCATTGTATATTCTTGCCTCCTTTGTCAAAGATAAGGTGTCCATATGTGTGTGGATTTATCTCTGGGCTTTCTATTTTGTTCCATTGATCTATATGTCTGTCTTTGTGCCAGTACCATACTGTCTTGATGACTGTGGCTTTGTAGTAGAGCCTGAAGTCAGGCAAGTTGATTCCTCCAGTTCCATTCTTCTTTCTCAAGATTGCTTTGGCTATTCGAGGTTTTTTGTATTTCCATACAAATCTTGAAATGATTTGTTCTAGTTCTGTGAAAAATGTGGCTGATAGCTTGATAGGGATTGCATTGAATTTGTAAATTGCTTTGGGTAGTATACTCATTTTCACTATATTGATTCTTCCGATCCATGAACATGGTATATTTCTCCATCTATTAGTGTCCTCTTTGATTTCTTTCATCAGTGTTTTATAGTTTTCTATATATAGGTCTTTAGTTTCTTTAGGTAGATATATTCCTAAGTATTTTATTCTTTTCATTGCAATGGTGAATGGAACTGTTTCCTTACTTTCTTTTTCTACTTTCTCATTATTCGTGTATAGGAATGCAAGGGATTTCTGTGTGTTGATTTTATATCCTGCAACTTTACTATATTCATTGATTAGCTCTAGTAATTTTCTGGTGGAGTCTTTAGGGTTTTCTATGTAGAGGATCATGTCATCTGCAAACAGTGAGAGTTTTACTTCTTCTTTTCCAATTTGGATTCCTTTTATTTCTTTTTCTGCTCTGATTGCTGTGGCCAAAACTTCCAGAACTATGTTGAATAGTAGCGGTGAAAGTGGACACCCTTGTCTTGTTCCTGACTTTAGGGGAAATGCTTTCAATTTTTCACCATTGAGGATAATGTTTGCTGTGGGTTTGTCCTAGATAGCTTTTATTATGTTGAGGTATGTTCCTTCTATTCCTGCTTTCTGGAGAGTTTTTTATCATAAATGGATGTTGAATTTTGTCAAAGGCCTTCTCTGCATCTATTGAGATAATCATATGGTTTTTATTTTTCAACTTGTTAATGTGGTGAATTACATTGATTGATTTGCGGATATTGAAGAATCCTTGCATCCCTGGGATAAAGCCCACTTGGTCATGGTGTATGATCTTTTTAATGTGTTGTTGGATTCTGATTGCTAGAATTTTGTTGAGGATTTTTGCATCTATGTTCATCAGTGATATTGGCCTGTAGTTTTCTTTTTTTGTGACATCTTTGTCAGGTTTTGGTATTAGGGTGATGGTGGCCTCATAGAATGAGTTTGGAAGTTTACCTTCCTCTGCAATTTTCTGGAAGAGTTTGAGGAGGATAGGTGTTAGCTCTTCTTGAAATTTTTGGTAGAATTCAACTGTGAAGCCGTCTGGACCTGGGCTTTTGTTTGCTGGAAGATTTCTGATTACAGTTTCAATTTCCGTGCTTGTGATGGGTCTGTTAAGGTTTTCTATTTCTTCCTGGTTCAGTTTTGGAAAATTGTACTTTTCTAAGAATTTGTCCATTTCTTCCACGTTGTCCATTTTATTGGCATACAACTGCTGATAGTAGTCTCTTATGATCCTTTGTATTTCTGTGTTGTCTGTTGTGATCTCTCCATTTTCATTTCTAATTTTATTGATTTGATTTTTCTCTCTTTGCTTCTTGATGATGGCTACATCACGCTGCCTTACATTTTTTCATTTATCTCTGACTCTTTCAATTTTTCAGTAGTTCTTGTACTATTAAAAATGTAGGAGAGAATTTAAAACTCAAAAAGTAACATTTAACTTACTCTAGATATTAAAAACAATGTTCAGAGAACATGATGGAGTGAAATGGAGTAAATAACTTTAAAAGTCATTGAATTATCTCTAGGTCTAGGTCTTTATGTTTCCATGTTTCCTATTAAACATGGCTCAGATGGTAAAGAATCTGCCTGCAGTTTAGGAGACTGGAGTTTGATCCCTGGGTCAGGAAGATCCCTTCGAGAAGGGAATGACTACTCACTCCAGTATTCTTGCCTGGAGAATTCCATGGACAGAGAAGCCTGATGGGCTACAATTCATGGGGTTGCAAAGAGTTGGACATGACTAATGACCAATATTTTCACTTTTTTCAACTGTTAAACAACTAGATATAAACTGGGTCTAGTCAGTTAATACCTTTTGCCTGGAAATGACAGTTAATACCCTGCATGCATAGGAAATGATGAGTCATCCATTCTCACTATCAAAATATCTCAATAAAAATTTTCCAGTGAGAAGTTATATGAATCAAAACATAGAGGAAGCACGAGTCCTTATTCTGCAATGAACATACCACATCACAATGTCAAGCACAACTGCTAAGCATTTCCTGCTGCAGTTTTCCCTATTTAAAATAGATATAAAAATACGTATCTCACATGAATGGAATGGGGAGTTCCTGGTTTTTGCTTAGTCACTAGGTATGTTGTACTCAAATTCTACTTGGGCATAAAAGATTGTTTCTCTCATTTGTCTCTCCACTGATGTTAAATTGCCAATGCAAAGAACTAATTTAATTGTTGCTACAAGTTGTTTGCAATAATGTGTGACTCACTAAGATTGTTGATGGTATCATTTCACAGGAGGGTAAACACAGGGGTATATTTCTTTAGGTATCTGAGAAAAAAGTCTGAACCATATCTTGATTATTAAATTCTCTCATATCCATATAAAATGGTGATGAATTAAGCTAAACATAGAAATGAAACTCATATTGATTTGTAAAGGTGAAGTTACCTAGAAGAAAAGGAAGAAAGGGAGTATAGTGGACCCAAAAATAGATTTAAGAATTCTTAACCTGAAAGCTCTTATTATGAATCTGCACTTACTCTGGGCATAAGTATTAACAATAACTCATATAGCAAAAATGCTTGCTTATCTCAGAGGGCAGTAAAAAGAACAGCTAGTCAGGAATGTGAAATACTTTCTAGGAGAAGGAAATGGCACCCACTCCAGTATTCTTGCCTGGAAAATCCCAAGGATAGCAGAGCCTGGCAGGCTACAGCCCATGGGGTCGCAAAGAGTCGTACACGACTAAGTGTGCACAAATGTGAAGCACCGAGCAAATCTGAAGAGTTCTGCAAAGTCTTAATAAAAACACTTTGATGCTTGGGGTAAAAATTGCAATTTATTATTTTGATTACCAATAATACTGACTCTAGCAAAGTTGGTGCACTTTTCAATTAATAATAGTTATTTAGACAAATGTTCAAGTCAGATGGTAAAATAAGTACTTAATTAAAGGAAGTACTTCAAAAGAAATGCATGCAGTCTTAGTCCTTAAACTAAAGAACTATGAAGCTAAATGTCCAGCATTTATTTACCCATGATTTTAATTCTGGGTTACCATATGGTAATATCCAATGATGTAACTTAAAACACAACAACCTCCCTGTCCTCCATACACAATATTTTTTTCTATGCATAGAAAGACAAAGAGTATATGATGAAATATTGGCAATCAGAGTAGCATGATTAAGGACACTGGAGAGCACCATGAATTTCACATTCATTTGATCATAATGTACAAGACTGGTGTTTATTTTTCGGTGTAATTTCAGGATACAGAGAAATTTTATTTTTATTCTTTAAGAAGTAAAATTAATTTGAAGTGCCTAAATAAAAATTACTTTCAGAAGCCCTAAATAAATAAAACCAAAATACTTTAGAGGCCAAGTTGTTAGGTTTGTGAGCACCTCATTGTAGATTATAAGGGAAGGATAAGATTTTGATAGTCGGGAAACTTAGACACATAGAAGGAGAATTTCTAATAAGATAGATACTGCCTTTGGGAAACTGCATTTCCTTTCTTCTACATGGTACAGACAGTCTTCTAAACTTTCCACAGAAACCATGGGCACAAAGCAACAATGAAGAGTTTGTAGGTAAAATGTTCACTGAGGAAAAAACCCACATTTGTTATCAAGTGATAGTGTGGACTGTTCAAGACTGAGGACTGAAGTGCCACGACTAGCAGTGGCTCTGCCCTAGTGGGAGAGTGGACATGCATATCAACTACAGTATACAATAGGAATGTGTTTCTGCCTCTCTGAAGAGAGAGAAAGTAAGGCATAATGAGAAAAAATAAGACTTAGGAATTGAACACAGAGATTCTAAAACACTACTGCCTTAAATAAAATATAATTCTGTCCCTAACAAGTGTATGATCTTAAGCAAGCCTTATAACCACTCTCTGGCTTAGTTTTTTTCCAAAGTGAAATATGTATAATAAGATTATCTACTTCAAAGATGGACTGTGAGAACAAGGCAGAACTCAATCCATACTCATATTATGTGAGTTTAAAAATGGGGATCAGGATTGGAACTCATGTACACCCGTGGTGGATTCATGTCAATGTATGGCAAAACCAATACAGTATTGTAAAGTAAAATAAAGTAAAAATAAAAATTAAAAAAAAAATAAAAATACTAAGGCACTACATTCCTTTGATGGCAGATCCGTTCAAATATTACTTCACTGAAATTTGTATCTGTAAAGAGTAGAATCATGGATCTGATTCAGTCTGTTTTTTCTTTTGATTTTAAGTTAACTCAACCTGAGTTGTTGATAGGGGTTATATCAAAACATCAAGAAAATACAAAATAAAGTCCAAAGTTGCCGCAAGCTACACACATTCCCTTGTAAAATTCAATTTCCTCATTTATAAGATACAGGGGTTTGAAACTCATGATTGAAACCAAAGGTATGCCACAGAATCACTAATGGAATTTTTATAAAATGCAATGCAAGAACCCCATCTCTGCCCAATTACATCTGAATCTAGGGTCAGAGCTGGGGCAATGAGGAGTACAAGGTACATGTGTATGTTAAGAATCTTCACTGTTAAGGGTGAAAGAAGGAGTAAAAAAGCGTGCTTAAAACTCAACATTCAGAAAACTAAGATCATGGCCTCTGGTCCCATCACCCCATGGCAAATAGAAGGGGGAAAAGTGGAAATAGTGACAGATTTTATTTTCTTGGATTCCAAAATCACTATGAATGGTGACTGCAACCATGAAATTAAAAGATGATGGATCCTTGGAAGCAAAGCTATGACAAAACTACACAGCATATTAAAAAGCAGAGATATCACTTTGCCAACAAAGGTCTGTATAGTCAAAGCCATGGCTCTTCCAATAGTCATGTACAGATGGGAGATTTGGATCATAAAGAAGGTTGAGTGCTGAAGAACTGATGCTTTTGAACTATGGTGTTGGAGAAGACTCTTGAGAGTCCCTTGGACTGCAAGGAGATTAAACTGGTCAATCCTGAAGGACATCAACCCTGAACATTCACTGAAAGGACTGATGCTGAAGCTAAAGCTCCAACTGGGCCACCTGATGCAAAGAGCCAACTCACTGGAAAAGAACCTGATGCTTAGAAAGATTAAGGGCAGGAGAAGCATGACAGAGGATGAGATGATTGAATGGCATTGCTGACTCAATGGACCTGAGTTTGAGCAAACTCCAGGAGACAGTGAAGGACAGGGAAGCCTAGCATGCTGTGGTCCATGTGGTCCAAAGAGTTGGACACATTTGGTGACTGAACAACAAGTATTTATTGGATTTTCAGTATAAAACACTATTAGATGATTTGTGAGGTTGACTCTATATGGATTATTGTATCATTCTAATAATCTTTAATCTAAACACCATTTAGTCATTTTTAAAGTAATTTTATTACTTTAATCATTTTTTTTTTCAAATTCAACACAACATAATGATGACTTTTTCCCTGAATTAGATCTTCCTATGAAACAAAGTGACCTAACTAGAATCCAAGAGGAATAGTGACAGCAAGGCGGCTTGACCTCACCAACAATTTTGCTGCTGGCCTGTCACGGTAAAGACACCCGATGTTCCCATGGGATATACTAACCACTTTTAATTAATGTCCACAAACCTCCGTCAAACAGTTCAGAATGGCTGACTCCTAGGGACTATGTGCTTTTTAAAAATCCACCTATGCATTGAGAAAAATAAGATAATTCAATTCAGACTATTGACTGAGAAAAATAAGGGGACACATGTGACATCACTCCAAGTCATGTCCCCAGTGTTGGTAATGTAGCCATGGTGAGCTGAAGACAAAACATCATCAGCCTGACTTTGGGCAATATGTCTTTCCTCTTAGAGAAATTTACATGCTCAGCTGAAATAAACATAATGAACACATTGAATTTTCTCCCCGTGAAAGTCAATGAACAATGAAGATCTTTTTTCTTCAACTTACTTTGATTTCTTCATGTATAGCCAATAGACGACACCAGCAACTAGGGCAGCGAGGAGGAGACCAACAACAATTCCCACAATTAGTTTTGCCTGGTCATTAACCTTTTCTTTGTTTTCATCTACAACAAAGAAGAGAAGCCCATGCAATTACAGACAATGCCAAGCATTTCTGAAAAGAAGTCAATCTAGTTATTATTTCTGATTAAAAATGACCAAGGCTCACTACCAAGAGTAACATGCAAACTTGTGCTTCTAAAGGATTAAAATTTTAGCATTCTTACTATCTTGTCTCATTTGCTGTTTTAATTCAAATCAAAATGTGGCAGCTAGGAAAATTACTTATGCAATGACACTTCATAAATCTTGAGCAGATAGTCAAGGAAGAAGAGCCGGCAGCATAGTACCTACCACTTATCTCGTCTGCCTCATCGTGTTCTGGAATACTTACTGAAATGAAAAATGTTAATATGAAATTAAAAACAAAATTTGTTGATATATGAAAGTCACCTTTACCATTATAGTATGATGTAATAATACTCAAAAATAAAATATCTATTCTACAGCTGAGGGTAGAAAAATTTACATTTAATAAAGCATGAACTTCAGTACAAAGAAATTCATCTTCTTTTAAAGAAAAGACAGTAGTTAAAACTGCAAAGGTATTGATCTACCATAGAAAACTTCACAACTGATGAGCTATAGTATTAATCTGAAATCCATATTAACTTTCCCACTATCTACCACCTTTTAATAGGATTTCTTTTGTTAGGAGAAACAAGTTGCAGTGCATGGAATCTACAGTGTAGTGTTTCTCAACTTCAATTTTCCTGCCTCAGTGGAGGAGAATTTATTTTCATACTCTAGTGTCAGAAATTTGCCACTTAGAGACATTTTCAAAGTGGTAGGAATGGTGGTTAAAACTGGGGACATCTCAGAGGTGAAGGTGCAATATATGTGATGCTTGTAAAAGCCCTCCAAATGACTAATAGCACTATCATCTTGGCCCATTTAAAGGATTGTCACTGTGGTGGATTATCATTTAATATTAGACTAAATAAATATTTTTCTATGAACATGGGCTTGCATCAGAATTTTCAGTGATGATTGTTAAAATGCAGATTCCTAGACCCTTCCTCATACCTACTATATAGGAATTTTAGGAGGTGCTCATTGACTTTGAAAATGATGGTATTAAATGTTGATCAAACCACTGCAAGGTCTATAAAGCCACTATTCAATGGGTTAGAATTAAAAAGAGAGACTTGCGTTCAGGAAGAAAGGATAACTTCTTTTTTAGGTAGGACAAATCAATACTCACTGAATTGAATTCAGAGAAGTCAATGCACCTGTTTTAGAGTTAAATTCATTTGGTTCTTTTCTCCTGTCAATCCAAAAGGCTTTTATATTCCAGTCATATTCTGTTAAGGGCCATTATCTTTAGAAAATTATTTTCTCCTAGCTTCAGCTAATTCCTAGGCAGTATATCTCTATCTTGCTAAAATCACATAGAGGATTCCAACTGACTGAAGAATGAAAGTTTGGAGAGTCAGTTGGTATCCTGTCCAGATCTGAGTCTCAGTCTAGGCCAGCCCTGATTTAAGACTAACACAGCAAAATAAAGAAATATAGAATTGAAGATGAGAGATAACTTCAACTTAAATAAAGAAACAGCTCTTGGTATGTATCCATTACCTTGATTTCAGCATTGACAGATTTTTTTCACTTTCTCTGAGATTATCTCATTTGTTTGATATTTAACCTATGATTCAAATATGATATTCAAATGCATCAATTTCTGAAACTAGATTTTTGGATTCCTGATATCGGTTTTACTACCAATTTGCTGAATGACTTTAAGCATGTGGCATTCCTTTGCAAAATAAGAAGAGGATAAATACCACAAAGAATTGAAATGCAAAATAATAGATTAAAGGGAATTAAAAATTTACTAAAATTAAAACTGTTAGAGAAATGTTTTCAGGTAATCTTTGAATCATCTGTACTGTGAACACAAAAGATGGATTTAATAAGAGCAACATAATCCTTATCCTCTGTTGATCTTGGAAATATTCCTGTACAAGATAAAGTCTCTGATCCATAAAACATGAAATGATTTAACCGTCAAGACAAGGATTGTAAAGAATGGACACCAGGAAAAAAAAAAGAACCTTATGATGATGATACCAAATGCAAAATAAATAAAACTTACCATAATGCAGTACAGGAAGATGGAATTGAAGATTTTAAACTAATGAAGAATAACTTCAAATTTTCTTACTTTTTTTTAATGCCAGAAATGAAATACTCACTAGCAGAGACATTCAAGGAGTTTACTGTTCTCTCCAGCTGGTTTTCTGCTGTGCAAGTTAATGTAACATTCTCTTCAGGGGAAATGATAATTTTACTATAATACCTGCCATTGATATATGGAGATTCCTCTGTCTGGAAAAAGAAAAGGAAAATGGCTTTAGAAATGGAAATGAATTAAAAACATAGGAAAGAGTAACACTGAATGAAACAAAATATGTGTGGTGCTCTGTGGCATTATCTGGCATGCAAGGGTATATGTAAGTTCATAGATGAGACCATTTCAGGTTTATAACTACATCAGAGAGGAAAAAAAATAGTGAATGCATACTTGGATTTCTCTTTATGTTTCTATTATTAATTTTAATAATTAAACTAACTAAGCTCTTCTTTTTCAATAGATGCTCAAGTTAGTTTATATTTTGGCATGATAGTACCTATCTCAAAATAATCAATTAGAGATTAACTCATCACCAGTTTTCTCCTAATAAACTTATGAGTTTAATTCTATTTGTAAACTACATCCTCAGTTAGTACAGCATGGTACTCTTAATCCCAGGGTGATGGGTTTGTGCCCTAAATTAGGTGGTTGCTGTCCTATGTTTTGGGCTTCCCTGGTGGCTCAGCAGTAAAGAATCTGCCTGGAATGCAGGAGATGTGGGTTCAATCCCTGGATCAGAACGATCCCCTGGAGAAGGAAATGGCAACCCACTCCAGTATTCTTGCCTATATTCTTGCCTGGGCAATCTCAAGGACAGAGGAGCCTGGGGGACTACAGTCTGCACTCCCCTCCACTATAACGGTGAATTCTCTTATTTTAAACCATGATATATACGTGCATATGTATGTATGGTTTTCTCATGGGAAAACCAGACTCTCTTTCTCAATTTTATTGAGTTAAATACAGAGGATGGGTTCTTTGTCAGTGACTAGTGATGAGGGTAACCACTGCTATTTAATTTCTTCAAACATAAGAGACAATCCACACTACTCTCTTCTGGATTCTCAGTCCAATTCCACTAAAGCAAGCATGTACTTGCATTGTTTTCTGAGACATATTATACACACCATGTCCTCTAGTCCTCTATTGCTCTATATTTGCTTTCTTCTCAACTGCATTGTAAAGGCCTTGAGGACAGGAAAGAGCTTCATGATTAGAGATATCGTGGAGTCCCTGGGATAGGGGTGGGACAGAGGTATTAGTAGTTGTAAAATAATAGATTCACCATGTGATTGAGGAGGGAACAAATAAAAAAATTATGGCTGGATCAGCACAAGCCTAGGACAAGAAAAATAACATATCACCTAGTGGGCCAGAATCAATCCTTCTCCTTGACAATGAAGAATGGAATTATTATTTTTATCCTCATAGTAAGTTCACCTGCTATTTTTCCAATTCCCACCAGTATTTTTCATATGACTTTCTCACTGGACTTTTCTCATATGACTTTTCTTGTTTTTATTACTTTATCTCTACAAAATGCATTTGCTTATTTCTAGGTTGACCTTTTAAATCTTTGTAACTTTTTCTTCATTAAACACTAATCTGATACTTATTTTTCTATTTTTTATGTTTGCATCACCCAGAAACAAAAGGTTTTTTTGCTGTAATTATTAAATTGAACTAGAGAGCAAAAAAAGAATAGAGTAGAATAGAAACAGTCATTTTTGATGCTAAAAAAGAGATCTAAACATTGTCAGCAATTCAGGTCTTTATTCTGAAATCAAGAGCCTCTTTGTCATCCTCAGGCATGTTCTCTTGCTTGTGTCCCATCATATATAACCAAATCAGGAAGCCTTGGCTCATGTCCACTCCTTTAGGGACATTCTGTACTTGAGTTATGCAAGCAAACATGCATCACCCATAGTTGAAAGAGCCAAAATTCACCATGTTCTGCAAAACTTGACTACAGAAGCTGGACCAGTAGCCCACCTTCCCTAGACAGAGAAAGAGTGGACACTTTAAATTACAATTCTGGTTTATGCACGCCTTCTCAGATTTCAACTGAGTTGAAAGCTGGGAAAGAGGGAACACAGAAGACTCAAATAATCAAGTGGCTCATGTGGGTATTCCTGAGGAATCTTTAAGTGGCTCCACTGAGAAGAGGGACATGAAGACTGTCGTAGAGAGAATGGAATTAACAGTATGTCAGTAACACAAGTTGACTGGCAATTTAATGGGATTACAGATCTGAACAGTTTGTGATAAGCTAGATTCTCATATATTTTTTTCAAAGAGAAAATTATTGGTAGTGTTTATACATTCTTAGCCTTTTACTACTGCAAACTAAAATGGTGTGACAAAGGTACAAATATTACTGTTTGGTTTACATACAAGTTTGTTCAGCAGAAATCATCCTAGATACTATATATTTAGCTAGCCTTACTTTGGCCCCACTATACACAGATCAGACCATATGTTCACAGTGACTATATTCTTCACTATTCCCCAGGGCCCAGTCTCAAGAAGAAATAACCCATAATGTGCATAAAAGTAAGCAAAGTGTAAGTGAGGCCACTTACACTGAGATGTGGAAATTCAGGATGTAGGTAAATATATACCTTAATGTTTTAATCACCCAAGTTTCAGGAATTAGTGACCATGGGATAATACCTAATTTATATATTTTTAAAATTTATTTTTAATTGGAGGATAATTGCTTTACAGTGTTGTGTTGGTTGCTGTGGTACAACAATGTGATTCAGCCTTAAGCGTACATATATCCCCTCACTTGAGACTTCCTCCCACCCCCCACCCTATGACACCCCTCTAGGTCATCACAGAGCACCCTATGCTATATAGCAGCTTCCCATGAGATATCTATTTTATACATGGTCATATACATATGTCAATACTACTCTCTTAATTTGTCCAGATACTGACCACAACAAAATAAGTCTTTCATGCTCCATGATCCTAGGATTTTAAATTTCTCTTTGAGCTATGGTCTTCCTTTGGGAAAATTAAGAAGTTAGCAAAAGCTTTCTCTGAGGACATACTGTGAATTTCATGTTGATAATAAGTTAGCTTAGAGCTTAGGTGCCTAAATAAAACCCTACACTGGACCAAGTACAACACAAAACAAGAAGACAAATACTTGCTTGGTTTATGACACTTCCACTGCCAGTAATTGTCCACTGTATAGCTGGCTTCGGAAAACCTTCCACATGGCAGATTATTGTTTTAGACAGTCCACTAGGATCAGTTTTCTTTGTCATTTTGATTTGAGGTTTCCCTAAAAATATTACAATTAAAATAAGATGTTGAACTGAGATCATAAAAGAAACAGATATTAAATTCTCAAAGAAAATTTTAAATTGGTGCTCACGTATTTTATTACCTTCTACAATCAGAGTCAATGACTCTCTTTTCTTTAATCCTTCAACCTCTTGCAGAGCTGTTTCACAGACATAGTTTCCAGCATCCTGATAATGAAGACTAGAAAATGATGGGCTAGATCGAAGCTTGATGTTATCCTGATTAAATAAAAAGTTAATTATGTCACATGGCACAATTATAGCTCTCCATGTATTTATTATATAATAATAAAGACTGAAATTATTCTTCTGGGTTTAATGAAAATTTCTTTTCTTAACTTCAAATGCTTTCACAAATAGGCTTCCTTTTTCCTCTGTACTTTTAGAGTTAGACAAATCAGAGTTTTATTTCAGACTCTTCCATTTACTGAATTTATATTTGGAACAAGTTCATAAACTTCTGAGATTCAGCTTCCTTACTTATAAATAGGGTAGTAATCTTACCATATTAAAGACAGTTATCAAGATATTGAATCTATTACAGAACAATTAAGACAAAAATGTTTTTTAAAGAAAACTTTTAAATGGCTTACTATACTAAAATTTCTATGAACAAAGAAAATGCAACATTTAACTTTGAAAATAATTTGATATATAGAAAATAATACTATTTACCAGGAATTGAAATGCTCCTAAGGCAACTAAACACAATCTTAAGATTATATGGTCTTTGTACACTATAATTTTTTTTCCATTTCCATCAACTAACCAATAGCCAGGCAATATTGATCAGCACTACTGATATGAGTTATTCAATCAACAACAGTGACTGCAGCTTATGTGGAAACTGGTTTAACCAAGTAAACTTAGCTTCTCTAGTTCTGAGTAAAACACACTGTGAGTGTTCATGTACCAGAAACCTATCAAACCCTTTGACCATTAACTACCACAAACACATCATGTTAAGTATTCAGTCTATGGAGTGACATTTTAACTATCTGAGCAAAGGAAATGTGATGAAGCTGTGTTTAAGAGAAAATGAAATAATAAACCGAGTTTTAAGAGTTAAGATAACAAGTAACAGAGGATCTGGCATGAAAAGAGATAAAAAACCAATAGAAAATAATTTACATTTTCATCTAAAAGAAACATCTAAAAGAAACTTCCCACAACTTTTTACAAAAATAATTCTTGTCAACCCCTATTTTAAGTGGTTTGATATGTTTTTGTCAACTCATTACTGGTTAAGTGCTTCTGCTACATGTCACATTACAGGAATAAACAGACTGGGTGTATACTAGTTAAGGATTTGAGTGGAGGGAACATAGTAACAACCTTTCCCTTTGTTGATAAAGAAAAAAAGTGAATGTGAAGTCGCTCAGTCCTGTCCAACTCTTTGGGACCCCATGGACTATAGCCTACCAGGCTCCTCCGTTCATGGGACTTTCCAGGCAAGGGTACTGGAGGGGGTTGCCATTGCCTTCTCGACACAGGGATTGAACCCAGGTCTCCCACATTGTAGGCAGACACTTTACCATCTGAGCCACCAGGGAAGTCCTGGTGATAACCTTACCTATGTTGATAACCTTAGTTAATAACCTTATCTCAAATCACCAATTTCCAATCCTACTGATCTCACTCTAAAAAGATAACAGCAATGTTTGGGTCCTCAGATAATGACCTACATTTCAGATGATAACAAGAACATAAGCACTCAGGACAACATATTAAAAAGCAGAGACATTACTTTGCTGACAAAGGTCCATCTAGACAAAGCTATTAGTCATGTATGGATGTGAGAGTTGGACCATAAAGAAAGCTGAGCACCGAAGAATTGACACTTTTGAACTGTAGTGTTGGAGAAGACTCTTGAGGGTCCCTTGGACTACATGGAGATCCAACCAGTCAATTGTAAAGGAAATCAGTCCTGAATATTCATTGGAAGGACTGATGTTGAAGCTGAAGCTCCAATATTTTGGCCACCTGATGCAAAGAACTGACTCATTTGAAAAGACCCTGATGCTGAGAAAAACTGAAAGGGGGAGAAGAAGGGGACAATAGAGGATGAGATGGTTGGATGGCATCACCGACTCAATGGTCATGAGTTTGGATAAACTCAAGGAGTTGGTGATGGACAAGGAAGCCTGGCGTGCTAAGGTTCATGGGGTCACAAAGAGTCGGACACAACTGAGCAACAGAACTAAACTGAACTAAAACACTCAGGAAATACAGACAAAGCTCCTAGTATGTTCCAAGTGTTCTACTATGGCGCAGGGGTGAAAAGAGATTGCTACTAATTCATGGAGCCCACATTCAGACACTTAAGGTCAGTCTCCAGAAAGGCAGAAGGTTATGTCACTAAAGTGTGGTGTTTATGCTCGGTAAGGCCTGAGCCTGATCCTCTACTCTGTCACCTATGAGCTCTCTGATTTCTCTCACTTCAAGTTCTTTCAAATAATGTAAGGAACTAACCATTTTCTTGCATATTTCACAGGGTTGTTATAAACACACTGTTAACAGCATTATGGGTTAAAACACACTGGAAATTGCTAAAATATATAACTGTACATGTGTGTGTGTCCATAGTGAAGTGAAGTCGCTCAGTTGTGTCCGACTCTTTGTGACCCCATAGACGGTAGCCTACCAGGCTCCTCTGTCCATGGGATTTTCCAGGCAAGAGTACTGGATTGGGTTGCCACATATGCATGTGTATATGTGTATAATTATTTAGTAGATACACATAATTAAATTAATGCCCCAAACTAAGTTTCAGAGCAACAATTATGGATGCCATAGTGATGTTGAGTACCTCTAAATTTTATTATAGTAATCTTTATTATTACATATACAAAGAGAGTATGAGTTTGGGTGTATATACATATTACACATGAATATTACAAGAGAAGCCTAAAAGGAGTCAGTCCAAAAGTGGAACATTACCAAGAATATTACTTACTTTCATCCACACCACAGTTGCATTCCTACTGGCAGATATTGTGCATGACACAGGCAGAGCATCGCCTATCTGCTTGGTCACCTCCCCACTTGGGTTTAAGGACAAATCCAAATCTGTGAAGCATAAAAATATGCTTTAAATACAACTCCAGAAAGTAAGACAGTCAAAATATTTTTGGAGAAAAATATAGAGGAAAGAAAGAAAAACTCCTGCTAACTCTACTTGAAATTCAAAAGTGATTTATGTGACTGAAATAACTCAAGTGTACAATAATCGCTCTAGTTTTTCAAGCCAGCTTTCAGACCAGTTTGGACAAGTGCAAATGGTCAATTTAATTGATTATGCATTTATATGCAGTTAACATGATTGATGTTTTGAATGCATGTAAGTATTCATCTGGGGTCTATCACCTTCAGAAAAAAATTCTTAAATCACTTCTGGAAGAAAATAAAGAAAGATGATGACTAAGTAAATATTATGAAAAGAACTGATAAGATATACCATGGGAAATCAAGTATATTTAGATAGCAGGTGATAAACTAAGATATCATAAAGTATTTACATGTTCCCTCAGAGAGAAATGACTACAGTAGCTAGATATTTTTAAAAAATGCTATTCCATTTCTCTTGCAGTGGAAATTTTAAATTTATTTTTTTTTGTTGAAGGATAATTGCTTTATAGAATTTTGTTGTTCTCTGTCAAACTCCAACATGAATCAGCCATAGGTATACATATATCCCCTCCCTTTAGAACCTCCCTCCCATCTCCCACCCCATCCCACCCCCTAAGTTGATACAGAGCCGCTGTTTGAGTTTCCCAAGCCATACAGCAAATCCCCGTTGGCTATCTATTTTACATATGGTAATGTAAGTTTCCATGTTACTCTTACCATACATCTCATCCTCTCCTCCCCTCTCCCTAGGTCCATAAGTCTATTCTCTATGTCTGTTTCTCCTTGTTGCCCTGAAAATAAATTCTTCAGTACCATTTTCCCAGATTCCATATATATGCATTAGAATATGATATTTATCTTTCCTTTTCTGAATTACTTCACTCTGTATAATAGGCTCTAGGTTTATCCACCTCATTACCACTGGCTCAAATGCATTCCTTTTTATGGCTGAGTAATATTCCATTGTGTATATGCACCATAACTTCTTATCCATTCATCTGTCTATGGACATCTTCCATGTTTTAGGTATTGTAAATAGTGCTGCAGTGAACAATGGGATACATGTGTCTTTTTCATTTTGGTTTCCTCAGGCTATATGCTTAGGAGTGGGATTGCTGGGCCATATGGTGGTTTTATTCCTAGTTTTTTAAGGAATCTCCAAACTGTCTCGCATAGTAGCTGTATCAATTTACATTCCCACCAACAGTGGAAGAGGGTTCCCTTTTCTCCACACACTTTCCAGCATTTACTGTTTGTAGACATTTTGATGATGGCCATTCTGACTGGTGTGAGGTGATATCTCATTGTAGTTTTGATTTGCATTTCTCTAATAATGAGCGATGTTGAACATCTTTTCATGTGCTTGTATGTGTGTATGTCTTCTTTGGAGAAATGTCTGTTTAGGTCTTTTCCCCACTTTTTGATTGGCTTGTTTGTTTTTATGGTATTGAGTTGTGTGAGGAAATTAATGCTTTGTCAGTTGTTTTATTTGCTATTATTTACTACCATTCTGAGGATTGTCTTTTCACCTTGCTTATAGTTTCTTTTGCTGTGCAAAAGCTTTTAAGTTTAATCAGGTCCCACTTGTTTACTTTTGTTTTTATTTCTGTTACTCTAGGACGTGGGCCATAGAGGAACTTGCTTTGATTTATGTCATCAATTGTTCTGCCTATGTTTTCCTCTAAGATTTTTATAGTTTCTGGTCTTATATTTAAGCCTTTAATCCATTTGGAGTTTATATTTGTGTATGGTGTTAGGAACTGTTTTAATTTCATTCTTTTATATGTAGCTGCCCAGTTTTTCCAGCACCATTTATTGAAGAGGCTGTCTTTGTGCCATTGTATATTCTTGCCTCCTTTGTCAAAAATAAGGTACCCATATGTGCATGGGTTTATTTCTTTGCTTTCTACCTTGTTCCATTGGTTTATATTTCCGTTTTAGTACCAGTACGATACTGTCTTGATGACTGTAGCTTTGTAGTATATCTGAAGTCAGGAAGGGTGATTCCTCCAGCTACATTCTTCTTTCTTAAGACTGCTTTGGTTATTTGGGGTCTTTTGAGTTTCCATATGAATCATGAACTATTTTGTTCTAGTTCTGTGAAAAATGCCATTGGTAATTTCCTAGGGATCACAATGAATCTGTAGATTGCATTTGGTAATATAGTCATTTTCACAATATTGATTCTTCCTACCCAGGAACAAGGAATATCTCTCCATCTGTTTACATCACCTTTGATTTCTTTCATTAGTGTCTTATAATTTTCTGTGTACAGTTCATCTCCTTCAGTAAGTTTATTCCTAGATATTTAGTTATTTTTGTTGCAATGGTGAATGGGATTGATTCCTTAATTTCTCTTTCTGATTTTTTCATTGTTAATATATAGAAATGCAAGTGATTTCTGTGCATTGATTTTGTATCCTGCAACTTTGCTAAATTCACTGATTAGCTCTAGTAATTTTCAGCTACTATCATTAGGGTTTTCTATGTGCAGTATTACGTCATCTGCAAACAGTGAGAGCTTTACTTCTTTTCTGATCTGGATTCCTTTCATTTCTTATTCTTCTCTGATTGCTGTAGCTAGGACTTCCAGAAGTAAGTAGAACAACAGTGATAAAAGTGGACACCTTTGTCTTGTTCCTGATCTTAGGGGGAATGCTTTCAGCTTTTCACTGAGAATAATGTTTGCTGTAGGCTTATCGTATATGGCCTTTACTATGTTGAGGTAGGTTCCTTCTATGCCCATTTTTTGAAGAGTTTTAATAAATTGGTGCTCAATTTTGTCAAAGGCTTTTTCTGTATCTATTGAGATGATTGTACGGTTTTTATCTTTCAATTTGTTAATATGGTGTATCACATTGATTGATTTGTGTATACTGAAGAACCTTTGCATCCCTGGAATAAACCCAGCTTGATCATGGTGTATGAGCTTTTTGATGTTTTGCTGAATTCTGTTTGATAAAATTTTTTGAGGATTTTTGCATCTTGTTCATTAGTGATATTGGCCTATAGTTTTTTGTGTGGGTGTGTTGTCTTTGTCTGGTTTTGGTATTAGGGTGATGGTGGCCTCATAGAACAAGTTTGGAAGTGTTTCTTCCTTTGCAATTTTTGGAAAGAGTTTTAGAAGGATAGGCATTAGCTCTTCTCTATTTGATAGAATTCTCCTGTGAAGCCATCTGGTCCTGGGTTTTTGTTTTTTGGGAGATTTTTGATCACAGCTTCCATTTCAGTGCTTGTAATTGGGTTGTTCATAATTTCTATTTCTCCTGGTTCAGTCTTGGAAGATCAAACTATTTTAACAATCTGTCCATTTCTTCCAGGTTGTCTATTTTATTGCCATATAGATATTCATAACAGCTTTTTATACTCCTTTGTATTTCTGCATTGTCTGTTGTAACCTTTCCTTTTTCATTTTTAATTGTGTTGTTCGATTCTTCTCTCTTTTTTTCCCCGATGATCCTGGCTAATGGTTTGTCAATTTTGTTTATCATCTCAGTAAACCACCTTTTAGTTTTATTAATCTTTACTACTTTTGTTTCTTTTTCCATTATTTCTGCTTGGATCTTTATGATTTCTTTCTTTCTATTGATTTTGGGATTTTTCTGTTCTTCTTTTTCCAGTTGTTTTAGGTGTAAAGTTAGGTTGTCTATTCAATGTTTTTCTTATTTCTTGAGGTAGGATTGTATTGCTATAAACTTCCCTCTTAGAACTGCTTTTGCTGTATCCCACAGGTTTTGAGTTGTCATGTTTTCATTGTCATTTGTTTCTAGAAATTTTTTGATTTCCCTTTTGATTTCTTTGGTAACCTGTTGGTTACTTAGGAATGTGTTATTTGACCTCAATATGTTTGTGTTTCTTGCACTTTTTTCCTTGTAATTGATATCTAGTCTCATAGTATTGTGGTCAGAGAAGATGCTTGATGCAATTTCAATTTTCTTAAATTTACTGAGGCTTGATTTGTGACCCAAGATGTGGTCTGTCCTGGGGAATGTTCCATGTGCACTTGAGAAGAAGGTGTATTCTTCTGCATTTGGATGGAATGTCCTGAAGATATCAATGAGATCCATCTCATCTAATGTATCATTTAAGACTTTTGTTTTCTTATTAATTTTCTGTTTTGATGAACTGTCCATTGGTGTGAGTGGCATATTAAAGTCTCCTACTATTATTGAGTTATTGTTAATTTCTCCTTTTATGTCTGTTAGTGTTTGTCTTATGTATTGAGGTGCTCCTATGTTGGGTGAATATTTTCAATTTTTATGTCTTCCTCTTGGATTAATCCCTTGATCATTATGTAGTGTCCTTCCTTATCTCTTGTAATCTTTATTTTCAGGTCTATTTTGTTGATATAAGGATTGCTACTCCAGCTTTCTTTTGCTTCCCATTTGCATGGAATATATTTTCCAATCCTCTGATTTTCAGTCTATATGTGTCTTTAGGCCTGAAGTTGGTCTCTTGTAGACAGCATATATATGAGTCATGTTTTGTATCCATTAAGCCAGTCTGTGTCTTTTGGTTGGAGCATTTAATCCATTTACATTTAAAGTAATTACTGATATATATTCCTGTTGCCATTTTCTTAATTGCTTGGGGTTGATTTTGTAGATCTTTTTTCTTCTGTTGTATTTCTTGACTGTATAAGTCCCTTTAACATTTGTTGTTAAGGTGGTTTGGTGGTACTGAATTCTCTTAACTTTTGCTTCTCTGAAAAGCTTTTTCTTTCTCCATCAATTTTAAATGAGATTTTTGCTGGGTACAATAATCTTGGTTGTAAGATTTTTCCCTTTCAGTACTTTAAATATATCCTGTCATTCCCTTCTGGCCTGTAGAGTTTCTGCTGAAAGATCAGCTGTTAAGCATATGGGGTTTCCCTTGTATGTTACTTGTTGCTTCTTCTGTGCTGCTTTTAATATTCTTTCTTTTGTATTTAGTCTTTGTTAGTTTGATTAGTATGTCTCTTGGCATGTTTCTCCTTGGGTTTATCCTGTATGGGACGCTTTGTGTCTCTTGGACTTGAATGACTATTTCCTTTTCCATGTTGGGGAAATTTTCAACTATAATTTCTTCAAAAATTTTCTCATATCCTTTCTTTTTCTCTTCCTCTTCCGGGACCCCTATAATTTGAGTGTTGGTACATTTGATATTGTCCCAGAGGTCTCTGAGACTATCCTCAGTTGCTTTTATTCTTTTTTACTTTATTTTGCTCTTCAGAAGTTATTTCTACCATTTTATATTCCAGCTCACTGATTCATTCTTCTGCTTCAGATATTCTGATATTTATTTCTTCTAGAGTAGTTTTGATTTCAGTAATTGTGCTGTTTGTCTTTGTATGTTTATTCTTTAATTCTTCTAGGTCTTTGTTAATTGATTCTTGCATTTTCTCCATTTTGTTTTCAATATTTTTGATCATCTTTACTATCATTATTCTGAATTCTTTTTCAAGCAGTTAGCCTATTTCCTCTTCTTTTATTTGTACTTCTCTGTTTCTAGTTTGTTCCTTCATCTGTGTAGTATTTCTCTGCCTTTTCATTACTATTATTTTTAACTTATTGTGTTTGAGGTCTCTTTTTCCAAGGCTTCATGGAAAGTTGAATTCTTTCCTTCAAGAAGGTTGAATTCTTTCTTCCTTTTGGTTTCTGCCATCCTAAAGTTGATCCAGTGGTTTGTGAAAGCTTCTTATAGGGTGGGATTTGTGCTGAGTTTTTGTTTGTTTGTTTTTTTCCTCTGATGGGCTAGGCTGAGTGAGGTGGTAATCCTCTCTGCTGATGATTGGGTTTGTATTATTTTTTTGTTTGTTGCTTAGATGAGGTGTCCTGCACAGGGTGCTACTGGTGGTTGGGTGATGCTGGGTCTTGTATTTAAGTGGTTTGTTTGTGTGAGTTCTCACTATTTGATACTCCTTAGGGTTAGTTCCCTGGTAGTCTAAGGTTTTGGAGTCAGTGCTTCCATTCCAAAGGCTCAGGGCTTGATCTCTAATCAGAAAAGAAGATTCCACAAGTGGCTTTTTATGGCATTAAGTGAGATTAAAACAGATATCAAAAAATGAGAACTCAAAGATGAACTGCGGACAAATGGCAGTTACAAAATCAGGCAAATAATAATTAAAATAATAGAATATACACACACATATATATACACCCATGAGCAAAGTCAAAACTGTCCAACAAAAATAAAGTACAGTCGATTGACCCAGCAAACAAAGGAAATAAAAAATTATATTTACCAGTTAAGAATAAAACTAACTAAAGCACAAACTCAAAAAAAAATACTAAAGCAAGGTGCCAAATGAGGAATAAAGCTATGAAAACAAAACTAACAAATATGTTGAGAGGAAAGAAAGAAAAGAAAGAAAAGATAGATATGCAAAGTTAAACAGAGGTAGATGAAGATTTATACTTATTAAAGATTAACTGCAAGGGGAAAAGAACAGTAGGAAAGGCAAACAAAGGAATAAATGTAGAGAAAATATAACAGGTTTAAAAAAATTAAAATTTAGAATTATTAAAAAGAGAAAAGGAAAACAAAACAAACAAACAAACCAAGAAAAACAGAAGAAAAAAAAATAGAAAGGAAAACCACTGAACTTCAAAAGCCCAATGTAGAGGCAGAGGTTTATAACAAAAATAAAAAGTGTGACTGAATATATACATATACACCTATAAGCAAAATCAAAACAGTCCAACAAAATAAAGTACAGTCGATTGACCCAGCAAAAAAAGGAAATAAAAAATTATGTCTCCCAGAAAAAAACTAACTAAAGCACAAACTGGAAAACAAAACTAAAGCAAAGTGCCAATTGGGGAATAAAGCAATGAAAATAAAACTAACAAATATGTTGAGCAGAAAGGAAAGAAAGAAAAAATAGATATGCAAAATTAAATAGAAGTAGGTAAAAAAGATTTATATATCTTAAAGATTAGCAAGGGGAAAAGAACAGTAGGAAAAGCAAACAAAGGAATAAATGTAGAAAAAATAATAGTAGTTTTAAAAAATTAAAAATAAAAAAAGAGAAAAGAAAAAAAAAAAAGGAAAACTCCACAGAACGGCAAAAGCCCAACATAGAGGCAGAGGTTTATAACAATAAAAAAAATGTGACTGAGAAAACAAAAATCTCAAAAGCTTAATTGGATTTCATAGTGCCAATAAAATAGATGACTACAACAGAGGGGGTTCAAAAAAGGAAAACAAAAAGAAAAAAATCCAAAAGATTCTACAGAACAAGTCAAAACATAAGAATAATAAATGTTTTTCTTGAGTCACTGCTGTCAGGGTCCTTACTCTTGCTGGGAGTCACAGTCTACCTTACCTCCCTAGAATGCCTTCCAACACTGTGCTGATCTCTGGACCTGCTTTGGGCAAGGCAACTCAGATTCAACTCAGATTCTGGTCCTACTCCTGTGTGTTCTTGCCTCCAATGTCCACAGCTATCAGAAAGTGAAAGTGAAGTCGCTCAGTCGTGTCCGACTCTTAGTGACCCCATGGACTACAGCCTACCAGGCGCCTCCATCCATGGGATTTTCCAGGCAAAAGTACTGGAGTGGGGTGCCATTGCCTTTTCCTTCTATTAGAACTAGTGCATTTTCTTTTGTGGAAGCTCTCAATGACCTTTTATATATTCCATAGACAGAGTCTGCCTAGTTGATTGTGTGGATTTAGTCTGTAGCTTGCACAGCTGGTGGGAAGGTTTTGGGTCTTCCTTAGCCACACTGCCTGTGTGTTTCAATTGTGGTTTTATTTCCACCTCTACATGTGGGTCATCCACTGAGGTTTGTTCTTGAGGCTGCCCTGGAGGACTTGGATTTGTCCCTGTGAGGGCCAGGTGGAGGTGGTGCAGCTGCTTGGGTCACAGGGGTTCTGGTAGCACCAGGTACTCAGAGGAGTTGGCAGCTAGGGCAGCAGGGAATATAGTGCTCTAGAAGGGTATGGCAACCAGTATTGGCCAATATGCTCCAGTATTCTTGCCTGGAGGATTCCCCTCCCTGACAGAGAAGCCTGGCAGGTCACAGTCTACAGGGTCTCAAAGACTTGGACAGGACTGAAGTGACCCTATGCGCATAGACAAAAGACTTTTTTTGCCTGTGGCAGTTCTGCCCCAGTGAGAGTTGAGTGTGAAGGTGGCACAGGTGTTTGCCTTGCGGGGACCCTGGCAGTGCCAACTGTGCAGGACACGGACTGCCTCCCTGCAGGAATTATGGCCCGATAAGAGTCTTTTTTCGAGCCTCTTGTAGCTGACGATCAGAAGGCCTCTTTGGCCAGTCTTTCTCCGTAGTTCCACCCATTCAGGCATTTAGTGGGTTCCCTTGCCTTGGGTCCTTCTGTGTTGTTTGGCATATAGAGGGGCCCCCTGGCTGGGGTCCTACTCTAGTTCTGCACCTGGGTGGGGTCCTACTTTGTAGTTCAGTGCGTCAGGTGTTTGATGGGCCAGCGTCTGTATCGTTCAGCTGCTGATGCTGGCAAGTGGGGAGAAAGGCTATGGTGATGGCTCCACCCGCTACGTGTGACTCGGCATTACTGCCTTGCTTCCATGGCTGCCTGGCTTTCCTCCACTGGCATTTCCCACCAAGACCTCTTCCCTCACATCCTCTCGATCTGTCTCTCTGCAGTGAACAGCATCCCTTGCTCTGGGATTGCTCCACAATCTCTAAACCCCAGCTCCCAGCCACTGCACCTTCCAGGGGACCAGCATCCTGTCTGGGGTGTGTAAGGCTGCAGCAAGGACTGTCTGATTCTCATTCCATTTAAACTGCCACAGATCAGCTGTTTCACTCTCAGCTTTAAATACTTCTCCTCTGACTCAGACAATTGCTTTGATGTAGGGATCGACCATTGCTTCAGTTCCCCTACCCAAGAAGGGAAAGTCCAGTCCTTCTACCACTCCTGGTTTTTCCCCTAGTTCCTTCATCCTACTGAGCTTGGCGTGGTTTTATATATTCTTTTCCACTGGTCAGGTACTTCTAATCTGCTCTCAGCTGGTGTTCTGCATGCACTTCTGTGTCTGAAGGTGTATTCCTGATGTATCCGTGGAGAGAGAAGTGTTCCACATCCCCCTACTCCTCACCGTCTTGTTCTTCCCAGTTGAAGTTTTAAATAAGATTTGTTAGGTACATTGTCAGCAGACACCGTTTTTTAAAAACACAGCATAAACACATCTAAGGAAGTATAATCTTTAAGATGGAAAGTAATTTCTATAAAAAACTACTGTCATAGTATGATTTGTATAGGGGAAATCCAGTTCAATAGAACCTTTATTGTACAGCTACTATGTTTCAAGCACTGACAGGAGATACTGAGGTGGATAATGAGCTTACAATTCACAGTTTGAGGTAGAGGTAATATGCACTCAACTATGTGATGACACTACATAGCAGCATGAAATCAGTACCTAGTGGTAAATGTGTTATAGATTAGGAGCTCAAGAAACATTTGCTGAAAAACTAGAGTAAAGGCTACAGACAGAGGTACAAGCGAAGACTTACAGGAGAGTGGAGAACAGAACCAAACTGGGTTTCAAGGCAGTAATAAAGATTTTGTATGGGAGGTGATATCTGTTTGAGGCCCCTGATGGTTGAGAAGGGCTTTGATAAGTGGAGATGTTGGTAAAACTTCTGCCACATAAGCAAAGGCAAAGAGGTGAGAGAGGGTGGTGGATTTCACAATGGTGAGTAAAATGGCATCAGTGGTTAAAACACATGGAAGATAAACCTATACAAGTAATTAAGGCTAGCCTATGAAGGACTATGCTTGCCATACTAAGTGAAGTGAAAGTACTAGTCTTTGCAACCCTATGGACTGTAACCTGCTAGGCTCCTCTGTCTTTGGAATTCTCCAGGCAAGAATTATGGACTGGGTAGCCATTCCCTTCTCCAGGGGTTCTTCCCAACCCAGGGATTGAACTCGGGTCTCCTGCATTTCAGGTGGATTCTTTACTGTCTGAGCCACCAGGGAAGTCCATTTCAATTTGGTGATTTAGATGTATTCATTTATTAGTTCAATAAATATTCAGAGATGACAAAGCTTATTAGACATTATTAGAGTTATTGTATGCATGTGTGCTAAGTTGCTTCAGTCGTGTTTGACTCTGTATGACCTTATGTACTGTAGCCAGCCAGGCTCCTTCTGTGTTCATGGGATTCTCCAGGCCAGAATACTGGAGTGGGTTGTCATGCCCTCCTCCAGGGAATCTTCCCTACCCAGGGGCTGAACTCACATCTCTTAAGTCTCCTGCACTGGCAGGCATGTTCTTTACCACTAGCACCACCTGGGAAGACTGCCATACAGAGTTGGGACTCTATCCTATGGCAGTGGGGATTTGCCATTGCACCTTGTCCTTCCCATTGGTTTTTCATGTTATAATCACAATTTGTTGATTGTTTGCAACATTATTTTTAATACTTGTTTCACCTACTAGGCTATAAGCATCATGAGGGTAGGGACCATGACCTGAGTTGTCACTGTGTATCCACAGTGCCTGCCACAGTGTAGTCCTTCAAAAACTATTGTTGAATGAAGTGAAGAAGCATGTTTCTCAGTTTCTCATTAATATAAAAATATACATTATCACATAGAAAAGTGGAGTTTCCTTAGACTATTTTGTTGAGTTATATTTAGATGAAAATTCAATGCAGGTCGAGTTAAATCTTTTATTAGTTGGACAGATAACTTGCAGGTGAGAAGACAGAAGAAGTTATTTTAAAGAATGATGATGGACTTTGAAAGCTCAGATGAAGAATCTGTACGTGAATGAATCAGCAGAGCACTAGTACTTCAGCAACTATGATTCTGTGGACTGAAAGCCTGATGAGAGGCCTGTTTTGCTATCCTATGCAAGTGCTGGTGGGCACTTCTCTATCCACTCCTTTTAGTAATCTATGAAAAGAAAACAAATCTTGCTGTTTTGGAAACAATTTAGGATAAGTAGGTTAAGATAGGATTTTTATGTTTTAATTTCATGTGAAAGTGAAAGTGTTAATCACTCAGTTGTGTCTGACTCTTTGCAACCCCATAGACTATAGGCCTCCAGGCTCCTCTGTCTATGGATTTTCCAGGCAAGAATACTGGAGTGGGTGCCATTTCCTTCTCCAGGGTTCATTTCATGTAATTTAGAGGAAAATCTTGATTTACTTGCAATGTTGGTGGCTCAGCTGGTAAAGAATCTACCTGCAATGCAGGAGACCCAGTTCAATTCCTGGGTCAGGAAGATCCCCTGGAGAATGGATAGGCTATCTACTCTAGTATTCTTGGGCTTCCCTGGTGGCTCAGCTGGTAAAGAATCCACCTGCAATGCAGGAGACCTGGGTTCAATCCTGGGTTGGGAAGATCCCCTGGAGAAGGGAATGGCTACCCATTCCCAGTATTCTAGTCTGGAGAATTCCATGGACTGTATAGTCTATGGGGTACCAAAGAGTCGACACGACTGAGTGACTCTCACTTTCTTCACTACTTTAGCTTTTAAAGAGCAATACAGGCTTTAAAGCCCAGTGTTAGAGCCTACCTTGCAAAACCTAAATGTATTTAAATCAAATATAATTAAATTGTGCTGAAATTCAATTAAACTGTTGCATGCTTTTAATTTTTTTTTTAACCACAGCTGATCACTGAGTTATTATGCAGCTGCAGCCAAGCCTTTTACCTAATCCTTCTGCTCTCTCTTCCTTTCTGCCTGATATCCAGGTGGGTTCTGAGTAGCTAGTATCTCTTAAACATAACCACACTGAACCATCTCTAAGCACTGGATTATTGGTTACTGGTCCAAAGATCTCATGAGCAATGATTACAGAAAGTTATTCCACAGGCAATTCTATCTACTGGTTATATTCGCTCACTTCACTTCTTTTTACCTATAGAGCAAACTGGATAAATGATCCCAGGACAGAATAGTTCTCAGAGAAAAGGTAGCACAGTTGTTGTCTGAGAAGTTGCTGCTTTCTCTCTAACTCGCCCCTGATGCCAGACACATTCTGATCTGTTCAACATGAAAATGAGCCAACAGAGAAGTAGCTTGGTTGTGAATCTTAATATTTGACTGTCACCACAGTGCCCTCCAGGGTGTGCTCCCAACATGAGACACTCAAAAGCAACCGGCTGGTTACTCTATTCCCCAATGTACTGCCTTACATCTCCTTCAAAGTTTTAACTCCTCTCCTACATGTTTTCTGAGCATTATGGGTAAAGTGAAAGATTTAGAAACATTTTCTCAGAACAGTTTCTAACATCTCTTTCCATTTTGAAACAAAGAAACACTCATAATTAATGGGATTATAATGGATCATGTCTAGAGAAACCTTACTATAATGGATCATGGTTAGAGGTGTTGTTGGGTACAATGGACTTACTAAAAACTTTGATCTATATCTCTAAGCAAAACTGACATTTGCCCAAAGAACGCTGTGAATTCTAGTGTCACCAGGGAGAAGTTCAAATTAGTTTCCTATTTCTACAATGCATTGGGTACATCAGTAATATAGTCAGTCAGGAATTACAAAAAAAAGAATTGAAATAAAGGTCTATTTTCTATATATATTTATTATTTTCAATCTACTGGAATAAATATAACTTTTGGAGCATCTGGTGTATAAAAGAGGGTTAAAAAGTATGTTCAGGGTGATTTTCAAGTTATGTTTCCAGAAAATTTCTCTCCTTCTGTACAGAGACCATTAAGCAATTCTTGGTGGTATCTACTTCCTCCTCCAAAGTTGAGTCTATTCAACTTTGTGTTGCTTGGGTTGAGGGATTAAGAGTACTCTGTAAATTAAAAAAGATACTTAATCTATACTTTTCTAGGCCAAATGAAAACCTTTTAAACTTCAAGAATACTCTAATATTAACTTAAAATATAAAACAATTTGTTATTTTAAGGTGTATGTATTGTTGTTATTGTTTAGTTGATAAGTTGCATCCTACTTTTTGTGAATCCATGGACTACAGCATGCTAGGCTCCCCTGTCCTTCACTATCTCCCAGAGTTTGCTCAGATTCATGTCCATTTAGTTGTGATGCTATCTAAACATCTCATACTCTGCTGCCCCCTTCTTCTTTTGCTTTCAGTCTTTCCCAGCATCATGGTCTTTTCCAGTGAGTTGGATCTTCGCATCAGGTGGCCAAAGTATTGCAACTTCAGCTTCAGCATTGGTCCTTCCAATGCATATTCAGGGATGATTTCTTTTAGGTTTGACTGATTAGATCTCCTTGTAGTCCAAGGGACTCTCAAAAGTCTTCTCAAGCACCCCAATTCAAAAGAATCAATTCTTTGGCACTCAGCCTTTTTTATGGTTCAACTCTCACATCCATACATGACTTCTGGAAAAACCATAGCTTTGACTATATAGACTTTTGTCTGCCAAGTAACGTCTCTGCTTTTTAGTACACTGTCTAGATTTGTCAAAGATTTTCTTCCAAGGAGCCAGCATCTTTTAATTTCATGGCTGCAGTCACCATCTGAGGTGATTTTTAGCCCAAGAAAATAAAGTCTGTCACTGTTTCCATTGTTTCCCCATCTATTTGCCATGAAGTGATAGGACTGTGTGCCATGATTTTCATTTTTTGAATGTTGAATTTTAAGCCAGCTTTTTTACTCTCCTCTTTCACTTTCATCAAGAGGCTCTTTAGTTCTTCTTCACTTTCTGCCATTAGAGTGGTAACATCTGCATATCTGAGGTTGTTGATATTTCCCCCAGCATTCTTGATTCCAGCTTGTGATTCACCCAGTGCAGCATTTTGCATGACGTACTCTGTATAAGTTAAATAAGCAGGATGACAATATACAGCTTTGATGTACTCCTTTCCCAATTTGGAATGAATCCATTGTTTTATGTCCAGGTGTAAGTGTTGCTTCTTGACCTGCATACAGGTTTCTCAGGAGGCAGGTAAAGTAGTCTGGCATTCCCATCTCTTCAAGAATTTTTCACAGTTTGTTGTGATCCATGCAGTCAAAGGCTTTAGCATAGTCAGTGAAGCAGAAGTAGATGCTTTTTCTGGAATTCCCTTGCTTTCTCTATGATCCAACAAATGCTGGCAACTTGATCTCTGGTTCTTCTGCCTTTTCTAACATCAGCTTGTAAATCTGTAAGTTCTCAGTTCAGACACTGCTGATGCCTTTCTTGGATACTGAGCAGAATCACTTGAAATGAGTACAGCTGTGTGGTAGTTTGAACTTACACACAAGAACTATACAAAAAAGTTCTTAATGACCGGGATAACCACAATAGTGTGGTATCACTCACCTAGAGCCAAACACTCTGAAGTGTGAAGTCAAGTGGACCTTATGAAGCATTGCTACAAACAAAGCTAGTGGAGGTGATGGAATTCCAGCTGAGCTACTTCAAATCTTAAAAAGATAATGCTATTAAAGTGCTGCACTCAACATGTCAGCAAATTTGGAAAACTCAGTAGCGGCCACAGCACTGGAAAATGTTAGTTTTTATTCCAATCCCAAAGAGAGCAATGTCAAAGAATATTAAAAAAAAAAAAAAGATGCAGATGAATTTTGTTAATACCACCAATTGAAGACATTTAGATAGAAGACAGAGGTTTATCACTGCCAACAGTTACAATTATTAGATCCGTTCAAGATTTTAACACTGCAGGGCAAATTTAATATTGTAGGACAAAGGGTAACATCAGATATGCAGATGTTACCACTCTAATGGCAGGACCAAATTTGGGTTCACTCTGATGGTCTCTAGTATATCTATTGAAATCACATTATTTAAGAGTACAATTTATTTGAAAAGACAGCAGAGTTAGACTATGAGAAAAAGGCCTTTCAAATGAAGTTAGTAAAGAAGAATAAATTGACTTACAGTGAACTGTGATGGCTGCTGAAGCAATCATGCTTTTTTTGTCTACCAGGGAGCATTTATAGTCTCCTGTCGCATTGCGTTTCACATCTGTCAGTGTGTAAGTATTTGAACTTCTAATTCCTTCAGGCTGTCCCTTTTGTTAGAGGTAAAAACATCAGATGATTATACTTGGTAGCTACAATAAGAACAGTTGTATTTGTTGATAAAAATGACATTTTTCTCAGATAAGAAAAAAAAAGGAATGTGTTTCTTCAATTGGAAAAATGATATTAGATTTTGTATGATCTGAATCCTGGGAAAATAACTGATAATTTGATTCTAAGGATATTGAGAAGGTAATTTGCATTGTACTGATGGCATATATTTTGACATTATGGCTTGTGTTAAAGTAAAATTTTAAAAATAGCTAATGTTTTATTTTTACATTTATCTCTTAATTTGACAAAAAGATTTGAGAGAGCTTAAAAGAAAACATAACATATATCAAATTAAAGAAAGAAAGCAAGGAGGGAGAAAAGAAAGGAAGGAAGAGAAGTAGAAGGGGAGGGAAGGAGGGAGGAAGGAAGGAAGAGAGGAGAAAATAAATTTTTAAAAGAAAAAAGAACTAGTAACTAAGAATTTAAAATTTTTTTTAAGTATTGGGAGTATATATTAACAAAAAACATAGTGACTGCTAAAACTGAGACACAAATTTGGCTCTGTAAACCCTGAAAATCAACGTAGAAACATAATTAGTTTAAAATTTTCATTTGCATATCAGGCAAAAACACTATGTCAATTTATTAGGATACATAGAATCATCTGTCAACATTTAAGTATAAAAGTGAAACTGAAAAGTTTAGTTGCTCCATCGTGTCCAACTCTTGGTGATCCCATGGACTGTAGGCTACCAGGTTCCTCTGCCCAGGGAATCTTCCAGGCAAGAATATTAGAGTGGGTTGACATTCCCTTCTCCAGGGGATCTTGACCCAGGAATTGAACCTGGGTCTCCTGCATTGCACATAGATTCTTTTCATCTGAGCCACTAGGAAAGCTCCTTAAAGTAAAAAGAAATCACTTATACTTGTCTTCTGAGTAATCAGTGGTTGATAGTCTTAAGCATTACTGAACAATGCAGTGGATGGCATTATGAACAGACCTCTGCAGTAAACATAGTAAGAGTTGCATATGGCTTCTCCCAAAGGAAAATTTTCTCAAACACAAACCTGAGAAGGCTGTGGGAGAGCAAGCAAGTGTCCTCAGACGTAGCTCTCATCTAGTCTGGCTCCACAGCACTATGACATCTAGAACACAGCCAAATTATCCTCTAGACATCACTTCTTTCAGTTCCAATACTGATAAAAGTTAAGAAAATGGCCCTTCATGACCATGTATGATGGCAAGATATAGCCCATTGCTTTCCTCTATCAAGCTAAATATAATGGGTAACACAAGTGTCCCTATATTGGAAATTCAGGGACGTGTTCAGGAACACCCTCTGTGCGGATTTAGAATCCACATCAAACCATTTGCTATCATCATTCTACATTTTATATTTGTCTGCTTATGAAGAGCAGATTTTTATAGTTTATTTGGATAATGAGACTTTGAGTTTCTACCATTATGGTTTCCTATGATCAGCTCTTCTCCTCTTTGTCCCTGATTCCACTTAACATTGAATAAAAAAAGGCAAGAACACTGGCATATGCCAAAAAACTTTTAAAGGACATTCCATAGGTGTCCGTTGTCTCCAAGAATAACATCCTTTCTCACTTAAGCTGCCCAAGAACATACAATTCTTAACGTCAGCCAACTGCCAAACAATAGGACAGAATGATTGCAGTCTAGCTCAAGTAAAAATCCTGAATCACTTACTGGTAAGTAAAACAAAAACTCCTCAGGAGGAGGGTTACCATTTCCCAAGCATTTAAGAGTGATATTGTCCCCTTCTTTGATGGCATTTTTTGATGGCAGCACTTGTATTGTCACCTGCTCTGTAGGATCTGCAAGAGTCACAAACACGAGTTAACCATTTCATCAACTACCAAATTACTTTGTACATATAATGTAAGTGACTAAATTATACACAATTTTCTCAAGAAGCTAGTAATGGTAATTACTTAAATGTATCTTTTTATAAAAGGACTGAAGTTAATAGCTACTTGCTATAACAAGTACTAATCTTGGTTAGAGCAAACTACAAAGAAGCTCTGTTACATAAAAATCAATTTCTTCTTAGCAAAATGTCTTTACCTGAAATAGGAATGACCATAATTATTTTATGTGTAAAAGACCAGTAGGAACAATCTCACTGCATAATCTCATTATAAGGACATTTAACTATATTACACATATCTTACAGTTTGGAAAGATTGCTAGAAAAAGAGCTGAAACTATCAGGCACCCCCACACTCATATTACACAATAATATCTTATATTAAATAAAAAGGGACATGAGCCAAATAATACCAGGAAGATTTTTGGTCTGCAGGTGAGCAGATTTGCTTTCAGAAAGATGAATCCCATAAACAGAGCGAGACCCTTAATATAATACAATCAATAGAACTGTGGATGTATTGTAATTCTTTTCTGTTCATTGGAGCCAAGATGCAACTTTAAATTCCATTTTGGTCATTTTTAAGGAGAAAATAGGGCTAAAGGGTATTCTTTGGTCAAGGCTACTGCTCAAAAGTAGAATGCTAAAGGAATTAAAAGTTGGTTGCACAGTGGACCATATCTACCCAACAGGAAATCAAAGCAGGAGGTGTTGGCAGTTATAAATGACCCACTTTCTAATATATTCACTTGTTATTTAGCTGGTAATACAGTGAACAATGAATTTTGAAATCATATGATGTAAAGGTTTATTTTAGAGAGCCTTTTCCACAAGGCTTAATAACTACTGAGGCATGTGTCTATATTTCCAAACTGGCAGCACTAAAAATAATCCATCTATGAAGACTTACTTTGCTATTAGCTAATAAACTGAGATGAATAAGTGGTATAGCTGTTTTTTCTTCTATCTCTTGCAATCATTTACTTGCCTTTCTAAGATTAAAGGCAGAAAAAAAAAAAAAAAAAAAAGAAGCCCAGAAGGGTTGTTATAGATTGCCTCTGACTTTTTTCATGCTTGGGCATTTCTGAATATTTGCCCAGAAGGTTCTGAGGCTAAACAGTAATTGACTTAATATACTTGTTCATTTTTCTGAATTTGCCCGAGGTAATTCCCTGACCAGTTCTCAGTACAGTGGGAAAGTAAATAAAGTTTGTCCCCCACTGGCCTTCCATTTCTAGGCCTCCCTCACTCATTCACATGGCCCTTCTCTGCTTGGTTTTGGTCTGTCTCACGTTATTGCAGCATATCTCTGACCAAAGCTGACACCAGAATAGCTAGGAATCATAATCGATCTGACTTTCTGCTTTATTTTAACCCTGCTTGTCTGTATCCCTTCTTCAATAGGCTCTGCTCGGTACTGGAGAGTTGAAGACCTAGACTGAGATCAGGAGGTTAATGTAACACGTTGGAGTTTTAACAGCAGCTTTCTGGATGCCGGCTAATGTGTGTCCAACAAAATTAATGATCTCATACTCTCCCTTTGACTTTGAATTTTACTCTGTTAGTAAATCATCAGTCTGCCAGTTACTCCGGCTTCCTCCTTTGTCCTCTTTTATCCACTCAATCACCCGATCTTAATGACTAATCCTTATATTTTGCATCTGATTCTTCCCTTCTCTTCTCCCAACACTTCCCTAGTGAAGGCTCTAATTAATCTACATCTGAAACATTGCCACTAAACATCATTTAGTTCCTCACCATAAGCCTTTCTCTTTTCTACATCTTTATACATATTTTCTCTAAATCAGTTTTGGAAATAGTGCTTTGACTATTACAATGATATTTAAAAGTCTTCATGCATTCCCAACAAGCGAAGATTGAAATAAAAATTTGTTAATCTGGTATCCACAACTGCTTTGAACTTACTTTGGGTAAGAATCCTATATCTCACTACTCCATATATACCCCTAAACAAAAGGGTCTACTCTATTTTTCTTTATCTCATTTCTCCATTTATCTTATGTTTATTCATTTGGTTAATACTTGTTTAGTTCAAGTACTAAGTGCTGGAGTTACAAACTTGAGAACAGCAATTCCCTGTCTTTAGTGAACTCTCAGTTTATTTATGATGACATCAAACTTCTAAAGTAAGACTGTAACAACATTAAAACTGCTTAATGTGCATAAGCATAGCAATCACTGGTAGCTTATAGATTCACCAGAGGAGGAAGTTTCCAGTAGGAGTTGACCCTGGAGCTAGGTTTTGAAAAATAAGATATTTGCTGGATAATAAAGGTGACAGCATATGAATAAGAATGTACACGGTATTCTACAGGAGGGATCTGGAAAAAAGAACGGATTACAAAAGACAGTGAAGTGGCGAAGGCTGAGAAAGGAAAGGACCATGGCTATAGGAGACTCAAGGCATGTTGAAATTGAGAATGTAAACATCACCCTGAGCGATCTGGTAGTTGCCCCAAGAGTTTTCATCACAGGAGTAACATGTTCACATTTGTGCTTTAGAAATATATTTCTGGCAGCAGCTTGCAGGGCAGTTTGGGGTGAATAGATAGGAAAATTATTTTAGAAGCTGTTACAAAAATACCAGCAATGAGGAATGGTGGCATAATCTTCAGTTCAGTTCAGTTCAGTTCAGTTTAGTCGCTCAGTCGTGTCTGACTCTTTGCGACCCCATGAATCGCAGCATGCGATTTGGCCTCCCTGTCCATCACCAACTCCCGAAGTTCACCCAAACTCATGTCCATCGAGTCGGTGATACCATCCAGCGATCTCATCCTCTGTTGCCCCCTTCTTCTCCTGCCCCCAATCCCTCCCAGCATCAGAGTCTTTTCCAATGAGTCAACTCTTTGCATGAGGTGGCCAAAGTATTGGAGTTTCAGCTTTAGCATCAGTCCTTCCAATGAACACCCAGGCCTGATCTCCTTTAGAATGGACTGGTTGGATCTCCTTGCAGTCCAAGGGACTCTCAAGAGTCTTCTCCAACACCAAAGTCCAAAAGCATCAATTCTTCAGCACTCAGCCTTCTTCACAGTCCAACTCTCATATCCATACACGACCACTGGAAAAACCATAGCCTTGAATAGACAAACCTTTGTTGGTAAAGTAATGTCTCTGCTTTTCAATATGCTGTCTAGATTGGTCATAACTTTCCTTCCAAGGAGTAAGCGTCTTTTAATTTCATGGCTACAATCACCATCTGCAGTGATTTTGGAGCCCCAAAAAATAAAGTCTGAGTTTCCACTTTTTCCCCATCTATTTCCCATGAAGTGATGGGACTGGATGCCATGATCTTAGTTTTCTGAATGCTGAGTTTTAAGCCAACTTTTTCACTCTCTTCTTTCACTTGAATCAAGGCTTTTTAGTTCCTCTTCACTTTCTGCCATAAGGGTAGTGTCATCTGCATATCTGGGGTTATTGATATTTCTCCTGGCAATCTTGATTCCAGTTTGTGCTTCTTCCATCCCAGTGTTTCTCATGATGTACTCTGCATATAAGTTAAATAAGCAGCGTGACAATATACAGCCTTGATGTACTCTTTTTCTTATTTGGAACAGTCTGTTGTTTCATGCCCAGTTCTAACTGTTGCTTCCTAACCTGCATATAGGTTTCTCAAGAGGCAGCTCAGGTGGTCTGGTATTCCCATCTCTCTCAGAATTTTCCACAGTTTACTGTGATACACACAAAGGCTTTGGCATAGTCAATAAAGCAGAAATAGATATTTTTCTGGAATTCTCTTGCTGTTTCAATGATCCAGCAGATGTCAGCAATATGATCTCTGGTTCCTCTGCCTTTTCTAAAACCAGCTTGAACAACAGGAAGTTCATGGTTCACATACTGCTGAAGCCTGGCTTGGAGAATTTTGAGCATTACTTTACTACTGTGTGAGATGGGTGCAATTGTGTGGTAGTTTGAGCATTCTTTGGCATTGCCTTTCTTTGGGATTAGAATGAAAACTGACCTCTTCCAGTCCTGTGGCCACTGCTGAGTTTTCCAAATTTGCTGGCATATTGAGTGCAGCACTTTCACAGCATCATCTTTCAGGATTTGAAATAGCTCAACTGGAATTCCATCACTTCCACTAGCTTTGTTCGTAGTGATGCTTTCTAAGGCCCACTTGACTTCACATTCCAGGATATCTGGCTCTAGGTGAGTGATCACACCATCATGATTATCTTGCTCATGAAGATCTTTTTTGTACAGTTCTTCTGTGTATTCTTGCCACCTCTTCTTAATATCTTCTGCTTCTTTTAGGTCCATACCATTTCTGTCCTTTCTCGAGCCCATCTTTGCATGAAATGTTCCCTTGGTATCTCTAATTTTTTTGAAGAGATCTCTAGTCTTTCCCATTCTGTTGTTTTCCTCTATTTCTTTGCGTTGATCACTGAGGAAGGCTTTCTTATCTCTCCTTGCTATTCTTTGGAACTCTGCATTCCGATGCTTATATCTTTTCTTTTCTCCTTCACTTTTCGCTTCTCTTTTTTTTTTTTCCACAGCTATTTGTAAGGTCTCACCAGACAGTCATTTTGCTTTTTTGCATTTCTTTTCCATGGGGATGGTCTTGATCCTTGTATCCTGTACAATGCCATGAAACTCAGTCCATAGTTCATCAGGCACTCTATCTATAAGATCTAGTCCCTTAAATCTGTTTCTCACTTCCACTGTATAATCATAAGGAATTTGATTTAGGTCATACCTGAATGGTCTAGTGGTTTTCCCTACTTTCTTCAATTTAAGTCTGAATCTGGCAATAAGGAGTTCATGATCTGAGTCACAGTCAGCTCCTGGTCTTGTTTTCGCTGACTGCATAGAGCTTCTTCATCTTGGCTGCAAAGAATATAATCAAAATGATTTCGGTGTTGCCCATCTGGTGATGTCCATGTGTAGAGTCTTCTGTTGTGTTTCATTATAGGGGACTAGAACGCAAAAGTAGGAAGTCAAAAAACACCTGGGGTAACAGGCAAATTTGGCCTTGGAATACGGAATGAAGCAGGGTAAAGGCTAATAGAGTTTTGCCAAGAGAACACACTGGTCATAGCAAACACCCTCTAGATCCAACGACACAAGAGAAGGCATAATCTTAGGCAGTGTCAAAAGGCACAATTATAGACACACAGATGAAAGAGGTATACTGTGAATCAGATATACACAGATGAAAGAGGTAGATTCTATAAAACTTTGAAGATGAATTGATCACTTTTTTTTTCTTGAATGTATACTTCTGTACTTCTCATTTAGCTCCTCCTTCTCTTCTCTGAAGTCATCCTGGAGCAATGAAAATCACTCAGTCATGTCCAACTCTTTGCTACCCCATGGACTATACAGTGTATGGAGTTATCCAGGCCAGAATACTGGAGTGAGTACCCGTTCCTGTCTCCAGGGGATCTTCCCAACCGAAGGATTGAACCTAGGTCTCCCGCACTGCAGTACCAGCTGAGCCACCAGGGAAGCCCATGAATACTGGCATGGGTAGCCTATCCATTCTCCAGTGGATCTTCCTGACTCAGGAATCAAACCGGGGTCTCATACCTACTGGATGAGAAACTCTAGAGCCAGGTCCAGTAGTCTGTATTCTCACAAGTCCTTCAGGGGATTCTGATGCACACTAATGTTTGGGGATCACTGTTCTTGGACACCTGAATTTTCATGACTATTCACTGAGTCTCTGTGGCACTTACCAGTTGCAACGTTGCACTGATAATTTCCTTCTGATGCATGTATCTTCTCTATTGGTGAAACCCCTTGAATGTCAGGACTATGTCTTAAACACTTTTGGGTCTTAGCTTTGAAGGCCAGCACTGCATACATTGTGCCTTCTCAAAAACGCTGCCAAATGTGCCCTGCACAGCCAGCCATAGTAAAATCATTTCCTTCTTATTCATCCAAGGACTCTTCTGCCCATCTATTTCCCCACACCTGATATTGACATTTATTCTGTTATTTCTAAGCTTTCTTATTCTGTTCTTTTCAAATCCTTTTCACTCATCTTGATGTTCTTTCCTATCTTGTACTTCTGTACTTACACCAAGATAGTTTATTTCCAACTGAATATCTCTGAACAGAGTTCTGTTTCCACATACAGAAATAATAGTTTGATTTTAGATAAGCTGTACATGATGAAATCCTCTCAATCCTTACTTTTAAATAAAGTTGAAACTTGTTTACAAAGTTTAAGGCAAAACATCTCATGATGGTTAGAGCAAGTGGAATTTCAGTTTCGCTCTTTATATAAGATTCTGCACTTCATGGAGCCCAAATAGAAATGTAGCTGAGATAAAACTCTTTGAAGGTTTAATGGGCATTTCTACCCTTTCTCTCAAATAGATGTAGAAGTATTAGGTTATTCTACAACATATGGCAGTATTATGGGAATTTCTAATTCATTAAAAATAGTAAAATATTCTATATCATTCCCTGAAATATATCTTATCTATATGCTTATTAGGTAAAAATGATAATAGTACTTACTAACAGGCATTTAATGTGCTACATATTGTGCTATTTTAGATTTTTCATTTCACCTAATCTCCATAACACCACCATGAGTTAAGAATTATATTTTTCCTATTTCAAAATATGAAAACTGAGACAGAGTAGTTAAGCTTCTTTTCTAGAAATACATAGTAACTGACAGCAATGAAACTGGATTGTCAGCATCTTTGCTCTAAATCATATTACCTTGACTTCCATCTTATGGAAGGAACACAGCATTGGAGAAAAGGATTCTAATCCAGTTGCTAAAGCTAATTTAGGGTAAGTCTCTGGGTCTCATTTTGCTGTTAAATAAAATAATGGACTTAGATCAGATGATCAAGAAAGTTCCTTTGTAGTCTGCTATTCCAGGTTTTAAAATCTGTGTTGTAAAGTTAAGCAAAATACCTTGGAATTCAACATCCTATCTAACTTATGCAATTGATCGCACTATTAAAATATTTCTCTTTATTAAAATGGAAATTCCATATCGAGAAAACCAATCAGTCATAAGTCTCTATTCATCTGTCATTCATTCAGAAAACCATCAGGAGAAGGCAATGGCAACCCACTCCAGTACTTTTGCCTGGAAAATCCCATGGACGGAAGAGCCTGGTAGGCTGCAGTTCATGGGGTCATGAAGAGTCGGACACAACTTAGCGACTTCACTTTCACTTTTCACTTTCATGCATTGGAGAAGGTAATCGCAACCCACTCCAGTATTCCTGCCTGGAGAATCCCAGGGATGGGGGACACTGGTGGGCTGCCATCTATGGGGTCGCACAGAGTCGGACACAACTGAAGTGACTTAGCAGCAGCAGCAGCAGTAGCAAAAAAACCATCAGGCGGCATTCCGAACTCCTACAAAATCCATGACTATGTACCAAGGTTGAGAATTAACAGAAGAAATCAGACTAAGTTAGAGAATACAGAGGAGATGATTATAAATAACAAAGTAGAAACTGAAAGCTATCATAAGATGGCTGAGCATTTATTCTATGGGTCTTGTAAAGAGGAAGATATTACTTGGGTACTATAGAACAGGGATGGGAATTTAGAAATAGATTCCAAACAGCTTATGAATTGGGACTTAAAATAACATTGGAACATTTTTTCTAATACATTATATTATATAATTATATTGAATTACTTACAGTAAATATCAAAAACTGCTTGTTCAGAGTAAACTGTTTTCTGGCCAGACGGTCCATAATATGTCACAGAGCAGGTGAATGGCATTTGTATGTCAGCCTTGGTTGTCTTGTACTCCAGGGATGAAGTCATGGTATAGAGCTGAGTTATTTGGTCCATTTGCTTTCTAAAAATTATGACCACCGCTGAAGAAAATAAAGAACACTAATGGTAGGATCTTTCATCGGAAAATCACAGCCCTTAATTAACTGTCATAGCAACTTTGAGAAGTGGTTTTGTCCTTCTTACTGCATTTAACAGGAGCGAAAATTGACATGTAGTGAGGTAGATGTCTTTTCAAAACCATGAATCAGAGACATGGACAGAAATAGAACTCTGAGAATTTTATCTCCCACTCACTTTAATTAACTTCTAGAACATGACATATACAGAAATAATTTTCTCTGCTCTTGATTTTTCTGCACAAGGTCTAAAATGATGTTTTAAAAAATCCCTTACTGATTTAATGGATACTTAAGTAACAAAGAATATAGAGTCATAAATCAAAAGAGGGCAATGCATTTAGACTCAGGATAGTCTAAAGAATGCTTAGACAAGAGAAAGGCAAAACAAGTCTCCTGAATTTATTGCCCACTTCTTACCTACCTCCTTCAAGAGGCTGCAGAACTTTTCCATCCCTGTACCACGTGATGTTGCCATCTGGATAACTGTCTTTTGAAATGCACTCACCCAACTACAATATAGAGAGGAAATATTACAACCTTGGTTCCATCAGGGGTTGTCCATTTGAAAGCCCCAGACTTCTCAAGGGATGCCCTAACTAAGGACTGAATGAATGCATTCTTACATAAAAACAATGTCTTGTGTTAAAGATCTAAATGTAAGATCAGAAACTATAAAACTCCTAGAGGAGAACATAGGCAAAACACTCTCAGACATAAATCACAGCAGGATCCTCTATGATCCACCTCCCAGAATTCTGGAAATAAAAGCAAAAATAAACAAATGGGATCTAATTAAAATTAAAAGCTTCTGCACAACAAAGGAAAATATAAGCAAGGTGAAAAGACAGCCATCTGAATGGGAGAAAATAATAGCAAATGAAGCAACTGACAAACAACTAATCTCAAAAATATACAAGCAACTTCTGCAGCTCAACTCCAGAAAAATAAACGACCCAATCAAAAAATGGGCCAAAGAACTAAATAGACATTTCTCCAAAGAAGACATACGGATGGCTAACAAACACATGAAAAGATGCTCAACATCACTCATAATTAGAGAAATGCAAATCAAAACCACAATGAGGTACCACTTCACACCAGTCAGAATGGCTGCGATCCAAAAATCTGCAAGCAATAAATGCTGGAGAGGGTGTGGAGAAAAGGGAACCCTCCTACACTGTTGGTGGGAATGCAAACTAGTACAGCCACTATGGAGAACAGTGTGGAGATTCCTTAAAAAATTGCAAATAGAACTACCTTATGACCCAGCAATCCCACTTCTGGGCATACACACCGAGGAAACCAGAATTGAAAGAGACACATGTACCCCAATGTTCATCGCAGCACTGTTTATAATAGCCAGGACATGGAAACAACCTAGATGTCCATCAGCAGATGAATGGATACGAAAGCTGTGGTACATATACACAATGGAGTATTACTCAGCCGTTAAAAAGAATTCATTTGAATCAGTTCTGATGAGATGGATGAAACTGGAGCCGATTATACAGAGTGAAGTAAGCCAGAAAGAAAAACACCAATACAGTATACTAACACATATATATGGAATTTAGGAAGATGGCAATGATGACCCTGTATGCAAGACAGGGAAAGAGACACAGATGTGTATAATGGACTTTTGGACTCAGAGGGAGAGGGAGAGGGTGGGATGATTTGGGAGAATGACATTCTAACATGTATACTATCATGTGAATTGAATCGCCAGTCTATGTCTGACGCAGGATGCAGCATGCTTGGGGCTGGTGCATGGGGATGACCCAGAAAGATGTTCTGGTGAGGGAGGTGGGAGGGGGGTTCATGTTTGGGAATGCATGTAAGAATTAAAGATTTTAAAATTTAAAAAATAAAAAACTAAAAATTAAAAAAAAAATTATAGTCTTGCCCATTTTAAAATGTGCAGTGGATGCTGCCACCATTAATAAAATCACATTCATTTAAAAGCATTACCCAATTCATTTTGACAGTATTCATTTTTAACATTAACTAAATAACATAACTGCATTAACATTGGCTATTACCATGGTTGATAGATCTGCATTTGAAAGAATCATTAACAGCGTTAAAATGAGGCTGCCTCTTCAACTTTATGCTACATTTCAGATGACATATACTTACGAACTGTAATCCTCACCACTGTACTTCACATGTGTTTTTAATATTTGTGTCTGTGTGTGTGTCTGTGCATGCACATACATGCTCAGTCATGTACAATTCTTTGCAGCCCTGTGGACTGTAGCCTGCCAGGCTCCTCGGTCCATGGGATTCTCCAGGCAAGAATACTGGAAATGGAGTAGGTTGTCATTTCCTACTCCAGTTTTTAATATTTAATGTTTATCAAATAATATTATGCAAATCAACTTTAATCGGATTCAAAGAATTCTGAACTTGCTTTTTCCTCCAATAAAGGAAATTTGGGCTATTTTAATTAGCGAAAATGAGATTATGAATCAAGTGATGTACTCATATATGGGACTCCAGTTGTGTCCTTGGAGAAGGAAATGGCACCCCAATCCAGTGTTTTTGCCTGGAGAATTCCAGTGACAGGGGAGCCTTGTGGGCTGCCGTCTATGGGGTCGCACAGAGTTGGACACGACTAAAGCGACTTAGCAGCAGCAGCAGCAGTTTTGTCCTTCCTTCAAATCTCCACTAATATGATTGCACAAGTCTGATCTTATACCTTTACTTCAACTTTTCAATGGTTTGTCAGTAAGATAGAGACCAAACATTATACATGACAGAAGGTTTGTCATAATCCAGCCTCTCTTAACTCTCGAGATTTACCTCTTATTGGACTCTCTTGCCCACTGGCTGAGCACCCAAAATTCTAGCAGTGCAAATAATGTGTTTCCCAACCATGCCATTTCCTTTCACATGGTATTAGTTCACACTGCTAGAAAGCCCTTTCTGGCTGTGGTGTGCAGAAAATGTACTCATCTATCATGACTTCATTAAACATTCAGTTCATTCAAACAAGAAAGATTTACGCTTTTTTAAAAAAGAAACTCTCATTTCCCTCTCCTCCCTTCAGAAATAACCATACCTTCCTCTGTCTCCTTTCTACCTTGTACAGACTTTCTAACTGGTGCCTGGAACACTGGCAACTCCACAGAGCAAAGTCTATCTTATTTGTCCTGGCATCTGAGGACAAGAAAAGGCATTCAACAATAGGCTAAGGAAAGGCAATCAATCAAAAATAAGTTCTTACCTTTTTAAGCTTGTCTGTCTCAAGAAATGGGGCTTTGCTTACAATTTCAGGTTTAGATGGTTGCTCTAAAGTTAAACAGAGAGATATTTTAAGTGCATGTGGAAGAAGAAAATGGACATTTGTGATTTGGTTTACAGAAAAATAATTAATTTACTCAAAGTAGAAAAATTAGCAACACAATAAAGTTTTCCCATATAATCTATAATTAGGAAATATGGTTAGCTACCCATTCCAGATATTTGCTTTATTACATTAAATATTATTTTAAATGCTTATTACTCCTGTGAATAAAATATTGGTAACATTTTCTGGATGCTTTATAAACAGTGCATATGGTTTAGATGGTAACAGAGGTTAATGTATTAAAAAGGATATATTATCTGCAATTGATTACCATGTGCACTTTCTACTTATCAATAATTTCCAACTCTTTAGATGAAAACTGGAGTTCACATGAATTTGGATCACAGGGGCGCTTATTTAAAATACAGATTTCTGAGCTCTACCAGGCCAACTGAATCATATCCAGGGGAAATCCTATAAACCTACTTTTAAAACGAGTTCCACTGGGGATTTTGGGGCACAGTGTAGTTCAAGTATCACTGCTCTAAAATCAAGGGAAATATATAGTGGTTAAGGGATATAGAAACTCAAGTTTCCTACTATCTCAAACTTTGTCTTTTAAGTGAAGTTATATTATGAAACTATAAATGTGAGAATATCTTTCACATTTGGAACCTAAGATAATAGACCGAGGCATTTTCAATATAGGAAGTTTTATAAGCATATACTCTAATAGAGGTTTTGGGAAAAACTGATTACAAATTGGATCAACATGGTATTATTTAAACTTATTTTATTCTAGCCTTTAGTTGTCTCTCATTGATGGATTTTTTAAACTTATTAATTAGCTCTAACAATTAGTCTATAGAAAGTGGATATTTCCTCACATTGTCATTGAATTTTGTGAGTCTCATGGAGAACTATTCTATTCTCAAATAAATAGACAAAGACAACCAGCTATCCTTTCTTCCATAATCTTATTGTCTACCATCACTGTACTTTTACTACCAAACTAAACTCGCTTTTCTATAATTATTATTCAATTTGGAATTCAGTTATCAGACATGTTACCTAACCAGACCATTATAGGAAACATGGAAGAAGACAAAAAGTCTTTGGAACAGCAAAATGAGTATCACCAAGATTCCAGGCAAAAATAATGTAATCTTCTTCAAGTTAATATCCAGAGTTAATTTTCCCTTTGCAATTATTTTATATTAGAAATTAGAACAATGAATATAATAGTGAATTTGCCTATGTGTTGAACTTGCACTTCAATTACAGGAGGCCTGCTGCTGCTGCTAAGTCTCTTCAGTCCTGTCTGACTCTGTGCGACCCCCATAGACGGCAGCCCACCAGGCTTCCCCGTCCCTGGGATTCTCCAGGCAGGAATACTGGAGTGGGTTGCCATTTCCTTCTCCAATGCGTGACAGTGAAAAGTGAAAGCGAAGTCGCTTAGTCGTGTCCGACTCCTAGCGACCCCATGGATTGCAGCCTACCAGGCTCCTCCATCCATGGGATTTTCCAGGCAAGAGTACTGGCGTGGGTTGCCATTGCCTTCTCTGGACTATTTACTATTAATTCTAGAAATATAATTTTCTTGATATAGTTTCCTGAAGAGCAATTATCTATATTCTAAATGCACAGACTGAAAAGAAAATATAAGAAAGATTAAAAAGTAGAAGAAAGATAGAAAAAGAGAAAAGAATAATAAACAGTTACATTAACACAAATAAGAAGTGACCTGGCTACCTGATTGCTAAGAATGACCAAAAATTATGAAAAACTGAAAAAAATACTCAAAATAAGCAGAAATTTCTGGGAAATATGTAGCCTTCTACACATCAGCAAGTCTTAATTTTGTCACTATTTCAAAATACAATCATAAATGTTCATAATTACAGCTTGAGTTATTGATAAAACCTTTAATTATGTTCAGAATCCAATGTTTTATGGCAAATGTGCAATGCCTCTGTGACAGGGCTGCATCCAAAATAGTTAAACAAAATGAAAATCTTGGGGTTTGAGTAAGTGAAAGTTCTCTGGGAACTAAAGTCAGCTACTTGGTGACACCTCTCTCAGAGCTCAAAAGAGGTAAGGTATTAAATTAATTTATGTGGTTGATGAAAAGTCAAGATTAACAAGAAAAAAAGAGCAAATACTTTTCTGTTTCCTCTTCAGTTACTATCTATGCCTGGAGTATATATAGATTTGAAAAGATCCTCTAAAAAATTAGATTTATAATAGAAAGTGCAAGTGGGCAGTTTTGTTAGGTTGCACTAATGTCTAGTTCATGAAAATCAGATGACAACTCGGTTAGACATATATTTCCTCTAATGTAGAATATATTCCTCTACTGTAATTCTGTAATTTATAAACTCTGTATAACTGTCAATATGGGTGTGGTAAAATTGTTGGTCTTTTCCACATGTCCATGTGGAAAAGTCCTTTCTAAAATTTATTATTTCAATAAAAGAAAGCTGCAGCAAACCCAGGGAAACCTGATGAAAGGATACTTAAAATTTGGTTCTTTGTACAGTTGTTCATTTTTCTATTTAGAAGAGAAAGTCATATTGAATATTGAGAAAGTAAGGTGACTGCAGCCATGAAATTAAAAGACACTTACTCCTTGGAAGGAAAGTTATGACCAACCTAGATAGCATATTCAAAAGCAGAGACATTACTTTGCCAACAAAGATCCATCTAATCAAGGATATGGTTTTTCCAGTGGCCATGTATGGATGCGAGAGTTGGACTGTGAAGAAAGCTGAGCGCTGAAGAATTGATGCTTTTGAACTGTGGTGTTGGAGAAGACTCTTAAGAGTCCCTTGGACTGCAAGGAGATCCAACCAATCCATTCTAAAGGAGATCAGTCCTGGGTGTTCTTTGGAAGGAATGATGCTAAAGCTCAAACTCCAGTACTTTGGCCACCTGAGGCGAAGAGCTGACTAATTGGAAAAGACTCTGATATTGGGAGGGATGGGGGCAGGAGGAGAAGGGGACAACAGAGGATGAGATGGCTGGATGGCATCACTGACTCGATGGATGTGAGTTTGAGTGAACTCCAAGAGTTGGTGATAGATAGGGAGGCCTGGCGTGCTATGATTCATGGGGTGGCAAAGAGTCAGACACGACTGAGTGACTGAACTGAACTGAACTGAAAGCTAATACCAATTGCATTTCTTTGAGTTATTTTCTCAAACTTTTGTTTCAAACATTTCATTTTAAATATATATTTTGCAGGTAACTTTCATATTAGTTTGTAACAATCTATGAGTATCAGTTAGAGGACCATAAAAGAGGACATATACTATTTTAGCAAAACTGCATATTGATTCCAAAGTGTTTAAAAAAGCTTTATGTGAATTACATCTTAATATGATTCATGGATTCATAACTAAGTATAGAATTGAAAGGAAAAGTCATGTCGCAAATTTATTAGCATTATTAAAATAATTTTGTCAAGGGTTTCACAGCCAGGTGAGGATGAAGTGACAAACACAAAACTACTTTATATCACCTACAATGCACCAGAGTTATTCTCAAAAGCCACCCAGAGGACAGCTCAATTTTGTACGGGTGGAGAGCAAGAAGAGGCAGGTGCACTGGCTACAGTGAGTCACGGATGCTTCTCTCAGTATTTTCCTGACAATCATCTCTGATGTACCTTAAGTAATCATCATGAGCATGAAATTATAGTTTATTTTCCTTATGAGATGGGAAGAAATTATTTTTTACATTTAAAGGATCAAAATGAAATATACAGAGTAGATCTCATTTGTTGAAAAGGGTTATTTTTTGCTTCTTTCATTTAAAAAAAGAAGTGACTTGCAGTTGAAGCTGAATAATTTTCACAGGGAGGGTTGGAGGAGGGATGCTCAGTTCTGATAAATATTGAGCACAGTGTCCAAATGAAAGCTCTAAAATAACACTGTGATGCCAACCATTACTAGGAACTGGCTGGTCCAGGTAGACACCAGACTCGAAGTCACAGAAATAGTCTTCCTTTTAACACTACACACACCAGTGCAGAAGATTAGGCTGGATTGTGATTTTCAAAGGCTTTTTCGTGCTCAAGCCCTTCTTTCATTTTTTTTCCCCTGAACAAAATATCATGAAAAAACTTTGAAACATTGAGTGACTAGAATTCTAGTTAATCAAGCAGAAGCAGCTCCTCACTTTCCTCAGACTTATTCATTAGCTCCTAAAGAGAATCCTAGGAACAGACTGAGAAAATCAGCACCGAATCTGAAGTACTCACTTATAGATGAGGAGAGACTCACAACCCCTTGTCCTGACTGGTGATCACTTGTCCAAGGTCAGAAATTAGTAGCAGATCTAACAAAGCTAGATCTCCTGATGACCAGTTCAGTGATTTTCCTATTATACCACTGACAGCCATTCAGCCATTTGGCTCTCTGGGCACGCATTCAACCTCTAAGACTTGCACAATCACAACAATGAATCTTTGGGAGAACTTTTAAAGGTTTGCTCTGGCTAAGGGATAGTTTTATGAACTTCAAATGTATATTAAATGCAAACAGTCTGATTTTAGTGCCATTCAACTACCAAAGAAACAAAAATGCCTTATTAGTGGTGACAAAGAATGATTTTGGATCTGATCTGCTTTACTGGCATGATTTCTTTCATGAGAGATATAGCTTAGAACTGAATAAACAAACCTTCATCAGAGTAATAAAGTCATCAGTCATGGCCTCTAGTTTGAACGAAAACAGTTTGTCTTTGCTCATGAGGCGGACATTCTGCAGCAAGTTGATTTGGGATTAGCTCACGTTAACCATACTCATTCTGTGGTACACAATGCATGTTGCTAGGTGACTCGACAGAAGGAAACAGAGGACTGATTGATGAGCCTAGTAACTCTTAAGTGACTGCAATATGTACATGCACAGAATGAAAGCCTCCATGTCACAGCTGCTATTTGCTTCACAAATAACAATCCAAAGGAAATTCATTATTTTTTAAAAAAGCAAAGTACCTATATGCTCTTGCAAACTCTTTCTTTATCATGAGCTGTGCTGTTTATTTAATTGGACTTGGAGGGTCCCACAGTTTCTAGTATAAAACCCCATTTTCAAAAATGTATAACTCATCTATTTAAATTCTCCCAGGCCCAGAGCCTGGAATGCAAATTCTGTTTCTGAGAATAACTTTGTTTTCAACAACATTCAAAAGAGAAGAGGGGTAGCGGGAGCTGATAGTATGCAGGGTGTGAGTTTGTTTTTACAATCATAGATATCCATTGTATTCCAAAGCAGCTTACAAATTTTATCGAATTAAGCCAACTGAATTTCTGGGCATTTAAAAAAATTATATTCTGAAAATGGAACAACCTGGATTTTCTCAACTTTCTTGTAGATTTTCTTGATATTTGGTAATTTTAACATAATAACAAGAAATGTGACAACGACATCAATACACATAATCTTTAGAGTGATATGACTTAATCTCGGTACCCACTGCAGTACATTCCTCTATACTTACATTTATGACGTCATGGCCTAATTAAAAGTGTTTCTAGCAGTGCAAAATTCATCTTCCTAATAACATAAAAGTGAAATACAAGGAAAGAAAAAAAAACATGGGACTTTGGCAAATACAGGATGGAGATTATCTGGGGTGTTTACTAGAAGGGGGCATAACTGAGAAACACTTGGTACTTGGTTTGATCCATAAAATAACTGAGTTGATGGTTTCTGGAAAGTGCCTTCTAAGCTGAAAGGTAATCAACTGAAACATGTAATATGCTTTTACACGGTTCTTCTGGAGAACAAAGGCTTCTTTGATAGTATAAGCACTCTTTGAATCCTTGTCGTGAGCCCAAAGGAGCTTTGAAGTCCATATAAATGCTTAAGGGACCGTCTTACTTAGTTGCATGGGCCATTACAAGAGAAACAGGAAAAATCCAAGGTTACTTGCTGTAATAACAAGTCCCTCTGGGTTTCTTTCTTCCCTGTTTATTTTAATAATTTCTAGGTGCTGTCAAGTTATCAGAAAACAGTGGAAAAAACTGAAAAGTAAGACCTTTTTGCTTAATTAAAAAAAAGACTGGTATTCTGAAACCTTTGAGACATATTTTTCTCCCTGTAATTTCCAAGATATGATGTAATAAAGGTGGGATATTTTATTTAAATATTAAAAGATAAAACATTTTAATTAGAACTTCTCAAGTCATTTATTTGCAGAGCTATTTGCACCCTCACATTAACTACATAGTATCATTAGCCAAAGTAACCTATAGTAATTATTCCAAGCTTCTTTACAACTTTCTCTTCTTCCAATCCTACTCTACTTTTTCCCCCAGATGGATTCCACATACACCTTCAGAGTGTGGTGAACTTCTTTATTTTATGGCAATTTTCTAAACCATTTGAACGCTCTCAGAATGTAAATCAACAAGCATTAAGCACTTAAGGTCAGAATGTGTGAGTGTACACACACATATACATATATATATACATATACAGAAAACTTAGGTCTCCTGCTTACATTTTTGTTATACATCAAAATGGCAATTTTATATGGTTTAGCCTAATGCATATTTATGTATGCATTGATATGCATGAGTATGTATATCAAAAATGTTCAAATTTTTCCATAACATTGTGCAGAAAATCCCAATAAACTTTCTGGCCAACCCAGTATTATGTATCTATGTATTAGTATCTATCACACAACATTTATTTGTACATGTCAGTGAAAGTAAAAGTTCACAGGCTAGTTTTTATTTAATAGTACTTCATATCACAGGATATTGTATCCAACAAAACAACAGAATATTCTTTTATTCCCTCACTGCAAATAAAATAATATTCTGTTTCTTTGCTAGATAAAATTCTTATTTGAATTTCAGGTTTTTGTTTTTCTCATTGACAGTATGCATGAGCAGAACAAAGATCTCTAGAAGTCCTCTTACGTGATACCTGCTACACTACAGGTATCACTACAGAGAGTGATAATAGTACAGGAGACACTACAGAGAGTTCAGCCTTGTTTCTAAAGAACATTTTCTAGGACCAATCATCAATCCCATTTAGCAGTTACATTCGGACTACTTACTGAACACCTTGACTACTGTAGGAGCCTCAAACACGTTGTCCTCAGTTACTAGCATGCACACAAATCTCTTTTCATCACTGATCCTTGCATTACTGATAGAGAGAGTGTAGTTTTCTGAGAGGTTCAATCTGTCTTTGTATTCTGGTACATCGTCGTATTGCACACTTTTCTTTGTAGAGGACCTGAAGGCAATAAATACTGGGGAACCATCGGGCTTTTCCTAAAAGTTAAAGTAACAATACATTAAAAAACAGGCATATTTAGACATTTCAGAATTACAGTCAGAGCAACAAAATTTTCTTGGTCATGTTATTCATCAAAATTTGTAGTTCTGTACAAGAAGAATAACTTTGGATATGAGCCTCACATAAATCTTTGGTTACAGAGGATCACTCTTTATAAGGGAAAAGCTTTAAGTTCTTTTACAGGTATCAGTGAGTATACAAACATGAAAGGATGGAGCTTAAGGGATCCTAGCTTTTCTTGCATCTGAAGGACAGAATTGGTATGTTTTGAAATTGACAAGGGTTGCCCTTATGTCTAATATAAAAGAAAAATAGGTGAAAACAAATGTGTTTTGTGTTATGCTACAAAAGGATTTTCAGCTAACGATTACAGCAACATACACTTGAGCTGCAAACAGTCACTTAGAAATCCTAGGCAATTATATTTAGCATGCTCATTACTTTAATCCATATACTTTATGTGCCCACACTTTCCAGTTTCAGTCAGAACTGACACAGCTGACCTTTACACATAACATAGTTTAATGAATCTTCACGGAGGAACAATATATTTGCCCTTGCAAAAGGATCATGTCCATTAAAGCAACAGAATCCAATTAATCACTGAAACCCATGGTTTTGCTATCTGAGTCATAAAACTTAGCTCAGAGGACTTTCATATAAAAACTTATTATCAAAATAAAATATAATCTGGCATATAGACTTATGCCAAGAGCACTGAGACATATAATTCATTTCTTCCTTTGCTCTCACAAACATTCTTTTACCTAATAACAATAATCAAAAATAAGGGCCAATCTCTCTTCTACTTGGGGCTTCCCAGGTGGTACTAGTGGTAAAGAATCTGCCTGCAATGCAGGAGCCACAGGAGATGTGGGTTCGATCCCTGGGTCGGGAATATCCCTTGGAGAAGGGCATGGCAACCCGCTCCAGTATTCTTGCCTGGAGAATCCCATGGACAGAGGAGTCTGGGAGGCTACAGTCCATGGGGTTGCCAAGTATTGGACACGACTGAGCAGTTGAGCACACGTGTGTACTCTCTTCTACTAAACTCACAAGGTCTTGAAAATAAAATAAAATAAGACATTTTAAAGTATATGACAAATTTCAAGGTCTTAAGAGAAGTAACATTTTAAAAATTATTTTATTTACTACTGTTATGAACTCAGTGCTTGTGACCCTCCCAAAGTTGTATGTCTAAGCCCAAACCCCCAGTGTGGGCCTTTAAGAGATGATTTGGTTTAGATGAGGCCTTGGGGATGGTACCCTCATGATGGAATTAGTGCCCTTATAAGAAGAGGAAGAAGCACAAGCGCGCTCTCTCTCTCAATGAGAACACAAAGAAGAGGTCCTGTGAGCGCATAGCAAGTGGCAGGTGTTGGCAAATTGGGAATAGGGCTCTGTTCAAGAACTGAATCGGCTGGCACTTTGATTTTGGACTGCTCAGCCTCCAGAACTCTGAGAAATAAACATCTGTTTATTTAAACTACCAGTCTGTGGTAGTTTGTTATTGCAGCCCAAGGTGACTAAGACAATTACTAAGCTAAAATTGGAGTTCAAAAGGTTCAGTTGGTTGAATATCTGAATATATCAGTAACATTCTCTTTAAATCTTTTAATATTGCTACAGGTTTACAGCACAAATTCTTGTACTAAATCATTCCTTCATTAAGAAAAATATGTTATACCAGTATCTTAAATTTCTATAGTTGTTCACTCATGCAAGAAATGACAGTTATTACATTTTGAGCACTTAACTATAAGCCAGGATACTTTCTTTGGGCTTCCCGTGCATTTATGGATTTAATACTCATAACAACCCTGTAAATTACACATAATACTGGCCTCATTTATAGACAATGGAGACACAGGTTGGTTAAATAACTGGTCCAGGGCCCCAGCCAGTGTATCTCAGCAGGGCCAAGACTGGAGCTTCACAGCCTGGCTCCATTATGACTACATTATATCACTCTTGACAGCCTCAGATGCTTCTTCTGTACCAGGCACAGAGTGGATGCTGGTGAAGAAGCAGTGGGAGTGGGGTAGGATGGAGTGCACAGGGAGGTATGATCTCCATTCACAGGGAGATTACCATGCAGCAAGAGAGAAATGAATCCATCTTTCCTCTGAGTTTGCTCCCTTTCACTCTTTCCAAATCTGCTCTTTGTCTTTCAGGTTACATTAAATTAGAGATTGTATACTGCATCTGGGAATCAAGACTGCTTTCAGAGCATATGGCACTTCAAATATAGCTCATCAGTTTATTCCTGAAGCTTTATATTTCATTAACAGTTTGAAACCTGCCATTATTGTTTGTTTTCACTGCTATTGTGCCAGTTCAGTTTAGGTGAAAGGTATTCCCTGGGCATCAGAAATGTCGATAATCACAGAAGTTTTTCACCACTGGACTTCATTTATGTTAGCTCTAAGATTGACTCTAGGTGGTAGCCTCTCAGACCCTTGGGATTTTTGGATTGTGAATAGACTTTGTCCTTATAGGCCTTAACTTTGTATTTCCATTTTTATACGGAACCAGAAATAGTTAAAAATTACCCGGAGTGAGCTGGATATTAGCAGGAGGGAACAGGGAAGTGCTAGGCCGCCTTACCTTCTTCTGCTTTCACCTGCCCCATCACAGACTGTGTTTAGAACTCAGTGGTACCACACTCACAACAGTTTACACTTTTCATGCAATTACCATGTGCCAAGTACTAGGTAAGTATTCTTATATGAATTACTTCATGTAACCTTCACAACAGTGTAAGGAAGATTATCATTATCATCTCATTTTTTTTCCATGAGAAAGTGGGGATTAATTCACTTATCTGGAATTCTATAGCCAGTACACGATAGATTATGTCAGTCTGACTTCAGAACCTGTACTTTAAGAGATTGTGTTTCACTACCCCTTGGATGCAACTATGCACATTTCTATTCTGTGGAACATTGTTCTTGCAGATATCTGAGAGAAAAAGTTGTGTGGTTCAATAAACCTAAGAAATGAATGAACTCAGACAATTCATCACATAGCCGTATATAGCAAAGGCTCTGAGAGGTATTGTAATAAAACAGTTTTCAAAAATTATTAGACTATCAAATCCTTTTCCTATTCAAATATCTTTTATCATTTCAAGGACCTAGGGAAAATTTGCCAATTGTTTTCAATGAAACATATGTCCTATGTTCAAACTTGCAAACTATTGTGTCTTATGTGATCTAGCACTGGGAAATGGTGACACACTGACACTTTTTGTTGGTTTTGGTAAATAGATTGAGGTATTTTATCCATCCAAGTTTTCCAGCCTTTCCACTTCACCTACTAGGATAGCTATCCTGCATTTCCAACCTTGATACCTGAGAAAATATGATTTTGCTATCTGTAAGAAATGAATGGATGAGATGGTTGGATGGCATCATCAGTTCAATGGACATGAGTTTGAGCAAGCTCTGGAGGTTGGTGATGGACAGGGGAGCCTGATGTGGTGTCCATGGGGTCACAAAGAGTCAGACACGACTGAATGACTAGACTGAACTGAAAAAATGAATAAAATCAGCAATGTTAAATTTTAAAAGAAGCTACCACATCAACTGAGTTGTAAGACCAAGTACCAGAAATAGGCTTCTAATACTGATGACTAGTTTTCAGAGAACATTTGAATGCTCTGGTTCCTGTTACATCTTGCCTTTAAAGTAACCACACCAAACAAAACATGAGTATGTAGAGAATGGCAACCATTTTCCTCTAAGCTTTGTCCTATACTCTCTGAGTTTATTCTGGAATTCTGCCATTTCTTTTGCCTTGAACACTTCAGGGTGACTCTTTCAGACTAATCTGAGCTAAGAATGATCTGTTCATTGGCTTTATTTTATCTGTTTGTTTATTTTTTTATTTTATGTTTTTTAATTTTTTTTACTTTATTTTACTTTACAATACTGTATTGGTTTTGCCGTACATTGACATGAATCCACCACGGGTGTACATGCGTTCCCAAACATGAACCCCCCTCCCACCTCCCTCCCCATAACATCTCTCTGGGTCATCACCGTGCACCAGCCCCAAGCATGCTGTCTCCTGCGTCAGACATAGACTGGCGATTTGATTCTTACATGATAGTATACATGTTAAAATAGCATTTGTTATGGAAGGAATTATTCTTTTGATATACTCAACACATTAATTTCATCTTCTTACGTTTATACCCACAGTTGAATATTACCATTATGTTATTTGAAATTCACATTTACTCATAGAAGGAATTTTCTTTAAAAGACTACAGGCAACTAACCAAGTCCTAGATAGGTCACACTTACATATTTCCATTTGCCAAACATGAGATTCTGAGGTACATCAACTCGGCAAGGCATGATAATGGTATCTCCATATGCTGAGTTTACAGTATACCATCCAAGACCTTTAAAGGAAAGGAACAAAAGAGAGACAGAAGAGTTCAAATATTCTCTTGAAGCAGCAAAGCAAATAACTTCAGTACAAGATGCAAGTCTTAGTGAAGGTTTTGTATTATAATTTTATCCTAAATGAAATTTGTATTTCATTAAATTATGCAGTTAGAACATATTTCCTATTTAAATATCAAAAGCTCTTATTTAGCTACTAAGCCTTTGAATGTCATATGATTCAAATCCATAAATCTCAGTTTTACCAGGGAATAGATAAGTGCTTGGGTGCATGGTAAGTCACTTCAGTTGTGTCCGATTCTTTGCGGCCCTGTGGTATGTGGCCTGTCAGGCTCCTCTGTCCATGGAATTCTCGAGGAAAGAATACTGGATTGGGTTGCCATGCCCTCCTCCTGGGAATCTTCATGACGTAGGGATAGAGCCTGCATCTCCTGCGGCTCCTGTATTGTAGGCGGATTCTTTACCACTGAGCCCCGTATAAATAAGTAGTATTCACCCACTGGTGAAGCTCTGTATAAATAAGTAGTATATGCCAAAGGAACCATATAGCATCTGGGATTTATTTTCATCTTCAACTGTATTATATAAGGAGAAAATTCACTGTATTTTGTAGAAACATAGGACTACACAAAGAGATTAATACGCTTAAATTTTTCAAAATGGGGTTCAAATATGTTTGTGTTTTTTATTTGAAAATACTCTTAAATTTAACTTCTGGAAAACTGCAAAAGCTATCAAAAACTAAGAACAAGTACAAATAAGCCCACAACTGAATCTTAATTACAAGTGACAAAATGAGCATGAAAGTGTCTTGCTTTACTGTAGTAATGGTTAAAGTACTAGTTTTCATTTTAATACACAAAATATTAACATGATAAGAATCTGTAGGGAATTCCCTGGCAGTCCTGTGGATAGAACTTTGCACTTTCACTACTAGAGTGAGGGTTCAATCCCAGGTAGGGGAGACAAGATCCTGCAAGCAAGGAGAGGGCAAAAAAGGAAAAGATTTGTAGTATGAAATGCCTTCATGAAATGATTACACTGCTTTTTTGGTAGACAATCTAACTTGTTACTAAAGTACAGAAAACTTCCTTATTCAATACTTTATTGAAAAGAGTGCAAATTATAACTAACTGAATTATCAATAATTTCCACATTTTTCATAGATGTGTAACATACTATTCAAATTTATGACATTTAAAGAAACATAGGCATTTAACTTGGCAATACTATAGTATTTAGGAAATCTAGCAGATTTTTTTAATCTTATTTTATTTACAACTGTCTAAGATTAGATATATTTACAATTGTTTAATTGTATTAAATGATTTAATATCTATTAAGATACCTCACTAGGCTTCCCTAGTGGCTCAGATGGTAAAGCGTCTGTCTGCAATGCAGGAGACCTGTGTTCGATCCCTGGGTTGGGAAGATCCCCTGAAGAAGGAAATAGCCCACACCAGTATTCTTGCCTGGAAAATCCCATGGACCGCGGAGCCTGGTAGGCTACCGTCCATGGGGTCGCAAAGAGTCGGACGCGACTGGGTGACTTCACTTAAGATAACCTCATAATGGGATGCAGAGTGTGAAGGGGCTAATTAAATTGAAGAGAAAAACAAACGATATTTTGTCCACCAGGTGGTGCTAAAGTGCAAAGCTAAGGCAATGTACAATACATAAAAAAGACCATCTTACGACTTTCTGAACAAACAAGACAGGGTGGATACTATCTTTCACTGTTACCCATCAGTCACAACATGTACAAAAATTTCATATTAACCTTAGTAAAGAAAGAAAAGGAATTCTGTCAACTGAGAAAGGTACTTTCCTGTAAAGCAATTTTGCTCCAGTGAACAAAAACATTACAGAGAACACAAATTTTCACAAAAATAAACCACACAACTACTTTTCAGGATTTTTAATATCGTTAAAATGAAGAATACAAAGTATAGTATAAGCCATAGAATGTGTTTTTAACTTGCTATTAGAGACAAAATTTGACTAAAACTTTCATTACATATTATTTTATAATGAAAAATTAAATTTTTTCACCAATAATTTTCAATTGTTTACAAATGTCAATCATATTGTGATTTAAATTTCTTTTTACAATAAATCTTATTTTTACAAATAAGACTGTAAATGAAGGAATGGTCTCTTCAGCTTTATTAAAATAAAAATTGTAAGGATTTAGACATGTGGTTGCAGACAAGCAAACTTCTGGCAGTTAAGAAACTGCTTTATTTCACAAAGTAGAACTTGGTTTTTTACAATACTTTGGCTCCTAAATGTGGAACTTGTATCATGTATTTTAGGATCTGTTAAAGGACTGTACACAGGGTCTTCCAAGCCATGGAAACAATTTTGTGATTTAGTATTTTTTTTTTCATGAGTATATAGCAAGACACTTGAATATGTAATGACTCTAGAAAGTTAGAAAGTTGTGAATCTCTTCCTTAAATTATGGTAAGACATGCATGTCTAATTATTTTCTATATTATAAAAACATTTTCTTATGACAACTGATGGAGTTCCCATGGTTGGTCCAGGAGTGAAAACAGATTACAGGGCTTAGGTACCAATGAGGTGATCCTTTACTAGGTAAAGGGAAATAAAAAATGCCTTTTCCAAAAAATGTAATGCTCTACTCTATCTTACAGACCATTTTTCTTTCCTCTTCTCTATAAAGTTTCAATATAGAGCAAACTTTATAATTTTATAATTGATTTAAAATTTTAAAATGTTATAATTTTATAATTGAAATTAAACCTATGTGATTTCAAGTACATAATGTATTAGCATGATGAAAGCACAATTACAGCAGGGAAGGGAACACATTTTTTTTTAACCACAGTATCACAGGAATAATTTCTGGCACTTAATGGGCATCTAATAAGATAATTTTTCATTTGATCTTGTGGAGTCCTTTCCACCTTAGTTATCAAATTAGCATCTTTAAAATCAGGGAGGCATTGACAACACCGGAACTTTCAAAATTCTTATTCCTGTCACCTACTGTAAAGGCTGTCATGTACTGCCACCAATGTTTAAGGAACATGGATTTGAGCTTGAATGGCTCTTACTTGAAGAGAAACAAACACAAATTCGATGTTTTTATGAGCTTATGGATGAAACTACGGGAGAGAACATTTCTTCCTTCCCTTTCAAGAGAAATGAAGGACTGTTTGTACTCCATGATTTGCAAAAGTCCCTAAGAAATACCTTTTCCTTACCTGTGATGACCATAAAACAGAGTTGTTTTTTAAAGTATTTGCAAAGTTATAGACTGGGTCTTTTACTGACAGCTTGATATCCAAAATTAGCCATGACAGGACTTCCCAGAAACATAGAGCAATAAGACATTTGACAAGAATGAGCACAGTAGGTAAAAGAGCAAGAGAGAAGACAGCAAAGCCCTGGTCCACAGACTGAAGGCAGAATGAGTGATAATCATTTGGAAGGCATTAGGAGCCACAATCACAATGATTTTAGAAATAATTTTCAAGTTTGCCATATTCGTCAACTTTCCTCTTCAGGTAGGAGTATAATGGCTTCCAGGTTCATCTGAAAGAAAGACTTGTACATGTGGGAGAGCTAATATTGTTAACCCTCTAGGGATAAAGTAGCTATAAAGACTACTATGATTTCATGATACATTGGCTTCCTGACACCTCTAGGGCATCTCAGTCTTTGAGATGAAGTGCCAGGTAGACCCAAAGCACCTGTCAACACAAATAATTCTGTTTATACTTTTCATGGAAGCAAGAGATGTTATCTTTGAATGCCAAGTCTGAATTAAATTTAGCTTACTAGAATCCCCCTGCAATTACTTCCTTGTAATATTAGTTTGTTAAATTATTCATGGTTTCGTAGTCTAGAGATTATTGGATATTATTGCAAATATAGAATACCTATGATGTCCTTTCTCAAAGAGACTAAATAGAAAATATAGAAGGAAATGTGTGTGTGCACAAGGGTTTGCATTTCTGTTCTATACATGTTATGTCTATATGTACATTTCAGAAGATACTTTAAACTGGGCTAAAGCACCTTCTGTATTAAATGTGTTCTAAAAATTTAGTGTAATGTTATTCATTATTATTACTGTTGCTATCAAAATGTCATGACATAGAATAAAACATAAATATGTGTTATGCTTGAATAGCATTGTGTAGTTATTTAGTCATTCTTATGAAGAGTTATTAGCTACAGATAAAGAACTGTAGAACTAGAAAGGTGACATAGGAGAATTCAGTGAGAAAAAAATAAGACAAACACAGACCAAAGAAAATCTCCTGACCAAATAATTTCACATATAGAATTCTCAGGCAAGTGATCATAAAATACAAGATAATTATAGTTATGCATTTTATACAGCTAATAATTTAAAGAGGCACTAAAACAGACTCTGGCAACCTTTTGAAGTCAGGTGAATGCTTTATATTTCTAATTAAAATAATAAAACTGTAACAATTTGGGCCATATTGGTGAGAATTTCTTTTTCTGTGTAGAGTAATTCTTAAGGATGGTCAATGTCTGAGTAATCATTCTCTTTGCATTGTTGACAAATAGACATCTGCATTGAGGTCACTTAAAAGTCAGAATCTGCTACCATATTTCAAGCAGAAGTGCAGCAAATAATATAGACTAGTATAAGACCAAAATTCATCAGAGTCTGTTTTACATGCTGTAATTTAGTGTGGTTAATTATTTTTTATTGCACTGATACTTTGAAAGCATCATCATCCTTAAAAGCATTTTTTTTTTTTAGCTCTGTAGCTCTGGTCGGTGCCATAGAAGGGTAAATCATTTTACAATTGGCTCAGAGCTTATGACATAAAAACTAAATTCCAGTTCTACAGAAATGTTAGAGAAATTTATTTTTGCAAATGAACTGTTGGGGGAGGAAGTAGGTAAAAATGAGAGTTATCCTTAGAAATTACTTTCATATGTATTTGATTTTGACAAACATGCCAGTGTCCCTATTTACTTTATTAATGAATAAGATATGTACAACTCTAATTAAAACAGGTAGTGTTTCTTAATTTCATCACTGTTGACATTTGGGGCTGAATAAATCTTTACTGTGGGGGGCTGCCCTACATAATTCTAGCAGCACCCCTGTCTCTGTCCCTCAGATATCAATAGCACCTTCTTCTCAGTAAGACAACAGGAAAATCTTCAATCATGGCAAATGTCCCTGGGAGGCAAAACTGCCCCCAGAAATCCCAACTAGATAAGAATTACTGGTTTAGACCTTCATTCATTTAATAAAACTGTGGTTTCCAATAAAGGGATCATTGTTATAAAATAGAATCTTAGTGTAGGACTAAATAATCACTGAATATGAATGAAGGGATGGAGGAAGCAATTGCACATAACATCTATCAAATTGGTTTTCTTCACAGAAACATATTATATTAAACTATGATAGGAGGATTGATTTCTGACTTTGAAACACTGGGATCCAATCAATCTAAAAAATTACAAAAAATCTATTTCATAGAAATCTACTTCATATATTCATTATAATGAAACACATATTGTATCTATTATATATGCTTTCTAAAGTGTAAATATCACATGTATCTTATTTGATATGATAAAATATAATAGCTCTAGTGACAGAAGATTAAGCTGATGTCTTTAAAGAGTCTTCCAAACCTGATTTTATGATCCAATAACATAATTATATCTCATAATTCCTCTCATAAACTATTATATTAAACAAGAGTTTAAAATCTTTGCCAAGGTCATGTAATACACAACAAGTAAGACTTCTGTGTGTGTGCACGCATGTGCATGTGTGATATGAGTTCTCGTAATTCCCAAATAACTTGGTTGCATGGCAGATGGGAGAAGACATCTGAGGGAATCCAATGTCACTTTGTGAAACTGAGAAAACAGTTATGCAGCCCCCTTTTTCTTGTTCAATTTCCCTTTATAAATGTGGCCACATGGGGGGTCAAGTTGGGTCTTCGCTGAATCAGAATTAGGAACACAGTTTTCCAAAGTTTACTTTCTACATTGCCTTTTATAAGTATTATGTATCATAACGTAGGTATAGTTGTGCTATGCCTACATATCAGAAAAATAGTAATTTTTCCTTTCTTTTTCTCTCACCAGTTGCTACAGTTTTAGATATGCATTGTGTGCATACGTGCTTCAGTCACGTCTGACTCCTTGCGACCCTTTATACTGTAGCCTGCCGGCTCCTTTGTCCATGGAATTTTCCAGGCAATAATACTGGGGTGGGTAACCAGGGGATCTTTCCAACGCAGGGAGTGAACTCGCATATCTTGCATCTCTGCCATTGCAGATGGATTCTTTACCATTGAGCCATTGAGGAAGCCCCATAATGCATTATATTATGTCTTTTAGATAAATGGTTAGGCCACTGTGGAATCACATTCAGATGAAAAAAATCTTTTTACTAAATTACAAAATACTGCTAGTATTCAGGAATACACTATAATATATGTGTTTTTAACATTACTTCCAAGTTTGGCATGTTACAATGCTCAAAATATTTATCTTTTTAATGGAGTATAGGTCAATTTAATAATCCATATTATATCACAGAAGGGACATCTAGAAAAACAATACAATTAAAAAAATATAGTAACCAGTTTGCATTACTATGCTGAAAATTACCTTCTCAATTTACCATGTGAAAATAAAAGTGAAAGTTACTCAGTTGTGTCTGACTCTTTGTGATCCCATGGACTGTACAGTCCATGGAATTCTCCAGGCTAGAATACTGGAGTGGTTAGCCTTTCCCTTCTTCAGGGAATCTTCCCAACCCACAGATCGAACCCTGGTCTCCCACATTGCAGGCGGATTCTTTACCTGCTGAGCTGCAAGGGAAGCCCAAGAATATTGGAGAGGGTAGCCTATACCATGCCTCATTATATAAATATCCTAAGCATATAATGATCTATAAGCTTGATGAGTCACACTTATTTCCACTTAGTTTAGGTTTTACTTCATCTCTGCTTCATTTTTTATCATTGCTCCTTGGGACCATCTGCTTTGACTGAATTCCTACATATTCTTCAAGGCCCATCTCAAAAAATCACCTGTTTATACATTAAACAAGCATCAAGTGTTTACTGAACACCTACTACAATCAACACCTACTACTACTACAAGCATTTAATGAACACTTACTACAGTCAACACCTACTACTACTAACAGGGCTTCCCTGATAGCTCAGTTAGTAAAGAATTTGCCTGCGATGCAGGAGACCCTGGTTCAATTCCTGGGTTGGGAAGATCCCCTGGAGAAGGGATAGGCTACCCACTCCAGTATTCTTGGGCTTCCCTTGTGACTCAGTTGGTAAAGAATCTGCTTGCAATGTAGGAGACTGGGGTTCAATCCCTGGTTTGGCAAGATCCCCATTTTTTATTATAGTAATTTTGACAAATTATATCTTTGATCCTCATAAGGAACATGTCCTAAAAGTGGCAGTTTACTCAAATTCATAAATGCACATACAATTTTCTTAATAAAATGCAATAAACTGTTAATTTTTTTTAACTTTTTCTTTCCTTTCACCATCAACACCAGCATTTGGATTCCATTTGGGGTCACTTTTCAATTATAAAGCAAAAATTTTACTTAGAAATTATTTAAAGGCAACAGAAATGATTTAATTTATAGACTTTTTTCTTACTTTTTGTGAAATGCCTCAGGAATTTTAAACCAGCAAAACACAAACTCTACTGTACTTGTTAGAATTTCTTAACTTGGGATCCATAAATGGACTTTATGGTATCTATGAATCCTCTAAAGTTATTTTTTAAAAAACCCAAATTGTAGTATACTGAAGCATCTCTTTTTAAAGAAAGAGAATTCAGAACTTTTATTAGATTGTCAAAGATTACCTTGAATTAAAAAATAAAATATTTAAAAGGTTCATTCTAAATTGAATAGAACTTATGGAAGCATAATTTGATGGTATCTATCAAATTTTAAAATGCAAATACCCTTTGATCCAGTAATTATGCTATTGAGGATCTAGCCTACAAAAAATTTTTGCACAAGTGCATGATTGTATATAAAGATAACATAGAATTATTTTGAGTACTAAACAACTGAGGAAACTAATGTCCATTAAAACAGAAATATAAGCTAGAGGGTGTATCTACACAATGCTCTCCATGAGCCCACTGAAACAAATAGGCAAATACATTGTTTTCCTTTTTGTCTGTATATATTTCAGTATTTATTCTTTATCATTCATTTATTGGCTACTGAGTGCTCACTTTGTGCCAAGGGCTGTCTAGGGTAGGCAATCCACATTGACAAAAGGAAAACACCCCGTACTCAGAATTTAAATCTATATATATGTGTGTGTATATATATAATATATATATATATGAAGTTTAATTTCTTTTCTAAAGAGGGAGAAATTATCAGTTTAATTTATCTATTATGCTGCGACCTATTTGAAGGAAAAACCTACATTGCCCTCACTTTGAAATTCATCACAGCACCGTGAAGGTTGCAGCTGCTCAATAATAATGGGTAAAATAAAGCCCCATTGCAGTGCACTGAAAGGAACTCTATCAGATCATATTCTTACAGCCCTTAATTTTTAGTCTTCATTTAACAGTTCAGAAAACCATATACTATTCTTTGGGATTCTAGGGAATCTGGGAAGGTGGAGATAAAGCAGATACTGAAGTAATTAGAATTCAGTATCTTAGCATTGTCCCCCACTAAAAAGCTTCTGTGTTTTAAAAATATTTTTAATGGAATAAAACATACACTCAAAACAGTGCACCAACCTAGATTTACATTTGAAATGTCACCAAGAGCATCAGGATTTAGGGTTTCTTTAACAGTTCTCTTCATATTCTTTGTTCTGACGATGAGACTAGGGTTTCCAAAAATTTGTTTCACAGGGGAGCTGTGTGTCACCAAGTCCTCATTCCACAGTGATGAGTTTTTGACTGGACTATACAGTCTCTGTAAACACTGGTCCCTTTGTGGGGACAAACTCAAATAAAAATACTTAAAAAACAGTTCATGCTCTATGGCGAGGCAGGGGGAAGGCAAGAAGACTACATTGAACCAGAAATTTAAAATTTGTATATGAAAATAACAATCTTCTATATTTTATTTTAAAATGGATTTTCATAGTAAAGGAGACTAAAGAGAATGTTTAATCATGTTTCCCTTTATATTCTACAGTTCACACATTATAATAATTACAAATATTTATGTAACTAATAATTTATGTAAGTTGAAATTCATAAAGTTAACTATTTTCTACTATCATGCTTCTGTCCTAATTATCTAGGACTCGATGCTATGTCATTAAGGAATTAATTAATCAATACAATGAAAAGAATCAGTAAAATATTATTTTCCTTTTGTTTCTCTCCCCCAATTCAATTTCCTGCATTAATTCTTGCATTGTCTCTATTCAGATCCTGAGGACTTCATTTGGGAACTAGCTTAACTAAAGAGGTAGATAGAAGAAACCCCTATTTGAATACTGCCCCATATTAGATGCAAAGGAAAGATGAAAACATTTGTGCTCCAAGTTTAACTAAGAGTATCAGTTCTATTTGAATACTGAAAAGTTACATTTTCCTGTGCATTTTCCCATGTAAGTTGTATTGAAATTGTGAATATGGCTTAATTGTTTTAGCAAAGACAATAACTGTACTGTATTCAAGAAAACACTGTCAACAGGAAAGCAGGCACAACGCTTCACAAAAGACCTTAAGTGCATCATCTGAAGTAATGGAAACTTTTGGAATTTAGTGTAGAGTCTGTCTCCAGAAAGAGTTCATAGTTATTGTGACATTATTAAATTTGTTGTCTGCAAATAATTTAATGCCCTGACAACAAAAAGACCTCTTGATCTGAGATAATCAAAGCTGTCCTTGATAACACTCTCCAACTCCCAAACAACAAACTCCTAATAGCTTTTACATTTCTCAAATGTCTCAGAAAAAACATATCATAAATATTTTTAGCCAATAAGATCATCATTGTTTTCAGAGAGCTTCTGTTAATAATAGCTTGTGCTAATTTTATTGCTTTAGCATTTAAAGTAATATTCAATGGCATTAGAGAATTTTACCCAATAATTGAGGTAATGAATTATAGGGAGGATAGCAAATAAATTATCAGGGCTCCTGAACAAGCAGAGTAGTAAACTTTTGCTTTCTAATTGCCTGAGTGATCTGGTCCAGGATGCCTGCTTCTGGAATATTCCTGGTTAAGTATTTAATGAGGCTCCAAAAAATGTTTACATAGGTTGAAATAGCTTTTTGCTCTTTTCTTCACATGAATCCCAATTAGCACTGCCTATGTCTCCTGAGGATATAGATTTGTACAATCAAACATGGTAAGTAATAAAGGTTAAAAAGCTATTTAATAGATTTCCCCACATATTTCGTGAAGATTGCTGGCTGATTTCCAGGACTTAGATTCGTGTAAATTCCATGCTTTTAAATTGGCAACTTTCCACAGGGGTTGTAATATAAGTTAAGGTCATAGGAAGAAAATGATGGCTTTGTATGGCATTTGCCCTTTTTTAAGAACTAAACTCAGCTTACTATGAAATCTAGTTTTCTAGTTCTGATGAGGAAGAGGAAATAGAAACATTTGCCCAATATATTTTTTGAAAGCAATTAAGACCAAAGGAAAAATAAAATTTTCTTTAAAAAATTTAAAAGTAAAACAAATGGTTGCATAATAGGAAATCAACATAATCTACTACATAAAAATGAAATCATCCTCCAGTCTTAAGAGGTCTGGTGTTGCTTCAAGGACAGTTAAGTATAGAGAATGGTACCCACTGTAGCTTGTCTATAGCACAAGCTCAGTGGTATTGCTCTGAAATGCATGAACTTAGACAATATTAACAATAACTTTGATATATTCCACTTTCCCTGACAGTCATTACTCTTAATTGATGAGTGGGAGGAAAAGTGGGAAAGAGAACAAGATAATTTAGGAAGGCAATGAGTAGAAATGAGAAATATAGGAAGTTGTATTGAAAGGCAGTTTTAATCTTTTCTAAGGATATCAGAATGGGGAAATGCTTTTAAAGACCTTGTAAAATCTGGACCTTAATTTGGCTAAGCTTTGAAACTCTCCCTTACTCTCAAAGATTTTTAACTTGCTGAACACTTTGTAATCCCAGAGGCTCATTGTAACTTTAAAATATGCCATATTTATACTGTGATTTAGGAAACGGTTTAATGATCCACAGAGTTTCTGGAAGACTAACCATCATGAACAAAATGGCAAAAACAATAATAACAACAAACACCTAGAAAGGTAAGCAAGTTCTTACAGAAAGAAATGGCTCTTCTGAATTCAGCTGAATTATCTAGGCCAAAATACCAGAGTGGGTAGCTTTTCCCTTCTCCAGGGATCTTCCCAACCTGGGGATCAAACCCAGGTCTTTTGCATTGCAGGCAGATTCTTTACCAGCTGAGCCACAAGGGAACTGGCCTTCTAGTAGGTTATTGGATCCTAGAAAATTCAGATTGCAATAGGGATGTAGTGGAAAAAAAAAAAAACCTACAGTTTGATTTTGTAAGGAGTTAGCCAAATTAAAAGCAAAAAATGCATTAGAGCAATGATAGCAATAATAATGGACATTTTATGGTGCTTTATAGTTTATAGTACTCTTTTATGTATATTGTACATTTTTGCATTTGAGTCTCACAATAGCCCTATACAATGAACAAATAAATGTTTATGGTAAACACATACTATGATGCTTCCTTTGCTGATGGGATCCTGTTCACCCTTCAAAGCCAAGAGACTACTACACAAGAGACTACACCAACAACGTCAAGCCACTATGTAGTGAAGCTAGAGCGCCAAATTAATTCTCACCTGAAGTCCAATACTCATCACTATTAGATACACAGAAAATTATGACATATTCTTATTTCATTTTAAATTGTGGTTAAGTTAGGAATATTGTTTGAAAAGTATAAAATGCTTTCCATGTGTATTGGTAAATAAAACTTTCACATTTAACATTATAAAACCTATAGATCAGAAGGACAGAAGGATTAGCAAGAAAATAAACTGTCAAGTTTACTACCTCTTTCTCAATTGGATGTTATATACCAACTGAGCATTTATTGCCAGGAAATATGTGAAGTCTTGTCTCACAGCTCATCTGACTCTCAGAACACAATAGAAAATAGCTAATATCTAAGACAGATTTATTTCATATAAGGAATCAGAGGTATAATAAGGCTTTTGAGTGTAGACAAGGCACCTTGACAGGTAGAGTAGCACTTTATTTAAGCATTTCAAACACCCAGCTCTGTAGAGATAATAGAGTAGACTACCAAGAAAAATTTATTGGATAAATAAAATGAAGGTTAGGATTCAAATCAAGTCTAACTTCAAAACTCATGCCTTTCCTCTCCATCAAAAATAATTTCACAGTTACAAGTTTTTGAAGCTTTTTACTTTTTATTGGGGGTATAGTTGACTTACAATGTTGTTTTAGTTTCTATTGTTGTAGTTTAGTCCCTAAATCGTGTCCAACTATTGTGAACCCATGGATTGTAGCCCGCCAGGCTCCTCAGTCCATGGGATTTCCCAGACAAGAATACTAGAGTAGATTGCCATTTCTTCTCCAGGGGAACTGCCTGACCCAGGAATCGAACCCGGGTCTCCTGCATTAAAGGACGATTCTTTACTGACTGAGCTATGAGGGAACTCCATCAAAGTAAATAACTTTATCAAAGTAAAGCAGTTATACATACACATACATCCACTCTTTTTTAGATCCTTTTCCCATATAGAGAAGCATCCTTTTCCCATTATAGAGTATTGAGTAGAGTTCCTTGTACTGAGTTGAAAAAGTTTAAGTTCACAAAAAACCTTAACATAATGTTTATTCATAATTTCCAAAATCTGGAAGCAACCAAGATGTCCTTCAGTAGTGAATGGATAAACTAGGTGGTACATACAACGGAATATCAGCAATAAAAAGAAATTAGCTACCAAGCTCATGAAAAGACAAAGGAAATTTAAATGTACATTGATTGCCAAGTGAAAGAAGTCAATCTGATGGATCTTCTGTATTAAGCTGTATGACTTTGACATTATACAGAAAGGTGAAACTATGGAGATAGTAAGGAGAGGAGTTCCCAGGGGTTTGATGAGAGGAAAGATGGGATGGATAGAGAGAGCACAGAGAATGTTTTGAGTAGTGAAATTATTCTGATACTATGATGGTGGATACAAATCACTATATATTTGTCAAAACCAATACAACATACAACACAAAGAGGAAAACATATATAAATTATAGATTTTACTTAATAATAATAATGTGGCAATACTGACCCCTCAGGTGTAACAAATGTACCACACTCATGCAAGATGTTAATAATAGGGAAATGGGGGATGGGGAATGTTTAAGAGTATAGGGAAACTCTCTTCTTTCTATTGAATTTTTCTATAAACCTAAAACAGATAAAAATACTCCATTAATTAAGAAGAATAATGCACATAGTTTCTTCAGCCTATGGAATGTATACATTCTATATTCAGACAATCTCATTTAAATTCCTTTGGTTAAGATGGAAGGAAGGAAATAAAATCTTCAAGGACAAAGCTTTGCATCCACCAGCAAAGGTGATCTCTGTCTAACCAGCGGCATCCCCAGGCAGCTCTCTGCAGGTGCTGCCAACACCAAGACCTCTGCTGAACAGTGTCCTGGGTGGTTGTGCTGCAGCAAGAAATGGCATTTTATGATTATGTTTTCTACATATTCTCAGTCCCACGAAGGTGCTAATATATTTGGTTCCTCTTTGGATTAAAAGAGATAATGTCTTTGATAATTTGTTCATGGTTACTGCTCGGGAAGATAATGATGCTCAAAATCCCCCTAAACTTCATATTATAATATTACCTCCTTAGCTCTGCTATTCTTAATAGGTTTAAAGACAGTAGTATCATTAAGGTTAAAAAAAAATTCACTGTTCCTACACATTAAAAGAATACCAGGTTACAGAGATGAGCTGCCGGAGTGTTAGCAAGGCTTCATGTTATATCATGTGTTTGGTTTATGAATCTCATTTGAGTTCTATAACTGAAAATACCCCTAAAGCTTCCTCTCAAGGAAGAAATTAATTAAAAACAAACAAACCAAATAGAAATGACTGGGATGCTTAGACTGTGTCACTATCTGAAAATCCAATGACAATTTTCAAGTTAGTTCCCCCTTAAGAGCTTTACCAAAACATGCTGTAAGTGTGCATTTTTCAGCTACAATTTTACCTGTGTATATAGAACAGATGATAAAGAACATCTCTGAAATCAGCTTTAAAATGTTTTCTTCATTATCATTTTTTCAATTGTCAGTAGCCTCAATATACAAGTATGAATACTGATGTATATTCAATCTCTCTCTGGAATGGAATATATATATTCCATACCTTTATAGGTAATCAGTATGATTTTAGAACTTGTTATTCAGAAATTCATTGTTTCTTACCTCTAATTTTAAAAACTGAGATATTTTACAAAATAAATTTCCAACCCAGCATCATACCTAATAGTCACCCAAGGCAAACCTATACAGTCAATGAAAATAACTCATACACAGTACTTCAGAAAGATATCACAAGGGAAGTGTGCTATTCATTCTAAAACCTTTATAGCCAAAAGATAATTTATAATGATGTATATTGGAAAGCCAGTGCAATCTACTGAAAATGGAAAATTGCATGTGCCTGAAGAATAGTCTATAGTAATTACAAGTTAAACATTTATCCAATATTGATGTAACTGAGAAACTATAAAAGATATATGCTAAACACCAAGATCCACAGTTTGCATCTCAATATAAACATTTTATTATTGACTTGTGCCATATTTTCCTTATTTTTTTCTAAAAGCCTATGAAAATAGAATTTCTTTAACTGAAAAGATTCTATTTCATGTAATTTATAAATGCATTGTACCATAAAGCAATTGGTTGGCTACAATATGTCAGATACTGAATTCCTGTTCAGCACACAAACTTAAATAAATTATCTATTTGAAGGAGATTAAAATCTAGAAAAAGAGGCAACAGACAACTCTACACAGGTATGATTCCAGCCCTGATACTAAGAAGGTAAGTGACCTACAGAGTTAGTTGAACTGGATGTTCTCATGTTTTCCAACCATTAAATGGAAGATAATAGTATCAAGCTCAAAGGGTTATTGTGAATATTAAATAAATTAATGTGCAAGCTGCTTAAAGGCTTTCTATGGTGGCTCCAACAGTAAACAATCTGCTTGCAATGCAGGAGACCTGGGTCCAATCCCTGGGTTGGGAAGATCCCACCCACTCCAGTATTCTTGCCTAGAGAATTCCATGGATGGAGGAGCCTGGTGGGCTATAGTCCATGGGGTCACAGAGAGTCAGACATGACTGAGTGACTTAATACACAAACTGTTTGAAAGAATACTTTTCATACAAATGCTCAGGAAATGCTAACTATTAAAGATGCTCAACATCATTAATCATTCAGTTCAGTTCAGTTCAGTTCAGTTCAGTCGCTCAGTCGTGTCCGACTCTGCGACCCCATGAATCGCAGCACGCCAGGCCTCTCTGTCCATCACCATCTCCCGGAGTTCACTCAGACTCACGTCCATCGAGTCCGTGATGCCATCCAGCCATCTCATCCTCGGTCGTCCCCTTCTCCTCCTGCCCCCAATCCCTCCCAGCATCAGAGTCTTTTCCAATGAGTCAACTCTTCACATGAGGTGGCCAAAGTACTGGAGTTTCAGCTTTAGCATCATTCCTTCCAAAGAAATCCCAGGGTTGATCTCCTTCAGAATGGACTGGTTGGATCTCCTTGCAGTCCAAGGGACTCTCAAGAGTCTTCTCCAACACCACAGTTGAAAAGCATCAATTTTTTGGCGCTCAGCCTTCTTCACAGTCCAACTCTCACATCCATACATGACCACAGGAAAAACCAAAGCCTTGACTAGACAGACCTTAGTTGGCAAAGTAATGTCTCTGCTTTTGAATATACTATCTAGATTGTTCATAATTTTTCTTCCAAGGAGTAAGCATCTTTTAATTTCATGGCTGCAGTCACCATCTGCAGTGATCCTGGAGCCCCCAAAAGTAAAGTCTGACACTGTTTCCACTGTTTTCCCATCTATTTCCCATGAAGTGATGGGACCAGATGCCATGATCTTCGTTTTCTGAATGTTGAGCTTTAAGCCAACTTTTTCACTTTCCTCTTTCACTTTCACCAAGAGGCTTTTTAGCTCCTCTTCACTTTCTGCCATAAGGGTGGTGTCATCTGCATATCTGAAGTTATTGATATTTCTCCTGGCAATCTTGATTCCAGCTTGTGTTTCTTCCAACCCAGCGTTTCTCATGATGTACTCTGCATATAAGTTAAATAAGCAGAGTGACAATATACAGCCTTGACGTATTCCTTTTCCTATTTGGAACCAGTGTGTTGTTCCATGTCCAGTTCTAACTGTTGCTTCCTGACCTGCATACAGATTTCTCAAGAGGCAGGTTAGGTGGTCTGGTATTCCCATCTCTTTCATTAGGGAAATCAAAACCACAAGATACCACCTCATACCTCTTAGGATGGCTCTTACTAAAATGGTCAAAAGGTACCTGTTAGTGAGAATGTGGAGAAAAAGGAATCTTTGTACATTGTTGCTGTTGCTGCTGCTGCTGCTGCTAAGTCGCTTCAGTTGTGTCCAACTCTATGCAACCCCATAGACGGCAGCCCACCAGGCTCCGCCGTCCCTGGGATTTTCCAAACAAGAACACTGGAGTGGGTTGCCATTTCCTTCTCCAATGCATGAAAGTGAAAAGTGAAAGTGAAGTCACTGAGTCGTGTCCAACTCTCAGCAACCCCATGGACTGCAGCCTACCAGGCTCCTCCGTCCATGGGAGTTTCCAGGCTAGAGTACTGGAGTGGGGTGCCATTGCCTTCTCCGTGTACACTGTTGGGGGGAATGTAAATGGGTACAGCCATCATGGTAAAGTACAGATATAAACATAAATACCATATGATCAGCAACCCACTTCTTGGTATACATCCAAGAAAACAAAATGACTATGTCTAAGTGATATTACATTCTCACAGTCACTGTGGCATTATTCATAGTAGCCAAGATATGTAAACAATTTAAACGTCCATCAATAAAGAAAATGTGATACACACATATACATACAAATGTTCAGTTCAGCCTTAAAGAATAATAAGGAAATTTTGCCATTTGTGACAACATGGATGAATCTAGACATTTCACTGAATGAAACAAGCCAGTCACAGAAAGACAAGCACTGCATAATCTCACTGATATGTCGAACATAAAAAGCCCAACACATAGAAAGAGAGAGTAAAACGGTGGTTGCTAGGGCTTGGGTGAAGGGGAAATGGGGAGATACTGGTCAAAGGCTACAAGCTTTCAGTTATGAGCAAGTTCTGGATACCTAACGTGCATGCATGTGTGCTGAGTCGCTCAGTCATGTCTGACTCTTGTGACCCCATGGACTGTAGCCCACCAGGTTCCTCTGGCCATGGGATTCTCTAGGCAAGAATACTGGAGTGGGTTGCCATACCCTTCTCCAGGGGATCTTCCCGAATAAGGGATCAAACCTGGGTCTCCTTCATTGCAGGAGGATTCTTGATTGGCTGAGCCACAAGTGATTATAATTAATAGTAATGTACACATGAAATTTGCTCAGATTAGATATGAAGGTTCTCATTATATCCCCCCAACAACACACAAAGGGAAACTGTGTGAGGTGATGGATACACTGATTAGCTTAAATGTGGTAATCACAATGCAATATGTGTATCAAAGCATCATGTTATGCACTTCGTACACATACAATTACTTTCTGTCAATAATATCTCAGTAAAACTCAAAATGTTAGGTATTATACCTCTATTTTTTATTATTTAGTGGAATTAAAGAGATTATGTGCCAAATGTTGTACAAGCAGAGGAGAGATTGATGAATAGACTGAAGAAGGCTTTATTCCAAAAGGACATTCATATTGACCTTCACAGACATGGATTTCTTCAAGTGAGAAGGAGAATGAAGGAAAGCACATGCAGATGAAACACTGGGAACGAGAGGTATGATCTCATTCAGCCAGTGTGGCTAAAACTTAGGGCATGTGGGAGGTAACGGAAGGAAATACAGCTGGGAAGGTTGCTTCTGGAGTGATACTAGGAAAGCCCTTAAACAACAGCTTAAATAATCTGTATTTTACCCTATAAAGAATGTGGAAGCAATAAAAGGGTTTTGGTGTATTTTAAGGATGGCAGTGAAGTGGTCAGATTTTTGCTGTTGAAAATTCTCCTTAGTAGAGTATTGTGGAAGATAATCAACTGCAGAAAAGACTAGGGGATGGTAACCTTGTTAGAAACTTAAAATGTTTAGAAGGTCAAGTAATCACAGTGAAATATGACAAGAGAATGAAGAAGAGAAAGCACAGTGAGGAGGAGACATTTCCAAAGTGGAATCTATGTGAGCTTCATGTGATCACTAAGTTCACATTTCCCAACCTAGCTAGGTACACTGCTCATGTGAAGAAGAGATAACACTTTGTCTTGTAGAAGCACATCACACACCATGTGTGAAATCACACACGAACTAGGCAAATAGGAGAGCTGCCTTTTTATGCTAGCTTTTTGGAAAAAGCTTGAGACTAAACAATCAGAACCGTCCAAAGCAAATATTAAGTCTGGTGGTGTTAAGTGCTTGGATTTCTAAATGCAAATTGTTAATGTAACTTACATTTTGGTTTTAACACATGCAAGCCCTTTTTGGTAAACACCTCAAAATACAGAAAGAGAAAAGCCATGGTGCTGGAATGTATATAGTCCTAAAGAAGTTCTCTTGCTTATTATTTCCCTAAGGCTTTTTGTTTACCAGTTAGAACTTTTGATGAAAAAAGCAAAAATGAAATGTAAAAGAAAAAGACCTACAATATTGAGCTTTTATGTCACTACTAATTTTTTCTTTTTTAGAGCAGTTTCTGAATTCAATTGGGATTCCAGAAGTGTTTCTTCAAGCACTGATGAGTGGGTCAAGGACCTCATAAAGCTCTGATATAAAGTACAAAGCCTGATACTATGTATAAAACAGATAACTAATGAGAATATAATGTATAGCACAGGGAACTCTGCTTAATGAACTGTAGTGACCTGAAAGGGAAGGAAGTCCAAAAGGAAGAGAATATATGTATATGTGAGCTTCCTTGGTGGCTCAGGTGTTAAAGAGTCCACCTTCAATGTAGGAGACCCAGATTTGATCCCTGGGTCAGGAGGATCCCCTGGAGGAGGAAATGGCAACGCACTCCAGTATTCTTGCCTGGAGAATTCCATGGACAGAGGAGCCTAGTGGGCTAACGTCCATGGGGTCACAAAGAGGTGGACATGAACGGGTGACGTGGGTGACTTTCACTTTCTTCATGTGTATATGTTTAGCTGATTCATTTTGTGGTACAGTAGAAACTAACACAACATTGTAAAGCAATTATACTCCAATAAAAATTAATTAAAAATACAAAGCCATTGTACTATTATAGTTTAAACATTCCAATTCAAGTGACAGTGTGACCAAAGATGGTTGCCAAAGACTATAACGGGAGAGGGTAGGAAATATTACTTCTATATCTTTCAAATATCCCTTCCAGAAGTTGCTGGTAGCTGGGAGTTAGCAGCCTCTGGTGTTGTTCCCTTTCTTTCCTTGCTGTACAAAAGCATAATCGAACAATCTGTGCCCTTGTCTGCCAGGAAGTCAATCAATTCGACTAACCTGAACCTGCCTGTCTAACGTCCTTTCTCCTGTTCACCATTCAGCTGCTTCTGTGTGCTCTCCTTAAATGCCTGGACTTTACGAAATGATTTCCAAATTATGGCCTCAAGTCCCCAGGATCATGGACTGTCATCTCCATCCACTTTTTCATTCTTAAAATGTCTGCCATTGATGCGATAGAGTAGAATATAAACTGTCTTCATTAAAAATTCAGTATAAAACATTGAATCTGCAACTTATAGTTGAATGAACTCTGGTGTGGTAGTCTAGGAACCTGAGTTCTTGTCTCATATTTACCTTGAAATCATTGAGAATCTGCTTTCCTAGCCCTCCATTTATTCATGTATAACATGATATAAAACAGGGCTTAAATATTCTAGGCTTAACATTCCCAAATATGAGAAAAAGGATTCCCATATTGGATTCTCACAAAGAATTCTCGTTAATTTTCAGCTGGCATTTGAAGCCATATTACTTTTATGTCTGGACTGGCAAAATCTTTAAAAAAAAAGAGAAAACATGTCAGATTTCTTATTTTTGCTTTATAACTTAATTTGCTGTTGGCATTTCCAGTGAATATTTTAGAAACTTGACACTGACAAACTTTGGTTTTGGTTTCTAACTTCGCATCAATTGATGAGTGTTTTTAGATTTAATTTTAGTTTGCTTTATATTGGTTACCAGTATCACTCAAGAATTATTAAAAACTTTTATTACATTGCCTCAGCACGTAGTATGTTTTCAGTATTGGCATGTGTTATATTTTGCATTACTCCAGCAGTATGCAATACTATCATACCAGGCTCATGAGCCTAGAAACAGTGTTATAGAAAATTCTAAACTGAGCACATAATAATTTTTAATTGTGGAGCAAAATGAATTAATATTATTTTATCTTAATTACTTCTACAGATAATAAAAAAATACTGCCTTTCAAAATTAGAGTAGCACTTCATATATTTAGGATTACTCAGATATAATTTTTAGGCAATTGAAATCTAGCCCATTATGTACCATATTACATTTTTTAATTCTTTCAGATGGAAAAATTTGTATCACATTGCATACTGTCCTGAACTTCAAATCAAATTATATGATAATACCTAACATTTATATATTACTTAAAAATGCACTTTCCAAGAAATCATCTCTTAAACCAAATATTATTCAGAATATAAATGAACTTTCTTGTGGTAATTCAGTTATTTCTATAAGCACATACTGTGCTATAATTCAGAGAGGATCTTGGAAACTATTGAAATGATTAAACCTATTTGCCTTAGTATATGAAACAGCACAGCCCAATATAATTTTGACATCACTATGTTTGTCTGAAATGATTTATCTTTTCTCTCACTGTTCCTGTCAGGTGTCATTCTTACTAATGATAACAGCTCAGATTTGCACAGTACTTGAGAGCCTACAAAGCACTTTCCCCTACATTGTTCCATCTTGTGATTGCCGCGTAGTCCCTTTCCAAATTGCCAGGCCTTTGAAAACAAGATAATCAAACTTAAAAAGAGATTCTATTTAAAGAGTAAACAATCTCTGAGTGAGGGCCCCAAGGACTTTCCCAAAGAATAAGGTTAGGAATGCTCATGGACACCAGCATTTATTTTGGCGGCTGAGAACATATGTGTTTCCCATAGATTCTTGGCTGGGCTCTAAAGGGTTGAGTTTGGCAGATAAGAAGCCTCTGACTCTACAAAATACTCTGTATTGTACTTTATACAATGAATTGTCTAGTGATTTTAAGGCATTGTACATTGGAATGAGAAATAACCTTAGAGATTATTCACTGCAGGTTACTCATCATACAACTGAGGAGGCTGACGACTAGAGCATTTTTAGTGCTAAAGGTAGAACTGACTTTAGGAAACAACTCTTCTGCTCCCAATCAATGTTCTCTCTATTAACACCACAATGTGCACTTGTTCTAAATCTCCGTGGTATTTTTAGGATTCTGAGCTCTTGGAACTAGCCAAATGATACGATGAAGATAATGTATTTTCAAGTGTATGTAGTACAACATACAGTGAAGCATGTAACGGAATGACTGCCTTTCCCACTATTAAACTGTAAATACTTTATAGGTATTTTCTCCATAGTTTCAAAATTTGGAGAGAAAACATTGTAAAAGACATACTGAGTTAAAAAAAAATGTTATCTGACTACTCCCACATACAAAGCCTATATTTTGAAAATACAAAATCCTAAAATAAAAGGAAAAGAAAGAAGAAAAGGAATGAGAAAAGGAAGAAGGGGAAGAAGTAGGAAAGGAGAGAAGAAAGGAGGGAAGAAAGGAGCGAGGAAGGTTGAAGAAGGGGAAGAGTTGGGGAAAGTAAATCATTCTTTGCATTTTAATATTAAGGAAGTATAGCAATTTTTGTGTTTCAATAATTTTCTCTCATTCTATTAATAATATGAACTATAATTAGTTTATGATTAAATCAGCATAGGTATTTCAATTATAGCTTTCTGGCAGCAGGGAAAGAGTAGCTAAATTGGTCACTTGTATTCTAAGTGATGGTGTGTGAAAAAACTGATTACTATTCCCCCTGAAGTCTTCAGTTTTAACTAACCAACACAATTAATACCAAACATTTTGGTGTTCAAGTGAGTGGCAGTTTTGGCTTGATATTTAATTCTTCTCAGGTGTTCAGGGCAGAGAAGGCGATGGCACCCCACTCCAGTACTCTTGCCTGGAAAATCCCATGGATGGAGGAGTCTGGTAGGCTGCGGTCCATGGGGTCGTGAAGAGTCAGACACGACTGAGTGACTTCCCTTTCACTTTGCACTTTCATGCATTGGAGAAGGAAATGGCAGCCCACTCCAGTGTGCTTGCCTGGAGAATCCCAGGGACAGGGGAGCCTGGTGGGCTGCCGTCTATGAGGTCACACAGAGTCCGACATGACTGAAGTGACTTAGCAGCAGCAGGTGTTCAGGGTAGGAAGAAATAATTGCCTATTACAATCTATTAGTAGTTCATTCTGACAAACAATCCTGTTTGTCAAATGACCGTAGTGGAATAGAAGAAAAATGGATCAAGTACTTTTAATATTTCATTTTAATAAAAAATGCATAATGAAATAAAAGCAGACTAAATATTTCACTGTAGAAAAGTCAGTTTTTTTGTTTTTATTACCTAAATAACTTTTCACCATGTTCACACTTAACAACAACAACAAAAATGAAAGTATACTTTTTTCCTTGGTTAGGAGAAATTGACTTGAATATTTGCAGATTTATTCTCATGACAAATTAATGATGATTCACATATTAGCTTTGGAAGTAGAATTCTGGAAAAGAAATTCTACTATCAATTAATTTAGAAACTGTGCTGGTAAATAAAGTATTAACATCTGAGAAATAAATTGGAGGACTTTAATTGGTCAATATGTGTCCTTAACAAAACCTATAATGAGGACCCTGAGTAGACTGTGTGAGTTAAGCAAATCCACAGCAGGTTTATCATCTCCAAAGAGGCTCTGAAAGCAAAGTGGTTGTTAGCTAAAATACATTGAAATAAAAGACAGACAATATCATATTAATTTAAAGAACCAGCATTTACCAGTACAGCAATTCTAAAATTCCCACTTTAAAAAGGAGCTCTCCTGGGGATTCCAAGAGTTAAGTGGAGATGGAGCAGTGAAGAATGTATCCATATCTGAACTGAGGTAATTAGGGTAAGATGTTCTTTCTTGAAATCACATCAACTTTCCACCCAAAGATCCTGAGACTATATGTTTGGTTCTGTCTGCCACCATTTACTTATTTGATCATGTGTTTAAATACAATAGGCCAATTACACCAAACAACCACATCTCCACCTCCAGAAGACTATAACCAATGAATACAAATTAGTTGGTAGGTAGAAAGATAGACATGAACTAATTTATAGAACATATCTTTAAGGTAAACATATTTCTTGTCACTAGAAGTTCAGTTCACCCACTCCAGTGTTCTTGCCTGGAGAATCCCAGGGATGGGGGAGCCTGGTGGGCTGCCGTCTATGGGGTCACACAGGGTCGGACACGACTGAAGCGACTTAGCAGTAGCAGCAGCAGAAGTTTAGTTCAGTCACTCAGTCATGTCTGACTCTGTGACCCTGTGGACTACACCACGCCAGGCTTCCCTGTCTATTATCAACTCTTGGAGTTTATTCAAACTCATGACCATGGAGTCAGTGATGCCATCCAACCATCTCATCCTCTGTTGTTGCCTTCTTCTCACGCCTCAATCTTTCCCAGCATTTAGGTTTTTTTCCAGTGAGTCAGTCCCTTGCATCAGGTGGCCAAAGTATTGGAGTTTCAGCTTCAGCATCAATCCTTCCAATGAACATTCAGGACTGATTTCCTTTAGGATTGACTGGTTGGATCTCTTTAGAGTCCGATGGACTCTCAAGAGTCTTCTCTAACACCACAGCTCAAAAGCATCAATTCTTTGGCTCTCAGATTTCTTTATAGTTCAACTCTCACATCCGTACATGACTACTGGAAAAACCATAACTTTGACTAGACGGACTTTGTTGGCCAAGTAATGTTTCTGCTTTTTAATATGCTGTCTAGGTTGGTCATAGCTTTTCTTCCAAGGAGCAAGCGTCTTTTAATTTCATGGCTGTAGTTACCATGTGCAGTGATTATGGGGCCCCCCAAAATAAAGTCTGTCACTGTTTCCACTGTTTCCCCATCTATTTGCCATGAAGTGATAGGAGCAGATGCCATGATCTTAGTTTTCAGAATGTTGAGTTTTAAGCCAATTTTTTCACTCTCCTCTTTCACTTTCATCAAGAGGCTTCTTAGTTCCTCTTCACTTTCTGCCATAAGGGTGGTGTTATCTGCATATCTGAGGTTATTGATATTTCTCTCGACAATCTTGACTCCAGCTTGTGCTTCATCTAGCCCAATATTTCGCATGATGTACTCTGCATATCAGTTAAATAAGCGGGGTGACAATATATAGCCTAGACATACTCCTTTCCTAATTTGAAACCAGTCTGTTGTTCCATGAACAGTTCTAACTGTTGCTTCTTGACCTGCATACAGATTTCTCAGGAGGCAGATCACGTGGTCTGGTATTCTCATCTCTTGAAGAATTTTCCACAGTTTGTCGTGGAAAGTCAAAGGCTTTGGCGTAGTCAATAAAGCAGAAGTAGATGTTTTTTCTGAAACTCTCTTGCTTTTTCAATGATCCAATGGATGTTGGCAATTTGATCTCTGGTTCCTCTGCCTTTTCTAAAACCAGCTTGAGTATCTGGAATTTCACATGCTATTGAAGCCTGGCTGGAGAATTTTGAGCATTACTTTGCTAGCATGTAAGATGAGTACAATTTTGTGGCAGTTTGAACATACTTTGGCATTGCCTTTCTTTGGGATTGGAATGAAAACACTAGAAAGATAGAATCAAAGGACTTTTCTATTCATAACTCAAAGCCATGTTAATATTATGTGAGTGTTTTTGGCCTGGGGATTTGGGAAAGAATTAATAAAATATACCTTATCACTAAACTGATAATATTATAGTATGAAGATAAAACTGCATGACTTCTATATTCTGTTTTAGCTATAATTTAACATTCTAGTCTGATCTTTTGTCTTAACTGATAATCCACTTATCAATTTTTAGTTTTTGCTTACCTTAGTTCATTTACTTTTAGGGGATATGAATACAGGCATATTTTAGTTTATTTTCTAGGTCTTAGATATTGAAGATATGAGATCTCCATGTACATGGAGATTTTCAAAGCCTATGGCTTTGAAAATTCTACTTTGCTTGGATTTTTACAGTGATTTAAATATCATTTCTAGTCAGTTGGTATATTTTAAGCACTTTCATGAAATCAGAAATAATTTGTGACATTGTACCATCGAAATTTATTGCCATTCATTTGCTTTTAAAAAGGTGAGATAGATTGAGTCCTTCTCATTCCTAAACATATACATCATTTTTACCATATACAATATAACTCAAAAAACTGTGAAAAACATTAGTATTTATATAACCGAATGAAGAAACTGTTTCACTCTATTTTAGAGCAGCTTGTGATGAATTATATCTTCATTAATGGAACAAAGCCACTATCTAATATCACATTGACCATACCATGGCAAGACAAAAAATGCATATTATGCTAATAGACAGATAAGGTAGCTGCCCACCCTACCCACTCCCCGCCCCCCTACACCGCCCCCCCCCCCCGCCCGCATACAAACACACAAGCAAACTGACAAACATAACATGCTGGTAAAAAGGTTGTCAAACTTAAGACAAACTGCATTATGATTCTTCTTCTCTATTTAGTATGGAGACCTAAGTCCAGAGCACACTATTCACACACTCAACATTTAGAAAACTTCTCAGTAATGCTGATGATTCACATTTAGTTTGTCTGACAAGAAAGTATGGAATAGCAAGCAGAATATTATACAGCAGGGGTCCTTGACCTCTGGGGTCTAATGCTTGATGGAGCTGAAGAAATATAATAGAAATAAAGTACACAATAAGTGTAATGTGTTTGAATCATCCTGAAACCATCCCTCCCTACCTCACTCCCACCCCTGGTATATGGAGAAATGTTGGGGACTGCTGCTATAGAGCATGAGGGAAAAGCCCAAAGGTTTGCTATTCAAATGTTCTGGTTTGAACCCTAGCATCATGACTTCCTAGATGTAGAAGTCTTGAATATATTATTTGATCCTCTGTGCTTCTCTACTTCACAAACTGTGAAATGGGAAAAACTGTACCTCTCTTGCAGCATTAAGTAGATAACGAATGTAAGACATCAGTCACTCTGGACATGGTAGGTGCTTCACAGAGAATAGCCCAATTTTCACTTCTAAACAATAAGAGCAGAGGAAATTCTGCTTGGCAACATATGAATTCAGTGGCCACATCTTCCAAATGAAAAATTGAGACATAGTCTGCCAAGTATGAATGCATTTTTGGTGACAACAGGACAGAGTGTTTGAAACTGGAAATGTCACTGCAAAACCATGATGGGTGTTTATCATGCTATGAGGAATGTAGCCATCAGGAGAACATCCAAGAACATTCATTTTTAAAGGAATTTTATTTAACAACCTTTGGCATTTTCACTTCAAAAAGAAAGGAGACTAACTAGAGTGCAATATACACCTCAAAAGTCATTTTCTCTGAAAAAGATATTCTTATGATATATTTCATGTTGTTATAAATTGTAGAGATGAGCAATTCTGATGAATTGCATATAGAGTCAAATATAAAGATCACTTAAAGGAAGCTCCTTATCATTTAGGATGACTTGGGAATGCTTTCATTCCTTCTCTACCTCCTTTTTCTACTTAGTGTCTAGAGAGAAACCATTGCTTATCTTCAATGCATTCCGTGACCTTTTAGAAGTCCCCCTTTCCTAGCGAGAATGATTTGATGTTGTTTAAAGTTAAAAAAAAAAAAAGAGAACATCTTCATGGTTTTCTGTGCTTCAGTGGGAAGCACAGTTTATTTGAATTTCTTCCTTAAAGGATACCATAAAACTTTCTTTTCTTCATTGACTCAATTCAAAAATAGAGTAGAAAACTTTTTTCTTTCATCACTAAGAATACTTAGAGGGATGTAATAGAGTGAAAGAGGAGATGTAAAAATCCTATACATTTCATATTTGAGGGATAATCTTTACTGAACTTCTTCATTGCTCCTTCTTGTCTCTTCCTTATACTTCTGCCATAAACACATACATATTTTTTCAAAAAACTGGACAACCAGAATATCTAACATCACTGAGTACAGTAAAAAGTAATTTCTTTAGAAACTATCTCTTCTAGTAATAATAAATTATCCCACAACTTTACCCAAGATTGTCTTATCTATCTCAATTACTGTATTCTGTTATTGTACTTAACACCAAGAATGTCAAAATACCTTGTAGAGAATGGAGAATGAGAGAGTGCATGCAGAATGATGTCTGCAAAGTCAAACAAAACTGAAGATAAGGAGGGAGCTAGGAAATATGTATTTCTTCTTCAGTGATTGAGGAGGGGAAACTTTTTTTTAAAACTCTGTTTAGTTGACAGTATTTAAAAACATAATTTTTCTTCTTTCCCTCCATCCTTAGTCCATATTTACCCCTTTCTTTGCATACACAAAATAAGAAGCAAAGTTTTTTGTAAATTCTTGGAACAGAATTGATTCTTTCTTAAAGGCTATCAAATCCTTTTTGAATGACATAGACAATAATATGAAATGTTCTTAAGCAATGAAAATATATCAGCAATGTCACGCCTCTATGTAAACTAAAATCATTGGCTGAGAAATCATTCAACTGATTTGCAAAATCTAGATATATTCCTCTACATCACAAATATTATTTAATGTTAAAAACTGCAATGTATTGATCTACTTTGTTGTCATGATGTGCAATGTTTCATATGTAGAAGAAATTCTCTGATCATATTTTTCTTTTCATAGCTCCTATAAGTTTTTCTGGTAGAAAAAATAATTAGGTAATTTCAAAATTCATTTATTTTAAAGAAAGATCTCGACATTTCTAATAAGCACTTTAAACTTACCACAAATAGAAGTATTTATGCTTTGAGAACAGCCAATTGTTGAAAGTTAAAAAAAAGCAAGAGATGGAAAGCAGAAATAGTTCAGTTCTCTTTTATTAAAAAATTTATACGCATGGCTCATAAAATACACTCCATAATAGTAAGATTTTCCATGCCCTTAACATTTTCTTTATCTTTAGATAGAATCATCAACCCATTCTTAGCTAACCATTTATTTGCTGTCAAAGGTAGTCAATGGTACTTGATCTTGTTTGCTAATTTTAGACATAAACTGACTCTAATCTCTTGCTGCTCTGTGTAAAATGTATCTCAGTCTGCTTGCATATTTGAGTACAACCTCAAACTCTTCTACAAAAACAAATTCTTATTCATGTTGCTTTTTTTGTTTTTACAAGTTTGGCATCTGATTCTTGCATTGCCGGAGTTTGAGTCTATCACTTTTTTGGAACCAGGACTCTATCTCTCATAGATTCCCTTTCTGTCTACACCCATCAACATGTTTTTCTTCTCCTGTAGAACAAACAAGCTTCATTCTCCCCCTCTTCATACCAAAATGTCCTTCTTGTATTGCAGTTCATATCAAAGAAGATTCTTCTTAAAGAGAGATGAAAATACAGCCAGCCCCTAAGTGGCCTCAAGGGCTTGCAGCACCAAAGAGGAAGAAACCAAAGGGCTATATTACTGTTGGAGGATCAGAAATCCTCCAGATTTCTGATGTGGAATGCAGGGTCAGGTGAAGCACCAAAGAGACCTCAGAGCTCTCAAGAGGATAGGCTCATCACCTCAGATGTCATCAGACACGGAATAAGTGGTGTTATTTTGGTGAAGAGGATATAAAATGTTCAAAGCTCCCAGGTAAAAAAAAAAAAAAGAAAAAGAAAAAAATGTCTCCCAACTTAAACGAGTAAGGAGGAAGTTAGGAAAGCTTTTGAAAGAAGGGAGAAAGAAGCATTAATGCATCAAAGAGAAGAGAGGCATCTGGGAGTAGCAATATAAATAAGAGAGAAGACAAATAGATGAGGAGCACCATAAAAGTAAGGAAAAAGCATTGCTACCTGGCAAACTGGCATTGAAAATTTTTTTAAAAAGAGACAACTTTTTTTCCTTCTTCTCAGATACGTAAGTTTAGCTGCTTAGGCTGAGAAAAGAAAAAGAGAAGGAATGAGAAAAGGAAGGAAGAAAGGAAACTCCATCATCAAATAAAAGATCCTTTGCTACATTCTAGAATATGTTATACTAGTGATGTTATGCTTAATTATTCCTTTATAAAATATTATCAAAATCATTCATATTATAAGAAAAGTAAAGTTGATTTTAGAAAGATAAATAAAACTAATTTGGCACAATAAGCACAGTAATTTTTTTCTAAAGGACCCAAAATCCTCACAGATATTCTCATTGGCCCTTCTTTCCAGCAGGTAACTGGCAAAGAAAAATTGATTTCATTCTATAGTAGGAAAAATGAAACTCTTGCTTGGTTTTGATATATAAAAGGATTTTAAACATATCATCTTTAGAAGAAAACAGTCCAGGGATCAAATGCTGGCTTCATCATTTACAAGCTAAGCTTGAGAAGTTATTCAAACACCCTAAACCTCAATTTCCTCATGTATAAACTGAGGATAATGATAGTCTTTATTTCCTAAGGCTGTTGTGAGGTCAAAATGAGTTCATTTAAATTATTGTAGCAGAGAGCCTAATACACCAGAATTTTTTATTGCTGCTGTAACAAATTACCACAAACATGAAGCAAAGTGTTAGTTGCTCAGTCGTGTTTGACTCTTGCAACCTCATGGACTGTAGCCCATCAGGCATCTCTGTCCATGAGGTTCTCCAGGCAAGATACTGAAGTGGGTAGCCATTCCCTTCTGTAGGAGATCTTCCTGACCCAGGGATCAAACCCAGGTCTCCTGCATTGCAGGCAGATTCTTTACTGTCTGAGCCATTAGGGAAACCACAAACATAGTGACTAAAAACATAAGAATTGATTATGTTATAGTCCCTGGAGGTCAGAAGTCTGACCTGGGTCTCATTGGGCTAAAATCAAGGTGTCAGCAAGGTTATGTCCCTTTCTGAAGGCTCTGCGGGAGAATCTACTTCTTTGCCTGCTGTTGCCGTCTAGAAGCTGTATGCAGTGCATTCCTCTTCTTGTCACCCTACTCCTGCATTGTCAAAGCCAGCAAGATCCCCTGTTTTTCTCACTGCAGCACCAAAGCTTCTCTGCTTCCAAGAACTCATGCAATTATGTTGGGGCACCTGGACAATCCAGGATAATTTCATCTTAATCTCAATGCCCTTACTATGAATCACATTAGCAATGTCCCTTCTGCCATGTAAAGAATATATTTCTGGGTTCCAGGGAACAGAAGGTGGGCATCTTGGTTGGGGTCAGGTCATTACCCTACTTCCCACAGCTTAGTACCTCAGAATTCACTACATAAATGTAATTGCTTTATTATTTTTATCATTACCATTACTAATTTTATTGGCATTAGCGTGGTCATAGGCCTACAGACTCTCATAACTTAGGTATTATTAGTGACCCTGACCTCCCATACATATCCACACCTCTCATTTCACAGTTGAAGAATTTGAAACCAAGAGATGGGAAATGACTTACTCAAGGCCATCCAGCCAATTGATGCTGATTTTTCTCAATTCATCTCATTCCTGGCTCCACATAGTGCTTCCCCCATATTACACAGCTGAGAAGAGTAATCTAAAAAGTACACCTAATATTTATACTGAAGTTTATTTTCATAGAGCCTCAAAAATGTCAAACCAATTACTTAATTTGCATAACCAACAGCATAAATTAAAACAATAATTATTCTACTTTTCATAGACTTAAAAGACATATTAGGGAGGATGCTTATAATTGCTAAACTTCACTGAAGCCAGATTAGAATTTTGATTTGGAAAAAGTGAGTTTTTAGAGCACAGATATTTTATCTATAAGCCTCTCCTTTCTTTGCTTGTTTTTTCTTGTATATTTCTTTCTTCATTTTGTACCCATAGTTCTGAACGAATATGTTGTTTGTTCAGCAGGAAAAAATTAACACCACAAGAAGATAACAACTTATTTCATTTCTAATTTATGATAGCATTATATCACTCACCTATTATTCTATTTTTATTCAAAGAGTTTCTATGTTGATTCAGATGGGTTACCCATTGGGATTGTTTGAAATATTCTGGGTTATAGTTTGAAAATATCCACCTGTATACCTTGCTACAGAAAAACAAGCAAAGACTAATGATATATTACAAATCTAAAAGCCAATGGTCTGTTTTGGTTCGATAGACACTTTATATGGACAAATTTTAGACATAACTATGTTTCTGTTCTCTAATACATATCAATCACATTATGATAAGGTGTTTGATGGCTACCCTTTCTTAGTCCCCTAATAAATTCATGCACCTCACTTTTTAGTTGTTCTTCATGGTATTCCCAGGTGGCGCAGTGGTAAAGAATCTGCCTTCCAATGCGGGAGACACGGGTTCAATCCCTGGGTCAGGAAGAGCACCTGGAGAAGGAAATGGCAACCCACTCCAGTATTCTTGTCTGGAAAATTCCATGGACAGAGGAGCCTGGTGGGCTATAGTCCAGGGGGTTGCAAAGAGTTGGACACAACTGGGAATGCATGCCTAATAGGCTAACTTTTCAAATTTCTAGACATATGATGCATGGCAGTATTGAATTTACTTGAATAATGAGAAATATTACTTAAACTACCACACAATTGCACTCATCTCACATGCTAGCATGGAGAAGGAAATGGCAACCCACTCTAGTATTCTTGCCTGAAAGAATGGACAGAGGAGCCTGGTGGGCTACAGTCCATGGGTCCTCAGAGAGTCAGACACGACTGAAAAACTAAGCATGCACATGGGAGCAAAGAAATGCTTAAAATTCTCCAAGCCAGGCTTCAACAGTGGGTGAACTATGAACTTCCAGATGTTCAAGCTGGTTTTAGAAAAGGCAGAGGAAGCAGACATCAAATTGCCAACATCCCCTGGATCATTGACAAAGCAAGAGTTCCAGAAAAACATCTACTTCTGCTTTACTGACTACGCCAAAACCTTTGACTGTGTGTATCACAACAAACTGTGGAAAATTCTTCAAGAGATGGGAATACCAGACCACCTGACCTGCCTTCAGAGAAATCTGTATGCAGGTCAAGAAGCAACAGTTAGAACTGGACACGGAACAACAGACTGGTTCTAAATGGAAAAGGAGTACATCAAGGCTATATATTGTCACCATGCTTATTTAACTTATATGCAGAGTACATCATGAGAAACACTGGGCTGGAAGAAGCACAAGCTGGAATCATGATTGCCGGGAGAAAAATCAATAATCTCAGATATGCAGATGCCACCACCCTTACGGCAGAAAGTGAAGAAGAACTAAAGAGCCTCTTGATGCATGTGAAAGAGGAGAGTGAAAAAGTTGGCTTAAAACTCAACATTCAGAAAACTAAGATCATGGTATCCAGTCCCATCACTTCATGGCAAATAGATGGGGAAACAATGGAAACAGTGGCATACTTTATTTTTGGAGGCTCCAAATCACTGCAGATGGTAACTACAGCCATGAAATTAAAAGACGCTTGCTCCTTGGAAGAAAAGCTATGACCATCCTAGACAGCATATTAAAAAACAGAGACATTACTTTGCCAACAAAGGTCTGTCTAGTCAAAGCTATGATTTTTCCAGTAGTCATGTATGGATGTGAGAGTTGTACTATAAAGAAAGCTGAGCACTGAAGAATTGATGCTTTTGAACTGCGGTGTTGGAAGAGACTCTGGAGATTCCTTAGGACTGCAATGAGATCAAACCAGTCAATCCTAAAGGAAATCAGTCCTGAATATTTATTGGAAGGACTGATGCTGAAGCTGAAACTCCAATACTTTGGCCACCTGATGCAAATAATAGACTCACTGGAAAAAAATTCTGATGCTGGGAAAGATTGAAGGAAGGAGGAGAAGGGAATGACAGATGATCAGATGGTTGGATGGCATCACCGACTCAACGGACTTGAGTTTGAGCAAGCTCCAGGAGTTGGTGACGGACAGGAAAGCCTGGTGTGTTGCAGTCCCTGAACTGAACCGAATGAGAAACGTTAACAGAAAAGTTCTATCAATATCTAAATAAATCATTCTTAATCTGAATAATTCTTCACCTTTTTTTTTTCTTTAGGATACTGTGGGAAGAGGTTAATATTTATTAACAGAATAACTGGTATTATCTGGCCAGAAGCCTATCCACAATAAATTTAGCTATTTGAAACTTCTAGGTGACTGAATTCCTAGTTTACATGTTAACTGATAAATGGCAAGTATATTTTCCCACAATGTTACTGCCTTGTTAAATATATCTTCTTATGGAAGTGCTCAGTCACTCAGTCATGTCCAGCTCTTTGCCACCCAATGGACTGTAGTCCGCCAGGCTCCTTTGCCCATGGGATTTTTCCCAGCAAGAATACTAAAGTCAGTTGTCATATCTTCCTCCAGGGGATCTTCCCAACCCCGTGATCAAATACACATAGCCTGCATTGGCAGGTGGATTCTTTACCATTGAGCCACCTGAGAAGTGTTATATTCCTTAATATCTAAGTGTCCCAAGTATAAACAAGTATAGCAAACACGATACTCAAAGTATGTATTATTCTGTGACAGACTGGATTTTTTGGATAATTCTTCCCTGTTAATTTGTATTCAAACTATACATTCATTAACAAGAAACTGAAGACACTGGAAATTCATTTTTCATTTACAGGAGCCTATACAGGGTCAAAGATAATGGCTATTCAGAAATGTTAGTGCCAAAAACACCCAAGATTTATTGAGTCCAAGTCAATAAATGATGAGGGGAACAGTCCAATAGGAGCATATTTTAAATTTAATTTTACATAAACATTTAGAGACCACAGTCCTAAATCCTAATGTATATCCTGCTTTTTTCTCACCCATTTCTTCCAACCAACACACACACACACGCACACATACACACACACACAGTTACATTTCAAATAACAGAAAATATACAGGAAACAAAGAATCACAGGGCACAAGTGTGTATTTACAAAAGTAATATTTCACTTCTGTTTTCAAAGGTACTACCGGCTAACAGAATTCAGTGTTACAAAGTAAACCTGAACAGTTATCTTTATTTACCCAATTTCTTTCACTAAATGTTAAAATAATTCTATTGAGTATGGTCATTTGACATCACTCTTCTAGCATAATGCATCAACCAAATGTTTCTGAAAGGCTAGGAACATAAGAGGCTCAAATATTTGGTATTTAGAAAATGAGAGATTATAAGAACTTGACTACAATGCCTAAATAAGGAACCTAGAAATTCTCAATAAAGAAGACTTTCAGGAGGGAGGACACTGGCTGCCTAAGATATCATATATTTTTAGCCTCACTTCTCCAAATTTCCTACTTAGTTTGCTAGGGAAACAAAAGTTTTTAAAATGTACACTGGAGTCAGACCTGAGAGGCAGGAACTGATAGCAGCACTAACTCTACTTAGAAAGTGTTATTGGCACGACTGGAATGTGAAAAATAAAACAGGTGAAAATCATTAAATGGTGACCTAGCTAAGTGAGTTTAAGTGATGGATGGGGAAAAGTACCCAGATAAAACTTTTTTATGGTAATAAGTCTTTTCTCTATGTCAAGGCAGTCTTCAGAAAATGCAGTTTATATTCAGCCCCATAAAACAGATTGAATTATACCTAAAGGCAGCATAAATGTACATATTTACACTGACACTTCTTTTATATGTCTTTCCCTGGAGAATAAAATATTCTGGATGAGAAAATTTTCAAGATAACTAAAGCATACTCATTTAATTATAAAATTATATCAACAAAACATATTTTGACATTTTGGGTGGCAATTTCTCTAAAATGCACCGAACATTCCACTGATTTATCCATCAAACTTGGTCAGATGCTAAGCAGAAACTATCTTATTTTAGATGATATAAGGGTCAAAATTATTGCCCTATTATTTAAGCAAATGAATTCTCTGGGAGGTACCATGCAATCTGAGTGATGGACTATCCACTAAATGCCTTCTGGATTGCTGTGTTTCTCTAGATTCTGATACTTCAATCTCCACTTAATTCATTTTTCCACGGAGTTTTCCTGATCTCCATTTCTGCCTGTATTGACCTTTGCATTCAGGTTGGTGGCACTCTGTGCAAGCTCCTTAAATTTTTCTGGCTCAGCCTAGGAACTCTTCTTAAAGTAGCAACTGAATCTTTCTCTACTACATCATCAGCTCTCAGGAGCTAATCTTACTCTCTACCTTTATAAGTCTTTAGTCACATCTTTTAGGGTTAGGATAAAAAACTCAAATCCACCTTCCTCTCAGACCTCATAACTCTTAACAATAAGTACTAGTGTTAGTCATGGCAAAGGCATGATTGTAGAAGATTATGAGCTCTGGTGAAAGAAACAAATATTAAGAGCTTTTTTTTGGTTTGTTTCCGGCCTCTCTTTCTTGAGATCTCTTAAAGCTCTTGGATTACTTGTTCTATTTGCATTATTTTCTCTTATTCTTTCTGTGTAGCTAATAGGTGAGCAAAGGACAGGAATACATCATTTTCTTCTCACAAGCCTATGCCATAAACCATGAAAATAGGGAATAGGAGTTGGCCCCAAAATTAGATCTTAGTCTCAGCCTTTTTAGCCTTATCTGTGCTCAGCCCAGGAGCACAGATTCCATATGGCTATAAGTTTAAATCTAATTAGTAACAAAAGATATACTTTACCTAGAATCTCCCTCACACAGGACTTTCCATGAGGATTTGGGAGATGAATGTGAGGGGAAGAAAAGAAGGAGGGGCTTCTTATTAAAAATGTCAATAGGCCCCAAACAGTTTTTATAGTTAGATTTTTAAAAAATAGTTATTCCACCTCTAAAATGTATGCTCTTATATCTTATCTGGTTTTCCCAAATCCAAATGAAAGCTTTCTTTTTTTGTGTGGCTTATAGATAAAACTCTTGCAAAACTAGGCAAAAATCCTCTTCCTTCATTGGTAACCTATTTTGAATCTGAGCCTAGCACAGCAACTAAATAAATAAATATGTTTGTAGTCTGCTCAGAGAGATAGCATAAGAATAATTCACTGTTAAAAATAACCTAATTTTTAAAGCAGGTGTTTAATTTCAAAATAAAATCCATCCATTTTAAAGTTAGACTTCATGTTAACCAATTTGAAAATTAATGTTGAAAGATAAATGTAACCTAACTCCTGAAGTATTTTTCATCTATATTTTTAGGAATGCCTTTGGATTGGTTAACTATCAGAAGCTGGCCTTTCTAAATGCCCCATATCTAACAAATTAATTTAGCTGTCAGTATATGCATCTTGTTCTGTGGTAAATTATTAGTGAACAACCAGTGCAATTATAACAGATGAATACTTACTAAGATGAATAAGATGAGAATTCAAAATGATGCAGAACACATTCTCTCCTTATTAAAAACAAATACTAATCCCCCCTAGTATGGACTTTGTTTTGCAGTTTGCTCTCTCTGGCCTCTCCCTTAAAGAAGAATTACTGAGTTATAGCTAAGTATAGTATAAAGACACAATTGAAGTTTGTTGCATGCCCACTTGGAAAGTAGAAAATATATCAGGCTTTATAAGCTGATATAATAGTCTTATTTGGAGAATTGCAATTCATGCAAAAATTCAGTAAATGCTACATCTCAAATAACTGAGTACAGTAAGCGTCCACTAAGCATGAAAGAATCTTTAAAGAATCAAGCTGAGCTTTAGAAGTATCTATCACAATATTAAGATCTTCATTCAATAAATTGGATTGGTGTCTCTCTCAGTAGGATTATCATTGTAATGACACTGCCCAGCAGGATACTATTTTACAAAGCATAGGAAGATCAGTGCTTTCATCTAAAAATATTAAATTTAGAAAGGTTCAAAGTTGCTACAAATAGGTTAACTCTTTCAATGCTTTAGCTAAATGTTATTGAAAGAACTGTTTAATCCAAATAGTTCTGTAAGCAATAACTTTCTAAAAAGATATGTGATCTTGCTATTTTGGTAGCTGGTAAAATATCAAGAGGAGCAAGCCCTTGTTTGACAGATTGTAAGAATTATTGTTTTGGTAAACTGACATAATCTGTGTAACAGAGTCAAAGTTTAAATTTGCATGTCATTATTTGGGTTCATACATTAATAAATTTGCACTTTTCTTAAACTGTCTTTATAAGCTGTTGATTAACACTTACCATTGGAGTATGCAGGGATGAATCAAATACCGGATTCAAAAATATGAAATAGCCCCTTTTTCTGAGCTAAAAAATGGCCATAAGTGGATAATTTCAAATTGTTTAACTTAAAGCCAAGGTTAGTAGATATATAATTTCATTAACATCATGATTACTATTCAATAACCCAGACGTTTGGTCTGTAGCAGAGTGAGCATAGTGAAGTCGCTCAGTCATGCCTGACTCTTTGAGACCCTATGGACTGTAGCCCAACAGGCTCCTCCATTCATGGGATTTTCCAGGCAAAAGTACTGGAGTGGGTTGCCATTTCCCTCTCCAGAGGATCTTCGCAACCCAGGGATCGAACCCAGGTTTCCTGCATTGTAGGCAGACCCTTTACCATGTACTACATATTTATTGGGCTTCCCTGGTGGCTCAGTGGTTAAAGCTCAGTGGTTAAAGTGAGTGTTAATGCTAGCAACTGAATGCACCATCCACAGGCTTCTTTTCATACTTTTCATTCATAGAGATGCAATATTTGGTTTTGCAAGAATATCTTTTATTTTTGTCATCTAAGTGGAATTTATTTTTTAATTTGATATTTGATCATTAAACACTGGACAATGAATAAAAGATTGCTATTCATTTTAATTCTTGAGCAAATGTTTAAGGGATGTTTGGTAAATACTGAGAATGTTTTCAAGATTTCTACTATTTTCCAAAGAAATCCATCCTGATTTTAAGTTTGTTTATAGGCTTAATGAAAATTATTTGCTTTCCTAAAGTATGAGCATGTACGGGGTCACTAGCTTCTGAATAGTTTCTCTAGTTGAGCTGTTTTCATTTTGGTGGCACATTTCCACAACAGCTGTTTATTCCACATGTTTATGTTGAAAACATATTAATCTGAGCACCTGGATATAATTATCATGATGTACAAATGTCTTTGGATGTTAATGATCCCTCTTCTGCCCTTTCTCTATTGTCTGAAACCTGATGTTATTAGGAACTAATATTTTTGTGTCATCGTGGTACTGCTAACATCCTGAAAGTCATCCACATTGATTTTGGTTAAGAAAGCTTGAGTTCCGGTAAATATTCTTCAGTTAACTGTGAATAACTCAATAAACAGATATTTCTCTTTTTTTTTCCCATGGGAGTATGTATGGACTTGGTAATAACAACATAACTTACTGATCTTTGTTCATCTGGAAACATTTAGAATGAACAATTTTTTCCTTGAGATCTGGGTGTGACAAACATGTAAGATGCCATTTGGATTAAGCTGGTAAAGGAAAATATCACCATTGCTCAGATTATTGATATTCTTAATATGGTTTCTCAGTTGATATAATGAATGTAATTCATCTAGTAGAGCAAACACAGCAAAAGTTGCTCTCAAACTTTACTCTTTATATTATTTCAACATTTTCTTCCATGGTTGATATTCTGATATATGACATGAACTTGACATGCGATGGCTCTATTTGTCTACTTCCATCCCCTAGGAAATTGCTTCTGGTTAAGAATGCTTACCTGTTTACTTTCAATACTGTACATAAAATATTGGCTCCTGAAGAACCACTTTATTGAGTCTCTAAAGTTTACAAATAAAAGAAAAAGATAAAGACTAATTGATACTTGTTTAAGAACACTCAGCTTGTTAAAAAGCACTTGTAACTTAATTAGGTTTTGTAAAAGGCTAGACAGGCTAAGCTCTGACATTCAGAATAAAGCAAATTATAAATCTGATAAAAATTATTCATTACCACATGTACTGCATTTCGCCCTTTCACTTGTGGTCACATGCATTTTAAAATACATATTTCTTTTTTTGGCTTCATGGTATCTTGCTGTCCTGATACTCTTCTATCCTCTCTGGGTTATCCTTTACTTTCTGTATCTGCCTGGCTGTTTATGTTGTATCAACTGCATCTAGTTGCCAGGATCTGTCGGTCAGTATATTCAGCCCTGACCATGCTTCTGTGAAAATCTTCACCTGAATGTTTCACACACATCTTAAGCTTAATATGGCCCAAACTGAACAACTATTTTCTTGCTCTGCTCACTCTATCATCCATAGGCAAATAATTTTTCTCCTATATTTTCTACTTGGTTACTAATTCAACAATCTATACAAGCAACCAAATTGGGCAGGTGAATGTCACTCTAGATTTCTCTACCACTCTCAGTTCCCCACACCTAATCAAACACAAAGTCCGCCTAACATCTTATATGCCTGTCTGTCATGTGTCTTGTCCTCATTCTCTCCGTTCCACCACAGTTCACTGTAATGCCTGTGTAAACACATAATATGTGCTTTATCAATTTTTATGGATGAATGACTAGAACAAGAATGAAGAAATGAATGATGACTAAGACATCATTCCTACCCTCATTTAGCTCACTGTCTAGCAAACGGAGAAAGATTTAGAGATATTTTTGTGATGCATGATGTTCCAAGAAAAGTCATATATAAAAGGTCAGCTAAGCTGGGGTGTGAGGAAGTCTTTCTAAAGAACAAGAATCTAGGTAATGAATAAATTTACTTACTCATTTATAATCTATTTAGTTTTCTACTAATCTCTTCAGATTTAGTAGGGGAGAAATTTGGATGGGCTTTCCTCATGGCTCAGATGGTAAAGAATCTGCCTGCAATGGAGGAGACCCAGGTTCAATCCCCAGGTTGGGAAGATCTCCTGGAGATGGGAATGGCTATCCACTCCAGTATTCTTGCCTGGAAAATTCCACGGACAGAAGAGCCTGGTGAGCTACAGTCTATGGGGCTGCAAAGCTGAACATGACTGAGCGAGTTTCCTTTTCAATTTGGGTGGTAACAAAAGGAAATTTGGTGTTTTCCATAAAGACCAGTTTGGCTTTTCTGCTCCCCAGATCCCCATGACTGCTTAGATGTTCTTGGGCACATTTTTTTCCTAAAAGACCTATTCTGTTTTACAAAATTAATGACTCACAGAAAAAGACTTAGCCCCAAATTTTGATCAAAAATCATGAAATATGAGGCTTTCATTAATTAGCAGATTATGTTGTTCTATAAACTTAAATGAATTCAGATGAATCCTTATGTTTTAATATAAAGCATAGGCTGTACAAATACACTGATCAAGCTATAGGACAAGATTCAGCTTCAACCTTCCTGTGAGATGAGCTCCATGGGCTGGTCTCAGCTGTATGATGACACTCAAAATGAACAGGTATTTCTAGTGGTCTTTACTACTTTTATTTGGTCTGAGATTGACAAATAATGCATTAACAATAATAATAGTAATAATTCAAATTTTCCTAATATACTTCCTAGAAAAAAATCTCCTTGAAAATTTGGAAAATCTTCCCATATAATATTCAATATGAATTAATATTAGTAGTAAATTATCAAGTTTCAAGCAGTATTTCCTGGCTCTACTTCAAAGTTTGTTTTCCATTAAATTTTCTTTTTGGAGTTAATTAGTTTACAGTGTATGAAACCTATCAAATAATAACCTTGTTTACTTTCTAATTACCAGACATGATTCAGTAAATAGTGAAGAGATCAATAGATTTAATTCTCATTTTTAATTTAAACATACAAATTATCTTTAATGAATCAGTCTAGCACCTCAAATAACACCTTTATAGTTTCATAAAGAAAACACTAAGAAACACCTAAACAACAAAGGGAAAACAGCTTTCTTTCATATTTTCCATCAATAAAAAACTCTCATCACTAAATTTGTGCAACTCTCTATCTTAATTCAGTGTATGAAATATGTGAAAAATTTATTAAACAAAATATTCCCCTATTTGGTTCCTTTTGGTAAAGGCACTATTTAAAATCTGTATTTAATGACAAATAACCAAAAGAATCTTGATAAAGAGCAACACTGGAGGTATCATGCTCCCTGATTTAAAACTATAAAGTACAGAATTATAGTAACCAAAACAGTATAGCATTAGCATAAAAACAGACTATTGGATATTACTGGAACATATATATTAATGTTATATAATGAGATACATCTTAATGGAATAAAATAAAGAGCCCCTAAATAAACTCACACATGTATGTTCAATTAATTTACAACAAAGAAGGCAAGAATATATGATGGGAAAAGGACAGATTCTTCAATAAATGACATTGGGAAAACTAGATGCAAAAGAATAAAACTGGACCAGTCTCTTATATCATATAGAAAAATTAACTCAAAATGGATTAAAGACTTAAATGAAAATCCCAAACCATAAAACTCCTAGAGAAAACAAAGGTGGTAAGCTCTTTGACATCAGTCTTAGCAATGTTTTTTTGGGGGATCTAACTTCAAAAGGCAAGGGAAACAAAAGCAAAAATTAATAAATGGGAGTATATCAAACCAAAAAACTTCTGCACAGTGAAGGAAACCAACAAAAAATAAAAAGGCAGCCTACTGAATGGAAGATATTTGTAAATCATAATCTGATAAGGGGTTATTATCTAAAATATATAAAGAATTCCTACAACTCAATAACAAAAAACAAACAATCCAATTAAAAAATGGGCAGATGATCTGAATAGACATTTTTCCAAAGAAGACATATGAACAGGTGTATGAAAAGATGCTCAACATGACTCATCGTGAGGGAAATGCAAATCAAAACCACAGTAAGATATCACCTTACAACTGTGAAAAAGCTATTATCAAAAAGACAATATAACAAGTGTTGGTGACAATGTAGAGAAAAGAGAATCCTTGTACACTATTGGTGGTATTGTAAATTGGTGCAGTAACTGTGGAAAACAGTATGGTGGTTCCTCAATTAAAAATAGATCTACCACATATGATCTGGCAACTCTACTCAGTAATTTTCCAAAGGAAAAAAAAACACACACACCAATTCAAAAAAGATCTATGCATCCTCCAGTGTTCACTGCAGCATTATTTATAATCGCCAAGATATGGAAGCAATCTAAGTATCCATGGATAGAAGAATAAAAGAGATATAGTGCATATATACTGTACAGTGGAATACCAGCCATGGACCTTGAGGTTATCATGCTAAGTGAAATAAGTCAGAGAAAGACAAATACCACGATTCCACTAATATGTAGAATCCAAAAAATAAACAAACAAAATCTAGAAACAGATTCATAGATACAGAAAATAGCCTGGTGGTTGCCCAAGGGGAAAAGGATGGAATAGGTGAAAGAAGTACAAACTTTCAGTTATAAAATAAATATATCATGAGGATATAATGTACAGCATGAGAAATATAGTGAATAATATTGTGTTAATTTTATAGGGTGGCAAATGGTTAGCTAGACATATTGGGATGACCACTTCACAGTGCATACAAATGTTGAATAACTACGTTGAACATCTGAAACTAATTAATATTATATGTCAACTACACCTCAAGAAAAGACCAAATCATTTTATGGTAAGTTAACTGAAAAGGCAAAGTAATAAAATAAAATCTGTATTCAGTCTGGACTACTTGTAGAATTAGTTTTTGAAAAAGATGATAAAAATACTACTAATTCAGAATTACACACCACATTCTATCATCATTTCACTTACTTTTACTTTCTTTCCATGGTAAAATTACATTTTTAACTTAGTATCCTATAACCTGTGCTATGAATGATCTAGCTTTTAGAAAGGAAAGGGAAGGCATCACTTACATCAGTAAAAAATGAAATTCCAGTTATTTCCCAGTATGGGAAGATGAATAGCATTAAGCTATGTATAATATGTCTGCCCTGGTTCCCCTCGTAGTTGTTGAGTAACATTGAAAAGGTGTTTATGGACTATAGTTATGTGCTCAGTTTTTGGTTTAAGGAAACAAAATATATTTATGTCTTACATAAGTGCAGAGTCTGATAGCATTTGCTTTATTGGCCCCATTAAATAACCCAAACTCACCAATTTTCTCAGTTTTCTGGCTAAAAAATACATTCTACTTTCCACTATCATGACTGCTAATGGCTCTATTCTTATAAATAGTGTTAGAAAAAAACCAGAACTTCTTATATCCCCAGGTTGTGCTACTTTCAGCCTCTGTGAGGGTCAACAGATAGGGCAATGAGAGAAGTTACGCACTGTCACAGCCTGAACAAGGTCTCATCGATCAGAGAACAAGATTTCACTCTCTGGCGCTTTCTTTTCACTGGAGTGGGAACAAAGGAAAGAATCCCCAAACAAGTAATTCTGATAAATTACTGTGTAAGACTATGAGAACGAATGGCAGTGCTTATATCTCAGGTATGCAGGTTCCAACATGAATAAATCATTCTTAGAAAATACATTTTATCTGAATTTTATTTCATAAACACAGGAAGTCCAAAGCAACAGCACATAAAAGCTAAAAAAAATCTGAAGTCAAGCTTTATTCTACGTATGGAGAAGAGAAATGTTCTCATCCTGACAAGAACTCTTTTTTTCACTGCACGTTAGCCTAGCACACCCCTTTACACAGCCTCAGATGTCTGGCCGCGGTGAAGCCATGTTTTGGAGGGATTTTGATCCGAGCTCTATGAGTCTGTTAAGTCAATGGATCAGAATTCAGCTCCCTTCTCAAATCACCTCTTAGGAACCGCTTCAAAAACTTTACAATATGTATTTACACACACACACACACACACACACACACACACACACACACACTCCAGCAAGCCGAGGGTTAAAAAGCACTAAATAGACCAGAAATTTGAGGCCAATGACTGAATAAACTTTTAATTTATTCTTACTTCCACGGTTTTTCCCATATGTCTTTATTAACACATTATGTCAAAATGTGTACATCCATACTGTTAGGATGGGTAGTAAGGAATATAGAGATTCTACATTCAAGGGTAGGAATAGATTAGATATAACTGAGTGGAATCTCCACGGTACACGATCTGTTCAAAACTTTGCAGACATAAACATTAGGCATAATTAGATTTTAGGAGACTGATTCTCAGTATCTAAACTCATAAAGAATGGCTATTTAATCCAACAAAAAAGAAATAGTTTCAAAATAGATGTACATAAAACAAGATTAACCATGTTAATAACAAGCATAAGAAACATGCAATGGATATTTTATATCAAATAAAATAGACCCAAACCAAGAGTATTACTAATATAAAAGAAACATTTCAGGGTAATAAGAGAATTAAGAAGATATAATCCCATGGATGGAGGAGCCTGGAAGGCTGCAGTCCATGGGGTCGCTGAGGGTCGGACATGACTGAGAGACTTCGCTTTCACTTTTCACTTTTTTTTTTTCATGCATTGGAGAAGGAAATAGCAACCCATTCCAGTGTTCTTGGCTGGAGAATCCCAGGGACGAGGGAACCTGGTGGGCTGCCGTCTGTGGGGTCGCACAGAGTCGGACATGACTGACGTGACTTAGCAGCAGCAGTAGCAAGCAATTGTAAATGTATACAAACTTAATAACAGAGCTTCAAAGTACATGAAAGCAAAAATATATAGAATTAAAGGGAACAACAAATAATTCTACAATCATAGTTGGAGATTTTTAATATTCTCTCGGCAACTGATAGAACAAGTAGTCACAAAAACACAGTACAGAGATGTATAATCTTAAACAACACAGTCAACTACCTTGCCTATTGATATTTGTATAATATAAATATAAGACCTTAAAAGAAAGGAATATGAATGTAAAAATAATTATAAAATTCGGTATCTATTTTTGCTACACTTTCAAAAACATTATTATTTTGTAAAACTCATTAACCAGTCTTTGGTATTCAGTCTGTTAACAATCTTTTCACTGATTGTACTCACTTGTAAATCTATTTGTCATTATATAACTAACCTTAGAAAGAAATCTTTGTTAAATATGTGTAATACATTGTACAATAAAAGGACAGTGTTTGCAAAATATTGATTCTACAATTTAAAATACAGTAACTGAACACTTTGTAACCTGATCAAACATCAACAAAATATTTAATTCAATTCTTTAAGTGTGAATGACAGAAAGCTTTAAAAAGTCTCAATAAAGCTTTAAACATTTATTTTTATTTAACATACATAATCAAACATTTATTTTGTATTTTGTTTTAGTTTTTGAAGCACTTACCTTTTAAAATCTAATTAGAGAAGAAAATTTTCAATTATGTATTTAGTAGCTTGATAATTATTTTTAAAATATCCTCTATGTACATGTGAGGCATTATTCTAGAAGCTAGGGATATATTCATAATCTCTGCTCTAATAAAGTTTATATTCTAGTGGGGAAGTAAGAAGGCAAATAAGAATACAAAAATAGCTAACTATTTAATTATAACGGTGCTATAAAGGTGAAGTAAACAGTGATGCCTGGAGAAGGAAATGGCAACCCACTCGTGTATTCTTGCCTGGAGAAACCCATGGACAGAGGAGCCTGGCAGGCTACAGTCCATGGGGTTGCAAGAGTCAGACACAACTTAGCAACCAAACCACCACCACCACCAAACAGTGATATCACAAAGTATGTGGTAGATAGCCTCAAGAGACAGAAAACGGAACTGAACTTTAAAGAATGAACAAAAGTTAATTAATCAATGAAGAGAGTCTAAGAAAGAGAGAAATACATGAAGCTTGAATCAGAAAGGGGAAAATGTGTTTGAAAGACCCTAGAAAAAGCCTGTTGATGGATCACAGAAGAAGGAAGAATGGTTACCAGGTAAGGCAGGCAAGGTTAGCTAAGCCTGGTAGACCAAGTAAATGATTAATAGCTTTTTCTCTAGTTGCGATGGATAATCAGTCAAAGCACTTTAGACAGGTGATTTAAAATTGAAAAGCAGATATTCTGAATTTGGAGAGTCAAAGAGAACAGCAAACTACAGTTCCTAGATTTCTAGCCTAAGCAACTAAGTGGATGGTGATGCCACTTGCTGAGATGGGAAAAATAGAAAAGGTAGAAATCTGTGGAAGAATTAGAGAGTACTTTTTGGGACATACTGAATTTTAGTGGAGGTGCTGTAAGACATTCAACGGAAAAAGTTATGGATACAACTCAACACAGAATTGTGTATCAGAAATGTTTTAATTTAGAGGTGTAAATTTTAGGGATCATTATCACACAGATGACAATGAATGCTATGACTGTGAACGAGAACATTTAGAGAAAGAAGAGAATTGCTATCAAAATATGACACTTGAAGCTAATGCAACTTTACCACTTGGAGAAGGTTAGGTAGATGACATAAGCCAGCAAAGGAAAGAACAAGTGTGTGCACTGTGGTGAAGGGCAAGAAAAGTAGTGCCTAGAGGAAGGAATCATCATTAGCTTGCGGTGTACCAGAGAAGCCATGCAAAATGAAGAACCCAAAATCCTGCTGCTTTAACATTATGGTCTACTATTGATCTTACAGTGAATCACTTTTTTGCTGGAGGGATGAAGCTTGGAGGAAAATTAGACCTGATGAAAAAGGAATGTGTTATTAAAAAGGAAGCTGGGTTGTTAAAAAGGAAGAAAAAGAAGGTGGCCATTGGAAGAGTGAAGAAAGGAGGGTTATATTGATAGAAATACATTTTTTTTTAAGTTGGCAGCATTTTGAGAATGGTGATGAAGGCAAGGGTCAAGTTCAGAGGGACAGAGTACAGACAAAAGAGAGTGTAAAGCACCTGACAAATTGAGAGAAGCTATGACAAAGTATGAGTTAAGTTTTCATTTAGTCCAATAATCAGAGACAACATTTAGAAAAGCTTTCTCTTAGATTTATTCAAATAATCTGATATTTTATTAAGCATGAAATTTATCAGTTATATTTGATGCTGAAAAACTTTACTGCCAAATTATGTATGTGATTAAGTCTTCTTTATTTAAAATGTATGCCCCAGTTAATGAAAAGTTATAGATATGTCTTATCTACTTAGCAAAGACTAGTTTAAAGGGAAATGTTAACTTAACCAGCAAATTAGTTTTAAGCAAGTATACAACTGAAACAGATGAACAGGACACATACTGCAATTTATTGTTTTATTTCTGGAGATTTACCTGACTGATTTCTCCTCAGAGAAACCTGAGTGTTTTTAAAAATCTCATTTAAAATTTTTCTAGCATACAAGCCAACCTCATATGAAGGATGTTATATAATTATTTGTACCATTTAAAATATATTCATCAAGGAAACTATAAACCTAAAGCTTTCTGCATTAATAGACTTTGCTAGATGGTTTTAATTCAGAATACAGGCTTTAAAACAAACGCCCTCTACCTACCTACAATGTAAACAAATACCATCAAGAGTATAATAGGTTAGAAAGTGCACTGCCAGATTTTTACCCACAGCAGGGGGATAAGTAGGTGACTCTGGATGCAGCTACAAGAGCATGACAGTTGTAGATATTTGGATATTGTTTGCTCTAACTGAGCTGCTCTGGGGATGATATTCAATGAGCCAGTTCAATGAATGGACTGTCTGTAATGTATTTTACATGTGACACAAATAAAAAGAACCAGGAATCCAAAGGAGGCAAATACAATAATTCTAGTAAATATAATAACAATTGAAATATTACAACTTTATAATTTAAAATTATGGTATGTCTACTGCAGGGGCTTCCCTGGTGGCTCAGTGGTAAAGAATCTGCCTGCAAATGCAGGAGACATGGCTTCGATCCCTGGTCCAGGAAGAACTCCTAGAGAAAGAAATGGCAACCAACTCCAGTATTCTTGTCTGAGAAATCCCATGGACAGAGCAGCCTGGCAGGCTACAGTCTATGGGGTCACAAACAGTCAGACACGATTGAAAGACTGAACAACAGTAACAATAAAAATGAATAAAGGTACATATGGTTGCTATAAATCTCTTAGGTAATAATCTTATGTCCTGGGGACAATTTAACAAACTGAACAACCTCTCAGAGAACAAGGGAACATACATTGTCATAAAATTTTCCACATAATGCTTCAATCTAAGTCTACAAACTGGAGAAGGCAATGGCAACCCACTCCAGTACTCTTGCCTGGAAACTCCCATGGACGGAGGAGCCTGGTTGGCCACAGTCCATGGGGTTGCTAAGAGTCGGACACGACTGAGTGTCTTCACTTTCACTTTTTGCTTTCATGCATTGGAGAAGGAAATGGCAACCCACTCCAGTGTTTTTGCCTGGAGAATCCCAGGGACGGGGGAGCCTGGTGGGCTGCCATCTATGGGGTTGCACAGAATCAGACACGACTGAAGCGACTTAGCAGCGGTAGCAGCAGTCTACAAACTGCAGTGTGGAACAAGTTGGAGCACATACACAAAGACACGAAGCTGCTTCATGAACACCACAGAGAAAAGTTGACATGCGGACTGCATTCCAATAGTTCTATTTAGTGCCTAATTACATATTTAATTCAAAATTATGGGAGGGCAAGTGACAGAACAGCATCAAAATTCTTGTAACAAGGTCTACATAATCTATTTGATGTTGTTGGAAAAACAGCATATGTTTTGGGTAATTGCTGAAATCTCGAAGGATATTTTCCCAACTTCTGAGAGTGAAACCAAATGCAACAAACCCCAACCACTACCTGTGATACTGATGGAACCACAGGTACATAATCACAGTGATGGGGTTAATAATTAAGTAGTCATTAACTCTTAAAAGCATGGTTTTAACTTTGAATGTAACTCTTTGAATAACTGGGTATAACAGATATTTGAACACAGCCACTTTCACTCTTTAAAGAAAAACTGTCCTGTTTCCATTGTTAGCAGCAGCCCACATTGGCTAGGGGCTTGACTGACCTAAATACCTCTCCAAGATTTAAGAGGAAGAGACTGGAGCAGGAGATGGAATGTGCCATGAAACTATGGGTAGGAGCATTATACATATATTCTTTAGTCATAATGCTTTTTGGTGAGAAATGTAAGCATATAAGAAAGTATTTGCTGACCTTTTAACAGCACAACGGTCAAGCTTTTAAAGCCAAGATGTTCTTAGAAAATGACTTCCCATAAGTTTCTTTTTCAGGTAACTTTTCCCCTTTTCTCAACAGTCTGGCCAGAGTAAATATAAATTCTGGCTTCCAAAAGAGAATGATTTAACCATTAAACAATAAAGAATCTTATTCCCCAGGCTATCACATTTGACCTATTCCACATTAATAAAATTTTCCAAGCAATATTCTAATTAAATGCAAATAAACCAATAAATTAACCTACATGTATAAGAATAGATGGCCCCCTTATTTCTCCTATTTTCTTCCTTCTCCTTTCCCCAGTCTCATTCTTCTGGGGGAGCTGATATTGAGAAGAAGGACAGAAAATTAGTATAAAGTAAATGTAGCATTTCACTGAGCAGCTTTGAGAGTTGAAAAATTCAGTACAAAGCTCAGAAAATGGAACATTCTAATTTAATTTTCTAGTGAACTTAAACTAGGGAGGAAAAACAGTCTTTAAATGTTTCAATTCTTCTTTTGAAGGTGATTTCACCCCTTTCTTGGCTTATTAATTATAGTCTATGGAGAAAAAAACATATTTGATGAGTTAAATTGTATGAATCAGAATCACTGTTATGAATAATAATTCTCATTATACATTTCTGGGATGATATCAAAGTTTGGACTGATCATATATAATCTTCAAAAAATGCCATAGAAAGTTATCTTCTGAGTAAATCCTGTTTATCACTTGCTCTTTTTCTCTCTTTTCTCTTTGATTTAAATCTGAGCACTATAAAATTCTGATAAAGTGAAAACTATAGTTAATTCTATTTCTAGTAACTTTAATTTTTATATGTATAAACAATTTTCAATTATCAAAATATGAGTTATTTTAATTATATTTTAACCTCTAAGCGCTTGCTTCCTAACTTCTATTAACATGGTTGATTAACTCATTATTAACACAAATATATTCATTATTTATTGTGGCAAAGGAATACATGGAATGACAGTTCTATTTATTTATAAATTAATTATGTAAGTTCATTCTCATCCTGGTAAATATATGAAGAACTTTTGGGATGGGAGAGATTACATACTGTCTTAATCTGTAGTGCACGGAAGATGGAATGCTAATTTAAAGGAGAGGAGAGGAAAGCTGCATAGTAATGGTGTTTTTTTTTTTAAGAATGATTCTCAGTTTATCTATTTATTAAATAATAATATGAACCTACTATGTACAAAGCAGTCTTGAATTCTGGTACCCAGTTTCTACCTTTTAAGACTTTAGAGAATAATTGAAAAAAAGGATGACTTTCAATTTAGGTAAAAATTGTAGACAGAAATTAAACCTATCATTTGCTGAGTACTTACCAAGTATCAGCCACATTAAAACACTATATTTATATACACACACACATATATATGTGTGTTTATATATGTATAATATTATATATAATATACATATATATCACACAAAACCCCACACATACAAAATATCATAGTGTCTCTAGGGAATAAGAGTTATTATTTCTGTGTTTATAGATATGAAAACTGAAGCTCAGTGAGGTTAAGTAAACCAGAGAGTTTATGAGTTCATGTTTCAATATGAGAAGGAGATCACACTGTCAGCTAGAATAGTAATGGTATATATTTTCTGCACACACCTTATTTATTTGGTCCACAGACAAAATCCTATGAAACTAAGAAACATATGAATTTGCCCAGTGCCATTATCTATTTATAAGTTCAACTCTCAACTCTTCTACTCTCTGCTTACTTTTGGTCTCTTTAGTGCCTTCAAATTACATAAATAACAACAAGATCCATAGTCTTACTGACTTAACAAAGCAGAGTTTGGAGCTAACAGCATCTGAGGCAGGGTTGGGTGGAGGAATCTTGGAAAGGAAAAAGCTGCAGAGAGGCAGAGGACAAATACTGTAGATTAAACTTGCCTAATGGTTTTTCCAGTGGTCATGTATGGATGTGAGAGTTGGATTGTGAAGAAAGCTGGGCACCGAAGAATTGATGATTTTGAACTGTGGTGTTGGAGAAGAGTCTTGATAGTCCCTTGGACTGCAAGGAGATCCAACCACTCCATTCTAAAGGAGATCAGTCCTGGGTCTTCTTTGGAAGGAATGATGCTAAAGCTGAAACTCCAGTACTTTGGCCACCTCATGAGAAGAGTTGACTCATTGGAAAAGACTCTGATGCTGGGAGGGATTGGGGATAGGAGGAGAAGGGGACGACAGAGGATGAGATGGCTGGATGGCATCACCGACTCGATGGACATGTGTATGGGTGAACTCCAGGAGTTGGTGATGAACAGGGAGGCCTGGTGTGCCGCGATTCATGGGGTCACAAAGAGTCGGACATGACTGAGCGACTGAACTGAACTGAATACCTAGCAGAGCCCTGAACTATATACACACAAGCATTGAAAATTCTAAGAAACCCAATTAAGGCTAAAAGATATGAAAAAATTGTTAGCTACTTTACCAAGCTGTGGAGACAAAGCTTGAAATTAATTGCCTCATAAAGCAAACAAACAAAAAACACTATTTGGGAGACTATAACAGAATCTAGAGTCTTTACAATACATTCATTATTTACAAGTCTTGGACTTGTGTATAATAATAATGAATAATCTGTTATTATCACACATATAAAAAAATAGAATAATGCGATTCACGTGTAAGGAAATGACACTCGAAGAAAACTGGCCTTTGTGTGACCCAAATGTTCAAATTAGCAGGACAAGGACTTTAAAGCAGCCTATTATAATTATACTCAAAGATATTTACTTAAAAAATCAGTAAACAAATAAGAAATGACACCAAGAAATAAAAAGAAACCAAATATAATTTTAGAACTGAAAAAGTCAATATCTGAAATAGGAGGTTGAAGTGGACCTACAACATTCCTTTAGATAAATACCAATGTTTTCAGACATGCCAGCATCACATTTTAAGTATTAACTCACAATAAAACTAAACTGAATATTATTTTATGTGTTCTTGGTCATTGTTTATTTCTCTGTTCAGCCCTGTTAGTAAGAAATTCTTTTTCAGAAAAGGAATAGAGATGACAAAGTAAATTATATCAGCAACTTGTCACATGTACTGCCCATGAGACATGAAACCACAACCTTTTCACCATGGACATGCAGTTTCATAGGTTGATTTTCCTGCAATGCTGACAAGATGCAAAAAGCATTCATATGATCTATTGCTCTATAAAAATAACACAAAGAAATGGTTTTTGATCAAGTTTACAGATACAGTCTATTAAAAAATTCACTATATGATATTGCTTAGGAGGGGTATCAAATAGTCAAAGCTATGTCATTAGATCTCTTAGCATTAATCTGTAACCAACCAACGGTTGATCAACTAAGCTTCTTACTAACTAATCTTTATTAAGCATCAGTTAGCAAGGTAGTTTTATTATGTATTTTATAGTTATCCTAGTCTGTAGCAGAGAGAGTAGTAAAGCCAAGAGTTTGTTAAAAGGCTGTTTTATTATTTCTTGAACAAACATGTTTGTTCAGTTTGAACCATTTTCCTTCTAAAAACCACAGTTTGTTCTGCTATTACACCATATACATGGCTCAATGATGAAATTAGCCCATTCTGTTGTAATTGTCCTTTTCTTGCCTACATCCTTCATCACATTCAAATTTCTTGAGAGAGGTATAAATTACTGCTTTCTCACTGGCCAACAGGCAACCACATGGAAAGAAGCACAAAAATTGACCCCTACTTCCTCAACAAAACTGAAAATTTACAATGAGAAATGAAAAAGTGAAAAAAAAAAGTTCAAGATGTCTGAGGCAGTGGTGGACAGATGTAATAAAATTGTAAGTACCACAGTGCTATTCTGCAAAATGAGATTCCCCCATTTGTATTGCTCCTAAGTGTATTTTTTACTTGGTATACTGCAGGCACCAAATAATTTTTCTCACTTCAGAATCAGGGTCTGAAAATCACCTGAAATTTAAGCTAGGAACAATCAATATAAATCTGAAGAAATGATGCTGAAAAATGATTTATTTATTTCAGAAATAAATCTGAAAAAAGTTAAGGTATCTCTAAACCTCACTGAAGATCTTGAAATTTTTCCTAATTAAAAATATGTCACAAAAGATCAGGAGTCAAATTATCTAAGCAAGTCATCTTATAGGAAAGATTATACTATGAGAAGCATGCAATTAATAAGGAATATTGAAGAATAAGAGTTATATAGTAAAATGTTTTTGTATGTCTCTTACACACTCTATGGGAGAGGTTTTTTTTCTTAAGACTAAAGTCCAATATTAGTTATCTATCCAGAAATATTTCTAGGTTGAAGAAGATTCATTTCATTAAGCCTGCACTAGATGAAAATGTCACTCTTTCTATAACTCTGTGTTTATGAAATATCTATTTAATCTGTAGACTGACTTTCTGAAAGGAATCTACCTACTAGTGCACCAAGCTCTCATTAGGTAAACATTTCTGTGCTTAACGGGAATGAAGAAAAATAAATCAATATTTACTTAGCCAATAATACATTCCAGAGAAGTTCCTGTGCAATTTTCACATATGGTCTATGTAATTCTCAGCAGAGTCCTGAATAAGTATTATATTCATTTTACAAATAGGAAAATTAAATTCAGAGGGATTAAATTATATATCCAAAGTTACACCATTGTTAAATGGTGAGGTTCAGAATTAAACCTCATTCTACATGGTTCCAAAGTCCATACTCTTTCTTTTCCACTGTAAATTGATAAAATGCCATTTTGCTTCATAAATCAATTTCTGATGAGCCTGCTTAGAGCAAATCACTTCTACAGAGTCTACTCAACTATCCTATGTGGAATTGATAAAATCAAAAGTCTAACTCATTCAAGCAGTTGCGATTAGACCTTGAGTCTCCTGGTGGAAAAATCCAACAACCAGGCTTCTGGCATTTGAGGCTAGAAGTCAAATATCTGTTTGCTCATTTGACCTGGATCTAGACAGAATCAATTCAGGTCATTTGTCACTAATTAATATGTGCTGAAACAATGTTCTAAACATTTAGGGTTTATAACCTTTTCATTCTGCATGTCTCAGAGATGCCAGAGTACAGTCACCTCTTGATTAAGCTGGATGGACAAGTTAACCTTTGAGCTACATCCTGGAACATGAGAAAGAATGGCTTTGTTAACAAATGGAGCTGGGAAGAGAACGATGTTTTTTAATATAAAAAGAACAGATGGATATGAGAAGAGCACTTAAACACTTACACAGAAGCAGACTCTGCAGAACATATGCAGCCTTAATAAATAACCATTAAATAAAAATGTGAAGATGGCACAATGCTAGAGAATGCTTTTGCCTGATCTCTGGCCCTTGATGGCTGAAATGTCTTGTGATTTGCACTTAAGAGCATAGTCACCCTGGCCTATTCATCCATGATTTTTTAGAGAACATTCAAGATGACCAGAAAGGCACTTATTAGGTGTAGAGAGCACTGGAAATTAGGGGAATCTGGACCTACAAGGACAAGAGCTCCCCCAAATTGAAGAGTTAAGAAACCAATCATAAAACAGGGATAACAGAATAGCTGTCATCACATTATTTGAGTTAGAAATCAAGAACCAAGAAATAAATGGTGGCAGAAATTTAAAAAAATTAGATACTAGGGACTATTTGAGTGTTTGAATAAAAGATGAATGCAAAATTAATGTTGTATGAAGATGATGGCCACTTAGAGACTGGAATTGCTTTGATTTTTAATGAAATCATCATAGATCTGAGGTTTGAAGGACAATGACAGCCTCTCTTCTTGCAGTATTTTTCTTGGTGTTTAAAATCAAAACCTATTCACCTCTTTGGTAATACACAGTGGTCTAACTCTCCTGTTGTTGTTTAGTCACCAAGTCCTGTCTAAGTCTTTCGTAACCCCACAGACTGTAGCCTGCCAGGCTTCTCTGTCCATAGGATTATCCCAGTGAGAATACTGGAGTGGGTTGTCATCTCCTCCTCCAGAGGATCTTCCAATTCAGGGACTGAATCTATGTCTCCTGTCTTTGCATGCAGATTCTTCACCACTGAGTCACCTAGGAAGCCCAGTCTACCTTTCTATTCAGGTTTAATTGCAACAAAATTTTTTATGAAAGATTAAAAGCTACAACAATTCCATGTTTAGAAGAAGGATTTCATTAACAAATATGTTTTAATACTTATCTATAATAACAATAGTAGAAAACAAAATGAAAAATCTCCTAAATTTGCTGAAAGATTTGCAACCATGTTGTGTTCAAATAAGCAAGTTGCATCTTTAAAGCTGAAAAGAGAAATCAGGTATAAACTGGACATGTTTATAAAGTATAAACTTCAGATATGCTAAAAGTGGTCACAAGCTCTTCAAACCACAGATACCAGAGGATGTAAATGTCTTACTCATAGAAACTGCCATTTCCTTGATCCATAGCAATTTTTTTCTCTATTATTTTTTAATATGCTCTAATTATCATTACACTTTTGATCATTTCCTGAACTCATCTTGCCCATAATCAATCTTGGCTAAATTATGTCTTCTGATTTCTCTGAACCTACTCCAGCTCAGAACATTCTGGAAAAAGTCATATAACAGTGTTGACTGACAGGATTCTGAATTTATGTTTATACATCTTTTTATCTCCAGTTAAGAACAGATAAGTTTTTACTTTCAAAATCACATAATTACTTATGCCCTCTCTCTTGACTCTTCTAGCTCTTTCTCTACCCAAGTTCTTTCCCTGAGCCCAAGAACAATATAAACAAATATCCTGACAAAACTTCTTGTCCCTTCTAACTACCAGGTATTACTATTTTTTCTCATTATCAAAAATTTTAAGTATATATCATAGTATTTCATTTATACCCAAATCAAGAACAGACAAAACTAACATAATAATCGAGCACTTGAAACAGTGATTGTCTCTGGGCAGGGGTACATTAGATTAACTGGAAAGGACATGAAGGGAATTAGCTGGGGTAATGGAGATGTATTGTATATTGGTTAGGTTGGCTGAATGCATTGTCAAAACTCATTGATCTGTACAATTAAGATCTAAATTCAAATTACATCTCAAATATATATTCAGAAAGTATAGCATTTCTGGTATTTCCTTCACCAAACTACTCACATATTTTCATCTCTTGTTAGCTATTTCTACCACAATATTATTTTGTAGCTACTTTTCCAAAGACAACCACAGTCCTCATACTAAAATCCTACTAATCAGCAAATGTAGTCACCTATTCAGGGAAGGATTATTTCTTGATAAGCCTTTTTTGTTTCCTTCTTTCTTTGATGATAAAACAGTTTCCTATAAAGTGGAAAATTAACTACATTATTCCATGGGCATCCAATGCAATAAAATTTATTATTTGCCCAGTGTGCTTACAGTTATGAAGGAGAATATATGAAGAAAAAACTAGGTCCCTCACTTAAAGACACTTGAAAATCTCTTTGTAGATTGAGATTTGACTGGTTTGAATAACAAAAGTGACCAATATTTTTTAAAATTTCCTTTCTAAAATGCTCAATTTTTTTAAATTAAAAGCTCTGTACACAGAAATTTTGTTTAGGAACCAGGATTATGCATAATATAAACCATGCTAAGTTCCTAATTATTTTCAATTATTGTTCTATTATGCTGCATTTCATAGAGTCAAATATTCCTCTACATAGAAGCTTTCAATGAAAATTTTGGTGGGAAAAATATGAATTTACCAACACTTTAAATATGCTTAGACAAGAAAATAAATGTATTTAACTATCTAAGACAGGACTGTCTCTGTTCTATGCATTACCTTGCACTTATATGGAAGTTGACAGATTGGCTCTTATAAAGCAGCAGATATTTTACAGACACTAAATACTGAGAAACAAACTGCACATCTTGTTAGCTTATTTTAATCTTGCTTGTGGTGAACAAAATATCTGTGCATTATAAAAACCTTCCTTAGGAAGGATAAAAATTTTATAAATTGCCAATCCTCCAGATAAAGTAATCTGCTGTCCCTGGGAAATTGCTATTCCTTCTACTGATTGAGTGACTTCAAGGAAAACACTTCAGTAACAGAACAAAATCTCCCATATTCCTAAATAGCTTCATTGCATCTCTGAATCCATGGCCCCAATATTCCACAGTTATATATTATAACACATTCACTATGAAAAATGTAATAGACATCTATGTTATCTCCAAAAGTCAACAAAGGAATTTTTTAGAGTAATTGCAAGTTTTAAACTTTTCAAGAGATTTAGTTTAGCCTTGTGATGCAGGTAGTACTCACTGAATAATCCTCCTTTTCTAAAAACCCTCCAAACTCTCAATTCATATAAATTGCAAATCAAAAAACTTAACAAGAAAATGTTATATTTTAATCAAAATGCTTTAAGAAAGTGTGTCAAGTTGTTCACTGTTGGAAAATTCTGTTCTTAGTTATGTCACTTAAAGGTTTCTGCACCTATACCTTCTTAGCATATAGACTTACTGGGCACAGAAATAGACAAATTAGAAATATATGGGGAAGATAAAAATTCCATCACAGCAGGCAGGAAAATGTATGCAAGAGAACCACCATTAAATAAACAACCACCCTAATAGCTGCTGCCGGAGATAATGTTGTGCTGACACAGTAGAAACAGGGCTGAGGGAGGTGAAATATTACTGAAATTCAAATGCTGGGAAGTTCCTTTTGGGTATATAGTTTTTAATAAAAATTATTAAGTGATACTGACTTTTATTTCATTTCATGATTGAAATATGGTTTTCTGAAAGATATGCAACAAAATAAGGTTAAACTGCATTATATTTGTTATGTGGTATGTCAGCTATGAAGGAGTAGCTTTAAAAAAATAATATCCAAGATACAGATTTAAGATGGTCATGCTGACACTTTATTTTTCTTGTACATATGGATCTGATCTCTCTCAATTTTCAACTTAAACTTGGAGAGTGAACAGCTAATATTCTGTGTGTCTTGGAAAAGTGCCTGGAAAAGAAGACTGTGAGAAATGGATAGAGAGGTTAGGCTAGCAATATAGCATTTTTGAGTAAAATGTCACTATGCAATACAAGCTTTGCAAGTACATATTTTATATTAAACTATCTAGACATCAATACTTTTGGAATGGTTTTCAACTGTTTTATCATATTTTAAGAGTAATACTAAGTTTGAAACACCAACATAGACTTTTGTTAGCTTTATGTGCAGCAATTTACTTTTCTATGAGCAGTGAACAATTGAATAAAGCTTTTCCCACCAGTACTTACTCATATTCATTGATTAGCAATGTAATCATTCTTTAAACACATTACATTTTACTCTATTAAATATGGGTCTTTTGAATATGTCAATCAGTAAAATTAGTCTAAATCTATAGTTTAGAAAGTATAAAGGCATCTGCTGAAGCTAGAATGTCAAATATTTTTAATACTTATACATGTATATTACATAAAATGAAATATTATATGTAATCAAAAATATTTGAGTGGATATACCAGTGCTGCTCCCATTCTCCTAAATAGTTGTTCTTTCTCTTTTACGTTTCCTACCTATCTCTCTGCAAATCTATGTGGCACTTTCTCAAAGGGCATGAAATATAAGAAAGAAAAGTATATAAATATTATTTATACTGATTTTATTATTTGTCCTAATGATAAGTATTCATTTGATAGCTGTTGAATGGGATTTATTCATTAACTGACCAAAAGTTTGGCTATCCACTTCTAACTTTTTACAAACTTTTGATGAACATGAGATGGTTTTATGTTCATTTGCTTCTAGAAATATTTTGACACAATTATATTTGACATGCTACAGAATTTTATATACAAAATATTATTTTTGATTATATTTTCACAGAATTATGGAAATTCTCAAATAATTCCACTTTGTTCTAGAATAACTGAAGTATATCTAGTATGACTGTCCATGTAATCAATTTGTAATAAGGTTGGTTTGACCTGTGTCCATATGCATGGGAGACCATGTATTAATAAGAATTGTCATCTAGAGTCTGAAGTAGTACATGGAACATAGAAGGTATTCAATAAATATTTAATTACTTAATGAATAAAATAGAGATCTATTTTATCCCAAGTCAAGATAGGAGGTGACAGTGCATGGAAAAGAAAACAATGGACTAGGGGTTAGAAGAAATGGTTTCCGTCCTTTCTTTTTTTCTCACTTAGTATAAGCTATTCACTTAGCTTATTTGTCTTCCAAATTTATTCCCAATAATTTGTCTTCCCAAATTATCATATCTAGGCTTCAAACTTCTTTTGCTTGGAATGCTGGTTCCCCTGCTTACTGTGACCAATAGCCACTCATTCTTATTAAACTCATTAAGTTTCAGATATCATCACACTCCTTCACGTAACTCTGGTTTAACCTCAGCCAGCATTGATCTCTTTCCTTTTACACTTATAAGTTCCTTAACATGTTTAAGTCTTACTTCCCCAATACAATCTCATGTTCATCAAAAGTTTATAAAAAAATTAGAAGCTGATAGCCAAACTTCAGTAACAGTTTGGTCAGTTAATGAATAAATTCCATGCTGCTGCTGCTGCTGCTAAGTCACGTCAGTTGTGTCCGACTCTATGTGACCCTGTAGACGGCAGCTCACCAGGCTCCTGTCCCTGGGATTCTCCAGGCAAGAACACTGGAGTGGGTTGCCATTTCCTTCTCCAATGCATGAAAGTGAAAAGTGAAAGTGAAGTCACTCAGTCGTGTCTGACTCTTCGTGACCCCATGGACTGCAGCCCACCAGGCTCCTCCATCCATGGGATTTTCCAGGCAAGAGCACTGGAGTGGGTCACTAGTGCCTTCTCCATGCAGCAGCCATCAAATGAATATGTACCATCAGGGACATCCAGAGGTCTCAAACTTACAACTGAATCATCTCAAATATGTGTTTTATTTAACCATCACACAATTTCAATGTTTAACCAGTAGCAGATATTCATGTGAGAAAGCATGACAAAAAATAATTTTTTAATTTCTCTTAGAAAAATACAAAATCTGGTCCCACTGGACCTGCTTCTTGTTTGGCAGTGATCAACCAGAGCTGAATAATTACTGCCCATTTAGTCCAGGCACATATTTACATTAATCCCCACCCAGCATGAACCTGTGGGATATGTGAGATTTTAACCCCTGAAGATACTTCATCCTAATATACCCACCCTCAGCACCACTCTCAAACATCCACCCCATACACACAGACTCCAAACTTACTTGAAGTCTCTAAAAAAACTCAAGGTCTCTGTCTATATATCTGTTAGGCATTTCATATTTTAAATGTTTAAATTTTAAAAAGCTATCTAAATTGTCAGGTTATCTTCCTGTGTCCTATATGTCTGTAAAGTGAGATTCAACTTAAAAATGGTGTTGAATCTACTTCTTATTTCCCATCTTCACTAATGATACATTGAGCAGTTAGAAATCAAAAAGCCATTTTGACTTCTTCATTTACATATCAGTATCCAGTGATTTCCCAAGTTCTGTCAGATTTACTGGCAGAGAGAGCAGCTAGGGTGGTCATGGTGGTGGGAGGGGGACTCATTTTCTCCTCTCCATTCCTATTGCTTCTTGCCCTCAGAGTCTGCACTTGGTGAAACGGTGCCCCTCACTCTGTGAGGGTACCTGTCCTTAAAATTAACAGAGCTGCACTAAGCAGCTCCATTTAGCTTTGATTTCAGATTCCAGAAACCAGAGTCAATTTACAGTCAACAGTAAAAGAGTTGTTTTAGAGCCCAAATTCACTTTCATGGAGCTTGCAAAATGGCACTTTGAAACATTTACAATGATCTAAGAGATGATTGGTGAAATGTTTTGGCACCAGCAAGTCTGCTGTGCAGCTCTCAAGACAAGTGGCATTTCAACCTATATCCTACTTGACTTTATTAGAAGCACTGTGTGTGAGAGAAACAGGAAATCTGCACAGCACTTTTAAAGTAATGCGGTGAATTATAAATTAATGAGGGTTTAGCATGGGAAGGGAATAACATCTGCAGAAGAGCGGATTTCATAAAGACAAAAGGGAAAAAGGTTTCCCTTAATAAAACATAACCTTTCTGCACGCACAATCAATTCTCAATTAGTCATACCAGAGAGAGTATCCACCACAGACTGTCAAACTGCCTCACTGTAACTGCTTCCTTTTCCCCACGCTGTTTTCTGATTTTGCCTCCTCTCACCCAAGATGCTCCTTGAATTAATATTTCCAACAATTTTCTTCAATCTGTTTCTGCCATCAAAAAATCCAATTTTCTTTTTATTTCAATGGAGTCTCTATTGCATGATACAGCTTTCCCTCCCACAGTTTCCTGGCCTTTCTGTGCTCAAGCCTAATGTTTAGTCAATCAAAGTGGGTAAGAAGCCAGAAGAGAACAGGAACTCAGAGGAGAAATGATTTCCCTAGGAAGTTCTCCAATTCCTTCTTTATACCTCTTTAATGAGCATACAGCAATGAAGTCATCACTTTGGAAGTTCAAACAGACAACAGAGAAATTTTTGGAGTGCTTTCAAAGTGCAATTCAACAATTATGGATTGAGTACTTACTTACTGTGTGCAAAGCCTTTAAGTGCGTACATAGGAAAAAGAACTCTACCCTACAGGGCTTACGCTCTAAATGGAAGGGGAAGTAGAAGATAATTTTATGAATAACCAGGACCTACATCATGACTTGTATCACAGTAATACCATCAATGTTTCATTCAGTAATGTCAGTAGACAGTAACCAAACATTCACTACTTGTTAGATGCCCTATAAAGCCCTGGGGATACCAGCATAAACAAGATAACACCCTATCTTCACAGTCTATTAGGAAAGTAATGCAAGGAAACAGTTACAGACATCAAGATTAAAATGTTCACTTAATCATGTTTGGGAACACATGTACACCCATGGGGATTCATGTCAATGTATGGCAAAACCATACAGTATTGTAAAGTAAAATAAAGTAAAAATAAAAGACAAAAAAAATGTTCACTTAAGTGCTATGTAGAAAAATATGGCTATATGTGTGCCAGAAAGAAAGTTTCTATCTCTGCCGAGGAGTGCCAAGAAAGTTTTCACGGAGAAGGAGTGGCATCTTGAAAGGCAAAGAGAGAAAGGCGTTTAATACTGAAGCACCAGGATGTGCAGAAGCTTGGAAGTATGAGAGAACATTCTGCATTCCAGAAGAGTTCATAGTTCTATAAGGTTAGTGTACTCACAGGACCTGACCAGGGGTTGCTGGGAGATGAAGCAAGGAAGAAATATGATCCTGGAAAGCTTTTATGAGTTAAGCACCCAGCACAACGCCTGGTACAAAAATGGCTGTCAAAAATTTGTGTGAATGAATGAATGAATAAGGAGTTTGGCTTTTATCCTAAGGGTGTTGCATATGTATAGAAGGATTTGCATTTGGGAAAAGGTTCCAGAAGGTGAATGCGACGGTTGGATTAGAGGGACTAAGATGAAAGGTACAGAGACCAGACAGGACATTCCTGCAGTTGTCCATGTAAGATGACGTGCATGTGTGCATGCCAAGTTGCTTCAGTCATGTCTGACTTTGCAACCCTGTGGACTGTAGCCCACCAGGCTCCTCTGTCCATGGGATTCTCCAGGCAAGAATACTGAAGTGGGTTGCAATGACCTCCTCCAGAGGATCTTCCTGACCCAGGGATCAAACCGAGTCTCTTATGTCTCCTGCCCTGGCAGCTGGGTTCTTTACCACTAGCACCACCTGGGAAGCCTCATGTACAATGATATGAGCCCTCAGTACAGGGAGAGCTGAAAAACCAGAGTAGAACTGTTTCAGAAGTTAAATGGCATAGCTTGTTGAATAACTGGATATGAGGAGGTAAGAGAGAGCTCAAACATGAAGATGTTTTTCAGGTTTGTAGTTTGGATAATTGAGTAGATTTTGGTGCCCTTCATACAGATAGAGAATTTGAGAAGAAAAGCAGGTTTAATTCTACATAAGCTACCACATGCTCAGCAGAAATTCCTCAGGTACTTATTTGAGGTTCATTTGATCTTTACTTGTGGGCTTCCCTGGTGGCTCAGACGGTAAAGCGTCTGCCTGCAATGTGGGAGACCCAGGTTCAACCCATAAGTTGGGAAGATCCCATGGAGAAGGTAATGGCAACCCACTCAAATACTCTTGCTTGGAAAATTCTATGGACTGAGGAGCCTGGTAGGCTAGTCAATGGGGTTGCGAAGAGTCAGACATGACTGAGTGACTTCACTTTCTTTCTTTCGTTTTTATCTTTACTTAGATAATTTAAAGATAAGTCTAAATACCTAGTTTACCAATTCAGCATAAGTTAGAAACTGAAATTTTTAAGTAGGTAGGTTTCAGAGAGCATTAAGAAATGAGAGCCAATAGCTTAAGAGAAAGAGGCAAAAAAAAAAAAAAAAAACCTTAAAAGCAAAAGCAAACAAAACCACACCAACTGGTGCAGTTTTTATTTCTGGCATTGCTTAATGACATTTACCATTTCTCTATGTGCTGAAGTAGAATGCTACCTTGGCCCACATATCCCTGGTTTTCCATACAAAACTTAACGGTACACCCAGCTTCACTAATGGGTTAAGCACATGGCTCCTCATTTAAAGGAGCAACATAGAACTACTGCATTCAAGGTACTTTCCAGGGAAAGTAACCTTGAACTTAATACTGCAGTAGTGCCACCTTTTCTGCAGTTTTGATTTCCATGGTTTCAGTTTCTTTTAGTCGAAAACAGTCTGAAAATATTAAATGGAAAATTCCAGGAATAAACCATTCATACATTTTTAAAATTTCTGGCTTTCTGAGTAGTATGATGAAATCTCACGCCGTCTGCTCCATTCCACCATTCCTGGAACGTGAATCGTCTTTGTCTAGAGCATCCAGCCTGTAAGTCACTGAGTAGTTGGTCCCTTAGTAGCTATCTGAGTTATCAGATCAACTGCTGGGCTATCACAATGCTTGTGTTCAAGTATCCCTTATTTCACCTAATAGTCCCAAAGCATAATAGTGGGAATGCTGGCAATTTGGATATGTCAAAGAGAAGACATGAAGTGCTTCCTTTAAAGTGAAAAGGTGAAAGTTCTTGAATTAATAAGGAAAGAAAAAAAAAACTAGGCTGTGGTTGCTAAGATATATGGTAAGAAGGAATCTTCAATCCATGAAATCATGAAGAATGGAAGAGAAATGTGTGCTAGTTCTGCTGTAGCATGTCAAACTGTAAAAGTTATGGCCAGAGTGCAGGATAAGAGCCTAGTTAAGATGGAAAAAGCATCCAATCTGTACAGTAAGATATTTTCAGAGAGAGACCATGTTCATATAACTTGTATTACAGTAAATGGCTATAATTATTCTATTCTATTATTGTTATTAATCTCATACTATGCCTAATTTATACATTAAACTTCATCATATGTATGTATGTATAGAAAAAACATTGTATATATTTGGGTGCAGTATATTGGCAGTTACAGGCATCCATGAGAGATTGCTGTATATCAAAAATCTGGGTTAAAGAACTTTTAAAGTTCTATAATGATTTCTAATCCAACCATGCCTCTAAAATTTATTTTCTGAGTTAAATGATTACCCTAGATGTAGATGTTCAGTTGTAGTGTGCTGGTTCAGCTATAAAGTTGTTTTTCTGAACTGCATGTATAGTAAGGATGATTATAAGAAATAGTTCTAGGAAACTAGCTTTTCTTAATCTTTCTAATGAGTGTATTGTTTAAGAGGTTCTTTAGTACAATATCAGTACCCTTTCGTTCATTCAAGATATATTCATTGATTATCTGTAATTTTTCAGACACTGTGCTAGGTTTTGGAGATAAAATATGATGAATAACACAGCACCACTGCTATTAAGAAACTTTCAAAACCATGGTGGAGAAAGATGATTAACAAGTAATTATAATACAATGTTGTAAGTGCAATGATACTGATATGTCTCAAATGACAGTACTACAGAGGAGGCGCACGTAACAATGCCATTGTAGGAATGCATGCGGAATTTCTAAGTGTTCTGAGTAAGTCAGTGAGAAGTGGTACGACATGTCAGGTAGAATTAGAGAGCATATGGGAAGGCACGGAAACACCGTAAAGTTTTTCTCAGTACCAGAATAGCTCTGATTCTTCTGCACATCTGAACACGAGAACGTGCAGCATATATGACATCTCCCTATTTTGGTAGGATGCTAGTCACTTGTGCCCTCCTCTAACAAATGAACAGCACTTCCTAACACACACTTTGTAGTATTATCATCCCCAGCCTCATCTTACTGGTTTTACTTAATGCATCTGTGTCCTGATTTCCTTGCTTTTTAACATTATTTTAAAGTCATTAAAATGCATTGTGTAAGGAATATTAAACCCTTTAGCATAAAGTGGAGTATAGATAAATAAAAAACTCCAATGGGGGGTCATGATAATAGTAACATCTTTTAGAACAAAGGCAAATAACCCCAAACATTTGATCATCAGTGTGTAACTGATATTCATGATACTCACCCCTAAATCATTAAGACAAGTTTAAACCTTTTATGTTCTATATAATAAAGTTCATTTGTTTTAAATACCCTGATCATTTAAAAATGGTTAATTTAACATATTAGCGTGAATAAACTTATAAACCTTTAGATCAAAAACATGCCTACCTGGAATTGCTTTTCCCTGAGGTCCGTAATAAGTAGAAGCTTTCATGTGCTTGATTTAGAAATACTTTTAATATAATGTAAAAATCTACCAATGGACTCTAATTAAGTGTAGTAGAGTCCATAGGTAGATTTTTAGCTACATTATATTAAAAATATTTCTAAATCAAACATATGAAAGCTTCTGCTAGGGGGCTTCCCTAGTGGCTCAGTTGGTAAAGAATCTGCCTGCAATGCAGGAAACTGGGTTTTGATCCCTGGCTTGGGAAGATCCCCTGGGAAAGGAAATGGCAACCTACTCCAGTACTCTTGCCTGAAGAGTTCCAAGGACAGAGGAGCCTGGCGGGCTATGGTATATGGGATCACAAAGAGTTGGACATGACTGTGCAACTAACTTTCACACTGAATTAGAAGAAACATACCACCTTTCTGTACTTGAATGGGTTTGGGTTGACCATAGATCCACATGTAAAATATAAATAGGAGACCAGGGAAAACCCATGTTATTGCTTTATAAGTCTCATTCAAGCTTGGATAAACACTTATTAAACAAACTATGAATATGCTTTTGCTGAAGAAAATCAATAAGAAATGATCCTTTGCACCTAATATATAACACTTGAATTATTTCTACAGGCTCGATTTAGTGAGTAACTTGTCAGTATCTATTTGCATTTTCTCATTGGCAATTTATAACTTTTTAAGTCATTCAATTTACACTATCATGTTTGTTATTTTACATTGCCTTTTTTGTATTTTGAACTTATCATCTCTAATAAATTATTTTACAGAAATCAGAACTTGGGTAAAATATCACTGTTCATCCAACCAAGCTTATGAATAATATTTAAAAAACAAAGGTTTGCCTAAACCTTTTACAGTAACTGAACTACCGTTTGTTGTTACAGGATGTCATTCATTCAACAAATTTTAATGAGCATCTACTGTGTTGGCACCATTCCAGGTGCTATTGAGTAATAAACAATGAGGAAGAGCACATTGCTCTTCTGATGGAATGTTACTGGAAATTAGAAGTTAGTAAATGAAGAAGCCAGCACCAAAATACAAGCTTACTGACACATGGTTTACCTCCTAAGATACTTGAGATACCTCCTTGAGATACTCAACTTCCCATGTTGAAAATGAAGTTGATACAGAGGAAAGCATGTTGACAGATAGCAAGAGACAATATTCTGATGACATACTTTTAGTACTTGGATCCAGCCAAGCCTAAGGCCATATATACCCTGTACTTTCTAGCACTCCAAGCTAATAAATTCTCTTTATAGCTTAAAATATTTTGTTTACTGTTAGTTGCCACTAACTGAAACCTAGCTAATGGTTAATCTGTTGGATAACTTTGTGATTAGTCTCTATGAGTATGAATAAATTAAGGAAAGTATTATTTGATCATAGCATTAGTTGATAAAAGCAAGGCACCTGTCATAATCCTGCTAGAGTTTTCAGAATTACATTAAAAATATTATAAATATAATGCTATCTCCCTTTCAATTAGATGACTTGAGCAAGTCATTTAATCTCCCAGTGCTTCAGTTTTCTCATATGTATAATGAGCAAAGTACTAGCATAGAGGGCTGATTTGAAGATAAGATTAAATGAAATAATACATATTTTATATAAAACATTAAATTGTACCTGACAAATTAAAAGTACTCAAATAAAATACAAATATTTTTATTAGTATTAATTTTCTCAAAGGGGTTTCTGACACCCACACAATTAAAGAAACACTGCCCTATATTTTCATGACTTTTATTTTAGAAATTATGTGAGGTAACCAAGATGGATTCAAAGTATTTAAAATTCTTTTTAAAATGCTAAATGGGCCTATGTGAGGTGGTGTGGGAGATGACAGTTGGCCCAAGATATTGAGAAGATGAAGAATAATCTGAGATCTGCAAATCTGCATACCAATTTTTGCAGAACTTCTACCAAAATGCATCTGCTTCCACAGAGCAAAAAGGAATGACATGGAGAGATAATATAGAATCTCAGTCAAGATCAGGAGGAAGATAGTAAAAGAAGAGATTCCAACCACAGAAAACAAAAAAGGAGAAGAAAATACCATGACCCTGTGACTTAATTGGCAGAGTATCTCAACCATTACTTAGATTGGCTACTCTATGTAACATATGAAGCACCTTCAAACTGATAAATTTGTGGTAAATATTCATGGTGCCATTATTTGAACTATTATTAGTAGCATTTGGGACATAATAAGTAGTACACAGAAGGCAGTAACCATGTGGAACACTTTTTTGCTTCAAAGATGAAAGGACCTATCCATTCTTTATTTTTTAATGAGAGATGTGGTAGTTTGGCATAATAGACTAGTTTGGATTCAATCAGCAACGTTTTTTTAAATTCATCATTTAGGAAAAAAGGAAATGAGAAAACAATCCATTTGATGAAAATAGCATACTTTCATTGAAGTACACAGCAATACCACCATTCTCTTGGTGAATTTCCTCCTCTATTTCTCATTAGCTTCATCCCATTAAAATTTTTGATAAATATAAATCCTATAAAGCTGATTGGTTTGATTAACCTAATAAAGAAGAAAAGTCAGCCACTTATCAACCTTCACCTGACATTGACATAATGTCTTTACATGGCACAGTTCCTGGGCTTTGTCATTTAAAATGGGGAAAGGGATAGCTTAGTAGAATGAATAGGGTTGCAGTGCAACAGATTAATTAAGCAGCTCACAGGAATGATATTGAGAGGTAACTGATTAATTGAACATTGAAGCCATCTAATCAAATAGCAGACACAATAAATATGTTTCTTCAGAGATAAATTATGCCCTGATTAGCATATTCATTTATAGAGTTGAATTAACTCTTTATCTGCTTTTAAAACTTTGCTTAGCTGTAAATAATTACCTCTTTCATGTCGTTCTAAAAATGCCTGGTGAACATGCCTGTATCCTTCAAGATTTGAGCAGTTTATTCATTAATTATGCAAGCTTTCTGTTCACAAAAGAGGTAAAAAGTCCACTGAGCCATTATTATTATTCCACACAACCACAGGCAGACAAAGCATACAATATAAGTGAAGATGAATCAGTAAGAAACCAGAACCTAGGGTTTAATAAGGGAGAATAGATAGTTGTGAAAATATTAAAATCAAAGATCTACCAAGTCATTTATAAATGAAAATATGTCTTTTGAAGTGTGAAAGCATGGTAATTATTTTTTTCATATGAGCCTATGGAAAAGATGGTCACTTTGCATTTATGAAGTTTCAGTAAAAAAAAGGGTTGAACTTAAATCAGGGCAACTAGGGGAAGATGAATTCACAGAGCGTAAAGCAGTTCATTGGTACTTAAACTGTCTTCCCTTTTGCTAATACTGGAGCCCTGCCCCCTATTTTTGACACTCGGGCAGAATCCAGTTATCACAGCTGTGTAGCTCAATGAATAGCAAGAGTCTGCTCCCTGTGCTTGTGGACGCTCATCATCAAAGAGGGTCTGTCACTCCCTAGTCCAGAAGCAAGCTCCCTGCCAGCCTGAAGGAACTGAGCTTCATGGGGGAAGGGCAGAAAGTCCCAGAGATAAGAAATGTGGCCTTGTCAGCATCTGAGCCCTGGCAGCATCTAGTCCTAATGCAGAGTCCTGATTGAATTCCTGTGTCAATGATTTTCTTACAGAAATTCAAGCTCCACCCAAGGAAGAGCTCTCCAGGAAAGAGGTCCTATGAATGCCTCTGCTGCCACAGATGTCATGTGGAAAATTGGATGGAGCCATGGTTACTCATCTCTCTGAGTTGGAATTGGCTAAAAGGGCAGTATCATGTGTAGAGGCAAGATGTTACACAGCTGTTGGCTGAAAAGGGATTCAGATTACTGGAATTATTTATTCTAATGGAAACTAAAGAACTATAAGTGAGATTGTTTCAGCTTAGAAGAATTTCAACATATTAGGGGTGATAATGCCTAATATTTTATTCATGTATTTGCATTTTGTATATACATGTACAGATGAAGATCGCTTAAAATTGATCAGAAAGAGGAGGTCTCTCTCTGTGTATCTCACTTCATCTCTGTTTTTTATTATTTATTTACCATATTTCTACAGCTTAAAAATCCTACAGCTGAAAGATTTGTAAGCAGAAAGAAATAATATGTAAGATGTATTTCACATATGTGATAATTATTTTAAATTGATCAGAACAAGGAAGTCTCTAAACTGGAACTGAAATGATTTCAGGATATTACTGAAATACGTATTGTTCAACTTCAGATGACTTTTAACTAACTAACCTCTAGAAGAAAATAGTGTATCCTTTACCATTAGAACTTCACAATCACAACTGCTTTTATTTGGTCACGGTGGTATCTACATATAGAGGGTTCATGTCAAACACATCCAATTGCAATAATATATAAATCTCTATGAAAAATATAATCAGGACCCAATCAAACATCTTTCTCCTCATATTTTTGATCTACTCCTTAGAGCATTATAAAGAAAAAGTGAAGTACATCTTTTCAACCTATTCGTGTGTTTATTGGTAACAATGTTAGGAAGGAAGACAGAAACCCATTCCATTGCCACACACCAACATTATGTGATAACAAGAGCAGTTCAGTTCAGTTCAGTCACTCAGTCGTGTCCGACTCTGCGACCCCATAATCGCAGTACGCCAGGCCTCCCTGTTCATCACCATCTCCCAGAGTTCACTCAAACTCACGTCCATCGAGTAGGTGATGCCATCCAGCCATCTCATTCTCTGTCGTCCCCTTTTCCTCCTGCCTCCAATCCCTCCCAGCATCAGAGTCTTTTCCAATGAGTCAACTCTTCGCATGAGGTGGCCAAAGTACTGGAGTTTCAGCTTTAGCATCATTCCTTCCAAAGAAATCCCAGGGCTGATCTTCAGAATGGACTGGATGGATCTCCTTGCAGTCCAAGGGACTCTCAAGAGTCTTCTCCAACACCACAGTTCAAAAGCATCAATTCTTCAGTGCTCAGCTTTCTTCACAGTCCAACTCTCACATCCATACATGACCACTGGAAAAACCATAGCTTGACTAGATGGACCTTTGTTGGCAAAGTAATGTCTCTGCTTTTGAATATGCTATCTAGGTTGGTCATAGCTTTCCTTCCAAGGAGTAAGCGTCTTTTAATTTCATGGCTGCAGTCACCATCTGCAGTGATTTTGGAGCCCCCCAAAATAAAATCTGACACTGTTTCCACTGTTTCCCCATCTATTTCCCATGAAGTGATGGGACCAGATGCCATGATCTTCGTTTTCTGAATGTTGAGCTTTAAGCCAACTTTTTCACTCTCCTTTTTTACTTTCATCAAGAGGAGCTTTAGTTCCTCTTTACTTTCTGCAATAAGGGTGGTGTCATCTGCATATCTGAGGTTATTGATATTTCTCCCAGCAATCTTGATTCCAGCTTGTGTTTCTTCCAGTCCAGCGTTTCTCATGATGTACTCTGCATATAAGCTAAATAAGCAGGGTGACAATATACAGCCTTGACGTACTCCTTTTCCTATTTGGAACCAGTCTGTTGTTCCATGTCCAGTTCTAACTGTTGCTTCCTAACCTGCATATAGGTTTCTCAAGAGGCAGGTTAGGTGGTCTGGTATTCCCATCTCTTTCAGAATTTTCCAGTTTATTGTGATCTACACAGTCAAAGGCTTTGGCATAGTCAATAAAGCAGAAACAGATGTTTTTCTGGAACTCTTTTGCTTTTTCCATGATCCAGCAGATGTTGGCAATTTGATCTCTGGTTCCTCTGCCTTTTCTAAAACCAGCTTGAACATCTGGAAGTTCACGGTTCACCTATTGCTGAAGCCTGGCTTGGAGAATTTTGAACATTACTTTACTAGCATGTTAGAATAGCAGAACACTTGTCAAAAACAAGCTAGAGCTTTGAGGATTATATTTTTCAAAATTATAAACATAAACTTGTCTTCCTTTTAATAAGACAGGTGGTGTTTTACCTTTAAAAATATATTTAATCTCATTAAATTCTGAAATTTACTGCTGCACTGAAATTATAACCCTTTTACATCTTTCCCTCTTAGCTAATCCTTCCAATTTTTAAAGATGAAAATTACCTGTTCATGTATTACTTAACCAACATTTATTGTATTTGAATATGTGGCAGCTGTGTAATGCAGTGAATTAATTTACATATGCCTTCAGTGTTAATTTCTCAAATTATTTTTGTTGTTGTTGCTCTTTAAGTTCATTATAAATACAATTATTGTGTGACAGACTAAGATGAATGAAGGCCACAAAAATAATTTGTTTCATAAATCATTCATCGAAAAAACTGCTAGTTGTTTCGTGGATGTACTTGGAATGTATGAGTTATATACATTTGTGTATACGTATCAGTTGAGTTCAGTCCCTCAGTTGTGTCTGACTCTTTGCAATGCCATGGACTGCAGCATGCTAGGCCTCCCTGTCCTTCACCAACTCCCAGAACTTGCTCAAACTCATGTCCATCGAGTCGGTCATGCCATCAAACCATCTCATCCTCTGTTGGCCCCTTCTCTTCCCGCCTTCAATCTTTTCCAGCATTAGTGTCTTTTCAAACTAGTCAGTTTTTCGCATCAGGTAGCCAAAGTATTTGAGTTTCAGCTTCAGCATCAGTTCTTCCAGTGAATATTCAGGACTGATTTCCTTTAGGATGGACTGGTTGGATCTCCTTGCAGTCCAAGAGGCTCTCAAGTGCCTTTTCCAACACCACAGTTCAAGAGCATAAATTCTTCGGTGTTCAGCTTTCTTTATATTCCAACTCTCACATTCCTTACATGACTAATGGAAAAACCATAGCTTTGACTAGAAGGACCTTTGTTGGCAAAATAACAACAAAGGTTGTCTCTGCTTTTTATTATGCTGTCTAGGTTGGTCACAGCTTTTCTTCCAAGGAGCAAGCGTCTTTTAATTTCATGGCTGCAGTCACCATCTGCAGTGATTCTGGAGCCCAAGAAAGTAAAGTCTGTCATTGTTTCAATTGTTTCCCCATCTATTTGCCATGAAGTGATGGGACTGGATGTATGATCTTTGTTTACTGAATGTTGAGTTTCAAGCCAGCTTTTTCACTGTCCTCTTTTACTTTCATCAAGAGGCTCTTTATCTTCTTCGCTTTTTGCCATAAGGGTGGTGGTATCTGCATATCTGAGGTTATTGATATTTCTCCCAGCAATCTAAATTCCAGCTTGTATTACATCCAACCCAGCATTATGCATGATGTACTCTGCATATAAGTTAAATAAGCAGGGTGAAAATATATAGCCTTGACATACTCCTTTCCCAATTTGGAATCAGTCTGTTGTTCCATGTCCAGTTCTAACTGTTGCTTCTTGACCTGCATACAGATTTCTCAGGAGGCAGATAAGGTGGTCTGGTAGTCCCATCTCTTGATGAATTTTCCACAGTTTGTTGGGATCCACACAGTCAAAGGCTTTGGCATAGTCAATAAAGCAGAAGTAGATGTTTTTTGGGAACTATCTTGCTTTTTTGATGATCCAACGAATGTTGGCAATTTGATGTCTGGTTCCACTGCCTTTTCTAAATCCAGCTTGAACATCTGGGAGTTCATGGTTCATATACATAAAACTTCTGTCTAGGGTTGTTGTTGCTGTTCAGTCACTAGGTTGTGTCTGACTCTTTGTGACCCCATGAACTGCAGCATGCCAGGCTTTCCTGTCTTTCATTATCTCCCTGCTGCTGCTGCTGCTGCTAAGTCGCTTCAGTCATGTCCAACTCTGTGCGACCCCATAGACGGCAGCCCACCAGGCTCCCCCGTCCCTGGGATTCTCCAGGCAAGAACACTGGAGTGGGTTAAATAATCATGACATTTTGAATTATTTTTTCATCTTTAGAACAAGTTTTAAATGTGTTTTGTGGCTTTTTGAATTTATTTTATGCAGTCAGTATTTTTGTTTACTTAAGGAAAAATCCCAAATAATCTAACTGATTAAGGGAAGAAATAAAAAATCTAAACACACCAATCACTAGAAATGAAATTGACTCAATAATCAAAAAACCCACCAAATGAAAGTTCAGAACAACATGACTTTACACTAAACTTTTATAGAAGAGATAACACCTATCCTCCTCAAACTACCCCCAACAATTTTAAAAGGAAGGAATGCTTCCAAACTCATTCTATGAGAGTGAGTTACCATTACCCTGATACCATAACCAGATAAAGACACTACAAAAAACAAATATTAGAGTCCAATATGCCTCATGAACATACATGCAAAAATCCTCAACAAAATATTAGCCAAAAAAATTCAACAATGCATTAAATAGATTATATACCATTATCAAATGGGATTTATTCCAGGGATGGTTCAGTATGTGCAAATCAATCATGTGATATACCACATTAACAAAGTGAAGGAGTAAGAATCCTGTGGTCATCTCAATAAGTGGAAACAAAGCGTTCCAGAGAATTCAACACCCATTTATGATATCACTGTCAACAAAGTGGGTGGAGAAGGGACATACATCAGCATAATACAAACTATGTATGATGAACCCTCTGAAATCAGGAACAAGACAAGAATGCCTAGTATCACCAGTCTTAATCAAGATAGTATTGGAAGTCCTAGATAAAAAAATAAGAGGAAAAAAGGGAGAGATAAAAGGTATCCAAACTGAAAAGAAAATAGAACATTCACTATTTGAAGATGACATTATGCTACATATAGAAAATTTAGGTATTTTATTCTTTATGATGCAATTGTTTTCTTAACTTCTCTGTCTGATAATTCTTTATCAATGTAGAGAAATGCAACAGATATCTGTATATTGATTATTTTATCCTGCAACCTTATTGAATTCATTTATCAGTTCTAATAAGTTTTTGGTGAAATCTTTAGGGCTTTCTATACATTGTATCATGAAGAAAATCCAAAAAACAGGGGGTATATATATATATATATGATTCACTTTGCGATACAGTAGAAAGAAACACAACCTTGTAAAGCAACTATACTTTAATAAAAATTAATTTAAACAAGAATAAAATACCTAGGAATAAATTTAACTAAGGAAATGAAAGACCTGTACTCTAAAAAATATAAGACATTGAGGAAAAAATGTGAAGAGTATACAAACAAATGGAAAAATATACCATGCTGATAGATCAGAATTAATGTCATTAAAATGTTCATAACTATCTAAAGTAATCTGCAGATTCAATGTAGTCCCTATCAAAACATATATGACATTTTTTCACAGTAATAAAACAAGTAATCATAAAATTGTATGAAATTCCAAGAACCCTAATAGCCAAAGCAATCTTAAGAGAGAAAAATTGTAGCTGGATGCATTATACTCTCTGATTTCAAAATATACTACAAAGCTACAGCAACCAAAATTGTACAGTACTGGAACAAAAACAGGGACATAGACCAAGGTAACAGAATGGTGATCCCAGAAATAAACTCACACTTATTTTGTCAATTAATTTGTGACAAAAGAGCAAAGACTATACAACCAGGAAAATAGTCTCATAAATAAATGATATTGGGAAAACTGGACAGCAACATGCAAAAGAATGAAATTCTACCACTTTCTCACACCATATGTAAAAATAAACTCAAAATGGATTAAAGACTTAAAGGTAAGACCTGAAACCATAAAACTCCTCCAAAAAGACATAGACCGTGTACTTTTTGACACTGTCATTACCAGCATTTTTTTTGGATTTCCCTCTTCAGGCAAGGGCAACAGAAGGAAAAATAAACAGTTGGGACTACATCAAGTTAAAAAGCTTTTGTGCAGCAAAGGGAACCATCAACAAAATGAAAAGGCAACCTACTGAATGGGAGAAAATATTTCAAATCATATATCTGATAAAGAGTTAATACCCAAAACATATAAGAACTCACACAATTCAATATCAGAAAACAAACAAACAAACAATCCAAATAATAAATGGACAGAGGACCTGAATAAACATTTTTCTCAGGAAGACATACCAATGGCCAACAGACACATGAAAAGATTCTCAACATCATTAATCATCAGGGAAATGCAAATCAATACCATAATGAGATATCACCTCACACCTGTCAGAATGGCTATTACCAAAAAAACAAAAATCAAGTTTTGGCTAGGATTTGGGTCGTTAGTAGGATTGAATACTGTTGTAGCTACTATGGAAAACAGCATAGAGGTTTAAATTAAAGATTAAACTTCCCTGTGATCCAGCAATTCCACTTCTGGATATTTTCCTAAAGGAAACAAAAACACTAATTCAAAAAGGCTTGAATCTTCCCCTCTTGTTGCACTGCTATATACAATAGCCAAGAGATGAAGACAAAACTGAATATTACTCAGCCATAACAAAGAACGAAATCTTACCATTTGCAATAACACGGGTGGACCTAGAGAATAATATGCTGAGTATTGATATATGTCAGACAGAAAAAAACAAATACTGTATAAGTTCACTTATAAGTGGAATCTAACAAAACAAAACAAAACATAAACAAATTCAGATACAGAGAACAAAACTAGTGAATGCTAGAGAGGAAGGAGGTAAGAAGTTGGGTGAAATAGGTGATAGGGATTGAGGAACAAACTTCAAGTTATAAAATGAGTAATTCACAAGGATGTAAATGTATAGCTGCTGCTGCTGCTAAGTCACTTCAGTCGTGTCCGATTCTGTGCGACCCCATAGATGGCAGCCCAAAAGGCTCCCCGGTCCCTGGGATTCTCCAGGCAAGAACACTGGAGTGGGATGCCATTTCCTTCTCCAATGCATGAAAGTGAAAGGTGAAAGTGAAGTCGCTCAGTCGTGTCTGACCCTCAGGGACCCCATGGACTACAGCCTTCTAGGCTCCTCCGCCAGGGGGGCCCAACTCCTGGGCCATGGACTGCTACCATGCATGGCTGGTTAGGAACTGGGCCACATAGCAGGAAGTGAGAGGCAGGAGAGCGAGAGAAACTTCATCTGTATCTGTGGTCACTCCCTATCGCTTGTATTACCATCTGAGCTCTGCTTCCTGTCAGATCAGTGGCAGCATTAGATTCTCATAGGAGTGTGAACTGTATTGTAAACTGCATATGCAAGGGATCTAGGTTGCATGCTCCTTATAAGAATTATCTGAAACCATTCCCACTCCTGGTCTATGGAAAAATGTCTTCCATGAAACCAGTCCTTGGGGTCAAAAGTAACGGGACCACTGATGTACAGTATTAGGAATATAGTCAATAGTACTGCAGTGTCTTTGTATGGTAACAGATGGTTACTAGACTTGTGGTGATCAATGAATAACATATATAAATGTTGAATCACTATGTCCTAAACCTGAAATAGCATAATGTTATATGTCAACTATATTTCAATTAAAAATATATATTTTGTCTATTGATAGAAAATAAATTGCAATACCACTGTAAAAGCTAATACAACTACCTTTATTTTGAATGATTATAAAAGGCAGTATTTCTTGTCCTGTTATGAACAAATCATGCTATTCTTAAAGTCATTTTTTAAAAAAATAAATTTATTTTTAATTGAAGGATAATTGCTTTACAATATTGCATTGGTTTCTGCTACACATCAACATGAATCAGCCATGGGTATACATATGTCTCCTTCCTCTTGAACCTACCTCTCGTCTCCCATCCCTTCACACCTCTCTAGGTTGTTACAGAACCCTGGTATGAGTTCCCTGACTCACAGCAAATTCCCATTGTCTATCTATCTTACAATGGTAGTGTATATGTTTCCATGCTACTCTCTCCACTCATTTTTTTAAAGGCCCTTTAAGCAACTAGCAGTGGTTTCACTTTATTCAAAAGGAGTAAAATCAGTTCAGCAATAGACTATACTATACAATTATCCCAAATTCTTTTTATCATATCAGGAACTTTATTAAAAATGTAGTCTATGTTTTTGACATCATGACAACAGTCCTCTGAAACTGGGTATAGATTGAATGAAAGTAGGCATTAAAGAAACATTTGATTTATCTTCTAATACTGTGAAAGTAAGAGTTCTGAATTTGATTCAAGGTATGAAAGCTATAACTGGCCTGATTTAAAATTACTCATGTCAGCAAGATTATATGCAACTTCTCTAAGCCTATTTTAATAACAAAACTTCTCTCAGCCTATTTTTATAACAAAGATATTTCATTTTACATTTGTCCAGTGTTGAAGACACAAGCATACATATATATTTTTTATTATAATTTCAAGAGAAATCATATTTTCTAGTTTAAAAAGCCTATTATTTTACACAAACCTCTGCTATGGTTTTAATTACTGAATAATAGAATTTGATTATATACCTTTTACTATTATTCAATGTCTTTTGTATAGCTGTGATTTCATTTATTGGTTCTAAACATTTTTTCTGCTTTTAGGAAGCTCATTTGCACAATATCCTTTACTCAGAAACATTGCACATGGGCAGTATGAATTTCAATGCAATAGAAATGAGGGAAACAGGGAGGATCCTGCTGCTGCTAAGTCACTTCAGTCGTGTCCAACTCTGTGTGACCCCATAGACAGCAGCCCACCAGGCTCGGCCATCCCTCGGATTCTCCAGGCAAGAACACTGGAGTGGGTTGCCATTTCAGAAAAGTGAAAAGTGAGGTCACTCAGTTGTGTCCGACTCTTCCCGACCCCATGGACTACAGCCTACTAGGCTCCTCCATCCATGGGATTTTCCAGGCAAGAGTACTGGAGTGGAGTGCCATTGCCTTCTCCGAAACAGGGAGGAGGCATTTCAAATTTAGAGAAAGTTGGAGAGGGAGGATGCAATTTGTAAAATGTACCTTTAAGGACCATGATTTAAACCTTATGAAAATATGCTTGTCCTCATTAAAAATTAACAACTAAATGAATAATCTTTCAATTTAGTTTTCCAAATAATACATATTATTTTAATCATATATCTTAGGGTGCACTGAAAAGCGAAATAAGAAAAAACCCTTAGGTTAAAACAACTCTGTTTATGAAAAATATTCTATTGATATTTCTTGTCATCATGTTTTGATATATTGTAGGCTTCTTCCAAATCTGAGAACTTTGAATTTACTTATTTTAAAAAAGTAATTCTTTCTTTAAAAGTCTTTTTTTCCCTTAAAATATTTGACTTTTTCTTATTTATCCTAAGGCACAAAGTGAAAAGATATCTTCATTATTACCTTGAGGGGAAATGTTTCAGTTTAAAATAAATTTGTAAAATTACTTGGCTCACATCCTTCCACATTTTAATACACTTTGAAAACAATAAATGTCATTAAGTTCATGATGTCTCTGAGAGTTAGGATGGCCCTAAGCGTACCCTGGTACCTCAAACCTGGGAGACAAAAAGAGGTGCAAAGGCCAAAGATAGATTGGCTCTGGTCATATTCTAATTCTAATTAATAATATAAAATCTCCGTCAGCCTCAAAACCAGCATCAACCCACTTATATGCTTTCAATTTCCTACTCTTCCCATATGTGTGTGTGTATGTATGCGTGTGTGTGTGTGTGTGTGTGTGTGTATAAATCCCCTTGGTTATTTTAAAAAACAGAGAACAAAAAGTCTTCACCTGTAGTAAATGATAAAAACTGAGGCTTGACTATAAAGTATTGAAGTCTGAAAACAGGTTCTAAATGCCATTCCAAAAGAACAACAGCAATAACCTACATGCAATGGCAGTGTCCTTGGAATAAACGTATTGCCACTCAGGGTGACTCCTTAAAAGTATGTAGCATTCATTTAGATATTTAAGTAGAGTTGGATTTCTTTAAATATCAATCTTGTTAACATTATATTACAGTCATACTTCAAAACTTAGAAGAAATGCTAAACCCTTCTTTTATGAAACATTAATATAATGAGGATTTGGAGCCTGTTACAGGGGGAAAAAGCTTTGCAGAAGTTTTAGATAATATGTAGAAAAACAGACATTTGAAGGTGAGTTGTGAATGGGCTGGAATACTATTTCATTTATTGATCACAGGACTTACAAGCGGCAATATGGGAAGGATGCATAGTCAAGGTCAGCTGTATCTTTACATATAAGTTCATGTATTAACTGATGAGCTATGGCTCTATATATTTCCTACTGGAAATCTGTGAAGGCTTTTTCTTTCAATTGATTAAAAGCAAAGGAAAGTTGACAGGGGAACTAATGAGCTATGCATAATGAATAAGATGGCACGTTCTCTTCTAGTCAATATTACCTTTTATAAAAATGGGAGCAGAAACCTGATTCAATGCATTGCCGTAGAGGCTGATCTGTGAACTTTGACCACTGTAGCAACTACACTGTTAAGAATCTTTAGTTACCACAGTTAAAAAGTATATGTAAACATGAAAACAATGTCAATTATCTGATTCTGGACTAAAAAATTGGTGAGCCTGCAAGAAAAGTCATATCTAATATTTAGAACTTGTGTTTCTTTTATTCTTGTTTGGTCACAAAGCACACTGTTCCTTTGGCAAATGGCCAAATGATATTTGGGCTTCTATTCAAAATCCAGTGATCATGGTTGATGTACAGAACCAATTGTAAATTCAGGTCTTATTATTTATTCAGGTCCTATTAGCTCAGGCTTTAGCTGGACAAGGAAATGGTAAATCAACCCAGTATTCAGTCAGTTCAGTCACTCAGTCATGTCCTACTCTTTGAGACCCCATGGACTGCAGCACGTCAGGCCTCCCTGTCCATCATCAACTCCCAGAGCTTGCATGAGCAAGCTCCAGGAGTAGGTCATGACATCCAACCATCTCATCCTCTGTCGTCCCACTTCCTCCTGCCTTCAATCTTTCCCAGCATCAGGGTCTTTTCTAATGAGTCAGTTCTTCGTGTCAGGTGGCCAAAGTATTGGAGCTTCAGCTTAAGCATCAGTCCTTCTAATAATATTCAGGACTGATTACCTTTAGGATTGACTAGTTGGATCTCCTTGCAGTCCAAGGGACTCTCAAGAGTCTTCTCTGACACCACAGTTCAAAAGCATCAATTTTTCAGTGCTCAGCTTTCTTTATGGTCCTCTCACATCCATACATGACTACTGAAAAACCAGCAGTATTATTGCCTGGAAAATTCCATGGACAGAGGAGCGTGGTGGGCTATAGTCCATGGGGACGCAGAGTTGGGTATGATTTAAAAGACAGCATGCACAAGGCCTCAGTAGCTTAGAACAAATGCTCTTGAAAGGGTTTTCTAACTCATACAAAGACCACAGGTGAAATTTTTTTTAAAAGAGGAAGTTTCTTTTCTCTGTTTCCACACCCTCATTCTGTTACCCCAAGAAGATTCACCAAGACCCAAATGGCCGGGACTTCCAAAGAAACTCACGCCTTTCCTCCACTGCCTGAAAAGAAATGTTCTGGGGCAGCAGATCTGAGATAGCATTAACAGAAAAGCAATTTGTTTGGTTATCTGATGGAGGTAATTTATGTAGAAGTGTGCAACGACTTACATTTCCTGCCTGACTTGCTTTTAAAAAAAGAGATTATTAACATAAATGAATCTTGATTACTGACAGGAGGTGGTAGGCTCAGTGCTCTTTGCTAAAGTCTTCCCTAGGGCATGTTGGAGGTAAGAGGTCAGTAACTTGGCAACCCTTTAAAGACTGCAGCGACTTTTTAGTTCAAAGTCTCTTATTTGATGGCCTCTGAGCAAAGTGCCAAAGACAGGGTCATAAAAGAAACACTCCAGTCCCCAACCTTGAGAAGTTATAACTTGAGGAGGTTGTCTCCTCACCATTTCCCCTCCTCTAGCAAGCACAAAAAAATTAAACAAAACAGAGCAAAATAAAACGGGTCTGAAAAGACTCTGTGCTACTCTAGGATGGGCAGCAGGATAATCAGTAAATATTTTGCTTTTTAGCTTTAGAGTTGTTCAACAAGATTTTTTTTCTTATCAAAAGTGGTACCTCTTAGGAGTTTCTCTTTCCTGTTTCATTTTGCTTTGACTTTCCTGCCCCAAAGTTCCCTTCAGTTCACTCGCTCAGTTGTATTTGATTCTTTGAGCCCCATGGATTCAGTATGCCAGGCTTCTCTGTCCATTACTAACTCCTAGAGCTTGCTCAAACTCATGTCCCTTGAGTCGGTGATGCTTACTCAATGTTCCCTGACTTGATTTAGGTGTTATTTCTTGTGCTGGCCACAGCTAAATTACTCCCAGGTGTTTTCTCTCATTCTGAATTTGTTTTCTCCTTATCCTGTTAAGAGTTTTATCCTTATCACTTTAATCTGCATTGATGAGTATTGTTCTTTGCAAATATAAAATGATCTTTACATATGGTTGAATGAATGATATACAACTGGTATTTTTCCCATAGGAAAGAAGTAATACTGTATATCTAAATCATCTTTAGAAAGAAAAGTTTACCCAAAGTAAGACCATAGCTTCATATGCTTTTAGATGTAAGATAGTAAGTCAAACGCTGCAATCTATGAAAAAATTTTCTTAATTTTTATTAAGATGGAAGAAAAGAATTTAAAATAACCATTAATGAAAAAAATTATTCAAGTTTTACTGAACCTTTGACTCAACAAATTGATGAAAATTGATTCTGAAGCATTAACAGTTAACTGTCTTTACAAAAGCACCATAATGGAAAAGTACATCTTCTAAATTTTGTCATTCTTATCTGTTTTTTTAAAAGAAATATTTAAAAATGAAACTAAAGGACAGCACTTCAATTAACCATGACAGTATTCATCTTAAAAATCTCTCCTATTATGGTTAAATGTTACTAGATGATTTTAACTTGTTTACTGTGCCAATAAACAATATAAATAACTTATAAATATTTTAGTCATAGATCATAAGTTAAAAGAAAATCACTGCTTGTCTCACTTGGTATTTTGAACTTAAAGCTAAATGGAAAATAACTACCATCTTTATGATTAATGGTGCTATAGGTTGAGGGCTTTTATTCAAAATATTGATTTAATTGATTTACACCCTGAACTAAATAAGTAAGGAAATGAGAGAAGAGAAATAGCATGGACATTCAGAAATTACTGAATATAATGTAAAATTCTGAAAAATAAATTGCAAAGATACAGCAATAAAATAATTTTCTTGTTTAGAATACAGGATAGTCACATAAAATTTTATTTTTAAATTTTACAAAAAGTCTTGAATGTTAATGTTAAAACATAAAATGTAATTCATTTTTATTCATTTATTTATTTCCATCATTTAAAAAAAGAAATAGAAAAAATGATATTACCTATATAGCTTAATCTAGTTTTTCTGTTATTTGTATTTCATTCATTAGCATTTCATGCTGGAAATCTTACATTTCTTATTTACTTTTTGTGAAAGTCACTCAGTCGTGTCTGACTCTTTGTGACCCCATAGACTGTAGCCTGCCAGGTTCCTCTGTCCATGGAATTCTCCAGGCCAGAATACTGTAGTGTGTGCTGCTGCTGCTGCTGCTGCTGCTGCTGCTAAGCCACTTCAGTCATGTCCAACTCTGTGTGATCCCATACATGGCAGCCCACCAGCTCCCCCATCCCTGGGATTCTCCAGGCAAGAGTACTGGAGTGGGTTACTGGAGTATGTAGCCATTCTCTTTTCCAGGGGATCTCCCAACCCAGGGATCAAACCCAGGTCTCCTGCATTGCAGGCAGATTCTTTACTAGCTAAGCTACCAGGAATCTTTGATTTACATTTTAGGCAGTAATTATTGATATGCATTTTTCTTATGATATTTCAGAGCAAGGAAAAGTAAAGAATACTTATGAAAAGAGAGTGGATGCATTCTACAAATTCTGCTAGGAACTTTCACTTGTCTAACTTTATTTAAAGACAAATTCAAAATCAAAAAGAAAAATTACTGGCATACACAAAAATGGTACCTATAGTTTAATGTAAAATAAACTGTTATAATAGTAGAATGTTTATTAACACTTTAAGCTTTATATCTGATGATACATACCAGAACTGAACTGTAAAAGTATTCCCTTAACCACACTTTTCCTTTCATGTAATAGCCAATAAAAACAATGACAACAACAACAAAATAGCAAGTTTTGTAGCCACAGGGAATTCTGCTTTCTATGAAGCAACTATACTTATTGTCCTGACCTGCAGCCTGGAAGATTCCTTCAGGAAATATAAAATAGAATATCCCACTCAGGATTGGGATTGGATTCATTCTGTGCTCTGCATACTTGTATCCTGATCTTACTGCACCTGACCTTTTAGATTCTAGATCAATACTTGCTCCAACTTTCCATTTTAAGATACAAGAAGGTCAGAATTCCACAATGAATCCAGATTCTTTCCATCCCCAATTCTCATTCACGTGTTTTATTTATCTTATGGCTTTCTTCCCAACAGAATCACAAGCTCAATTTAGAAAGAGACTGTTTCTTTATCCAGATCATAGTAAGTATAATTTGTCGAGTACTTACCACATGGAAAATGAATTTCATGATTTTCTACACATACCACACACAAAAAAATCCCAAACATATGAAGTGTTTTTGTTTAGTTTCATTTTACAGTTTAAACATGGGTTTAAACTGCTTGGATCTACTTATATACAGATATTTTTCAATAATAAATATTACATGATCTGTTGTTGGCTGAATCCAAGGATGCTGAGGAATCTTGGATATGGAGGGCAAAGTATAAATTACAGGCAGATTAACCACTGCATTGTCCAAGGGTAAACTGTTTTACTTTCTTATTTTTATTGATAATGAAACTGAGTGAGTGCTAAGTCACATTAGTCATATCTGACTCTGTGCAACACTATGGATGGTAAACTGCCAAGCTCCTCTGATGGGATTCTCCAGGCAAGAATACTGGAGTGGGTTGCCATTTCCTCCAGGGAATATTCCCAACCCAGGAATCAAAATCACAGCTCTTAAGTCTCTTGCATTGGCAGGTGGGTTCTTTACCACTAGCGCCACCTGTGAAGTCAATGCTTCTTTTTCTTTTCTGAAAGAGGAGTGTGAAAAAAGCCTGAAACATGACTTTGTGCATATGAGTTGTGCAGAATCATATATTTACAAATAGGGTTTGAGTTTAGGCTATAGCTTTTCTTTTAAAATTTAAATGGGGCCTAAACTTAAAATTGATAAAAATGTAAATTTTCCTTCTATGAGAGCTGAGGAACCTTTTCATATGCATGGATGTAAAAATAGGCTGCTTCTAATTTGTATACAATGGTTTAAGTATGATATTTTGTGTTCATTGGTAACAACAATGAATACAAAATGAAAAGGAATTCATAACACTGTAATAAATTTTGGAGTAGATTTTAAAAGAGAAACTTTTTATGTTAACTTACATCCTTTTTCTCTCTTGGAGGAAAAAAAAAAAAAGTGTTAAATCAGATTTAGGAAGAGCCTATTACCCAGAAGATGATATGCTATTAGGACAGTAGTTCCTTTAATATTATAGCTAACTAGATTTTCCTATCAGCTATATACCAAAAGTTCATGTAATATAGTTGAATTAATTTAAATATCCCTATGCATTAAATTTCCTTTCTTATTAGCTGTTGTTGATGAAGTGTTCAAATGTTTTAACATGTAAGAACCAGCCACAGCTTCTTTCACAAAACACCTAGGATTTTTAAAAATCATTTTTATTCCTTTAGAAAAGAAAACAACAACAACAACAACAACAAAAATCCTTCCAGGTAATATCAAGAATGTTAAGGAATGGTCTTTAAAATTTTTCCTTGTCTCAAGATATCTGGGGACTCTAAGGGGTAGAAGTGATAGAAAAGTAAAAACTAATTTTATCTTTGCCATGAAGTTATATACTATCACGGCAACAGTACTCCAGAAATTCAAAAAGGCTGTTCTAAAGAATACCGAATGAGCCCCCTAGAAGGTATATGAAAAATAATTAATCTTTTTACTAATAAAATTAAACAAAGGTTACTATAATGTATGACATATTACAGGTTTAAGAATTCTGTTAGTAAGTTTTTAGAGGACTGTAATTATTATAGTCAATAATCAACTATAAAGATAATAAAAGAAAATTCTTAGTATTTCTCCTCAAAATTATAGTATGTGGAAGTGAGAAATGAATTAATGCAAATCCCCTTTGAATCAAACTTGAATCCAGTTCCCATATCATGAAGTATATTATGCCAGGTATCATGAGCTGAATGTTTATGTCCCCTTAAATTTACATGTTGAAGTTCCAACTTCAATATGATGGTATTAGGAGGTGGGGCTTTGGGAAGTGATTATGTCCTAAGGGTGGAGCACTCTTGAAGGAGATTAATGTCCTTAGAGACCCCAGAGAGTTCCCTTGCTCTTTCCATCACATGAGGACCCAAAAAGAAAAAGATCATTTATAAATCAGGAAGTGGGCTCTCATATGACACTAAACTTGCTGGTGTCTTAATATAGTACTTCCCAGTCTCCAGAACTATGAGTAGTATTACATGTCTATTGTCTTTAAGCCAACCAGCCTATTGTATTCTGTTACAGGAGCATATAGGTGAAAGTGAAAGTCACTCAGTCATGTCCAGCTCTTTGCAATCCCATGGAATTCTTGAGGCAAGAATAATGGAGTGGGTTGCCATTTCCTTCTCCAGGGGATCTTCCTGACCCAGTAATAAAACCCAGGTCTCCTGCATTGCAGGCAGATTCTTTATCATCTGAGCTGTGAGGGAAGCATGAACAGATCATAACATTATTTTGCCAGAGGTCAACACATATTTGGTCTTTCCCACCTGGGCTCCAAAATCACTGCAGATGGTGACTGCAGCCATGAAATTAAAAGACGCTTACTCCTTGGAAGGAAAGTTATGACCAACTTAGACAGTATATTGAAAAGCAGAGACATTACTTTGTCAACAAAGTTCTATCTAGTCAAGGCTACGGTTTTTCCAGTGGTCATTTATGGATGTGAGAGTTGGACTATAAAGAAAGCTGAGGGCAGAAAAATTGATGCTTTTGAACTGTGGTGTTAGAGAAGAATCTTGAGAGTCCCTTGGACTGCAAGGACATCCAACCAGTCCATCCTAAAGGAGATTAGTCCTGGGTGTTCATTGGAAGGACTTATGTTGAATCTGAAACTCCAATACTTTGGCCACCTCATGTGAAGAGCTGACTCATTGGAAAAGACCCTGATGCTGGGAAATATTGAGGGCAGGAGGAGAAGAGGCCGACAGAGGATGAGATGGTTGGATGGCATCACCGACTCAACAGACATGGGTTTGGGTGGACTCTAGGAGTTGGTGATGGACAGGGAGGCCTGGCGTGCTGCGGTTCATAGGGTCACAAAGAGTCGGACACAACTGAGCGACTGAACTGAACTGAACTGAACCAGAATAAATAATATAAGAATAAGAGCTTCTGTTTGTTTTATTCACTTCTGTATTCTAAGTATATGGAACACATGGCAACACTCAAAATATAGTTGTTGAAAGAATGCTGCTTTGCTTTCTACCTTTCTTTCTTTTGATTTCTTATTGGAGTGGGTATCCATTGCTTGAGCCAGTGTAGCCATCATTCACTATTCTGGGAACAGCATCCTGATTGTCATTACATCATCACGTCACCCCAAATCTTAGCCTGTGTGATTCACAAAGGTTGACATTGTTCCCACTCCCACCCTTGACAGGTTCCAGGTAGGAACACACTTAATTTGATAACTAGGTAGAGTCCATCACACTAAGCCAAATATATGCTTCAGATGGCATGTGACCCCTAGGTGACTCAGGTCAAGATAACTCAGGTGAAGAACTTTTACTGTGACTATTAAGGAAGACAAGCTTTTTACATTGAAGTTCTGAATGGAAGAACTGTAATACTGGTAATCCTAACCATATACACCATGGCAAGAAATTGTTTAAATGAAGTAAAAACAAAAGAAAACCAAGTCAAGAGATGGTAAGATATGTACTTTTGCATCAACTAAACTCTGGATTCTAGGCCTAAAGCCAGTTCTATCCTGTTATTTGGATGTTATGTGACCCAATAAATTTCACTTTTATAAATCTAGGAAGAGTCATAACAAATCCATACTCCAATTTTATGGATTAATTGTATGGACAATTAATACTATTGTATTAATTACTTAAGACTTTATACATGGAAGAAAAAAGAGCACCATGCTGATGTTAAGATTATATAACAGCCATGGGCAAGACCACCTGACTTGCCTCTTGAGAAACCTGTATGAAGGTCAGGAAGCAACAGTTAGAACTGGACATGGAACAACACACTGGTTCCAAATAGGAAAAGGAGTATGTCAAGCCTGCATATTGTCACCCTGCTTATTTAACTTCTATGCAGAGTACATCATGAGAAACGCTGGACTGGAAGAAACACAAGCTGGAAACAAGATTGCCGGGAGAAATATCAATAACCTCAGATATGCAGATGACACCACCCGTATGGCAGAAAGTGAAGAAGAACTAAAAAGCCTCTTGATGAAAGTGAAAGAGGAGAGTGAAAAAGTTGGCTTAAAGCTCAACATTCAGAAAACGAAGATCATGGCATCTGGTCCCATCACTTCATGACAAATAGATGGGGAAATAGTGGAAACAGTGTCAGACTTTATTTTTTTGGGCTCCAAAATCACTGCAGATGGTGATTGCAGCCATGAAATTAAAAGATGATTACTCCTTGGAAGGAAAGTTATCACCAACCTAGACAGTATATTGAAAAGCAGAGACATTACTTTGCCAACAAAGGTCCATCTAGTCAAGGCTATGGTTTTTCCAGTAGTCATGTATGGATGTGAGAGTTGGACTATAAAGAAAGCTGAGCACTGAAGAATTGATGCTTTTGAACTGCGGTGTTGGAGAAGACTCTTGAGAGTCCCTTGGACTGCACAGAGATCTAACCAGTCCATCCTAAAGGAGATGGCTGTTTACTGGAAGAACTGATGTTGAAGCTGAAACTCCAATACTTCGGCCACGGGATGCGAAGAGCTGACTCATTTGAAAAGACACTGATGCTGGGAAAGATTAAGGGCAGGAGGAGAAGGGGATGACCAAGGATGAGATGGTTAGATGGCATCACCAACTCAATGGACATGGGTTTGGGTAGACTCCAGCAGTTGGTGATAGATAGGGAGGCCTGGTGTGCTGTGATTCATGGGGTCACAAAGAGTCAGACACAACTGAGCAACTGAACAGAACTGAACTGATGGGCAGGAAATGGGGATAATCACAAGGTATACTCTAAGAAATGTCTAGCAGTGTTGTGTTCCCTTTTTAATTTACTCATATTAAATTTAAGAAGGAGAAAAAATAGCATTTATTTTTCTGTCAACAGCTCTAGATGGTATGTTTTACCTTGTGTGACTTGCCACTGGTGGCTTCAGCTGTGCTGAGTACAAAATTGAAGTAAGATAGTTAATCATTACTTTTTTCTGTCAATAGTATACAATGATAAGCATGGTTTAAAAACGAGAAAGAACAATCCAATCTCCACAGAAGGAGTTGCAATTTATTAAATCATACAGAAGCCTAAAATTTCTTGAGGAATCAACACATATGCCCTCATTTCACAGTTGAAGAAAGCTAAGGGTTTTGCCTAATGTCATATCACTGCCTTGTAGCAGAAGCAAAGACTAAAAGACAACAAACCACACTAGGATTGTACTTATCTTCATACTATAATTTCTTTTCAGAGACTTCCTTTTAAATCACAAATGTAAGAGTTTACAATATTTAGTTAGGCTTAGAATTCTATTCACATGTAGAAAACTGGTTCACAATTTCTACATATATGTATTATCATTTAGGCAGAATTTCATACTGTGCACTACTAAATAATAGTTCAATAAACAATGATTTTATTAGCATCTTCAAAATTCCAACATAAGCTTATACAAGAGTTAAGAAATAAACAGCTTCGTTTCTGGAGAATTAGTTATCTTTTAGATCAGTGGTCCATAATTTACGTAACACTACCTTAGTGTCCTGATAAATTTAATTTATGTTTTCTCACCAGTATGAACAGGTCTATGAATTACTTTAGTAATTGCCCAAGAGGATAGAAAGGCCAATGTAAAATATATTTACATATATTAAAAGATATAAAACTTTTAGTAAAGGAAACTCAAAATCTGAGACAAAATATTCTCTATATTACACTTTCAAAAAAAGGACAAATCATTTAAATTAAAATCTAATTTAAAATAAACAAATACTGTATGTTCAACCTAAGTTAGAAAAGAATTTGAAAAAATAGATACACGTATATAAATAACTGAAACACTTTGCTGTACACCTGAAACTGCCACAACAATGTTCATCAACTATACTCCAATATAAAATAAAAAGCTAAAATTAAAAAAATAAATAAGTAGATCTTAGCAAAATGAACTTTTCACATTTCAGTCTCATTTACCATGAACTCCAGTATTCTTAACTGGAGAATCCCATTGACAGAAGAGCCTAGTGGGCTAGTCTATGGAGCTGCAAAGAGTTGGACAACACAGAGATCAAATTTTTACTTTATTTTCCCACCATGAACAGAAAACTAAGATAGTTGGTTAAGATAAAATCTTAGGTATTTGAAAGCTTTCCCAAAATTGCACTCTGTTTTTCTTAATGGTTTCTCACTTCTATGTCAATCACAAAATTTATAGTCATACTAAATTAACTATAGTATTAGACAAAAAGTGCTTTGAAGTTCCTGGATGAAAAGTTCTGTTTTAATGCAACACATTATTAATTTCATAAATGCCAAAGAATTTAAAAGAGAAAGTCATTTTATGAGGAGAATAGATTTTGAAATTGATAAGAATAAGAAATTCTTACTATCAAGGGCACCTTAGTCTTATTTTTTAAGATCAGTTAGTCTCATAATTAAGACCCTTCCATATATCCCCAGTGGTGGGACAATGAGGTAAGTAATTTTGAGGGGAAGAAAATATGAAGAAACTCTTCTACTGCTCTTAATTAGTCACTCAGTCTTCTTTGTGGCAGCAGATCCAGAAGCACTTCTCTGCAGTGAGATAAAGCCTAATTGGAGGATTCATTCTGACCAGCTCATCATATGTCAATCATGAAATTTAGAGACACTGTCTATAATCCACTTACAGGGTGTCAGCTTATCTGAAAGTGTGTGCATATATTTTCATACCGTGAAGGAAATAATGTCAAGCTCTGTTTAGAAACTTCGTCAGCACATTCCAACAAAGCTAAAGGAGGAATTTGGTAGCTTAGACATAACTTTTTCATGGATTCTATGAAACAACATTCAGGGTCTTGTAGTGAAAAACTACTTGTCTGGAGTATCTGAATGTTTCATTGAATCAGAGGAAGCTCTGATTTGAAACTGCACTGCTGCTGCTGCTGCTGCTAAGTCACTTCATTCGTGTCCAACTGTGCGACCCCATAGACAGCAGCCCACCAGGCTCCTCTGTCCATGGGATTTTCCAGGCAAGAGTACTGGAGTGGGGTGCCATTGCCTTCTCCTGAAACTGCACACTGAACATTTATTTATCGATAGAGCCTATTTATCCTTAATGGATCTTGGCATTGAGGACCTGGAATCAACTAGGATATTCTGTGATAAGCATCCAGCAATAACAGAAAAATTAAACTAAGAGTGGTTCTTAGAAATGTATCTAATATAGTACCTGATTATTATAGCAACAAGTGAGAATTTTCATTGTCTCTGGAAGGAGGAAAAAGTGATATCTAAACTGAAGTGTAATATTTGCACATTCTCTCTGCTCTACTACATGGCCATTTCTCAAAGTTGAAAGTGTTATGAACAGAGTTCTCCAGTTTAATTTATGTGTGTGTGCGTATTAGCTGGGCAATTAGTTGCATTACATGTAACTGGTTAATGTCCATGCTCCTGTTGTTTCAGAAACTATGATTAGAACAAAAGTGTATATATAAATCCTCGTAACATACTGGTTACCAAATGTGGTCCACTGGAGAAGGGAATGGCAAACCACTTCAGTATTCTTGCCTTAAGAACCCCATGAACAGTATGAAAAGGCCAAAAGAAAGGAAAATGAAAGATGAACTCCCTAGGTCGGTAGGTGCCCAATATGCTACTGGAGATCAGTGGAGAACTAACTTCAGAAAAAATGAAAGGATGGAGCCAAAGCAAAAACAACATCCAGCTGTGGATGTGACTGGTGATAAAAGCAAGGTCCTATTCCATAAAGAGCAACATTACATAGGAACCTGGAATGTTAGGTCCATGAATCAAGGCAAATTGGAAGTGGTCAAACAGGAGATGGCAAGAGTGAACATCGACATTCTAGGAATCAGTGAAGTAAAATGGACTAAAATGGGTGAGTTTAATTCAGATGGCCATTATATCTTCTCCTGTGGGCAGGAATCCCTTAGAAGAAATGGAGTAGCCATCTTAGTCAACAAAAGAGACAAAAATGCAGTATTTGCATGCAATCTCATAAACAATAGAATGATCTCTGTTCGTTCTCAAGGCAAACCATTCAATATCAAGGTAATTCAAGTCTATGCCCTAGCCAGTAAAGTTGAAAAACCTGAAATTGAATGGTTATTTGAAGACCTACAAGAACTTCTAGAACTAACACCCAAAAAAGATATCCTTTTCATTATAGGGGACTAGAATGCAAAAAAGTAGGAAGTCAAGAAACACCTGGAGTAACAAGTAAATTTGGCATGGAATACAGAATGAAGCAGTTCAAAGGCTAACAGAGTTTTGCCAAAAGAACACACTGGTCATAGCAAACACCCTCTTCCAACAACATAAGAGAAGACTCTACACATGGACATTACCAGATGGTCAATACCAATATCAGATTGATTATATTCTTTGCAGCCAAAATGGAGAAGCTCTACACAGCAAAAACAAGACTGGGAGCTGGTTGTGGCTTAGATAATGAACTCCTTATTGCCAAATTCAGACTTAAATTGAAGAAAGTAGGGAAAACCACTGGACCATTCAGGTATAACCTAAATCAAATCCCTTACAATTATAATTAGAAGTGAGAAATAAGATTCAAGGGATTAGATCTGATAGACAGAGTGCCTGAAGAACTATGGACAGAGGTTCATGACACTGTACAGGAGGCAGTGATTGAGACCATTCCCCAAAAAAAGAAATTCAAGAAAGCAAAAGGGCTGTCTGAGGAGGCCTTAATAACAGCCGTGAAAAAAAGAAAAAAGCAAAGGTGAAAAGGAAAGTTATACCCATTTGAATGCAGAGTTCCAAAGAATACCAAGGAGAGATAGGAAAGTCTTACTCAGGGATCAGTACAAAGAAATAGAGGAAAACAACAGAATGGGAAAGACTAGAGATCTCCTCAAGAAAATTAGAGATACCAAGGGAACATTTCATGCAAAGATGGGCACAATAGAGGACAGAAATGGTATGGACCTAACAGAAGTAGAAGATATTAAGAAGAGGTGGTGAGAATATATAGAAGAATGATATAAAAAAAGATCTTTACAACCAGATAATCATGATGGTAGGATCACTCACCTAGAGCCAGACATCCTAGAACGCGAAGTCAAGTGGGCCTTATGAAGCATCACTATGAACAAAGCTAAGTGGAGGTGATGGAATTCCAGTTGAGCTACGTCAAATCCTAAAAGATGATGCTGTGAAAGTGATGAACTGAATATGCCAGCAAATTCAGAAAACTCAGCAGAGGCCACAGGACTGGAAAATGTCAGTTTTCATTCCAATTCCAAAGAAAGGCAATGCCCATGAATGCTCAAACTACTGTACAATTGCACTCATCTCACACACTAGCATAGTAATGCTTAAAATTCTCCAAGCCAGGCTTCAACAGTACATGAACAGTGAACTTTCAGATGTTCAAGCTAGTTTTAGGAAACGCAGAGGAACCAGAGATCAAATTGCCAACCACTTCTGGATCATCCAAAAAGCAAGAGAGTTCCAGAAAAACATCTATTTCTGCTTTATTGACTATGCCAAAGCCTTTGACTGTGTAGATCACAACAAACTATGGAAAATTCTGATAGGGATGGGAATACCAGACCACCTGACCTGCCTCTTGAAAAATCTGTATGCAGATCAGGAAGCAACAGTTAGAACTGGACATGGAACAACAGACTGGTTCCAAATAGGAAAAGGAGTACATCAAAGCTATATATTGTCACCCAGCTTATTTAACTTATATGCAGAATACATCATGAGAAACACTGGGCTGGAAGAAACAAAAGCTGGAATCAAGATTGTTGGGAAAAATATCAATAACTTCATATATGTAGATGACACGACCCTTAGGGAAGAAAGCGAAAAAGAACTAAAGAGCTCCTTGATGAAACTGAAAGAGGAGAGTGAAAAAGTTGGCTTAAAACTCAACATTCAGAAAACTAAAATCATGGCATCTGGTCCCATCACTTCATGGCAAATAGATGGGGAAACAGTGAAAACAGTGACAGACTTTATTTTGGGGGGCTCTAAAATCAGTGCAGATGTTGACTGCAGCCATGAAATTAAAAAACAATTGCTCCTTGGAAGAAAAGTTATGACCAACCTAGACAGCACGTTAAAAAGAAGAGACATTACTTGCCAACAAAGGTCCATCTAGTCAAAGCTATGGTTTTTCCAGTAGTCACGTATGGATGTGAGAGCTGGACTATAAAGAAAGCTGAGCACCGAAGAATTGATGCTTTTGAACTGTGGTATTGATGAAGAGTCTTGAGAATCCTTTAGAATGCAATGAGATCCAACCAGTCCATCCTAAAGGAAATCAGTCCTGAATATTCACTGGAAGGACTGATGCTGAAGCTGAAAATCCAATACTTTGGCCACGTTATGCGAAGAACTGACTCATTTAAAAAGACTTTGATGCTGGGAAAGATTGAATGCAGGAGGAGAAAGGGATGACAGAGGATGACATGGTTTGATGGCATCACTGACTCAATGGATATGAATTTGAGTAAACTCCAGGAGTTGGTGAAGGACAGGGAGGCCTGGCATGCTGCAGTCCATGGGTCACAGAGTCGGACATGACTGAGTGACTGAACTGACTGAACATACTCGTTTATACCACTTATTTGTTTCATTCAGACTCTGTAGGATGATTTTCTTTCTAATATGCATTTTCCAATGCCTACATTTGAACCAAAGTTTTGGTATATGGCAGATAATCTCAACCTGAGAATAATAGATATAGGGACCCTGGCAAGTGACTGGAAGACTTTTTTAAAGCTAGTGTTGGAAAGTAAGGTATTAAATAAATATAAGATTATATATATCAGTGGTATCAAATTATTACTAATGATCATCTTATGTATTAAGCACAGTACTAAGTTTGACAGCCTGTCTATCATTTAATTCTCATTAAAAACCATATAAGATAGACTCTACACTTCCTTTTTACAGATAAGGTAACTGAGGCTTACAGAGGATAAAAACCCTAGCTAAATGAATTTTTCAAAAGGCAGAATCAAGATTTCAACCCAGATCTTCTTGGATTTTAAACTCATCTTTTTCACTACAAAGTGCTACCTCAAACATAAGCAGCTTTCTAAGGCAAGTGTAACAGAAACTGCTTCTTTTAGGATTGTATTTAGAATATGAGATGTTAACATATAAGTTTATATTTAATTACATCTCATACATTATTTTCAAATGTTTTAAGAAAAAAAGCTATTTATTTGTTTGTTTCAATTTTCCTACAGAAAAAAAAAACAGGATTGATATGCATGAATTCTGAAAGGCTTATTTTATTTCAAACAAACCCTAAAACAACAAATATGCAAGTTGCATATTTTTCAGTTGTCAGTAACACTATTTTAAAGAACATTTCCATGGAGACCTCTTTAGAAGTATGAGTTTATCCTTTCCTGAATATTCACTAAGAATAGATTATTCATATGTTTAATTCTGGCATAAATGTATATGGGGGAGATTTATAGGCCTAGCTGATTCTTTCATTTTACAGACCAGTTCATTATTACACTTCAAATTTTGCTGCATAAAATTCTTATTCATATTGAAAACACACTCCTATTAAAAAGCTTTTGTTCAATAAGATTTTATTATAGCCGAGATGTGTACAGAATTGAAAAGTAAATTACTATCTTATACTTTTAAATGATTTGGTCCTCAGTTTGGATAGAACAGCTTTTGAAATATGACAGTTAATAAGAGCACTGCACTTCCATGTACTTTCATAATTCATAACAAAACAGGGTGGAAACACCTTGAAAACAAAAAACACACACCCAGGAGTGCTTAGACACTTTTCCTTGCATAGTTAAGCTCCATAGATTGATTGCTTTAATGGCCCTACTTTGTACCCCTTCCTGTACAGGCTATGTTTGCCATGTGATCTTTTAGTTCTGCTCGCTGAGAAGACACAGATCTCTTTCTGTCTTCTTAAATTTGGGCTCACATTGAATTTTGCTTTGACCACTCTATACTGATACCAAATGTGATGCAAGCAAGAGTCTTTAGAAAAGTGCTTACACATTCCTGCTCACTCTTGCCCAAAACATGCCCAGACTGGTCTCCTTCATGAAAAGAGATCTTGGATTGGAGCTAATTTGCCCGTTATGATCCCTGAGCCAGCTGATTCCTCTGACCTCTCTCCCTCCCCTCTGACATCTGCACCTAAGCAAACCCAGCCAAAATAAGCCAGGTTTGGACCAGACTGGCTGAACTCCATGGACTCGCAAGCTATATAAATGTTTATTTGCTATTTGCTGCTAAGTTTTAGTGGTTGTTTATAATGTCACATTACTGCAGTTCAGTTCAGTTCAGTCTCTCAGTCATGTCCAACTCTGCGACCTCATGAATCGCAGCACGCCAGGCCTCCCTGTCCATCACCAACTCCCGGAGTTTACCCAAACTCATGTCCATTGAGTTGGTGATGCCATCCAGCCAACTCATCCTCTGTCGTCCCCTTCTCATCCTGCCCTCAATCCCTCCCAGCATCAGTCTTTTCCAATGAATCAACTCTTCACATGAGGTGGCCAAAGTACTGGAGTTTCAGCTTTAGCATCAGTCCTTCCAATGAACACCCAGGACAGATCTCCTTCAGAATGGACTGGTTGGATCTCCTTGCAGTCCAAGGGACTCCCAAGAGTCTTCTCCAACACCACAGTTCAAAAGCATCATTTCTTCGGTGCTCAACTTTCTTCACAGTCCAACTCTCACATCCATATATGACCACTGGAAAAACCATAGCCTTGATTAGACAGACCTTTGTTGGCAAAGTAATGTCTCTGCTTTTGAATATGCTATCTAGGTTGGTCATAACTTTCCTTCTAAGGAGTAAGCGTCTTTTAATTTCATGGCTACAGTCACCATCTGCAGTGATTTTGGAGCCAAAAAAAAAAAAAAAAAAGTCTGACACTGTTTCTACTGTTTCCCCATCTATTTGCCATGAAGTGATGGGACCAGATGCCATGATCTTCGTTTTCTGAATGTTGAGCTTTAAGCCAACTTTTTCACTTTCCTCTTTCACTTTCATCAAGAGGCTTTTTAGCTCCTCTTCACTTTCTGCCACAAGGGTGATGTCATCTGCATATCTGAGGTTATTGATATTTCTCCTGGCAATCTGGATTCCAGCTTGTGTTTCTTCCAGCCCAGCGTTTCTCATGATGTATTCTGCATATAAGTTAAATAAGCAGGGTGACAATATGCAGGCTTGACATACTCCTTTTCCTATTTGGAACCAGTGTGTTGTTCCATGTCTAGTTCTAACTGTTGTTTCCTGACCTGCATACAGATTGCTCAAGAGGCAGGTCAGGGGTATTCCCATCTCTTTCAGAATTTTCCACAGTTTATTGTGATCCACATAGTCAAAGGCTTTGGCATAGTCAAGAAAGCAGAAATAGATGTTTTTCTGGAACTCTCTTGCTTTTTCCATGATCCAGCAGATGTTGGCAATTTGATCTCTGGTTCCTCTGCCTTTTCTAAAACCAGGTTGAACATCTGGAAGTTCACAGTTCACATATTGCTGAAGCCTGGCTTGGAGAATTTTGAGCATTGCCTTATTAGCATGTGAGATGAGTACAATTGTGTGGCAGTCTGAGCATTCTTTGGCACTGCCTTTCTTTAGGATTGGGATTACTACAGATATATCTAAATTATATATTCTGTCTCTTCTCCTTTTTCCATCTTTCTAAGAGTATAAGTGGGGATCTGCAATTAAGAAATAAAGTGAAAGCAAAGTCGTTCAGTCGTGTCCGACTCTTTCTGACCTCTTGGACTATAGCTTACCACGTTCCTCTGTCCATGGGATTTTCCAGGCAAGAATAGTGGAATCGGTTGCCATTTCCTACTCCAGCGGATCTTGTCGACCCAGGGATCAAACCCGGGTCTCCCACACTGTAGGCATACACTTTACCATCTGAGCCACCAGGGAAGTCAATTAAGAAATAAGTTCATCTTAATAAAGTACATTATATACTTCTTAATTAGGAAACAGCCCATGAGCACATTTCTACATTCAGGTTTCTATTAAATTATCATTTACTGAACATTTACTATGTTTCTGGCACTGTGCTAAGAACTCCAAATATAAATAAATAGTTCAAAAGATATATCTGGAACTGTTAGAGCAACAAAATAAGCAAAGTAGTAAAGAAATATGATTGAAAGCATAAAATAAATATACATGAGCATATATGGATATAAATGATTAGAACACATAAATGTCCCATGCAGAATGTGTGTGTGTGTGTGTGTGCATGCACGCGTGCTCAGTTGTGTCTTACTCTTTGCAACCCTATGGACTGCAGCCCACCAGGCCCCTTGTCCGTGGAATTTTCCAGGCAAGAATTCGGGAGGGGACTGCCATTTCCTAGTCCTGGGGATCTTCCTGACCCAGGGATGGAACCAGTGTTTCCTGAGTCTCCTCATTGGCAGGCAGATTCTTTACCATTGAGCCACCTGAGAAGCTTATGTAGGATAATTCTGAGTAATTTAGCTAGGTACTTCACACTTAAGGAGGCAGGGAATAAATAACCTGTCCTTAAGTAAGGGCTGCACATAGTGACTTCTTTCCAAAATGCATGGTATAGAAAGAGGGAAAGAGAGTAACTTCACTGGGCAAAAACCTAACAAACACCAACTCAGCCAGGTGTTCGAGGTTAACAACAGCAGCTGTTAATCATGTTGATAGTATGAATCTCTGATATGATGGGATGAAAATTGCATTTTGCCTCTGTGGTTTTCCTTCTCAAAACCTAATATTTCAATTCCAGAATTATCACAAGAAAAACAACAGATGAATCCCAATAAGGAATATTCTACTAAATAACTGACCAGTACTCCTCAAAACTGTCAAGATGAATAAAAAGGGGGGTAGGGTGGGATTTGAGCAACTCTCATAGTAAAGACCCTAAAGAGGCATGATGACTGAATGAAGAGGGGTGTTCTAATGATATTAGGCAAAAACTTAGAAATTCTGAATAAAGTATGAATTATAATTAATAATTATTTATTATTATTCATTCATTAATTGTGACAAATGTACCATACTGTTGTAAGATGTTGAGAATAGGGAAAACTGAGTATGGAGTATATGGAAATTCTGTGCTATTTTCACAACTTTTCTATAAATCCAAAACAGTCTGAAATTAAATTTTTATTAAAAATATAGTGTCCCTGAAAATATGCAACAATTAGTATGTGTTTTTAAAAAAATGAATCATTCACTGCTCTACTACACAGATGGAAGATTTTGATTGATTATATACAACATTTTGTTTATGTATTATTGAGTTGTTTGCTTTCTCTTTCATTACCTGGTAAGATGCTCTTGAAATTTCAGACATAGTTTTTCTAAAAAATCTGAAAAATTATAATTTCCCAAACAGTGTTATAAAGAAGTAAATTTTAACAGATTGCTAATTTAATATAAATCACTAGTAAACAAACAGTATCTCATTCTGAATTTTGTAGGTTAAAGTAATTTTAATTTTAAAATGAATTTAAATGAATATATCTCACACTATTTTAACATAATTTTGAAAGTAAAATGTAAATTGAATAATCACTTAGTTTTCACTATCATTTTTAAAAATTATGGTCAAATATCACTTCTTGTCACAGTTTTTCTGGAGAAGATTAATGGTAAGATCACAGAGATACCAGCTGTTTAAATATTCTTTTTATTTACAAAGCTAGCTTAATAAATAACCAGTCTGCTTAGCAACTATTACCTTTTTTTCAGCTGCAAAACTTTCATGAAGGTCCCCTACATATACGGAACATTATTATTTTTTAACACTAGTTTATTATCCTTAATAACTTAGTGGTATGAGACAAATGGTCATTGAAGTGACAGAAATAACCACTAGCTCATACATTTGGTGGCTTTAAAGAAATGAAAGCTATCCATTGAGCTTTGGTAAGCAGGTCTAAAAGATAAAGGAAGCAGGTGTAGAAGACATTTAATAAAACATGCCTCTCATTTTTATTCCTTTTCTGTTTGGTTTCTGGGGAATCTCTGTTTGACAGTGAACTGCAGTATATTTGCTTCAGGCAGATACTTCTGTTCTTTCTGTCTACTGACGTGGCAACCAAGAGAAGGATAATGGAAGAATAGTTGACACCTAATATTGTCTTAAAGAGCAAAATAGACTTTTTGCAGATAGGATTACAGTGTGAAACAATTTAAGATGTTGGGTTTTGTTTTTGTGTGTATGTGTGCGTGTGTGTTTTCCAGCCGTGCTGTATGGGGGATCTTAGTTCTCTGACCAGGAATCAAATCCATGCCCCCTTCAGTGGAAGCATGAAGTCTTGACCACTGGACTACCAGGGAAGTCCAGGACATTGCTTTAGTATTTACTATCTGAAGTTGGCCATAAAATGGAAGCATAGATTCCAAAGGTTAGAAGGCAGTCATGTTATGCTTGATTTTTTTTTTTAATCTGGAAGGAAGAATATTAACATAAATTCACTAAAAGTGTTTTGCTCTGTCCAATGTGAAGATTATATTGAGTATAAATGGACAAATTTAAATCACTAGGTCATAAAGATTAAAGATTTGTTCTTCCTTTCTTAAGGACCTGGTTACATCAATTCCCTTCTGGAGACCAACTCCAGCACACTGTGGGACCAGTTTGTTTTTTTGCATGCCCTCACAAACACACGTTTCAGTTTTAATAAATGTTTTTGGTTAATGGTTTTAGATACTAATAGTATTAATCCACCTTTGCTTTGTATAATGGTCCATACAACTACCATGTCTCCACAGGAGATACAAATAGTAGAATTATTAAAAGATATATAAATGCAGTGTTCCATGAATTACCTTTTAAAAGTAGAAATTCTGAATATTTATTAGAAGACTGTAATATCTACTATTGCACTTTGCTCAATATCTCATCCTTCTTTAATGAGATTAGCAGAAATGTTATATATAATAAATGTATATATATGCATAAAAATGTTTGTATATACATTACTAGTATTTATAGTACTGCATTATATATAGTATCCTAAAAATGTGTATGGAGTACTCAACTAATCTCTCAACTAAACTCAACTCAGAAATTTTATATATAATAAATTTATATATATATAAATGTTATACATAATTAATTTATATATATATACATAAAAATGTTTGCATATATATTACTAGTATTTATAGTACATGCATCATATGTAGTATTCTAAAAATATATATAGAGTACTCAACTAATCTCTTCCAGTACCAGAAAACATGACTATCACAGAAGATAGTCATAGTTGCAGAGAAGAACCATTAGAATTTTTTTCAAATTAAAAAAAAGTGGCTTATAAGGGTGAAAAATTAAGAGGTAAAAAAATACTCTGATGTCCCTGGATTTTTTTTTTTAGATTTTATTATTTCCAGGTTCATTAAACCTTAAGAGGAATATTGTGTCAAAAGGGCCTTTTAGCCCTGGCAAACATTTAGATCAAGAAACTTAAGCATCTAATTCTAAGGTCATCTGATAATATTTATGCAGTCATGGGAGTTTACCAAGGATATGAGTAGTGTGATTCTAAGAGCGCACAGCAACTCATGGTCTTTCTAGGCATTCTAATATTCAGTCCAGGTGCTTCAAGGTTATAAATCAAGGATTTTAAAATGTTTTTCTTTCTTTTTCAAAACTGTTTTGTGTAGGGGCTAGAGGGATAAATATATATCTTACCTCAATCTAACCTTTGATTTGCCTATCATTTTAATAAATATTATAAATTGTGTCTAATTCTAAAATTAGACATGTCTGGATGAGCACGTCTGGATGCTCATCCGTGCTCAAGATGGATGAGCATTTCTGCTCATGTCTAGAAACGTCCTTTGCATACAATTTGTAAACAATTTCCAATGGAAAGAACTGTGCACATAGTAGTTAAATTTCTAGAACAGCTGAGAGAAGCAAAATAACAGGTGATGAAGAGTCGGCAAGGAGAAATCAAGGAAAGAGTTAAAAAGTACACATGGGTTAGGTTACACTGAACCAAAATGATGTCCAGTTTAATCTAAGAATCTAGTCAATTCTATGTACTCTCTCCATACAAACCCTCAAAAACACTCCAAACTTTGCTAAAGAACATTGTGAAGCTCATTTAAGGACTCCCTTCCAGAAGCTCAGGTGTTAGAGTCCTTGCTTTAAGTAAAGTGTCAGACAAGGCAGGGAAATAGATGAAGAATGGTAGATACTGAAGGAGACTACAGTCTTACTGTCTCCAGGTTCATTCTTTCCTTCACCACTCAAAGGCAATCTTCAGCCTATGATGATGAAACAGTGTGAACAGAGGGCAAGAAGTAGCAGCAAGGGAAGTTTTAAGGCAATCTAAATTAGAGTTTGCCCTTCTACCCACATCCCACCTTTTTTTTCTCTCTGCCTCTCAGTTCTTCCTCTCCCTTCTCCTCTATCTCTTTATTACAGATGAAAGAAAGACACAATTGTGTCAGGGGCAGCCACAGTTTACCGGAAAATGAAGAGCATAGCCATTAGGAGTCTTCTGCTAAGAACGAGAACGATAACCTTGGCCAGCCATTACATTTCCCCAGTTATCCTGGCTGCCCTCTCCCCACTTCCCTCCTGTGTCTGCTTTCCCTCCATTTCCCTACTGTGCAAGGAACTACTAAGAACTAGAGATAGTTCTTTGGAAAGGATGGGCAGTGGTGAAGGAAAGAAAATGATTTCCTTTATTTCTCCTTCCTTTCCCACTCCTAAAGATTTCTTCAAAGCCAGACAATTCCCACTGGCACTGAGGAAGGCAGCAGAATCTCTGTGTCTCTCCAGAAGGACTGACTGTTCAACAGTAAGAGAACTATCTTAATCATTGAACCATTGTATATAAATACAAAACTACCCATATTGTTAAATTATGCTTATTTTTGATCAATAATGGAAACATTAAAAAAATGCATTTACAAAAGTCTAGGTATTCATTTTTGCTGTTAATTCTAGTCATATTTATAATATCCAGGGAGTAATATGTTGTATGCTAATTCACATTTTGCATTTGAAGCAAATAGTAATTCTGCATTGTCCAGACCTTTAGGCTTCCCAGATGGCTCAATGGTAAAGTCTGCCTGCCAATACAGGAGATGCAGGAGATCTCTAGAGTAGGAAATGGCAACCCACTCTAGTATTCTTACCTGGGAAATCCCACTGACAGAGGAGCCTGGTGGGCTACAGTCCCTGGGGGTCACAGAGAGTTGGGCACAACTGAATGACTAAACAGCAGCTGCAGACCTCCTTTAACATATCCAAGGTCAGTTATATCCCCAAGGAAATTCCTTCACAAAAGTAGATAATGCTATACACTCGAATTTTTTGGCCAGCTGTTATATTCTTTCCTCCATTTTCTGCTAATCTTAAAAGTAACCAAAAAGATAAAAACAATCATCACTGTCCCAGTAGAGATGTCAGGGGATTGATTCTAAGTCTTCCTAAATTCTAGGTAGGCTTATGAACTTTATGGTATTTTGCCAAATGAGATCCAAAGTCTAATTCAGAAGAATCCTCATTGCTTAAGCAGTTAATAAACTGTATAACTGGAAAGCAACTGAAACTTTTTCTTCATGTCAGAATATTGAGGGGTTGTTTTTAAAAACCCTTTTAAGTATATTTTATTTCTAACATAATATTGAAATAACTTAGGGGCCAAGAACCTTCAAAATAGAATAAATATAAAAAGATTATTATTTTTATTTGACACCAACTATAATTTAATTCAACCTGCTAGTTTATCAGCTCGAAAACTAAAGCCTATATAACTTAAATGATTTACCCAAAGTCACTCACCAAGTTAAAAGTCACTATATATAGATCAAAAAATACCCAAACTTTCACTCAAATTAAGTTTCTAGTTTATAACCCTAAAATGAGGAATAAGTATATAACCTAAAATGAGCAAGACAGCACCTACAAAAATAGCAAAGTAGAGTTTAGTTTTGCTATGATCTGAAGGCCAGCATTCCCTTCTACTCAAAGCATAGGTCCCCTATCAAAGTAAATCATTGAAATCTTCCAAGGATCTCATTTTGAAAGAGAGACTTCTACTTTTCTAAGAAATAAACAAATCAGCAACCTCAGAGCAACTAGGTAAAATCTGCTGCTCATGTTCTGACAGAGTATTTTGCCATTCCAATAATCATGTGATGGATACTCCAATTCTCCAGACTCTGCCCCCACTTTACTGTAAAAAGTATCAAACTACGCCAGCAAAAACTGCCTATTAGTTGTAGTATTAATCTTTTTACTATGTACATACCAGCGGCTATTTAATCTATGCCTAGTTATTATAAGGTACTGAATGGTACATTTAAAACATAAGCTTACAGCTAATCAGAAGCTAATTAAAAACTTTACACTATAATTTTCTCTGCTTGCTTTCATCTGTAGTTTTACAGGCATAATTATGTGATTTTTATAGTGTAATCTATTTGATTTTTACAGTGTAATACATTTAATCTTTATGATAAATTATTCTTTAAATCATTTCTGGAGAACAAAAATCAGTTTCCTAAACTCAAAAAGTGCTCAGCTGAGCTCTAAAAGAACAATATTCCTCTAATAGAAGCTCCTCCTCTGACAATTTGAGAGGGTCTCCTTTGGATGAAGAGAAAATTCCTCAAGCCTAACTAGATATTATATAGATACACAGAATAAAAAGTAAAGCAAATGGAACCATTGTGTCACCAAGCATATAGCACAAGGTGAACTCAAGTAAGAAAGTAATCTTTTCAGAAAGACTAGCCCTTAGACTGAAAGAATTACAGAAGTACTTAATAATTATGAAGCACAGAACATGACTACAAACATTCAGAATTTTAGCACTTATTCTTCTATTTATGGTTGTAATAACTTGCATCTTTGAGCTCCATCCTCCCTATCTCTAGAATGAAACTCAAAATAGCTGAACATGCTGCCACCCACAAGCTGGAGGCCAGAGTTCAAGTTCTAGTTCTTCCACTTACTTCAGGGTACTTAGTGCAATGGCAGGTACATAGCAGGTGCTCAGTTTTTTGGATATGTCTAAAGGTGACGAAAAACAGCAGGCTTCTTTGGGAAAGGACAAGATTAGCAAGAGAAGTAAGGATGACCTCATCGGAATATTGAAGTGGAGCCCTAGCCACACTAAAATGACATCAAAACAATGAAATCATGTTAGAACACTATAGCTATTTCAAAGAAACAAATCTTTGTTGATAGGTGAAGAAGAGGAAAAAGAACTTACTCTCTAACCTGTGAATCTGGCTTCATTCACTTAGCAGGTGTGTTCAGTCATATCCAACTCTTTGCAACTCCATGGATTATCTGTAGCCTGCCAGGCTCCCCTGTGCATGAAATTTTCCAGGCAAGCATACTGGAGTGGGTCGCCATTTCCTTCTCCAAGGGATCTTCCCAACCCAGGGATTAAACCCACATCTCCTATATTGCAGGTGGATTCTTTACCACTGAACCACCAGGGAAGCCTAGAATACTGCAGTGGGTTGCCATGCCCTCCTCCAAAAGATCTTCCTAACCCAGGAGTCAAATTCGTGACTCCTGCATCCGCTGCATTGGCAGGTGGATTCTTAACCACAGAGCCACCTGGTAAGCCCAAACTGGCCTTACAATTATTTAATATTATCTACCCTAAATTCTAAGATAAGCAAAGTTAATTCTTCAGTATAATACCATAAAAGTTCTCATTTTTATACCAACATATTTTTGCCCTCTCATTCTCAGCATAGTAAAAATAACATGATTTTTGGAATCAAAAAATTCTAAGTTTTAATATGAATTCTGACATTTAACTAGATGTATAATTTAGGATAGCATGGCTCCTTATAAATTTGGACTAAGTACTTAATAAGCTTTTTTGTGAAGATTGAATGAGATAATAATAATGAATAATGGACATAATTTATTGAGAGCATACTGTGGCTAATACCCAATTCAATACCATTATACATGTATTTAAACACCAAGTTTATTACCAGTATTTAAACATGTATATATTTACATGTATGTAAAATGTATTTACATGTTTTACATATATTTAAATACTACCCTTATGGTGGAAAGTGCAGAAGAACTAAAAAGCTTCTTGATGAAAGTGAAAGAGGAGAGTGAAAAAGTTGGCTTAAAACTCAACATTCAGAAAACTAAGATCATGGGATCCGGTCCCATCACTTCATGGAAAATAAGTGGGGAAACAATGGAAACAGTGAGTCTTTGTTTTTTTTTAAAGTGAGAGACTTTATTTTGGGGGGCTCCAAAATCACTGCAGATGGTGACTGCAGCCATGAAATTAAAAGACGCTTGCTCTTTGGAAGAAAAGCTATGACCAACCTAGACAGCATATTAAAAAGCAGAAACATTACTTGGCCAACAGAGGTCTATCTAGTCAAGGCTATGGTTTTTCCAGTGGTCATTTATGGATGTGAGAGTTGGACTATAAAGAAAGCTGAGTGCAGAAGAATTGATGCTTTTGAACTGTGGTGTTGGAGAAGACTCTTGAGAGTCCCTTGGACTGCATGGAGACCCTACCAGTCCGTCCTAAAGGAGATCAGTCTTGGGTGTTCTTTGGAAGGACTGATGCTGAAGCTGAAACTCCAATACTTTGGCTACCTGATGTGAAGAACTGACTCATTTGAAAAGACCCTGATGCTGGGAAAGATTGAAGCCAGGAGGAGAAGAGGATGGCAGAGGATGAGATGATTTGATGGTATCACTGACTCAATGGACATGAGTTTGAACAAGCTCTGGGAGTTGGTGATGGACAGGAAGGCCTGGCGTGCTGCAGTTCATGGGGTCACAAAGAGTTGGACACAACTCAGTGACTGAACTGACTGACATGTATTTATATACTTGATACTTGCAATAACCCTATGAAGTAAGATAAAATATCATTTCTCATACATGAGGAAGTTGAGGCATGGAAAACTAAAGCAATTTTCTAGTAAAGATGTGTGGTTTCTGAGCTGGCACTGTTAACTTCTAAAAATCATATGTATCTGGAGTAGTAGTGTTCCTGGTATATGCACTGAAAATGTTACTAAATGAACAATCTGAAATTTTAATAAGAAATCATTTATTTAAAAAAATACCAGGCATATTTTCCCCAAACTATTCAAATACAGGTAGCTTATCTGACACAAGATAAAACAGTTGCCATGAATCAAAGTTACTGTATATATAATTAGACTCTTATAAGCTCTATTTTCCCTCTATAAAAAGTGTATGAACTCTTAACTATAGGATCAAGATTTATTAATGTGTGGATTTCTTTAGACTTAAATACTAAGGGACCTTTTCTTTATATTAAATTAAAACAGCATTAATTTGTAGAATAAAATGACATGAGTGTATATAATTTTCTAGTAAAATCTGTGAAAATAGTGTTACCAACTAAAGTAATTTGGTTACTGCAATAATACAAATTTTAGTCATTAGAGAAACAAACATGGTCCTGACAAAGAATTAGAATTAGCACAGAACTTGACGCGTGCTCCTTGGAAGACAATCTATGACAAACCTAGACAGTGTACTAAAAAGCAGAGATGTTACTTTGCTGAGAAATGTCCACATAGTTAGTTAAAGCTATGGTTTCTCCAGTAGTCATGTACAGATGTGAGAGCTGGACAGTAAAAAAGGCTGAGTGCTGAAGAACTGATGCCTTCAAACTGTAGTACTGGAGAAGATTCTTAAGAGTCCCTTGGACAGCCAGGAGATCCAACCAGTCAATCTGAAAGGAAATCAACCCTGAATATTCATTGGAAGGACTGAAGCTGAAGCTGAAGCTTCATTACTTTGGCTACCTGTTGCAAAGAGCTGACTCATTGGAAAAGATCCTGATGCTGGGAAAGAATGAGGCAGGAGAAGAAGGGGATGACAGAGGATGAGATGGTTGGATGGCATCACCAACTCAATGGAAATGAATTTGAAAAAATTCTGGGAAATAATGCAATTTGATTAGCTTCTTATGGTAAAAGTTTATTAAAAATAGAACATGTGGTCATTGAGATTTTATATTTTCAATGTTACATTCAACACAGAATTTTCATGGTCCACAAAAGAAACATAGCACAGATATTACTCTATTTTTTTCTATCAGTTCCACAGTGTTTTCCTCCTATCATAGGTTCTTGTCTTATATTTAATTCAGTCAGCTAGAATGTTAGTGGTGATTAGTAACTGTGACCAGTGCCATTTCCTTACTCTCTCTGAAGCTATTTCTTCCTCTTTGAAATAAAGCTAACAACTCTTATCTCAGAAGGTTATTGCTACTTACTCCTTGGAAGAAAAGTTATGACCAACCTAGATAGTATATTCAAAAGCAGAGACATTTACTTTGCCAACTAAGGTCCGTCCAGTGGAAAAACCAGCTAAGGTTTTTCCAGTGGTCACGTATGGATGTGAGAGTTGGACTGTGAAGAAGGCTGAGTGCCGAAGAATTGATGCTTTTGAACTGTGGTGTTGGAGAAGACTCTGGAGAGTCCCTTGGACTGCAAGGAGATCCAACCAGTCCATTCTGAAGGAGATCAGCCCTGGGATTTCTTTGGAAGGAATGATGCTGAAGCTGAAATTCTAGTACTCTGGCCACCTCATGTGAAGAGTTGACTCATTGGAAAAGACTCTGATGCTGGGAGGGATTGGGGGCAGGAGGAGAAGGGGACGACAGAGGACGAGATGGCTGGATGGCATCACTGACTCGATAGATGTGAGTCTGAGTGAACTCCGGGAGTTGGTGATGGACGGGGGGGCCTGGTGTTCTGCGATTCATGGGGTCGCAAAGAGTCAGACATGACTGAGAGACTGAAATGAACTGAACTGAACTGAACTGAACTGAACTGAAGGGAGATAGTATAAGTAAAACACATCATATCTAAAATATGTTTTAAATAGACTCTGAGGATTATAAACAAATGTTTACTAAATTATTTGCCCACAGGTTGTCAATCCTGAAAAAAATTGCTCTAAAGTTACTACTAATTTATCATTCATTTCATGCCTTAAAATGCAACCAAATTGTGTTGCATTTAACCCTGAATCTTTTAACTCATACTCCCACAGAGATGACAAATCTCTGTCCTTTTGCCTTCCTTTCTTCTCCACAGACATCTTCCACACCTCCACCAAAATATATTGCTCCCTCATTTACGTTCCCATAGCAATATCTCCAATATTGTCCCCATCCTAGTGCATTATAGCTAGCTGTGAATATGTGTGTCATTTTGACTGCACTGAGTACATCCAGAGAGAGAACCTGACACCTTCTGGAAAGCCATCACTGAACTGAATGACTCAGGAACGGCATTAAGAAGTAAATGCTGATGGTAACGATAATCCTGTATGCGAGACAGCAAGAGACACAGATGTATAGAACAGTCTTTTGGACTCTGCGGGAGAGGGAGAGGGTGGGATGAGTTGGGAGAACGGCATTGAAACATGTATAATATCATATATGAAACAAATCGCCAGTCCAGGTTCCATGCATGATACTGGATGCTTGGGGCTGGTGCACTGGGACGACCCAGAGGGATGGTACGGGGAGGGAAGTGGGAGGGGGCGTTCAGGATGGGGAACACGTATACACCATGGCAGATTCATGTTGATATATGGCAAAACCAACACAATATTATAAAGTAATTAGCCTCCAATTAAAATAAATAAATTTAAATTTAAAAAAGAAATAAATGCTCTATAAGCTGAGGAAGATAATACTAAAAATTATTATTTGATGGGAAACAATTTTCAAAATTCAAATATATAATTCCAAATGTTCTTGTCTACTAAATCAGTTCAGCTCCCTGAGAGTTCAGTCTGTGGTTAGTTGATTCTGGCTGAAGTTTAGATGCAATATTTCCTCAAAGCTAACATTCTTGGAACCAGAGTTTGATTCTCTTATAGTAGATAGCAACATGTGGAACCTGTCCTTGAATTTTGCTAAGTTAAACAGTCTTTTCAATGTTCTTTGATATAGAACTCTGAGAATATAATAAAGGGCATTACATATCTAGGCATTAAACACTTTGGGAGCAACTTTTTAAAAAGAAAGCCAAGTTTTGTCTGTTTCTGCATGTGTTCTATACATGGCAAGTTGGAAAGAAGAAAGCAGCTCCTTCTGGAGCAATAAAAGAGCAGGTTTCTCATTTTTCACATCTGGGATACTCAGGTATCTTCATTCCTTGTAACTGTTTACTAGTCTGTGTGCTACTTGTGGAATGAAGGAACTTCAGGAACTCTTTAGTGAGCACAATCCTGAATCAGTTCCTATCCAGTTCTTCCTAAAGGACAATTCAGATGTCTGGTATTTGAGAGGGGCTTCCACAGAGATGTGCGAACATTCACTTTCTATTGGCTTTTTAAACTTTCTATTATACTGGTTTTTGTCTTTTCAGAGCGAAAGGCCTTTTTGAGAAACCAAGAAAAGCAATGAAAATTCTCTTCAGAAGAATGCAAGTGAGCAGATACTACAATCTGTCTGTGAAATCCACATTAAGAATCCCTGTATTCATGTTGAGTCATATCACCAAAACAGCATGTATGCATCATATCAGTTTGGGTATCCACAAACATGACAAATTGAGTTATATGTCAATGAATTGTTCTAAATTTTTATTGTTGAGAACCAATATAAATGCAATCACTTGAAGATCATGTATATATGAAGAAGAAGAAAGGAAAAGAGGAAGGAGAACATCCAACAGTGACTCTATGAAGCGAGGTAACTCAGTTGTCTACAGGAAAATTAAATTTTTTTTAAGTATTTAGTATTTGCTAATCTCTCCCTTTAAAATATGAAAAATATTTATGATTCTTTAAAAATTCCAAAAAAAGGTTTATATTTGATCTTATATATATATATATACATATACAAGTCCCATCCATCTTCCACATACATATCCAGATGGCTAAAACAGAAACCTATAGATGTGCCAGGCACACAGTAGGCACACAGCAAATGGTCATTTTGGGAAATGAAGCTCAATTCTTTTAAAAAATTTTTAATTTGAGTACAGTTGTTTTACAAAGATGTGTTAGTTTCAACTGTACAATGAAGTGAATCAGCTATATGTTTACAAGTATCCCCTCCCTCTTGGACCTCTTTCCCTCCCTCCATCCCACCCATCTAGGTCACTACAGAGCGCAACGCTGAGCTCCCTGTGCTATACATCAGGTTTCTCACCAGCTGTCTGTTTTACACATGGCAGTGCACATAGTTCAGTCCCAAACTCTAATTCATCCCTCTATTGTCTATGTCTTTATTCCTGATGCAGATCAAAACTACTATGAGGTATCACCTCATACCAGTCAGAATGGCCATCATCAAAACAACAACAACAACAACAGCAAATGCTGGAGAGGGTGTGGAGAAAAGAGAATCTTCTTGCACTGTTGATGGGAATATAAACTGGTAGAGCCACTGAAGAGAACAGTATGGAGGTTCCTTAAAAAACTGAAAATAGGAAGGTTGATTCCTCCAGCTCCATTCCTTTCTCAAGTCTGCTTTGGCAATTCGGGGTCTTTGTGTTTCCACATGAACTGTGAAATTTTTTGTCCTAGTTCTGTGAAAAATGCCATTGGTAATTTGATAGGGATCACATTGACTCTGTAAATTGTATTTGGTCATATAGTCATTTTCACAATATTGATTCTTCCTACCCAGGAACAAGGAATACCTCTCCATTTGTTTATGTCATCTTTGATTTCTTTCATTAGCGTCTTGTAATTTTCTGTGTACAGTTCATCTCCTTAGGTAAGTTTATTCCTAGATAATTAACTCTTTTTGTTGCAATGGTGAATGGGATTGATTCCTTAATTTTTCTTTCTGATTTTTCATTGTTAGTATATAGAAATGCAAGTGATTTATGTGCAATGATTTTGTATCCTGCAACTTTGCTAAATTCACTGATTAGCTCTAGTAATTTTCTGATACTATCATTAGGGTTTTCTATGTACAGTATCATGTCATCTGCAAACAGTGAGAGCTTTACTTCTTTTCCAATCTGGATTCCTTTTATTTTTTTTCTTCTCTGATTGCTGTAGCTAGGACTTCCAGAACTATGTTGAATAACAGTGGTAAGAGTGGACACCCTTGTCTTATTCTTGATCTTAGGGGGAATGCTTTCAGTTTTTTACCATTGAGAATGATGTTTGCTGTAGGCTTATCATATATGTCCCATAACTATGTTGAGGTAGGTTTCTTCTATGCCCATTTTTTGAAGATTTTTAATCATAAATGGCTGCTGAATTTTGTCAAAGACTTTTTCTGCATCTATTGAGATGATCATATAGTTTTTATCTTTCAATTTGTTAATATGGTGTATCACATTGATTGATTTGCATATATTGAAGAATCTTTGCTTCCCTGGAATAAACCCAAATTGATCATGGTGTATGAGATTTTTGATGTGTTGCTGAATTCTGATTGCTAAAATTTTGTTGAGGATTTTTGCATCTATGTTCATCAGTGATATTAGCCTGTAGTTTTCTTTTTTTATGTTGTCTTTGTCTGGTTTTGGTATCAGGGTGATGGTGGCTTCGTAGAATGAGTTTGGAAGAGGTCCTTCCTCTGCAATTTTTTAAAAGAGTTTTAGAAGGATAGGCATTAGCTCTTCTCTAAATGTTTGATAGAATTCTGTGAATCCATCTGGTCCTAGACTTTTGTTTTTGGGAGATTTTTGATCACAGCTTCTATTTCAGTGTTTGTGATTGGTTTGTTCATAATTTCTATTTCTTCCTGGTTCAGTCTTGGAAGATTGAGCTTTTTAAAGAATCTGTCCATTTCTTCCAGGTTATCCATTTTATTGCCATATAGTTGTTCATAATAGTGTCTTATAATTCTTTGTATTTTTGCATTGTCTGTTGTAACCTCTCCTTTTTCATTTCTAATTTTATTGATTTGATTCTTCTCTCTTTTTTTCTTGATGAGTCTGGCTAGAGGTTTGTCAATTTTGCTTATCTTCTCAAAGAACCAGCTTTTAGTGTTATTAATCTTTACTACTGTTTCTTTCATTTCTTTTTCATTTATTTCTGCTCAGATCCTTATGATTTCTTTTCTTCTACTAATTTTAGGGGTTTTTTTTGTTGTTGTTCTTCTTCTTTTTCCAGTTATTTTAGGTGTAAAGTTAGATTGTCTAGACATTTGATGTTTTTCTTGTTTCTTGAGGTAGGGTTGTATTGCTATAAACTTTCATCTTACACCTGATTTTGTTGTATCCCATAGATTTTGAGTTGTCATGTTTTCATTGTCATTTGTTTCTAGAAAATGTTTTCTAGAAATCTAGAATCAACCTACATGACTTCAGATTATACTACAAAGCTATAGTCTTCAAGACTGTATGGTACTGGCACAAAAACAGAAATGTAGACCAATGGAAAAAGATAGAGAGCAAAGAAATAAACCCGTGCACCTATGGACACCTTATTTTTGACAAAGGAGGCAAGAATATACAATGGGGCAAAGACAGCCTCTTCAATAAATGGTGCTGGGAAAACTAGACAGCAACATGTAAAAGAATGAAATTAGAACACTTCCTAACACCAAACAAACAGATAAACTCAAAATGGTTTAAAGACCTAAATGTAAGACCAGAAACTATAAAATTCTTAGAGGAAAACAGAGGCAGAACACTCGATGACACAAATCAAAGCAAGATTCTCTATGACCCACCTCCCAGAATAATGGAAATAAAAACAAAAGTAAACAAGTGAGACCTGATTAAACTTAAAAGCTTTTTCGCAGCAAAGGAAACTATAAGCAAGATGAAAAGACAACCCTCAGAATGGGAGAAAATAATAGCAAATGAAACAACTGACAAAGGATTAATTTCCAAAATATACAAGCAGCTCATACAACTCAATACCAGAAAAACAAACAACCCAATCAAAATGTGGGGAAAAGACCTAAACAGACATTTCTCCAAACAAGATATACATGGCTAACAAACACATGAAAAGATGCTCAACATCACTTATTATTAGAGAACTGCAAATCAAAACTACAATGGGTATCACTACCATATGAAGTTTAATTCTACTTTCACTATGTGACCCTCAACACAATGTGAACTATGTGGTACTACGCTTCCTTGCATGTCATTATTATTTACTCATTCCCCAAGGAAATTAAATTTTTCATAACCATCTGTTTATTTTGACCACCACATACTGTCAAATCACAGATTAGTACCAGATACTCCAAGTGGAAAAATAAGATTCCTTTGAGACGACTCATAATTTCTAGTACGTTACATTTTTTAAAATTCTCTATAGGAAATTTTATTACCATCTACTTTAAGGCCTAACAAAATCTGGCACTTTATGTTCCTTTTCCTTCATTATTTCTAGACTCTCCCTGTCAAAATGACCTTTAAAACATTGCAGAGTTATGGCATTCCCTGTGATGTGGTTAGCAGCATCACTTTTATCACTTCTCAAAGTGAATGTACCTCTCTTGACTTATTACCTCATTTTTCCATTAGTGCTCTAGAAACATTATTGTTTCCCTGACTCCTGTTTTTTGTTTTCATTTTTATTAGTTATGTCTGTTATAGTCCAAACATAACTGTTTGACTTTCTCAAATGCAGCAATGAAAAGAAGTGGCACCAATCTGAATGTGACTCAGAAATCAAGTTGCCTCCTGAACTTAAACACTCCAGATTTCTTCCCTAACTTAAGTTTCTTTGGCCTCACTGTATCCTTTAGGGAAGTAAATGACAATTCAAACTGTAATTTTGTAATGCAGTGAATTCTTTTACATTTTTGAGGAGGATAAATTTACTATTTTGTACATATAAAAACTATATTGTAAATTTTTATCTTATAGCATCCTCTTTTAGAAGATTATAAAAATCAGAGGTCTTGTAGATGTGCTGGAATTGCGGTGAAAGATAAATATCTTAAAATACAGCAAAGTATATCAACTGTTCAAGGAAACAGAAATGAAACTGATAAGGGATTTTATTTGTAAGAAGGCAAGAAAATGGTAGAAATGAAAGAGTAGTTAGATGATAATACATAAGGAAGGAATTGGAAATGTTTTATGACTTGGTATAAAAAACAGAACTCTGAAAAAACTCCATTTACAACAATTTGCACTTCTGGGGTGAAAAATATTTAGGAGACTCAAGAAACCAAAGATATAACTAAATACCTAAAATAGGAAACAGTAGCTTTTGTCCTAACTGTACTTTTTATAACTCCATACTTCTCATTTGTATTTTGGTTATTATAGCTTTTCTATGCAAAAACCCTCCAAATTCTGAGCCAGATGAACCTTAATGTATCAAATTAACTTAGTAGCAAAACCAGACTAAATCAACCAAATACACAAACAAAGAAACAAAACCACACACACATCAGAAGAAAAAAAAAATCCAATTCTCAATCATCACAATCCATGGTTTTAGAAAAATTTACTCTATGACAAGAATTTGAACTGTCATTAATTTTTGTAAAATTTCATTGTAGAGCAGACTGATTGAATGAAGCACATCTGCTTAACTGCAGAATCAAGGAGAACTGATGTCATACTCAGCCTATCAGCTGTTTCTTAGTGGAGAATTAACTTCAAAGCTTTTTGAGCATTTAAATTCTTACTCTAAAGCTAACCAACACTCACAGTGCCCTATGTGAGAAAAGGAAATATGATTTTTAAATGGATAGCTAGTGAAGATTACATTTTAATATTCTTAAAACCAAAACAGTCACCTCCTCAACCCCATTATTGTCTGTTTTACCTTTAAAAACAAAGTAAGAAGCATTTTCAAAACACACAAGATTTACATTAAAGCTTAAACTTGATGAATACAGACACCTCTGTAGAGAGAATGAGCACAGCCATGTATCATAGGAGGAAATGAAGACGAAATACATATCTTCACTTAGGGTGAGTCAGTACCAATGCATCAGTCCTCTCAAATTAACCAGCAAAAGGACATTCCCTTTTTTGTGGTATTGCTGACAGAGGATGAAATGGCTGGATGGCATCACCGACTCAATGGACGTGAGTTTGAGTGAATCCCGGGAGTTGGTGATAGACAAGGAGGCCTAGTGTGCTGCAATTGATGGGGTCGCAAAGAGTCGGACACAACTGAGCAACTTAAATAAACTGAACTGAACTGAACTGAACCATAACATCATGTCCTCAGGTTACAGTGAAGAAAATAATACTCATCTTTGAAGAAAATAAAGGGGGTTAATAATTTCTCCATTCTCAGGGGCTCATCATCAATCATTTAAAGAATATTGACCAAAAAAAGGAGCAGATTTTGCTTTGAATGTCCTGGGAGAGTATACAATAAAAAGGCATGAATACTTCACACTAATCAAAATTACTGCTACTACAAGAATTATGAACAAAGCTAGTGGAGGTGATGGAATTCCAGTTGAGCTATTTCAAATCCTAAAAGAGGATACTGTGAAAGTGCTGCATTCGATTCGTCAGTAAATTTGGAAAACTCAGCAGTGGCCCAGGACTGGAAATGGTCATTTTTCATTCCAATCCCAAAGAAAGGCAATGCCAAAGAATGCTCAAACTACCTCACAACTGCATTCATCTCACACGCTAGTAAAGTAATGCTCAAAATTCTCCAAGCTAGCCTTCAGCAATACATGAACCGTGAACTTCCAGATGTTCAAGCTGGTTTCAGAAGAGGCAGAGGAACCAGAGATCATATTGCCAACATCTACTGGATCATTCAAAAAGCAAGAGAGTTTCAGAAAAACATCTATTTCTGCCTTATTGATTATGCCAAAGCCTTTGACTGTGTGGATCATAATAAACTGTGGAAAATTCTGAAGGAGATGGGAATACCAGACCACCTGACCTGCCTCTTGAGAAATCTATATGCAGATCAGGAAGCAAAAGTTAAAACTGGACATGGAACAACAGACTGGTTCCAAATAGGAAAAAGAGTACATCAAGGCTGTATATTGTCACCCTGCTTATTTAACTTCTATGCAGAGTACATCATGAGAAATGGTGGGCTGGATGAAGCAAAAGCTGGAATCAAGATTGCTAGGAGAAATATCAATAGCCTCAGATATGCAGATGACACCACCCTTATGGCAGAAAGTGAAGAAGAACTAAAGAGTCTCTTGATGCAAGTGTAAGAGGAGAGTGAAAAAATTGATTTAAAGCTCAACATTCAGAAAACTAAGATCATGGCACCTGGTCCCATCACCTCATGGTAAGTAGATGGGGAAACCATGGAAACAATGTCAGACTTCATTTTTTGGGGCTCCAAAATCACTGCAGATGGTGACTGCAGTCATGAAATTAAGAGATGCTTACTCCTTGGAAGGAAGTTATGACCAACCTAGATAGCATATTCAAAAGCAGAGACATTACTTTGTCAACAAAGGTCCGTCTAGTCAAGGCTGTGGTTTTTCCAGTAGTCATGTATGGATGTGAGAGTTGGAGTATAAAGAAAGCTGAGTGCTGAAGAATTGATGCTTTTGAACTGTGGTGTTAGAGAAGACTCTTGAGAGTCCCTTGGGCTGCAAGGACATCCAACCAGTCCATCCTAAAGGATATCAGTCCTGGGTGTTCATTGGAAGGACTGATGTTGAAGCTGAGACTCCAATACTTTGGCAACCTGATGCAAAGAGCTGACTCATTGGAAAATACCCTGATGCTGGGAAAGATAGAGGGCAGGAGCAGAAGGGGATGACAGGGGATGAGATGGTTGGATGGCATCACCGACTCAACGGACACGGGTTTGAGTGGACTCCAGTAGTTGGTGATGGACAGGGAGGCCTGGCGAGCTGTGGTTCATGGGGTTGCAAAGAGTCGGACACAACTGAGAGACTGAACTGAACTGAATATATAAATGGAAAAAATGAAGTAATATTCATAGCATATACACTATGTTAACTGCTTTACATGTTATCTTATTTAATTTTACTAGTCATCATGATGGGAGTATAATTATCTCCCAATTTCTTGATTTAAAACAAACAAGCAAAGAAACCCCACAAAACCTGAGACTAAACTATTTGTTCAAGGTAATAGAATCAGCAAGCAGTCAAGCTGTGATGTGAGTCTAAGTTTCAATGGTTACCAAAAGATTATCTTCTCAGTAGAGTTAATTCATTTAATTCAGCAAGTATTCACTAAATCTCTATTACTTATATATGTTATGTATTTGGCCACAATGGTGAAAAAAATGGAATTGCTATTGTCCTCAAGAAGCTTACGAATCAGTTGGAGAACACCTTGCTCAAATTACTAAACATAACACAATAATGTAGTATAAAATCCTGAGGATTTAGGCCAGGAGGGCATGGAATGGAGAGAGAGGGAGCCATCAGGAAAGGTTTGGGGAAAAGTTCCTAGAAGGGTGTTAACCAGGAGAAACAGGAATTTTAGATGCAGAGGAAATGGTATGTGTAAAGGTCTTGGGTGGGAGAGTAAAGCAGGGAGATTTAGAGGGAACAGAAGTTCAATAAAGCTGAAGCTTGCATATACAGGAGATGAGCATCACTAGGGAATGTCATTAGCCCACAGTGTTGTGCTTTTCCATAGTTCCTAACAGGGATTTTTATAAGAGGTTATAAGATGCTATTGAAATATTTTAAGCAATGGATGACACAGATTTTTTTTCTAAAAAAAAAAAAAAATTCCAGCTATGAGAATAGACTGTAGAGTTTACAAAGGAAATGTGGGAAAATTAGAAAGCTGTTCAGTAGTTCAAGGAAGAAATGAACTAAGAATAGACCATTTCTTTCTCATAGAAATGGAGAAAGTTTATTGAGACAGATAACTAGAAATAAAATCAACATAATTTGCTGATTAACTGTGGAATATGATGGATAGAGTGATGTCAAGAATAATTCAGAATATCGGTCTAAAAATTGGTTGACTCGTCATGCCACTTATCAACACTGGGAACACTAAAAAAGGGGCTGTTGCTTCTGCTGCTAAGTGGCTTCAGTCGTGTCTGACTGTGCGACCCCAGAGATGGCAGCCCACCAGGCTCCCCTGTCCCTGGGATTCTCCAGGCAAGAACACTGGAGTGGGTTGCCATTTCCTTCTCCAATGCATAACAGTGAAAAGTGAAAGTGAAGTTGCTCAGTCTTGTCCGACTCTTTGTGACCCCACGGACTGCAGCCTACCAGGCTCTTCCATCCATGGGATTTTCCAGGCAAGAGTGCTGGAGTGGGTTCCCATTGCCTTCTCTGAAAACAAAACAAAACAAAACAAAAGGGGCAATAAGGGGCAATTCCATTAAGATAACACTTACTATTGTCAATAATAATAATGATGATAACCAATTGTTGAATGCTATGTAACAGAAATTTTATATGCATTTTCTCATATTCTCACAACTGCCCTCTGAAGTTGCTATTCTCATTATGTCAGTTTTATAAGTGAAAAAAAATTAAGATAAGGAAAGTACTTTAGTAACTTACCCACTGGTATGAGCCAGTGCCAACTAGGAGGATGTAAGAAAAAAATCGTTAAAGAGAGATTAGATGCTATATTTTGAAAAAGATCAAGGCATTGTTGAAGTCTCCTCTTAGTAGTCTGTGTCCTAAGGGGACATCCTAATGAATTTTTATTCTCCATGGGAAATCATTGGTCAGAAGACTCTATTCTGCATCCTTGAAAGAGAGTAAGGTCAAGTTTAGAATGACAGATGGAGCAAAGAGTTAGGAGCCAGACAGAAGCTAAAGGAAAGGGCCAAATTTGGAAACAAGCATGATTGTTGGAAGACTACCCCAAATAGCATTACCCAGCACACCTGCCTTGTCTGTTGGCAGGAATATAGTGCAGGAGAGTGCCCAGTTGTCTTATAGAGATACACTAAAGAATTTCAATAGAAAATGTACTAAAAAGAAAATAAACCATATACTTACTTTACCTCAAAATATGAGTAATTCTCACTACATTTTAACTGTACAACCTACAGAATAAGACTATGAATGCTCTCCATAAACTCCTTACGGTGGCATCAAGGAAAGTTCAGTAGAGTCACTCAGTCATGACTGACTCTTTGCAACCCCATGGAAGGTAGCATGCCAGAATTCCCTGTACATCACCAACTCCTGGAGCCTACTCAAACTCATGTCCATTGTATTAGTGATGCCATCCAACCATTTCATTCTCTGTCATCCCCATCTCCTCCCGCCTTCACCCTTTCCCAGCATCAGGGTCTTTTTCAATGAGTCAGTTCTTCACATCAGGGGGCCAAAGTATTGGAATATCAGCTTCAGCTTCAGTCCTTCCAATGAACACCCAAGACTGATCTCCTTTAGGATGGACTGGTTGGATCTCCTTGCAGTCCAAGGGACTCTCAAGAGTCTTCTCCAAACCAGAGTTCAAAAGCATCAATTCTTTAGCGCTCAGCTTTGTTTAAAGTATAACTCACATCCATACAAACTACTGGAAAAACCATAGGTTTGACTAGACAGACCTTTGCTGGCAAAGTAATGTCTCTGCTTTTTAATATTCTGTCTAGGTTGGTCACAGCTTTTCTCCAAGGAGCAAGTATCTTTGAATTTCATCGCTGCAGTCACCATCTGCAGTGATGTTGGAGCCCACCAAAATAAAAATTAAAAAAAAATAAAGTCTCTCACCGTTTCCATTGTTTCCCCATCTATTTGCCATGAAGTGATGGGACCGATGCCATGATCTTAGTTTTCTGAATGTTGAGTTTTAAGCCAACTTTTTTCACTCTCCTCTTTCACTTTCATCAAGAGGCTCTTTAGTTCTTCTTTGCTTTATACCGTGAGGGTAGTGTCATCTGCATATCTGAGGTTATTGATATTTCTCCCAGTGATACTGAATCCAGCTTGTGCTTCATCCAGCCCAACATTCTGCATGATGTACTCTGCATTTACGTTAAATAAGCAGGGTGAGAATATATAAACTTGATGTACTCCTTTCCTGATTTGGAACCAGTCAGTTGTGCCATGTCCAGTTCTATCTGTTGCTTCTTGACCTGCATACAGATTTCTCAGGAGGCAGGTAGGTGGTCTGGTTCAGTTCAGTTCAGTTCAGTCGCTCAGAGTCTGACTCTTTGCGACCCCATGAATTACAGCATGCCAGGCCTCCCTGTCCATCACCAACTCCTGGAGTTCACTCAGACTCACGTCCATCAAATCAGTGATGCCATCCAGTCATCTCATCCTCTGTCATCCCCTTCTCCTCCTGCCCTCAATCCCTCCCAGTATCAGACTCTTTTCCAATGAGTCAACTCTTCTCTTGAGGTGGCCAAAGTACTGGAGTTTCAGCTTCAGCATCATTCCTTCCAAAGAAATCCCAGGGTTGATCTCCTTCAGAATGGACTGGTTGGATCTCCTTGCAGTCTAAGGGACTCTCAAGAGTCTTCTCCACCACCACAGTTCAAAAGCATCAATTCTTGGGTGCTCAGCTTTCTTCACAATCCAACTCTCACATCCATACATGACCACTGGAAAAACCATAGCCTTGACTAGACAGACCTTTGTTGGCATCTCTAACTATTTCAGGATTTTCCACAGTTTGTTGTGATCTGCACAGACTTTGGCATAGTCAATAAAGCAGAGTAGATGTTTTGCTGGAACTGTCTTTCTTTTTGGATGATTCAGCAGATGTTGGCAATTTGATCTCTGGTTCTTCTACCTTTTCTAAATCCAGCTTGAACATCTGTAGATTCACGGTCCACATACTGTTGAAGCCTGGCTTAGAGAACTTTGAGCATTACTTTCCTGGCGTGTGAGATGAGTGCAATTGTGTGGTAGTTTAAACATTCTTTGGCATTGCCTTTCTTAGGGATTGGAATGAAAACTGACCTTTTCCAGTCCTGTGGCCACTGCTGAGTTTTTCAAATTTGCTGGCATATTGAGTGCAGCACTTTCACAGCATCATCTTTTAGGATATGAAATAACTCAACTGGAATTCCATCACCTCCACTAGCTTTGTTCGTAGTGATGCTTCCTAAGGCCCACCTGACTTCAGACTCCAGGATGTCTGGCTCTAGGTGAGTGATCACACCATCGTGGTTATGTGGGTCATGCAGATCTTGTTTGTATAGTTCTCTGTATTCCTGCCACATCTTCTTTATATCTTCTGCTTCTGTTAGGTCCATACCATTCTGCCCTTTATTGTGTGCATCTTTTCATGAAATGTTCCCTTGGTATGTCTAATTTTCTTGAAGAGATCTCTAGTCTTTCCCATTCTATTGTTTTCCTCTATTTCTTTGCATTGATCACTGAGGAAGACTTTCTTATCTCTCCTTGCTATTCTTCAGAACTCTGCATTCAAATGGAAATGCATCTTTCCTTTTCTCCTTTGCCTTTAGCTTCTCTTCTCTTCTCAGCTATTTGTAAGGTCTCCTTGGACAACCATTTCTCTTTTTGCATTTCTTTTCCTTGGGGATGGTCTTAATCCCTGTCTCCCATACAGTGTCACATACCTCCATCCATAATTCTTCAGGTACTCTGTCTATAACATCTAATCCCTTGAATCTATTTGTGACTTCCACTATATAATTGTAAGGGATTTGATTTAGGTCATACCTGAATGGTCTAGTGGTTTTTCCTACTTTCTTCAATTTAAGTCTGAATTTGGCAATAAGAAGTTCATGATCTGAGCCACAGTCAGCTCCCGGTCTTGTTTTTGCTGACTGTATAGAGCTTATCCATCTTTGGATGCAAAGAATATAGTCAATGTGATTTAGATATTGACCATCTGGTGATGTCCATGTGTAGAGTCTTCTCTTGTGTTGTTGGAAGAGAGTGTTTGCTATGACCAGTGCATTGTCTTGACAAAACTCTGTTAGCCTTTGACCTGCTTCGTTTTGTACTCCAAGGCCAAATTTGCCTGTTATTCCAGGTATCTCTTGACTTCCTATATTTGCATTCCAGTCCCCTATAATGAAAAGGACATCTTTTATGGGTGTTAGTTCTAGAACTTCTTGTAGGTCTTCATAGAACTGTTTAAATTCAGTTTCTTCAGCATTACTGTTGGAGCATAGGCTTGGATTACTATGATATTGAATGGTTTGCCTTCAAAACGAACAGAGATCATTCTGTTGTTTTTGAGACTGCATCCAAGTACTGCATTTTGGACTCTTTTGTTGACTATGATGGCTACTCCATTTCTTCCAAGGGATTCTTGCCCACAATAGTAGATATAATGGTCATCTGAGTTAAATTCATCCATTCCAGTCCATTTTATTTCACTGATTGCTAAAATGTCAACGTTCACTCTTGCCATCTCCTGTTTGACCACTTCCACACCATTGGTAAAAGTATAATGAAGCTGTATTCTTTGACATAAAATTGTAGGGTTGATTTAAGAAGAAAGAGCACAAAGACAAAAATCTTGATGGAAAAAGATTTTTTTTTTTAATTATCTGTAACACCTTCCGGGGTTAACATTCTCAAGTAAAACTAATTTATATATGGCTTCTTTGATTCAACATACTTGCTGGTTCATGTTGTTTCCAGAAGAAAACCAATAAATGTTTCCACCATTTTCATTAATTTGGCCATGGGGCTGAGCAGCAGGTTGTTTTCTGAAGGGAATATCTATAAACTGTCGTCAGTGGACAGAAAATTTCATTTCCTTGCAAAAGCTGGTCCTTAGGAGATCACTTATCTGGAGATCTCTACTTATCTTTCACTTCACACAATTTCTGCCTTTTAAAAATTTATTTCCAAAGCATAGACTTGAGACACCTATAAGATTTATTTGTTTCAGGAAAACTATATGTCCCATAGTTTTTCTTTCGAAAGAACTTTATCTCAACTAATTAATCCATAAAACCTCTCTGAGACCAAAGTGGTGAAAGCAAGTATTTCATGTTTATTGAGAAAGAGCAAATTTAGGTATCTTGGCTGGAGTCTCTCAATAAATAAGCACGGAAAAATGTGGCATCCATAAGATATTCCAATATGCTCTCTAAAGAAGACTCTGCAACAGTTTCAGGCTGCTAGCCCGACAGTGCATGCAAACAGTACTCTAGAGAGAAGCCAAAATTTTCTGAGCTGGCACAGATCTTGCTGGTGCTTTATCTATATATCTCTTGAATCAGCTCTACCAGTTCTGCTCTCAATGCTGTCGATCAGATTGAGTTTGTCTCTTACCTTCATTATAGCTTCTTAAATGCTCTTCTTCTTTCTAAACTTTCTCTCCAAACATATCTTAAATACTATCATCAGACTTGCCTTTCTCAAATACAAGTAGTCTCTCCATTCCCTCAGTCAAAAAAGCTTTTGATATGTTTACAAAATAAGCTCCACACCCCTTATCTTAGAATTCAAATCCTCCTCAAGTTTAACTACAACTTTCTTTTTGAACTTTATCACTACACTGACTCTTAGTCCATCTTTTACCAAGAAACACAACCACACACACATATATGTGCATACACCCTATATTCTCTGAACATGCTTTAAGCTTTCTCAAATTTGAGTTCATTTGGTCAAGCTGTTTTGTAAAGTATTCTTAAACTTCATAGCAGCCTTCCCACATTTCATAGGTCAACTGCATAAAGAAGCTACCCAATTCATCCTAGTTTGAAAAAAATCTATATTTCTCTTCTAAACCCACAGTACTTTGAATGTGCATCTCTTCAAACACTTTCACTGCTTATCTTAAACTTTGTGTTTCTCTGCCATCACTGGATTTTAAATCACTAAATAGAAGAACTTTATCTAAGCTATTAATACTTATATTTATTCCCCTTCATCAGAGTTGGGCATGATGTTTTACATATAGTAAGCACTGCATTTGCTAAACTTAATAATGTTTGATCAATGACATCATAGCACATGTCCATTTTAGGTCTAAGTAAAGGTAATTATGTCCTATTCCATTTTCTTCCATTCATTGATGGCAAAAATTCAATAAAAATATTCCACATTCTATTTTATTACTTTTCATTTTTGTTTCTTTGATAAAAAGAGATTGTAACTAAAAGGAAGCCTACAATGATCAAACACATGTTGCACTAAAAAGGATCTGTGGATATATTACCTATCTAGTATTAAGCCTGCTCTATATCAAATAGAGATTCTTGGCATTGTTACATTGATAATTCCAAACCACTTGTTAAATATCAGTGCTTTCATTTTACAGATGAGAAGGACAGAAATGGAATATGTGACTTATCCTGTGCCCAGTTATTGGGTTCCCGAGCAGGATCTGTAAGTCAAGTTTATTTTACCATAGAGTCTAGACATGTTCTAGACTACAGCACAAATTCCCAGGTCCACAAAATTGAAATGCAGTGCAAATATGTATAGAAGAGATGGAGAAACTATTTTTCATCCTTATTTGTATAGCAAATTTATAGAGATTTATTTTTTTTTTAATTTTTAGTTTTTTATTTTTTAAATTTTAAAATCTTTAATTCTTACATGCATTCCCAAACATGAACCCCCCTCCCACCTCCCTCCCCATAACATCTTTCTGGAGATTTAAAATGAGAAAGAACTACTAAACAAATGTATCTTTCTATAAATGCCCCAGCTTATAATATTTAACCTAAAATATATGGTGTTACTATCAGATACATATTTTAAATCATATGATAATTTAAAAATATAATCTTTGCAGACATAATGAATACCAATTACTGTGCCAAGCATTTAATTCACTAATTAATCATCATAAGAACACTAAGGTAAATACTACCATTATACACATTTTACAGATGAAGAAATGGAAACTCAGAGATGGTATTAATTTATCCAAGATCACAATGCTAGCTAGTGGTGGGACATTGATTTAGAACCAGGACTGCTGGAATGGCATGATATATTTCCTAACTATATGTGCAAGTTTATATAATCCAGGCAGAAGTTAAGCAACTGAAATGTTAAATTTGGATAAATCTTTTATTATTGTTTATTATATGATAAGGAGTTTACATGCATGAGATTTATAATGATTTTGTTCAAAATGTTTCCTTGGAGAAATTCTAATTAATATCCTCATTAATATAAAATATTAAACATAGTGGATGAACATTAACTTATAGTTCATATTTTTATTTACATGCTGTTCTAGTATTTTCCAAAATTAGGAGCCAAGGGAAATTTTTTTTAAACTAAACAGAATCACCATTTGTTTTCTGTTTTTGTTGACTTGTGGCACTATATCTAAGTCATTTTTCTTCCAAAGAACATAGCACTTAAGACTGTAAATCATCTCATGTGTAAAAGAAACAATATGGCACTTAAAAATATGATTCTGAATTAAAATTTGAGCATTTCCCAAACACAAAAATACAATATAAGATTAATAACTCACAAGACAAGAAGTGCAAATGGATCACTAATTTTACTGCTTTTAATAAATAATCATTTTTACTTCTAACAGTGTTACTATGAGAGGAATATATTTGTTTAACTTTTGAATACCACATTTCAGACTAATTATAATTATGTAATTTAAATATCATCTACCATTTCAGTTAACAATGAGAATAAGACACATTTGTTTCTAATAATTTTGGCCTTCAAGTTTTTCTTTAACTACATGCTTCAAGATTGTTAAAGTCAAAATGCTGAATGTCCTAATTATTTGGTCAAACGAATCTCTTTTTCCCCTTAAGAGTATAATTCTGTGATACTAAAAATTTAAGAATTACTTTATACTATACACCCAGAGGTCTGTAAATGACTCTAGCGGTTTATCCTCTCATTCTCCAGGTTTTACTCATATCATTCTATATGTATGCTATTAGTCCTGATATTAACTATCTCAAAGGGAAAAGATTTCATTTCTTCCTTCAGCAATTTGTTGTAGTTCATAAAATGCCCTAATCACTATGATGGTTTTTCCATTCTTGCTATTTACAATATAAATGTTACATGTGATTAAATCATTTCATACACTTTTCATCTGAAAGATACATTTTACTCCATCATCCCTGGTGGCTCAGATGATGAGTTTGCCTGCAATGCAGGAGGACACGGGGTTTGATCCCTGGGTTGGGAAGATGCCCTGGAGTAGGAAATGGCTACCCACTCCAGTCTTCTTGCCTGGAGAATTCAATGAACAGAGGAGCCTGGTAGGTTGTAGTCCATGGGGTCAGAAAGAGTTAGACACAACTGAGTAACTAACATACATACTTCCTCCTTTGTTTTAAGTTATATTTCTCTCCTAGATTATGAAACCCCAAACACAGAGGACTGTAGAACCTTCTATATATTCTGCTCCTCAGCATTAGAAGCTGTTCATGTCAGTAGTTACTCATGGAGTCAAGTGAGGACTTCTGTTGCCATAAAGGCAGCATTGCTAAGAAACCTCTGTTCAGCTCTGTAGAGATGATAATCAGCATCTCTAAACTCTGGACACTATATACCAATTTGCCCTTAGTCCCTTTACTGATTTTGATGAATAATTTTCTCATAGATAATCTCTGTACAATGGGAAGAGAGCATGTTTTAGGGGCTAATTTGAGAATTAAATGAGTTAAAACATGTAAAGAGCTTATAACAGTGCCTGCACATAGTAAATAATCAATAAATGTCACTTGTTGCTCCTAATACCATGATACTATTTCAATTACTCCTATTATTTACTACTATTGCTCTTGCTACTACTACTGCTGCTGCTACTGCCACTATTATTACTACTACTCCTTTACTACTACTACTATTGCTACTACTGTTACTTCTTTGATTCTCTTCTACTGCCATCAGACCCTGGCAGATGCACTTTCTTCTACCATATGGGGCATCCAGAGTGAGCTTTAGGGAACTGAACATCACTTCCTTCCAACTCCTAACTCCTCTTAACTGTACAGTTGAGCCAGGCTCTCCTTGATCACATGGCCTCTAACATAATTATTATCCACAGTTGATAAGGACACTGCAGCAAATTTATACAGATCAGGGCCTCTAGCTTTTCTGGCCCTTCATCCTTCTCGAGAACTTTCTGACAGTCTGTTATTTTGTAAGATCTGCATTAATGTTCTTCCATTAACATGAATAACTGAAAGTTGCCTAACAGAAATATCTTTCAATATTATATGATGTTTATCAACTTCATAAATGGGCTGTGATGTTTTATATACAAGTATGTATAAAATTATAAGGATAGGCCAAAAATTAAATTTCTTAAAAACTGCTATATTGGGAAAATATTATACCTTTTTTCTCATAAGGCGATGTCAAAGGAAATTTTGAAAATAATTAAAAATACTTTTTAAAAAAGCAATTTGAATTTTCAAAATGTCATACAATCATTCTTAATGTTTACTCCTTAAACAAATCCCCATGGGAGAGTATGTCATCATCAAACATTTTTTTCACAGATGAAAGGCCTAACTTATAGATATGAAGCCACTTAAAAATGAGTCAAACTGTGATTAGATTTCACAAGCTCTAAGTCACTACCATGCTGTTAAGAGTATTGAAGCACTGCCTGCCATGGAAAGGTAACAGAATAAATGAGTTAAGCCTTTAGGTTTCCAAATAAACCAACAGTAGATCATCAGTCAAGTAAGTAAAGCCTATTTCCATGGAGCTACAAATAATATCAGAGTACACAAACACATACACGCCATAGACAAACACATAGACACACAAGTACAAAGGAAAAATGGGCATACTCCTCTGCCCTGATTTGCTTTTAACCCACTCTAATTCTCTGATGGATTTTATGGAAGCCCTCACAGCAGATACTATGTCCTTCCCACCAATGTTAGACAACTTGCCTTTGTGACTTCTAACGCAGCCTGTCCAACCTGCCTTTCCCATTGTGCTAATTCTGGGTGACCCAGATTGGTGATCTTAGAGACTGAAACTGCAAATGGATGGCTGTTCAGATGGCCTTGTTACAACATCAAAGGTGACTGTGAGGATAAAATAAAGCCAGTAAAGTTACAAGTAGCAAATTCAAATTCATATAGGTATTATTACTAAAATATAGACCAATCTATCCTATATTTATTGCAATCATATAGCTCCTGTTTGCAAGGTATGGGACAGTAAACTATTTTCAGGACAAGAAACTCCTAGTACTATGATAAAGTGTCTAGAATTGGCACATTTCTTGACAGAAATTTCCACTGAGTACAAATGAAATCACTGGATTATGTAACAGTAAGTTGTTTCACTTGTTTTCTATATAAGCCATATACTTGAAGTATTTCAGTATTATTTTTATCATTCTCTTTGTTCGGTGTTTGTCATTATTCATTATCTCAGAATTACTTAGTGTTTCTCTTCTCTGCTTTTCACTCTCAAGCAGTGGTTCACAATCATAGCTACACATCAGAATCAACTCCAAAGTTTTTTTTTTTTTTTACTTAATTGCCTGCAATGAAAGTCAGTTATTAGTATTTTTTAAGACTCCCAAGATGATCCTATGGTGCAGTCAGTGTTGAAAACCACTGATCTACAGGCATTTACTTTGTTTCCGAGAATCAAATCATTACCTAATAATGATTAAAGGCAGTAGTCACTAAAAGGATTACAGTATGGGAGTGGAAACTTTACATAATTTATTCTACATGGTACGAAGAATATCCTACAAAAGAGTTGAAATTATTAATTTTTTTAGACGGACTTTAAATTCTGTGAAAGTAGGGACTATGTCTATCTTGGCTACTACTACATTTCCAGATGTTCAGTTCAGTTCAGTTCAGTCGCTCAGTTATGTCCGACTCTGTGACCCCATGGACTGCAGCACACCAGGCCTCCCTGTCCATAACCAACTCCTGGAGCTTACTCAAACTCATGTCTATCGAGTTGGTGATGGCATCCAACCATCTCATCCTCTGTCATCCCCTTCTCCTCCTGCCTTCAATCTTTCCGAGCATCAGGGTCTTTTCAAACGAGTTCTTATTAATAACATAATAAACACTTTCTGGATAAATGAATAAACAAACAACCATACTGAATTTATTGGAAAGGAAAACAAATTTCTTATGAGAATATTATCTGAATATGATCTTCTCCTTAAGATTCTGTCTAGCTCCTCCAATGTATTGCTCCTGTGTCACAGTCCTTTAAGTAGCAAGGGACTTCTCAAGCAGAAGTCAGCAAGGTTTAAATGTCTCAGTGTCACTCCATTAAACACACGATACAAATTCCAGAGAGACAGCTATTACACTTTTAAGTTCAACTTCCAAACAGGAGTAGAATACATATAAACACACATGCATATAAAATTTGTATATAAGAATAAAGTTATCAATATACCTGTGACAGAAAGTAGGTGATGGTAGTGAGGGATGGAATAAGGGAATTTAGAATAACATTTGCTACTTTTTGAGAGCAGTTTTTATACAAAGAGATGAAGGCTGTCTGCTAAACAAGTTAATTTAAGCCAGTGGTTAAGAATACTCTGTATTTTCAGGCCAATGGCAACCCTTCTGAAAGAAAGCCAAAGTTTTCCAAACAGAGTGACCCTTGTTGTCTTTGTGTGAACCGACCAGCTCTTTTGGATTTTCCAGGGAGGGCAGGTTTTCACAGTTGGGTGGTCAGAAAACTCCAATCTGTAAGACTGGACGAAAAACACAAAACCATAGTGATAGATAGAGCTGTGAACAATTATGAGACAGAGAAATTAATATTAACAACAATAACTAGATATAATCTTTAGCTCATTTCATTCACTGTTTATATTGAAATTTGATAAGGAAATTTAAAGAGCTGCAGACAATAAATCTACATAGGTCTAATATGTGTATATATGTACAAAATAGTGTTAATTGAGACTAGGTATTTTTTGTTAGCTATTTTGAATTTTTTAACTAGTTTTTTGGCAAATGAATAATAACTAAGTTAACATTTTAATACTTTTACACAGTGTTATATTTCATCTTTTCAAATTTATAAAATTTAAAATGGAAGATGAGTCTTGTAAATGTAGCAAGCTATTTTAAGCTTCAGAGAAACAACAGACATGTAATTTCCTCTGAAGCTAAAATGTATAAAACAAAAAAATCAGGTCAGCAAATATTAACTAAATGTATTTTGCACTATAATAGATACAGAAATAAGGTGACAAGTATGCAAATTTTATCTGAATAATTCCTATAGAATCTAAGATGCATTCATTTTGATATGGAAAAGACCACCAAATTCAAGTAGCATTTTTCAAAATTGATAAAAGTTTATTGCTATCGGTATCTTATGGTAGTTTCAACTATACCTTATAAGAAATTCACATTTAATGCTGTGTTTCAGTGTACTTTGGGTAAACTGTCCCAAATCACTTAAGATTTCCAAGGGAAAGGGCTGAGACTGAGAACAAAATAAAGGAAGTGTAAAGGTAGTTAAAAAAAAAAAAAAAGGCTTATGAAGGCTAGAGGCCCTTTTCTTTTGCTGCTCTTGGCAGAAGGAACAAAGTGAAAGGCAATCTTCAGTGTTAAGAAAACTGCAGACATGAATAATGGTGATTAAAAATTGGTAAATATTACCAGCTTCTTTATAAATACCTCTCCTAAATGTACTATGTTTAATCGTTTAGTGTACAAAAGATATGACCAAAGCAAAAGCCATAAAAGAGGTTTTCATGCTAGGAAAATAATTTATACAACAAACACAAGTGTAGTCATTCTAGCTGGCATGCTGCTATCCATCTTAATTATTGCAATAAATGAACTGCTGGCCATCACTTTTAAAAGACTATGCAAATCTGGAAGCTTACCAAAAGATCAGAAAGAGAAGCTTTATGTTAAAATAAAGTGATGATTAAATTGGAAATCAAGCCATAATGCTGATGATACATTTTTCTGGGATAAACAAGGTGGCTTTGTCTTTGAAAACTGTATCTATCTGACCTTGTAAATTTCTTGATTATTTTATAAGCAACTACACAATATGTGGGCTATCCAAACACCAAACTGCGTATATAGAAAGCATACTTACTGCTGAAAATAACTGCAAAGGGAGTCCTGCAATGGGCAGGGGTCATCAGAAGGTAGGCTCATTAGAGACTGGGTAGATAGACAACATTGCCTTCCTCTGGCATAGCAGTTACCAAAGTGTGGTTCCAGGAACTGTAGCACCAGCAATATAAGGGAACTTGTTAGAAATGCAAATTCTGGACCCCATATCAGAAGTGCTGAATTGGACATTCTAGGCACTGGACCCAACAATCTATGTTTTAGCAAGCTAACTAGGTCCTTCTGATGCATGTCTGAGTTTGAGAACCATACTTTCACTGAAATGAAAGCTCATGGGATCATATTGTGTTTGCTGCTGATCCCCACCACTCAGCCTAGTACAATGGCTAGCCCATGGTAGGCACTCAAATATTTGTTAATTGAATTCACCAAAAAAGAAACCTTTTTCTGAAATAAAGTAGACTTTAAAAGATATCCCAAATCATTTTAGGTATTTCTAGTGCTATAAATAAATAATTTGATTTATAGAAGTTAAATTTTTTTAAAAGTTTCATTTAAATGGAAGCATTCTGATTCAAATTTAGTCAACTGCTGTTGAAAAATAAAATGTTCTTTAACAAGTTATCATGACAATCATTACATAGTTTTGAATTTATGAATGGTTAGTTTGTTCATTTTCTGTTGGTACTGTTGGAGGGAGGATTATTTGAGGAGGAATTGGTCTTCTTGAAAAATAAAATCTATTACTTATTATTCTCCATAATTAGCATAAATTATTTATTAAATGTAGTCATCCATTTAAACTTTTTAGCTATCATTTCTTGTTATTCAACATAATTTAATATATTCATTAAATTCTGTGTCACAAAATAGCACTTTGGATAGCTTCAATTCATATATATTGATACATGTGCAAAATCTGCAAAAGATATCCTTTATTTTTCAAATTCAGTGCTCATAGAGAATGAACAAAAATAAAGACTTGAAACTAAGAGTAAAATTTGTATCTACAAACTCTAAACTTATATTGCCAGTTAAATAAGGAAACAAATGCCAAGAGGACAATTTATGAACCTCAAGGGGCAGAATAACGGCTGTCATCATTTTACAAAGTACAATTTTAGGAAACATGTTTTTATTGCATTTTTGTTTGAATTATAAACTTGAGTAGAAAATGGGAAATTGGGCACAGTCATATATTTTAACTTTAGCAAACCATGCGATATAGCCTCACAAAAATATGTTACTTCAAAAAGTTAATTCCATTCATCTGCAATAGGAAACCTGTCAGCAGGATCTGAAAATTGGCTGAAAGCCAACAAATAGAAAGTCAATAAACAATGTTTAATGCTTAAAGATATGCATTCCCTTTTTATAAAAATTACTATTTCACATGCTGATGTATAACAAAAGAACTATAGAACTGCTATGAAATGAATCCAGAGGCCATGAACTTTGGAAAGGAATGAAAACCCGTAATGGAACAATCTATTCTCCTGAATGTCATCAGTGGTGTAAGCTACGCCAATAATTGCTGACACCAGGAACATCCAGGGCAGGAGAAAAGAACAAAAGAAACAGAGGGCCAGGTAGTGAAGAAAGCTATGGTTCCATCAAATTTTAATTCCTAGGGAGTACATATCACTGCAGAATGTCAAAAACTGTATTAAGCCCACTACAAATCTACTTTTAAAACCCAGCTGATATTAATGCTTTGATCCACCTTTTGTTTTCTCCTCTGAGGAAGAAGCCCAAGTTCCTAAGCACTCTTTTTCCATTTCTTGACTCCTCCTCCTCTAACTTTAATGGTTTGCTTAATCAATCCCCATTTGCTCCCAAGTCTAGTTCTGCCACTTCAGCTTGCTCCATCTTCTCTGTTGACCCACATACATATTAAGATCTCTTCTTTTCCAAACATACTCCAGTGAATCAAACCCCTTAGCTCCTTGACCTCCTATTTCTCTCCTTATCATTATCAATCTCTGTTTTCTATCTGCATTGAACTCCAATGAATGGTGCCGTAGCTGTGTTCCTCTTACACCTTTTGATGTAGTAACTATCTTATTTGTCTTTATCCAGCACAATAGCTATATGCAATGGCATGCTCCTCATGGATGTCCAATAAATATTAAGTTAATTAAAGTACAAGTATTATTGTGCAAATATTATATAGTATTAAAACTTACTTGCAAGTATTATACAGTAAAGAAAAGTATTATTGTGCCTGTCCAGTCCCTTCCGTTACCACATTCCCAATTTTCATGAAACTGCGCAGAAAGCTGTCAACTTTCCCTCCTCCAATCATAGCTGCTTGGTCTGACGTTAGTATATGATCCAAGCTAAGCCAAAAACAATCCTTTCCATGCTAATTTGGACCCGGAACTAGGCAAACAATGCTGGTTAGTTTACTGAGTGAAGGTGAACCAAATCCAGGCAATATAGCCTAACCTTCAGCATAAGAATCAAAATATGATAGTTTGCAGAAAGAGAGAAGGCACATAAAGACAAAGAAGAACTAAGAAACGGAGAAACAGAACTGACAGCGATCATGCCCTTGATTCTATTCAGTTCCCAGTCCTAAAGCCTAGGTGTATCATTTCCCATTGTTATACAGATATTTTGTACCTTCATTATAAACCCCTCTTTTTGCTTAAACTACATCAAGTAGACCACTACCACTGCAATATAAGATCCTAACCAAAACAGGTACCAGAATCAAGGGTCATATTTAGTTAATTACTTTTGACTTAATAAGAGAAAAGCATATTTTCAGGGTAAATAAAATAGAAAGCTAATGTGGAAAAGTCACTTGAAATCAGACAGAACAAACATATGACATGAGTATATACAGAGCAAGAAAGTAATAAAAGCCATCTACATGTGGGAAGTAGGAATCTATTTGTCATTTTGGATTTTTACACATTTGTATATTCTCAGAAGACAAAAAGCTCTAGATATCCATCTTTCTGTATAGGATGAGGGTGACAATATGTGGAATATTGCCATGAAAAAATTCCATTGAATATGGTTCAACATAAAATGCAAAAGTGTACTCTGTTGTGGTCACTGTTGTTCAGTTGCTAAGTTGTGTCCAACTCTTTGTGATCCCATGGACTGTAGCACATCAAGCTTCCCTGTCCTTCACCATCTCCTGGAGTTTGTTCATATTCATATTCATTGAGTCGGTGATGCCATCCAATCATCTCATCCTCTGTTGTCCACTTCTCCTCCTGCCCTCAGTCTTTCCCAGCATCAGGATTTTTTCCAGTGAGTCAGCTCTTTGCAACAAGATGGCCAAAGTAGTGCAGCTTCAGTTTCAGCATCAGTCCTTCCAATGAATATTCAGGGTTGATTTCCTTTGACTGACTGCTTTGCTCTCCTTGCTGTCCAAGAGACTCTCAAGAGTCTTCTCCAGCAACACAATTTGAATGCATCAGTTCTTCTTTATGGTCCAACTCTCACTCCATATATGACTACTGAAAAACCATAGCTTTGCTTCCCTGGTGGTTCAGAGGGTAAAGCATCTGCCTGTGATGTGGAAGACCCAGGTTCGATCCCTGGGTCGGGAAGATCCCCTGGAGAAGGAAATGGCAACTCACTCCAGTATTCTTGCCTGGAGAATCCCATGGACAGAGAAGCCTGGTGGGCTACAGTCCATGGGGTCGCAAAGAGTCAGACATGACTGAGCAACTATACTTACTTACTTACTTTGACTATATAGACCTTCTTGTGGTCACCAAGTATACATATTTTTAGTGGACAGCTATAAAAAAGTCCAGAGTAACCATTGAAAATTTCAATAGTACAAAATCTTTGTTAATAAGTTAGCAGGAAAGTCACTTCATTAAATCACAGATCTTGCTTGTTAACTTATGATAAGCTTTAGGTGCAATTCTGTGTTATGTGATGCATACTTTATTTACAATGCTTTCAACTTATAACCTTACGAAAAACTATATATAAACCTGGTCATTATTAACCTACCCTGAATTTGTTTCACCAATTATAAAACTACTGTTTTCCATATAAATAGAAAGGATAATAACATAAAGCAAAACCTTATGAGAACACCATGATGGATTCTGAAAAAGCAAAGGCAATCTTCGTAAGCTACTGAATTATTATTAAATAATTTTCCAAAATATAGTCATTGGCTTGCCACACTTTCTATGTGGCTGCAGTTAATCTTAAAATGAAAAAAGAATCATTTGCCAAACTAAATAAGTTTGCTCATGACAATAAATGCATGAGACTCAAAGACCATAAAGGTGCATGAAATAACTCTGAAATAAGAAAAATAATTTTGTGGAGTACTTTGTGGAATATGTTTCATATCTTAATTTTCTTAAAAACAGTGATAACTTATTAAAAGTCCTCTGGGACAAAGGTCTGTTTTACAAAGTCAGCCTAGGTTGAAGTAGTTAAAGAAAATCTTTGAAGCCCTAGTAAATGTAAATGGTAGCAAAGAAATGTCAATTGAGAAGCAAGCGATGTTTCTTTTGAAGATGGAAAAGCCCAAGCATCTGGGAGTGAGGGTGGAGGCTGCTGACCAGGGTTATGTGCATCTGCAGCAGCCAACTGGAAACATATCAAGATGCCTATGCTTCCCTCCTTGCTCAAATATCCAGTTTGCGTGTGCCTGCTCACTCAGTCGTGTCTGACTCTTTGCGACCCCATGGACTGTAGCCCGCCAGGCTACATGGAATTCTCCAGGCAAGAATATTCAAGTGGGTTGCCATTTCCTTTCAGTTTAGGTATCATCATCTCATACAGATGCACACAGGCAGTGAGTCAGGTGTTATGGGCTACATGGAAAGGAAAAGAGGAACTAAATACACTCACCTTACTGCCTCAAACTATTCTGTATCTTCTTAGTGGGTTCAATGATCTAAGAATTAATTTTAATTCTTTCAGCTTTAGGTGATTTACATACTGTTCCATACTTGGTGAAAGTGCCATAGTACTCTGCCTACTGATGTGGCATTCTTGAAGAAATGGACTATAATCACATTTTAAAAACACACAAAGTCTTTTTGTTTGCTCCTGTAGGTATGGGATTACTACGGCAATTTGAGGGGATTCATAATGCCTTTCATATACTATTCATCCCAGCTCATAAACTGAAAGCACTTTTACTTAAATCAGCCTGGCTTCTATACATGACAAGTGAGATCAGTTATAATACTCTGGAATTGTTGATTACCTACAGGCAGGTGTTCATTATATTTTTCAATAAAAAACCAAAAACCTTTTACTCCCTGTCTTAATTTTAGTGTCTTATTCTTTCAGTTGTTTCTTTTAATACACATTTATGTGTGTTTTAAAGTCTAATCTCTTTTGAATTAGCTCTTGAATAGCTGTGAACTAAATGTCAGATACAAAGGAAGACCTAGAAATCAGAACAATTTGTATTTCTAAATGCCAGAATACAATCTAAAAGTAAGACACCATTAGACTGCCAGTACTGAAAAGAATCATTTTATGAGTGATGTTTCTGAAAAATGCAAGAGATAAAGACTATAGGGAGATTGTGGCCCAAGTGGTGTTAATGAATCAGGTGAGTTATAAACACGTTTTGTATGAATCCACACTTGAAAAAAATCATCCTTTGTTGTTAGAAGGATTGAGAGGAGGGTTAACTCTGCCTCACAGAATTTAGCTCTGCTAAATTCTTCCTATGAAGACTTAAGATTTAATATTCTTCCATTCCTCTAAGCACTCCTTAAATTAGAATAACAAAGTTTTATTTGCAGATATTTATGCTTTGAAATTTTCTGATTGATAAAAACAATTTGGTAATACAATTTTTCTCTACTCTGTGTAGTAATATTGTATATTTGATAACCCCTGAGTCCTCCAGCTTCTTATGAGGTGCTAAGCATTCAGCATACCAGGCAAAAAATAATGAAAATAATACAATTATTGTTGGCTACTTCTTCAAATTTAAAATTAGTCTTAATTTAAGTAAGCTTAAAATTAAAACCTGGATGATATAAATTCCAAATTATGAAGAACTTATATGTTCATATAAGAACTTCATAGAAATAAATTGTGTAGACTTCTTTAGCAGGCTTTTTGCTCTTCTGTTGTATTTTAATTTTTAATGTAGAAATATAGTTCTAGATGATCCCAGAAAGCAAATAATCTTAAATTTGGAAAATATGTTTCATTTGTGTAACATATTTTATTTGTAAATGTGAATAGAATAATGTTTCCTAAGCACTGATTCTCCAAGCATCTTAAATCAGACACCAGATTAAACAATGCTAAACAAATTTCTTTACATCAGACATTAGTAAAGCTTATCTGTATAGTGAATTTTAAGAGTGAGTATAAATGTATACCATTTCACAGAAGAATTTCATGATGGCCTAATTATTGGGATCATAAGAGTATAAGAAACATTTCTCCAGGACTACAATTCCACAAGCTTCTAAAGTTATCAATTTCATAAAACAAGGTTCAACAACCTTTGGTGTCAGAAAATTATCACTGATACAAAATTAAAATTTCTCTTCTTATATGGGCCTAAAGAAAAGAAACAGAAGCAAGAAACAGGCAAAAATGTGTATAACTGTTACTCTAAAATTTTATAATAATGAATGGCACTATATGCAGAGAAATGTTCTAATTTCTCAAGTCAAAATAAATACATTACTAATGAGAAAATAGTACTATTGTTTAATAATCTTTGTACTAGTAGCTTATTTAAAAATAATATACAAATTATAAATACTCAAATCACGTAAAAGAATATGCAGTTAAAACAGAAAAAGCTTCCTTCTGTCTCGTATCCCCTGCCCTCCCTTTCAGAGATAGCCATTACTAAATGTTCTTGTATGTTTTTCAGAAAAAAATAGCTTTGTATACACAAGCATATTAAATGACTGTGTCTTATTAAGGACATATTCCATTTTCTTGCAAATGAGCATATCATATACATGGTTCTGTCACTACTTTTTTCTGAATTAAAAAAGGATAAAGAAAACTATAGTGGGATAATTTTCCACTTTACATGAAAATTTTTTTCCTCTTATGTATTATATTTGCATACATATAATATTTAAACTTTTCCATGGAAGGTTTAGCATATTAAAACATTATTTAAGATGTTGACAACAATGGCAGTACTAACAATAATAGATAACATTTCAGCCTGTACTTCTTGCCATTAAATTTGCTAATCACTTTACAAAGATTATCTCATTTAGTTCTTTCAGCAACTCTGATATTATTACTACTTTCACATTACAGATGGGCTTCCCTTGTGGCTCAGCTGGTAACAAATCCACCTGCAATGCAGGCGACCTGGGTTCAGTCCCTGCATTGGGAAGATCCCCTGGAGAAGGCAAAGGCCACCCTCTCCAGTATTCTGGCCTGGAGAATTCCATGGGCTGTACAGTTCATGGGATCCCAAAGAATCGGACACGACTGAGCGACTTTCACTCATTCACTCACATTTCAGACAAGGAAACTGACCTAGAGACATTACATAACCTGCCCACTTAATTATCTGTTTCAGTTATTCATTTGTCCTCTTTTCCTTCACAAAATCCTTAATATAACCACTCAATTTGTAGTGTCTATGAGTGCATGCATGCTCAGTCACTTCAGTCATGTCTGACTATTTGTGACCCTCTGGACTGCAGCCCACCAGGCTCCTCTGTCCATGCGATTCTCCAGGCAAAAATACTAGAGTGGGTTGCCATGCCCTCCTCTAGGGGATCTTCCCAACTGGGGGATCAAACTCGCATCTGTCTTCGTCCTCTGTATTGCAGACAGATTTTTTTGCCCACTGAGCTTTCTGGGAAGCCTCTATGGGCTTTATATCTTGAATATAAAGTCTCAGGTCTCTGAAACCTAAAGACCTAAAAGATCCACAGGGTCTGGTTACACTCATTTGAAATCTAATTATTAAGTTCAAAATCTACCCAGGTGGGGCTTCCCTGGTGTCTCAGTGGTAAAGAATCCTCCTGCTAGTGTGGAGGACATGGGTTTGATCCCTGGTCTGGGAAGATTCCACATGCCACAGAGCAACTAAGCCCATGCCCCACAACTACCGAGCCTGTGCTCTAGAGCCCAGGAGCCACAACTACTGAGCCCATGTGCCACAACTACTGAAGCCCACAGATCCTAGAGCCACTGCTCCACAACAAGAGAAGCCACCAGAGCCCATGCACCACAGCTAGAAAGTAGCTCCCACCTGCCTCAACTAAATAAAATCCTGCACAGCAACGAAGACGCAGCACAGACAAAAAGAAATAAACAAAATTTTAAAATCTACCCATTTTATCTTTTAAAAGAAAATGAAAGAGAAGTCTGATCTTTTAAACTAAGTTTCCTAAAAGGATAACTGAATATTAAGCTAAGGTTCAGATCCAACATTCCAACACTCAAAAATCACAGACAATTTGAACCAGAGGGACCTTAAGTTACAGTTTCTACTATGTAACAGATAAGAAAAATGAAATGTTTATCATCAAGTTTATTATCCTTTCATACTGATCTCTGCATTGAAAGAGATATCAGAAAAATCTCTGCCTTGATTATAAAATACATATAAAACATCCCAGACAGACAACTGGCTATAACATTTTGTAACACTATCAGAGACAGCAGTCTCTGAGTCATTCTCAAAAGCAGCAAACTCATAGTCAAGGAACTATCTTTCTTCAGTAGCTGAATCCTGTGTTTTGATTATTGATGTAGGACAGCTGTCTGTGAAGACAGAGTCATGGATCAGTGTTTTCATCACAGCTATTAATTCACCGATTATCCCTTCCTTCTCCATACTTTAACTCTTCCTCACAAGACCTGTATTCTATAAGGCTTAATCAAGTTTACTGTTTTTCTCTGCACCAAATCTAACTTCTCTATATCTTTCTTTCAAATATTGAGACCAAAATGAAAACATGATAGTATATTCTCATCAAGTATGTTCAGTGTTGACTAGGGGAGAAGTTATATCTCTCCTGTCCACCATAATTTCACACACTGATAATGCTTGTCTATACTTCATTCTTTATTTCTACAGTTTATTATTTTATTTATGGGACAATGTAATTGGTAATCTCAAACTGCAAAATGTTACATGGCTAGCTCTTAATTGAGCACATTGGTGAGAACAAAAGAACAACAATTAATACCAAGAGAAGCAACACAAAGATCCTTTTTATTTGGCAATACAATTAAATCACACAACACTTATAATCACATGGAAGGAAATACCTATAATCACATGGAAGGAAACTCACCCACTTATAATCAGTCACATGTTCTGGCCTAATATCATCACTGAGCAACCAAAGAAACCGAAAACAACAAAATCCCAGGGCAGAACTGAAACTTGGGGCTCATATTTCCTCTCCAGTTTCCTACATCACTCTGCCACTGATCACTGGCAGTCAAGCCTCACCAAGTAGGAAAGCTCCTGGTCACTGTTGTCAATGCCACAACGATCCTGGTTACCGTTACTGATTCAACAATGATAAACAAACACTCACTATTAAATATTTTCTAGTTTAATCATTAAACAATAAAGCTGGTGGAGTATATGAACTGTTTGCATGGTGGCTGTTTTCTTAGCTTCTTTTTCATTTTATTTTACTATTTGTGAAGCAACTATAGTTAATAATGTAGTTATGTGGTTAACAAGTACACACAGGTTCTGTTGTGAGAATCAATGTCATTTTTAAAAAATTCAGTAGTACGTCCCATATTCTGCAAACATCTAAAGAGAAAAAACTAACAGATCGTGCAATATTTCCAGAAGGCAAAGTAAATAACCACAAAAAAGTAAAGGATGATCTTATGTTTGAACGGTTTCAGGGCTTTGTTTGATGGTATTTTGTGGGGAGTGGAGAGGTTTTTTAAAATATTTTATTTTTATTTCCGCCTGCCATGCCTGTACCAAACTCATTTGGAAGTTCAGCCTGTTTGACTACTAAACACTGCTGTGGAAAATGTAATTACCACTCAGTTATTTTAATTTTTAAGGAGAAATCTCTAAATATCTAACTAGAAAATTATCTGAGGTGAGAAAAGAAGATAAAACTCAAAACTTAGCAATTTGAAGTATCATTAACACTTAATATGATATGAACCAGAGTGAGATTAAAACTATTGGGAAAATAATGTTTATTAGGTAACTTGATCATACTACCTTTGACCTTGTTTTCATGTTACAGGATTAAATTCAGAAGGATACCATTCTAAATATTAGAGATTGTGCTTGAGAAAGGAATACAATGATAACAAGTTATTTGGTAGTTCTTGAATTGGGCTTTGTGTTCAAACAGGCATGTGTCTCATAAATGTGTATAACTCTATAGGAAATAATAAACATCTCTCACACTATTTTAATTTTTAAAACACCTACAACTCACTTAAAAATCAACTAAATACATATATTTATTCTAATATAATGAGAGGCCAGGTTGAGGTTGTCAGGAAGCAGGGTCTAACATCTCAGGATAAAGGCAATGGGGAAAGAGGGTAGGAAGGTAGCATGTGGGAGAAAGTGTCACAAAATCTAAGCATGGGGAGTAATGTCCCCAGCCAATAAGAATTGATCCAGCTGAACTCTTGCCTTATGAATAAACCAGGGGAGGGAAACTGTAAGTAGAACCAAATTTGCAGTTGTTATGGTCTTGAATTCAGTTGGCTTAAGTATGAGCCATTGTGCAATTGATGCCAAACAGATGTAGAGGCACCTGTTCTGACCAAAGATATTTCACTGGTTCATTTTTGTATACCTAACTCTGGTTTTCTAATATCCATTTCTTCCTCCTTCAGGATGTCGACCCATCAGACTTTCTGTTCCAGAACTTGAGTAGTCACCCATTTATCTTTCTGTTATACTCATTCCTCTAACTTTAACTTCCTCTGCAAACTCGGGAGTTAAACTCTTCATGTCAGCCCAGACCCACTCTTTGAAACAGAAGCTCAATGCTCAAGTCTTATCTGAGGCCCACTTATCCCTAGGTTTAGAGCAGATCATTTAATACTATGTTAACAGCATATGCTCCATCCATCTCTGGGGGGAGTAGTTTCAAAAACACTGTCTTAGCAGATTGTCACTGGTTCATGTAGGTAACTGGATTTGTATAAACAAGACTTCAGCACTCATCACAGATCAGAATATACATAAATATGCTTAGTTGGAAAATGACAGTTATATTGTATAATTTCACTATTAAATGATATGCCCTAGAATTATTTAACTTCAGTTGATCTCTGGAATTCAGCAAACTAATACCATTCAGAATTCCCCAACCTTGATTATTTCACATTCTGCTAGTATTGGATAGACACTGCTAAATTTGGTCAATAATTATCTGGGTTTCAACAGAGATTTGCATCAAAATTTCTCCATAAGAGGTTTCTTTCCAGCCATTGTTCTCCCTACTCCAAGATTAAAAAAAAATTAAGTGATTTTTTGTTATTGAGAAGAGATTCAAACTTGGAATTACTAGAGTGTATTACCATCCAGGTGCTGAGCTGAAAAGAAAAATTATTTTATGATATGCTGCTACTGGTCCACATAAGCAATCTGTGATAAACTCTTTTTAAATAGCAATTTCTCTTTCATGCTAGCATTCAAGTTTTGTCTCTCTTCTCTCTGTAGAGAGGTCCACTCATTCACTCTAATATATTCCTCAGTAGTACAGGCTGCCCCCTTAAGCATTGCTTGTCTGTTACAGCATATACAAAATACTCATTTTTTCCTGTAATCACATTTTTTATAAGAAAATTTAACTTTTGAAACCTATTCACATAGAATAAAATAAGGCTCATTGATAAGGAAAATTATTTCATTGTATTAACCTTAGATTCTGTACCCATGGAAAATTGAAAGCTCTATGATTTATATATTGTCTGAAATGACTGTGGGATGATTGCTTTGTTGGATCACAATATTGTTAATGTGAAGCCTATATTAGAACCCTAGAATCCATGCAACATTTGTCATAGAAATGAGTAACATTTTTTCAAGCAGTAGAAAAAAATTTTTTTTAAAAATTCTCATGTGGACTATTTGATTAATCCAGACTCTTGAAATGTCATTGACATGGCCCAACCAGTTTTATATATATAAATAAAAAATCTCATTTACTTGGCTTTATTTGAGAATATGTTTACACTGATTAATTTTTGATACCTATGCTATATGCATTCAACGCTAAACACATTCAAAGTCCTATATTTTAAAGGCTGAAAGTGACAGTAGACTTTGTAACTCAAAAAATAAATAAATTTAAAAAATAATAAAATAAAAAACTAAATGGTCTATGCACACTATTATATGTAAAATACATAATCAACAAGGACCTACTGTATAGCATAGGCAACTGTACTCAGTACTCTGTAATAACCTATATGAGAAAATAATCGGAAAAGAATAGATATATGAATAACTAAATCACTTTGCTGTGCCCCTGAAACTAACACAATATTTTGAATCAACTATATGCCAATAAAAAAAACAAATGCCTGGGGGAAAAATAAAATAAAAGGTATAGTCTTTAAGCTTAAAATTGATTATACAAATATATTGGTCATTCTTTTCTAAGGTACTAACTACTGTGCATGGAGCATACCAGGTATATAATCTGTGGGAACATTAATGACAGTGTGTTGCATTTGTGTTGGTTTATCAGTCCTGGGTATTCTTTGGAAGGAATGATGCTAAAGCTGAAACTCCAGTACTTTGGCCACCTCATGTGAAGAGTTGACTCATTGAAAAAGACTCTGATGCTTGGAGGGATTGGGGGCAGGAGGAGAAGGGGACAACAGAGGATGAGACGGCTGGATGGCATCACTGACTCGATGGACGTGAGTTTGAGTGAACTCCAGGAGTTGGTGATGGACAGGGAGGCCTGGCGTGCTGCAATTCATGGGGTCGCAGAGTCGGACACGACTGAGCGACTGAACTGAACTGAACTGAATCTGGACAAGTACTTCTATAATATATTAGAAAATATTAGAATTTCTCTGTGGGATTTAGGACTTGAGTATCAGACCATAGACGTAAAAATTTACTAACAAGGTATTCTATAGGGAATACCAGAATAAAGCCATGATAGGAAAGTTAACATTCCAAACTGGGAAGGAGTCAAAGTAAAGTAGAAATAAATAAATAAAGGCTTATGTTTTAAAAAAGACTTTAACTAGAAATCTTATAAGGATTAAGATTACCTTACCCAGAGAAAAAATCTAAGTTTCAAATGCACAAGGTTTATTTTTCAGTAAAAACAAAATATATTTTTTTCATGAACTCTTCTCTATCTGTGCCTACATTTTAAAAATTCTTCAATGAAAAAATACTTCTGCAGAAGTAACACTAGATTTTTTCCAAATTATCTCTGATATTTTACTGTTAACAGCCTTCAAGGCATGGCCTACAATACATACATATCTTTTGTGGTACAAATATATTCAATATTGCCTGTGTGACTAATCAACTTCTAATAAAATCTTTTCTATCCTGTTTTTGCAATAATCAGGAAAATGCCCTAATCCAAAGTTTTAATTTAAGAATTCAAAACAGGAGAAATAAAAATATTACCAGTCATTTACTGCCTATTGAGGGTGTGTTCCTACAATTTTCCTAGAAAAACTTAGTCTTAAAAACAAAAATAAATTAGTTTAAATGCACTTCTGTATTTCTCTGGATAATCTTACATTTAATGTTCAATGTCTATGAAAACTAAAGGAACAGTTATTAAGGTTTTTATTTTATGTTAACCTGGATTGACACCTGGAAGTAAAATTAGACCAACTTTACTCCACTTCTTTGTATAGTTCATTGCATAGCTTGGGTGAAAAAGTGAGAGAGTCAGCCGCTCAGTCGTGTCCGACACTTTGTGACTCCATGAATTATAGCCCACCAGGCTCCTCTGTCCATGGGATTCTCCAGGCAGAAGTACTGGATTTGGCAGCTATTCCCTTCTCCAGGGGGTCTTCCTGACCTAGGGATGGAATCCAGGTATCCTGCATTGCAGGCAGATTCTTTACCATTTTAGCCACCAGGTAAGCCTGCAGCTTGGGTAAAATATGGCAAACATTTCTTTTCAAGAACCGTAATTCAGGAGATTATCCATTCTCTAATTGAATTTCTAAAAACCATTGAAAAATTGTCCCCATACAGATATTTATATGTAAAATATATATATAGGCTTTGTTAAGGGCTTCCCTAGTGGCTCAGAAGTTAAAGCGTCTGCCTCCAATGCAGGAGACCCAGGTTTGATCCCTGGGTTGGGAAGATCCCCTGGCGAAGGAAATGGCAACCTACTCCAGTACTCTTGCCTGGAGAATCCCATGGACGGAGGAGCCTGGTAGGCTACAGTCCAAGGGGTCACAAAGAGTCGGACACGACTGAGTGACTTCACTTTCACTTTATTAAGATTTCTATTTTTACTTAATATATTTATTCAATCTTCATATATGTATGGGGGATATGGTGTGTATCAGTAGACACTGAGTAGGAAAAGAGATGAAGACATAGCCCCTGCCTCCAGAACATAAAAATCCTCTACTACTACTACTACTACTATTACTAAGTCACTTCAGTCGTGTCCGACTCTGTGCGACCCCATAGATGGCAGCCCACCAGGCTCCCCTGTCCCTGGGATTCTCCAGGCAAGAACACTGGAGTGGGTTGCCATTTCCTTCTCCAATGCATGAAAGTGAAAAGTGAAAGTGAAATTGCTCAGTCGTGTCCGATCCTCAGCAACCCCATGGACTGCAGCCTACCAGGCTCCTCCATCCATGGGATTTTCCAGGCAAGAGTACTGGAGTGAGGTGCCATTGCCTTCTCCGAAAAATCCTCTAAGGTAGAGAGAAATGAGTAAACAGGCATTGGGCAATAGAGGAAATTAGCTTTAGAAATACAGAGAGCATAAACTTTAGGGTAATCAGGGAAGAATTTCTGAAGAAGATGGCATTTAAATTGTGTCTGAAGGATGGAGATGCCAGTTATTTTTCAGGCAAAGATGGTGATGGAGGAGGGTAGAGAGAGAAATCTGGAATAAGACAGTGACATGAATAATAACACAGGGTCAAGAAGGTCATGGCACACTTAGAAGTATGGCTGCAGGACAGAGTTCCAAGAAAGACTGTGTCAAGAAATGCATGAAGGACCTTAAATGTTATGCTTAGAAGTTTGTATTTTATCTTTACAGTAACAGAGAGCCACTGAAGTATTTTAAGCAGAACAGTAACAAGATTCTTTCACATCTTAATTTCATTTTAATGGCAGATAGAAGAGATTGGAGGGGTGCTAGACTGAATTTTGGGAAAACAGGCTATTTTTTTTTACTTCCTTGAAATTTTACTCTATTGCACTCTGAATCTAGAGTCTACATAAATCTGTCTTAAGCACATATACATTTTCTTACCCTTAAATTACCTCTGGCCAACTTACAAGAATGACCTAAAACAACAATATGTTTTCAGACACTGTGAACTACAGTCTGCAATTTTAGCTTTAATTTTACCTCTAAATTTAGATCACAAGGCAATTATGTTTCATTATCAGATAAGAATTGTGTCATAATGAATATAATACTAATAATTAATGGATAAAGTCTAGGCATTTGTGCATGACTTGTTTCATATAATGAATAAATTCAAAGTTAATGACTAATAAATAACATGACATCACTGTCATTCATAGTCTACTTCTTGAGTAGAGAAAAAAGGTGGACTGGGGAGGAGCTACAGCTGTCAATTTTATAATTTTGAACAACCTGAGACCTCTCTTTTTTATGTGTTATATTAGCGGGAATAAGTTGGGTTTATAACCATATTTGGGGGAAGTTGGAGATTAACTGAGTTTAACTATTTCAGAAATATTAACAATGGACTGAGAGCAAATTATTTGACAATCACACTACTGAATGAGCTTGTCCCTACTGCATGCATTATTACAGAAGAGGGATTAAACAATTTGCCCAATGTCACCCAGCTAAGAAGGTGAAGAGTAGAGAAGAGGTCTCAAAACCACTCAATTTGCCTCTAGAAGCCACACTCTCAAAACTCTAAACAGAAAGAAAGCTAAATTAAACAAGCACTTACTTCAAAGAATGCTTAAAACCATAATGAATAAATTACAGGCCTCAATCCCAGGTTGCCCTACTAGCACTGCCATGAGAGCACATATCTAACTTTAATTTAAGAAATGTTTAAAAGATGTCTCTATGTTGGCAATTCTTACACTTACTGGGCCATTTCTTTAATTGATGGCATTTTTAAAATAAATTATCCGTGGCGGATTCATGTTGATGTATGGCAAAACCAATAGAATATTGTAAAGTAATTAGCTTCCAATTAAAATAAATAAATATATATTAAAAAAATTAAATAAAATAAATTAGGAGGTCTATGTACAGACAATTTTCTGTAGAACTCATAATTTCTGTTTTGAATAAAAAGTAAATAAGAGTCATCATTTAAAAACCATTTTTCTTAATTGGGCCTCCAGTAAAAGTTATTGATTACTACTGATTCAAACCTATATAAATTTTTCTAAGTCAATGTATAATTTTGAATCTTAGAATTTTTAAGACCTTAGAAATCATATGAGATAATACTTCCATAACAAAAGTGAACCCCAGAAAAGGTAAATGAATTATCAGGGTCACACACAAGTGACAGATTTCAACTTAGATTGAAAATAATATAGTTGGAGCTATCTAAATTAAGGGGATATTTGGAAAAATAAAAAAGAGCGAAAGACATGAGTATAGGCCATTTGCACATAGAAATCTATAATCACTTGGTTAAAAATCTAGGCTGGGTGTGAAAAATACCAGCTATTTTTCCTCTTCTATTACAATATATAACTGTCTTATTTAACAGATATCACGAAAGTAATATCAAAATATTCATTATTTTATCACTGGAAATAAACTTGTCCTTTGATGTTTTGCTGTATTAATTTGAAGTATGCTTCTGAAGAGTATATCTACTTTAATCTCCTCTCAGTTCAGTTCAGTCGCTCAGTCATGTCCGACTCTTTGCGACCCCACGAATCACAGCATGCCAGGCCTCCCTGTCCATCACCAACTCCTGGAGTTCACTCAGATTCATGTCCATTGAGTCAGTGATGCCATCAAGCCATCTCATCCTCTGTCATCCCCTTCTCCTGCCCCCAATCCCTCCCAGCATCAGAGTCTTTTCCAATCTCCTCTTGTGATTTATTATTCAAAGGATATAGAGAATTAAGAACTAGGGTTTTAAAACATATATTATTTGCAGAAGCACTTTTTGAATTCCATTAATAACAGGAAGATATTGTTCAATTTCAAAAATATCATTAATATGAAAATTATAATTTTTAATAATTTCATTATTAAATTAGAGGTCACCAGAAAATCATAATAAATAGAAGCATCCTACAGTACTCACAAAAGTAAAGTAGTGGAGCTCCCTCTATTGAATTATTGTTGAGAAAATGCATCTTGTATTTAAAATCATAATTTTATCTTCAAAACAACTCTATTATAATATTGTAAAACTTTTCCCTTTTCAAATTCTAATACTTTTCAAATTATAGACGCACATATGCAATATCAATTTCTAAGAATAATATTATAAATTGCTTAATTTCTTTATAATTTTACAAAGTGTTATCTTTCTTTAACGATTTTTGTTTGCAGGAAATTACATTTTAAGGCTGCAATTTTCAATTTGTGTTTTTCTTTTATTTTCCTTGAGTTCATAAAACTGAAAAGTTACTTGACAGATATTGGGACTATGATACATCCTAATAAGAATATGAATTCCAATTTTGTTATGGAAACTCAAAAATGTACTTTAACGGAACTAAATATATCTTCCAACCAGTAAAGTGAGGTATTTCACAAATTTTTCTGTTACAAATAAACTGACATTATAATATTATGAATACTGAAAAATGTGATTCATAATGATTATTATTGGTTGAGAATTCACTTTGTGCCAGGCACTGAGTCATGCACTATGCCTTCATTACCTTCTTGAATATTCACATCAAATGGGCTTGATAGTATCATAATCCTCTTTTTACAAATGAGAAGATAAAGGCAAAAGACAGTAATAATACTATTGTTCTAATCCACAGCCCAAGTTCTTGAGCTCTTGTGCAATGGAATATATGCTATGTATTGATATGCTGTAAAATCTGTAAGCAGTGACCGTCTACAAAAATTAAGCAATTATTTTTTAATACCACTGAGTATAGCCACAGTGTATACACACACACACAAACTCACTACTCAGGTAATTCAAATCCTTTTTAGCTCAATATTGAGGATCATTTCGAGAAAATGATAACCTCCAAACCATACCTGGAAACTCTACTCTTTTTACTTTGCAATCATTTATTTTAAAAAGAAGACATACTTCTTATCAGCAAAGAGAAAAACAGCTGAGTTGATGCAAGTTTGTTTTAATAAATATATTTATTTGCTATTCCAGTATGATAAGAAAAGCTGTTTTATCATATACTATTCAGTCATTTCTAAAGGAAATTTTCTATTTGAGAATTAGATTATGATACACTGGGGTTGGGCTTCATAGAGGATTAATCCAACAGGGTAAATCCAAATATATACTACATTTTTTCTCTTAGGTCTGATATCAAAAGCATTATTCATTATTCATATTTTGCTCATCTATGCAAAAATATAAAACCTATGCCTTATGACCAACATAAACATTTTTCTTAGAAACTGTCATACCTATCACCAGGTAGAGATAAATGCCTATAGAATGAAGGCCACAAGTTTGAATATTTAAAACTAAATGCTAGGCATAAATTGCTTTATTCATAAAATTATAGTATGTACATACAGTAAGTCCATTATGAGCATTTGTTGCCTTTTAAAAATATATCTTCAGCATATACTTGTTGGAAACTTCATGTATATATTTTATGGTTTCTCCACATAAAAGTAATTATAAAATTATACTTTACTCATTTCCATAGTTGGGCCAAAAATTATAGGGTAAAACATATGTAATAGCACTGATATTTTTAATAAACTTATGGAAGATGGTATTTTTATCAGCTCAAAACCAATTTTGACAATGCTGTTAAAACAAACTTAGAAGAACTTTTCAAAATATGGCTTACTTAAAATGAGGTCTGTTTAGTAAAACTTATTAAACAGGGTTTAGAAAATGGCGTTGGTGAGACCACCCACAAATGTATATTGCATCCACAATGAACTAACATGATTACTTGGAAGCCACTTGTGCGATGAAAAGCATTATCAACTACTCTTGCTCCCTCTTAATCCACTGTTTCAGTTAATCTCATCCCACAGAGTATGAATCTTCTAAAATGGAAAAAAATATGGCTTATGATTATATGGTTTATGTTCTAAAAGTTACCTATCTTATGTGGAAATAGCAATGATAATAATTCATAAAAAATGCACTTCTTTCCTGCTTTTGTGGCTCCATGGTCATGACTGAGCATGAACACACCCTCCGGTATAATGGGGCTTCCCAGGTGGCTCAGCGGTAAAGAATCAACCTGCCAATGCAGGAGACGTGGGTTCAGTCACTGGGTGGGGAAGATCTTCTGGAGGAGGAAATGGCAACCCACTCCAGGATTCTTGCCTGGGAAATCCCATGGACAGAGGAGCCTGGCAAGCTACATTTCATGGGGTCGTTAAAAGAGTTGGACAGAACTTAGCAACTAAACAACAACTCCTGTGTATTCAAGTTAGACATCAAACTGTCTATAGTTTTCCCTTATATAAAGATGTGAGCCAATTATTCCTATAATTCTCACTTTTCCCACAAGCTCTAAATAAATAAGAATCAACATATTATCCTGGTTTTCTAAAAGTTATAGAAGTAGTAGAGAAGTATGGGTAAGGTGCATCGCATAGACCTTTGTTGTGATTAAAGATATGTCCCTGTGTGCTAAGTCATGTCCAACTCTTCACAACACTATGGACTACAGCCCTCTAAGGCTCCTGTATCCATGGGATTCTCCAGACAAGAATATTGGAGTGAGTTGCCATGTCCTCCTCCAGGGGATCTTCCAATCCCAGGCATGAAACCCAAGTCAGTTCTGAGGCTCCTGAACTGGCAGGCAGATTCTTTACTGCTGAGCTGCTGAGGAAACTTCTCAAAGGTACATATTTCATTTTTAAATAGAGACATAATTGACATATATTTGTTTTAGGTGTACAACATAATGATTTTATAGATGCATATATTGCAAAAACCATCCAGCACAATAATCTCCACACACGGTTACAATTATTTTCTGTGATGAAAACTTTTAAGATCTACTTCCTTGGCAACTTTTAAGTATACAATTCAATATATATTATTTGAACTGTAATTATTAATAGAATCTCTTTCTAAATGTAAAATACATATACTCTTTGACTTAGAAATTTCACTTCTACGATATGTTGCTGCCAACATAATTGATCTTATGAACGAGAACCAGTATTAAAATGTCCACTACCACACTGTTTGTAATAAAGATTAGGAAAAAAATCTACATTTCCAAGAACTGGGGAAATGGTTAACTGTGGTATGCACAATAAACTCCAATACACCATGTGAAAAAATGAGGTAGAGATGTGTTGATATTAGATATTCTTTTATTCTCCAAAATGTGCTTCTAAATGAAAAAGGAAAAGTACAAAATGGTATGTAGAGTATGTTCCCCCTAGGTATTTTTAAAGTGGAGAAAGTACGCATGCAAATATGTATTAGTATACAAGAATTTGAATAAAGTCAAAGAGATCCTCTGCTGAACCCCACAACTGGTAAGTAAATTAGGGAAATTACAAAAAAAGAATTTGAACAACATCAAGGAATTCCTGCTTACCTCCAGGAGTGAGAACCATATTCCTTCTCCTTAGTGTATTCACTTATCTCATTCCTTCAGTTCATATCATCTGCTTAATTATCTCTCAACTTTAGATATCACTTCCTGAAAGAACCTTTCTGATTTGTTTTCCTAACCTCCAGACCAAATTTGGCCACACTGATGTAAAATGTTCTTTATGCATCCTTGAAGTACTTATCGAAAGTTCTATCCAATGATTATATAATTAGTTGACTTATGTCTGTTTCCCAGAAAGAACATAATTTCTTGACATGAAAGACTTGGCTATTTAGTAGCTAGTTTATTACTGTATCCCGAGCACCAAGCTCAATGCTTTGCACATACTGAACACAATTTGAATGCTGGCACCCCTCTCCAGTACTCTTGCCTGGAAAATCCCATAGACGGAGGAGCCTGGAGGGCTGCAGTCCATGGGGTCGCTGAGGGTCGGACACGACTGAGCAACTTCACTTTCACTTTTCACTTTAATGCATTGGAGAAGGAAATGGCAACCCACTCCAGTATTCTTGCCTGGAGAATCCCAGGGACGGGGGAGCCTGGTGGGCTGCCGTCTATGGGATTGCACAGAGTCAGAACGACTGAAGTGATTTAGCAATATATATGTTGAATGGTTAATTGACAAGAGTTTTAATTAATTTTGGCTTGGTTATATGATCTTAGGCAAGTAGCTAAATACTTTTAAGGTTCTTCATAGCTCTAAAACCTTGAACCTATGGGTCTAAACATACATCAAACTAAAACCATTGTTGTCCCAAAAATGGTGTTTAAGTTTCTTTTGAATTTTACTTCTCTTTACCTGTATCTTCCTCTATCTTAGCTGTCAAATAGAAGAACTGAACAAGACAGAGGTCTAAGACACCTCAGTTTCCCAGTAACCTCTCTTCTATCACATTTTAGCTTCTGATCATGAATTGTATGCCTTTAACCCTTCAGTCTCTCTCTCCACATACACATACACAGATTAAACTTGCCATAATTTTATTCCAGGGGAAAATTAAGTTTGAACAGTGGGCAACAGTATTCTTATTGGACACTGGTCTACAATATATGAGCCCCTATAATATTTTGTGCCTAATCTGGAAAAGAAGGGTGTAAACTGTGGATATGGAGTTAAGGATCTGTAGGAAGGATCCCTGCTACTGCCACACCCCTCACTACTATTGTGAGAGGCAGACTGATTGCAAAAATAATACTAACCCTCTCTCCTGGTCTTTATCAACCTCTTTATCAAAGTGATTTTTAGCTGCTTCCATTCAATAAACGGAGATGATTTCCCCAACCCCTGAATTTGAGCTGGGCTTGAAATTTGTCTTTACAAATACAATGTAGCAGAATGGTTTTCCAGAAGACTTGCAACTTCTGCCTTCCCTCAGAATCTGGCTTCCATCAAGAGAACTAGCCTATGGAAGCTAATCAGAAAATGAAAGACTATGGAAAATAATTAATTTTTCTTGAAAAACAACCAGTTAAATCCCAAACGCAAAGCTACATAGGGTGACCCACAGCAGACTACAGTAAAATGATATGGAACTAAAACCAGAAAAGCATTCAAATGTTTAGTCTAAATCACCAAACTGAAAAATAATGAACTACATAAGACAGTTGCTGTTTTAAACCATTATATTTTGGAGTACTTTATTATGTGACATAGTTAACTGACACACTGTGGTTCAAAATTTTAATAAGAGTAGCAAGACTTCTTTTCGTTTTCGGCTTGATTTGGAGCTAGGTAAATTTTATACCCAGAAACCTCTCAACTGTTAGGGAAAGTACTTATGAATATGCTGATAAGAGTTTTAGCCACAGTGTCCAAGGCCCTCTCCCTTCAATCTATCCTATTAATAAGGACAAATCTATGGCACCCTTTAACTGTGTGCTTAGATAATACTCTCTCATGTTTCCTACCTCCATTTGCTTTTGGAGTTTTCTGAATATCTGAGACCCTCAGAGACAGATGAACGAAACAACCTGTGAGTGACCAATTAGGAATAGTCAGTCTTGACACCGACTGTCCTGGCCATGTTGTTGGCAAGTCAGGTCACCATATCTAACTGATACAACTGTAGCTCACATATACAAAAAAGACTTGAAACCCTCCTTCAATTGTATAGATATCCTTGGTAATTTATTTTTAGATCTAAATTGACAGTGGAGCTACTGAGAAACTTTACAGAAGAAAAGAATGAGAATTGTGCAGCTGGCTAAGAAAGGATTTCAGAATCAAATTGAAATAGGCCTTCCCTAGATAACTCCATGGCTAAGTATAGCTTTCAGGTGAATTTCAAACACCACTACTCTCTTAGCATCTCAGGTCGATTTGATTTCCACTCCAATCCATGGAATCCTTAATGTTTCACACATACTACAATATTCTGGGGTTCTAGCCATAACCTTGTGTCTCTGTCGAACTTGACATTAAAGAAACGTATATCCCCTTATTGATACTTCACTGTAGCTGATACTTAAATTAGAAAGGTTAGAAATAAGCAGTGTGTCAGGATGAGGAATGCCTTAACTGTGCTATTCTAACTTAAGTATTCTAAGACAGACACATAGACAGTCAAGTCATTGATAATTATTGTGACCATATAATTTGCCATCCAAACTGCACTCATGAGAGTGAAAGGGTACCATTAATAATTGAATAAACCAGGCATAATCCAGGAGTGTCTTGGATCTACCATGATGTATGGGTCATGGAGTGACAGAGAACAGAGTTTTAGGGAGTAAAAAGGCAGGGAAGCAAGCCAGAGAAACTGGACAGCTGTCTAATTTCTGATTAGACTTTTCTCCCACAATTTCATTTCATTATATTGCAATACTATGAATTCTTAGAAGGTCAGACATAGTCATGTTCATTGAAGTACCTCAACTCAAAGTTGAATTATGTAATCCTTTGATTAGAAATTTTTGGATTTTGCACAACTCTGATTGCCCCTTGAATAGAATGGATAATTGGGAACTGACTGGATAAATAAAAGAGGAAGCACTAAAAGCTAATTTCAATCTTGGAACATACACTACAATAATGGGATCTGATAATAGGTTACCATTAAACAATTACTGAATACTACAGCACATTTGGAACTAGTCCTAGCTGAAATATATATGGTATTCTGTCTAATACGTTCGGGGGAGAGAACATAAATTTTCTTATCTAAATAGAGAAATCAGCTGGATGAAAATATCAGTAACTACAAATATATGATCATATTTTGTACACTATAGGGATACTTGTAATAACTGTAGGATTTAACCTTATCAAAAGCCAATAATATCCTTTTTTAGATATATTTTAGTCTTGGCTTTGTTCTCCACAGGAAAAGGAAACTTCTGCCCTAATAAAAATGTAATGAGAAATATAAATGGACATTTTTCTGGTCTTTTTCAATCTGTATTGAAAATAAAAAGGAGTTGATATCCAAAAGCAATAATCAAATAAACATTAATTTATCACTTACCACTCCCAAGAAAATTTTCTTTAGTATTCCAATAAGTTAGCTGAATTCTTAATATGCTATATAAAATCATGTGTGAGAAATAAAATAGGCCTTTGTGAAAATCTAACAATTAAGAATAAAATTAACAATTTGAAGGAAATTAAAGTTTCTGTGTATACACACAGGCACAGAGTTACTCTTTTATCATAGCTGCACCTATGTTGCTTTCTTGTATATTTGAGATATACAATGCATGTGTCTACTTGAGTGAATTGTTCCAGAGAGCTAGAACTCTGATGACGCTTTATGTGAAATAGATGACTAGAACAAAAAGAGGTGTGTTTAGGAATATAAAACAAGGTGGTTATAAATCATTTAAAATACTATATGACAAAAAGCTGCTATCTTACACTAAGTAATGCTGACAACTTAGTGCTTGGTTTTACAAAGGCCTGTATTTAGTGTCATGAAAACTCGTGGGTAAAAAGGGGAAAAAAACAAAACATTTTTGCCTGCTTTTAATAAAAAGGTCAAAGTGATAATTAAGTGGAATAAATTTAAAAGTGTTACTCTATTAAGTATATAATAAAAGTCTTAATATAGCATATTTTACTTGAAAAATTCAAAATGCTGAGCAAGGGAGTTACTAATCTCACCAAAATCAGAATGATGCACTACACAGGGAGATAATTTTACAGATGGGAAATAAAAAGGAGTAGAAAAATAACTTCCTCAAGGTTACAAAATTCTTATGCAGAATAGCTACAAACTGGACACATGAGTACTAATACCAATATAAAGAATTTTTTGTTAACTTTTAGGAGTCTAAAAGTAGGGTTTTGTTGATTTTTTTTTCTTTTTAATAAGTCAACAATAGAGAAGCATTTCTTCTAAATTTCTATTTTTAAAGACAAGCTAGTTTAGATTTTCTAAATAGAAAAAGTTTAGAATCTAGTCATAAAAATATTTTGGATTTTTACAGATTTCAAAATGACACAAAAGCATTATTTTATATTCTATTTCCTTCTGTATTGTACATACAACTATGAAGCAAATCAAGTTTGTTTAGGATCATTTTTAATGCGTATATATAAGACTTTGAACATATTAGCATAAACCATGACTTACATTTTATTCTAGGAACTATATATGAAGATTAAATACAGCCAGTCTTCCAGAAGGGATGGGCTGCAAAAGGGTTTTTCTGTTTCTCTGTTTTTTTGTTTGTTTGTTTGTTTTTTAATGACCTAAAGCCTTTTCTGACTGTTGGGATCCCTTTTACCAGGAGAATGGGAGACTAATTCTATTATACATTTTTTAATGGTCTGATTCAGGCCCAGAGGAATAAGCACAAGATATGAGTTTATAAAGAAGGAAAAAAGATGGAAAACTAGCAACTGGGAGCCACTCACATTTTTCTAGTAATAGAATTTATAGGAATTGTGTCTGTCCAGACTGTCTGAAAGCATTAGAAAAATACAATTGGAAAATGACTCTGCCTTACCTAAATGGGCTTTTTACCTTAGGTCATTAGAAACAGAATTTTGAGCTGGCAGAGCTCTCAGCAGAGTCTCAGTCCACCCTTTTCCTTATATATGCAGATACTGAAGCCCAAGATGGTGAAATGACTTGCTCAAGCGCCTGAAAGTAAATGGTCCTGAAACAAACCTAGGAAAGCAGTTTACTTTAAATAGTGCCCCATTAAATTATCAATTGCTACTGTATTAAATCATCAAGGAAACAGCAATATTACTGGCTTCTAAGCAGTTTGCAGTTTTGAAATTATAGATTTTAATAGTCCCACATCAGGTAATCTGAAAGGACATTATTTGATGTTTTTCCCAAGGCCTGTTGAGATAAACAGATGCATTCCGAACATAATATTTCACTGGGGGGCGGAGGAGGGGGAGCTTCAAGGGTGCTTATGTTTTGGAATGAACCTTATGTCAGTGAGCAATTCAGAAACGTTGCAGAGAGGAGTGCACAAAGATGACCCAAGAGAAGAAATAGTTAATTACAGGACCCCACCTTCCTGTAAATAACCAAGGAAAGCCTTTTTAAAAGCAATACAAAATGTCACCACAGGCTGACGCTCTTTCTACAAGAATAATGAGATTCTTGCTCCCTCAAATGCTGAGCACATACTTCATCGCCTTTATCGCCGAATTCATTTTCCGAGGTTCATAGATAATTCTCCTCCTCCCTTCAAAAGAGACTACATACCATGCCTACAACATATTGATTTCAATGCTATATAGTGACTATAGACGGAAAGACCTGCAGGGGCAGTTTCACAAACTCTAGGTCTAAACACACTGTCAAATCGGCTCCGGAAATGAAAGGCTGCACGAGGGGCAGTCAGTTAGTCCCTTTGAATAAGCATCCCACCGGGCTCGGCTGTGCTGAGGGATCCGAAGGAGGTGCACTTGCAGTCCAAGACTTGAGTCCAGAGTCTGGACATGGCGGTTTTAGTGTCATAATCCTTTCTTTCAAAACACACATGCCATACGGAGAATCTGGAGCATACGTCAGCCGGGTAAATTCAAGGAAAGCGCCGATCTGAGGGTCCGAGCCTTCCGACCAGCACATCAGTCGCGGGTAGGCAGCGGTAAGGGAGCCCTCCCGGGCTGGCTGGAAGCACGCAGTTGGGTGTCGGAGAGAAACGCGAGCTTGCTGCGCCAGAAGAGTCGCCCCAAGATCCGAAAGAGGAACCTCTCCCCTTTTAGCAGTTACAAGTGCGGAAAAACCTGTCCTCCGAGATGGCCCAACTGAAAATAAATTCCAGAACTGAAAAGGAAACTGGGCTTGTGCGCGCGGTCCGGGGGTGGGAGGTGTACACTCTTAAGGTGGCGAGGGGGTTAAAACCAACTGTAGGCGTGTGGATCTTTGCATTTTACAAACTACAGCACCCTCGCGCTCCCTCCTCTCCCCTCGGCTTCTGAGTGAGTGCCCTTCCTTCCCATACCGGACACAGGGATCTGGAAAAAGTGAGATCTGTACAGTGCCTGACCCAAGGGGCTCTCCCCTTTCTCCTTCTCAGGTGTTTTCGCCCCACCCCACCAGCTTTCAATCCGGTTCAACTCTCGCTTCACACTCCCAGCCCCAGAGCCGGCGGTCTGTCACAGACCCCTCTTTCTCTCGCCTCAGAACAGCAGGTGAGCTCATTACCTCAACTAGAAATGTAACTTTAAAAGAGACCAGATCTGGGGAGGGCACCCACCTCCACTTAACACCACCTCCACTTAACACACACAGCGGTGGTAGTTCACCAACACCAGGGATCTTCAGGCTCTAACCCCCAGCCTCATTCTCCCCTCCTTTCCTGGGAGAGATCCAGAGGCTTTCAAACCTCTGCTTTGACCTGAGCTTGCCAACAACTAAAGGTATGTGCAGAAATAAAAGATGAGAAAAGCAAGTGAGTTTTCCTTTGATAAAAACTAAAGCAAGGAGCAAGAGGACAAACAGAAGCCGGAATAACAGGAAGTAGGAGTTTTATCTTCAACTGTCTAGGAAGGGCTACAGATCAAAACTTCAAAGGGAGAAAAGAATGTCCCCCCAAATCCTCAAGTCAAAGGAAAAAATTAACTGGCTGCCCTGTCAAGCGACTGCGAGCACGCGGAACGCCCTGTGAGTATCAACTCCTGTCAGCCACCCAGCGGGTCTCGAGGATGACAGCGCCAGGGGACGTCCCTAAGGGCGAGGAAAGGGATTCCCAGGCGAGATATATTAGTTGTTGGGGTTTTTTTTTTTTTTCCTTATGAGTCTCAATACAGAACTGAAAACTGAGGTCGGATCACGGGTCCTGAGCAATCCTCAGCCGCCTCACTAAGGGCGCACAGACCTGGCTGCGGATTCCAGTCCAGGCTGCGTCCTTTGCCCGCCGTCACCCCCACCCTCACAACCCACCCAGACAATGGAGGAAGGGGCTTCCAAGCCGCAGCCAGAGCTTTTCAGCGGTTCCAAAGAGGAAACCCCTCCCTTCCTTTCTTCACCTCTCACCCAGGGGAAGTTACCAGGGGATTTATCACAAAAAAGTGCGAGTTATTGCCTCTCAGAGCTAAGCGAAAGGAAAACTGCCCAGAGCGCAGTGACGTGGACTTTGATACCCGAGGGGTTGTCAGAGGGCGAGAGCCCGCCAACCCAGGCGGGAGCCGCATAGGGGAAGGGGAGAGGACCAGACGAATCTCGCCTGCGGGCCCCCTGAAGCCCCGACCCCGGCCGCACCCAAACTTCCTGGAGATTTATCCAGTGCCCCCAGTCGCTGCCCCAACTTGAGCCAACCGACCGAACTCAAACATGCGGCACAGGTGAGGGAACCTAGGGCCAGCTCTGTGCGCGCACCACCGGTCCCTTACCTCCCCCATCCGCCTGGGCGCGCCGCCCACGGGGGTGGAGGGCGCGAGGCCCGGGCCCGGGACCTAGGAAGCTGCCCCCCCCCCACCCCGGTCCAGGCCGCCCTGGGGCTGCTCCGAGGCCCCTGTTCTTACCTTGCCTAAGGACAGCAGCGGAGATCAAGAGGCAGAAGACCAGACGGCAGGAGGGGGCCGCCTTCGGAGCCATATTCCTCCTCCTCTGGGACCACCGACAGAGTCCGCGCCGCAGGAGGGGGCGTCGTCCCCGGCCCCGCGCGGTCGCGCTCCGGACGCTGGGGACAGAGGCTTCTCTCTGACACACTGCCCTCTGGGCTTGTGGCGCTGCACCTTCCCGTCTCCGCCGCCCGCAACTTTCCACCGCGCAGTGGCCCAACTCCTCCGCCTCCCCTACGACACCCGCCCTCGGCCCCTTTGGCTGCTCCTCCCGGCGCCGGCGACCCTCTCTTCCCGGGAGACACTTGAGTAATTCGGAAAGGTATACGTGGTTCTTTTTAGCGGGTCCGTTGTTTTCCTTCTCTTGGAATAATAATGGTAGTGGCAGTGTGCATAAAAAGCCCGGTGTTAGGAAAGAACTGCCGGGGGTGGCAACCGAGGGCCGACAGGTCCAGGCGGTCTCCTCAGGTGGCAGCGGCAGTGGCAGCGATAGCAGCGGCAGCGATAGCAGCGGCGCCAGCGGCGGTCTCTGGGCTGCTCTGAGTGGAGGGACTGGAAGGCGTGTGTAAGCTGCCGCCCTCCTCCTCCCTTCGCCTCCTCCCTCTCTCCTCTCAGCTCCCCGCTTCGCAGGAGGTAGAGCCAAGCGCAGGTGGTAGGAGCGGGATCCGCAGCCTAGAGGCGCTGCAGGACCAAGTCCCAGAGTGAGGCGGAATCTGGAACTCCTCTGGGAAGTCGCGCGCGCGGCGTCTGGAGCCCCAAGTGGGCGGGGCATTTTAGTGGCTCCGCCCCGGGGCCACGCCCGCCAATAGGAAGCGGATCCAGAAGCAGCCGGCTCTCGGTAGGGCCTCCAAGACCGCCACTTGCAGTGTCGTTACCAGAGGTCTGTTCAGACCTAGTCTCACTTCACACTGCCCACGCAGCTTCGCAGCGGTTCAGATTGCCCTTTTTTGCCCCCAGACGCCTGTTCACTGGCTCACTCCTCAGGAACTTTTCTGCCGTGATATCGCAGCCTGCTTCTTCTGCAAAGGGAGTAGTAGGGCAGGGAGGTGGGGGTACGGACTTCGCCAGGGACTCTCAACTTTGGATCCAAGTTGGGGGAGGGGGGCTGCAAAAGAGGGAGGAAGGGGCTGGAGGAGGTAGCTAGGGTGGGAACTTGCCTCCGAGAAGTTAAAATGAACAGCTACTGATTGGCGGGGTTGGGGGAACAACTCATTAGGCTGAGTCCTCCTTCTAACCGCCCCCCACCCCCCGCCACGTGCCCTTCTCGCACACACCTTTTGCAGGCAGATCACTTGAGTCGACTGCCCAATTGCAAATAGAAAATATTTACTCTTTCCTTGGGGAAATTAAATCAAGGATTTCTAGATCCATACTTCGTCACACAGATTTTCCCAGTATCTGCAAAAGCCAGAGCGTGTGTCTTTTTTATTTTGAACTAAGCGGAGACTTTAAGTTGCAAACAGAAATCTTCAAGTTACTCTAACAGCCAAGCTTCTTTTCCGTTTCAGAAAGCCAGGCATCCGGATAGATGGACAGGCTTCTCCGGGAATTTCTAAAGATTGAACCACCTCCCAGGCGGAACATTAGGAAGCTGTGTTGCTTTCAGATCAGGCAGAGAGCATGAAGGAATATTTCCCTCTAGAACACCTGGGTGGAGCTGTCGAAGCCCTTAGTGGCTCTAAATCCGGGATGTGGGATCACAACTCACATCCACGAAGCATAATAAAATCTTGGTCCCAGAACCACTTCGCCAAGGCATTGAATAGCCTTCCGTGCATCACAGTGTCACCCTAGTCTCCAGAAGGGAATGTCAACTAGCAGTCTTCACATACTGCACTCTTTCATCAGAAGGCTTGAGTCACCAGCTAGATGGGGATGAAGGGAGTTGGTGGCAGGAGAAATAATAAAACAAGCGGGAGCACGGTCGCGTGTGCACACACAAGTCTTTGAATTCTTCTTTTCATGCTGAAATCTCTAAGCTCCCTCTTCCGCTGTGATTTTTATGATAAAGTCTGCCAGTCTTGTCTTCCTGGTTTTCCTTACATTACATTCACAGTATTCTAGAGTTCTTGTATTTCTTTCTCTCTAAATAAGTAGTTTCTCCCTCTTGGTTTTAACATGAACATCTCATTTTCACCTATGGACCTACAAGAAGGCAAATGCTATAAGGCAAACACCTTTTAATTCAGTATTCCATGAGTTAAGTTTGACTGCATTGCTAGCATTCCGATGGGATCCTGTAGAAATCGTTTAGGGGATTGTTTCCCTTTTAACAGCAGTTCTAAGTAGCTTTACAGGGACAAATCATCCTAACTATATAGTTAACCTGGACCCCTCTCCCTCTCCACTCTCTCTGTCTGATCCCCTTTATTCTGGAATGAGAGTTAATATAGCATAATTGTTAAAAAGTGGATCTGCAAAAGGCAGAGTGTTTGATTTCGGTTTTGACGTTTATCAGCTGCATGATCTTGATGAACTCAACCTCTCTAAGCCCCAGTTTCCTTACTTGTAAAAAGTGATAGCAATAGTGCCAGCCTTGTGAGATTGCTCCCATGTTTAAATGAAATCGCACAAATAGTTGGCTAGGCACAGTAGAAGGAGCCTGGGCTGTAGGGAGCAATCAGAGTCTAGTTAAAACTCCTGTTCTGCACAAGTGAGTGACCTTGAGCAAAAGTCAGTCTCATAATCAAAGTGTGATGACACATCAGAGTGCTGCCTTCAAAGGTGTGCAGCTAAGTTGGATAAAAATTGAGCATGCTATACATACTTACATTTAGGACAAGTATGATTGTAGGTAGTGCTCTGTTGCTCTAGTATTCCTTTTAGAGAGGAATTTGTCCTATCCTAGGAAAATACCTTAACATGCCACTTGGAGCAGTAACTCCAAAAGTTATTAGTCATCTATAGCTAAGGTCACAAAAGTGATGGTGAAACTACTCTATATTAAATCACATAATTTTTTAAAAATGAGAAATTACAAAATAATAAAAATAAGAATTTGGCAGGGGAGTGAATACAGCGATGCTGAGAAAAGAAGGGACAAAAAAAAGAAGGGACAATGACTAAGCCACACAATTCTAAACTGAAATGGTGGAAGACCTTTACATATAAATAACATTAATAACAGTTATTGAACACTTACTTTTTGTTCAGTTCAGTTCAGTCACTCAGTCATGTCCAACTCTTTGTGTTAGGCTATTCTAAACAATTTATATGAATTAGTGGAATAATCCCCCCTCAAAAACCCTCTGAGGGAGGTGCTAATATTGTCTTCATTTTACTCATGAAGAAACTGAAGCCCAGAGAGATGAAATAACTTTCCCAAGTTCACATAATCATCCATGATTCATAGCAATGGTATCGCCACAATTCTACTCAAGGCATTTTGATGTTAGAGCTTCATTTCTATTTACTTGCTTATCACTAGCCACTTCATTTATCAGAAATGTGTAGCAATAAATTTGACTTTTTTTGCTTGGGGGGAGGGTGTTGATTAAATATAAACTCCTTTATAGTCCCAAAGCTTTAATAAAGGCTCCTACTCTCAAATACATTTCCCTTGAGGAAATTAGTGAAGCAGTGTACCCTATCTGCATGAGCAAGTCAGTACATATGAGATGACAATACTATTTCTAGTAATTTAGCATAAGTAAAAGCTCAGAATTGGAAATAAGCTTGAAATGTAAGTTCTACAAAACAATGTAGTAGAGTATTAGTCCTTCACAATCTAAAGAATGGAGAGTTGGAACCACTTTGCCTAGTTCTTAACAGGAAGACCTTTTCTGGTGCATCTGGATTACAACTGCTTTTGTTACAACCTAGAAAACAGTATTCCAATGATATTTACCAGTTTAGTCATGCATCAGAGCATCATAATGGTTACTTCTTATTGCAGGAAATAGAATGAATAATGTTCAGCCAGAGAAAAACATATTTCTTGTTACCTGAAACATGAGAAGCATTTTGCATCTCCAGTATAAAAGAATTCATCATCAGTCAGGACAGTATGCTGAAAGCAGTAACAGCACAGTAAACAATTTTTCAGTTTAGAATCTGTTGAGATCAGTTCTCAGGATCCCAGAGGCTCAGGTCAGGAACTTTTGCCCCATCTGTACTAACCCATCAGTATGTGATAATACAGTTAGGTGGGGCATGTGAGCATTTAAAAAGTTGAGGTGATTTTTTCTTTGATCAATGTAAACAGTTTCCCACTGAAATTTCCCAAAGATAGTTTTGGAGGCTGGGGATGCTTGTTACTTACCACCTTTGTCACAGGGTTTTGTGTGCCTTCTTTGTTTTTTAACAAAAGATGTATGCAATTCAAGAGCATACAACAAATCTGACTCACATTGTCCCCACCCCTACCTCCCCAACAATGAGTACACATTTCTGGCCAATACTTTGCAAATACATAGAGTACTCTGTAAGTACATAAGTATGAAGGATATGTACTGAGAAAGAGTTCTTTATAGAACAGAGACCCTGAAACAAACTTAACAGGAAGAGTGAAAAATAGAGATGAAAAGTGTTTCCACTGTGTCTTCAATGATTGGACTAATATGTTCTGGTACCAATTCCAAAGTGTGGGTTTTTATTTTATACACCACCAAGGAATTCTTGGACACTAGCTAAATGTTCTACAATTCAACTCAATTCTGACAGTGTCAGCCTGGTTATAGTCTTAACCGGATAGAAGAAATGCCTAGGGCAACTTGTGTGGGAAGGAGAGTAGAGCTTCCTTGCTCTCTGAGCAGGCCTCTCTCCCCAAGTATCCACCTGTTTACCAACCCAGAAGTTCTTGGAACCCAGTCCTTTCAAGTTTTTATGGAAGCTTCATTACGTAAGTACCGTTGATTACATTCTTGGCCATTAGTGGTTGAATTCGCTCTCAAGTCCCACTCCCCACCCAGGAGGTCCAGAGGTGGGACTAAAGGTCTCACACTTTAATCACAGAGTCAGATCTCCTGGCAACCAAGAACCATCCTTAGGTGACCTAGGGCTTTCCAAAGTCACCTCATTAACATAGCAAAAGATCCCCTTTTCCCTCTCCTTATTTAGGAAATCCCAAGAGTTTTAGGAGCTGTGTGCCAGGAGTAAAGACCAAATATTATATATCTTAGTATCACATACAATATTACATCTAGGCAGACTAAGATTTAGGAAAGGCAAAAACAATGAGTCAAGTCCTAGTCACCATAGTGAAAACCTTGAAATATAAGCTGAGAAACAATCTACAGGAAGAAGAGAGTGGAAAAAATTATTTGTCATCAGTGAGAAGAAAACAGAAAGAGCCATGCTGAGAACAGAAGCCTCACTAGTAAAGTTCTCCAGTGACCAGGCAGGGAATGGGCAAGGGCCTTGCCTAATACATTGATGAGAGAGATTGAAATAGATTAGCCTGAAATGCTAAGTGGTATTTATATTAAGTCTAGAAAGATACAATTATTTTAAAGAAGCACAGGGTTTATGCAGGTATAAGACAAAGCTCTGTTTCATTTCTGGACCTGGAAGGTTTTTAAGTCAGTTATGCCTAAAATGACTCTAGAGATGGACTGGGGAACAGAAGGGTATCTGTCCTTCTATAAAATTTTCTCTTGAACTTTATTGTTTAATTTTTATTAATAGTAATATAAGTCATCACTTGAATAAAATTTTGCAACTCACATCTTCAATAACATTACCTAATAAAGCTGTATCACTGGAGCTCAGGAGGGCAAAAACTTTCAAAGTCTATGGTAAACACTAAGTTCTTATTTCAGACTGTGGATCACTCAGTGTCTGGGTACAAAAAGAAATTAACAGCTTTTTCAATCAAAACAGAAATCCACTTAGTCATTTCCTTCCTGTCTTCTGCATGAGAAATGGAGAAAGACTCTAGTAAGCTCTTTGACTATGAAATATATACCGTAACTATAAAACAGATGCCAAAACTCTTAGTGTATTGAATACTCATAACTCATTAGTGATTTCACTAGATGCATAAAATTTACTCAAAAATTATAACAGTCTGAGTTCATCCTATCAGTTTCTCTTCCAAGGTCTTTATATGTTTTCAACTTTTAACTGAAATATACCATTCTTTCAGGTAGAAAGTGACCAAGAGTTTGATTATTCAATTTTTTGATACCTCAGAAGAAGTTTCAATGTGATTACATCTCCAAAAATTCTCCAAACTTTTCTCTACTTGCTCTGTCATATGTCTGCTGTGCTCAGTCCCTCCGTCATGTCCGACTCTTTGCGGCCCATGGACTGTACCCCGCCAGTCCTGCCCATGAAATTTTCCAGGCAAGAATACTGGAATGGATTGCCATTTTCTACTCGAAGCATATGTCTGCTGCTGCTGCTGCTAAATCGCTTCAGTTGTGTCCGACTCTGTGCGACCCCAGATATAGCAGCCCACCAGGCTCCCCCGTCCCTGGGATTCTCCAGGCAAGAACACTGGAGTGGGTTGCCATTTCCTTCTCCAATGCATGAAAGTGAAAAGTAAAAGTGAAGTTGCTCAGTCATGTCTGACTCCTAGCAACCCCATGGACTGCAGCCCACCAGGCTCCTCCATCCATGGGATTCTCCAGGCAAGAGTACTAGCCACTGTGATTTATTATAATTTCATTCAGGAATTAGAAGAGAACAAATAATGACTATAGAAATTGAAAATAATGTATTTTTGATTTTTTAAAACAAATCATAATGGATTTAATGGACCTCTGGAAAACGGAATTAATTAAATATTAACTAGGCCTCGGTTGTCTATACCATTTTTCCTTAAAATAATTAAGATACTTGAGTTTACAGAAAAACATCAAGAAGAAATTCTTGCATAAATTTATTATCCTTAAGGAGTTATTTTTTTAGGAGTGATATTAACTAGCAAAAAAGATTAATAACCCTGAATAATGTCTCATTGATTATGTAACATATGAATCTTATCATTTTAATGTTTCTTAGGGACTTACAAGCGATTGAGATGAAGAGTTTTCATTCTTTATTTAAATACAAGCTTTTTTTTTTTTTCTAATGTAGGCTTACTCTGAAGTCCAGTTTCCTATTTCCCCATTTGATCCATTCAAACCACCTACCATATTCCCATAATCAGGCCTTTGTACTCGCTATTTCTAATCCTTGATACTCTTTAACCCAGTTATTAGTGTAGCTTACTGCATCATCTTTTTCAAGGCATTTGCTCAAATGTTACTGTCTCATTGAAGCTTCCCATGAACAACTGTTTAAAATTTCAACCCCCAGCCCCAATACTCCTTATCTTCCTTTCATATTTCATTTTTTTCTCTATCGACTCTGTCACCATATACCATGATAGCTTAAAAGCTCAATGAGGGCAGAAATGTGTGCCTAAATGTATGACTAAACAGACACATTAGTAGGCACACGATACTACTTCACTAATGAGTACATCAAATCATGAATAGTTGATGAATAATAAATTACTGTGAAAGGTAATTAATAAACTGAAACAGGTGGGGCTGCTTTTACTGAAGTTTGATAAAGCATCCTGAAGTTTCATTTCCCCCTTTAGATATTTCGAAGCTTTTCAGCATAGTTAGGAAACCCACCAGGCCAGTGTAACTGTATCATATGACAGGTGAGGTAATTGAGGTCCCAGGAATCAGAAGACTTTATCAAAATTTACACAGGTATGGGTAAATACCATCTTGCTTAAGTGCAAAAGGACCACTTTCTGGCAGAATAAATACACAAGATCCTCTGTAACTTTTAAGTCAAATAAACCAATATAAAAAATATTCAGATGCTATCAGGTATTATTAGTCAATTTTAAATGCAGTGTATTTAACCAAATTTTTTCTGAACAGACATTCTGAATAAAGTTTTGTATAACATTTCACTAAGACATGATTATGGATGCAGTATCAATATTGCAAAGTCTACAGAGGTGGCTCAGTATTCAAGATTTTAAGCCTCAATGTTCTTTATACTTTGTTCTTTACAGGGTGCATTTGGCAAAATTATAATTCAGAGCAATGTATTCCACAAACAGATGATTCATAACCTATTCAGCTAACAGTGCTATAGGACAAATATTTAATTTAATTTAATGTCCAGCATTTTAACATTACAGGGAGGTGTTTAATGTGCTTACTTTTCTTTGTAAGGGCAAGAAATCCACTTAATAATTGTACCTCAAGGTGAAAGCTTAAGAGAAAACACAGTACATTTTAAAACAGCTCTATAAGCTAGTGCACGAGAAGATTTATAAACATGTATGTGCTTTCATTGAAGTCACCAGAATATGTGATGTGTGTGTGAGCTGGCGGGGAAGTATCAATAGATGAAATGATTTTTAGCTATGGTTTCCAGTTTTGAAATTCTTTTAAAACTAGTTAATTGATACATCTTTTAAGGAAAATGATTTGCCTTTTTATAAAACTGACATCCAAGTTATAGAGTGAAGCATAATGTCCAAGAGCAGTTAATATATGAAGGTAGGAGATAATGCCCAAAAATGTAACTCTCGATCATTTTTCCCAGTGAGTGCAAAGTCACCTAAGTGTCTGACTCTTTGGAACCTTATGGACTATAGCCCACCAGGCTTCTCTGTCCATGGGGGTTCTCCAGGCATGAAGGACGTTTCAAAAAAGAGCAAGGTCCATGGTTATTTCTCAGATTTTCTCAGGACTGAGACAAACCTTGAGTTTCAGATTAAATGATCTCTAAATTCAACACTTAAAGGCAAAGGGACATCAAAGAGCAGCTTAAGAAGTGTGACTGGAAGGGGAATCATAGTCATCTATAGCCTTACTGAGAAGGTAATAGCCTTAATTACTCAGGTTTTTCTCCCACAGCAGCAACTGAGTCATCTTCTATTCTCACTTCTGCTCTCCTCATGTCTTCAACTTCTGGGATCTTCCCAGAAAGTCTAACTAAAACCCCCAAATTACTCTATCTTGAGGTGATTTTTCACCATCCGCTCAAATTCCTGCCATGAAATTAAAGATGTGAAGCCTTTTTTTTTCTAGCACTGATATGTCTTTCCAGTTCTAAAATGATCAGCATTACCTTCTCTAGTCCTTTTCTCCCAACTGAGTGCCTTGTCTTTGGCCAGTTCTGTGAAAGCTCAGCTTCAAACACTAAAGTCATGACAATTTATGAAAGAAGGAAGAGATGTATTATGGTCTGGATAGCAATGAAAGAAAGAGATATTTAAAGAGAGGTGAGTCATAGGTCAGGAAAACACACAATTAAATAAGATCTTAGAATATAGGCTAAAAAAGGGAATTTAGTTCTTGGTATTTCCCCTTCCCCTTTCCTTCTGCTTTTTGTTTATGTATTTGAGCTACAGAGACATTGTTTTGATAATGCCAGTCAGCCAGCAAGAGTTTGTCATCATGTCGGGAAATTTTTACTAAAGTTTTTGTAATGGTCAGTATAGTTTCAACTGAAAAATGATAAAAACACGGTCCAAAGAGGATAACTGAGGAAAAAAAGAAGAGGAGGAGAAGGTGACTTACTGGTTTAAATGGCTGGGAATCCCAAAAGTATGTATATGTTTAGGCATATCAGGATCAAAGCATTTGAACAAAGTTGTCAAGACTCTTTGTTCTTTTTTCCATATTTCTATATCCCTTTGCTTGTCTTGGACTCTTTTCTTAGCTTCTCTGCTGTGGCCCAACTTCCTTCATCCAAAAAACTACCTTCAAACCCATCTTTGACCAAAAAGATACCTTCAAACTTAAGCTTATATTCATAGGGATTGAAATTCTAAAGGAAGAAATAGCCTCTAACTCATGGAAATAGGTGGGGCTTCCTAGGTGATGCTAGTGGTAAAGAAAATGCCTGCCAATGCAGGATATATAATGAGACAAGGGTTCAATCCCTGGGTTGGGAAGATCCTCTGGAGAAGGGCATGGCAACTCATCCAGTATTCTTGCCTAGGAAATCCTATGGACAGAGGAGCCTGGTGGCTACAGTCAGTAGGGTCCCAAAGAGTCGGACACAACTGAATCGACATAGCGCACATGCACACATGGAAAAGTGTACAATTGGTTTTACCCATCTCTTCAGTAATTTACTGTAAATAAGAAGATTCAGGACCATGACTGACCAGTCCTGAGTTATATGCCCACCTCTGCAGCCAGAAGGCAGGTGGGCATCACATTTGACGGTACCTCAGAATTGCAGGGATGGAGGCCATTCCCCAAGGAGCAGACAAACAAACAAACAAACAAACAAGAAAAAAAAACAGTAGATGTACACTGCATTTGCTTTATGTTATTTTTTTTAACTGATTCTTAGAACCAAGATGCTTTCTGTTCAGGTTGTGTACAACAAGAGCTTTTGATTATGAAGGCGAAAAACAGAAATATTCTGTAACATAGGAAAACCTAATCTTGTCTTCATCCTTGCTCCTTTCTAAGGGCTAGATCACTGGCACAAAGAGAAAACAGGCATTACTTACAAATTCTTATTAATGGTTTCCTAGGTGCCTCAGTGGTAAAGAATATAATGCAATGCAGGAGACACAGGAGATGTCGGTTCTATCCCTGAGTCAGGAAGATACCCTGGAGAAGGAAATGGCAACCCACTCCAGTATTCTTGTCTGGAAAATTCTATGCACAGAGGATCCTGGCAAATTGCAGTCCTTGGAGTCACAAAGAGTTGGACACAACTGAGCAACTGAGCATACATGTCCTGTACACACTGTTTATGTGGGGAAGGAGTAAGCATTAGTGCTGTTCTAGGCTTAGAAGCATGTGAAGCAAAGTGACAAAATAAATATTCTGAAGTATTCACAAATATGCTTATTTCCTCTGCGAGTCTGCCAAACAAGCAGGTATTTCCTCAGGACTTCTTTTGAAGGTGAGCTGAGTAACTCTGTTCAGCTTTATTTTCCATATATTTGCTACAGCTCATTTTCCATCAATTTATCACTGTCATCAGTCTGCTGTTGTCCTTACATAAAGGAAAAGTAGAAATATAGCCAGAAATTTATATTGGCCAATCTCTCTGATTCATCTAGGCCCAATAGTTTCAGTTTCAGCAGTCCTTAAGACAAGGGCCTGTAGGAAGTTAACACTCTGGTCTTTTTTCAAGCAAACTGCCTCCCCCACCGAGAATGGTGATTTAAAGCAAGGAGCTGCCAGCAGCCAGTCCTCAATCACATATTATACTGGATCCCTCTATAATTAGCTCAATCTATCTACCTTCTTGAGTATAACTAAATGAATCCTCTTTCCAGCCTCCATGCTTTATCCCTTCTTTCTTAAAGAATGACCACAAATCATACCCCTTCTCTAACACATGGGCCAAGCTTCCACTCCTCCATGGTACTGTTGTAAACTTCTCTCCAGAGATGCTTGTGTGCAGTGCTTCTGAATGCCACCTCCAGTATGTCACATTGGCAGCTTGAAATTGCCATCGTAGAAAATGGAAATTGGAAATTGGCAAACAGTACAAATCCGGCTGGTTTTGGTTTTGACAGATGGTCATTTTCAGTTCACTTCAGTTGCTCAGTTGTTTCCGACTCTTTGTGATCTCATGGACTTCAGCATACCAGGCTTCCCTGTCAATCAACAATCCCCAGAGCATGCTCAAACTAATGTTCATCAAGTCGGTGATGCTATCCAACCATCTTATCCTCTGTTGTCCCCTTCTCCTCTCGCCTTCAATCTTTCCCAGCATCAGGGTCTTTTCCAATGAGTCAGCTCTTTGCATCAGGTGGCCAAAGTATTGGAGTTTCAGCTTCAACATGTCCTTCCAATGAATATTCAAGACTGACTTCCTTCAGTATTGACTGGTTTGATTTCCTTGCAGCCCAAGGGACTCTCAAGAGTCTTCTCTAACACCACAGTTCAAAAGCATCAATTCTTCCACACTCAGCTTTCTTTATAGTCCAACTTTCACATCCATTTATGACTACTGGAAAAACCATCACCTTGACTAGATGGACCTTTGTTGGCAAAGTAATGTCTCTGTTTTTTAATATGCTGTCCAGGTTGGTCATAGCTTTTCTTCCAAAGAGCAAACATCTTTTAAATTCATGGCTGCAATTGCCATATGCAGTGATTTTGGAGTCCAAGGAAATAAAGTCTCTCATTGTTTCCATCGTTTCCCCATCTATTTGCCATGAAGTGATGGGACTGAATGCCATGATCTTAGTTTTCTGAATTTTGAGTTTTAAGCCAACTTTTTGACTCTCCTCTTTCACTTATATCAAGAGGTTCTTTAGTTCTTCTTCACTTTCTGCCATAAGAGTGGTGCCATCTACATATCTGAGGTTATTGATATTTCTCCCAGCAATCTTGATTCCAGCTTATGCTTCTTCCAGCCCAGCTTTTCTCATGATGTACTCTGCATATAAGTTAAATAAGCAGGGGTTCCATGTCCAGTCCTAACTGTTGTTTCCTGACCTGCATACAGATTTCTCAAGAGGTAGGTCAGGTGGTCTGGTATTCCCATCTCTTTCACAGTTTTCCACAGTTTGTTGTGATCCACACAGTCAAAGGCTTTGCCATTGTCAATAAAGCAGAGTAGATGTTTTTTCTGGAACTCTCTTGCTTTTTCTATGGCCCAACATATGTTGGCAATTTGACCTCTGTTTCCTCTGCCTTTTCTAAATCCAGCTTGAACATCTGGAAGTTCTCAGTTTACGAGAACTTCATGAACTGTTGAAGGCTGGCTTGGAGAATTTTGAGCATTACCATGTTAGTTGTGAGATGAGTGCAATCGTGTAGTAGTTTGAGCATTCTTTGGCATTGCCCTTCTTTGGAATTGGAATGAAAACTGACCTTTTCCAGTCCTGTGGCCACTGCAGAGTTTTCCAAATTTGCTGACATATTGAGTGCAGCTCTTTCACAGCATCATCTTTTAGGATTTGAAATAGATCAACTGGAATTTCATCACCTCCACTAGCTTTGTTCGGAGTGATACTTCCTAAGGCCTACTTGACTTCACATTCCAGGATGTCTGGCTCTAGGTGAATGATCACACTATCGTGGTTATCTGGGTCATTTACGCAGATAACCATGATAGTGTGATCATGGATCAAGATCTTTTTGTATAGTTCTGTGTATTCTTACCACCCCTTCTTAATATCTTCTGCTTCTGTTAGGTCCATACCACTCCTGCCCTTTATTGTGCTCATCTTTTCACAAAATGTTCCCTTGGTATCTCTAATTTTCTTAAAAAGATCTCTAGTCTTTCCTGTTCTGTTGTTTTCCTCTATTTCTTTTTGTTGATCACTGAGGAAGGCTTTCTTATCTCTCCTTGCTATTGTTTCTAATTCTGCATTCAGATGGTTGTTTTAACTACTAACATATCATACTGTCCTTGGAATTGATTTTATTCTTCAGTAACCACTATAACAGTGCTTGCAAGTCTGAGAGTGGTGTCAGATATACTCGAGTTCTGATTCATTGATCTAGTATTTATGTGACAGTGAGTTGTTTCACCTGTCTGAGTCAGTTTCCTTAAGTAAAATAACACAGGTGAAGTTTCTGGCACAAAAAAGTGCTGAATAAGAGTAGCTATTTCTTCAATGGCACTTGATCTTTCATGTGTACTCCATTTATAGTTTGGATTAGCTATGTTTCTGGACATATGTTGATGTCTTTTGTATTTGCTTTCCTTCACCATAGAACCCCCAGTGTTAAAAAGAATCATCAGAGTATCTTGCTTAGTGTGCTTGGTAGATAGTTAATCCACAGTAAATACTACCGTAGGCATATTCATAGAGTAGGCAGTCACAGAGTCAAAAATGTGTGGCCAATGATGCCTGATAGCACTAGATTAACAGTGTTGTGTGTGCTGTGCTAAGTTGCTTCAGTTGTGTCTGACTCTTTTTGAACCCATGGACTGTAGACTGCCAGGCTTCTCTGTCCATAGGATTCTCTGGGCAAGAATACTGGAGTGGGTTGCCATGCCCTCCTCCAGGGAATCTTCTGGATTCAAGGATCTAACCCGCATCTCCCAGGGATCAACTCCCCATCTTCCATAGATCAATTCTGATGTTTCATGCTTTGGCAGGCAGGTTCTTTACCACTAGAGCTACATGGGAAGCCTAGATTAAGAATGCCTGAATTTCAATCTCAGAACACAGCATACTAAATTGTAAGAGCTCCTGGATCAAACATCTCTACTTTTGAATCACTGTTCCACCTCTAATCATCTGTGCTGACTTCATCAAGTTACTGTCCTCAGCTTCCTCATCTGTTAAATAGATGAAAGAGTAGCTTTTTACTTACTGTCACAGTTTAGGAAGATCCCTTGTACTAAAAGATGCTAAATGTGTGGACAGTCTTATAAAAAGTGGCTACTACCATTCTTCCACTAGTTGATCCTGTGGTTTAGTCTTCCTAAGCTTCATAGACTTTAACTATATCTATAAAAGTGAGAGGGCTAATTTGGTGTTCTCTCAAGAGACCTTTTTTATTTTGAATAAGTTTCTTTATGTCAGAAGCCCTTTATTCTAGAGACAGATAGAAGTTCTAATGCCAATACTCTTTGGTGAACAAAATCTCTCCCTTCAAGTCTCACTACTCCTAGCCGAGGCCCCCATCACTGTACAGGAATTTTCCAACCAGTCACCTACCACGTGGCTCTACTTTTCATCCTCCAGACTTCCCTGTGGTCTTAGACAGGCAGACTACACACACACACACACACACACACACACACACACACGCACACACACACACACATTTGATTGCGGCACTCCCTTTCTTTAAAATCTCTGCTGGAATCATTTTACCTACAAATGAAGGTTAACCTTCCTAGCAAGATCTCTAAAGCCCTTGACATTCTTGTCCTGGTTTCATATTTGCCCACGTTAGTTTCATATCACAACCCTCTCTTGTGAGCACTATGCTTCAGTCAGGTTGAACTCACTGTTTCCTAAACATACCCTGGCAGCCTTTCTCAACTATGTCATTACACATATGGTTCTTTTGGCAACCTGAGATGCACCTACTAGCCTACCCCTTTGTTTTCCTGGGATACTCCTACTCATATTTCAAGACCCACCTCACATGTCAAGTTGTCTTTTAAAAAGGTTTTCCTGATTCCCCCAGGCAGTGTTAGTCATGCTGTCTCTGTATTTCTACAGTGCTAGCACTTTCCTCTTTGAATTATATTTATCTGTTTACAAGTCTGGCTCCTCCACTGGAACAGTAACTTCTCAGTAGTGATGTGCCACAAGTCTGGAGTCAGACTGTCTGGTTTATAAACCCCTGCACCAACACATACTAGATGAATGAGCTTGAGAAAGCTACTCAACTTCTTTAATCGCCCATTTTCTCACCTATAAAATAGAATGTTGCATTATCAGGGTCCTTACAGCAATTAAAAGAGAAAATGCATGTAAAGCTCCTACCCATATGCCTGGCATAAATTGAGGACTCAATAACTTAATCATTCTCAATGTTGATGGTGATGACAAAGGAGATGGGATGACAGCAGTGGGAGAGAAAGTGATGGGAAAAAAAAAAAAAGAAAAACCCTCATTTATCTTTGCAGTCCCTGGACCAGTTCCCAGTCTGGCATCTAGTAAGTACTCAATGCGTGTTTGTTGAATGAATGGTGCTACTTTATAGCACACCTAAAATGACAGATACCAGCTCTTTCCTCACGTGAGTCCAAGATGTTGAATTAATGCCAACAACTGAGTTGCTGATGGAGACTGGGAGGAGGGGAGAAAAAGGATAATGGAGGATAGAGAAGGAAAGTAGTATGTTAGGCATGCTCTTCATAACTTCATCTACGCATTACTTTTATTGTCATTATTAAGAATGGAAACTTTTTTTTTTTTTTTAAAGAAGTTAAGTGGTGAGGATTCCCAGTCTAGAGAGCGGCCCCACCAATAGGCATCACTTGGGTGTGAGGGCAGGACTTCCCCGGTGGTGGCTCAGACAGTAAAGCGTCTGTCTACAATGTGGGAGACCTGGGTTGGATCCCTGGATCGGGAAGATCCCCTGGAGAAGGAAATGGCAATCTACTCAAGTACTATTGCCTGGAAAATCCCATGGACAGAAGAGCCTGGTAGGCTACAGTCCATGGGGTTGCAAGGAGTCAGACACGACTGAGCGACTTCACTTTGGGTGTGAGGGCAGTCAAAGCAAACTCCTTTGATGTGATAGGAGAGCCAGAGGGCAAAACCGCAGGCAGCTAGGGGTTGGAATGCAAGGGGCTCAGAAGGAAAATCCTTTCTTACTATCAGGAGGGGCCGAGATCACTTAAGGATGAAACCCCTGGACTATAAAGGACTGAAACATTGAGAATGGAAGTCCTGATTAGCGAAACAGTAAACTCCGGAGGCATTTACACAAATTAAAACCAAACAGAAGCCTAATACACAGGACATTAAAAAAAAACGGAGACAAATTTTTTCAATTAGTTCCAAAGAACAGCTGGAAATCAGACTAGGGCTGCTGTGAGAATGGGATATCAGAATTTAAAGTGGGAAAGGAGATGAACGGAGGAAGTGGAGGTGAAGCGGTGCTGCTGATTTATCTCAAAGAAGAAAAAAGAATAAATACACGCTCTTTTGTATCCGTTAAACGTTGGATGCTCCCCAGACCAGTGTATCGGCTGATTGCCTTTTTGCTGCGCTCGGTAGAGAAAACAACACACGAGCAAAAACAGAAATAAACACAGAAAAATTAAGGCATGCTTTCGTCTTTTCCTCCTCCCTTCTTCCAGCCGAGTCCTTCCCCGCAAGCAAAGGTTCGCCTTCGCTGTCCACCGCCCGCGTCCTTCCAGACCCCCAGCAGCTGGCCTTGTGTTCCGTTCTCGAATCCCGAACCAAGCTTGGTCCCCAGATCTCACAGTCCCGGAAGCTGACCCACTTCTCTCTCTTTTTCTCCCCTTCCACTTCTTCCCTCCTCTTCCCTCTGGTCTGTCTGCTCCTTTGCCCAGCTGTCATCGGCTCCCCCTCGCTCCCCACGCCTACGCCCCGAACCCACGGCTGGGAGGAGGGCCCGCTGACGCTCTGCAGAGTTGGCAAAGTCCCAGAAATCATCCTCGCTCTTCCTCTTTAGCAAACCACTGTCTTTCGCAGCGGAAACTGATTTCCACTGACGAGGACCGTCCGGTCTGCGTCCGTCGGGACCGACCGAGAGAGAGCCTGCTGTTGGTCTTTGGCTCCTGACTCGGAATTCGAGAGACCCCCGCCGGCCGCGCCCTGGCCGAGAACACGCTCGTCCCCAGCTGCCTCAGAGACTGGGGCATCGCCAGCCCCCAGGTTAGATAGCGCTGTTCCGCCTCACACAGAAGAGATCATGATTAAGGTGTGGGCCATTGCAATCCTCCAGTACTCTGTTCCTCTAGATGAAGGGCCCCAGCCGGCCTCCTGGGTCAGAAACCACCGATTCACTGTTTCTGAGAATTGGATTGACTGATATACATAGAGGAACCAAGCCCACAAATACGTTAAACAAAATAAGCAAGTGCATGCCTATGTCTTGTCATTATCACTGGCAAAAAGAAGTCTAGGATTTTCCCAAGTAAAATTCCAGTAGCCCCACTCTCCCTCATAAACTTCCATTATTAGCGATTGTGCGTCTGTCTCAGTCGTGTCCAACTCTTTGCGACCCCATGGACCGTAGCCCCCTAGGCTCCCCGTCCGTGTTTTCCAGGCAAGGCTACTGGAATAGGTACTGCGAAATGATTCTATATTCCAGATAATATTTAGAAATGATGAGTGTACTTTAATCAGCATCTGATTAAACCAACCTACCCAGATTAAATACAGCTATCTTTACTGGAAGGAATTCCTCAGCAAAGCAGAATGTGTAACTTATGCAGGGCTACTACTAGAATTCTCCTCTGGAAACCAGGAACCGGGCATTGAAATAGCTGACAGTGCAGCTGAGTTGGTTGCAGTAAGTGAAAGACCTGCTCCTGTCTTAGGGGTTCTGGGGACTGTTTTTTATATTTAGGTGCGAATGCTGATTTTGTCATAATTGATACATAGAAAGTTATGAATCGATGTAGGAAACAAAATCATAAGAAATCCTTGGGCAATATCTGAAAGAGCATTTAACTCTCTGTCACTCAAGAAAAAGGAACAGTTTTCATAATGTACCTACATTATACAGTCAGCCAATAAAACCTGATCCCCACTTAAGCAATTAGAGGAGGGCCGTGGGGTTGCAGTTGGGATTTTTAGCTTGGTTAAAGCAAATAAAATACTGTAGGAAGAATGAAGTCATACTTGTTGAAACTTGGATTTGCAGAAATATAAGGTAGCTTGAAGAAGATGAATTCAGGTGGAAAATGACCTTTCTATTATGTTCAGGAAGGCATTAGAATGTCAGGAGAAATGCTGGAATGGAGATTTATTACCATATAAACAGTTGACAAGTTCCATTTTGTTGAGTACCTTGGAAGGAGGAAGGAAACCAGCATTTCAGGAGGTGATTAAAAAAGCTCTGAAAAGAGTGTTCAGTAATCCAGGGAGACCTGAATGGTGGAGGAATGTGTTTCTCCTGGTCTGCTACGAGGTTCCTGGGTGTCTCAGAGATCCCCTGATTTGCTTATTCCTTGTCTGAATATTTGTACTAGATGAATTACTTGTGATATGAGATGGGATAGAGACAATGTGTGTGTATCCTTCTTACTCCTTATAAGAAATTCTTCCCCCTCCCCTCCCTCTCTCTGTATTTGTGTGTATGTGTGTACATGTGTTTGTTCAAGCATATCTATCTACATATATATTCAGATATGAGAAGGGAATTTTCAAAACTATATCATTTTTTTTTGGTAGTAAAGTTGCATTTATATTGCTCTACATTTTGAAGGCCATATTCATTTGAGACATATACATACTTTGTGTGGCCTAGAGGGCTTATGTTACATTTCCACTGCAATGATGAGGAAATAAAGATCAGAGAAGGGAAATCATATAAATATAATAATCATATAAATATCGTATAAATATTGTTTTGTTTAATCATATATATCATATAAATATTGTTTTGTTTTGAAAGCCACCTTTCAGTTGAAAGATACACATGCCTCGTGTGGCCTAAAGGGCTAGTGTTAAGAGCCCCATTTTAAAGATGAGGAAATAAAGATAAAGAAGGGAAGTGATTTTCCCAAGGTCCTTTTCAAATTTGCCACGAAACCTTTCACAGTACTTGTGATTCATAAGCACAAACTTTAAAACCACACAGGAACTCAACACATCCTCTTTTCTTGAGCATTTTCTGTCTCTTCTTTATAGTTTGAATATTTAGTTAAAATCTGATAAAAACTTCAACAATCCGTGCACACTCAACTCCTATTCTTTTTCCTTGTTTTGTTTTCCTCCTTAGCAATTTTGACTCTCGAACACACCTTGCATTTTACATATTCATCTTGCTTTTTGCATGTGCTTTTGTGCTCCAAAGAATATGCTCAGTGAAGACGGGAATGATTTTGAGGGTTAAAGTTGGGACTGTGGTTTTTCTGCTGTATCCTCAGTGCCAAGAAAAGTGCCAAGCAAATAGGAGGCCCTTAATAAATGTCTGTGAAATGAATGCCCACGTGCATGAATGAATGAGGGTTGAAAATAGTCCATGTAAGTCTACCTAACATCTATCAAGCCACTGCTATTTTTGTAAGGCAGGGGTGCTCAGTAGCTACTTGTAAGAAAAATAATGAAAGGACCTCACTGCAGGTCCCTGGACACTTGATGTGAAGATAGTATTCCTTATTTGTCTTAGTTTTTTCTGTTAGCAAAATATGGTTGAAACCTCACTTCTGATGGCCAAATGATGCCTCTGCTGTGGCTGGGAAATTTTTTGTATGTCTTATGTCCTTGTTGCCTTCTACTCTGCCTTTACCTTTCTCTCATGTGTGCACAACCCTCAGGAAATGCCCTCTGCCTACAATCCAGCCAGGAATGTATTTTTCCTGGACCAGTGCCCTTTACATAGGATCTTTCCAGACCTTTTCCTCCCTCATTAAATTTTACCTACCTTTTCCCCCATTCCCTCTGGTGTCTACTTTCCATACTGTTTTATGCTTCCTAGGTAATACAGTTTTATTTTGTTAGAAACAAGTAGTCTTAGAATTACAAGACCACACAGTACAGCTTCTCTTTCAGTGATCCAAGTCTTTCTACGGTTTGCCAAGTGAGAAGCAGTGTAAGTGAGAGCTCAGTTTCCAGATACAAGCTTTCTGCCTTTCATGAATTATATGACTTTGGGCAAATTATTTGACCTCTCTAAGCTTCAGTTCAATTCAGTTCAGTTCAGTTCAGTTGCTCAGTCGCATGCAACTCTTTGTGACTCCAAGGACCTCAGCACGCCAGGCCTCCCTGTCCATCACCAACTCCCTGAGTTTACCCAAACTCATGACCATTGAGACGGTGATGCCATCCAACCATCTCATCCTCTGTTGTCCCCTTCCTCTCCCCCCTTCAGTCTTTCCCAGAATCAGAGTCTTTTCAAATTAGTCTTTTTTTTTTTTTCCCATGAGGTGGCCACAGTATTGGAGTTTCAGCTCCAACATCAGTCCTTCCAAAGAACACTCAGGACTGATCACCTTTAGGATGGACTGGTTGGATCTCCTTGCAGTCCAAGGGACTCTCAAGAGTTTTCTCCAACACCACAGTTTAAAAGCATCAATTCTTCCATGCTCAGCTTTCTTTATAGTCCAACTTTCACATTCTTACATGACTACTGGAAAAACCATAGCCTTGAATAGATGGACATTTGTTAGGAAAGTAATATCTCTGATTTTGAATATGCTGTCTAAATTGGTCATAACTTATCTTCCAAAGAGTAAGTGTATTTTAATTTCATGGCTATAGTCACCATCTGCACTGATTTTGGAGCCCCCCCCCCCAAAATAAAGCCTGTCACTGTTTCCATTGCTTCCTCATCTATTTGCCATGAAGTGATGGGACCAGATGCCATGATCTTAGTTTTCTGAATGTTGAGTTTTAAGCCAACTTTTTCACTCTCTTCTTTCGCTTATATCAAGAGGCTCTTTAGTTCTTCTTCACTTTCTGCCATAAGGGTGGTGTCATCTGCATATCTGAGGGTATTGTTATTTCTCCCAGCAGTCTTGATTCCAGCTTGTGCTTCCTCTAGCCCAGCATTTCTCATGATGAACTCTGCATATAAGTTAAATAAGCCCATGACAATACCCAGCCTTGATGTACTCCTTTTCCTATTTGAAGCCAGTCTGTTCCTCCATGATCAGTTCTAACTGTTGCTTCCTGACCTGCATACAGATTTTTCAAGAGGCAGGTCAGGTGGTCTGGTAGTCCCATCTCTTTCAGAATTTTCCACAGTTTATTGTGATCCACACAGTCAAAGGCTTTGGTGTAGTCAATAAAGCAGAAGTAGATATTTTTCTGCAACTCTCTTGCTTTTTGGATGATCCAGTGGATGTTTACAATTTGATATCTGGTTCCTCTGCCTTTTCTAAAACCAGCTTGAACATCTAGAAGTTCACAGTTCATGTATTGTTGAAGCCTGGCTTGGAGAATTTTGAGCATTACTTTATTAGTGTGTGAGATGAGTACAATCGTGTGGTAGTTTGAGCATTCTTTGACACTGGAATGAAAACTGACCTTTTCCAGTACTGTGGCCACTGCTGTGTTTTCCAAATTTGCTGGTATATTGAGTGCACCACTTTCACAGCATCATCTTTTAGAATTTGAAATAGCTCAACTGGAATTCCATCACCTCCACTAGCTTTGTTCATAGTGATGCTTCCTAAGGCCCACTTGACTTCACATTCCAGGATGTCTGGCTCTAGGTGAGTGATCACAGCATCGTGGTTATCTTGATCATGAAGATCTTTTTTGTATAGTTCTTCTATGAATTCTTGCCACCTCTTCTTAATATCTTCTCCTTCTGTCAGGTCCATACCATTTCTGTCCTTTATTGAGCCCATCTTTGATGAAATGTTCCCTTGGTATCTCTAATTTTCTTGATAAGATCTCTAGTCTTTCTCATTCTATTTTTTCCCTCTGTTTCTTTGCATTGATCACTGAGGAAGGCTTTCTTGTCTCTTCTTGTTATTCTTTGGAACTCTGCATTCAAATGGGTATATCTTTCCTTTTCGCTTCACTTCTCTTCTTTTCATAGCTATTTGTAAGGCCTCCTCAGACAGCCATTTTTCTTTTTTGCATTTCTTTTTCTTGGGGGTGGTCTTGATCCCTGTCTCCTGTATAATGTCTTGACCTTCCATCCATAGTTTATCAGGCACTCTGTCTATTAGATCTAGTCCCTTAAATCTATTTCTCACATCCACTGTATAATCGTAAGGGATTTGATTTAAGTCATACCTGAATGGTCTAGTGGTTTCCCCTACTTTCTTCAATTTAAGTGTGAATTTGGCAATAAGGAGTTCATGATCTGAGCAACAAGCTGCCAGTCTTGTTTTTGCTGACCGTACAGAGCTTCTCCATCTTTGGCTGCAAAGAATATAATCAATCTGATTTCAGTGTTGGCCATCTGGTGATGTCCATGTGTAGAGTCTTCTCTTGTGTTGTTGGAAGAGGGTGTTTGCTCTGACCAGTGCGTTCTCTTGGCAAAACTCTATTAGTTTTTGCCCTGCTTCATTCTGTACTCCAAGGCCAAATTTGCCTGTTACTCCACTCCGGATGTTTCTTTTTTTTTTTTAATACATTATTAAATTTTATTGTTAATTTCTCATTGAGGATTCTTTTACACACATTTGTAAAAGAGATTGACCTACAGTTTCATTTATGACTCAATTTGTGTATAGCTTTTGGGATTATTCCATGTATTCTTTTTTTTTTTAATTTTTAATTTTTTAAATTTTAAAATCTTTAATTCTTACATGCGTTCCCAAACATGAACCCCCCTCCCACCTCCCTCCCCATAACATCTCTCTGGGTCATCCCCATGCACCAGCCCCAAGCATGCTGCATCCTGCGTCAGACATAGACTGGCGATTCAATTCTTACACGATAGTATACATGTTAGAATGTCATTCTCCCAAATCATCCCACCCTCTCCCTCTCCCTCTGAGTCCAAAAGTCTGTTATACTCATCTGTGTCTCTTTCCCTGTCTTGCATACAGGGTCGTCATTGCCATCTTCCTAAATTCCATATATATGTGTTAGTATACTGTATTGGTGTTTTTCTTTCTGGTTACTTCACTATGTATAATCGGCTCCAGTTTCATCCATCTCATCAGAACTGATTCAAATGAATTCTTTTTTACGGCTGAGTAATACTCCATTGTGTATATGTACCACAGCTTTCTTATCCATTCATCTGCTGATGGACATCTAGGTTGTTTCCATGTCCTGGCTATTATAAATAGTGCTGCGATGAACATTGGGGTACATGTGTCTCTTTCCATTCTGGTTTCCTCGGTGTGTATGCCCAGCAGTGGGATTGCTGGGTCATAAGGTAGTTCGATTTGCAATTTTTTAAGGAATCTCCACACTGTTCTCCATAGTGGCTGTACTAGTTTGCATTCCCACCAACAGTGTAGGAGGGTTCCCTTTTCTCCACACCCTCTCCAGCATTTATTGCTTGCAGATTTTTGGATCGCAGCCATTCTGACTGGTGTGAAGTGGTACCTCATTGTGGTTTCGGATGTTTCTTGACTTCTTCCTTTTGCATTCCAGTCCCTTATAATGAAAAGGACATCTTTTTTGGGTGTTAGTTCCAAAGGGTCTTGTAGGTGTTCATAGAACCATTCAACTTCAGCTTCTTCACCATTACTGGTCAGGGCATAGACTTGGATATCTGTGATATTGTATGGTTTGCCTTGGAAACAAACAGAGATCATTCTGTCGTTTTTGAGATTGCATCGAAGTACTGCAATTTGAACTCTTTTGTTGACTATAAGGTCTACTCCATTTCTTCTAAGGGATTCTTGCCCATAGTAGTAGATATAATGGTCATCTGAGTTAAATTCACTCATTCTAGTCCATTTTAGGTCTCTGATTCCTAAAATGTCAATGTTCACTCTTGCCATCTCCTGTTTGACAACTTCCAATTTGCCTTGATTCATGCACCTAACATGGTCCATGGACTCTAAGATTCAGGCCTTTCATTTAAGACTGATAACAAAATAGATCTCATCACCCAGGGCCATTCTATTAAGTAGAATATGTGGGATAAAATGCATCAAATAATTTTTTGCCAGTAGTAACCGCTAATAAATAGCTATTCCATATACCATTTCAATGCCATCAGTATTGGGACAGAAATCTCTACTTCCCTGAGTCAATCAGTTCTTTTTTGAAGATTCATTGTCCATCTCCTGTAATGATCCTTTACGGTTAGCCCAAACCTGCTCCCTATTAGCTTCTACCCATTGGTCCCCAGTGTTTACTTGGAGAAACAGAGTCAGTATGTGCTGTTATGATCTGAATGTTTGCATTCCACACCCCTTAAATTTATATGATGAAGCCCTAACCCTCAATGTGATGGTGTTTGGAGGTAGAGCTGTAGGGAAGTAATTAAATGTAGATGAAGTCAGGAGAGTGTTTCCCTTATGTTGAATTGGTACCCTAAAAAGAAGAGCAAGAGACAAGAGAACTCTTTCTCCAGGAGCATGCACTGAGAAAAGGACATGTAAACAAACAACAAAATGGCAGTCATTGCAAACCAGGAAAAGAACCAAATCTACTGGCACCTTGGGCTTGGGCTTCCCAGTCTCTCGAATTGTGAAAAATAGATGTTGTTTAAGTAACCAGTCTATGGTATTTTCTTAGAGTAGTCTGAGATAAGATATGTGCCTTCACTTTTATGATTTTTTAAAGTTTCTAAAACAACTTTTATAGTCTATCTACATCTTCTCCATTTTAAGCTAAGGTTTTCCAGTTCCTTCAACTGCCCTTCATCTGTAACGGTTTCTCTTTTCCATTACCAACTGATTGCTCACAATGACATCTACTTTACCTATGTGCCTCTTTAAGAAGTGCACCTGAAAGATATACAATAGCCTAGTCATTGTATAACTAACACAAATTACAGGGGAGGTATTATCTCATATGGTTTGGACATTATATTCTTGATGGAGACAGATCTCATTAGGTTCCTTGGCAAAGATATCACACAGTTGGAAGCATGTCTATCTTGTCAAGCACAGCTTAGAAACAAAGTAAGAACTCCAGATCCTTTTCGCATGAAGCACTGATAAACCAGGTCTAGCCCAGTCTTCACATGAGTAACTAGGAGTGTACCTAACAGCAGGGTTTAATATTCATTCCTTTTCAGTTCAGTTCAGTCGCTCAGTTGTGTCTGACTCTTTGCGACCCCATGAATCGCAGCATGCCAGGCCTCCCTGTCCATCACCATCTCCTGGAGTTCACTCAGACACAACGTCCATCGAGTCCATGATGCCATCCAGCCATCTCATCCTCGGTCATCCCCTTCTCCTCCTGTCCCCAATCCCTCCCAGCATCAGAGTCTTTTCCAATGAGTCAACTCTTTGCATGAGGTGGCCAAAGTACTGGAGTTTCAGCTTTAGCATCATTCCTTCCAAAGAAATCCCAGGGTTGATCTCCTTCAGAATGGACTGGTTGGATCTCCTTGCAGTCCAAGGGACTCCCAAGAGTCTTCTCCAACACCACAGTTCAAAAGCATCAATTCTTCGGCACTCAGCCTTCTTCACAGTCCAACTCTCACATCCATACATGACCACTGGAAAAACAATAGCCTTGACTAGATGGACCTTTGTTGACAAAGTAATGTCTCTGCTTTTGAATATACTATCTAGGTTGGTCATAACTTTCCTTCCAAGGAGTAAGTGTCTTTTAATTTCATGGCTGCAGTCACCATCTGCAGTGATTTTGGAGCCCCCTAAAATAAAGTCTGACACTGTTTCCACTGTTTCCCCATCTATTTCCCATGAAGTGATGGGACCAGATGCCATGATCTTCGTTTTCTGAATGTTGAGCTTTAAACCAACTTTTTTGCTCTCCTCTTTTACTTTCATCAAGAGGCTTTTTAAGTCACACTAAAGGAACTTCTGGAAATAATGTCTTCAATCTATTGTTCCCAACTTTATTTTTTTTCCTTCTTGGTACAGATTAATGATGGTATTCACATGAAATACAAACACAGGCTCACCCATGATTATTTGAAATTCCCATCTCCTGTTTTTAACTCCACCCTTCACTCTTCTGTGCAAAAGAGCATATCAGAAGTTGAGTGAGTAAACTAAAGAACTAAATGTGAAAAGCAATAGCCCAATGCTTTTATGGGATTACATAGGTTAATATCTTCCTGATATTAGGGGAAAAAAAAGAATTTCTTACACAATGTCAGGAAGAAAGAAAGCAAAAATAATAAAGGAAGAAGTTGAGACATTTGATTTTATTAAACCAAAAAATTCATTGATCCCCATAAACAGAATGAAAGGTATTTGCAACACATACTTGATAAAAGTGCTAGTGAAAGTGTTAGTTGCTCAGTCATGTCTGACTCTGTGATCCTGTGGACTGTAGCCTGCCAGGCTCCTTTGTCCATGGGATTCCCCAGGCAAGAAGTAGGTAGCCATTCCCTTCTCCAGGGGATCTTCCAGACCCAGGGATAGAACCTGGGGCTCCTGCATTGCAGGCAGCTTCTTTACCGTCTAAGCCACCAGGGAAGCCAAAGGGCTAGTATGTTCCCTTAAATTAAAATGAATATTTACAAATTATTAAGAAAAAGGTAACCAATGGAAAATTGGGTAAAAGACTTAAATATGTAGTTTACAAAAGATATCTGATTGAATTAAAAAATCATGAAAAAATTAGCAATATTATTCAGGAAAATATAACTTAAAATTCAGTGAGCTCAAATTTGACACTTACTAGATTTGCAAAAGTTAAACTAATTGACAATACCAAATGTGAGGGAGGAGTTACAGTAAAGAAAACTATTATACTCTACTGGTGGGAATGCTAAGTGATATAGCCAGTTTGGAAAATATTTTGGCATAATTTAGTCCAATTAAATATATGGCTGTGCTATCTATGTATTACAAAAGTTAGAGATCAAGACACTGACACAATTCCAATGTCATTTTCCTCTCATATTAACAGTCCCAAGTGACTTAAAAAAAAAAAAGTTTTATTTATTTATTTTTGTCTGCTCTGGGTCTTTGGTTCTATGCATGGGCTGTCTCTAGTTGTGGAGGGCGGGGTGTGCGGGCCCCTCACGGTGCTGGCCCCTGCTTCTGGGGAGTAGCAGCTACAACAACAAACAGGGTAGACTGTAAAAAACAATTTCATCACACCCTATGACATAGAAATTCTATGCCTAGCTCTGGCTCAGCTGGTAAAGAATCCGCCTGCGATGTGGGATATTTGGGTTGGGAAGAACTGGAGAAGAGAACAGCTACCCACTCCAGTATTTTGGCCAGGAGAATTCCATGGACTGTATAGTCCATGGGGTAGCAAAGTGGTGGAAATGACCGAGCCACTTTCACTTTCACTTTCAGGTCTGTGTCTAGAGACTTGTTTCTAAATATGTACCAGGAGACACTGTACATGAATATTCACAGCAGCACTGTTTTGGTGACAAAAAAAATCTGGATTTTATTTGGATTGTCTATCAACCATGCACAGAGTAAGTGAATTGAGGTGTACAATGGAATACAAACTGAGGCTACACATCAACACAGATGAATGTCATAGCAATGCTGGAAACAGAAGCAAGTCACAAAATATACCGATTGATTTATTGGCTTTGAGGGTAAAGAATCTGCCTGCAACCCAGGAGACCCAGCTTCAATTACTGGGATGGGAAGCTCCTCTGGAGAAGGGAATGCAACCCACTCCAGTATTCTTGCCTGGAGAATCCCATGGACAGAGAAGCCTGTAACTGGCAGGCTACAGTCCTTGAGGTTGCAATGAGTTGGACACAAGTGAGAGACTTTCACATACATGCCTATATACATACATGGAATATATATATAGGATGATCCATTTGCATGAAATTTAAAACAGGGGAAAATAGAAAAAATGTAATGTTTACTGATACCTAATGTGGTAAACGGAGAATGCAATGGCACCCCACTCCAGTACTCTTGTCTGGAAAACTGCATGGATGGAGGAGCCTGGTGGGCTGCAGTCCATGGGGTCACTAAGAGTCAGACACAACTGAGTGACTTCACTTTCACTTTTCACTTTCATGCATTGGAGAAGGAAATGGCAACCCACTCCAGTGTTCTTGCCTGGAGAATCCCAGGGATGGGGATTCTGGTGCACTGCTGTCTATGGGGTCACACAGGGTCGGACATGACTGAAGCGACTTAGCAGCAGCAGCAGCAACATGTGGTAAATTAATGAAAAATGTGAAGTCTTAAAAGTCAGGATAAATCGCTGTTTTTTGTGCAAAAGGAAGTTTATGACTTTGGGGAAAAGCACTCAGTAGTATTGGCATTGCTCTATTTCTTAAATATTGGTGATAATAACAAAAATTTCCCTTTTTTTCTGTGTGTATATGTTGAGCAACAAAACTTTTCCTAAAAAAAGCAAATTTAAAAAGTAAATAGTTTTTAAGATTCTGTATTTTACACGTGTAATTCACTAATTATTTGTGACATCCATCCAGACAACATAATCATCATTTTACCCAGAGGATGGATTTGTAAAGGGAGTTCCAGCAATTCTGGGGCCGGGCTTCAGGGAAGCCTTTGAGGATAGGGATGTTGGGGAATGAATGCTTCTTCTATCTTATGATGGAGACTCCATGTTTCTGTCTTCTGTCCTCTGCGAGGTCAGCTTGTTCAGGGCCCACCTGTATGTAAATCAGAAAAGAATATCGACTCCATACTAACCACAGTTCTGATTTTAACAAGTAGCAAGCCTATGTCAGTTTTCTCATTAACTCCTTCAATGCAACATAATGATGCAAAGATGGTTCTAAAATCAGAGTGTTTATGTTAAAATTCTGATTTTTCCCTGTAACCACTGACAATCTTTTTAACATCACCAAGTCTCTCTGTTTTTTCATCTATAACATGGAAACTTTAATAGTACCTACTAGGGTTAATTGTGGGGTTAAATAATATAATGAATAATAATTTTACATATATCTGTTTTATAGTAGGTGCTTAAAAATGTTAAGTTAAAAAACACAATAAGAACATTTTTTCAGCTAGTAATTGGTTAATACCAAGAGATATAGAAATGGAACACACTGCCTGGCCAAATACAGAGTCTTTTACAATTTGTTACATGTGTGTAGAAACTAGTTTTAACATGGTAGTCCTGGCATGTAATCGGTACTCAATAAATCTTAGCTTCCTTTTATATTTGGATATTTATAAGCTTTGTCCTGTTTCTTTCAATGTGTTATTATCCATGAATCTACTAATTAAAATCACAAGTTATAATTAGGAGGTGAATATACTGTAACCTCTCTGAAGTGTTGAAAATTTTTGTTTAAAAATATTTGCTTGTGTCTAGGGATCAGAATCTCAAGGGGTCAATGATGAAAAATATAATGTAAAGTTAAATGGGATAAGTATATGTAAGCTTCTAGAACTGTAATTGTATATAATAAGAACTTAGGACACTTAAATTTTCTTTTCCTCACTTGGAGTTACTTTTGATGCTATATAAAACGCTAAAATAAATCCTTAATATATCTTTGCTTTTGGAATTTGAGTTTGATTTTTGGAAATAGCTCAAAGCCACTCAGAGCCAACTGTCATGAATAATGTAAGTCAACAAGTTGTATAATACCATTTTTGGTCAAAAAAATGAGTTGTGATGAAATTAATGAGATTTTTTTTTACTTGTGCCAGCTTGTAAATGGTCTCTGAAGACAATTCTAAAAAGGAGTTCCACATGTGGCTTAGGCAATGACAATATTTTTGGAATATATTTTAAGACTCCTATTCCTCTCATCAAGTCATGTTGACTTCACCCTGATATACTACAGTCATTATCAGTTTTAAAAACATTAAAATAATTATGTACTTACTACTAACAGTGTTAGTATTAGTGCTATGTGTTAGTGTCAGTAGCTCAGTCGTGTTCGACTCTTTGTGATCCCGTGGACTGTAGCCCACCAGGCTCCTCGGTCCACGGAATTCTCTAAGCAAGAATACTGGAGTGGGTTGCCATTCCCTTCTTCAGAGGATCTTACAGCCCCTGACCTAAATTCCCTTGCATACAGGTCCCAAACTTACCAGCTGTCACTGCCCCTACATTAGGTTAACTCATAGGGATCTCAGTCCTGCTTAAGCACTATAACCGGTGTGAATACTGATTGGTTGATGCCTGTACCATTTAGTTTGCTAATTATTCTGAATGTCTCTACTGTCTGTCATGCTGTCTGGCCAGCAATTTCATGGTGCTGGCAATGTTCATTTTGATGTTAGGCTTGAGTAGTTTGCATAACATCAACAACAATATATTTCTGAGATGACTAGAACAGAAAATTAATAGTTCTTCTTTAGAATAACTGATCACCCTCAAAATTCTTTCCCTAATAAAGTACTACATGCATCAGATTAAGACTTCAGGTGTGTTTATCTTCAACAAATAAGTGTTTTATTGCTGTTCGCAGTACAGACAGAAAAAGATCTTAAATAGTCTAGTTAATTTCAACACCTTATAAATGATAAGTCATGATTAACTCTGCCAATGATGCTTCCATGGAACTCCTGTATATGATTTAAAAAAAAATAGAATGAATTCCTAGATGTTTATAAAGAAAATAGTATAGATCAGTCTGGAGACGGAATAAGAAAAAAATCTTTGAAAATCCATATATGTATTGTGGTCCATTTATTTTCACAATTTTCAGTTGTTCTCCATTGAACTTACTTCATTGATATTTTTATTGGTTACAGAATTGTGATTCTTTCATTCTTGTTATAAATCACCCCACCTTATTGGCAATTTTCTATTATGGTTTTATTTAGCATTAATTGCAATTGCCAGCTATTGACATCATATGATCATACATTCAGGCCGTGGCTGAAGTTTACATACACTAATCCCAAAGAAACTGTATTATGAGGTGAGCACTGTGTTATAAATGTTATAAATAAAATGTGTTATAAAAACTGCATATCTTTTTTATTATGTACTCTTATACATACATTTTTAAAGTAATTCTGCTTTCCTTTTCTTGGCATTTTAGAAGAAAGAAAAAGAGAAAAACAAGGGAAAAAAGAGCTAAAGAACCTTAAGATTGACAGAGTCTCCGGCATCTAACACAGTACTTGGCACATAAAAAGTGTTCAATCAATAGTGAGTGAATGGAGAACTATTTAAGCATAGAAATCATGTGTCTTAAGTACTTTCCTCAGTTACAATTTTGGAACTCCTGGCCACAGGCTCTGTGGTAGCCAAGAGCAGAGGCTGGAGCAGTTAAGGCCCTTGACCTTCCCCCACCTAATTTTTAACTTGAGAGGACTGTGCAGTAGATACTATGTGGGAGGTTTCTGGGCTCTGTTGTCAAAAGCTTTCTCATTTTGAAAAAATGAGCCACTTTCCAAGTTATGGAGTGAAAGTGTGATAAAGATGTCCAAGTAGAGACTAATAGACTTTCCTATAGCGTTGTGTTTGAAATAGCTAGAGTAGGCTTAAGAAGCAAGAAGAAAATGGAAACTGGAAGAAGATATCTGTTTATTGCCAAAGGGGCTAATACCTTGAGCTCTTTGTTACAAAGTGATAAAGTCTAAGGAGTAAATGGTTCTCAATACAGGAGCACATTGATATAATATGCAGCATATAATTTCATTCATCCCTTCTCTGAATGACTCAAATTTAGTGTTTATTTTAATAGTTGGCTATGGTTGCAGCCCTGAAATTAAAAGATGCTTATTCCTTGGAAGGAAAGTTATGACCAACCTAGATAGCATATTCAAAAGCAGAGACATTACTTTGTCAACAAAGGTCTGTCTAGTCAAGGCTATGGTTTTTCCAGTGGTCATTGTATGAATGTGAGAGTTGGACTGTGAAGAAAGCTGAGTGCCGAGGAATTGATGCTTTTGAGCTGTGGTGTTGGAGAAGACTCTTGAGAGTCCCTTGGACTGCAAGGAGATCCAACCAGTCCATTCTGAAGGAGATCAGCCCTGGGATTTCTTTGGAAGGAATGATGCTAAGGCTCAAACTCCAGTACTTTGGCCACCTCATGCAAAGAGTTGACTCATTGGAAAAGACTCTGATGCTGGGAGGGATTGGGGGCAGGAGGAGAAGGGGACGACAGAAGATGAGATGGCTGGATGGCATCACCGACTTGATGGACGTGAGTTTGAGTGAACTCTGGGAATTGGTGATGGACAGGGAGGCCTGGCATGCTGCAATTCACGGGGTCGCAAAGAGTCGGACACGACTGAGCTACTGTACTGAACTGAACTGAACTGATGGTTTTACTACTTAGAAAAAATCAAACTAGAATGATGTATTAGGTATTTATTGTTGTATAACAAATTACCTAATACTTAGTGAAAGCAAACGTTTGTTACTATTTTAGTAGGTCAATAATTTGAGAGTAGATCATCTCAGCAGTCTTGCTCAGGGTCTTTCATGGGACTAAGTGAATATGTTGGCTGGGGCTACAATCATATGAAAGCTTGACTGGGCCTGGAGGATCCATTTCCAGGATGGCTCATGCACATAGTTTGCTAGCTGGCGCCTATTGTTGGCACGAGGCCTTGGTTCCTCCCCACAGCAGCTCGCCTCAGTGCTGCTTGAGTGTTCACATGCCATGGCTGCTGGCCTCTTCACAGTGAAAGATACAAGAGATGGTACTAGCACAGCACTGTCTTTATAACTTAGCCACAGAAGTTATATGGTTACTTCTTCAATATCTTGTCAAGCAGAAAGTCATTGCAGGAGGGAACTACATAAGGATGTGAATACCAGAAAGAGATCATAATTTGGGGATCATCTTGGAGGCAATCAGAAATGCAAAAACTTAAATGTAAACACTGCATTGGAGGGCTAGGAAATGGTTGTATCCTATCCCCAATTCTCTAACTCTCTAAAAGTTTTCATTATTTTTTTGTGCACTTAGACTATTGCTTTAAATTATACCTTAAAACTATAAGTAAGATATACTATTGGTCCCATTTCAGATAAGAAAATGGAGGTCTAAAGTGATTAAGTAGCTTATATAATGCTATACATCTAGTAAGTAATTGAGTCAGCATTTCAATTTACTGCCACTTAAACAAATAGATGATAATACTGCAGCTATTTAATAAAAATAAGTAAAGTTGAGATAGTTAGGGGGTTTATGATCATGTACGAGATAATACTCAGGGCAGCTTTTGCTGAGTTTCTATCAAAGTTAGATAACCTCTCTTAATCATTAAACTAGGGTGTCTTTGCATGCTGCAAATGTGATTTCACCTGATTCTTATACTCAAGATATTTAAGTGTAGGAACAATGGATTTATAAATTAAAATTCTAGGTAATTCACTTATAATATGAAATATGATTGCTGGAACAATTAGGTGTTTACCTCAATCTGATTAGCACATTCTTCCCCTGTAGGGAGTTAGTTAATTGTATCATTTGTGATAATCTAGATTGTGCTGCTATAACAATCTCACAGTTTCAGTGGTCTGAAACACAGATTTATTCTTTGCTCCCCTTTATCCATACTTTATTGGTAGGGTGATCTCATTGTAGTACATCAGGAAACTAAGCTGATACAGGCTCTGTGTCACATCCCAGGAGAGATCCAAGATATGTGGGATCTGAGACTTGTACTGTCTTGGGTACTCTTTTTAAGAAATGTAATGCAAAATCATAGTTTGAATATTCATTGGAAGGACTGATACTGAAGCTGAAACTCCAGTAGTTTGGTCATCTGATGTGAACTGCTGACTCATTGGAAAAGTCCCTGATGCCGGGAAAGATTGAGGGCAGAAGAGGGCATCAGTGGATGAGATTGCTGGATGGCATCACCGATGTAATGGGCATGAACTTGGGCAAGTTTTGGGAGATGGTAAGGGACAGAGAGGCCTGGTGTGCTGCAGTTCACGGGGTTGCAAAGAGTTGGCATGACTGGGCGACTGAACAACAACAACAATCCAAAACTAGAAATAGAGAATTAAATATAGAGCTTTGAAGTGGGCCGATGCAAATGAGGGACCCTAAAACTTAAGTGTTTTTAAACTTCACAATCAGCTTCATGCTTCAGTGATTTCCAGTGCAGGAAAAAGCATTGTGGTGAATCATACACTGTTTAAGCTTCAGTCTGGAGGTGACATAGCCCAAGTTCAAAGTTTGTTGGGAAGCATAATTCTACCATGTGTCCCCAAGGAGGAGAGTGGGAATATTTTGTAAACAGCAGTAATAGTTACTACAATAATCAAGGAGCAGAGGTTTGAATGCATGGTCATATTACTTTTCAACTTTGGGCATCTACTTGTCCACTTGTGAAAAATGTCGTTACCTACTTCTCAAATAGAATGCAACCACAAGTTAGCTTTCTTGGGTCTCCCTCCCAAGGATAACACAAAGATGAGTACAGGCAATGTTTGTTTCCTACATTTCTATCTTTTTTCCTTTTTCTTTTAAAAGTCATCAGTTCCTTTTCATATTGATACATTTTCTTAAATATCATACCATCTTTTCTCAAATTGAAAGTGAAAGTGAAGTCGCTCAGTTGTGTCCGACTCTTTGCGACACTGTGGACTGTAGACTACCAGGCTTCTCCGTCCATGGGATTCTCCAGGCAAGAATACTGGAGTGGGTTACCATTACCTTCTCCAGGGGAATCTTCCTGACCAGGGATAGAACCAGGTCTCCCTCATTGGAGGCAGACACTTTAACTTCTGAGCCACCAGGGATATATATGGATGCTGTACTATTGATATAATACCACAGTATACTATATATATTTGTGTGTTAGTTGCTCAGTCATGTCTGACTTTTTTGTGACTCTATGGACTGTAGCCCACCAGGCTACTCTGTACATGGAATTCTCCAGGCAAAAATACTGGAGTGGGTTGCCGTTCCCTCTCCGTGGGATCTTCCCAACCTAGGGATCAAATCTGGGTCTCCTGCATTGCAGGCAGATTCTTTACTGTCTGAGCCATCAGGAAAACCCATAAATAAATAAATAAATAAATAAATAAATAAATAGATATATATAATATACTCTCTGTATATACAGTTGACCTTTGAATAATGTGGTGATTAGGTGCTCCCATCCTCTGCACAGGGTGTTATATCCTCTGGATTTAACTAACAGTTAGCCCTCTGTATCTGCATTTCCACACCCATGTGGAACCAACCAAACATGTAATATTGTAGCATTTATTGTTGAAAACAATCTGTATATAAATGGACCCAGGCTGTTCAAATTCATGTTGTTCAAGGGTCAAATGTATACTATACATATATAATATGTATATAGATAGACATACAGTTTAGACAGTATATATAGATGTGTGTATATATACACACACAGTATAGCTATATATAGTATATATACTATATAATATCATGTATATATTACAAATAGTATATATATGCTGCTGCTGCTAAGTCGCTTCAGTCATGTCCGACTCTGTGCGACCCCATAGACGGCAGCCCACCAGGCTCCCCCTTCCCCGGGATTCTCCAGGCAAGAATACTGGAGTGGGTGGCCATTTCCTTCTCCAATGCAAGAAAGTGAAAAGTGAAAGTGAAGTCGCTCAGTCGTGTCCGACTCTTCATGACCCCATGGACTGCAGCCCACCAGGCCCCTCTGTCCATGGGATTTTCCAGGCAAGAGTACTGGAGTGGGGTGCCATTGCCTTCTCTGATAATATATATGTATATATATGTTGACTATATTTTGCCAAGGTTTTTTGGTCTCTTTAATGTGGTTTTATATATAATCTTTGCTACTATACTATATGTAGCTTTTCTAGTTTGATGCAGAATCACCTTACTTTCAATTTCTTGGAAATATACTGCCTAAAATATCTTCTAGCTTTCTTATAATGATGCCCATGCCCCAAATTAGCAAGTATAATTGCTCTGAGTAATAGCTGCAACTGTGAGGATCTGAAATAATCAGCAGAATCAGATTTAGTACAAAGAGAAGAGGAATATGTTCATCAAAAGTTGGGATTTTTTTTGTCTTGTATTGGGTATTCTGGAAAAGTACAGTACAGAGATAGAATCCACAATTAACTACCATTTTTGAAATATGTATGAATTGGAGTCCTGTTTTATAGTTGCATATTGACAATTCTTATAGTATTGTTTGAAAGACAAATCATTGTGCTTATTTGCTGTTAATCTGGAAATATGCCAAAAATTCGTGTACATTAACACGTACATATTAATCTATTGAAACAATTATAATAAGTCATTTGCTTTCTTTGATTTCTTGTATTCAGTTCTTAATCATCTACTTTAATGCAAGGCTGTGGCTCAAATAATTTTAAAAATAATGGCAATAGAAACCTAAAATGTGTTGTGTGAGTGTGTGCAGCTCAGTCGTGTCTGACTCGTTGCGACCCCATGGACTATAGTCCACAAGGCTCCTCTGTGTATAGGATTTTCTAGGCAAGAATGCTGGAGTGGGTTGCCATTTCCCTCTCCAGAGGTATTCCCAACCCAGGGATCGAATGCGTTGAGTTTCCATTAATGTAATAATAAATGATTTAAATTCATGCTACTTAGGTATGATATTTTACTGCATTTTATATTTTTTTAAATGTATTCTCTATTGTTTGAATTGAGCTGCACTGAACTTTCAATCTCTGCTACAATGAAAAGGAGCTTTGGCATAAATAACATTTGAAAAAAATAATGACAATGTTTAAAATGTGCTTTGTGTGAGGCATGGTGCTACCTAATGTATGTAATATCATTTCATTTGCTCATAATGACTCTGTGAGGTAGATCCAACTTCCCCCATTTTACAGGCTGAGACTCTGAGAAATGAATGAATTTGGCATCACACAGTCAATGAGTGATAGAATAGGCAAGCCTAATTCAAAACTTCAGTAGATGGTTTCACCAATTATATTATCTTTGCAGTCTTCAAATCCTGAGTAAATGGGTTATAAGTAAGAGATGTATTTAAGAGCCTTTTATAATAAGTAAATTATTCATCTCTGCTAAGTCACTTCAGTCATGTCCGACTCTGTGCGACCCCATAGATGGCAGCCCACCAGGCTCTCTTGTCCCTGGGATTCTCCAGGCAAGAACACTGGAGTGGGTTGCCATTTCCTTCTCCAATGCATGAAAGTGAAAAGCGAAAGTGAAGTCGTTCAGTCATGTCCGACTCTTCATGACCCCATGGACTGCAGCCCACCAGGCTCTTCTGTCCATGGGATTTTCCAGGCAAGAGTCCTAGAGTGGGGTGCCATTGCCTTCTCTGAATTCATCTCTAGATAATCTACAAATGGGGGTTGATTTTTTTTTTAAGACAGCACAAAAGAAAAGAAAGAAAATTGAACAAACAAGTAAACATATAAGTAAAGATCCATCAAATATAGTAATTGGTAGATGCTGGAGAGGTTATCAAGAGGACATGACCACTGATTGACCAGAGGGCTGGACTTTCATAAAGGAAGATGCCTCACTTTCTCCTGTCCTCAGAATGTACGTTCTGCCTATTGTTTCCACAGTGGGAGCTGTTCCAAGGACAAAACCTTGAGAGAATAAGATGTTGAGACCATATGGACTGAATACGGGACTGAACTCAAGGTCTCTCTATGAATTTTAAGATTCTGACAGGAAGGTGAGGAAATCTACAAGCCTCATATGTAAGTTCCCTTGCTTATTGAAAGTGCCACCTACCAGTCTGAAGTGCTCTGTTTTCTTTCTTCTGTCTCTCCAGGGCCTCAAAATGCAGGGATCAGATTGTGAAACAATGATTGGCAAGCCAGCCAGGAAATCAAATAAATGGGTCTTGGGAAAAAGGCATCCAAGGGCAAATCCTGGGTTGGCCACTGACTTCCGTGCAGGGAGGGATGACTCATATGTTCAGTGCTTGTGGACCACTGTGTGAGCGTGGTAAAGCCTGGAAAACAAAGGATCGTTTAATGCACTTGTGTGAGGAACTGCACATAGTACACCATGGGAAAGAAAAGAAATAAATTGCTGGTTTGCTGAATTAGCTTCCAATACCCAGCTAGAGGCTGAAGTTTAAGTTAGCAGTTGGAAGAAGACCTGAGGTTTGAGAAGGACATGGGGTGTCCACTGCTCTGCTAGCTTGGGGCTGGCAGACAAGGTGGGAGAGCAGGATAAGAAGCTACAGAATTTGGTGAGCATTTTGCAAAGCTAGGATGGTGGAATGGTCACAGATTGTCATAGTCTTGTGACAAAGCCTGATCGGGATGCTAAGAAGTGGAACCCCTGGGAAAGTGGAGAGGAGGAGGTTATGATGACTGACTATGAAATGGAAAAAAAAGCCCCCTTCCATCTGACTCCTATTACACAGAAAAGGCAAAGTACAGTAACCACAACCCCAGCCAGCAAGACAGGCCCTCATTCAGAAAATTTTCATGATGAGAGGATTTGCTCCAACTGAGCTTACTGAACTAGCTGCCAAGTTCCAGGGAAAGGCGAAGGGAAGTCTCCAGGTCTGGTTAGTGCTGCTCTGAGATACAGAATCGGATGGCATTTCCCAGACTGGGTAGGAGGCAGAGAAAATGAGCAATGTCACCACACACCCTGCCCTCTGGTGGTGCTTGTGTGGTGATCAGGGGGTTCAAGTTACCTACTGCTTTGCAGACTGGGTTATTCTGGCTGCAGTGAGGCTTGACCCAATGAGGGGGATCTCCCTGGGCACATGAAACCTTGGAAATCTATAGAGGAAGTACAACAAATTCTTAGGGAGCTGGGAATGAGACAGGCCTTCTATGCCTCTGCCTTTGAAGGCTCTGATCCAGTCATATTCACTATGGGAGTGAAAACCAAGATACTCTAGTCTGCCCTCAGAACTTGCTGCTGCTGCTGCTGCTGCTGCTAAGTTGCTTCAGTCGTGTCCGACCCTGTGCGACCCCAAAGACAGCAGCCCACCAGGCTCCCCAGTCCCTGGGATTCTCCAGGCAAGAACACCGGAGTGGGTTGCCATTTCCTTCTCCAGTGTATGAAAGTGAAAAGTGAAAGTGAAGCCACTCAGTCGTGTCCGACTCTTCATGACCCCATGGACTGCAGCCCACCAGGTTCCTCCACCCATGGGATTTGCCAGGGAAGAGTACTGGAGTGGGGTGCCATTGCCTTCTCCCAGAACCTGCTATGAAACACCAATTGATATCCATGCTGAGCCCAGTCATGGGACAAGGCATTTATGAGGTTGTGCAACCCACAGCTGATTTGGGGGAAACTGAGAAATCTAGGGACTAGATAAGGGTTGTGGGAATGGCCCAAGATAGAGCAGGAACTCAAAAAGCCCAAAGACTATCCCAATAGGGTCTGAAGGGTTCAGTAAAAATAACCTAGAAGAAAATATGGTTTCATTTCATAGCTGCTGGGACCCAAGCTGAACAATTAAACTGATAATCCAACACTATGTTGGTTGACCTCAGCCAATCCTTTGAGAGGACTGAAATTGCTTCATACTGTGACCCTAAATTTTATATTCAGTATATTTCCTAATACTCAGTGATCAATGCAAAAAAAATAGAGGAAAACAATAGAATGAGAAAGACTAGAGATCTTACCAAGAATACTAGATATACCAAGGGAACATTTCATGCAGAGATGGGCACAATAAAGGACAGAAATGGTATGGATCTAACAGAAGCGGAAGATATTAAGAGGTGGTAAGAATACACAGAAGAACTGTACAGAAAAGATCTTCATGACCCAGATAAAAACCATGGTGTGATCACTCACCTAGAGCTAGACATCCTGGAATGCAAAGTCAAGTGGGCCTCAGGAAGCATCACTATGACAAAGCTAGTGGAGGTGATGGAATTCCAGTTGAGCTATTTCAAATCTTCAAATATGATGCTTTGAGTGTTTCAGTCAATATGCCAGCAAATTTGGAAAACTCAGCAGTGGCCAAGGCCTGGAAACACTCAGTTTTCATTCCAGTCCCAAAGAAAGGTAATGCTAAAGAATGTTCAAACTACCTCACAATTGCACTCATCTCACAGGCTAGCAAAATAATGTTCAAAATTCTCCATGCCAGGTTTCAATAGTATGTGAACCATGAATGTCCAGATGTTCAAGCTGGTTTTAGAAAAGGCAGAGGAACCAGAGATTAAATTTCCAACATTAGTTGGCTCATCAAAAAAAGTAAGGGAGTTCCAGAAAAAAAATCTACTTCTGCTTTATTGACTATGCCAAAGCCTTTGACTGTGTAGATCACAACAAACTGTGGAAAATTCTTAAAGAGATCAGAATACCAGACCACCTGACCTGCCTCCTGAGAAATCTGTATGCAGGTCAACAAGCAACAATTACAACTGGACATGGAACAACAGACTGGTTCCAAATTGGGACAGGCGTATGTCAAGGCTATCTACTGTAACCCTGCTTATTTAAATTATATGCAGAGTACATCATGCAAAATGCTGGGCTGGAAGAAGCACAAGCTAGAATCAAGATTGCCAGGAGAAATATCAATAACCTCAGATATGCAGATGACACCACCCTTATGGCAGAAAGTGAAGAAGAACTAAAGAGCCTCTTGATGAATGTGAAAAAGGAGAGTGAAAAAGTTAGCTTAAAACTCAACATTCAGAAAACTAAGATCATGGCATCTGGTCCCATGTCTTCATAGCAAATAGATGAGGAAGCAATGGAAACAGTGAGACACGTTTTTTTCTTGGGCTTCAAAATCACTGCAGATGGTGACTGCAGCCATGAAATTAAAGGACGCTTGCTCCTTGGGAGAAAAGTTATGACTAAACTAGACAGTATATTAAAAAGCAGAGACATTACTTTGCCAACAAAGGTCTGTCTAGTCAAAGCTGTGGTTTTTCCAGTAGTCATGTATGGATGTGAGAGTTGGACTACAAAGAAAGCTGAGCACCGGAGAACTGATGTTTTTGAACTGTGGTGTTGGAAAAGACTCTTGAGAGTCCCTTGGACTGCAAGGAGATCCAACCAGTCAATCCTAAAGGAAATCAGTCCTGAGTATTCACTGGAAGGACTGATGCTGAAGCTAAAACTCCAATACTTTGGCCACCTGATGTGAAAAACTGACTCATTGGAAAAGACACTGATGCTGGTTGAAAAGATTGAAGGCAGGAGGAGAAGGCTATGACAGAGGATGATATGGTTGGATGGCATCATTGACTGGGACATGGGTTTGAGTAAGCTCTGGGAGTTGGTGATGCACAGGGATGCTGCAGTCCATGGGGTTGCAAAAGAATTGGACACAACTGAGTGACTGAACTGATGACCGATGATAATATTCCCTAAAGCATACCTTTAGAAATATTTTTATGACAAAAAACCCCCAAAACTGAAAAAACAAAACAAAACAAATAGCCATCATTCTTAGAAAAGTGAGAGTCATCACTCTCTTTTTACTTTGAGCATGTTGCTTTAACTACGGAAAGCCTTAAAACCTGAACAGTGGCTCAGAGCTGTTCCACCATGGCTAGGATAGGGGCCCCACATGATCTTGCAAAAGCCTCAGGGATGCAGTCCTACTCAGTGTGGGTGTTTTCACAGTCCAGATTTTGGATGCAGCTCAGGTGAAAGCCTTGGCCCTGGTCCCAGGAACATACCTTGCTGTACTGGGCTTCAGTTCAGTTCAGTATTTGGAAGTATTTGGAGTTTGTATAGAGCTCACTATTCACTGCTCCCTTAGATATAAGCAAAAGGTTATATCTCTGTACTCTAACATGTGGTCACCCCCAGAAGTGTTCTGGCCCCCTCATGCTATAGATGGTTGTTTGTTTAGCTTTTAGTTGCTAAGTCATGTCTGACTCTTTGTGACCCCATGGACTGTAGCCCACCAGGTTCCTCTGTCCATGGGGTTTTCCAGGCAAGAATATTGGAATGGTTTGCCATTTCCTTCTCTAGGGGATCTTTCTGACCCAGGGAATGAACTTGTGTCTCCTGCTTGGCAGGCAAATTCTTTACCTGGGAAGTTATGGATGGTTATGGAGGGCAAACAGTTATGGTCAGGAAGGTCCTGTTGACACTTGAGCATTCTCCCCCATGAGAATATAAGGTTTTTAATCTCTTTAATACCAGAGAACATATGGGGCACTATACCCTACAGGGCCAAGCTCAGTAGACCTCTATCAAGAATTCTGTCTCTGGGTTAGATTAATCAAACCAGTGCTGAGCAGAAACAGCAAATGGGAATCAGTAAGCCACCACATTGAAGAATGGTAACTTTACAATACGAATTACCTGAGTGACCATCAGGAAATACGAGAAACTATGGAATAACTGAACTGAGTGTGCATTGTACATCCTGCACATAGTGTTTTCAACAGCCCAGTATGGCCAGTTAAAAATTCAGATGATTCATGGGGGATGACCAAGAACTACAGAGAACTGAACAAGGTAGTGCACGCATCCATGTGGCTGTGCCCAACACTGCCACCATCTTAGATGCCTTGGCCCTGGTCCCAGGAGTGTACCTTGCTGTACTGGGCTTCAGTTCAGTTCAGTTCAGTTGCTCAGTTGTGTCTGACTCTTTGCAAACCCATGCAGCACGCTAGGCTTCCCTGTGCATCACCAACTCCCGGAGCTTACTCAAACCCATGTCCCTCGAGTCAGTGATGCCATTCAACCATCTCATTCTCTGTTGTCCCCTTCTCCTTCTGCCTTCAATCTTTCCTAGCATCAGGGTCTTTTCCAGTGAGTCAGTTCTTTGCATCAGGTGGCCAAAGTAGTGGAGTTTCAGCTTCAGCATCAGTCCTTCCAGTGAATACTCAGGACTGACTTCCTTTAGGATTGACTGCTTGGATCATCTTGCAGTCCAAGGGGCTCTCATGAGTCTTTTCCAACACCACATTTCCAAAGCACCAATTCTTAGGCATTCAGCAATCGTTATAGTCCAACTCTCACATTCCATACGTGACTACTGGATAAACCATAGCTTTGACTAGACAGACCTTTGTTGGAAAAGTAATGTCTCTGCTTTTTAATATGCCTTCTAGGTTGGTCATGGTTTTTCTTCCAAGGAGCAAGCATCTTTTAATATCATGGCTGCAGTCACCATCTGCAGTGATTTTGAAGCCCCCCAAAATAAAGTCTCTCATTGTTTCCATCGTTTCCCCATCTATTTGCCATGAAGTGATGGGACCGGATGCCATGATCTTAGTTTTCTGAATGTTGAGTTTTAAGCTAACTTTTTCACTCTCCTTTTTCACATTCATCAAGAGGCTCTTTAGTTCTTCTTCACTTTCTGCCATAAGGGTGGTGTCATCTGCATATCTGAGGTGATTGATATTTCTCCCAGCAATCTTGATTGCAGCTTGTGCTTCCTCTAGCCCATCATTTTACATGATGTACTCTGCATATAATTTAAATAAGCAGGATTACAATAGATAGCCTTAATGTACTCCTATCCCAATTTGGAACCAGTCTGTTGTTCCATGTCCAGTTGTAATTGTTGCTTGTTGACCTGCATACAGATTTCTCAGAAGGCAGGTCAGGTGATCTGGTATTCTGATCTCTTTAAGAATTTTCCACAGTTTGTTGTGATCTACACAGTCAAAGGCTTTGGCATAGTCAGTAAAGCAGAAGTAGATGTTTTTTCTGTTCTTGGCTTACCAAATGCTTTTTTCAGTGTATCTCTTGTGACTGAGTCACAAGATCAATCTGCCTTCACATTGGAGGGAAAACAATGGACTTTTCAGTGTTTCCCTGAAGCTACTCTCCCAGCCCCATCAATCCTCATGGATGGTAGCCTGAGAACTGTCCCTGTTCTCTTTCCCCAGCTAATAAAATGGGCTCATTTTATTGATGATATAATGTTAACATATGAACACCTGCCTATATTGCAGGACACTCTGAAGACTTTGCTTGAATATCTTTGAGGGAGAAGATGGATGATAAACCACAGAAAATTCAAGGCTCAGGCATTACCATAAAATTTTGTGGTGTCATTTTGTTGGGTAAGATACTCATGGTCTAAGAAACTGTGATTGATAAGATACAAGTCTATACAACTCCTAAGAACATGAAAGACATGCCAGCTTTCATGGGGATTTGGGGGTTTTGGAGAACTTTTCTTCTTTATCTGGGACAGTGCCTTCATCCCTTATACCACTTGATTAAAAAAGGGTATGTGTGGGACTGGGATCAGAGCATCAAGCCACTGTCCAGAAGGCAGAAATAACTACTGCAGCAGACGAAAGCTCTGGGCATCTCCAGTGCAGGGATAGCATCTGGGTAATCTGAGACTCTAGAAGGGACAGAATGTGGCAGAGAAACAAGAGAGAGTACCCCTAGGATTTTGGTCCCTGCTCTGGAAGGGGGCAGATTCCCCATATATCCACAGAGCAACAGCTTCTAGCAGTGTATGTGGCACTCCTCCAGGAAGAGCTTCTCATGAAGGAACAGGGTATCATGGTAAGAACTTCCCTTTCTATGAAGAGCTGGGTTGAAAATACATTCTTTCTACCCAACTCTGCAATGGCTCACTCTTCCAAGATGACTGAGTGGCTTACTTGCCGCAGAGGCCAGCCTGCCCACCAATCACTGTCTCCAGAAACATGGGTTCCGCTAGGTCCTGTGGAGTATGTAGATCCTCCTGCCCTTGTTCCTGCAGAGGCCTCTGTAGCCTGTAAAGAGGGAATAGGGGAAACACCCACTGATGCCCGCTATAAATGAGGGTCTATTTGGGGCAACTGGTAAACATGGACTGTAGTCACCATTCTGCCCAACACTGATACCATCTGATGGAAATAATAACAAAGCACAGCTGCCAGTGGGTTCAACTTAGAGGGTTTTGCCTAAAGATTACTCTTGACTCCTGGCTGTTAATTCTTTGCATCAACAGTTGGGCTGTTCTAAAGGCATTGACCCTGTGGCCTGGACAATGGGAAGCCAAGGGTAACCGGTCATGAATAAGCCATCTTGGGGTCAGGATATGCGGGAAGACATTTAGGTTTTGTCTATAGAAGCCTGCGGCAGTCCCTACAGTCTTCAGTGTTCATGCTCCTAAGATGTCAACAACCCCTGGCAATCAGAAAACCAGTGTCCTAGCTCTGGTACAAGCCCTAGCAACTGTATAGCCAATGATGACAGATTGTTTTAGAAATACTATAACTTGGTTAGCAATGTAGCAGCATGTCCTGTGTGTTCTAAGTAATGCCCAAGGCAAATTCCCAAGGATGCCGAAGGACCTTCACTAGAGTTCTCAACTGGTGAGGAAATGGCCATTGATTATATTGACCCCCTCTCTCTGAGTGAGGGTTCTAAATTAGCCTTGTGTGGACACTGCACCTGGCTTAACTCACAGGGCTTATTACCAGGCAAACCTGGCTGACATCATTAAAGATTAGAGAAGCCAAGTTACTATGTACACATACCCTTGTTAAATGGACAGTGATTAGCAGTCACATTTCAAAGGTCTTGGTGAGCAAGACTGGACAAAAGAACACATTAAGTGGAGGTTTCCTCTCTCCTATAACCTATAAGCAGCAGAGTTAAAAGAAAGGAAAAATGAAATATTAAAACAGCAGATGAAATTACCGATAGGTAAAACCACTGAGGCCTGGTGGACTAACGTGCTGTCCGGGGCTGTAATACATTTCAGTGATTGAGCAGTAGGGTCCGTGGCTCCATACAGCAGACTGCTATCACCTCTATTGCTGCTGCGGTATCCGCCTCCAGCACAGCCAGAGAGCCATCAAACGAGCCATCTCCATGCTAGTGGGACCCCTGACTGACACCTCAAGGCACATTGTGGAAGAGAAGGGCCGGTGACAATGATGGAGGGGTGGAGGAGGTCATCAAGAGGACGTGACCTCCAATTGACACCGGAGCTGGACAATCAGAGGCTCCGCACCCCCTCCCCTGCCCTCGGAATGCCCACCTTCCCCATGGCTGGAGCCATTTTCAAGGCCGCAGCCGTCTTAGAGCAAGGTGTAGTTAGACCATCAAGGACGAATACTGTGACTGAACTCAGGTAAGGTGGCTGTGTGAACGTTTGAGATTCTGGCGGGGAAGTGGGTGCGGGGATCTTTCGCAGCGGCTATGGCCAAGCCTCGCAAATAAGTTCTCATGATTGTTTATTAGACCCGCCACCTACAGTCTGGAGTGACTGCCTCTTTCTTCAGTTTCTCCTTGCCACCGCCCTCCCCGTATGCAGGGGCCAATTTGGGAACAGACAGGGAAATATTCAGAACTTAACTTTCATGGGAATTAAAATCCTGTTTGGATTCTTTCCTCCCTTTAACAGGCTATGATTACAGAAGCCTGATATTATAACATGCGAGTAAACGTGGCAACTGTGTTTTTGAGTTATTGCTTGTAATTACTGTAGAGCTAGGGATATTAGAAAAAAACAGCTGAAAGATTTATTGCTGTTTCATCATGCATAGAGAAGCTAAGTACAGATTACTTAAAGTTTGCCTAAAAGATCTATGAATTAATGTTATTGCATATTGTTTATTTTCTGGTGTTCCTTATATTAATATGATGAAAAAATATTCAATAGGGGTAAGGAAGGAAGAGGAGAAAGATAAATTCAAAACCATAAGATATGTCTTACAAAATTAATTTCTGTCCCACCAGCTCCACTATCTTATTTAATTAAGTGGCTCTGTTACTTAGTTTTCCATAATGTAAGATACCTAATGGTAGAATATATATAGACTGTAGATTATACAAATATTTATTTTACAGGAATGTGCTTAATACTATCACCAGTTCATGTATTCCCAGTGTGTTTGAAATTAAACCATGAACATGTGTAAAAAATAGTATCAGCCTGTTATTGTTTCAGGACCTACAATCATGTGACAGATTATCTGGACTCCTAATTTGCAGTTCACATTTTTTGCCACTTACATTTCATGTATCATCTTCCTTTGTTTCAGTCCATAGTCATATCTTAACTCTAAATTTTAAAGCTTGCTTATTTGTAACATTCATTTGTGTTTAATCCAAATTTTTTTTTGAAATTCCCTGAATGGGTTTCCAAATTTTAAATCATAAGCTAATTGATGTAGGGAAATATATACTGTTTTAAAAAACTTCACTGAGACTAGTAATTAATATCTGCTGAATGAAGTAATAAAACACCAGTTATTCAGTCAACAAAAAGCCTCTTTAGAATTTGTGTTGATGTTATACACTTTAGTAGAAAAGGTTCATCCATTAATAAATTTAGTAAAATTTATTAAAAATATATTTAACCAGAAAAATTATAGATTGAAAAATTGAAAACACTTCTTTGGCACTTTTACCTATTACAAAGCAAAAAACAATACATGGTAAAAATGATTTCAGAAAAATGATTATTAAAAGAAATGAAAACAGCATAGAGTTGTAGCACTTGTAATTTCTGTTCAGTGTTCCATAAAGCGCAAGTATAGATTCTTTTAATAAAAAAGTAAAAGTGGAAAAACACAAATGTCAAAAAAATTATTTATGTCAAGGTTGAGATTTGATAGCTAGATGACTTCTTGCATATTATTAAATTAAGTCACTAGTTCATTTTCAAAAATCCATTTTCTAGGCAGTTCACCATATGTTTACTAGTCAGTTTTAAATGGAAATGCATATTAAAATAGTTTGGATTATTAACCTGCAGCACAATTTGTCCAGAGATGGAAAAGATTCAATAGAGTGGCAATCTCAGTGTATTTCTTTGAAAATAGGATTTTTAAAGTGTATAATGCACTCAAGGAAGTTGGAAGGGAGGTCTTACTATTCGACAGACACTTTTCTAAGTGCTGTTTCATGTATTCTCTCGTCTATTCAATATAATACTATGTTGTTGGTTATTCGCTAAGTCATGTCTGACATGTGACCTTGTGTACTGTAGCCGGCCAGACTTCTCTGTCCATGGGATTTCCTAGGCAAGAGTACCAGAGTGGGTTGCTATTTCCTTCTCCATAGGATCTTCCAGATCCAGAGGTGGAACCCGCATATCCTGTGTCTCCTTACAGGAGGATTCTTTACATCTGAGCCACCTGGGAAGCCCATATGATACCATGGGGTAGACATTATTGTGATCCTCATTTTAGCGCTAACAATGAGGTTTCTAGAAAGATACTTTAATCAAGTAGTGTGTGAGGTTGTAATAAGCTCTTCTAGGTGCTATTTCCTGCCAACTCTTCCATGCTTGTTTTCACTAACACTATTTTCCCTGCTTGCATTATACTTAACATGCTGGTTCTTTGTCTGTAAACTCTTTTACATTCTTCAAAATCACTGATCTCACCTCATGCCTAGTTCTCCTTTATGAGGGCTCACAGTCAAGAGTACTTACTGCCATGCACTGAATTAATCTATTGAATTTAACTAGGACAGCTTTCACTTGGCTGTTATATTGCTGAGGGCAGGAACCTTGGCTTACTCATCTTTAGTCTTAGCAGCAGTTCCCTGCAAAACGTAACTTGTTATGTGCTGTACCTTATTCAGTTCAGTTCAGTTCAGTTCAGTCGCTCAGTCATCTGACTCTTTGCGACCCCATGAATCGCAGCACGCCAGGCCTCTCTGTCCATCACCAACTCCCGGAGCTCATTCAGACTCAGGTCCATCGAGTCAGTGATGCCATCCAGGCATCTCATCCTCTGTCGTCTCCTTCTCCTCCTGCCCCCAATCCCTGCCAGCATCAGGGTCTTCCAATGAGTCAACTCTTCGCATGAGGTGGCCAAAATACTGGAGTTTCAGCTTTAGCATCATTCCTTCCAAAGAACACCCAGGACTGATCTCCTTTAGAATGAACTGGTTGGATTTCCTTGCAGTCCAAGGGACTCTCAAGAGGCTTCTGCAACACTACAGTTCAAAAGCATCAATTCTTCAGTGTTCAGCTCTCTTTACAGTCCAACTCTCACATCCATACATGACCACTGGAAAAACCATAGCCTTGACTAGACGGCCCTTAGTCGGCAAAGTAATGTCTCTGCTTTTGAATATGAATATGCTGTCTAGGTTGGTCATAACTTTCCTTCCAAGGAGTAAGCGTCTTTTAATTTCATGGCTACAGTCACCATCTGCAGTGATTTTGGAGCCCCCCAAAATAAAGTCTGACACTGTTTCCACTGTTTCCCCATCTATTTCCCATGAAGTGATGGGACAAGATGCCATGATCTTTGTTTTCTGAATGTTGAGCTTGAAGCCAACTTTTTCACTCTCCTCTTTCACTTTCATCAAGAGGCTTTTCAGTTCCTCTTCACTTTCTGCCATAAGTGTGGTATCATCTGCATATCTGAGATTATTGATATTTCTCCCAGCAATCTTGATTCCAGCTTGTGTTTCTTCCAGCCCAGCTTTTCTCATGATGTACTCTACATGTAAGTTAAATAAGCAGGGTGACAATATACAGCCTTGATGTACACCTTTTCCTATTTGGAACCAGTCTGTTGTTCCATGTCCAGTTCTAACTGTTGCTTCCTGACCTGCATATAGATTTCTCAAGAGGCAGGTCAGGTGGTCTGGTATTCCCATCTCTTTCAGAATTTTCCACACATAGAAAGATGAAATTTCAGGGCAGAAGGAACGTCTGAAAGGGGATGTGGGACAGGGAAGCATAGAAAGAAGACATAAGGCTATTGATTTGAGATGTTCACAGCTTCACAGAACAACGCAGCTGGTTGCTCAGCCACATGGGATGTCTTCCAGGGCGTGTGGAAACAGTACACCTTGGAAAAGTCATATAGGAGGAAGAAGGATTGAGAGTTTTTCTACTTTTCCATCCTGTCTCTTGCCTTGCACTGGTTAGAGTTAGACCTCTTGAATGTTACCACTCTTTGCACTTCTAAATTGTTCCCTGGAGAATGACATTCTAACATGTATACTATCATGTAAGAATTGAATCGCCAGTCTATGTCTGACGCAGGATGCAGCATGCTTGGGGCTGGTGCATGGGGATGACCCAGAGAGATGTTATGGGGAGGGAGGTGGGAGGGGGGTTCATGTTTGGGAACGCATGTAAGAATTAAAGATATTAAAATTTAAAAAATAAAAAACTAAAAATAAATAAATAAATAAATTGTTCCCTGGGCAGCATTTCACCTGATCTTCAGAGTTGTGGGAGAAACTATCAGTTAACATTTTGAGTTTTTTTTTGTTCACTGTGGATTTTGCATTAACTTGATTTTTTCAAAATATACTGAATTTTTTGCAGCCAATTAAAATTTGCCTTACCCTAGCCCCAAACATTCTATAGTAGTGCATATTCCCACAGGTCTAGGTTGTTTAAGATGCACTGGTTTAAACTGGACAATTTTCAAATCACCAGATGCAGAAACACAAAGATCCCCAGGCTCCTGACAAAGCCCATATCACCCTGTCCACTTTTATCAATTAATCAATCAATTCATTAATTGAACAAATGTATATTAAGATTCTGTGTGCCAGTAAAGATGTTAGCAGATAGCTGTGAAAATGACACTATAACTACTATATTTAAAAATGTAGTTTCTTTTTTTTAAAAGTTTTTATTTTTACTTTATTTTACTTTACAATGCTGTATTGGTTTTGCCATACATTGACATGAATCTGCCATGGGTGTACATGAGTTCCCAATCATGAACGCCCCCTCCCACCTCCTACCCCATATCATCTCTCTGGATCATCCCCGTGCACCAGGCCCAAGCATCCTGTATCCTGTATCGAACATAGACTGGCAATTCATTTCTTACATGATAGTGTACCTGTTTCAATGCCATTATCCCAAATCATCCCACCCTCTCCCTCTCCCTAAGAGTCCAAAAGTCCATTCTATACATCTGTGTCTCTTTTGCTGTCTCGCATACAGGGTCATCATTACCATTTTTCTAAATTCCATATATATGTGTTAGTATACTGTATTGGTGTTTTTCTTTCTGGCTTACTTCACTCTGTATAATCGGCTCCAGTTTCATCCATCTCATTAGAACTGATTCAAATGTATTCTTTTTAATGGCTGAGTAATACTCCATTGTGTATATGCAGTTGACACCACCCTCATGGCAGAAAGTGAAGAGGAGCTAAAAAGCCTCTTGATGAAAGTGAAAGAGGAGAGCAAAAAAGTTGGCATAAAGCTCAACATTCAGAAAACAAAGATTATGGCATCTGGTCCCATCATTTCATGGGAAATAAATGGGGAAACAGTGGAAACAGTGTCAGACTTTATTTTTGTGGGCTCCAGAATCACTGCAGATGGTGACTGCAACCATGAAATTAAAAGACACTTACTCCTTGGAAGAAAAGTTGTGATCAACCTAGATAGCATATTCAAAAGCAGAGACATTACTTTGCCAACTAAGGTCTGTCTAGTCAAGGCTATGGTTTTTCCTGTGGTCATGTATGGATGTGAGAGTTGGACTGTGAAGAAGGCTGAGCGCCGAAGAATTGATGCTTTTGAATTGTGGTGTTGGAGAAGACTCTCAAGACTCCCTTAGACTGCAAGGAGATCCAACCAGTCCATTCTGAAGGAGATCAACCCTGGGATTTGTTTGGAGGGAATGATGCTAAAGCTGAAATTCCAGTACTTTGGCCACCTCATGCGAAGAGTTGACTCATTGGAAAAAACTCTGATGCTGGCAGGGATTGGTGGCAGGAGGAGAAGGGGATGACCTAGGATGAGACAGCTGGATGGCATCACGGACTCAATGGACGTGAGTCTGGGTGAACTCCGGGAGATGGTGATGGACAGGGAGGCCTGGCATGCTGCGATTCATGGGGTCGCAAAGAGACACGACTGAGCGACTGAACTGAACTGAACTGAACTGAACCACAGCTTTCTTATCCATTTGTCTGATGATGAACATCTAGGTTGTTTCCATGTACTGGCTATTATAAACAGTGCTGCAATGAACATTGGGGTACACGTGTCTCTTTCAGTTCTGGTTTCCTCGGTGTGTATGCCCAGAAGTGGGATTGCTGGGTCATATGGCAGTTCTATTTGCAATTTTTTAAGCAATCTCCACACTGTTCTCCATAGTGGCTGTACTAGTTTGCATTCCCACCAACAGTGTAAGAGGGTTCCCTTTTCTCCACACCCTCTCCAGCATTTATTGCTTGTAGACTTTTGGATCGCAGCCATTCTGACTGGTGTGAAGTGGTACCTCATTGTGATTTTGATTGCATTTCTCTGATAATGAGTGATGTTGAGCATCTTTTCATGTGAGTTTGTTAGCCATCCATATGTCTTTTTTGGAGAAATGTCTATTTAGTTCTTTGGCCCATTTTTTGATTGGGTCGCTTATTTTTCTGGAATTGAGCTGCAGGAGTTGCTTGTATATTTTTGAGATTAGTTGTGTGTCAGTTGCTTCATTTGCTATTATTTTCTCCCATTCAGAAGACTGTCTTTTCACCTTGCTTATGGTTTCCTTTGTTGTTCAGAAGCTTTTAATTTTAATTAGATCCCATATGTTTATTTTTGCTTTTACTTCCAGTATTCTGGGAGGTGGATCATAGAGGATCCTGCTGTGATTTATGTTGGAGAGTGTTTTGCCTATGTTCTCCTCTAGGAGTTTTATAGTTTCTGGTCTTACATTTAGATCTTTAATCCATTTTGAGTTTATTTTTGTGTGTGGTGTTAGAAAGTGATCTATTTTCATTCTTTTACAAGTGGTTGACCAGTTTTCCCAGCACCACTTGTTAAAGAGATTGTCTTAATCCATTGTATATTCTTGCCTCCTTTGTCAAAGATAAGGTGTCCATATGTGTGTGGATTTATCTCTGGGCTTTCTATTTTGTTCCATTGATCTATATTTCTGTCTTGTGCCAGTACCATACTGTCTTGATGACGGTGACTTTGTAGTAGAGCCTGAAGTCAGGCAAGTTGATTCCTCCAGTTCCATTCTTCTTTCTCAAGATTGCTTTGGCTGTTTGAGGTTTTTTGTATTTCCATACAAATCTTGAAATTATTTGTTTTAGTTCTGTGAAAAACACCGCTGGTAGCTTGATAGGGATTGTATTGAATATGTAGATTGCTTTGGGTAGTATACTCATTTTCACTCTATTGATTCTTCCAATCCATGAACATGGTATATTTCTCCATCTATTAGTGTCCTCTTTGATTTCTTTCATCAGTGTTTTATAGTTTTCTATATATAGGTCTTTAGTTTCTTTAGGTAGATATATTCCTAAGTATTTTATTCAATTCATTAGTTGAACAAATGTATATTAAGATTCTGTGTGCCAGTAAAAATGTTAGCAGACAGCTGTGAAAATGACACTGTAAGTACTATATTTAAAAAATGTAATTTCTATTGTTATAACCTTTAATTATTTTTCTGGAAATTTGCATTGGTACATCACTAGTTTGTTTTCCTTATATAATTAAAATATATGACATACTCAACACTTTTCAAGAGGAACCAAATCATCATATTCAGCTGTTTGCATTCACATCCAAATTACCAGTTTATAGAAAAAATGTTGAAGGCAAAATCTACACACATGCCTTACTCAAGAGAGCATATTCAAATAACTTTCAATTGCAAACTTTTTTTGGTTGACAAGAACCTTATATTCACATATATATACTATTGCAGGATCTTATGTGCTAATGTTCTAAATTTTCTTTATACTTGATATATGACTTCTATTAAAATCTACATTTTGTTGAGTTTGGCTATTTGTTTTATTTTTCACTTTTTTCTTACTGCATATATTTCATGACAGAAAATAGGAAAATATATATATATACACTGTTTATTATATTTCAAGGTGAGAGAATGATCTAACAGTATAGAGTTCAGAGAACAGTAACGGTAATGAATTTCCTTGTAGTTGAGCTTCCCATGTTGAAACACTATGTTCAAAATCACTAATATTCTACTTATGCACTAATATACATACTAATATAACTCATTAGTATATGAGTATACTTCTGTCATTCTCTCTAAGGAAAAGAAATAATTTGAAGCATAAACTGATTTACTACTACATCACATAATTACTTAAGCAAAACTCCAATTGTCTTGGAGTTGATATTGAGGACATGCTTTACTAGATAAAGAGCAGATGTAGACTTGAATGAGTGACTAAGAACATATGGTAAGAAGCAGCTCAGAAAGTTGAGCTATGTTATCATTGGGAATTTTAAATAAATTGAGGAAAAAAATCACTGAATTTTTACAACAAAGAAGTTATCAGGAGGGTACTGTGATGAGATAAATAGGAATACCTGCAACAGCAAGTTGCTTCCTCTTCTGTTAATTGCAGCCTAAGGCTCCTATATGTTTGAAGATCAATAAACCAACCTGCAAGACTGGGTAGTTGATGATGTAGTGTGTGTGTGCGCGCTCACCTCTCTGACTCTTTGCGATCCCGTGGTCTCCAACCTGCCAGATTCCTCTGTCCATGGCATTTCCCAGGCAAGAATACTGGAGTGGGTTGCCGTTTCCTACACCAGGGGATCTTCCTGACTCAAGGATCAAACCTGTGTCTCCCGCGTTGGCAGGTGGATTCTTTACCACTGTGTCACCTGGGAAACCAGTTGACGATGTAGTAGGACACAAAAGGCAATTGTTTTCTATCTAATTTTTTAGAATTTGTTATTCTTTTTAAAAAATTATTTATTGTAAATTTTACTACCTATTTTATCTTCAGGGCAATAAAGCAAAAGTTGAGGTGTTAGAAGAAAATGTAGTAAAAGGACTCATTCTAGATGGCCTACCACTTTGTCCTAATGAAGGAGAAATATATTAAGGTGTTAAAATAGGAGATTGAATATAAATTGTACAACATGATGAACATAGTTAGAAAATAGATTATGACCATGCCAGAAAAGATAGCAGTAATAGTGCTTGTTCTGTTACAGACACCATAACCTAAGGAAATCCGCAATAAAAATGTACAAGAAATATTGTTGACAACCTATATCTCGAGTATGTTGCATGTTTTCTAGTTTTCTTTTGATGAGTCACTGTGTGTTATTCTAACAAGTCAGTGCATGACAGTTACCTGTATATTTTCTCATGCTATTAAGATTCTTTGAACATTGTTGATAATCAACCTTGATTAATCAGAATAAATTAGTGAAATTAAATTTGCTCACATATATCACCTCCTGTTTTCATATTCATGTTTACAGGAATCAGGCACAAAATAAATCTTTAAGTAATCTTCCATTCAGTTGCTCTTTTAAAAATAGGTCTTTAGTCAGACTGGTGGATAGGTAAAACCTCATTCAGTTCAATTCAGTTCAGTCGCTCAGTTGTGTCTGACTCTTTGCGACCCCATGGACTGCAGCGCACCAGGCCTCCCTGTCCATCACCAACTACTGGAGTTTAATCAAACTCATGTTCATTGAGTCAGTGATGCCATCCAATCATCTCATCCCCTGTCATCCCCTTCTCTTCCCGCTTTCAATCTTTCCCAGCATCAGGGTCTTTTCCAATGAATCAGTTCTTCTCATTGGGTGGCCAAAGTACTGGAGTTTCAGCTTCATCATCAGCCATTCCAATGAATATTCAGGACTTATTTCCTTTAGGATGGACTAGTTGGATCTCCTTGTAGTCCAAGGGACTCTCAAGAGTCTTCTCCAACACCACAATTCAAAAGCATCAATTCTCTGGCAGTCAGCTTTCTTTATAGCCTCATTAATTTTTTTTTAATTAAAAAATTTTTTAAAGCCTCATTAATTTTTCTATAGAAGTGCATCCTATTTTTATGGACTATTTTAGATATTTATTAAAGACAGTACTATGTAGTAAAAATCCCAGATATCTTGAGGACTTCTCATTTTTCAATACATTTTATTTTATATCTAGTGCTTATAAAATAAGGGGCAAGTTAGATACTCATACTGTTGTAATAAATATGTCTATATTTATTAGCAGGATAGTTCTATTAATTGCAAATATTGTTAAGGGGAATCTCAGAATATGCATCACTGTGACTAAAAATTCCTTGATTGCTATACTTTTAAAGTGATTTAAATTGTTTAAGAGATAACATTACTTATGATTATCTCTTTAGTCTCCTTCATTTAAAAAAGCAATTTAGGTAGAACATTTTTTTAAATTACTATATGTTATTTCAAATTTCCTTCTACGATTATTATAGCAAAACACTTGGAATTTAGCATTATTATACCACTGATGGATTGTGTCCCTGGTTTATACACCTTAGGATATCTCACCCACAAGATTAGTGATAGCTTGTGAGTGAAATGCCATCCATGCTTCTTAGCATCTGTGTAGTAGTGCTAAGGACTCTGAAAAATTCCTTTAGATAATATTTTACAATTATTTTCATTTAAATCCCAGATAACTTACCATGGCTTCAGAGGACTCCTTTTTAAAATATGAAGTTTGTAACTATTAACACCAAACCAGAAGCAATTTATAAAAAGCCAATGGTCACTCCAGGAAAGTAATCTTAGAAGCAGCTTTGTGGTTATTCAGGAGTAATAGTGTGATAAACACTATCTTGGACACCTGAAATCTTACTGTAGTTTCCAAACTCAAAAAAATTTGGCATAATAGGAGAACTAGCACTTGGGTTAAGAGATGATCCCTGCACTTTGTTTGGATAGGACTGAAGTGAAGCTTAGTTCATGTGGTTCAGTGAAGCACTAGGTAATCAAGTTTGGCATGACTTGGTGGAGTTTAGGATTATTGCCTTTGAAGAGCAGAATATTAACCTAATTATTACAGCCTGCACCCCCCCCCCAAAAAAAAAAAGGCATGTTATGTCACTAGTTTCTTGTACAGGTGTTTTCCTAGTCTCAGAGCAGAGGATAACTTTTGAAACAGAGACTTGTAAAGACTGTTGTAACACCCATCCCTATTTTGTTGAAGATTGGTATTTTGAGGGATTGGAGAAGGCTATATATGCTGAATTCTTCTCTCCTTATAGTGAGAAGATTTGCAGGGTTCCCACAGCTCATTCAGATAAAAAGGAAAAAGCCCATGCTTTCTGTCATATACAACATCCTTATCTGTCTCTTTGAATGATAAGTCTAGTCCAGTGGGTTTGTGTTCTCACTGCTGAATGAGCAGCTACATCAGTGATGAAGTTCAGTTCAGTTCAGTCACTCAGTCATGTCCAACTCTGTGCAACCCCATGGACTGCAGCATGCCAGGCCTCCCTGTCCATCACCAAATCCTGGACCTTGCTCAAACTCATGTCCATCAAGTTGGTATGCCATCCAACAATCTCATCCTCTGTCATCCCCTTCTCCTGCCTTCAATCATTCCCAGCATCAGGGTCTTTTCAAATGAGTCAGTTCTTTGCATCAGCTGGCCAAAGTATTGGAGTTTCAGCTTCAGCTTCAGCATCAGTGCTTCCAGCAACTATTCAGGAATGATTTCCTACAGAATTGACTGGTTTGATCTCCTTGCAGTCCAAGGGACTTTCAAGAGTCTTCTCCAAAATCACAGTTCAAAAGCATCAGTTCTTTGGTGCTCAGCTTTGTTTATAGTCCAACTCTCACATCCATACATGACTACTGGAAAAACCATAGCTTTGACTAGACAGACCTTTGTCGGCAAAGTAATGTCTCTGCTTTTTAGTATGCCGTCTAGACTGGTTTTAGTTTTTCTTCCAGGGAGAAAGTGTCTTAATTTCATGGCTGCAGTCACCATCTGCAGTGATTTTGGAGCCCCCTGAAATAAAGTCTCTGTCTGTTTTTTTGTTTCCCCATCTATTTGCCATGAAGTGATGGAACCAGATGTCATAATCTTTGTTTTCTGCATGTTGAGTTTTCAGCCAATTTTTTCACTCTCCTCTTTCACTTTCATCAAGAGGCTCTTTAGTTATTCTTAGTTTTCTGCCATAAGGGTGGTGTCTTCTGCATATTTGAGGTTATTGGTATTTCTCCCTGCAATCTTGATTCCAGCTTGTGCTTCTTCTAGCCCGGCATTTTGCATGATGTACTCTGCATATAAGTTAAATATGCAGGGTTACAATAGACAGCCTTGATGTGCTCCTTTTCCTATTTGGAACCAGTCTGTTGTTCCTGTCCACTTGTAACTGTTGCTTCTTGACCTGTACACAGATATTTCAGGAGGCAGATCAGGCGGTCTGGTATTCCGATCTCTTTAAGAATTTTCCACAGTTTGTTGTGATCTACACAGTCAAAGGCTTTGGTGTAGTTAATAAAACAGAAGTAGATGTTTTTCTGGAACTTTCAGAAGTAAATGTTTCAGAAGTAGATATTTCAAGTAGATTTTTTTTCTGAAACTACTTTATAGAAGTCGATATTTTCAGTGTAGAAGAGGAACTCTAATTAGCCAGCCAGGGGCCAGGAAGACACCACTTAATTATTCCCTGCACCACAGAGGTAGAGAAAAAGTAGTTCCCCAAAGGAAGGGAGAAAAGGAAAAAGATAAAGTGAAGAGATATATCTTCCAAGGATGACTCAAATCTCCTCTGAAAGCAACTAAAATTTAATTATCAAGTTGTGAGAATTGAATTATTTTTCTTTTCCATGCAGGGAGCCTGTTGTTTTCAAATATTATTTTTTACCAAATATTTCTCTGGTTGGACTGTTGTATAGTTTTTTACCCAGATAGAAGAAATATTGTCACATGCCTTACCTTCTTCACCCTGAGAGGATTAGAGGCTGCATCATTTGGTGGAATAAAAACAACTCAGAGCAAGAGGTTTGAAAGGCAGCCCTAGCTGATTAAGTAACCTGTGGAGGTTAAACCTGAGTAAATCCCCTACAGTTAAGCTTTTCTCCAGTATCTGCAGCACAGTCAAAGTTGTTTTTGATGCCAGGAACCTGTGGACAGATTGTATGGATTGAGGCAGAAAGTAGTGTTGGAGTCTTGGGAAGACCAGAGGTGTACAAATTATCCACGCACAAGGAATAGTCTGAGTCCTGTACTTAAATTTCAGTTCAGAGCTTTCATGAGAGATTTTCAGAACAGCCCCTCTATATAGGTAACTTCTTTTAGAAATGCACTTACTATCTGTTCCCATCTTAGCTGCTTAAAATGGACTTCGGTTTTCCACTATCAACTGAAGCTGTTGTGGTTTCCTTCTTGCCAAATCTAAAAATGTTTCCTCCGTTTTCTTTGTCTTGACCAGTTTGAGATCTCTTTAAACCTTTGTTTTTTATGGAAACTCTTCCTCCTTTACATTTAGTATCATTTTTTCTTGCTTTATCAATGTTGTCTTGCTTTATTTCTACAACTTGGTTTGAACCAATTCTTACAGTCCTTTTGTGACTCATTATTCCTTATTCTCTTGCTAGGGGTATTAACAAAGACAGTGTTTAGACTCTGTTTTTTTTTTTTTTTTTTCTTTATTTCTGAGATAGCTGCTTCTTTCCACTCTCTTCCCTCCCTCTTTCTCAGTATCTGTCTTTCTCAGCTCCCTCCTTTCTTCCTCTTTTTCCCTTTCACTACCTGCTTCTCTTCCAACCTCCCTGTGATTCTGGTGTTTTTTCTTTTGTTTTGTTTCTTAAGGGAGAGCCATCTTTCTTTAATGTCCCTTTATAGGCCATGGCTCACACATGTTTCCCTGGAGAAGGGCATGGTAACCCACTTCAGTATTCTTGCCTGGAGAATTCTATGGACCAGAGAAGCCTGGTGGGCTACAATTCATAGGGTTGCAAAGAGTCAGACACAACTGAAGCGACTTAGCATGAACGCACATACATTATAGGACCCCCTTGAGTGGTTAATTTGTGTAATACCTAAATATATTTAAAAACTGACTGTCTGAAAATACTGAATTAATCATGCTATTTTCAATTCTTATATATTCCAGTAATTTCTCTTTGCATTCACCTTTTTCAAGTAGGTCATTAAAGACAGTTCACAATTTGATCTCAGATTGTAATTTCTTCTATAGATTGGCCCTATCTTTGTGTCAAATTCTATCCTGGCTTTAAAGTCCAGTAATAATAGCTTTTAATGATATTTTTCTCACTAATTCTGGCTCATTGGTTTCTTGTGTCTCTCAAATCCTAGAGTTTGTGCCACACATTTAATATCCCTCCTTCTCTGTCTTTATGTCTGTCACTATTTTTCCATCTATCATCTATTGTATAACATTAATTTCATGTTTAGTGTAGTATACTTATCTATCTCATTATGCATCATCTCATTTAATCATCAAATATCCCTATTTTTATTCCTATTATAAATAATAGAAAACCAAGGCTTAAAGTTTTAAACTGTTTCCCTGAATTGTGTTGAGACATATGTAAGATTAAAAAATCTTTGACTGTAAAAGTATAATTTTCCACTATACTATACAGAAATATTTTGCCTTATATTACTTTATTAGTCCTTAATAAAATCCTTAGCCAAGTGGATATACTAAGAACATGAATATAATGAAAGAATGGATGACAGTTTTAAGATGTTAAGTCTAAGATTCCTAAGTGGATGATAGGCAACTTAAAGCCCAGGTTCATGACTTAATATCAATGTGAATGTCCCTAGCATCATTGTAATTATAGACACTATAAATGCTAGTGCTTATTAAAACTTGACTATCAGACAGCTATTCTATATATACATTTTCTTATTGAATTATCAGAAAAACCTAATTAGATAGGAGTTTTCCCTGTATATCCATCAGAAGAAACAGCATTTCAGATAAGTTAAATAAGTTACCAAGGACACACAACAAGTGCCAGAACCAAGAACTATATGCAGGTACATTCATTTCATATTGTTTACTTTGCTTTGCAGCTTCTCAGTCAATACTTGGTATTAAAATACAGGTATCCTCTTGAGCTCTCCCTAGAGCTTGAAAGAGCAGAGGGTCAAACCAAGTCTGAGCATACCCTTTTCCATGTACGTGGAGTCTGCTGGCTCCAGTGCAGTGCCATCCTGCACGTGGAGGTGTATCTCAGGTGCTACCCCAAGGTCTCTTTCCAAGTGTGTTTGTCTAAGTGGCCATTTAGATCTTTCTAGGTTTTCTTTGGGCTTCCCTGGTGGCTCAGCTGGTGGCTGCAAGAATCTGCCTGCAATGTGGGAGACCTGGGTTTGATCCCTGGTTTGGGAAGATCCCCTGGAGAAGGGAACGGCTACCCACTCCAGTATTTTGGTCTGGAGAATTCCACGGACTGTACAGTCCATGGGGTCACAAAGAGTCGGACAGGATTGAGCAACTTTCACTCACTTTACTTCTGGGAAGAATCTGAAAACATTTCAGTTTTGCAGTACTCTGAGTCTAGGGTGAGTTGATAATCACAGAAAACATGTGCATCCAGAGTGAGATTGGGAACATTTTGGATAAGTGGATGAAATGAGTACCTATTTATATAGTTATATATCTAGATCATATTTGTTATAATCAAATTGAAAACATAATCTACACTTGTGAGATTTTTACTTTGTTTTTAGTTATTACTATTTATTATTCTGTTGAAAAGAATATAGCCTTCCATTGGCTTTTGTTTTAAAATGTACAGGATAGATTAGGATGTTGAGAATGAAATAGAAAATATAAATTACATGGAATATACAAATAATTCTATATAGAGAATCATAAGAATGATACAAAGCTTCTGAGATGGAACTTGCCACTCTGTTACTGATTCAGAGACATTGTAGATAATGAATGAGGCCAAGTTATTGACCAAAAATAGGGATTTTTTAAACATGAAAAAAAGTCATTTAAGAGAGTGCTGAGTGGGAGATAAATAATGTTATTCTTAGCAAAGTTATTTATTGAAATTTTTGACAAATTGAATGTCAACAAGTAAACATTTTCCCTACCTTAAGCACAGTAAGTGTGTATTTTTATTTTTTGTCACATAATTACTGATATTTCATATTAAAAACATCACAAATATTATATCATCACTTTCACATTTCTGTTTCCAGTTCAATGAGTAATGAAGGTAAATAATACTGTGCTCAGTTAAATGTTAAAATTCAAAAGAAATATGAAACATGCAGACTACTAGCACATCTAATATTTATGAGCAAAAGTGTTTGGCTGGTCTATACGACATTAGCATTTTTCAGTGATCACAGAATTTCAAGCCGAAAGAAACAAACAAAAACTATTTGATGCAAATCAAAGGATTTCAGTCAAATTTAATAAACAATATTGGCAGAAAGGGTGGTGAGGGAGTTGTGAAAGATAGCAGAGGGCAGGGAAGGTTAAGAAATGTAACTGTTTCAAAATAGTATGGCTTCCTATCCATTTATTTCAACGCTAACTCTACAGTTAATGTTCTGTGTTTCATTACTTGAGTCTACACTGTAAGCAGTATGCCAGAGCTTGTTTTTGGATAACTGATGCCAGTAAAAGCTGTACTAAAAAGACACACAGTGAAATCTATATGAGAACAGATTTGTAAATGGGTGAAATATTTTGGTATATATTATGTTCCTTGTCAACACAGATGTTCAGGGGTCTTCTGTGGCATAAAGATGACATAATGTTTTAAGACTTATTGCATGTGAGGAAGATGAAAAATTCAAGTGTCCATTTCTGCAAATCACTATGGTGAAATGGAATATAAGGGGAGGGGGGTGGGTTGTCTACCCAGTTAGCACACTGGGGTAAAGAGATACTGATTGAGTCCAACACAGTTATTTCTCCTTAGCAAGAGCTTAAGATGTTCTTTACCCCAGGATTGTATAAGGCCAACAAAAATTTTTTATCAGTTATATAAAACTGGAGTGTTACTATAAACAAAAATATATGAAATAGATTATAAATACATTATAAAAATAAGGTATATCTAGAGATGTCTTTTTTTAATACAAATATTTACTGATGAAATGACATCTTAATATGTTCCATAACCTTTCCAAAAATTACTTTTTATGGATGGAGTAACTGAAGTTCAAGGGCAAAAGAACTTTGCCAAGATCACACCATCGGCTGGCTTGAATCAAATTTTGATCCTAGGCCTCATAGATCAGGATAATAAGGAAACCTTATGTACAGTTTATTATACTGATTTGTGTACGCAATCATTCCTGCTTACTTGGTGAATCTAGTAGTGTTTCTGTCTAGCTCTGACACCTCTTATATAATTTTTGGTCCTTTTATTTCTTTAATCCATGTTGTTCCTACTACATCTTATGTTACGTATTCCGGTTTCATCCAAATCAATGTGTTCACTGTAGTGAACTTATTTTCTCTTTTTACTGATATTTGAATTTGTTTCCTAGAGTATTAAACTTTTGACTTAAGCAATAGAGGTCAAGGTGCTATTGCTGTTTTTCTTTCTTTTTGCTTGTGTTTTTACTTAAATCACAGAAAACAAAGAGAAGCAATATATATATTTCATGTCCCTGAAAACTTTCTTCTAGACTGAGCTATGGCTCTGACGTAAGGGTTTGCCGCTGATTTGGTTCCTTTTTCTCTTACTTCTCCTCATCTTAACACGTCCTCTCTTGTTTTATCTTATTATTATGCAGGAAACCACAGTTCTCCTGTATTTTTTTGGGCTCCAAAATCACTGCAGATGGTGACTGCAGCCATGAAATTAAAAGACGCTTGCTCCTTGGGAGAAAAGTAATGACCAACCTAGACAGTATATTAAAAAGCAGAGACATTACTTTGCCAACAAAGGTCCATCTAGTCACAGCTATGGTTTTTCCAGTAGCCGTGTATGGATGTGAGAGTTGGACTATAAAAAAAGCTGAGTGCTGAAGAATTGATGCTTTTGAACTGTGGCGCTGGAGAAGACTATTGAGAGTCCCTTGGACTGCAAGGACATCCAACCAGTCCATCCTAAAGGAAATCAGTCCTGAATATTTATTTAAAGGACTGATGCTGAAGCTGAAACTCCAATACTTTGGCCACCTGATGCAAAGAACAGACTCACTGGAAAAGACCCTGATGCTGGGAAAGATTGAAGGCAGGAGAAGGGGACAACACAGGATGAGATGGCTGTATGGCGTCACCAGCTCAATGGACATGAGTTTGAGTAAGCTCCAGGAGTTGGCAATGGACAGGGAGGCCTGGTGTGCTGCAGTCCATGGAGTTGCAAAGAGTCAGACACGAATGAGCAACAGAATTGAACTGAACAGCTCTCCTTGCCTAGGTGTCCTCATGTTTCCCATCTTGAAAGGGCTGCTGTGTACGGCTCATCAAGGGGTTTTCTTCAACAAAAGTGTTTGCCATCATTTTTCACTTAAGTAGGATTTTTTTCTCCTATGCTGGAAAAGCAGTATGCCAGCCAAGTTACCAACTTCTTTTGTTTTCAAGCTGAAGCAACTGCAGAGCCTTGCCCTGGAAAGAATCAGTCTCCAATGGCTTCAGCAGGTGTTCAGGTTGTGTTTGTGAAAAAGATTGATTAGAAATGAAAGAGCTAGAAATTATTCAACCTAAAATAATTTTGAGAAATACAGGAAGTGATTCAACCTTATTTCTCTAGTCCTATAACAAGGCTGAGAAAAGAGTTTATGACTCATTAATTCACACAGATATATAAAAGGAGGAAGGTAGTTTATTTTTACTTTTAAGCTTTGGTTGTTTATTTTGACTGCACTGGATCTTTGTTGCTGTGTGTGTGCTTTCTCTAGTTGTGGCAAGTGGGGGCTACTGGGAGGCTACTCTGTAGTTGCAGAGCAAGGGCTTCTCATTGCAGTGGCTTCTCGTTGCGGAGCATGGGCACAGGAATGCACAGGCTTCTGTAGCTGTGGTACATGGGCTTAGTTGCCCCAAGGCATGTGGGATCTTCTTGGATCAGAAACGGAACTTGTGTCCTCTGCTTTGGCAGGTGGATTCTTAACCACTGGGCCACCAGCAAAGTCTGGAAGGTAGTTTAAAAGATTAGTGACACTGAAAGAGTGGAGAGAAATTGTTCACTATGCTGACTCAATTCTTGTGTTCTTTCCTTGATATTCCACAGTTTATATTCATTTTGAAGATTTTGTTAATTCTAGTAAAAAATAAAATGGAGTACATGTTATAGCTTTTGGCTTGTTAACAAGAAAGGGAGCAAGGATTGGACTGGCAATAATGTCACCTTCCTTGAACACATGGCTGCATGGTAGGAGGTGGAAATTCAATGAAACTGGATCACTGAAGTGAGGAAGGTGGTGTTGGTGACTAAGGAGCTGAGAGTTAGGTGATGAATTACCAGCATGTAAGAAAAATTTTCTCTCTCCACACATGGTCTACAGGGTAAATCAAAGGGCTATATCTAATGAAAAGCCTAGCATTAATTAATAATAATCATCTTTTTTTATTTGTTTGTTTGGCTCAATTCAAGAAATGGGTATTTTAGTCAAGTGAAAATGACTACTGTCCCCATAATCTTAACCCATCCTCCGTGTTGTGGTCCCTGATGCTGACTCAAAGACAGAAGAGAAATGGTTGCTTTAGTTTTACAAATAACATTCTGAGTCCAATGAATTATGACAAATCCTTTTAATTGTATTTTTGAAAGAACTGTGGATAAATTAATTTTGACTGCTCTGAGCTTAAACTGTGCCTCCCAACCACCATTTCTTCATCAAGACTTCCAGGAAGTTGAAAAATCTAAATAAAAAAAAAATAAAAGTAATTGGCAAAGTTAGAGAGACAACACCTCAAATGGAATTCAGATGGAGTCACACATAAATGTATTAGATTCAAATCCTTTTGTAAGTAACTTACTCTTTAAAAAATTGAATTAAATCAATGGGAGTTCTGGGTGCAGCCATCAGTTCCAATCTAATATTGAAGGTAGAGTGGAGAATGCTATTTCTTATGGAATTACTTTTGTAAGATAAATGATTGACTTGAAATCATCTAATGAGGATGAGGCATATAATTTTTCTAGGTTTTACAGTTTTATGAGTACTCATCTGCATTTTCTAATTTTGAGGATTTTCTTAAAGCTTGATCCAGTAATCTCATTGATTTAAAATTTTAAAGCTAAAAATTAAACATTTTTTAAAGAATTTCTCAGTCTCAACACAGACTGGATCATATCAATGTAATTGTAAGTAAAATTTAGGCATATTTATCTCAGGATGGACTCAAATTCTAATAACCTTTACATTAATGAAAAGTCCTTTATCTACCCCAAATTAGAAAGCCATTTAATCCTGAACACTCTTCACAGAATACAATGCTAATCTTTCTCAAGAAATTTTAAGATTGTATCTTTATTATCTTTTGCAATGACTATGTACATATAATCCATTGACTACTGATATGCTATGAATAAAGAAATTTTTATAATATAAAAAATGTACAGAAGTATGTTAACAGGAATGCAAGAGCCACTTAGGAGAACTATCTATTGATTAATACATGAATCTTGACATGAGTTAATTATAACATTTCAGTTAACTCTATACTTTGTGTCTTAAATTAAAATAAATTTGAAATTTTGGTTTGTTTGCCAAAGGGAAAAGAGCTTTCCTGTCATATTGAAAGGTTTGATTTAACAGATTCAAGAGTAAATATATTGTTAAAAGCTCTTGTGTACCTTCAAATCTTCCTCTATTGGCTCATGGCTGTGGTCTTGTTTTAATGTTTTTAAAAATATCATTAAATGAATTTTATTGGCAGCTGTGGTAGGTGTGAATAATGGCTTCCACACAGTGGCCACATCCTAATCTCTGAAACCAATGAATACATTTTGTAAAATGGCAAAGGAGAATTGAGGCAGCATACAGAATTAAGATGGCTCATTAATTAGTGTGGAGATGGGGGGAGCTGCCTGGTTACCCAGGTGGGCCCAATGTAATCACAGCATCTGTATGAGTAAATGATGTTGTTCAGTTGCTCAGTTGTGTCTGACTCTTTGTGACCCCATGGACTGCAACATGCCTGGCTTCCCTGTCCTTTACCGTCTCCTGGAGCTTGCTCAAACTCATGTTCATTGAGTTGGTGATGCCACCCAGCCATCTCATCCTCTGCAGTCCCTTTCTCCTCCTGCCTTCAATCTTCCCCAGCATCATGAGTAAATAAGGGAACAAAAAGTCAGTAGGGCAGCTTCTTGAAGCTAGAAAAGCAAGAAAATATTGGGTTGGCCAGAAAGTTCATTCATGTTTTCCATAGCATCTTACAAAAAAATATGCACAAGTTTTTCTTGCAACCCAGTAAAATATCCTCCAGAGTCTCTAGGAGAGAATGCAGCCCTGTTGAAACCCTGATTGTAGCTCAGTCATACTCATTTTGCAATTTGACTTCCAAAACTGTAGGTAAGGAATTTGTTTTGCTTTAATTCACTAATTTTGTGGTAATTTGTTAGAGCAGCAATAGGAAACTAGTATAGCAGGCATTACTCTAGGTAGCCTTAAAATTTTCTCCTGGTACCTTTAAGTATGTCCAAGTAAAAGATATTTGAGGCTTATAATTCTTACCTGTCCTAATAAGATTTTACCCTAGAAATAATATGACTTCTCTTCCATATTTCCCAGAGGTGGATGTGGTGGGCACTTGGTGTTGATGGTGATGGTTGTGATCTCAACTGATTATTTCTTTCAGATTTTGTTTAAGCAGGCTTGCCATAGCTACAAATCCGTTTCATCAAATACACTGGGCCTGGGGAAATTGGAAAAATGAGCCTTGGCCCCAGTGTCTCCTACATAGAGTTTGGAATCCCTTTATCCATTTTGGTAGCATTGCCTTCTGTCTTGCTGACTTTTCCTGACATTCTCCTTTTCTGCTGAGCCCTCTGATGGAAACCTCAGCAGTTCTTTGTAATTTACTCTAGGACATTATCTGTCATACCATTTTCAGTTCTATAATATGCCCCTTTGGGGTCAGTTTCACCCAAATTTAGGCTCAAGATCCAAGACAGTTGCTTGTCTATAAGGGAAATTTAGATAAATTCAATATTTGTCTCTCTGAGAGAAAATAAAAGCATGGTTGTATGCCAACACCTGTTTGAGACTTACCTAGGTACAGTTTAGGATGTCTCTCTTGCTGAGAATACATCAGGCTTCTAAATTTTTAATATAGATTTGCTGGCTGCCGGAACATTTGGTATCTAAGGTACTAGGCTTCTTTCTAACAAACAAAACATAGCATCACTTCTTCAGGCAATGTCAGGAAGTCTGATCAAAGATTGTCTGTGATCCAACAATTACCATCATCTCTGTTGAGATACAATAATGGAGACTAAGACTATATTAACTATACATTTCTCTAGGTTTTCTAAACTGAGTCTCTGTGTCAAGTTAGATCAGCCAGAATAACAAACCTGAGTGTGATTAACTTGATTCCTTTCAGAACTACTTTCATGGGTATATGGTTTAATGCTGTGCTCTAAGCCTTTATAGAAGGTTGATATAAGAAATTGCTGTTTGGACACTTCTTTATATGTTTGGAAGATATTAGCTCACGACATTGTCCATTATGTAACATAGAATCTCTCATAAAAGACTCCGCATGATAAGGATCTCCTTAAGTTTAGTGTTGGGGGGGAAAATGTCTACCAGATAAACTTTTACATTTCTTTTAATCAGTAAGTAAATTAAATTATATAAGACAAATTTCATTTACAATGATGGTATGTAAACAAACAAATAAACTTCTTGAAATAATTCAAAATAAAGCTCTTTCTATCATAGCTTAACAAGAAGTGTCCGAGAATAATTTCTCAAAGTCAAAAACATTGATTCTGAACACAACCCCTTTTCTTACCACATCCTTTAGGGAAATGTTGTTGTTGTTCAGTCTCCCAGTTGTGTCCAACTCTTTGTGACCCCATGGACTGCAGCACACCAGGCCTCCCTGTCCCTCACCATTTCCCGGAGTTTGCCCAAGTTCATGTCCGTTGCATTGATGATGCCATCCAGCCATCTCGTACTCTGACACCCTCTTCTCCTTCTGCCCTCAATCTTTCCCAGCATGAGGGACTTTTCCAATGAGTCAGCAGTTTGCATCAGATGATCAAAATTCTGGAGTTTCAGCTTCAGCATCAGTCCTTCCAGTGAGTATTCAGGGTTGACTTCTCTTCAGATTGACTGGTTTGATCTCAGGGAAATGGGACTGTGTCACATACAAATGGCAAGTGAGGCCTCTCAGAATGATGTTCATTAATCCCTCTGCACATGAACTTGAGAGGACGCAGTGGAGCTTCTCTGTTGAGTAGGTAACACTCTGATTTAACTAAATCCCAAATTATCCCACTCATTATCTGAGACCTTGGGCTATTGACTTAACCTCTCATTTTCAATTTCCCACCTATGAAGTGAAAATACTGTAATACCTGCCTCCTGGGATTGTGGTGAAGATTAAATGAATTAATTCATCTGAAGTACCTAGCACAGTGCCTGGCATATAAAGTACATGACTCAGTAGTTATGAGTACTGTATATATGGATGTGGTAGGTGGTGATGATAACATTAGTGAAGGTAGGCCTCGCTGAGGACAATTTTCTCTTTTTTCACAGTGTCTTTTTTTTTTTTAACCTTGCATCATGGTGTTTCATATTAACTTTCTGCTGAGGAAACACCTGCTCTTAGGCTGAATACACCCAGGTAGGAAGAATGAAAGCTTCCTCAGGAATAATTCTGGACTATCCTTTCAGAGAGAAGTGTAAAAATGTGTTAGAGGTTTTCCTCTTCTGTGTGCTGTGCTTAGTCATCAGTCATGTCCGACTATTTGGGACCCCATGAACTATAGCCTGCCAGGCTCCTCTGTCCATGGGATTCTCCAGGCAAAAATACTAGAGTGGGTTGCCATGCCCTCCTCCAGGGTATCTTCCCAACCCCGGACTGAACCCAGGCCTCCCACATTGCAGGCAGATTCTTTACCATCAGAGCCATCAGGGAAGGAATAAGATTTAGATTGAATGGTCTTAAAAAAAATCCTCTTGCCAGTTCTACAAAGACAAGTATGTTTAACCTTGAGAAAACTAAGGGCCAAGCTCTATTCTGTGTTGGGTGAAAGAAATATAAAAGGGGCTCTTTGAAGTCCATGCTTGGTCTCACTCACATCATAAGGATGAGTGACCACATAGAAATTTGTGAAGAATCTCCAGCCAGAATGAAAAAGCATATATTGCATAGAGCAGTAGTTTGCAAACTTTTTAGCCTTAGGACTCTTAAAAATTATTGAAGGTGATAGAGAGTTTTGTTTATGGATTATGGTTATTGATATTTTCTGTACTAGAAATTAATATTGAAAATATTTAAATATTAACATTTAAAAACAGTAATACTTAGCCCATTATGTGTTAATTTGAAGCTTTCTTATGCAAATAACTATTTTCCAAAGCAAAAAATGTACAGTGGCATTATTTTACATTTTTTTCAAGTTTACTTAATATTTAATAGAAGATAGCTGAATTCACATATCTTTATCTGTAGTCAATCATTTTTGATGCTGTAGTAAACAAAGTAAATCCAATGTTCAAAGACAGGTAGTTGGAAAAGCAGAGAGTACTTTTTAAAAAATTATTTATTTTTATTTGAATGATAATTGCTTTATAATATTGTGTTGGTTTCTGCCAGGGCTTCCCTGGTGGCTCAGAAGTTAAAGCGTCTGCCTGGAATGCAGGAGACCCGGGTTCGATCCCTGCGTCAGGAAGATTCCCTGGAGAAGGAAATGGCAATCCACTCTAGTACTCTTGCCTGGAGAATCCCATGGAGGGAGGAGCATGGTGGGCTACAGTCCAAGCGGTTGCAAAGAGTCAGACACGACTGAGCAACTTCACTCACTTTCTGCCGTATATCAACATGAATCAACCATAACCTCCCTCCCACCTCCCACCCATCCCGCTCCTCTAGGTTATCACAGAGCACCAGTCTGAGCTCCCTGAGTCATACAGCAAATTCTCACTGGCTATCTGTCTTGCATACCATAGTGTATATGTTTCCATGCTACTATCTCCTTTCATCCCTCCTCCTTTTCCATGCCCCCTTGGAGCAACAGTCTGTTCTTTGTGTCAAGCAGGGAGTATTTTAATGGATTTTTGAAGCAATTTTGGGTATTTTTCACTCATTCACACTTAAAAGTGGTCATTTCTTACAGGTTAGTTGCAATGTGGAAACTAAGACTATATTAATGAACTTTTCAACTCTGTGACATTAATATCATTAGATAATCTTTCTATTGTCTTGGTCTTATCATGCATTTGTCATTTGGAAAATGTCGGTCCATTGAATTATGCAGATTTCCATATGTTGAAACATTTTATTATACATTATTACATAGTAACATTTGTTAATCTCTTGAGAAAAGCCTTTCTATATTGAGAAGATGTCAATCTAATAAAGACAGATACATAAATTTCCCAAATTCTGTTTTTTTCTTGAAAGCTCAAGAAGTACTGTCAGTTGTTTCCTTGAAATATCAGGCTCCCTCTGTTCATTTTTGAGAGACTATCTGCCAAATGCCTGAGTCTGAATAACCACACTGTATCTGTCCACAGTTGTTTCAGTATTCCATGATAAAAGCAGCTAGTTCAGCTTGCAACTCCAAAAATGGCACAAGAGATTTTTCTTGATCCAAACATCACATAACAGTGTACATTGAGTGATTTATATTAAAAAGTCATGCACTCAAAGGTTGGGATGAAATAAAATTAATAATCTTTAATGCTTCATTAAAGACATTCTTAAATGAAACTGGAATTTTTACTGCAAGTGTGTAGCCAGTGGAGAATGTAATGACTACTAATATAATTTGATGTTATTGCTTCATTTTCTGCTTAGGCATCAGCAATTTCACCCACTTTTGCTTTTGCAGCATCAGGGCAAATATTAAGACAGTAAAATAGGCAAATAATATCATTATTAACTGTGATGTTTATTTTTGGAAAACTAAGTCAGCTGGTAAGGTATTATGTAGACTTGGGACTCAGAGATTTGGGATGGAGATTTACAAGAACATGGACAAAGACTCCAAATTTCTACTTATTGGTATATCAGAGATCAATTTTTCTGGTTCTTAATTTTAAACACCAAGACCAGGAGAAACAAGAAGACTCTGATGTCTTTATTTTAGTTTATTTTAGCATTAATTTAATTACTTATGATGAGTATAACTCAGAGTACACAATTAAAGAAGTATGTGTGTTTACCAACTATATAACTTTATAGTCACCTTGGTTCAGTTTAGTAGCTCAGTTGTATCCAACTCTTTGCAACCCCATGGACTGCAGCAAACCAGGCTTCCCTGTCCATCACCAACTCCCAGAGCTTACTCAAACTCATGTCCATAGAGTCAGTGATGCCATCCAACCATCTGATCCTCTGTTGTCCCATTCCCCTCCCACATTCGATCTTTCCCAGCATCAAAGTCTTTTCCAATGAGTCAGCTCCTCACATTAGGTGGCCAAAGTGTTGGAGTTTCAGCTTCAGCATCAGTCCTTCCAATGAATATTCAGATCTGATTTCCTTTTGGATGGACTGGTTTGATCCCCTGCTGTCCAAGGGACTCTCAAGAGTTTTCTCCGACATCACAGTTCAAAGCATCAATTCTTCAATGCTCAACTTTCTTTATAGTCCAAATCTCACATCCATACATGACTACTGGAAAAACCATAGCTTTGACTAGACAGACCTTTGTTGGCAAAGTAATGTCTTTGCTTTTTAATATGCTGTCTAAGTTGGTCATAGTTTTTCTTCCAAGGAGCAAGTGTCTTTTAATTTCATGGCTTCAGTCACCATCTGCACTGATTTTGGAGCCCCCAAAATAAAGTCTGTCACTGTTTCCATTGTTTCCCCATCGATTTGCCATGAAGTGATGGATTGGATATCATAATATTAGTTTTCTGAATGTTGAGTTTTAAGCCAACTTTTTCACTCTCCTCTTTCACTTTCATCAGTTCAGTTCAGTTCAGTCGCTCAGTCGTGTCTGACTCTTTGTGACCCCATGAATCACAGCACGCCAGGCCTCCCTGTCCATCACCAACTCCCGGAGTTCACTCAGACTCACGTCCATCGAGTCAGTGATGTCATCCAGCCATCTCATCCTCTGTCGTCCCCTTCTCCTCCTGCCCCCAATCCCTCCCAGAATCAGAGTCTTTTCCAATGAGTCAACTCTTCGCATGAGGTAGCCAAAGTACTGGAGCTGTAGCTTTAGTATCATTCCTTCCAAAAAAATCCCAGGGTTGATCTCCTTCAGAATGGCCTGGTTGGATCTCCTTGCAGTCCAAGGGACTCTCAAGAGTCTTCTCCAACACCACAGTTCAAAAGCATCAATTCTTCAGCACTCAGCCTTCTTCACAGTCCAACTCTCACATCCATACATGACCACAGGAGAAACCATAGCCTTGACTAGACTGACCTTAGTCAGCAAAGTAATGTCTCCGCTTTTGAATATGCTGTCTAGGTTGGTTATAACTTTTCTTCCAAGGAGTAAGCGTCTTTTAATTTCATGGCTGCAATCACCATCTGCAGTGATTTTGGAACCCCAAAAAATAAAGTCTGACACTGTTTCCACTGTTTCCCATCTATTTCCCATGAAGTGATGAGACCGGATGCCATGATCTTCGTTTTCTGAATGTTGAGCTTTAAACCAACTTTTTAACTCTCCACTTTCACTTTCATCAAGAGGCTTTTTAGCTCCTCTTCACTTTCTGCCATAAGGGTGGCATCATTTGCATATCTGAGGTTTTTCCATATTTCTCCTGGCAGTCTTGATTCCAGCTTGTGATTTATTCAGTCTGGCTTTTGGCATGATGTATTCTGCATATAAGTTAAATAAGCAGGGTGACAATATACAGCCTTGACATACTCCTTCCCCAAATTGGAACCAGTCTGTTGTTCCATGTCCTGTTGTAACTATTGCTTCTTGACCTGCATACAGATTTCTCAGGAGGCAGGTCAGATGGTTTGGGATTCCCATCTCTTTCAGAATTTTCCACAGTTTATTGTGATCCACACAATCAAAAACTTTGGTGTGGTCAATAAAAGAGCAGTAGATATTTTTCTGGAACTCTCTTGCTTTTTGGATGATCCAGCAGATGTTGGCAATTTGATCTCAGGTTCCTTTGCCTTTTCTAAATCCAGCTTGAACATCTGGAAGTTCATGGTTCATGTACTGTTGAAGCCTGGCTTGGAGAATTTGGAGCATTACTTTGCTAGTGTATGAGATGAGTACAATTGTGCAGTAGTTTGAACACTCTTTGGCATTGCCCTTCTTTGGGATTTGAATGAAAACTGACCTTTTCCAGTCCTGTGGCCACTGCTGAGTTTTCCAGATTTGCTGGCATATTAAGTGCAGCACTTTCACAGCATCATCTTTTAGGATTTGAAATAGCTCAACTGGAATTGCATCACCTCCAGGAGCTTTGTTTGTAGTGCAGCTTTCTAAGGCTCCCTTGACTTTGTATTCCAGGATGTCTGGCTCTAGGTGAGTGATCACACCATCATGGTTATCTGGGTCATGAAGATCTTTTTTGTATAGTTCTGTGTATTCTTGGCACCTCTTCTTAATATCTTCTGCTTCTGTTAAGTCCATACGATTTCTGTCCTTTATTGTGCCCATCTCTGCATGAAATGTTCCCCTGGTCTCTTGAATTTTCTTGAAGCGATCTCTAGTCTTTCCCATTCTTTGTCTTCCTCTATTTCTTTGCATTGATCACTGATATGGAGTGTAATGAGATAAATTGCATTTCCTCAAAATTCATATGCTTAAGCCTTAACCCCTAGTACCTAGAAAGTGATTAGTTTTGGAAATAGGGTCCTTAAAAAGTAGTGGGGTCCTTAAAAAGTAATGAGGTCATTATATTGTACCCTAATCCAATATGACAGGATTAGGTGTCCTTATAAGAAGAGAACACATACTTATATGGTTTTTCCAGTAGTCATGTATGAATGTGAGAGCTGGATCATAAAGAAAGCTGAGTGCCAAATAATTGAAGTGTTTGAACTGTGGTGTTGGAGCAGACTCTTGAGAGTCCCTTGGACAGCAAGGAGATAAAATAGTCAATCCTAAAGGAAATCAACCCTGAATAGTCATTGGAAGGACTGATTCTGAAACTGAAGCTCCAGTACTTTGGCCACCTGATGTGAAGAGTAAACTCATTGGAAAAGACCCTGATGCTGGGGAAGATTGAAGGCAAGAGGAGAAGGGGTAAAGGAGGGTGAGATGGCTGGATAGCATCATCGACTCAATTGACATGAGTTTGAGCAAACTCTGGGAGGTAGTGAAGGACAGGGATCATGGTGTGCTGCAGTCCATGGGGTCTGAAAGAGTTGGACATGACTTAGGAACTGAACAACAACATATTCATACAGGGGGAAGACCAAGATACAAGGAGAAGACAGTCATCTCCAAGTCAAGGAGAATGGTCTAGAAGAAGCCAACCTTGCCAACACTTTGAGTTAAAACTGTTAGCTTCCAGAACTGAGAGAAAATAATTTTTTCTTTAAGCCACCCAATCTGTGCTACTTTGTGCAGTCCTAGGAAACTAATACATGGACTATTAAAATTATTTCTATCATCATTAAAGAAGCGTAGGAGATCAAGACTAAATTATTCGTCATTTTGAAAAGAAAAAAGCTTTGGATATTGACTGTAGCAATTTAGTATTCATACCTAAAACTTCCACTGCCAGTTCTGCTTAGGCTCTGGGATTCAATCTTGGTCCTTATGCTCCTTATCCCAACTTTCAGTTGCCAAGCACACACTCCTCAAGTAAATAAGTTATACTTTCAAGTGTTATTTTTCTTAAAACAAAAACCTCAACAACATTAATAGAATCTACTGTCCAAAAAGATTACAGATTTTACAGTGTTCGGCTATCAGTTTAGTATGTTCTCAGGTCTTTGCTATTCAGAACACATCTGCAGACCAGCAGCATCAATATCAAGTGAGACTTTGAAATACAATCTTGGTCCTCACCCTAACCCTACTGAATTAGCATCCACATTTTAGAAATATTCCCGTATGATTTTTACACATGGTAAATTTTGAGACGCACTGCACTAAAGGAATATGTCTAGAAAGATATCATTTCCTTTTATTGCATTCAAATATTCTATAGAAAGACAAGATTTGGAATTTCCTGAAAGAATGTGCAATGTGTGGGAGTTTTCCAGGTCACATACAGTACAAACTTGTTTTTGAAATCATTTTTACAATATTTCAATCACCAGGGTGACATTGTATTTTGCTTGACATATGATTGCTCTTTCTAAGAAACTCCAGGACATGAGGTTGTCCTGCAGGAAGCAATGACATTTCTCTTTCTGTGTCAATACTTCATGGGAAAAGCATTTATTACTGTAGTTGTCAAAAAAGAGAGAATCTCTCATATGTATTTTCAACAGTTAAGTTTTTCTCATTTCTGCTGTCTTTTAAAAAGTATTAAGTGAGACATCCCCAAATCCAGTGCATATATAATGTGTTCAAAGTGCATATTTTCTTCTTAGATCATTACTAAGTTGTGTCTGTACTATATTTGTTCAGAAATTATTCAATAATTTGATGAGTCTAGGCTAGAGTCCAGCAGTTTACTACAAAGTGGTAAAGAGTTGGTGTCTTAGATATTTCTCCTAAATGTTTTGTAGATCAGAATTTGAATGTATTTTCCCAGAAAGTATACTCTGAAACTAAGAGCATCTGCTAAAAATTTCCTCTGTCAGTAGTAGTGTTTGATCTGGATATATATTTACTCAATGAAAGCACTTTTTATGATGGTAACACTATCACCAACCTGTCAATGTGAAAATAAAGCATTTTTCATCATCATACAGTGCTGTGATTGAAAACCCATTCTGAAGCTGCCAGTTATATCATTTTATTTATAGATCCTAAAATAATGGCTACTGGCAAATGCTGTAACTGATGTTTAGGTCTGCCATATGTTGTTTATTACTTTAACAACAGTATTAGTTTGTAGCAACAATTTCCACATGTGAAAGTTACATCATTTATTTGCACCTTTAAGTTGTTTGTACAAGTGTAAGGATGAATTTAAACTTAGACATACAGTGATGTTGAATGATGGAGGTGTCTACTGCTAATACTACACAGCATGACCTCCCAAAATCAAAATTTCATGTGCTGACATTTGACAAGCCAGATGGTCTGGCTTGCTCTTAGAAACCATATCATCTTTTGTGTCCTCCCAGATGTTTCTAGCAGATATTTGCAAAAACTTTCCCAAATACAAATGGGATAATAATAGAGGCACTGGAGATCTTTCCAAAAACTTTAGTAGAAGCTTTCTTTATATTTTCAACTCAGTTATTTTTAACATGATATAATCATTAGGCATTTGAAAGCTTACATCTGGTATCAGTTAATGATCACTGGCATCTTTCATATTTAACAGTAATTCCTTTTGGTTGAATGAGCTGACCTTGGAATATATAATGTAGCTGTACAGGCTTCCAGTGATTTTTCAACAGTTGAATTTTCAATAGCTATACTTCTAAAAGATAAATGTAAACACATGGCAGTAGGTTACAATTAACTATCCATTTTCTTTTCATAGAATAAAATGAACTTAGAAAAATGCCATTAATTATGTAAAGTTACCAACTCCTCAAGATTTTCTAAAGAAAATTTTTGAATTGTTAGTATATTTGTAACTTTCTTAGAAATTTGCATCAATGTGCTATTTAAAATTATATATAAATACTAAAACTAAAAGAAATATAGTACCCATTTTCTCCTCTTTTTAAAAAGATAAGGATTATTGAGTTATTAATGCTGTATTTATATACAATAAAATTCACCCTTTTAATATTTTTGTTTGACATTCTTACATTTATTTACTCTCTACTGAACAATCTTTCCCATGAAATCATAACATCTTTACCATTTATTATAGAAGTTCAATTTCCATGACAACAAAAGCCCCCACAGACTATTTGCAGAGGAATTATATGAGAGAGAAAGTTTTTTTGTTTTTAAAATTTTTATTATTTACTTAATTTCTGGCTGGGCTGGGTCTTTGTCGCTGCGTGCAGGCTTTCTCTAGCTGTGGACTACTCTTTGTTGCAGTGCAGGGGCTTCTCAGTGCTGTGGCTTCTCCTGTTGTGGAGCACGGCTTCAGGTGCTAAGGCTCAGTAGCTGTGGTGCACGGACTTAGTTGCCCCTTGGTATGTGGGAACTTCCTGGACCACAGATCAAACCCATGTCCCTGGCACTGGCAGGTGGATTCTTAACCACTGGACTCCTCAGGAGGTAATATTTAATCTGAGACCTGCAGTATTTGTAAGAGGTAAAGCAGACCAAGAATAGGGGAAGGGCATTCTAAGGAAAATTTCTGAGTTTTATGAGATTTTATTTTCCCCCCAAATGTGGTGACCTAATAGAAAGGAACAATAAAAGCATATATACTACCAATATTTATTATTATTATATATTAAATATGATAAAATGATTTATGTCCTGAATCAGTGGTTTTATGACTTTTTGTGGCTAATTAAGCATATGTAAGTAGATGTCATCTAACCTTTTATTTTTTTGAACGTAAATGTATTTATTTTAATTGGAGGCTAATTACTTTACAATATTGCATTGGTTTTGCCATACATCAACATGAATCTGCCATGGGTGTACACGTGTTCCCCATCCTGAACCCCCCTCTCACCTCCCTCCCCGTACCATCCCTCTGGGTCATCCCAGTGCACCAGCCCTAAGTATCCTGTATCCTGCATCGAACCTGGACTGGCGATTCGCTTCATATATGATATTATACATGTTTCAATGCTATTCTCACAAATCATCCCACCCTATCCCTCTCCCACAGAGTCCAAAAGACTGTTCTATACATCTGTATCTCTTTTGCTATCTCGCATACAGGGTTATCATTACCATCTTTCTAAATTCCATATATATGTGTTAGTATACTGTATTGGTGTTTTTCTTTCTGGCTTACTTCACTCTGTATTATAGGCTCCAGTTTCATCCACCTCATTAGAACTGACTCAAATGTATTCTTTTTAATGGCTGAGTAGTACTCTATTGTGTGTATGTACCACAGCTTTCTTATCCATTCATCTGCTGATGGACATCTAGGTTGCTTCCATGTCCTGGCTATTATAAAAAGTGCTGCAGTGAACATTGGGGTACACGTGTCTCTTTCAATTCTGGTTTCCTCGGTGTGTATGCCCAGCAGTGGGATTGCTGGGTCATAAGGCAGTTCTATTTGCAATTTTTTTTATCTCCACACTGTTCTCCGTAGTGGCTGTACTAGTTTGCATTCCCACCAACAATGTAAGAGGGTTCCCTTTTGTCCACACCCTCTCCAGCATTTATTGCTTGTAGACTTTTGGATCGCAGCCATTCTGACTGGTGTGAAATGGTATCTCACTGTGATTTTGATTTGTATTTCTCTGATAATGAGTGATGTTGAGCATCTTTTCATGTGTTTGTTAGCCATCTGTATGTCTTCTTTGGAGAAATGTCTGTTTAGTTAGTTGGCCCATTTTTTGATTGGGTTGTTTATTTTTCTGGAATTGAGCTGCAGGAGTTGCTTGTATATTTTTGAGATTACTTGTTTGTCAGTTGCTTCATTTGCTATTATTTTCTCCCATTTAGAAAGCTGTCTTTTCACCTTCCTTATAGTTTCCTTTGTTGTGCAGAAGCTTTTAATTTAAATTAGATCTCATTTGTTTATTTTTGCTTTTATTTCCAATATTCTGGGAGGTGGGTCAAATCCTGCTGTGATTTATGTTGGAAAGTGTTTTGCCTATATTCTCCTCTAGGAGTTTTATAGTTTCTGGTCTTACATTTAGAACTTTAATCCATTTTGAGTTTATTTTTGTGTATGGTGTTAGAAAGTGTTCTGGTTTCATTCTTTTACAAGTGGTTGGCTAGTTTTCCCAGTACCACTTGTTAAAGAGATTGTCTTTAACCCATTGTATATTCTTGCCTCCTTTGTCAAAGATTAGGTATCCATAGGTGTGTGGATTTATCTCTGGGCTTTCTATTTTGTTCCATTGATCTATATTTCTGTCTTTGTGCCAGTACCATACTGTCTTGATAACTGTGGCTTTGTAGTAGAGCCTGAAGTCAGGCAGATTGATTCCTCCAGTTCCATTCTTCTTTCTCAGGATTGCTTTGGCTATTTGAGGTTTTTTGTATTTCCATGCAAATTGTGAAATTATTTGTTCTGGCTCTGTGAAAAATACCGCTGGTAGCTTGATAGGGATTGCATTGAATCTATAGATTGCTTTGGGTAGTATACTTATTTTCAATATATTGATTCTTCCGATCCATGAACATGGTATATTTCTCCATCTATTAGTGTCCTCTTTGATTTCTTTCACCAGTGTTTTATAGTTTTCTATATATAGGTCTTAGTTTCTTTAGGTAGATATATTCCTAAGTATTTTATTCTTTTCATTGCAATGGTGAAATTCACCCTTTTAAGCATATACAACTATACGTAGTTGACTTGGTGATATTGTGAACTAAATGAAAATAAAAACATGTCAAATAGCTTAAAATATAAAAAACAAAAGTTTAGATAATTTTATACAACTATGTTATATAATTATGGCAGTTACACAGTTATATACATTTGATGAATGGTAGCCAATGTATGGTTGTGTAACTTCCACCACAGTTGTCATGGGCCAAGTGTGCTTCATCCAATTCATTTGTTAAAGGCCGCCTATTCCCCAGCACCTCAGAATGTGACTATATTTGGAGATTGGACCTTTAAAGAGGTAATTAGGGTTAAACACTAGTCCAGTATGACGAGTATCCTCATAAGAAGACAAAATTTAGACACACATAAGGACACCGAAGTTGTCCCTGCACACAGAAAAGACCATGTGAAGAGGAAGCAAGAGGGTGGCCATTTCTAAGCGTAGGAGAGAGACCTAGAGGAAGCCAGCACTGCCAGTATCTGGAGTTTAGGCTTCCCACATCCAGATCTGAGAGAAAATGAATTTCTGCTGTTTAAGCTACCCAGCCTGTGGTATGCTACTGTGGCAGCCACAGTCCACTAATGTTGTTTATTTGCTAAGTTGTGTCTCTTTTGCAACCCTGTCATCCATAGCCTACCAGGCTCCTCTGTCCATGGGATTTCCCAGGCAAGAATACTGGAGTGGGTTGCTGTTTCCTACTTTAGGAGATCTTAATGACCCAGGGATCACACTTGCATCTTCTAATACAACAGTCAGAATATAGAAGCTTTCCATTTCACTCTCAAAAATCTCTCCTGTCTCTTAGCATTCACTCCCTTCGCTGTACTCTCATCTGCTAGTAATCACTAATTTGATAACTCTTGCTACTTTTTTGGCTTTTTTCAGACTAGAATGCCATTTAAATGTAGTCATACAGTATGTAGGGTTTTTGGAGTTTGGCTTATTTAACTAGATAAAGTTTTAGATATTCATTCATGTTATTGTGTGTATCACTAGTTTAACTTTTTATGGTTGAGTAGTATTCCATTGTTCAGTCTTAAAGGTTTTTCTGATACAAGGTTACAGGCTAATGAACTTGGGTTTCTGATTTTTGTATCCTCTGCTTTTGCAATAAAGTGATTTGGTAGAAAACAATTAAGTTAATTCTTTGCTGTATGTGTTCACTCGAGCAGTGGTGTCAGACTCTTTGTGACCCCATGGACTGTAGCCTGCCTGGCTACTCTGTCCATGGAACTTTCTAGGCAATGATACTGGAGCAGACTGCCATTTTCTACCCCAGGGAATCTTCCCAACCTAGGAATCGAATCTGTGTTGGCAGATGGATTCTTTACCGCTGCCCCATCAAGCTTAAAACCTAACTCTAATTACCTGAAAAGGCATGCAATTTATCTAACAGTTATTTGGTTGTTTCTAGTTGTTTGATAATATTCATATAAATAAAATTACCTTGACTATGTTTGTGAATATCCTTTTTGAATTATTAGTTTATTTGATAAACAGAGATTTGGAGAAGGAAAAGTCATTGTTCAAAAGTTCTATACATTGCTTGATCATTGTTTTTAAAAATATATATAACAGCAGTGTTTTAGGGTTAATTTGATTTTAAATCCACTAGCATTGATTACTCACGTTTTAAAAATCTTTGCCAACTTGATAGGATAAATGATTATATTACTGCCTTGATTTTTATTTTTTCATTATAAATGCAGATGAATTTTTCACACATTGTTTACCTATTGGATTTCCCTTTTCAATGAATTGCCCACTTGTATTCATTTTCTATTAGTCAGTTTATCTCCTTAGGGAAAATAAATCAGGACACAAATTGTAACTCTGAGTAAAAGAGTTTATGGATTGTAGTTTTGATATTTTCAAATGGCCATCTTGAGGTTATGCCAGTTTACCTTTCCATGTTTCCTTATATTCACTGAGTAATAAAACATTTTCATCATTGCTTACCTGCCAAGACAAAATGAATATCCTGTTTCTTTTTAAATTTATTTTATTATGAATGAGATTTTAACATCTTTACAGATATTTAAGAGCCATTTTATTTCTTTTTCTTTAAGAAAATGTCTAATATATTTCAAAGACTGTTATTTTTTCTTTGAATTTTATTTATGCTATGTTTTGCCAAGCAGATGTTTTGAGTCTTTTTGTTTCAGTTTATTATATAATTTTTTTTCTTAAATAGTTTCTCTTTTTGTTGTCATACTTTATAATGTCTTTTCCAATCAAGCAGTAAAAAAGGATTCTTCTAGTTTTTTTCTTTTTTATATCCTTAACATTTTTTTTTTAAGATTTAAGCTTTGGTCATATGAATATATTTTATATGTAAAACATGATAGATAATCACTTAAAATTTTTCAAATGTCTACCCAGTTGTCTAAAAACTGCTTAATGACCAAGTTATCTTTTATTCACATATGGACCTAACAGAATAAGAAGAAAATATTTAGATGAGTTGGTAGGGATACACAGAAGAATTACAGAGAAAAGATCTTAATTATCCAGATAACCATGATGGTGTGATCACTCACCTAGAGCCAGACATCCTAGAATGTGAAGTCAAATAGGCCTTAGGAAACATCACAGTGAACAAAGCTAGTGGAGATGATGGAATTCCACTTGAGCTATTTAATATCCTAAAAGATGATGCTGTGAAAGTGCTGCACTCAATATGCCAGCAAATTTGGAAAACTCAGCAGTGGCCACAGGACTGGAAAAAGTCAGTTTTCATTCCAATCCCAAAGAAAGGCAATGCCAAAGAGTGTTCAACCTACTGCACAATTGCACTCATCTTACACACTAGCAGAGTAATGCTCCAAATTCTCCAAGCCAGGCTTCAACAGTATGTTAACCTAGAACTTCCAGATGTTCAAGCTGGATTTAGAAAAGGCAGAGGAACCAGAGATCAAATTGCCAACATCCGCTGGATCATCCAAAAAGCAAGAGAATTCCAGAAAAAACTTCTGCTTCATTGACTATGCCAAAACCTTTGACTGTGTAGATCACAGTAAACTGTGGGAAATTCTTAAAGAGATGGGAATACCAGGCCACCTTGCCTGCTGCCTGAGAAACCTGTACATAGGTCAAGAGGAAATAGTTAGAACTGGACATGGAATGAACAAAGTGGTTCCAAATTGGGAAAGGAGTACCTCAAAGCCGTGTATTTTCATCCTGCTTATTTAACTTTTATGCAGAGTGCATCATGAGAATGCTGGGCTGGATGAAACACAAGCTGGAATCAAGATTGCAGGGAGAAATATCAATAACCTCAGATAAAGAGATGACACCACCCTTATGGCAGTAAATGAAGAGGAATTAAGGAGCCTCTTGATGAAAGTGAAAGAGGAGAGTGAAAAAGTTGGCTTAAAACTCAACTTTCAGAAAACAAAGATCATGGCATCTGGTCCCATCACTTCATGGCAAATTGATGGGGAAACAATGGAAACAGTGACAGACTTTTTGAGAGGCAGGCTCCAAAATCACTGCAGATGGTGACTGCTCCTTGAAATTAAAAGATGCTTGCTCCTTGGAGGAAAAACTATGAGAAGCCTAGACAGCATATTAAAAAGAAGAGACATTACTTTGCCAACAAATGTCCATCTAGTCAAAGCTGTGGTTTTTCCAGTAGTCATGTATGGATGTGAGAGTTGGACCATAAAGAAGGCTGAGGGCTGAAGGATTGATACTTTTGAACTGTGGTGTTGGAGAATACTCTTGAGTCCCCTGGACTGTGAGGAGATCAAACCAGTCAGTCCTAAAGGAAATCAATACTGATTATTCACTGGAGAGACTGATTCTGAGGCTGAAACTCTAATACTTCAGCCACCTGATGTGAAAAGCTGATTCATTGGAAAAATCCTTGATGCTGAGACAGAGTGAAGAAGAAAAGAGGATGACAGAGGATGAGACGGTTGGATGGCGTTACTGACTCTACGGACATTAGTTTGAGCAGCTCCGGGAGATGGGGGACAGGAAAGCCTGGCGTTCTGAAGTTCGTGGGATTGCACAGTCAGACATGACTGAGGACTAAATGACAACAAAGATACTAGCTTCATTTAACACATACTAAATTGGGTCTTGTTTTGAACTATATTGCTTTCCATTGTTCTGTCTATTCAAGTATCAACACTACGTTACTTTTTAAGTAGAACTTTATAATATTTTATAAAGGCTTCCCTGGTGGCTCAGAGGTTAAAGCGTCTGCCTCCAAAGCAGGAGACTTAGGTTCAATCCCTGGGTCAGGAAGATCCCCTGGAGAAGGAAATGGCAACCCATTCCAGTATTCTTGCCTGGAGAATCCCATGGATGGAGGAGCCTGGTGGGCTACAGTCCACAGGTCTCAAAGAGTTGGACATGACTGAGCGACTTCACTTTTCACTTTTATAGTATTTTAAATGTGTTATAGAATTTACTGATTTATGATGTATATTTTCTCATATGTTCATCTCTCATAATATAATATCACATATATATATATTTATGTATATGTATATGCTATGCTGAGCTTAATCACTCAGTCAGTGTCTGACTCTTTGCAACCTCATGGACTGTAGCCCGCCAGGCACCACTGTCCAACAGGATTCTCTAGGCAAGAATACTGTAGTGAGTTGCCATACCCTCCTCCAGGGAATCTTCCCAACCCAGGGATCAAACCCATATCTCCCCCATTGCAGGCATATTTTTTAATTGTTTGAGCCACCAGGAATCCCAATAATACTGGTGTGGGTAGCTGATCCCTTCTCCAAGGGACTTCCTAACCCAGGAATTGAACCAGGATCTCCTGTATTGCAGGTGGATTCTTTACCAACTTAGCTACCTGGAACCCTGCATGTGCGTGTGTGTGTGTGTGTGTGTGTGTGTGTATGCTTATGTGTGCTTAGTCATGTCTGACCTTTTGCAACTCCATGGATTATCCCTAATTTAGCCCACCAGGCTCCTCTGCCCATAGAATTTTCCAGGCAAGAATACTGGAATGGGTTGCCATTTCCTACTTCATGGGATGTTCCCAACCCAGGGATTGAACCTGCTTCTTTTACATCTCCTGCATTGGCAGGTGGATTCTTTACCACTTGCACCAAACTTTCTATCATTAATATTGGTTACAATTTTTCTTATTTATTTCCACCTGTTTATTTTACTACATAAATTCAAATATTAGCTTTTCAATTAAAAATTCATTAAAATGGTGGTAGTAATTTTGATAATATGAGTAATTTGAGAAAAATTGGTACCTTTTAAACTTTGTAATGGCTTCCCTGGTCACTCAGCGGTAAAGAGTCCATCTGTCAATGCAGGAGATGAGGTTTGATCCCAGGAGGGGAAAAATCCCCTGGGGAAGGAAATGGGAACCCACTCCACTATGCTTGCCTTGGAAATCCCATGGACAGAGGAGTTGTAACCCGGAGCTACGGTCCTGGGTTCACAAATAGTTGGACATGACTTAGCAACTAAACTTAGAAACATGTCCAGCCCTGAAGCTAAATTTTTCAGACTGATCTGAATAAATGAATTAGGCCTCATAAGCTCTCGGTACTGAAGGAAGCCAGAGAAATAGAGGCTGTAAATGCTTGTGTGTCATCTATTCTTGATGTTCTTTCTGTGTCACTGACTTGGATTTCCAGAGACACCCAAACTAATTTTTCCATATCCTTCAGTTCAGTTCAGTTCAGTCCCTCAGTAGTGTCCGACTCTTTGCAACCCCATGAATCACAGCACGCCAGGCCTCCCTGTCCATCACCAACTCCTGGAGTTCGCTCAGACTCATGTCCATCGAGTCAGTGATGCCATCCAGCCGTCTCATTCTCTGTTGTCCCCTTCTCCTCCTGTCCCCAATCCCTCCCAGCATCAGAGCCTTTTCCAATGAGTCAACTCTTCACATGAGGTGGCCAAAGTACTGGAGTTTCAGCTTTAGCATCATTCCTTCTGAAGGAGGGCTGATCTCCTTCAGAATGGACTGGCTGGATCTCCTTGCCGTCCAGTTCAGTAGCTCAGTCGTGTCCGACTCTTGGCGACCCCATGAATCACAGCATGCCGGGCCACCCTGTCCATCACCAACTCCCAGAGTTCACTCAGACTCATGTCCATCGAGTCCGTGATGCCATCCAGCCGTCTCATCCTGGGTTGTCCCCTTCTCCTCCTGCCCCCAATCCCTCCCAGCATCAGAGTCTTTACCAATGAGTCAACTCTTTTCATAAGGTGGCCAAAGTACTGGAGCTTCAGCTTTAGCATCATTCCTTCCAAAGAAATCCCAGGGTTAATCTCCTTCAGAATGGACTGGTTGGATCTCCTTGCAGTCCAAGGGACTCTCAATAGTCTTCTCCAACACCACAGTTCAAATGCATTAATTCTTCGGCACTCAGCCTTTTTCACAGTCCAACCTTCACATCCATGCATGACCACAGGAAAAACCATAGCCTTGACTAGACAGACCTTAGTCGGCAAAGTAATGTCTCTGCTTTTGAATATACTATCTAGGTTGGTCATAACTTTTCTTCCAAGGAGTAAGCATCTTTTAATTTCATGGCTGCAGTCACCATCTGCAGTGATTTTGGAACCCCCCAAAATAAAATCTGACACTATTTCTACTGTTTCCCCATCTATTTCCCATGAAGTGATGGGACCAGATGCCATGATCTTTGTTTTCTGAATGTTGAGCTTTAAGCCAACTTTTTCACTCTCTACTTTCACTTTCATCAAGAGGCTTTTTAGCTCCTCTTCACTTTCTGCCATAAGGGTGGTGTCATCTGCGTATCTGAGGTTATTGATATTTCTCCCGGCAATCTTGATTCCAGCTTGTGTTTCTTCCAGTCCAGCATTTCTTGTGATGTACTCTGCATGTAAGTTAAATAAGCAGGGTGACAATATACAGCCTTAACATACTCCTTTTCCTATTTGGAACCAGTCTGTTGTTCCATGTCCAGGAGGGCCTAGAGGAACTATCCCACGTTGAAGGTCAGGAATGGTGGCGGTAAGGAGATAGTCCTCGTCCAAGGTAAGGAGCAGTGGCTGTGCTTTGCTGGAGCAGCCGTGAAGAGATACCCCAGGCCAAGGTAAGAGAAACCCAAGTAAGATGGTAAGTGTTGCAAGAGGGCATCAGAGGGTAGACACACTGAAACCATACTCACAGAAAACTAGTCAATCTTATCACACTAGGACCACAACCTTGTCCAACTCAGTGAAACCAAGCCATGCCTATGGGGCAATCCAAGATGGGTGGGTCATGGTGGAGAGGCCTGACAGAATGTCATCCACTGGAGAAGGGAAAGGCAAGCCACTTCAGTATTCTTGCCTTGAGAACCCCATGAACAGTATGAAAAGGCAAAATGATAGGATACCAAAAGAGGAACTCCCCAGGTCATTAGGTGCCCAATATGCTACTGGAGATCAGTGGAGAAGTAACTCCAGAAAGAATGAAGGGATGGAGCCAAAGCAAAAACAATACCCAGTTGTGGATGTGACTGGTGATAGAAGCAAGATCCAATGCTGTAAAGAGCAATATTGCATAGGAACCTGGAATGTCAAGTCCATGAATCAAGTCAAATTGGAAGTGGTCAAACAAGAGATGGCAAGGGTGAATGTCGACATTTTAGGTATCAGCGAACTAAAATGGACTGGAATGGGTGACTTTAACTCAGATGACCATTACATCTACTACTGTGGGCAGGAATCCCTCAGGAGAAATGGAGTAGCCATCATGGTCAACAGAAAAGTCCAAATGCAGTACTTGAATGCAATCTCAAAAACGACAGAATGATCTCTGTTCGTCTAAAAGGCAAACCATTCAATATCACAGTTATCCAAGTTTATGCCCCAACCAGTAATGCTGAAGAAACTGAAGTTGAACCGTTTTATGAAGACCTACAAGATCTTTTAGAACTAACACCCTCCAAAAAATGTCCTTTTCATTAGAGGGGACTGGAATGCAAAAGTAGGAAGTCAAGAAACACCTGGAGTAACAGGCAAATTTGGCCTTGGAATATGGAATGAAGCAGGGCAAAGACGAATAGAGTTTTGCCAAGAAAATGCACTGGTCATAGCAAACACCCTCTTCCAAAAACACAAGAGAAGACTATACACATGGACATCACCAGATGGTCAACACCAAAATCAGATAGATTATATTCTTTGTAGCCAAAGATGGAGAAGCTCTATACAGTCGTTCAGATCATGAACTCCTTATTGCCAAATTCAGAATTAAATTGAAGAAAATAGGGAAAACCACTAGACCATTCAGGTATGACCTCAATCAAATCCCTTATGATTATACAGTGGAAGTGAGAAATAGATTTAAAGGTCTAGATCTGATAGATAGAGTGCCTGGTGAACTATGGAATGAGGTTCGTGACACTGTATAGGAGACAGGGATCCAGACCATCCCCATGGAAAAGAAATGCAAAAAAGCAAAATGGCTGTCTGGGGAGGCCTTACAAATAGCTGTGAAAAGAAGAGAGGTGAAAAGCAAAGGAGAAAAGCAAAGATATGAGCATCTGAATGCAGAGTTCCAAAGAACAGCAAGAAGAGATAAGAAAGCCTTCTTCAGTGATCAATGCAAAGAAATAGAGGAAAACAACAGAATGGGAAAGGCTAGAGATCTCTTCAAGAAAATTAGAGATACCAAGGGAACATTTCATGCAAAGATGGGCTCGATAAAGGACAGAAATGGTCTAGACCTAACAGAAGCAGAAGATATTAAGAAGAGGTGGCAAGAATACACGGAAGAACTATACAAAAAAGATCTTCACGACCCAGATAATCATGATGATGTGATCACTAATCTAGAGCCATACATCTTGGAATATGAAATCAAGTGGGCCTTAGAAAGCATCACTATGAACAAAGCTAGTGGAGGTGATGGAATTCCAGTTGAGCTATTTCAAATCCTGATAGATGATGCTGTGCAAGTGCTGCACTCAATATGCCAGCAAGTTTGGAAAACTCAGCAGTGGCCACAGGACTGGAAAAGGTCAGTTTGCATTCCACTACCAAAGAAAGGCAATGCCAAAGAATGCTCAAACTTCCGGACAATTGCACTCATCTCACATGCTAGTAAAGTAATGCCCAAAATTCTCCAAGCCAGGCTTCAGCAATACATGAACCGTGAACTCCCTGATGTTCAAGCTGGTTTTAGAAAAGGCAGAGGAACCAGAGATCAAATTGCCAACATCCGCTGGATCATGGAAAAAGCAAGAGAGTTCCAGAAAAACATCTACTTCTGCTTTATTGACTATGCCAAAGCCTTTGACTGTGTGGATCACAATAAGCTGTGGAAAATTCTGAAAGACATGGGAATACCAGACCACCTAACCTGCCTCTTGAGAAATCTATATGCAGGTCAGGGAGCAACAGTTAGAACTGGACATGGAACAACAGACTGGTTCCAAATAGGAAAAGGAGTACGTCAAGGCTATATATTGCAGTCTAAGGGACTCTCAAGAGTCTTCTCCAACACCACAGTTCAAAAGCATCAATTCTTCGGTGCTCAGCGTTCTTCATAGTCCAACTCTCACATCCATACATGACCACAGGAAAAACCATAATCATAGATGGACCGTTGTTGGCAAAGTAATGTCTCTGCTTTTGAATATGCTATGTAGGTTGCTCATAACTTTTCTTCCAAGGAGTAAGTGTCTTTTAATTTCATGGCTGTAGTCACCATCTGCAGTGATTTTGGAGCCCCCCAAAATGAAGTCTGACACTGTTTCCACTGTTTCCCCATCTATTTCCCATGAAGTGATGAGACCAGATGCCATGATCTTCGTTTTCTGAATGTTGAGCTTTAAGCCAACTTTTTCACTCTCCAATTTCACTTTCATCAAGAGGCTTCTTAGTTCCTCTTCACTTTCTGCCATAAGAGTGGTGTCATCTGCATATCTGAGGTTATTAATATTTTCCGGCAATCTTGATTCCAGCTTGTGCTTCTTCCAGTCCAGCATTTCTCATGATGTACTCTGCATGTAAGTTAAATAAGCAGTGTGACAATATACAGCCTTGATATACTCCTTTTCCTACTTGAAACCAGTCTGTTGTTCCATGTCCAATTCTAATTGTTGCTTCCTTACCTATGTACAGGTTTCTCAAGAGGCAGGTCAGGTTTTCTGGTAGTCCATCTCTTTCAGAATTTTCCACAGTTTACAGTGATCCACACAGGCTTTGTCATAGTCAATTAAGCAGAAATAGATGTTTTTCTGGAACTCTCTTGCTTTTTCCATGGTCCAGCAGATGTTGGCAATTTGATCTCTGGTTCCTCTGCCTCTTCTAAAACCAGCTTGAACATCAGGAAGTTCATGGTTCACGTATTGCTGAAGTCTGGCTTGGAGAACTTTGAGCATTACTTTACTAGCATGTGAGATGAGTGCAATTGTGCGGTAGTTTGAGCATTCTTTGGCATTGCCTTTCTTTGGTAGTGGAATGCAAACTGACCTTTTCCAGTCCTGTGGCCACTGCTGAGTTTTCCAAACTTGCTGGCATATTGAGTGCAGCACTTGCACAGCATCATATCCTTCAGGAACATATTCAAAGATCAGTATCAGTATTTTTCCTTTATGTGATCTATAGAAATAAGCAGTAGGGTCCTTTTGGTTTCTATTTTCTCCTATTTGTTGGAAGAATTATGACTTGGTCTTTGGTGTATTATTGATAAATTATTTCTGGTCCAGTGAAAAAGAGCTCTATCAAAATTCTCTTTTAATTAGTTTTTATAGATCTCAACAGGCATTACTAAGGAGAGGCATATATCATTATCTTTTTTTTCTAGTAAAAACAGTTCAGACTTTCCTGGCAAACTTGTATTTAGCTCACATTTTGTGTGTCTTAGCTGTATAGGCTGGATTCAGCTCGGTGGCTCTTCTCTTGCTCCTGGCTGGATTCATTCATGTATCTGAGTCAGCTTCCAGTCAACTAGCTCTGCTTCTGTAAGTTGAGTCTTAGTTGATTGAGACAACAATGGGCCACTGTTCTACAACGTCCTGCAGGTTTTAACTTCAGCTTCTTTTCACGATGCCAGTGGAAGAAGTCCCTAGAAAATCAGAAGAAGTTGCAAGGCTTCTTGAGACCTTGGTTTGTAATTTTCTTAGTGCCAGTTCTAGCGCATTGTGTGGATTCAAGCCAATCATGTGTCCAGCTCAGATCAAGAAGTGAGGAAATGGACTCAGCCTCTTGATGGGAGGAGCTAAAAGTATTATGACTAATTTTGAAAACTTCCACAAAGACCCATGACTCTTCCTAGTAATGACAGATTTTGCTACATGGGTGTGCAACTTTACCTCACGGTTTTGTTTGAGGAATGCATTCCTTGGATCTGTAGGTGCCTAAGATTCTGCATTTACAACAAACTTTGAGGTGATGGTGGGGCAGCCGATCTGCAGAGCACACTTGCAGTAGAGAGCCGCTAGAGCAGTACCACTCAAGGTGCACTTGGTGGATGGACCACATCAATATCACCTGTAGGAAATGTGAATTCTTGACTCTCCCTCCCACCTAATGAATCAGAATTTCTGAGTAGGGTTCTGAAGTCTGCATCTTGGCAAGCTTTCGGGGGATTCTGACGTATACTAAAGTTTGATAAGCACTGCCCTAGAAGGCATTGGGTAGAAAAATTGCATGCAGGTGAGGAGGAAGGGAATCACAAGAAATCAAAATTACTGGACTTAGATAGTACTTGCAAGATTTTCCCACTAAATTTGAGTCCAGGTCTTTAAAAAAGACATATAAACTACAAAGAATATTGCAAAACATCAGGAAAAGGATGTAAATGCAGTGCTTGGTCTGGAAGGAAAAAGATGAGTAATGATGGTTGGCAGTACCTGTAGAAAATTTCCTATGTTTTCTTTATATTTTGGCAGCAGTCTAGAGTTGCTCATTCTTGTGTTATGCTTTTATTAATGTTCTTATACTGAGCATTGAAGGAAAGTCTCCCTTGTGTATAACTGTGGGCCTAATCAATCAAAATTCAGGCATGTTTTACTACTATCAGTTATGATTTGCTTTTTACATTTTCTTGCCATAGAATTCTGATAAACTCATTCAAAATGGTCCAGAGTAAGTAATTTATACAGCAGTGCCATCATTGCTTATATTTTTTCTCCGATATGATAGACTCTAGCACAAAACTTGGCACATAGAAGGAGTTTATAATACACTTGAGGAATTATATAGAATTTGTAGAATTTTATGAGATACACAACTGAAATTTAATCCAAAGGCCAAGGCATTTGTTGAGGAGTTTGATTGTTTAGTTGAAAAATGTTACCTCTTTGTGGTGCAGGTATGAAGCACCATGGGAAAAAGTGAGGAAATGTTTCAATTCTCAGGTTTTTCCTTACACTTTGATATTTGCCTATGGACACCATTTCAGTTGATTAAAATAAGGCTTCACTCCAAAGTATTTAAAATTTGTTATGTCACTGGGTCACATCAAAAATATAGGCTTTACTTGTAGTTATCTGCCTTCAGAGTTCACAAAAGACTTGTCTTTCATTCATCTCTTGTAATTTTCACCTATTCAGTGACACAATCCAAAGATTTCATGTTCTAATCTTGTTAAACTCTTGAAGGTTCTACCTGCACTTTTATAAACAGCAAAGAACATTGGTATAGTGTTTTTATTGACCATGTGACATAAGGTAGATCACTTACCCTCTCTAAGCTTCTTTGTGTTACCTCTTACTTGATGAAAATTCCTAGATTTTCCTGGCTGATCCAAATACCAAAAAAAGTAATTGGTTCTTCTACTAAGTAATTGGTTTGTTTTGATCCTGTGGACATGGTGAGTACTTTAACCAATTTAGTGAGCTGATTATGTAGACAGATAAAAGCTAGCTATAATACTAAGCTAACCTTTTTTTTTTTTTTAATCATCATTCAGGGCAGAATTTTTGTGTAAATATGAGGCCATTTGCAATAAAACAAGTAAACAAGATGTTATCCCCGATTTTATAGTTTGATAAAAATTTAGGAAGTCAAGCATGCAGGAATTCATCTCTGTCTCTATACTGGGTACTACTAGGTTGTTTCAAAGTATCCATGGATTAGTTATTTTTAGTTTGACAATATATAGACATGTCCTTAATTAGTTTCCATTTTCTATTATATCCTTGGAAACAAAAGTCTAAGAGTGTATAATGTCACAATGATTTTAGGAAGTACTCAGCCATTGTTGATATTTATTCACAATCACACTGTGATTTAGTCTCAACTCTATCATATGCTTCTTATATTCTATTTTAAATTGGCTGTGGGACTAAATAAAGCATGCTGTGAAGTCAAGATAACTTCTTAACTTACTTAATATGTTAACTTGTTAGCTTATTTTTCAAACAGTTTCATCATTTTACTGCTTTTTTTATTTGTTTCTTATAAGTTTTTATGGGTGCTTTGGAAAGTTAAGGAGGATCGCTGATACAGTTTCTCCCCACAAGAAATATATATCCTTGACTCCCTCTAGAATGTATCTCTAATTTCAGTGACTTCAGTCATGCCAATTTTCAGGCTCTACAAACAGAAACACTTTAGTAGAAAAATTCTTCAAATTTTCATATGTACATGAGTTCATGGCTAAATACAAGAAAATATATACAAATATAGCTGGGAAAAGATTCCATTACATAAAAATTACTAAAATGAATCAACCAGGACATATTAGATCTAGAAACTTTATTTTCATAAAGCAGGTATGTGCAGAAATTGGAATCTTCTTCCTTTTTTTTTTCTTTTTTTTGTTCACTAGCAGTAATATATTCTCAACATTAAAAAAAAAACAAACAACTAAGATCTTGGCATTCAGTCACATCACTTCATGACAAATAGAAGGGGAAAAAGTGGAAGTAAGACAGGTTTTATTTTCTTGGGCTCCAAAATCACTGCAGATGATGACTGCAGCCATGAAATTAAAAGACAGTTGTTTCTTGGAAGGAAAGCTATGACAAACTTGACATTGTATTAAAGAGCAGAAACATCACTTTGTCAACAAAGGTCTGTATATGGTTTTTCCAGCAGTCATGTGTGGATGTGAGATTTGGACCATAAAGAAGGCTTAGAGCCGAAGAATTGGTGCTTTTGAACTGTGGTGCTGGAGAAAACTCTTGAGAGTCCCTTGGACAGCAAGGAGATCAAACCAGTCTGTCCTAAAGGAAATCAATCCTGAATAGTCATTGGAAGTACTGATGCTGAACCTGAAGCTCCAGTACTTTGGCAACTTGATGTGAAGAGCTGACTTATTGGAAAAGACCCTGATGAAAGATTAAAAGTAAAAGGACAAAGGGGTGACAGATAATGAGATGGTTAGGCAGCATCACTGACTCAATGGACATGAATCTGAGCAAACTGCAGGAGATAGTGAAGGACAGGGGAGCTGGGTGTGCTGTAGTGCATGGGATCACAAAGAGTTGGACATGGCTGAGCAACTGAACAAAACCAACAACAGGCATATATTCTAGAAAATTCCGTTAAGCATTTTATGAGATTTTCCCTTTTTACTAAAAAAATCAGAAAAGAAAAAAATTTGAGAAAATCCACATATAATAGCAAGTATGACTAAGTATTATTTCCCTGGAACTCATATATTGTTTCTACAATTACAGCATAGTTTCTTAAGAACAACTCTCAATTTATCATCAAATTAAATGGGTGGTGGTAGGTTAGTTACTAAGTCATGTGTGACTCTTGTGACCTCATGGACAGTAGCTTGCTAGGCTCATCTGGCCATGGGCTTCTCCAGGCAAGAATACTGGAGTGGATTGCTATTTCCTTCCCCAGGGGATCTTGCTGACCCAGGAATCAAACCTGGGTCTCCTGCATTGCAGGCAGATTCTTTACTGACTGAGGTATGATGGAAGCCCAATAAAAGGGATAGGACCACCAAGTTGATTCTGTAGTCTATACCTTCATCCTTTTCTGTCAGACTTTCCCTCATTAAAGGCTGTCATTGATGGCCCCTTTGTATACTTCCTAAGAAAATAAAGTTGTAGAAGACAGACAGGAAGAGGCTTGGAACAGGACTTTCTGCTATGGATTATCCTCCATATTATACATATTTGAGTCTGGTATAAATGAGAAGTGAAAATTAGAGATGTAAATCTTACATCTTCACACTGGAAGCCTATTACTTATGATGCTTAATAATTCAACATGACAGAAACTTGAGGAAGTTCACATTTATTTCATTATATGTGACTATACTTCATTTCATGTGTGGTCTGCCCTTGACTCTTCTTAAAAAAAAAAAAAAACTCATATAGAAGAATTCTCATTTCACCATATCTTAATAGATATAAGATGTTAATAAACTTTAGTTTCTTATTAGTTTATGTATTTCTTATTTAGTTTCTTCTTATAGCAAGACACTTAGACAGTGTTTGATATTTTTAAGAAGAGACTAAAATATACATTCTGTTTTCATTTGGTGATATGAAAGAAGAGTGTGTATCCTACATGTTCATTCTTTAATTTGTCTCAGAAATTCTTCAACAGAACATGAGATCTCAAATCATATCTTCTATAGAATTGAATACACAGAAACATATGATTTGAGGCAGTTAGTGAAACTCTTCAGATTTTCCCTACTGTTTTAACTTTGGGTGGGAAGTATGGCAAAGCTTAGCACTCACTAAGATCAAGGCAATTTTATATTTAGAAAAAAATGCATTATTTAAAGATTTAGCATATATTCAGCGAGACTCTTTGATTTAGTTCCATCTGCGTCCTCTGTGCTGACAGCACTCTGTTGGCAGTTGCAGAGTAGGCAGGAGCATGGGAGGCCCCACATGGTGTATTGCGTCACAATGTATATGTTCAATGTGGCTGTTTCTTAGAACATTAAGCTACAGTCCTGGAATCAGTTTTCTCTAAAAGCTATTTTAAAATTAGGTTTAAACTGTTGTCAGTTTTTCAACTTCCTCTAGTCATGTTGTTGATTTAAATTGCTACTTATTTTAGAAATGTGTTGTTTTATTTTAGATTGTTGTTGTTGTTTAGTTGCTAAGCTGTGACCCCATGGACTCTAGCCTGCCTGGTTACTCTTGTTCATGTTTCCAGGCAAGAATACTGAAGTGGGTTGCCATTTCCTTCTCCAAGGGATCTTTTCGACCCAGGGATCCGAACCCATGACTCCTGCATTGACAGGTGGTTCTTTACCACGGAGCCACCAGGGAAGCCCCTATTTTAGATTAAAATTTACCAATTATGAGCATGTGGTTGTTTCTGAATTACAGATTCTAACTTATTATCCTTTATCAATTTAAAATTTCTTCTAATTTATCATTATTAATTTCAAAGCATAATGACTGAAGTCTGCTTTCAATTGAACTCCTTTCATTTTTTTATTGCAACTTTTTTGACTTGGCTTTCTGGTCTTTGAGATCATGGCTAATTTGAGAGGGGTATCACAATAAACTGTGGAAAATTCTGAAAGAGATGGAAATACCAGACCACCTGACCTGCCTCTTGAGAAATCTATATGCAGGTCAGGAAGCAACAGTTAGAACTGGACATGGAACAACACACTGGTTCCAAATAGGAAAAGGAGTATGTCAAGGCTGTGTATTGTCACCCTGCTTATTTAACTTATATGCAGAGTACATCATGAGAAACGCTGGGCTGGAAGAAACACAAGCTGGAATCAAGATTGCCGGAAGAAATATCAATAACCTCAGATATGCAGATGACACCACCCTTATGGCAGAAAGTGAAGAGGAACTAAAAAGCCTCTTGATGAAAGTGAAAGTGGAGAGTGAAAAAGTTGGCTTAAAGCTCAACATTCAGAAAACGAAGATCATGACATCTGGTCCCATCACTTCATGGGAAATAGATGGGGAAACAGTGGAAACAGTGTCAGACTTTATTTTTTGGGGCTCCAAAATCACTGCAGATGGTGACTGCAGCCCTGAAATTAAAAGATGCTTACTCCTTGGAAGAAAATTTATGACCAACCTAGATAGTATATTCAAAAGCAGAGACATTACTTTGCCAGCAAAGGTCCGTCTAGTGAAGGTTATGGTTTTTCCTGTGGTCATGTATGGATGTGAGAGTTGGACTGTGAAGAAGGCAGAGCACTGAAGAATTGATGCTTTTGAACTGTGGTGTTGGAGAAGACTCTTGAGAGTCCCTTGGACTGCAAGGAGATCCAACCAGGCCATTCTGAAGGAGATCAACCCTGGGATTTCTTTGGAAGGAATGATGCTAAAGCTGAAACTCCAGTACTTTGGCCACCCCATGAGAAGAGTTGACTCATTGGAAAAGACTCTGATGCTGGGAGGGATTGGGGGTGGAGGAGAAGGGGGTGACAGAGAATGAGATGGCTGGATGGCATCACGGACTCAATGGACATGAGTCTCAGTGAACTCTGGGAGTTGGTGATGGACAAGAAGGCCTGGCATGCTGCGATTCATGGGGTTGCAAAGAGTCGGACACGACTGAGCTACTGAACTGAACTGAACTGAACTGAACTGAAGAACTCTGTAATCTGTGAAGTAGTTACAATACTCCATGTATCTAATTTTCAACGCATGCAGAATTAGCCAGACTTCAGAATATTGAAACAGCGATCATCCATATTCATATAACTATAGCACCTTTAGGTGTGGGTATAGAAAATAATAGGTTGGTGGTTTAAATATGAGTATAAGCTTTCTTTGAATATAGCAGATCATTTCCTAGAATGGTGTTCCTGTTTGAGCCTCAAAAGGGTGACTGAAGAGAGATTAGGGAAGCAGGATTTATATTTGTAGGCAAAATTAAGGGAAACTAATGAGGATGGTGAAGCATACTGGGACTTGCAACAGCAGGAAGGTATTACCATCCTTGGATCTGAAGGACAAGTGATTATCAGAGCTGGGAGAGGGGAGTTCTGATGAGAGCTGTGGCCTATAGAAGAGGAAATTGTCTCGGCTGCTGTCTCTCTTCCTGCCTTCTTGTCTTCTAATGCCTTCTACCAACTAAACCCAACCAGAAGTCACAAGCAAGGGAGAGTCCAAGGGCAAAGAGAAAGGTGTTGAAGGATGCTGATTCTGGCAGGGCAAAATTTCCATCACAGACTACCTCTTTTGTCCCTCAGCCTCCATTCTTGATGCTTTGTTTGAATGGAATCTGATGCTCCTATTCAAGGGTGGGAATTGATGTTCTTCAGGGGACTGATGTTCTTTCTGTCACGCTTTCCCCCCAGAAACAGAAAACATTAACCATAACTACTGTACACCCTGCAAAGTAGCACAACCCCCTTACTATCTATTTGTACTCTGATGGAGGGTTGTTTTTTTTTTTTTATCCATTCTGGGTGATTCTTACTGGTTCTGTCTTTATTAAGTTGTTTACTATTGACTAGTGCTGTTGGGTAACGGACTACTAAGAGACGCCAGTGAACCTGTAAGCTCTGGCCATAGTCTTCCTTGCCTTCATTGTGAGGCAGCAAACCAATTTCCACTTGCTAATTGAGATGACTCACTCAGTCAGAAGGATGATATCTTTCTCTCCCTGTTCTTTTCTTTCAGTTCTTTTCTCTCTTTTCTTTCAGTTCCATTTCAGATAATCATAACTGTGTTCTTTAGTGGGACAATGCCTCTCCTAAGGCTAATAACCACAAAATTCACCAATCTTTGTATACCAGAACAAAAATTGCTTAAGTGAATTATTTGACATAATGATAAGAAGAGGCCATCTCTTCAGTTATAGATTATAACTATTATCTTTCAGTTATAGATTATATTAATTTTGACTATAGTTATGTCAGTGCCTTATGCTGACTATTGATTGAACACTTACACTGCATCCTCAGTTCAGTTCAGTCATTCAGTTGTGTCTGACTCTTTTCGACTCCATGCACTGCAGCACGCCAAGCTTCCCTGTCCATCACCAACTCCCAGAACTTACTCAAACTCATGCCCATTGAGTAGGTCATGCATTCCAACCATTTCATCCTCTGTCGTCCCCTTCTCCTTCTGCCTTCAATCTTTCCCAGCATCAGAGTCTTTTCCAATAAGTCAGTTCTTCGCATCGGGTGGACAAAATATTGGAGCTTCAGCTTCAGCATCTGTTCTTCCAACAAATATTCGACTGTTTTCCCATAGGATTGACTAGTTTGATCTCCTTGCTGTCCAAGGGACTCTCAAGAGTCTTCTCCAACAACCACAGTTCAAAAGCATCAATTCTTTGGCGGTAAGCCTTCTTCATGGTCCAACTTTCACATCCATACTTGACTACTGGAGAAACCATAGCTTTGACTAGATGGGCCTTTGTTGGCAAAGTAATGTCTCTGCCTTTTAATGTGCTGTCTAGATTGGTCATAGCTTTTCTTCCAAGGAGTAAGCGTCTTTTAATTTCATGACTGTAGTCACCAACTGCAGTGATTTTGGAGCCCCCCAAAATAAAGGCTGTCACTGTTTCCAATGTTTCCCTGTCTATTTGCAATGAAGTTATGGGGCCAGATGCCATGATCTCAGTTTTTTAAATGTTGAGTTTTAAGCCAGCTTTTTCACTCTCCTCTTTCACTTTCATCAAGAGGTCCTTTAGTTCCCCTTTGCTTTCTGCCATAAAGGTGGTGTCATCTACATATCTGAGGTTATTGACATTTCCCCCAGCAATCTTGATTCCATCTTGTACTTCATCCAGCCCAGCATATCCTATGATGTACTCTGCATATAAGTTAAAGAAGCAGGATGACAATATACAGCCTTGCTGTACTTCTTTCTCAATTTTGAACCAGTCCATTGCTCCATGTCCAGTTCTAGCTGTTGCTTCTTGACCTGCATACAGGTTTCAGAGGAAGCAAGTAAGGTGATCTAGTAATCTGGTCCTTTATAATTTTCCACATTTTGTTGTGATCCACACAGTCAAGGCTTTAGAACAGTCAATGAAGCAGAAGTAGATTTTTTTTTCTGGAATTCTCTTGCTTTTTCGATGATCCAATGAATGTTGGCAATTTGATCTCTGGTTTCTCTGACCTTTGTAAACCAAGCTTGAACATCTGGAAGTTCACAGTTCACATACTGCTGAAGCCTGGTTTGGAGAATTTTCAGCATTACTTTGCTAGCATGTGAAATGAGTGCAGTTGTGTGGTAGTTTTAACATTCTTTGGCATTGCCTTTCTTTGGGATTGAAATGAAACTGACCTTTTCTAGTCCTGTGGCCACTGCTGAGTTTTCCAAATTTGCTGGCATATTGAGTGCAGCACCTTAATACAATCATCTTCTAGGATTTGAAATAGCTGAGCTGGAATTCCATCATTTCTACTGTATCCTGCTGCTGCTGCTGCTAAGTCGCTTCAGTCACGTCCGACTCTGTGTGACCCCATAGATGGCAGCCCACCAGGCTCCCCCGTCCCTGGGATTCTCCAGGCAAGAACACTGGAGGGGGTTGCCATTTCCTTCTCCAATGCATGAAATTGAAAAGTGAAAGTGAAGTCGCTCAGTCGTGTCCGACTCTCAGTGACCCCATGGACTGGAGCCTACCAGGTTCCTCTGTCCATGGGATTTTCCAGGCAAGTGTACTGGAGTGGGGTAGGAGAATAAAATCTCAGAAACTTTATTAGATGCCATCTCTGATGTATATCAAATGAGCCTTCAAAGGGCCATTGTGTTATTTTTCAAACCAGTTGTTTCTTAGTGATAGGGCACTGATAACGTGGGTGTGGGCCCAGTTTTACAATTCTTCCACTATAAAATAAGTTGGTCTGTCAGAGGTGATGTGGCGTGGGATCATGATGCAGCAGAAGATATTGCCTAAGTCCATAGGTGGAGGAGCTGGAAAAATCACTGAAGGCAATGAAAGCCAATGATGGTAGATGTCCACTGTGTCTTGCTGGTCCCCTAGTGAATTGTTTCATATTACGGCTCACTGTTTGCCTCAGCATTTTGGTAAAAGGAAAAGGAAAGAGTAAACAGAACTCAATGAGAGCTCTAGCATAGGGGAGGTATAGTCCAGGAAATATCAAAGGAAAATAGCTATTTACATAATGAAGATCATTAAAAAAATGCTGAAGAAGAAATACTCTGGCTTATCTTTCCTCCTACCTTTGCATTTCCTTCTGGCCATATATAACTACAAGCCAGAGGGCAAGTCCTTTTGATACAATCCAAAAAAGTCAGTGTCCAGAATACTGGGGATGGGGTTGGGTAGAGAAAGTTGGAGAGTAGATCTCCAAATGCAAATGGAGAACTTCCCAAACTGTCACACAGTCTGCTGAGTAAGCAGAATCAAATCTGTTGTAGCCACAATACTGAAAGCCTTTTTAAGACTCTGAAACTCAATAAACCACATTGAATTATTATCAAAACATTATTATTATTATTTGATATCAGCCTAACTTCAAATCCTGTTTATTAGTTGAGTAACCCTGGACACGTCTCTTAAGCTATCTGATTCCTGTCTCAAGATATTTTAAACAATGGGTGCCGTACACGCTCTAAGTCAGCCTTCAATATGTGGTATTGTTTTACCTATAGCCAGGATTCATAGGTCCAGGAGTCAAGGACTGGAAATGGGAAAAGCTCCACTCACCCTTAGCGATCCATGAGCAAAATTTTTGCTTCCAGTTCTCGTATCCTTATGCTCTGCTGGCCTAGGGTGTTTGTGCCAAAGAGATGAATCATTCTACTGATGGATACCACAGTGAGCCAATGAACTGTTGATTGAGCCTGCCACCTAATCATTTTGTGTTTCTCATGCTTCTGAATCAACAGAGAAAAGACTTACCATTGTTGTTCAGTCAACTCAGTCACATCCAACTCTTTGCAACCACATGGACTGCAGCATGCCAGGCTTCACTGTCCTTCACCATCTCCTGGAGTTTGCTCAAATTCATGCTCATTGAGTCAGTGATGCCATCCAACCATCATGTTCTCTGTTTTTCCCTTCTCTTCCTGCTTTCAATCTTTTCCCACATCAGGGTCTTTTCCAATGAGTTGGCTCTTTGCATCAGGTGGCCAAAGTATTGCAGCTGAAGTTTCAGCATCCAATGAATATTCAGGGTTGATTTCTTTTAGGATTGACTGGTTTAATCTCTTTGGTGTCCAAGGGACTCTAAAGAGTCTTCTCTAGCACCACAGTTTGAAGGCGTCAATTTTTTGGCTTCCCTGGTGGCTCAGACCATAAAGAATCTACCTGCCACGTGAGAGACCTGTGTTCAGTCCCTGGATTGAGAAGATCTCCTGGAGAAGGGAATGGCACCCCACTTCAGTATTCCTGCCTGGAGAATTCCATGGACAGAGGATCCATGGGATCTCAGAGTTGGACATGACTGAGCGACTAACATGTGCGCATGCACACACACACACACACACACACACATTAAAAGGCATTCGTTTTTGGAAGCTTTCCAACAACTTATGTGAAATAAACTGATAGACTCCATTACTCTAAACAAGACTTACCATACCTGCTGACAAAATTTATCCTGCTTACCAAAAGCAAATCAGACTGCTGCTACCCAGTATAGGGAAGGATGAGTATATCTTGAATGTAAAAAATCCATTAGGACTTTTCTTAGTACTACCATGTCATAAGATTAAAATTAACAGAAAAATAAAACAACCCAATTCAGGTAGAGCTACTAGCGTCAAAGGTTTGGGTTACTCCACCAGGCAAAGAATCACAACCAGGTGAGATATTTGCTAAAGGTAAAGGGGTTATGAAATATATAGAAGAAAATAGTTATAAATAACATTTCTGACTACATGACCAGTTTTAGAAATGAGAACTACAATTGTTATGAGTATTTCTTTCTTATTTTGTTATGAATATATTTGATAAATTTTAAGGTAATTTACCATGTGGTAATACATAATGAATACAACTTGCTTTATTGAAGAAAAATCTAAAGGTGATTTAAGGCATGATTTGATCATGGACTGTCTGTATTTCTCTGTTATTTTCCCCCTTAGTTCTGGGTTTCATTTGTGCATTGCCTTTGTCTACTCACGGAAGAAAAACAGCTATATTTGTTCCATTGCCTCACATCTATACAGTGCATGGTCCAAGGAAAAGAGATAATTTTTGTTCAAACTTTCCCAGAAGAAATCCTGAAATTCAATATTATTGAGCTATCTTAAATCACATGAGCATCTCTAAAGTAATCTGAGGTCTAGGCATATGGAATTTAATTATTGGCTTGTCTTAATATATTTTGCCTATCCTTGGAATCACAGAAAGTCTCAAACTTATATCAGTGTTTCTCAGGAAAAGAATAGATACTCTGAAAGCAACCAGACTTCCACTATAAACACATGACATAATGTTTGATATATACATTCTTTATATGTGATAGTTATGATTATTACATAGTTTATCCTTAGGGTTAAATATTCTCATGTATTACGTTGCAATTCATCAGTCACCCAATCTTTTCATTACCGTCTCGCTCAATGAGACGCAAACAATGCCATTATGCTCTAATCTTTTCCCTTTCAATTTCAAAGCTAGCTATTTCAATAAAGCTTAGTAAATTTGTCTATCTCTATGGGAGTTAGCTACAGCACTCACAGGCTATGTTTAAAATTAAGCTATTCTACATATTCTTTCTTGAAACTGTCTCAAGAATACTTGGCAATGTTAGGTGACAGCATATGTTTAATGTTGTTATGAGCAGAGTCCTTTTAGCAATAGTCTGGAATAGCACTCTAAATCTACAAAAGGTACACCCCACAGAGGTCCTAGAATAGCACTTAATAAGTATAGAAGGAGAAGAAGTTGGAGTGCATAATGTGATGTAAGATATGACAAGTTAGTGGGTAGAATAACTCCCAATTTCTTTTGAAGAATGTCATTTTGAGGAAAAAAAGTTTTCAGAAGTTAAATATGTTTGGAAAATGCAATGTACTATCTTGCCCTTTTGGAAATTCAGAATGCCAGTTAAAGGACCTAAATAGTTTTATAGTAAAGGGATTGCTTAATTTAGCTAACCCAACTTTTTCTGAACAGATTTAGAGAACAAAGTTGGACCACTTTTTTAAAAGAGTTATTCATCATTAAAAATGAAAATGATAGGGTGATGTGCACTAGGGAGTCAAATGATGAAGTATGGTTTATTACTAATAAAAATGAGCTACAAAACATGAAACTGCTTCTTTGAAGCCTTAAAGCAGTGAAAGAGGAGAAAGAATATAAGCCATACTAATGTTTTTTTTTAAAGTGACAATTTTAAGTTTCAGCTAAAAAGTAGTAAACCCATTTCAGGTTATATGTCCCAATGATAACAGCTAAAATCCCAGGGCAGGATTTATAAAGGAGCTATCTGATGATTCTGTAATGTAATTACTAGCAGGCAGAGCCAAGAAAAAATTTATCCCCCAAATGACTAATAATAGTAGTAAGTTTCCTGTTTTAGGATTTTTTTCTTATCTCCTGGCATAGATTCTAGGCAGTCTGAATCATGGAATTTCACAGTGGGCATAGACAGGAAAAGTTCCAGGAAAAATTGTATTTTTCAGGCTGTAAAACAGGAAGTGGACCTCTGAGGGATGGAAACTATTTGTGTATGTGTGTTTGTGTACAAGTGCCCACATGCAAATCTCTGTATTTGTTTTTACCACCGCCCCCTCCTTTTTTTTTAACTCTGATGGATCTGATGTGAGGCAAGCCCTATACAGGAAGTTACAATCTTTTGTTGGCTGTAGCGGTGGCAGCAGCAGCCTCATCATTTAAAATACCTAGAGAAAACCCTTCTCTCTGAGCAGAATTTGCAGAGATGTATGTGATCTGAAGTTTGTAGAGGGGATCCCAGTGTAAATTATTTTTGTTCTTTTTTCACTCATTCTTTAGTCCAAAGGAAGATCACTCTACAGGAATAGTGCACAACATAAGGCTATCTAGCTAAAACACCAGGAAAAGGGCCCTTGGAAACCTGAAATGATGAGAGAAACAGTGGAAGAGAGGGGATTAAATACTTTAAGCCTGAGTCTGAAGTCCTAGGCTAATCCCTGAGGTGTATCATGGAACTGAAGCAAAGCACCATAAAACTTTGATAACTTAACTATGGTGAAGACCACTGTCCAGGTCCCAGACTTGTCCTTGGATAGTGTACATGCAGAGTGCACCAAGCAACTCAAAACAGCCTTGAAAGCTAAATTGATGTTGGAACCACATTCCACAAAAGACAGTTTGGAACTTGTGATCTGAGGTTGATTGCATGCCTAAACAAACCAAAAAATTCATATTCTTTAGAGAATTTTTAATAGTACTCACAGTCTCATAATATTTAAAATATTAAGATACATCCAAAATTACTTGACAAAGAACCGAAAAAACCTTTAATTTGCTCAAAGGAAGAGATAATAAAAAAATAATTACTCTGAGATGGCCCCAATGTTGGAATTAGACAATATTATAAAACAAGCAGCATAACTTTGCTCCTGAAATAAGGACAAATACTCTCAAAATTAATGGAAAGCTAGAGGTTCTCAGATAAGAATTAGAAACTATAAAAATTAAATTGAAATTTTAGAATGAAATAATGCAGTAACAAGAAAATTCACTGGATGTGCTCTGTGTAGATGAGAGAAGGATTATGAATATGAATATAAATTAACATAAATTATTCAGCATGTACTACAGAGGAAAAACCAATATAGAAGTGAAATGAGTATTGGGAACTTGTGGGACAATATTAAACAGTTAGAACATTGAAGACTGAGGAAAGGGTAAAGAGACTGATGTAAACAATTGTTTTTGAGAAAATGATTGAAAACATCCCAAATTATTGAAGAACATGAAGTTACAGAGCCAAGGAGATCAGTGAAAATAAAACAAGGTAAACTCAGGGAAAATAGCACCTATATACATCATAATCAAACTGACGAAAGCCAATGATAATGAAAAATGTTAGAAACCATGGAGGTCAGAAGAGAGTAGAATGATACTTTTTAATGCGATGAAAGAGTAACTACTCAGAATTCTACAACCAACAAAAATATCCTTCAAGAATGAAAGTGAAATGAAGACGGTCTTAGGTAAAGGAAAATTGAGGGAATTCATTGCCAATAGGCTTCTTCTAAAATAAATGTTAAAGAATACCCTTTGGCTAAAGAAAACTGATTACAGAGGAAATTATGGAAATTTAAGAATGGAGGAAGAGCAATACAACTAATAAATATACAGGTAAATATAATAGCCTACTTTTATTCTCTTAAATTTCTTAAACAAGCATACCTCAGAGATATAGCAGTTTCAGTTCCAGAACATTGCAATAAATCAAGTCACATGAATTTTCGGCTTCCCAGTGCACATAAGAAGTTATACTTGCATTATGTGTGTGTGTATGTTAGTTGCTTAGTCGTGTCTGACTCTTTGCAACCCCATAGACTGTAGACCACCAGGCCCCTCTGTCCATGGGATTCTCCAGGCAATAACACTGGAGTGGGTTGCCATTTCCTTCTCCAAAAGGAGCTATAGAAAGAAACAAAGTGAAGTTGCTCAGTCGTGTCCAGCTCTTTGTGATCCCATGGACAGTAGCCTACCGGGCTCTGCCATCCATGGAATTTGCCAGGCTGAAGTTTATTAAGTGTACAGTAGCACTAAGTCTAAAAAGTACGTTTTAATTAAAAACACTATTGCTAAAAAATGCTAGCTATTGTCGACAATACAAGGTTGCCACAAAACTTCCATTTGTAAAAATGCAATATGTGCAAAGTAAAATAAAATGAATCACAATAAAGTGAGATATTTCTGTATGATACCTGAAGGCAAAAATATAATACTGCATTGTATGTTGGTAGTAAATGTATATAGATCTGATTCATATGTATTCATTATTTATTGCTGCCATAAATATCACTGCTGAAAATAATAACTTCAGCATCTTAAACAATACTAATTTTTATCTGATATTCTGTACAACAGAAGTCTGACATGAGCCTCATTGGGCTAAAAGCATAGTGTTTGTTGTGTTCTTTTCTGGAAGGTGCAGAGGATCTTGCTCATTCAGGGTGTTGGCAGAATTCATTTTCTTGTGGTTGTAAGATTGAAGTTCCTAGTTGCTGTTAACTTATTACTGTTCCTAGCTTTTTGAAGATGGCTACCTTTGGCCTCATTGCTCCACCTTCAAAGGCAGCAATGGTGAATTTCTCACACTTCAGAACTTCCCTCTTTCTTCTATCAAGTCTCTGACTGCAGCCAGAGTAGGTGCCACTTTTTTAGAGATTTTATATGGTTAGACTGATTCCATCCAGACAATCCAGAATAAACGCAAGGTCCTTAACCTTTAGCACATCTGAAAAGTTCCTTTTGCCATGTAAGGTGACATATTAACAGTTACAGGAATTAGGGCATGGGCATCTTTGGTGGCGGTGGGAAGTGTCATTCTGCCTATCACAAAGCAAAAAACTGCAACAATAAAGTGAGGGAGGTTAAAGGGAACTACATGGTTTAAGATTTTTAATCTTTCACTTGAAAGGACAAAATATTAATGTCAATTGTTGTTGTTTTAATCACTGAGTCATGTCTGACTTTTGTGACCTCTATGTTTCCCACCAAGCTTCTCTGTCCATGGTATTTCCCAGGCAAGAATACTGGAATGGGTTACCATTTCCTTCTCCAGGTAATATTCCTGACCCAGGGATCAAACTCGTGTCCCCTGCATTGGCAGGCAAATTATCACTGAGCCACCAGGGAATGTATATATATCACAATTTTTAGAGCAATCAATAAAATATATACATACATACTAAATATGGTTAAAAAAAACCCTGATGGGTAAAATTGAAATGAAATACATTGGATGTTTATTGCTTCATAATAAGTTATCCCCCAACATTATGGCTTAAGACAACATACGTTTATTATCTCATAGTTTCTGTGGTTCATAATATAGGTATCAGTTCAGTTCAGTTCAGTCACTCAGTTGTGTCCGACTCTTTGCGAATCCATGAACTGCGGCACGCCAGGCCTCCCTGTCCATCACCAACTCCCGGATATTACTCAAAATAACGTCTATCTAGTCGGTGATGAGATCCAGCCATCTCATCCTCTGCCGTCCCCTTCTCCTCCTGCCTTCAATTTTCCCCAGCATCAGGGTCTTTTCAAATGAGTCAGTTCTTCACATCAGGTGACCAAAGTATTGGAGTTTCAGCTTCAGCATCAGTCCTTCCAATGAATATTCAGGACTGATCTCCTTTAGAATGGACTAGTTGGATCTCCTTGCAGTCCAAGAGTCTTCACAACACCACAGTTTAAAAGCATCAATTCTTTGGTGCTCAGCTTTCTTCACAGTCCAACTCTCACATCCATAGCCTTGACTAGACGGACCTTTGTTGGCAGAGTAATGTCTCTGCTTTAAAACATGCTATTTAGGTTGGCCATAACTTTCCTTCCAAGGAGTAACCATCTTTTAATTTCATGGCTGAAATCACCATCTGCAGTGATTTTGGAGCCCCCAAAAATAAAGTCTGACACCACTGTTTCCCCATATATTTCCCATGAAGTGATGGGACCAGATGCCATGATCTTAGTTTTCTGAATGATGAGCTTTAAGCCAACTTTTTCACTCTCCTCTTTCACTTTCATCAAGAGGATTTTTAGTTCCTCTTCACTTTCTGCCATAAAGGTGGTGTCATCTGCATATCTGAGGTTATTGATATTTCTCCTGCCAATCTTGATTCCAGCTTGTGCTTCCTCCAACCCAGCGTTTCTCATGATGTACTCTGCATATAAGTTAAATAAGCAGGTTGAACATACAGTCTTGACATACTTCTTTTCCTATTTGGAATCAGTCTGTTGTTCCATGTCCAGTTCTAACTGTTGCTTCCTGACCTGCATACAGGTTTCTCAAGAGGCAGGTCAAGTGGTCTCACATTCCCATCTCTTTCAGAATTTTCCACAATTTATTGTGATCCACATAGTCAAAGATTTTGGCATAGTCAACAAAGCAGAAGTAGATGTTTTTCTGGAACTCTGTTCCTTTTTCCATGATCCAGTGGATGTTGGCAGTTTGAACTCTGGTTCCTCTGCCTTTTCTAAAACCAGCTTGAACATCTGGAAGTTCACGGTTCACATATTGCTGAAGCCTGGCTTGGAGAATTTGGAGCATTACGTTACTAGCGTGTGAGATGAGTGCAATTGTGCAGTAGTTGGAGCATTCTTTGGCATTGCCTTTCTTTGGGATTGGAATGAAAACTGAGCTTTTCCAGGCCTGTGGCCACTGCTGAGTTTTCCAAATTTGCTGGCATATTGAGTGCAGCACTTTCACAGCATCATCTTTCAGGATTTGAAATAGCTCAACTGGAATTCCATCACCTCCACTAGCTTTGTTTCTAGTGATGCTTTCTAAGGCCCACTTGACTTCACATTCCAGAACGTGTGGCTCTAGGTGAGTGATCACACCATCGTGATTATCTTTTTTATACAATTCTTCTGTGCATTCTTGCCACCTCTTCTTAATATCTTCTGCTTCTCATAGGTCCGTACCATTTCTGTCCTTTATCGAGCCCATCTTTGCATGAAATATTCCCTTGGTGTCTCCAGTTTTCTTGAAGAGATCTCTAGTCCTTCCTATTCTATTGTCTTCCTCTGTTTCTTTGCACTGATTGCTGAGGAAGGCTTTCTTATCTCTCCTTGCTATTCTTTGTAACTCTGCATTCAGATGCTTATATCTTTCCTTTTCTCCTTTGCTTTAGCTTCTCTTCACAGCTATTTGTAAGGCTTCTGCAGACAGCCATTTTGCTTTTTTGCATTTCTTTTCCATGGGGATGGTCTTAATCCCTGTCTTCTGTACCTTGTCATGAACCTCATTCCATAGTTCATCAGGCACTCTGTCTATCAGATCTAGTCCCTTAAATCTATTTCTCCCTTCCACTGTATAATCATAAGGGATTTGATTTAGGTCATACCTGAATGGTCTAGTGGTTTCCCCCACTTTCTTCAATTTAATTCTGAATTTGGCAATAAGGAGTTCATGTTCTGAGCCACAGTCAGCCCCCAGCCTTTTTTTGCTGACTGTATAGAGCTTCTCCATCTTTGGCTGCAAGGAATATAATCGATCTGATTTCAGTGTTGACCATCTGGTGATGTCCATGTGTAGAGTCTTCTCTTGTGTTGTTTCAAGAGGGTGTTTGCTATGACCAGTGCGTTCTCTTGGCAAAACTCTATTAGCTTTTGCCCTGCTTCATTCCATACTCCAAGGCCAAATTTGCCTGTTACTCCAGGTGTTTCTTGACTTCCTTCTTTTGCATTCCAGTCACCTATAATGAAAAGGACATCTTTTTTGGGTGTTAGTTCTAAAAGGTCTGTAGCTGTATCTCTTGCAAGTCTGAAATAAAGGTGTTCACTGAAGCTGGAATCTCTTGTGGAGGTTTACCTGGGGAGGTATCTGCTTCTTACTTAATTAATACAGTTGTTGATACCATTTAGTTGCTCATGGGCTGTGAGTCTGAAGTTCTCAGTTACTCACTAGCTATTAACCAAAGGCTTCCCTCAGTTCCTTGCCACATGGACTGCTATAGCATGGCAGCTTACTTATCAAAACATGGAAGCTGATCAGGCAATAATGAGAGAATACCAGCAAGGTAGAATTCAGAGTCTTTTTATAAGCTAATAATGAGTTGACATCCTATTACACTTACTATTTTCTATTCATTAGAAGCGAGTCACCAAGTCCAGCTCACACTTAAGAAGAGAGGTTTGCACAAAGTTATTTGTTTTATTAGATTTCTCTTGTGCTTTAGCAAATAACAAAAAATGTAGTGGCTTAAAGCAATACAAATATATTAGCTGAGTTTATAGGTCAGAATTATGATACTGGGTGTTCTCTGCTGAGGATCTCAGAAGGCCTGAATCAAGGTGTAATCTGGAGTAGGCTGTTATCTGTAGGCTGTATGAGAGAGCCCACTTTCAAACTCATTCAGGTTGTTGATCAAATTCACCTCCTTATGATTATTGTTCTGAAAATCCTGCTTCTTACTGTTTGTCAGGTGGGAGCTTTTCTCAGCTCCTTGATACTATTCACATTTCTTCTCATGTGCCACTTCTGTCTTCAGGCCATCCTTGGCACATTATATCTCCGTTGTGTTTTGATTTTTATATGAATTTAATTTGTTGCATTTTTAATCTTTATAACAGGAAGAGTTAGTGAAAATTAAATCATCAAATTTTCCTAAGAACAAAGTGTGCTGAGATCATGTAAAATATTTTATTTTATATTTTGTTAATTACATGGGACATAACAAAGAAACTCAGAATAAAAACAGCATTTTGGGTTATTTTATCATGTAACTTAATAGCTGAAATACTGTTTGGGGGTAAAAAACTTTTTGTAGTAAAATATTAGTTCTGTTGTTATATGTTGTTTCATAGCACGATTTTTTTTTAATATATTATCATCCATGTGTTTCAAATCTTTGTTTTGCTCTTCTGATATCCAATGGAGAAAACTCTGCTTTTAAAAGGGGTCTTATGATTAGATTAAGCTCAATGAGATAATTTCCCTATTTTAAGATCAACTGTGTCATATACCATAATAATTATGAGAGTGATAGCTCATTATATCCATAGGTTCTGGGTATTAGAGTACTGAACCTTAAGGGTCATTTAGGAATCAATACAAGGGTCAGTGAGTGCTAGGAGCTAAGTAAGGAGTTGTCCAGCACTGAATACTGAAAGTTTTCAAATAATACAAAAGAAGGCAGAAGTAAAATAGAGCAAGAAGATAAATTGAAAAGAAAAAAACACATAAATCCAACCTGTTAATAGTTCTATTAAATAAATTATTCTGAACATAGCAACTCAAAGACAGAGGTTGCCATATTAGATAAAAAACAAAACAGTAAACAAACAGTATCTAATTTGCTTTATACTATCTGCAGGAAATCTAGTTTATAAACAGTGATATAGATAGGATAAATAAAAATTTGAAAAAAAATATTGCATAAAAATACTAACCAAAAGAAAACTGAATTGGTTATATTCATATTAGATAAAGTAGACTTTAGAACTAGGGATTATTAGGGATAAAGAGGAATGTTACCTAATTACAACCTTATCAGATATTCCTTTGTCTCATGAAAATCCAAAGGAATCTCCAAAAAAGTTGCTAGAAATAATTGGTATATTGATCAGTGTTGCAGTATATGACATTAGGTATTTAAAATCATTTGTGTTTCTCTACATCAGCAAAGAACAATCACAAGCTAAAAAGCGAAATACAACAACAGCAACAACAACAACAAACTAGTTTAACTTACGCTATTTCAAAACTGAAAAATGGTATAAATCTAACAAAAATATATGTAATATCTGTGTTTGGAAAATTATAAATAGTCATTAAACATTTAAATAAAACCACATAAATAAAGAGAGAGACAATATTTATGTATTGAAAAACTCATTCAAAAAATGAATTGAAATTATATGCCTAATGCAAGATGAAAAAATGTTTGGAAAAAGAATAGAAAATTTGGAAGATGTTATGTTAGGCTTAGTGTCTTTATCTATCCCAAAGACAAATACATATCAGAAAAAAAGGATAAATGATATGTATCAAAATTTAATGTAATTTTTTTTTTTTTTGCAAAAGACATTGTCAAGAGATTGAGAAGACTGGAGAACATGTATGCAAACCACATATCTAATAACAACTTATAGGTACAGTACATAAAGAACTTTTAAAAGTCAATAATAAGAAAACAACTCACTAAAACGGAGCAAAAGATTTGAAGAGAAACTTCACTAAAGAACAAACAAATGAACTGATGAAAGATACACAAGAAAATTAGTTATTAGGGAAATGCCAATTAAGACCCCAGTGAAATACACAGGTATCAAAATGACTAAAATATAAAATGTGAGTGTCAAGTGCTGAAAAGGAGGTAGAGAAACTCATACTCTACTATATTGCTGGTGTGAGTGAAAAATTATGTGAATACACTTGGTAAACAGTTTTACAGTTTCTTAAAAATATTAAACCTACACTTCCCACGCTATGCTAAGTCACTTCAGTCATACCTGATTTTGTGCAGTCCCATGGACTGTAGCCCTTTAGGCTCCATCTGTCCATAGGATTCTCTAGGCAAGAATATTGGAGTGGTTTGCCATGCCCTCCACCAGAGAAGGCACTTACCAGATAACCTAGCAATCTTACTCTTGGGTATTTATCCAAAGAAATGAAGACTTATATACAATAAAAGCCATCATATGAACATTTATGGCAGTAATAGTTTACAAAATTTGGGAAGAGTTGAAATAGTCTTGAATGAATGAATGAATGAATGAATAAACAAGCTATAGTACATCCATGCAATGGAATAGTATACATCAAATAATAAAGAACTAACCATTGAATCTCAAATATATTACACTACGTGAAATAAGCCAACCTCCAAATATTACATACTATATTGTTACATTTTTTATAAGATTCTGAAAAAGGCCATACTATAGGAGAAGAGAAAATATCCTTTTTTTTTTTTTTTTTGACCAGGAGTACATAGAAGAAAGATTTGAATACAAAGGGACAGAATGAAGATATAATAGTTTTAAAAGAGCCTTCAGTTCAGTTCGGTTCAGTTCAGTTGCTCAGTCGTGTCCAAATCTTTGCAACCCCTTGAACTGCAGCACGCCAGGCCTCCCTGTCTATCACCAACTCTCAGAGTTCACCCAAACCCATGTCCACTGAGTCGGTGATGCCATCCAACCATCTCATCCTCGGTTGTCCCCTTCTCCTCCTGCCCTCAATCCTTGCCAGCATCAGGGTCTTTTCAAATGAGTCAGCTCTTCGCATCAGGTGGCCAAAGGATTGGAGTTTCAGTTTCAACATCAGTTCTTCCAGTGAACACCCAGGACTGATCTCCTTTAGGATGGACTGGTTGGATCTCCTTGCAGTCCAAGGGACTCTCAAGAGTCTTCTCCAACTATGATTAAGTTTTTATAAACAAAGTTTCACGCAGATTACCTATGATTCTGTAAGGATAAAAAGCAGCAATAATTTGGTTTGGGGAGCTGAAGACTCTTTTGTGAGTGTCTTGAAAACTATGGAAACTTTTCTTGACTATGCCCTGTTAGACATTTTATTGCATACATGTATATATACACACTGAAAGGTCTAAGTTCAGGAGGTTCCCTGATGTCCTAGTTTATTTTTGTAAAACTCGATTGTCTGTAGACCACAGATTAGAACTCTTGCCCATCTAATACATTAATCAGGCTTCTCTTCATACTAAGAAATTTAAAAATTTTAACTTCATTATATTTATTGAGATATAATAGAAAATATTAGCTTCACATGTACAGTATAATGATTCAATATTTATATGTACTGACGTGGTCACAACTGGTCTAGTTGACATCCAACACTAATACTCAGAAATACTGACATTACAGTATGGTATTCTCTTGTTCTCTGGCCTATTTTCCCACTAGCTTATCTTTTAAAGCTTGAAAACTTTATTTTAGTTCACAGGTTATTAAAGATATAATGGATCTAAAATAGCCAAAGATTGCTGAATCTTCATTTCTTCAATAAAAGTAAAAGAGTAAAAAGACAAGGCACATGGAGCTTTATTTGATAAAAGAACGTTCACACTTGGCAAATAAAAATCTTGAAGATTTCATAAATTTGATTTGAATGAGTCCTGTGTACATTTCTCTGTAATAGGATAATAAAAGCTTTGAATGCACACACACATAATATATCTTCAAATAAATTCAGATATAAATCTACTTTTATGAATCATGTGAAGGGCTTGTTTGCTTTTTAATGTAGTTGGCATAATTTTCATACAAAAGAAATGTGCTCCAGAGGGTTGACATATAAGTTATAATTGGAGATAATTTCACATTAGCAGAGAACCATGGGGAGATTTAAAGTTTTATTTTGGAAGTTAAATCTTACCTTTTGCTCCCTCGTTGTCTTTGTAGGACTTCCTTGAAAAGAGAAATCTAGAGAATTTATAAATGAAGGAAAGTAAATCATCTTACAAGTTCATCATCCAGTAGCATCTAGAATTCCATCTATTTTATTTCATAAGTAGGAACTTTTGTTCCAGTTTGTATAATTCTTTCAACTTTCCCTTGAGTGCTAAAACCAAATGATATGTATTGCATATTGTATTATCTGCCTCTATTATATATAGTACATACACACACATGCATTTCTATATGGAGATTTAGAGACTATAGAAACTCCTGAGCTAGGCATTGATTTACAGCTGGATATGTTGTGTGATCTTTTAACATTTTCGAAATGGCTGCAGTTTTGAGGGGTTGAACATGTTTCAAAATATTGGGCAGCTTCTGTACATTCAGTTGACAGAAAAGATAAAAAATGATCCCAAGTTTCCAGAGGAAAGGTAAGATGGATAGAGGTAGCTGATCAGAGCATATTTTGGTACTTGCAACGTACAAGACAATATAAACTATGAGACTGTATTTGGTGACTGAAAAATAAAATGCCTTGCCATCCATCTGAGAGAAAGGAAAAGTGTATCAAGGTAACATTGTAGCTTAATGATGTACTTTCCTGGGGTTGTGGTTCCTCTTAACATCATTTTCTCTTCTAAAATATTATACAAAAATCCTATGTAAATCTGTATATACATGTATATACAGAGTGCATTTTTAAATTGATAAAAATTTGCATATGTTAATTTCCATGCATATGTTTTCAAATTTAGATTCTATCTTGTGATTTTCCTTTGAAATATTTAGTTGTTTTATTTCCTAACTTTCACAAGTATTTATGAAATGACTACTATGTGTAAATAAACTTTGGCTACTATTTCCAAGAATTCCATAATCTAACAGTGAAAATATTTGTCTTTTAAAATTATATTTTCCTTAATTTTTTAATCTGAAGTTATCAAATCTTAGTCTTAGATACTTGTTTTCTCAAACATTTGGAGGTCAGTAGTTTCAGTACTTCTCACGTGTTGATTATGAAGTACAGATAGCATTGATCATCATTTCAAGAGTATACTAACATTGGCAGACATTGGAAGGTCACCATCAAGTGAGTAGTAGAAATATTTAAAGATATTATTGCCTTACTGTGTTAAGTGATGCTTCATAATTGTGGACTACTAGGGAGCAATAGGGTCAAACCTGAACAGAGTTGAGTGAAATGACATCTATAAGAGCAAAGGAACTAGAAGGAGAATGAATGGTTCTTGTGAAGATACAACATAGTTTTATTTTTATTGATTCATTCATTTGTTCATGCACTCAATAAATCTGTGAATTCCTACTTAATTTGGTTCTATCTAGACCAGTCTTTTTTTTTTCCCTTAAATTTACAACAATATTTATTATACATTTTAAGCTGCTCATTTTGCCAGATAAAAAAAATTAGAGGTGAATAATGACTTACATTTTAAAAATAATCAGTTTTATACTCCTAGTTCCAGAAAAACAGTCCTAGCTACATGTTAAAGTTATCTAAGCACCTTTTAAAAAAATTTGCATGTCTGGGTTCCTCACTACATTTATTATGCCAGACTCTCAGGACAGAGGATGGTGGTTAGTCTTGGGAATCTGTACTTTTATAAAGTTATCTAGGTGGTTCTAATATGCAGAAATATATTGGGATTAAGAACAACTGGCTTAGTTTTGGGATACCCAAGTTTAATGAGACTTTTTAAATAATTTTAAAATGGAAAATACTGCTTCATTTATATTTCTTTATATAAATTCTTGTATTTTGTTTTAGACTTGCTTTCCTGGGTAACCCTTCTTAAAGCAAATTGTAAAGTGAAACTGTTGCTGAGTGCACTAAATTGTCAGCAGGGAATATTGTCACTTTTAGTAACATAATTTGTTATTTTTTCAAAAAGGATTAATGAAAAAAGCACTCCTAAAGACTTGTTTTCCATTTAGGTAAAATGGTGTTCATACTTAATACTGAAGCTTCCTCACAAACATACTCAATTCAGTTCAGCCACTCAGTTGTGTCCGACTCTTTGTGACCCCATGGATGGCAACACATGGACAGGCATCCCATCCATCATCAACTTCCGAAGCTTACTCACACTCATGTCCATCAGGTCGGTGATGAGATCCACACACATCACATCAAATATGTTTTCATTCACAAGCATATTAGGCTGAATGAAACTATAAATATTAAATTTACTAAACTTTTGGGAGTTTGTATATTTCTGCACATTCAAAAGTTTTTCTGGTTTTGATGTTACCCTTATTATCTTTGTCAATTTACTATCTTGTTTGGTTAAAATAAAACTGAATAATATATTTCTTCTTTTTAATCTTAAAATGTCTACTATGTGTTTGAAAACACTATTTGTTTCTTAGAATTTCTTAATCAAATTGACTTTTGCTCCGTGATTTCTGAAGCATCAATTCTAAGAATGTGGTAACTCTCCATAATCTCCTTCTGAGGAAGCTCATCTATTCAATTTGCTGAGTTGGCAGCATTTGTCTACTCCTTACAAAATGAAAATGAAAAATGCTTTTGAATCTGTCAATAAACAATGGGCTGAAGTTTAGTTAGAAATCCAAGTCAATGCATAGTTCATGTTTTTCATTATCTGAGATTTGAAAATTCCTTTTGCTTTGTCATTTTGACTGTGTATGTTCACAAATTTTACTCATATTAATTTGCTGACTTCAGAGCAATGTTTTGTTCATTACTACTGTAAATGGTATTTGCAATAATTATTCTATTTGCATTTTTAGCCTAGTCTGATTTTGATTTTTTAGAACTTTGTTATTTTATTATAAAATAAAACAGATCAGATTTATATGTTTTTAGAAAACATCTTAGTGTTTGCAGAAAGGTATCAATATTTATGATAATTCTACTTTTCAACTTGAAACACTCATGTGTCAGCCATCTATTATCACTCATATATGTCTCATTATCATGCACATGTAGGTAAGGATTCTGTAGTCTTTTTGTTTCATGGTTGTGGCTTAGAGTGCTGGATTTCATGATATAAAACAAAATTCTCAAGCATAAACTTATCTCTAATCATCTTGCAAAGAGGTGCCAACTCTTTGGACTACACCAGAATTTATGTATGATTCAAAACAGTCTCTTCACTTCTATTTAATTCCACATCCAACATTCAAAGAAGTATTAATTTTATGTAAAGGGAAGATTTCACTGAAGCATTAACCAAGATGCTGGGTTTTGGGCAGCAGAAACTCAAGTCGCAGTTGCTTAAGTAAGAGAACATCTCTCTTTTAGCTTTGGTCAAAAAGTTCTAAGGAGACTCTGGTTGAGAACATATACCAAATCTTGAACTGATTTATCAAGGAAGAGAAAATATTCTTATTGACAATATATGCTCACATATCTACCAAGTAATGGGGTGGATAGGTGGATGAAGCTCAGCTTTCATTTCAAAGTATATTAAATGGATTTCCCTAAGAGAAGATCTGAAAGATATCCTATAGTGATGTTGGACAGGAAGAGAACAACCATTCTCCACCATGTGGAGTTGTATGAAAATAAAAACAAAAAGAAAAAAGGAAACAATGATCCTTTTAGCACTAAGATAATAACTTTATGAATTAAATTTACCATTTAATTTTTATCCTAAGACCTATTATAAATTGTAACATATAATGAGTGCATATTTTATTTACAGAAGAAATTTTAGAAAGAATTCAACAATTCTAAGGGATCTATTCATTAGACCTGATGTTTCAAATTGACCATATTCAAATTATGATGCTAATTTTATAAAAACTCATGAATAGAGAACAAAAGATTAGAGTATTTGATAAAATGTAAAGTACAAGCCTTAGAGATAATAGTGTTTTTTTTGCTGTTCCTTTTTTCTTTTTAATTCTCAGTTTATCCCCTTTTCCTATTATTTGTCACCCCTTTTTTCCCTCTCCCTAACGATGTTCTTTGACCTATTTTATTTGGAAAGAATCATTTGGTAGGGAATGTAAACTAGGCTTCTAAAAGTAGAGATCGACAATATGTAGGTTCAAATGACCCTTTTAGGTTGCCTCTGATTTTTCTAGTTAATTGTTATAAGCTTCTTTGTGTTAGTGCTATGAACTTCTGACACCATGAGCTTAGGTTTTAAAAGATTTGAAAGCAGAGACTTGCATGTAAACTGTGATCTAAACAGATTCACTTTAATGAAGAAAAAATTTAGGGAAATAGAAGAAATATAAGTTGACTAGTTCATGGAACATATATAACTGTAACAATACTCTGAAGGATTCTTTAAATATGGACTTAAATGATGGTGACAGAACACTCTTCTGAAAATTACCGAACCTATTTTTTATGGAAAACTGTAGAAAATGTACTATGACAATGTAACAAATAACATAAAATAAAATATTGTATTCAATGTATTCTGAATGTTATGTGGAGGAGCTTGGTGGCAGTCTCTAATTCTTTCCCTTAAAGGAAGAGTTGTTACCATTTTTCTACTGGTATAGTTATTAGAACAGTTAACCATATTGATCTTTCCTCAGTTCTTTTCTGGTTTATTGTTTTCTCATGGCATCTTTCTATGGTGACATGTTTTCTTCTAGCTTTAGGACTTATTACTGAAACCAATATTATTTAGTCTTTAATTAACTTCAGCAATGGTTACATGACTCAGAGCTGAGTGGTCTGCATCTAAAGTGCTTTGGGATGGCTTAGTCCTTGGGGTCACAAAAAAGTTACACACTACTTAGCAACTAAAGAACAGTGACAACTTTCACTTTCTAGAATAAAAAAGTTTCTCCTAGAAACTGGTTTGTTGGTATGTGTATGTTTTGTGAAGAAGGATGGTTAAAAGTCCTTTTGGTAGCAATGAGTCTGAGATGAAAGCAGTTTCTCTGTTTGCCATAGCACCTTGATACTTCTTTATAACCCTATTAAGTGTCCCACAGTTAACACTGACTTAGAATGCTACTATTTAATTATTTAATATTCTAAGTCTGCATATGCTGGTAACACTTTATACCTTATTAGTCTTTCTGTTTCAACATTACCTTTCTCCCCTTGGTCCTTTCTTCACTAATTATGTGGAAGTTGAAACCAAACTTTAGAATCAATATCTGGATTTCTAGTGTTTCCTCTAATAGACTTCACCAGGTGTCATGAATCACTTGAAATAATGTACAAAAGTTAATAATTAGGTACCTTAAGAATCAATTTACAGAATCTCAAATGGACCTTGGACCCATAACATACTAGATGGTCCTTAAAAATAAGTCTTTATTCCTGAAGTTTAATGCTTTGAATTAGTCGTATATTGGTTAACTAGAAAGTACCTACAACTCAGTACACTAAGAAATCAATTTCCTGAACTCATTTTCTAGTTTAATGCTTTATGTACTACTAAAAATTATGATTTTCCTCCTTTCTAGCCAAGAATTTTTCAGTATATATAATATGAATGACAGCATCTCTTTTTGTGTCTTAAAAAAGAATTTCATTATGTTGATGCATCTTCTCACATTTCTATCTTAATATTCTTATTTTTGGCTTCATAAATTTGAATGTAGGTGATTTGTGACTTTTCAGTTATTTTTGTCTGTGTTGTGGTATTCTCGAGCTTCCCCTATAGTATGATCCTGACATGAACTAAAACAAAATCTAATCATTTTATTAAAATAGTAGGTTTTTTTTTTTACAAACATGGGAATTACCATATGATGCTAAAAAGAAATCTTAGTCAACTCCCATATGAACATTTCTTCTCTTAAAAAAACATTACTTACATAGCACTCAGTTAAGTGCTTTGCTTTGCTCATTAATTATTCATAATGCTTAGGGGCTATGATTTCACCTTAGGGAAATGTGGTCCCATAGAAAATGAAACCAAGGGTCCAGAATAAATGAACTTGATAGCCAAATTGGAATTATAGTATAGAATTTTCCTTAGATCTCAGATGACTTCAAATTCTCTGCCTTCTCTATTTTTGTAGATATTATTATAATCTTATTTTGAAGATTATCTGCGATTTTACTTCACTGAAAAGCGACAAATAACTACTCCTCACAAAGAAAAAGGAAAACAACTTTGTTAGCCTAAGTTTGTAAGATCATGATTGTATTACATTTACTGGGAATTCAGGAATAGTTATTCATCCACAGACGTAAAGGAATTTTCAGTTTGGGGCTGAATTTAAAAGTCAGTTCAAATAATTGCTTAGTAACCATATCTAACCAATCAGTGGTGTCTGTTGTATTAGATGAAATGTAGTGCTATGTGTTTAATTATATAAGCTAAAAAAAAAAATGTTTAAACCACAGTGTAATTTTCCCTATGCTCTTAGCAACAAGTCATTTGGGGTGAAAAGTCCTGGTTGAAATCGTGAATAGAACCATCATTACAGCTGTGTGACCTCAAGTAAATCACATTACCTCACCATTTCTTTATCCGTAGTTAAGAGTAATAACCTGCCCTGTATGAAAATGGAAAGAAAGAACACAGGGTGGAATTGCTTTGCAAAATGAAATACTTTGCAAGTTTTATTAGTCACTACTACTTTTCTCACAAGATATATTTTTCTTATGAGTATGGATAGATATTAACTGATTGTTCTCAGCAAGTATTTCTCACACTGTCTGGAGGCTTAGCAATGATGCAACTAGTATTAGTAAAGAAGCTGAAGAGGATATAGTATTTTTGTATTTTCCAATTTATGAAAATTCTACTGTCACTTGTTTTCTAGTGTCCTTGCAGCAATTGGCTTGTGCTAACTTTAAAAGCAATGTTAAATTGTCTTTATATGTAAGCATCAATATTGCATTCTTCTGATTGTGATCTTATGTGAACAAAATAATTTAAAATTGTGCTCTGCTGCTGCTGCTGCTGCTAAATCGCTTCAGTCGTGTCCGACTCTGTGAGATCCCATAGACGGCAGCCAACCAGGCTCCCCCGTCCCTGGGATTCTCCAGGCAAGAACACTGGAGTGGGTTGCCATTGCCTTCTCCAAAAATTTTGCTCTAAAACTAGCAAAGTTTTATACTAGTAATAATAACAAACAGAAAGATGCCTTCTGATTTCCTAGGCATGTGTTTGTTCAGTCTAATCACTTTGGCTTTACTTAAATATATATACACACACATAGAGGTGTATGTAGATATATGAAAATAGGGGAAAACAATAGAATGGGTAAGACTAGAGACAGCTTCAAGAGAATTAGAGAAATCAAGGGAATGTTTCACGCAAGGATGAATACAGTAAAGGACAGAAACAGTAAAGATCTAACAGAAAGAGAAGAGAGGTGGCAAGAATACAAAGAGGAACTATACAAAAAATGATCTTAATGATCCAGTTAATCATGATGGTGTAATCACTCACCTAGAGTCAGACATCCTTTAGTGTGAGGTTGAGTGGGCCTTAGGAAGCAATGAAAGTGAAAGCCAAGTGAAAGTGTTAATCACTCAGTTGTGTCTGACTTTGCAACCCCATGGACTATAGCCTGCCAGGTTCCTTTGCCCATGGAACTCTCCAGGAAAGAATACTGGAGTGGGTACACAGTTCCTTCTCCAGGAAATCTTAATTCAGGGACTGAACTCAGGTCTCCCACATTGCAAGCAGACTCTTTACTGTCTGAGTCACCAGGGAAGTCCTTAGGAAGCATTGCTACATGCAAAACTAGTGGAGGTGACAGAATTCCAGCTGGGTTATTTAAAATCTTAAAATATGATGCTGTTAAAGTGCTGCCCTCAATATGTTAACAAATTTGGAAAACTCAGCAATGGCCACAGGAATGGAAAAGGTTAGTTTTCATTCCAATTCAAAGAAAAGCAATGCGAAAGAATATTCAAGCTACCATATTATTGTGCTTATTTCACGTGCTAGTAAGGTTCTGCTCAAAATCCTTGAAGCTAGACTTTAGCAGGATGTGCACCGAAAACTTTCAAATGTGCACGCTGTGTATTGAAGAGGCAAGGGAAACCAGAGGTCAAATTGTCACCATTCATTGGATCATGCAGAAAGCAAGAGAATTCCAGGAAAACATCTACTTCTGCTTCACTGACTATGCTAAAGCCTTTGACTGTGTGGATCACAACAAACTGATGAAAATTCTTAAAGACATGTGAGTACCAGACCCCCGTACCTGTCCTGAGAAACCTGTTTGTGGCTCAAGAAGCAGCAGTTAGAACTGGACATGAAATGACTGACTGGTTAATAATTGGCAAAGGGATACAAGAAGACTCTATATTGTCACCTTGCTTATTTAACTTCTATGCAGAATATGTCATGCAAAATGGTTGACTGGATGAATCACAAGCTGAAATCAAGACTGCCAGGAGAAATATCAGCAACCTCAGATATGCAGACGATACTGCTCTAATGGCAGAAAGTGAAGAGGAACTGAAGAGCCTCTTGATGAAAGTGAAAGAGGAGAGTGAAAAAGCTGGCTTAAAACTCAACATTCAGAAAATGAAGATCATGGCATCCAGTCCCAGCATTTCATGGCAAAAAGAAGGGGAAAGAGTGGAAGCAGTGACAGGTTTTATTTTCTTGGGCTCCAAAATCACTGCGGATGGTGGCTGCATCCATGAAATTGAAAGATGCTTGCTCCTTGGAAGGAAAGCTATGACAAAAAAAGAGAGCCTATTAAAAAGCAGAGACACCACTTTGCTAACTAATGTCTGTATTGCCAAAGCTATGGGTTTTCTGGTAGGTTATGTACAGATGTGAGAGTTGGAACCATAAGGAAGGCTGAACGCTGAAGAATTGATGCTTTAAAATTGTGTTGCTGGAGAAGTCTCAGGAGACTCCCTTTAGACTGCAAGATCAAACCAGTCAGTCCTAAAGGAAATCAACCTTAAATATGCAGTGGAAGGAATGATGCTGAAGCTGAAGCTCTAGTACTTTGTCCTCCTGATGGGAAGAACCAACTTAATGGAAATGACTGATGCTGGGAAAGATCGAAAGCAAAAGGAGAAGGGGACTACAGACCATAAGATGATTAGGCAGCATCATCAACTCAATGGACATGAATTTGAGCAAGCTCTAAGAGATGGTGGAGGACAGAGGAGCCCAGCATGATGCAACCCATAGGGTTGCAAAGAGTGGGATATGACTTGGCAACTGATCAACAATAATAATTAATATAGTTATAAATTTGAGACTAGTGCAAATGGGGGGGGAAAAAAAACACCTTTCTTGTAGATATTTTGGTAGTGACTGTAATTAAGCCACATAGGAAGTTCTGCTTCAACTATGGGGAAGTTTTCAGGATGAAACTCTTCATACTTTTCTTAGAAAAGAAAGTCCATCTCACTGTTAAGGTGGCTAGCAAAGTAGATTCAAAGATGTCATTTCTCATTTCCTTCTTCCTCTGGATCTGGCTTCATGGGCTGGTTTCTAGGGAGCTGTTTCATCCTGGCAGATGATGCTAAGGTCCAACTTCAGGAAAACCAGTCTTTCATCTCACAAGTCTGAATCTGTTTTTTTTATGATTGCTCTTTCTATCCTCTTTACTTCCTCATCATTTGGAAAAACAAGCTGTTGAATTCATTCTGATTTTCTTAATTATAAGTAGTGAATTTTTCTTTGAGCAGAGTAAGTGATTTAAATGAATGTTACTCTACTGGCTTTATTATGGACTTTGTGTTCACTCTTCAGATTTCAAACATTACAATTTTGGAAGCTTAAAAGGTGACAGATTTTTGAATTTTGTGTGAGTGCTGTTTCTCATTTTCTAAAAAATAAAGAAAAAGCCATTGGCTCAACCTATTGAAATCTAGACAAAATGTATAATTTTAATTTTCATATTAATTATAGGGTGTGATAGATAAATCATATTGGCTTATAGGTAGTGAAGTCGCTCAGCCTGTAGCATACCAGGCTCCTCCATCCATGGGATTTTCTAGAGTGTACTGGAGTGGGTACTGGAGTGGGTTGCCATTTCTTTCTCCAGAGGATCTTCCCAACCCAGGGATTGAACTTGGGTCTCCCACATTGCAGGTAGACACTTTACCGTCTGAGCCACCATAATCCAAAATATTGGGCATGTTCTGCGTTTTATTCCACTTGGCAAATAAACTCAGTTATCTAAGTAAACTCACAGTTATCTATGTATTATGTGTGGGTATGTGTATGTGTGTGTGCATATATGTATATACACATATCTGTATGTACCCTATTTATAAATTTTGTGTTCTAGGGAATAGGTAATAGTTAATTTACAGTTAATCCAATTAAAATCAGTGAAAGACTTTTGAACTTGTTCCAATGAGCAAGGGAAACAATTTAAAAATCATATTTATATATATGTAGTATTTAGTTGACAGTATCTTACATTGTAATGTACTTTAAATTTTTCTTTAATAATTATAATAATACCAAACTCACCCTTTCAGATACTTGTCATTGTTTTCTTTTGCTCTTCAAATATCCATAAAGAGTATGGCAGATTTCTATTTTTTCTTTCATGATTCAGAGAATTCTTCCTGGTCTGGAGAAATGCAAGACTATTGAAATCAAGGCAAGAACCCACTGATGCCTATACAATCCTGTAGCCACAAAGAGCAAAACCTTTAAATATAGGCATTCTATTTGACAAACACACACCATGGTCCAAATCAGTACATATACCTGGAACAGTAAATTAATTGATTTATATTTTCTGCCAACATGCAGCATACTAAAGCCTCATCATCATCCAGTAATGAATCATGAAAGAGTATTCTTCCTTCATCCATAAATGATAAATGTGGTTACATAAGAATGTTAATTTAAGGACTTTTGCTTTTCTTATCAGGTAATGGTAATTGAGGGAAAAAAGAAATGTAAGTCTATTTAGTATTTGGAACCACATTCTGAGGCAAAGTAATTGCATATAATTATCCCTTTCCTTTTAGTTTCCAAATTCTATTCTATGTAAATCAGATGATTTTCAAACAAAGACTCACAGGATAAAAGTTAAGGAATCTTCTTTAATCTTCTAGTGTTCCTTCTAGAATAACATACCAAGGATATACATAGTTTAACTCTTAATTTTAATCTCTTCATTTTGGTTGATTACTGTGACTATGGGCACCCTTTTTAAAGCATATTTATTTTTAATTGAAGGATAATTGTTTTACAATATTGTGTTGGTTTCTGTTGTACATCAGTATGAATCAGCCATAGGTATACCTATGTCCCCTCTCTTTTAAACTTCCTTCCCTCCTCCCACCCCATCCCATGCCTTTAGGTTGTCACAGAGCCCTGGTTTGAGTTCCTTGAGTCATATAATATATTCCTCCTGGCTATCAGTTTTACATGTGGTAGTGTCTATGTGTCCACGCTACTCTTTCCATTCAGACCCACCCTCTCTTCCCCAACCTTGTCCATAAGTCTGTTCTCTATGTCTGCATTTCCACTGCTGCCCTGCAAATAGGTTCATCAGTACTACCCGTCTAGATTCCATATATATTATACATATACATTAATGTATGATCATTGTTTTTCTCTTTCTGACTTATTTCATTCTCTAAAATCAGCTCTAGGTTTATCCACCTTATTAGCACTAACTTGAATGTGTTCCTTTTTATGGAACACATTTAATATTCCATTGTATATAAGTACCACAGCTTCTTTATCCATTGATCTGTGAATGACTTGGGCAATTTTAACATTTTTAAAAATCTCAACTGGCCTTTCTAACTGAAAGAGAATTAGAATTTCCAAATACACATTTAATAAGAAATAATTCAGTATTGATGCAAAGTGCTGTTTCTTATTACTAACTTCCAATGTAAGACTAGCTTTCAGACATATTGCCCAATCTGTGTCCAAACTTTACTTCTCAATCTTCCATAAAAGACTCGATCTCAAGTGTTATGATTGTAAGTCTGATTATAAACAAGTGTGTACCAGTTGCATCAAGTCTCAGTCTTGGTTCAGAAAATATGATTTCCATAGACACATAGCATAAAGATGCCCTTCACATACTGAAAAAAATGTCCAGAGCCTGGAATGTAAACTGACCTCCACTATAACCAAGGCCAGTGTCACTTTTCTCTCTGATTGGTCTAAGGATAAGGAAGTAGAGATTTCAAAGCTTATTCTTATTCACATTTATATGCAAAAATATATTATGTGGAAATTATATGTATGTTTATATGTATTTTTAATAATAACTTACTCAGTATATTATATGTAACATAAATTTTATTCTTTTAAAGTGTATAATGAAGAGGTTTTTAATATATTTGCAAAATTGCACAGTCATCACTATCTAATTTCAGAACATTGTTTTTCAAATGTTTAAAAAAGTGCAGGACACATTAGCAGTCACTTTCCATTCCTCCTTTTATTTAGACACTGGCAACTACTAATCTATTTTCTTTCTCTGTTCTGGGCATCTCATATAAATAGAAACACACAACATGTGACCTTTTGTGTCTGACTTCTTTCACTTATCATAATGTTTTAAAAATTCATCCATTTTGTAGCATATATCAGCATTTTATTCCTTTATATAGCTGAATAATATCCCAGTATGTAAATATACTGAATTTTATCAATTCAAATTAATGGAGATTTGGGTTGTTTTCACTTTTTGTCTATTATAAATAATGCTGCTATGAGCATTTGCGTATGCGCTTTTACATGGATGTGTTTTCAGTTCTCTTGAGTATATACCTGGAATGGAACTGCTAGGTCATATCATAATTCTATTTTTAACTTTTGAAGAAATGCCAAATTGTTTTCCAGAGTTGCTGCAACATTTAACATTCTCACTAGCAATGTCTGAGGAGTTCAGTTCAGTTCAGTTCAGTATCTCAGTCATGTCTGACACTTTGCAATCTCATGAACCACAGCACGCCAGGCCTCTCTGTCCATCACCAGCTCCCGGAGTTCACACAAACCCATGTCCCTCGAGTCGGTGATGCCATCCAACCATCTCATCCTCTGTCATCCCCTTCTGCTCTTGCCCTCAATCTTTACCAGCATCAGGGTCTTTTCCAGTGAGTCAGCTCTTTGCATCAGGTGGCCAAATTATTGGAGTTTCAGCTTCAACACAAGTCCTTCCAATGATCACTCAGGACTGATCTCCTTTAGGATGGACTGGTTGGATCTCCTTGCAGTCCATGGGACTCTCAAGAGTCTCCTCCAACACCACAGTTCAAAAGCATCAATACTTTGGCACTCAGCTTTCTTTATAGTCCAACTCTCACATTCATACATGACCACTGGAAAAACCATAGCTTTGACTAGATTGCCAAATTCATACTGAAATTGAAGAAAGAGGAGAAAACCATTCAGGTATGATTTAAATCAAATCCCTTATGATTATACAGGGGAAGTGAAAAATAGATTTAAGGGACTAGATCTGATAGACAGAGTGCCTGATGAACTATGGATAGAGGTTCGTGACATTGTACAGGAGACAGGAATCAAGACCATCAGCAAGAAAAAGAAAGCAAAGAAGCAAAATGGCTGTCTGAGGAGGCCTTACAAATAGCTGTGAAAAGAAGGGAAGTGAAAAGTAAAGGAGAAAAGGAAAGATATATCCATTTGAATGCAGAGTTCCAAAGAATAGAAGGAGAGATAAGAAAGCCTTCCTCAGTGATCAATGCAAAGAAATAGAGGAAAACAATAGAATGAGAAAGACTAGAGATCTCTTCAAGAAAACTGGAGATACCAAGGGAATATTTCATGCAAAGATGGGCTCGATAAAGGACAGAAATGGTATAGACCTAACAGAAGCAGAAGATATATTAAGAAGAATGGCAAGAATACACAGAAGAACTGTACAAAAAATATCTTATTGACCCAGATAATCATGATAGTATGATCACTCACCTAGAGCCAGATATCCTGGAATGTGAAGTCAAGTGGACCTTAGGAAGCATCACCATGAACAAAGCTAGTGGAGGCGATGGAATACCAGTTGAGCTATTTGAAATCCTGAAAGATGATTCTGTGAAAGTGCTGCACTCAATATGCCAGCAAATTTGGAAAACTCAGCAGTGGCCACAGGACTGGAAAAGGTCAGTTTTCATTCCAGTTCCAAAGAAAGGCAATGCCAAAGAATGCTCAAATTACCGCATTTTTCACTCATCTCACATGCTAGTAATGTTCAAAATTCTCCAAGCCAGGCTTCAGCAATATATGAACCATGAACTCCCTGATGTTCAAGCTGGTTTTAGAAAAGGCAGAGGAACCAGAGATCAAATTGCCAACATCTGCTGGATCATGGAAAAGGCAAGAGGGTTTCAGAAAAACATCTATTTCTGCTTTCTTGACTATGCCAAAGCCTTTGACTATGTGGATCACAATAAACTGTGGAAAATTCTGAATGAGATGGGAATACAAGACCACTTGACCTGCCTCTTGAGAAACCAGTATGCAGGTCAGGAAGCAACAGTTAGAACTGGACATGGAACAATAGACTGGTTCCAAATAGGAAAAGGAATATGTCAAGGCTGTATATTGTCATACTGCTTATTTAAATTCTATGCAGAGTACATCATGAGAAACACTGGGCTGGAAGAAGCACAAGCTGGAATCAAGATTGCTGGGAGAAATATCAATAACCATGTATATGCAGATGACACCACCTTTATGGCAGAAAGTGGAGAAGAACTAAAGAGCCTCTTGATGAAAGTGAAAGAGGACAGTGAAAAAGTTGGCTTAAAGCTCATCATTCAGAAAACTAAGATCATGGCATCCGGTCCCATCACTTCATGGGAAATAGATGGGGAAACAGTGGACTCCAAAATTTTTCTGGGCTCCAAAATCACTGCAGATAGTGATTGCAGCCATGAAATTAAAAGATGGTTACTGCTTGGAAGGAAAGTTATGACCAACCTAGACAGCATATTAAAAAGCAGAGACATTACTTTGTCAACAAAGGTCTATCTAGTCAGTTCAGCTCAGTTCAGTCGCTCAGTCTTGTCAATATATACTTAAATATCTAATATATATTATATATCTTAAATATATAATAATATATTATATATTTAAGTATATGTATTAATATATTTAAGTATTTATTAATATATTTATTATATTAATAATATATTTTAAAACCTGTTAAAATATTAAGGGAACAAACCCATGTAGATAATAAACATTTTGATTTTTGATATGAAACACAATGATATGACATTTCCAGAGTATAAATCTCTGCTCATCCGAGCAGATGCAAATAATCCTATTCAATAGGTGTATGTTGACTAGCAAGTGGGAGGCCTTTGGGGAACTTTCCTGAGAAAGAATGATTCCACGAGAAAGTCTAGAGATGATATATTTTTGAGTCATTAGCAAATAAGTTTACCATGACTATACTTGTAGAAGTTCACTGGAATTTATGTCCAAATGTGTTCATTGTTGCTTTGTGTGTAATATCAACACCACCAGCAGCAATAAAGGAATGTAGTTTCTTCAGTGGGGTACAGATTGAACACTAGTTTGCATAAAATAGTGCTCAAACAGAATGAGTTACATCACTATATAAATAGATGAAAAAACCCTCTAGAACATATTTTAATAAATGTAGAAAAGAGGATGCTTAATATGAAATCTTTATATGTAAAGTTATGATTGAATCTATGTATTCAGGTATAGAAAACCTCAGTGTCCAGAATCATAAGAAACTATAAAGGACAATTACCCTTGAGGAGAAGGTGAAGGGAGTATGAGAGGAGAGAGGTTTTCCCTTTTGAGCCTTTTAGATACAGTTTGAACTTTCTGATGTCTGTACATGTTGCTAGTTTTGTTTCCCCCAACAGGTATCAACAGGGTTATATGGGTAGTTAGATTTGCTTTCTCCATACTAAAAGGTTGTATTAAAAAGACAGATTTATGTACAAAAAAGGATGGGATAAAAACTGGTATAAAGCTGGCATCAACACTGCAGTGACTTATGAAAAGATAATGTTGCAATGCCCTGCTAGAGATGTTAGTGCTATCTCATTAAAAGAGCAGAATTAAATGAGTTGGTGAAGGCAGTGGTGAAGTTCAGGGTTTATTGGGAGTTGCAGCTCCTTATAGAGTCAGCTTGAATCCTCCCAATCTAGCCTGCCTCCTGCCTGGCTTGTGTTTCAATAGCCTGGTGGCTGATATCCAGGGGGTGATTTAGAAATTGTGCGTCCTAATTGCAGTCGGGCAAAGCCAGGCGCCTGCTAAAACAAGGTTTTTAATGTTCTCTGAGGGTTTTCAAATAGAGGACGTGAGAGGAAAATGGCACTCTAATGGAGGATTCTGTGCCAGAGAATCCTGCTCCCCTGCTGTCCCATAGTTAATCTGACTCTAAAGCATTTGTCATTTAGTATTCAAGTTGGCCTATCTGATTTTCTGCTTAACATCCTCAATCCAGAGTTGAACCATTGAAGTGTCCTGATGGAATTGGGTGATCTGGGGACTCTGCCTAACCTCTAGCTATATCAGAAGTCAGGGTATCATAGAAGGGGTATATTATGAAGGTAAATGAGGATAAATTGGGACTAAATTTCTGTGCAGCTTTGTACCTTGTACCAGAAAACATCTATTTTCTACTCTTGGCTATCTTGTAACCTCAGTGATGTTAATGCGCTAGGACAATGGTGGTCGACTAGGGCGATTTCATACCCGCTCTTCTGCGACGATTGCCAGTGTCTGGAGACAGTGGGATTGTAACTATTGAGAGGTGTTACTGGCATCTATTAGGCAGAGGCTCGGATTCTGCTAAATTCTTACAAAGCACAGGGAGCCTCACCACAACAAAGAATTATCCCGTTTGAAAATTTAATAGTGCTGCAGCTGAGAAACCCTGAATTAGAGGGGCAAACTCAAAGAATCTCCCAAAATTTTACCTGCATTAAGCCCTGGTAGGAAATCTCAGTGGAATTTAGATGCACTTTTTTTGTTTTTGGTGGAGGGTACTCTTTATAGTAGAGTCTCATACTTTTGGTATGGGCCAAAGCATGTTTTTTTGAGAAAGCATATTTTTACTGGGTTGGTATGGCTATCAACTCAGAGGAGATCTTTTGGGCTCAAAGCAACACTCAGTCGGCTTGAAGGGGAGTTGACTATATCTTCTACATCTGCCAAGGAGCAGCAAGAAAGGATGGGAGCAGTCTGCAGTCTGTCTTCATCTAATGCTTCAGAATAGCCTGTGCTTTTCTGCAGATTCTTCTGTACCAGTCAGTGCCTAGATTCCATCTATCTTTTCTTTTTCCCTTTTTTGAAGGTATTTAAAGCTTTTTGTGTGTGTGGACAGTCTTTCTTCTGCTTCTTCGTCTTTCCCATTATTTGACTTTTCTCCTTCATCTGCCTCTTTGGTCTTTTCCATTTCTGTCCTCTCTCCCCATGAGTTTCTCACGTTACTTTCTTCTTAGGTGTCTTCTTGTGCCTTCTGTGTTACTCTTTCTTCATGTGTCTCTCCCCAGCTTGCTCTTTTTCTCCTTCGCTTTCTTGTTCTTTCTCTTTCTATCCCTCTCTTTCTCTTTCGCTTTTGCATTCACGTACTGATAGAGCTAAGGCATAAACTAATGAGTTGTGCTTACTGAATACAAATTCAGTCTCTTATTTTATATTCTTATCATTAAAAGATAAGCATAATTAATTTGCATTTCTTTCAATTTTATAAGATCTTTAATATTTATTGTAAGTATCACTGTGCTTCAATGCCTCCAGCATGACAACATGTTGCCTCATTTGGGATGCACGTGCGGACGAAGGACATATTGCCTTGTAAACATCTATTGAAGTTAATCACATGTAGTTCTTCATGTTCTGATTTCCAGCTCCCTCCCAACTTTCACTCTTTATTTAAACACAGACACACACACCCCTCATGAGCAAACATCCTGAGACGCTAAAGACACACACACCCCTCATGAAGACACACCCTGAGATGCTAAAGAGATGGATTAATAGTGGGCTGTTTGACCCTTTTTCAGACTTGATAGAATCACTATAGGGAAGGAGTCCTTTCACTATCTCAAGTTATAACAGGGAGGATAGCTGGGTCACTGTTAGCTGCAGATTTCTTAAGCTTGCCTCAGCTCTGATCTCAAATCCTGGGTGAATTTACACACTTATGCCTAAACTTCATTGTCCCCAAACAGATTTTGAGTGGTTACAAGTCCCCATATCCTTAGACTTTAAATATTTAAAGCTGTAAAGTACATTTCACTTTCTCTATAAGGGGAGAGGCAGACAGTGACTTGAAAGATGACTTTCTGGCAGGTGTGTGTCTTCCAGACTGTGATTATTCTGAAGTGGGCAAGTTGTCTGGAATGCACTGTGCAGGCTTCCAGGCTATACATGTATTCCTGCCTCGAGCTATTGTTTTCACTTTATTGGTTGCAATGCATTGTGTTTATATTAGGTTATGCCTTGACTGTCAGTTTAAAAATCAAACCACATGGTACTCTTTGATCTTCATAATGCCATGCAGACCTCAGCACCTCTAGAAAAGCTGGTGATTTTTGAGATGGCTGTTGAAACTGCAGAGATGTCATGTGAAAAATATCCATGAAGATGTGTGCTTAACCCGGCCCTAGTTTCAGCAGTGCTAAAATACATTGTCGATTTCAGGCTTTTAGGTAGATAAACTTACTAGGGTTAGAACATCTAAAAATAAATGGAAGGACATGCCATGTAGAGATGACCTTTTGAAAGAAGTGTTCAATGTCTGAGACCTAAAGTTACTGACAGAGCACAGGAGCCATAGGGGTCTGACAAGAAAGCCTTAAATGGCACCCCTGCTGGATGAGGAATGGCTTTCTTCTTTTTTTTTTTTTTTTTTTGCATTGCTAATTGATGACTTTCACTTTTGTTTTAAAAGAAATTTTTATATGGCCAGAGAGAATATGAAGGGCTGCTATTCATGTATAGACAGAATTTGACAGCTGATATATTAATAACACAGGGTACATCCTGAAGTAATAAGAACTGCTTTCTTTTAAATCTATATCTCACCAGATAATGTACATTATGAAAATATGCAAACTATTTTTAACATGATTCTCCTTTAAAACTTCACTTCAGGCATTTTCCAGCCGGCACTAAATGTTCCACATTAGAAAGCTTCTCTTCTGTCTACCCTCCCACCCTAGCCCAGCTTGGAACACTAATGGCAGTTTTTGTTCCACTTTAGATAATGAGCAGAATGAGCTGCAAGTTTCAAGAGGATTTGTGCTATCAGTTGACATAAACAATGAAAGGGAACCTGGACTCACTCCCTGTTTCCTTTTAACCATTTCCTGGGAGGAACACCATGTAGCCATTAATGTGTCTCAGAGAGACAGGAACAGAAATGCCTGTTTAGTATACTTTAGATATATTAAATATACTTCAAAGCAAATGCTTTGTTCCCCTTTATAGGTTTCTTTCTTTCTTTTTTTTTTTTAAGGAACTTGAATATTAGTTTGGTTCACCAGATTATTGGATCTTATTACCCAAACAGAGACAATATGGACCATTTGTGTGGCAGGCACTAATACTGCAGACATACCTCTGAGAGCAATGTAGCCAGACGGACCCAGCAGCCCTTGGTCCCCATGGAGACTTTCTGTCTGTCACCACCCCAAAATGAGCAAAAGTATTACTCGAAGTTCTCTCACTACAACCTCACTCAGTGCTGGAGAGGGATGGAGAGCATGTTCTTACCTGATCCTTCATGGGATGCTTGTGGGAGGTATCTTCCTGTCATCTCAAGGACTTGTTTCTCTCCCAGCCTGCCATTTGCTCCTTTTTAAAAAATCATTGTCACATTTAACATTACTCAGCATTTTACACTATTAATGCTTTATTTACATTTTTTGAAATTAAGATTACAACGAAATAATAACCATTACTCATGTTCCCACCACCAATAACAATTTGCCATTTTGAAAAAAAATTGATAAATTGTTATTTATAAAAATAATTTATCCTCACTGTTGAGAATTTAAACAATACAGAAGAGTACAAGATAACATTGAGAGAAAAATACAAAGCCCACTATTTAGGAATAATCCTCATACTGTAGTCAAACATTATTCCAGAGAGAGTCCAAATAAATAACAAAAATTAATTTTATAGATACTAGATTGTGCTACTGATATCTTCAAAATAAAAGAACATTAATTTTACTTTTACTTGACATCAGTGGAGACAAGGTGACTGAAATGAAATTAAAGGATCTGTTGAATCACAAGTTTATTTTTAATGAAAGATTTTCTTCTAAGTGAAAAGTTATAAAAACAGTTAAGACTTTTGGTGTCATTATGTTTTTTAAAACAGTATGTTTACAGTTTAGTGCTTTCAACACAGGTTTCCTACCCCTGTGTCCTGGTTCTTATTGCTTATGAAATTAGTTTTGAATTTTCTATGATTATAAAATTCACTTTTAGTTTTGTAACCATATTTTGCTTGGTTGTTTGATGATTTCATGTCCAAATGGGTGAGTTTCATGCACAAAAAGTTATTTGAATATTTTCACCATTCTATCCCTATCACTTAAAGTACTGCCAGTGATATAGTAGGCAGTCAGTATTTATTCAGTTGAATATTATTTGTCTCAATAGTGTTTGTTGAGTTGAGTGAATATATGGCTCTACTTCTTTTTTTTAAATTTATTTTATTTTATTTTTTTACTTTTTATTTTTACTTTATTTTACTTTATAATACTGTATTGGTTTTGCCATACATTGACATAAATCCACCACGGGTGTACATGTGATCCCAAACATGAACCCCCTTAATATAGTATCAGTATTTCTCAGATTTGCATATTAATTAAAATCTAATTGTGAGTTTTTTTTTCTCCAGACAAGTGCTATGAGTGACATATTCTTGGAATATTTTTTATGTTTAATAATGACTTCCTTGCATTTATCATTGAATGGTACCTTGTATGGGTTTAATGTTGATATACTGGGTCACAGTTTCTGCCCTTAAGGACTTTGCAGGTATCAGGCCATTTTGCTGTGGTTTTGACTGTGAAGTTTTAAGTCAGAAGTCTGATTGCTTTTTGTTTTTTTTCCTCTTCTCCTCTTCCTTCTCCTTCCTCATCCTCTTCTTCTTTTCCTTCTATGTCCTCTTCTTTGTGATGTTCTTTTATTCTGCCTTGGTATGTATTTAAAAGCATTCTCCATCTTACTTGCTGTATTTTTGGCTATTGGGGACTTAAAATCTTAATCATAGTTATTTTAAATTTCCAATTTGATCATTTTAACACTGGTATTATATTTAAATCTAGTCATGTTGATTCTTTTGGATCTTAAGATATGTTGTTTCATCTTTTCACATGCCTGTGTACCTGCTTGCTAAGTCACTTCAGTCATGTCCAATTCTTGCTATAGACTGCCTGCCAGGATCCTCTGTCCATAGATTCTCCAGGCAGTAATACTGGAGTGGGTTGCCATGCCCTCCTCCAAGGGATCTTCCCCACCCAGGGATCAAACCACATCTCCTGTGGCTCCTGGCATTGCAGGGGAAATCTTTACCACTGAGCCACCAGGGAACCTCTTTCACATGCCTAGTTATTATTTACTGATGGCATCCATCCATGTAGGACAGTGGAGATTGAGCTAAATAGTTTTAATCTCCAGAAATGGATATACTTCTTTTTCTATTTGGGCTTTAGAGTACGTGTCTGACTTAATCTGATCTAGAAATGGACTGACCTGGAATTTTATTGTTTCCTTAGTTATCCTCTATGTACTGTAAGCATCAAATACTTCTAGTGATACCTTGTGGCTGTTGATGAGTTTCTCTCAGGGTTGCTCATGCCTCAGCTTTAGGTCATTCTTTTGCACAGCACCACATGGAAGTCATCTCTATGTACTTGGTGCAGTATTCCATCATTATTAGTCTGATGGTACTGGGATCTGGTGGTAGCGGGAAGATGCGTTTTTTACACTGCATAAACCTCAATCTTAGGCAGGCACTGTGTTGTGGATGTAAGTGCTATAGCTTTCTTCCTGTTCTTGTCCCCTAACCCAGCTGTAGTTCTAGGCAAAGGATGCATTTCTGTTCTTCCTCCAGATGTCGAGATTTTTTTCCTCCTTCCTTCCATTAGCTGCAGGGGGTTTTTGTCAGTGTACTAAAAGTGACAGGTGTCATTCCTCTTCCCCGACAAATTAAATCTTTTGTTCCACATGGATGATGGGTGGAAGGGTCCCAGTAGAGATCTGATGGTAGAGATTTGTACCCGTCCACCCCCATATCATGAAGGACATCTTCTCAGGACTCTCAGCAAATGGGGCCCATTAGCAAAAGTCAGCAAGGGCATACAAACTCCTATATCTCCAGCAGAATGGGCCTCCAAACTTTCTTAGCAGCCTACATTCACTCTGCCAGCTTGTTAACTAGTCTTGCTGAATTCTAACGTGTGGAACTGTGTCTGCTTCAGGCAAGCAGATGTTCACATGCTCTGTGTTCCTGCAGACTCCTGTCTCTTTGCAACTGTCCATTGTTCTTCCTTACCTGTCTCAGTAGAAACTGAAAGCCTATCTTGATATGTGTGTGTGTGTGTATATATATATATATATATATATATATATATATATATATATATTTCATTCTTGAAGTTCAGATGCTCAGTTTGTTTGGCTGTGATCATTCTAATTTTCCTATTTGCTGCTATAATCTGTAGTCTTTCCTATATTTTTCCCCAAGGAAATTTTCTTGAACTGCATCAGTTAATAAAGTCTGTTACTTATTTGTTCGTTTTATGAGTGGGTTTCTTACTGCAGAAACAGCAATTATTATTAAAATGGAACATCTTTGTCTTTCTTAATCGTCTGCTTTTCTCTTATTTCTTGAAACTCATTTTCTTTTGGTTTGTTGATAACAGTAATTCCTCTATCTCAGTTCTTCAAATTCTGAAGCTCTCTATTCTTCTGCTTTCTTTGTTCTAATCTAACTTACTTGTCAGTTGTCTAAAGATATTTAGTCTTCAGTTTTTTTGTTTGGGTCTTAAGTCACCCTTTCTATATTGTTCTTTTGTTCTATTATCTATCTTTGAATTTCTGTTTTACTATATCAGTGGGTTTATTAAATTTTTATATAACATGGAGTGATTATGAGGAATTCCTATTGTTCTTGTAAGATTTACTTTGTTCTCGTTTAGATTCTTTGTTTATTGCTTGATACACTTTTCTCTCTCTCTCTCTCTCTCTTTTTTTTTTTAACAAAATGTGATCTGCTTTTACAAGGTATTGTTCTCTGTCCAGAATCCAGAGACCACTTATACCTGCATCATCTTCCTCTAGGCCACGATGGCCAGTACTCATATCCTTTCTGTATGGCATAGCTTGGTTAAGACCACTACCATTCATCTAATTTCCCAGCTCAGAAACCCAGGCGTCATTCATGAATGTTCCCTTTTCTTCATCCCCAAGAACTGTTGCTGTTATTTAGGTGAGAGATGCTGGGGTCTGATCTTAGTCAGTAGTAGTCTGGATGGAGAAGAAGTGTAAGTTTGAGAAGGATTTGTGATTTATTTATTGCATGACCTAGGCCAGTTAATTTAAATATACTAAACTTTATTTTCCTCATTTATGGGAGATACTGTTAGTCCACATCTCATATTATGGTAAAGTTTAAATTAGATGATAGATGATAGCTCTGGGCTTTTAGTACAGACTTTCTGTAGAGACTAAGACCTAGAAAAGTGCTTCAGAAAGAATAGTTGTTGTCATATAGTCTAAGTGGATTAATACACCAAAAGATACATAGCTATTAGTGGCAGATATGGAATTTGAAACCAAGCCATCTGAGTTCCAACTTTAAACTCTTTTTCTTATCATGACACACTGTTCCAGAGGTACGCTGGAGGGAGCAGCAGACTAGTGGGCAGCTGAGTGCCAGTCTAGCAATGGGTCAGTGTACTTCCTGTTTGGGTGCCTGGGGCTCTTTCCTTTGTCAGAAACCATAGGAGGATTCTATCACTGAACTTGTGAACTTTTTCTGGTCAAGATAGCTGAGTTCTTATTTATGCTTTGTCTTCTGCTTTTGTGCTACTCACTGTAAGAAACCTTGCTCAAAATGCATCACTTTCACCTTCATCCATATTGATAAACGAGGGAAGCCAAAGCTTGTTGTGGCCACACATTTTATTTATCCCACCTGGATTAGTGGGCAGACCATAAAATGCACAGTGCTTTCATGCCCAGGAAGCCTGCAGAATCATAGATCAGTTGGCAGACAGACTGTGAAACATGCAATGTTTATGATGATCTATGTTGTACAATCATATGAGATCAATTGCATATATAATGCTCATCAGTGTGGAGTCATCTGGGAAAGCATCTGCTGAATTTTGTTTGCCAGCTTGAGAAAAAGATATTGCCAAAAGGTTGGCAAAGGCATTTATGTTCTGAAAGTATGAAGCAAATTTACGCTTTTTACTGTGACTCCCGGAGTGGAAGTGAAGCAGTTCCTCACCTAACCACCAGGCCACACCTGCCATTCTATCCTCTCCTGAAGATATGCCATATGCCACCAAATCCTCAAGGGGTTCAATAGCAGAGAGCTTTATATGACTGGAATCATTTTCTTTAATGCAAAAAACACAGCTGGAAAATATGCTTCTTAAGCAATAAGACCATCAAAGTGTGCATATTACATATACACCTAAGGATATGAGTCTACCACAGAGGTACTTGCACTGATTTTTAGCCAACCACACAAATCTGTTGATAAAAGGAGAAAGTGATTATAAGGTAAAGACTCTGCTATGTTTTTTTCCTGCTCATCTTTCACATAAATTACATATATCCAAAATAAATTATTCATTATAAAAGTGTATCTCTGGAAGTGTCTCTTTAAAGAATCTTATCAAAGCATAAATACTCAAGCTTAGATGGAACCATAGCTCATTATAAATTGCTAAATTATGGCTTCTATTTTATCCGTATGATTTAAAGAAAATTTCCCATCTCCTTATGGTTTTCAGTACAACATAGAAAATAAATATTCTTTTTTGTCTGGCTATTTTTACAATGAAAGTCTCTCACATAGTTTTATCACTTGGAACAAGATGTCTCATTTTTTGAAAATATCCACATTTTCCCCACTTGGGAAGCTCCATGAAATAAGGAAATACTCTTTGAAACATATTGTAATTCAATATTTTCTATGGGGACAGTAAATTTGTTTGTTTGTAGCAGTGAATTATCAACAACATAACAAGCCAGTGGCCTATTTACAGCCTTACCATCAGTACCCTGATCAGATGAATTCAAACTATTCCTGTGTATGTATCTTAGTACAAATGTATTGTCATTACCTTGTAGGATTTTTCAAAGCTCATTGAAATGATTTCCTCTAGCAACCATTCCAAGAAACCTCACCAGGCCAGGGAATATAGTTTGGGTTTCTCAAGGTTTTCAATATTACCTCATTCTTCTTTGTATCAAAATTTAGAGGAATTTTGTTCTTCCCTTGACCTTTATTGCTTTAACAGTGACAGTAACTTTTCCCATTCTCTTTCTTCTACTCAGAGATGCTTCTAACCATATTCTCATCAAGAAATTCACAATCAAGTTTCTTACTTCCCTTAACAGTGAAGTCACTCAGTCATGTCCGACTCTTTGTGACGCCATGGACTGTAGCCTACCAGGCTCTTCCGTCCATGGGATTTTCCAAGCAAGAATACTGGAGTGGGTTACTATTTCCTTCTCCAGCAGATGTTCCCGCCCCAGGGATTGAACCCGGGTCTCCCGCATTGTAGGCAGACGCTTTTCCATCTAAGCCACCAGGGAAGTCAAACTGGGCAAATGATTCTTCCAGATTTGCCATTATATTATAATTTCTTGTTATGAGCCAGTTGCTCATGGCATAATCTTAGTTTGAATTGCTCTACCAGTGTTTTCACCTTTAACTGTGTGGACCACAATAAACTGTGGAAAATTCTGAAAGAGATGGGAATACCAGATCACCTGACCTGCCTCTTGAGAAACCTATATGCAGGTCAGGAAGCAACAATTAGAACTGGACATGGAACAACAGATTGGTTCCAAATAGGAAAAGGAGTACGTCAAGGCTGTATATTGTCACCCTGCTTATTTAACTTATATGCAGAGTACATCATGAGAAACACTGGGCTGGAAGAAGCACAAGCTGGAATCAAGATTGCCAGGAGAAATATCAATAACCACAGATATACAGATGACACCACCCTTATGGTAGAAAGTGAAGAGGAACTAAAAAGCCTCTTGATGAAAGTGAAAGAGGAGAGTGAAAAAGTTGGCTTAAAGCTAAACATTCAGAAAATGAAGATCATGGCATCTGGTCCCAACACTTCATGGGAAATAGATGGGGAAACAGTGGAAACAGTGTCAGATTTTATTTTTCTGGTATCCAAAATCACTGCAGATGGTGACTGCAGCCATGAAACTGAGAGACACTTAATCCTTTGAAGAAAAGTTATGACCAACTTAGATAGCATATTGAAAAGCAGAGACGGTACTTTGCCAACAAAGGTCCGTCTAGTCAAGGATATGGTTTTTCCAGTGGTCATGTATGGATGTGAAAGTTGAACTGTGAAGAAAGTTGAGCGCCGAAGAATTGATGCTTTTGAACTGTGGTGTTGGAGAAGACTCTTGAGAGTCCGTTGGACTGCAAGAAGATCCAACCAATCCATTCCAAAGGAGACCAGTCCTGGGATTTCTTTGGAAGGAGTGATGCTAAAGCTGAAGCTCCAGTACTTTGGCCACCTCATGTGAAGAGTTGACTCATTGGAAAAGACTCTGATGCTGGCAGGGATTGGGGGCAGGAGGAGAAGGGGACGACAGAGGATGAGATGGCTGGATGGCATCACCGACTCAATGGACATGAGTTTGAGTGAACTCTAGAAGATGGTGATGGACAAGGAGGCCTGGAGTGCTACAATTCATGGGGTCACAAAGAGTCAGACATGACTGAGCGACTGAACTGAACTGAACCCGTGTTTTCACTGTATTCATCTTTTTTATTCCTTGTGTCTTCAAATAATACAAGGCGATGTCTTGTCATAATTAGTTTCATCTCTCTGATAATAAGCTCACAAGCTAAGTTGTTTCAGTCATGTCCAACTCTTTGAGACCCTATGGACTGTAGCTCACCAGGCTCCTCTGTCCATGGGATTCTAGAATCTGATTTCACTTCTGACAGTTTTATAGAAATATAAGATATTAGGCATAATATTACATTATAAAATTCTCTTCTTGTTGCCATAATCTCATTTAAGTTAATTGCTATTTAATTATATATGTCTATAAGTTAAGAATTTTTAAGTTGATATATATTTATAAGATTGGTATGTGAATTATATTGAGTGAAAGATTTAGAGACTAAACTTGAGTAAGAGGCCAATTAAATAACTGGAAAATACCAGATAGTCCATCTGCAGTATGGACAAAAACATAAATGCTTTTGAGCAACTTGGAGATCTAAAGCATTTTGTTGTCAATGTGACAAGATCAGTAGATGCCAAATAAATTATTTAATATTTTAAAGAGTTGTAACCTTTGGGTCAATTTTTAGAGAAAAGTTAAATTGTAAACCATATGATAGCAATTAGTAAATTACCTCTTAAAACTTATTCCATGATAAGTGAGTAGTTAGTCTAAAAGCAGAAAATTACCACTAATATAAAGGCATAACCTTTTGCCTTTTTCTCCTAGATCATTATTTGCATGACCTGTTATGCAAATGTACTTATTTGTTGATGTATTTGAAAGTGCTGTAGATAAGGTGCTTAAATAGTGCTGATTTCTTATGTATAAATACATGCATACATATGAAGAAAAATATTTATTAAAAGAAAATCAGTAGGTACGGTTCAGTTGCTCAGTCGTGTCCAACTCTTTGTGACCCCATGGACTGCAGCAAATCAGGCCTCCCTGTCCATCACCAACTCCCAGAGTTTACTCAAACTCATGTCCATGGAGTCCGTGATGCCATCCAACCATCTCATCCTCTGTCGGCCCCTTCTCCTCCCTCCTTCAATCTTTCCCAGCATCAGGGTCTTTTCAAATGAGTCAGCTCTTTGCATCAGGTGGCCAAAGTATGGGAGTTTCAGCTTCAATATCAGTCTTTCCAATGAACATTCAGGACTGATTTCCTTTAGGATGGACTGGTTGGACCTCCTTGCGGTCCAAGGGACACTAAAGAGTTTTCTCCAACACCACAGTTGAAAAATATCAATTCTTCGGCACTCAGCTTTCTTTATAGTCCAGCTCTCACATCCATACATGACCAGTGGAAAAAGCATAGCTTTGACTAAATGGACCTTTGTTGGTAAAGTAATGTCTCTGCTTTTTAATATGCTGTCTAGGTTGGTCTAACTTTCCTTCAAGGAGTAAGCATCTTTTTATTTCATGGCTGTAGTCACAATCTGTGATTTTGTAGCCCAAAAAATAAAGTCTGCCACTGTTTCCACTGTTTCTCCATCTATTTGCCATGAAGTGATGGGGCTGGATGCCATGATCTTTGTTTTCGGAACGTTGAACTTTAAGCCAAATTTTTCACTTTCCTCTTTCACTTTCATCAAGAGACACTTTAGTTCTTCTTCACTTTCTGCCATAAGGGTGGTGTCATCTGCATATCTGAGGTGATTGATATTTCTCCCAGCAATCTTGATACCAGCCTGTGCTTTATCCAGTCCAGCGTTTCTCATGATATACTCTGCATAGAAGTTAAAGAAGCAGGGTGACAATATACAGCCTTGATGTACTCCTTTCCCTATTTGGAACCAGTCTGTTGTTCCATGTCTAGTTCTAACTGTTGCTTCCTGACCTGCATACAGATTTCTAAGGGGCAGGTCAGGTGGTCTGGTATTCCCATCTCTTTCAGAATTTTCCACAGTTTATTGCGATCCATGCAGTCAAAGGCTTTGACATAGTCAATAAAACAGAAATAGATGTTTTTCTGGATCTCTCTTGTTTTTTGGATGATCTGGTGGATGTTGGCAATTTGATCTCTGGTTCCTCTGCCTTTTCTAAAACCAGCTTGAACATCTCGAAGTTCACGGTTCAGGTATTATTGAAGCCTGGCTTGGAGAATTTTAAGTATTACTTTTATAGTATGTGAGATGAGTGCAATTTTGTGGTAGTTTGGGCATTCTTTGGCATTGCCTTTCTTTGGGATTGGAATGAAAACTGACCTTTTCCAGTCCTGTGGCCACTGCTAAGTTTTCCAAATTTGCTGGCATATTAAGTGCAGCACTTTCCTAGTATCATCTTTTAGGATTTGAAATAGCTCAACTGAAATTCCATCACCTCTACTAGCTTTGTTTTCATAGTGGTGCTTCCTAAGGCCCACTTGACTTCACATTCTTGGATATCTGGCTCTAAAAGGTGAGTGATCACACCATTGTGATAATCCAAAATTAATATGTGCTGGGAAAGAAACCCTATCTAGTTTGTAGTATGTTCATTTAGATTGATTTGATCTAGAAAATTATTAAAAGATGAAGATTTGTTTTTATATTCAGTACAGATGGATTCAGATGTATTACAATTCAATTGTCTTGTTGTTTTATGTAGCTATGATTTCACCCTGAATTTCCAGGTGGCTCAGTGGAAAATAATCTGCCTGCTAGTGCAAGAGACTTGAGTTTGATTCCTTGGTTGGGAAGACCTCCTGAAGAAGGAAATGGCAACCTACTCCAGATTCTTTTTTGGGAAATCCCACGGACAGAGGAGCCTGGTAGACTGCAGTGTGTGGGGTCGCAAGAGTTGGATATGACTTAGTGACAAGTCATTTCACCTAGTATAAAAATGAATTTATAAGCAATTGTAGAAGTAAAGGCTTCAATGGTTAGAGGATTTATTATATAGCCTTCAATAGGTAAAAAAGACATGATGACCTTCCGTTATAGAAAGAACAGTACTTAAAATATATACCATATGTTTATATTGCCAATGAGTATGCTAACTACATACAATAAATATCAGATGACTTTGTCAGGCAGACTCACTGTAATTATGATGTGGAGGAACCTTAAACCTGTAGAGAAGCTGATGCTTCTTATTTTCCTCTTAGCCTCCTTACAAATTAGTTTTTGTTCACCTGGTGCTCTTCCCATCACTCCTCCCTTCATGCAAAATGAGTATTTAAGAGATCACTATTTTCACAAAAGTTCTAGAATTCATAGTACCCACTCTGTATAACTCCGTGAACCTTTGGAAGAAAAGACAAGGAATGAATCTGGTGACAGGTTACTTGGGAAAATCTTTGTTAACTATCCATCTAATCTGTGCTAGTGATTAGATGGATTAAATAGATGTGATTACACTACACTAATCATAGTGTAATGAGCTGTGATATGCAAAAAGAATAAATGACAGTTCTTTTTTAAAAGAAATTTACAGTCCATTAATTTTGCACAGTAATCCCACTTGTATGAGCAACTTTCATTTGGGTAGCAATATGCATAGGCAGCAACCAGAATATTGTATAGTCTAAATGAGTAATCCTGTCAAAATACTCCATAGGAATTCATAAGAGCAATGTGTTCAAGTGATCACAGAAGACATCATGGAGGTGTAATCGGTAATTGGCCCAATAAGCCCAAACTTGCTGGTTTTCCAAGGGCAGGGCTCAACAGACTCTTGTTTATAGGCCAAAATTGGCTCACTCTCTGTTTTTTATAAGTACAGTTTTATTGCATTAAAACCACACTCATTCATTCATGTTTGTCTGTGGCTTACTTTCATGCTACAATACCAGAGTTGAGTACTTGGATCAAAGACCCTTTGGTATATAAAGCCTATAATATTTACCAATTTACTATCTGGCCCTTTTCAGAAAAAAAGTGACTGCTCCTTTCCTAGGGGATTAAAATATTAAAATAGAAAATCTGATAATCAGGAGGCATAAGTTTAAATTGAAGATGGACATAATGGCTTTGAAGTAATTGTGGGACATCCATGTAGGTGACGGTATAGTCAGTAGTTGATGAGGCTCTAGAATTAGAAAAAAAAAAAAAAAAAAGTTCCAGGCTAAGTTACTTCCAGCAGAAGTGCTGTAGTTGATATTTTGTTATATATGTATTCTGAGTTTGTAATGACAAAAAAGAAGTTTAAGTATTGTTGAAATATTCTTTAAAGTATATTTCAAAATACTGAAAACAGCTTAGATTAAATAAGGTTAATAAGTGAGAGGTGAGAAAAACATGTTCAGGAAGTTTGGTTTTAAATAGATAGAGAGAAATATATATGAGTGTAATCTGAGGGACAAGGGAGACTCCTAAAGATTTATTTCAAGATAAAGAATCCAGACAAATGAATATTGCAAGGCAGAGAGAAAAATTCACTGGAGTAAAAATGATGAAACATTTTGGTGAGAGGAAAGGATAAGTGAGTGTGTGTATGTGTTTGTGGGAGATCCAAAGGAACTGGTAGTGGATAGTATTTAGGAACACAGATGGAGGGGTGTATTAGAGCTCTTGGTTACAAGTGACTGAAACCCAGTTTGAACTAGCTATGATTCCTGTGCCCAAACTCTCCTCTCCATCCATATTTTTGCTTCCATCTATGTCTGTTTTAATCATGGAAGCTAATTCTATTTTAAAAAATGTAACAGACTAGGAACTACCAGCTGCTTTAGAGCCCAGATATTTGCAAAGTTCATCCTAAGAGAAAAGGCTCTGTTTGGGAAAATTACAAGAAAATTCTGTTGAACTAAACTTGATTCACATGTCAGTATCTTAGAATAAACACCTAGACCTTATCCCCGGACTAGTAAAGGAATGGTGCTTTCTTTGCCCCAACTTGGATCACGTGTTCACTCTCCCTCCAATTAAGCACTGTTGCTTGGACAATGAGGCAAACGATTGGTTCGCTTTGCACCAGGAGTCCTCCATAGTTGTATCATTGTGTCCAGGATAATGGCAGAGCTCCAATTCAAAATCTTTCTTAGAACAAGGTGGGTAACAGTCCAGTCTGTTGAGGGAATTGCTATATACTGGAAGTCACTGTGATCTGCGACTCTATAATCAAGGCTGCTAGTCACTAGTATGTACCTGTTTGGCTGGACTGATTGATTGGGGATGATGTTCATACTAATTTGTTGTGGCATCTGTCATAATTGGTTGAAATTGTGTGTTAGATACTTCAAGTATTCCCCTATTTATGAGAGGATAGTCTTACAAATAAATTTTATCATCTTACAACATGAGATAGGAAGGAAGGAAAAAAGCACGACTATTGACACAAAGCTTTTAAGCGGTAGAGTAAAAAATAAAATGACACACTTCCCTGGATTGGACTAACTGGCAAGATACATTTTATTTTAAAGATAAATTGCAATGCTATAAATGAATACAAGACTAGACTAACACTTTGCAGTCACTGATTTAAGCACTTTGCACACTGTGTTTCATTTAAAACTCACCAGAACCTTTCAGGTAAGTGTTATTTTATAGACAGGATAACAGAGGTTTGGAGAGCTCTTGAGCTAGGTAGCTATCAAGCAGTGGTGCTGGAATAAACCTGAGTTCTTACTGCTGTGTTCTTCTGATTTTCCTAAAAGCAGAAAAGAAAAACATGGTACTTTTGTCAGAAGAAAGAAATAATCATTATTACATTAATTAAATCACAGCCTTCATTTGGGTTTTACCGTTTTCCCACTAATGTCCTTTTTCTCTGCCAAGATCCACACCAGGATCCATGTTGTATTTCATTCCTCTTCATTTTTGATCTTCTCTCTCTCTCTTCCCTACCTTGTGCACATGTGTGCTCATTTTATTCCAACTTTCCCATCCTCTGATTGTATCATTTTTCCTTTTCCAGTTTTCTTTTCCTTTCCTCCCCTCATTGTTTTATTTTATCTGATTATCTCCTGCCACATTGATACAATTATGAAAAAGGAAATACTTGGAAAAATATTGAACTTAACTCGGGCAGTTTCATGGCAGATTGGCAAAGACTTGTTTAACATGGAGTTGTTGTGTTATTGTAATAAATTGAGAAAAAAATGTATATCAAACTATATCAATGCAATTGTCTTTATAACTATGACCTGGAGGCGTATATTTGCATTTGCCAACTAGCTGAAATCTAAGTCGCCACAAAATGAAATGTATATTTTTTTAAAGTAAATTTGGAAATCAACTTTGAGAATGTTACAGGATTTTAGACAAAACTCTATATGCTTGAAGACTTTAATGCTTGTGGCTACATAGATTGGCTGTTGGACTTGGGTATGTTTGTCTTGGTGATTTACTCTAAAGATAAAGTAGAATGCCATACTGCCAAGATAGAGTCTTAAGGTCAAAACAACAGGCATGAAATCCAAATTCTGAGGGTAAAGTGAAAATAGGAAACATAGTCTATACGTTATCAATATGTATGTACAGTTGTGTAGTCGAGTCTGACTCTTTGTGGCCCTTTGGACTGTAGCCTTCCAGGCTCCTCTGTCCGTGGGATTTCCCAGGAAAGACTACTGGAATGGGTTGCCATTTCCTCTTCCAGAGGATCTTCCCAACCCAGGGATCAAACCCGAGTCTCCTGCATTGCAGGCAGATTGTTTACCACTGAGCCATCTGGGAAGCCCTATATGTCAAGCAGATATAAAAGATACTGCATGCGAAGTATGTGAAGATGAAAAACAACCTTTATGGAAATGTTTTTGAATTTTTCAATGTAGAGGAGTGTCCATGTGAAAGTGTTAGTGGAGAGATGGTGAGGAGGTAAATTCTAGAACCAAATCTCAGTTGAAGGTAAGAATAAAGGCTAGAGAGAAGTAAGGACAAGTGGGTGAAGAAAAAAAGAAAACTATATTGAACATTATAGAGACTTAATTTTAATTAAATTTTGTTCTGATTAATGTTAAAAACTGAAGAAAAGGGTTTCCATAAACTTTAAAAACGATCACCAATTGAGCAAAAATTTTAAAGCCATCTTATTTTCCGTGAAAGACAGTGGCACAATCACAGTTAAATCGTTTAAGGTGACATACATAAGTGATGATGCGGCTCCCAATGAGCCTCGAGGGTACTGTACTATAATTAGATTGGCACCTTCCGACAAAGTCGCTTTCTTGCTTGCTTGCCCTCTGAATCATTTAATTCGGTTAGCTTATAAGTGGGTCTAAAAACCCCACACACATTAGAAACTTCCTCATCCTGCAAGCCCTGCAATTTAACATGCAAGAAAATTACCCCTATCTTTTGCTTGTTTTGTTTTATTTTTCTCCAAGACACTGATTTTCCTTTGTTTAAACTGATGGTACTCATAAACTGCTCTGCCTTTTGAGGCTACCATGTTTATTAATTTTATTAATAGTTTTTTTGGGATAGTATGGATGCTCTTAGTCTTGCAAGGTGCACAGTTGGTGAGATGTATTTCAAGCAATATTAATGCATAGCAGATAGCCTTTTCTTCAAGTTTTATTGAGATATAATTGACATATAACACTGTTTATTGTTAGCATAGGGGCTTCCCCTGTGGCTCAGATGGTAAAGAATCTGCCTGCAATGCGGGAGACCTGGGTTCAGTCCCTGGGTTGGGAAGATCCCCTGGAGAAGGGAAAAGCTGCCCACTCCAGTATTCTGGCCTGGAGAATTCCATGGACTGTATAGTCCATGGGGTTGCAGAGTCGGACATGACTGAGAAACTTTCGCTTTCACTTCATTGTTAGCATAATGGTTTAATTCACATACATTATGAAATAATTACCACAATAAGTTTAGTGAACATCCATCATCTCATAAGTAGTAAAAGAAGAAAATTATACTTTCCTTGTGATGAGAACCCTTCAGTTCAGTTCAGTTCAGTCGCTCAGTCGTGTCCGACTCTTTGTGACCCCATGAATCGCAGCACGCCAGGATTTACTTTCTCAACAACTTTCATATATAACATACATCAGTGTTAATTATATTTATCATGTTGTGCATTACATCCCTGTACTTATTTATCTTGTAAGTGGAAATCTGTACCTTCTGACCACCTTCTTCAACACCCCCCACACCTCCAGTAACCACAAACCTGATCTCTCTTCCTATGTTTGTTTTGTTGTTTGTTTTTTGAAGTCTAGTTGACTTATAATACTACATTAGTTCCTGAATACAATATAGCGATTCTATGTTTCTGTATGTTACAAAACGATCACTATGATAGAGAACTTTTAAATATACAAGGTGAGGGGTGGGCAGCAACAGATGCCTAAGAGAGACAACAAAGAATCTCTCAGGTAGGCTGAATCTTTACCACTATGGATCAAGGGCAAGCAAAATTTTGAAGGAAGCGGATAGAAAGTAATTCATCTGGCTATATCTGACTTACATTGCTCTCTTTATATGCAAGGACAGGATGTGGAAGAGCCCAAGACTTGCTAGGAAGTGAGAAAAGGGTTTCCATATGGTCTAGATGTTGTTTAATGGAAATTGTCAGTGGTAGCACTTGGGAATGAGAATGTGCGGTGTCTGTTGGCAGCAGCTTTCATTATGCAAAAAAGAGCTTTTTTTCCGAGTGAGCTCTGTTCATCTTGTTGGCAATCTTTAGCATTCTTGGCCCAGTCTCTAGGAGGAAATGAACTGCTTAAGGCTAGGTGTCAAGGTACAGGTAATAGGAGTTGATCCAAGGAGCTCATTTGAGCTTAGAGAAAACTTCATAATAGAAGTTATAAAGATATCAATTCAGCATCTTAGTAACCAGTTGCAGTGTGGCATATTAGGAAATATTCTTGAACAAGGCTTCAGAAATGCTTGGAATTTCATGAGTAATAGGAGGACCCTGTGTTATTCACAAGGAATTCCTATTGATTATACTTGAGTTTATGCTAATGAGGTAGCTTAGCCCCAGGACAGGGCTAGTTGCCCCACTCACTGACCTCTGGGAATGGAAAGGGACAGCTGGAGATTAAACTGTATAAAAGCCTTTGAACAACAAAATTTAATGAGCTTCTAGGTCAGTGAACACATTGAGGTGCTGGAAGATGATCCACCTGAAGACAGCATGGGAGCTCTTCACACCACTTCCCCCATCCCTATGCCTTTCCCTGTGCATCTCTTCTCTTTTGGCTGCTTCTGAGTTCTGTTCTTTATAATACACTGATAAATGTAAGTAAAGTGACTTCCTCAGTTCAGCGAGCCATTCTAGTCAATTATCAAACCTTAGGAAGGGCTCATGGCAACCCACGACTAGAGTGTTGATCAGAGGTACAAGTGTCAACCTGGGCCTTGCAATTTGTGTGTGAAGAGGGCCAGTCTTGTGGGACTGAGCCCTTACCCTCTAGGGTCTGCACTAACTGGTGCTACCCAGGTGGTGCCAGTGGTAAAGAACCCACCTGCCAATGCAGGAGATGCCTGAGTCAAGGGTTTGATCCCTGGGTCAGGAAGATCCCCTGGAGAAGGGCATGGAAATCCACTCCAGTATTCTTGCCTGGAGAATCCTATGGATGAAGGAGCCTGGCGGGCTACAGTCCATGGGGTTGCAAAGAGTCAGATACAACTGAAGTGCCTTAGCACACATGCATGACATGCCAAAACATAGGAGATACTGGGACCTGGGAACTCAGACCAGGATTGACAGCCTCATCTGAAAGTTTGCTAGAGATGCACAATCTCAGGCCCCACCCCCCTCAGATTTACTGCTTCAGTTGCAGCCTTTTACCAGGATCCTCTGGTAATGCATCTGCACATTAAAACTTCAGAATCACTGTGGGAAACTCTACAGAATTCATCTTAAGATTTATTACCCAAATTAAGAGCCCACATTTATCCCTAGAATGAAGGCTAAGCAGTTGTAGCTCTAAGAGATTTCCAAAGTAAAATTGAATTCACTTGTGAGACTTGGAGATTTTGGCCTGTATCCTCATTACTCAGGAAAGCATGAGCTGTTAAAATTTGTGGATGCTCACTCAGTATTCTGATCCAGGACTTAGTGTAATATTCAATCAGGGTATAGGCTGGGTAGTATGGACTGCTCTCTCCTGTGCTTTAGTATTTTCGTACAGGCAAATTTATGGGCAAACAGTGAACTGTGGACAGAATTCACAGAAGGAGGGTGTAAAGGGAAGGCAGCTGAAATGAGAATGGAAAAGATACGTTATTTTTTATTTTTTAAATTTTGTTTTGGAGACAGTAATGGGTTTAAGAACAGAGTATGTACAGCTGGAACTGCAGATATATGTTAATACTAGCTGGCAGAGTCATCATTCCTCTTAGTGACAGTGTGGGTCACTGCCGCACCCATAGCACCCAGTAAGTGTGAATTGGTAGGTGGGGTGGGGGAGGGGCGGGACGGGTGCTCTTACTGAGTAAACAACTGGAGTGATTTGTTTGTTCATTTGTTTGTTTAATCTCTGTCTCCTCTGCAGACCAGGATGTTGTGTGTATCTATTTTCCATCCAAGTTGAACATCTTTAGATTTTTAAGAAACAGATTTCTTACAGTGCTTGGTAGCTTTTGAAGTGAAAATTCTTTGCTATCTCCTTAAACATTTTCTATTTCTACAGATTTAATGTTTTTTGTTGTTGTTTTGTTTCTTCACATTTCTGAAGTCTCTTGGGTCACTTCTTCTTTCCCGATAATGAGACAGTTTACATATATATGTGGAAACAAAACCTCACTGTTCAGGTACAAGCACTGGGGGAGGTGGTGGGAGAACATTGTATGGAAGGAAGGAAGACAAAATGAAATTAAAAATGAAATGAGGTGAAGAGACAAGTAATGAAAAGGGGTGGAGATATTTAGCCATATTAGCTGAGGAAAAGCAAGGCTATAGAAATTGGTTCCTGTTCCCAATATTAACACTTTCATATCTGAATGTGTAAAGATTTGCATGCCTACTTCTTCTTTCGTTCTTGACAATGGACAGAACACAGAGTGCTCTTATGTTGTAGCAGAAACAAAAGAATATTCTGGGTTCAGTTCTCCTTCCTCTCCACTTTCTTTCTGAAGAATAATCTGAGTATAACTACAAAGGTGTTTTTGGGGAGGGGTTTATCACACACTTTTGTTCTAACTGGACTCAGGCCTGTAATTTGGACCTGTTTCATGCTGCCATTAAAAAATGCACAAAAATAGGGCCAAACTGAGAGAGAATGTGACTAGTCAGCAAACTATGATAAGCCCAGATCTTCACATTTATGAAATGAAACCATTTTCTGCATCCTGTTCACCCTGACACCCAGAGTCATAAATTTGGATTATATGTCAATTATCCAGATTTACTTCTCTCTACTTTCTCCTTTGAATATGAATGAGAATTTTAATTTAAAACTTTCTTATGCACAAACTTCCCATCAGAACTACGTTTTCACCGTCATCCTGGGCTATTTCATACTTGCCAAACATCTTCTCTTTTCAAGGTCATCTATTTCACTCCATCACTGGAAATGAAGTGGGACGTATGGTTCTGTTTAATCAAATTTCATGCTCTACTGCCTCTGTCTTATGGCCTCTCTGCTAATTGATCAAGTTTTCAATTAAAGTCTTCCATCTTTGTTTTAATTCTTTGTTAAGGTTTTTATTCCATTAAATGATTTCATGAGACCAGAGCTGCTCAAAGCCTGCTATCTCCCCACTTTAACTGTAGAGTTTTTTTTACGTTGAGGAAACACAGTTCTTTCTTTCTCTCTGACTTCACCCTATTTCTTAGAGGTGAATTTCTTTGTGAACTGGCTTTGATGGCTAGATTCAGAATCTTAAAAATATTGACTTATTTGTTCAAGAGGGGATTTGTTTACTTTGTGTGTTAGCAACCATTGAAGAAAATTTAAAAAAGCAAAACAACCTTTGTATACTTTTCAACTAACTTATTCAGTCACAACTGAAGTATAGTTTCCTAAGCAGCTTAAAATGACTGTGGTTAATAAATGGCCAGCATGTGACATTGTCTTTTATGAGGGCACTTCTCTGGGAGGTCTTTCTAATATGCTGTGACACTACTTGATTACAAACCCATTGTTGTTTCTATAGATCAGTTAAGGTGCTAACAAAACAAACATATGTAACACTGCATCTCTTGGGCTACACTGAATCCTCCCTTTTATCCTTGATTAGCAAAATGTCAGCCCCAAAGCTGCAATATATCAAATCTGCTTGAAACTCACTGTAAAGTAAGTAAAGTAAAATCACTCAGTTGTGTCCGACTCTTTGTGACCCCCGTGGACTGCAGCCCACCAGGCTCCTCAGCCCATGGGATTCTCCAGGCAAGAATACTGGAGTGGGTTGCCATTTGGTATATTAAAATTTAATAGCTATTAAAATCAATATATTCAATAAAAAATGGGAAAATATGCTAATGGGATCAATGTGACACCACCCTTATGGCAGAAGTGAAGAGGAGCTAAAGAGCCTCTTGATGAAAGTGAAAGAGGACAGCAAAAATGTTGGCTTCAAGCTCAACATTCAGAAAAAGAAGATCATGGCATCTGGTCCCATCACTTCATGGGAAATAGATGGGGAAACAGTGGAAACAGTGTCAGACTTTATTTTTTGGGGCTCCAAAATCACTGCAGATGGTGACTGCAGCCATGAAATTAAAAGACGCTTACTCCTTGGAAGAAAAGTTATGACCAACCTAGATAGTATATTCAAAAGCAGAGACATTACTTTGCCAACAAAGGTCCGTCTAGTCAAGGCTATGGTTTTTCCTGTGGTCATGTATGGATGTGAGAGTTGGACTGTGAAGAAGGTTGAGCGCCGAAGAATTGATGCTTTTGAACTGTGGTGTCGGAGAAGACTCTTGAGAGTCCCTTGGACTGCAAGGAGATCCAACCAGTCCATTGTGAAGGAGATCAACCCTGGGATTTCTTTGGAAGGAATGATGCTAAAGCTAACATTCCAGTACTTTGGCCACCTCATGCAAAGAGTTGACTCATTGGTAAAGACTCTGATGCTGGGAGGGATTGGGGGCAGGAGGAGAAGGGGACGACCGAGCATGAGATGGCTGGATGGCATCACGGACTCGATGGACGTGAGTCTGAGTGAACTCCGGGAGATGGTGATGGACAGGGAGGCCTGGCGTGCTGCGATTCATGGGGTCGCAAAGAGTCGGACACGACTGAGCGACTGAACTGAACTGAACTGAGGAGGGCTTTGCTCATTGCAAAGTGATTCTTAATTTCAAAATGTGAAATTTTAACTTTTATAGTGTTCAGTGTTACAGGAAGAATTCAGACAACGTTGTTTCCTAGAAACTTTTGCAAAACATGACAGGCTGTATTAAAGGTTCAGTGTTTGGAGATTTTATAATATGAAATTCTCTCTTTATGGTAATCTTCACATAAGGTATGAAAGCCCATACAATGTATTTCTTTTGCCTGCTTAAGATGCAAGGAGGAGGTATACTTTCTCACCTTTGTTACCTGCATCTTAAGAGCAGGACTCAGGCTCAGATTGGGTCAGTGGCTCTTGGCACTCACTCTAAGGTTTGCTGTTCATCCTACAAGCAGTGGTTTCTGGAGCATATATTTTGCTTCTACTACTGGAGAAGGCAATGGCAACCTACTCCAGTACTCTTGCTTGGAGAATCCCATGAATGGAGGAGCCTGCTAGGCTGCAGTACATGGGGTCACTAGGAGTTGGACATGACTGAGCGGCTTCACTTTCACTTTTCACTTTCGTTCATTGGATAAGGAAATGGCAACCCACTCCAGTATTCTTGTCTGGATAATTCCAGGGACGGGGGAGCCGAGTGGGGTGCTGTCTATGGGGTCACACTGAGTCGGACACGACTGAAGCGACTTAGCAGCGGCAGCAGTATGTTTTAAAGATTCAGAACCTAATAATTTTAGCAAGGTTTTGTTATACTTTTAGAGCGTCTTTATTTCCATTCACTGCTTGATAAAGATGTAGCATCTTACATGGTTCAAAATGCGACAAACAAATTTTTAGAGTGTGTCTAGGGTGCACAGATATCACTTTCCTTGCAAGTTGAAAAACTTAGAACTCCAAATTGTAAAATAATTTTTAACCTCATCTGAGTTTGCTGAATCAACAAAACCCAAGCCCAAGCTAGTGTGCATTTGAGAATAGTTTCTGTAAAAGGTAATAGGAATGTAATTAAGGAGGAAGTTGCTCAACCTATTTTGAGTCATCTGTATATTTTAGGTAGATAAGCCTTTAGAAAATTAAAAAAAACCTTAAGTGAACATTTTGCCAAGAGTATAGTTGCCAGTTTTACATGAATATTCTAGAGTCCTCAGATATAAAACTCTTCAACTGTCCCAGTGGTTGTTTGTCTTAACAAAAATCATTTTATTTTAAAAATTTATGATGTGTTGTGACTGATCAAATTGAAGTATACCATATCATAAATTCAAAACCAATTTTGTCTAAGAATGCACACCATCAGTTACAAAGGCATTTTCCCTTACTTTCCCTTGTTTTTAAGGCAGAGACTTCCCACCTTGAGGGTGTAGGAAAATCACTGCTGCAGACCACACCCTTGCAGATTCAGGTTCAGTTGATCTGCAGTAGATTCAGGGATCTGCATTGGGTCATTCCTGTCTCTCCTCCATGTCATCTTATTGCAGCCAATTCTTACAAAGACGCTCAAAGCACATTGTGAGGAACTAGTTTTAACTGATCAATATGCCAGGTTCTTATAATGACCTAGAAATTTACCTATTTGCTGGAAGATGTCAGAACCTCAAACATTTCAGTTGACTTTTATGGACCGCATGGCTCCTGCTTATTTAACTTATATGCAGAGTACATCATGAGAAACGCTGGACTGGAAGAAACACAAGCAGGAATCAAGATTGCTGGGAGAAATATCAATCACCTCAGATATGCAGATGACACCACCCTTATGGCAGAAAATGAAGAGAAACTAAAAACCCTCTTGATGAAAGTAAAAGTGGAGAGTGAAAAAGTTGGCCTAAAGCTCAACATTCAGGAAATGAAGATCACGGCATCCAGTCCCATCACTTCATGGGATATAGATGTGGAAAAAGTGGAAACAGTGTCAGACTTTATTTTTTGAGCTCCAAAATCACTGCAGATGGTGACTGCAGCCATGAAATTAAGAGACGCTTACTCCTTGGAAGAAAAGTTATGACCAACCTAGATAGTATATTCAAAAGCAGAGACATTACTTTGCCAACAAAAGTCCGTCTAGTCAAGGCTATGGTTTTTCCTGTGGTCATGTATGGATGTGAGAGTTGGACTGTGAAGAAGGTTGAGTGCCGAAGAATTGATGCTTTTGAACTGTGGTGTTGGAGAAGACTCTTGAGAGTCCCTTGGACTGCAAGGAGATCCAACCAGTCCATTCTGAAGGTGATCAGCCCTGGCATTTCTTTGGAAGGAATAATGCTAAAGCTGAAACTCCAATACTTTGCGAAGAGTTGACTCATTGGAAAAGACTCTGATGTTGGGAGGGATTAGGGGCAGGAGGAGAAGGGGATGCAGAGGATGAGATGGCTGGATGGCATCACTGACTTGATGGACGTGAGTCTGAGTGAACTCTGGGAGTTGGTGATGGACAGGGAGGCCTGGCGTGCTGCGATTCATGGGGTCACAAAGAGTCGGACACTACTGAGCGACTGAACTGAACTGAACTGGCTCAAACCTGTAGAAGATTGTCTCTCTTTTCATCATAGTTCAATTTAGTATTTGTTAGTAAAAATCTAGAAAGGCAGGTTAACATGTATATTTTTATTTGCAAAATGTCTTAAAATGGTCATCTTTAATTTTCACTTAGGTAACTCTGTTTTGAGGGGCTGAATGATCTGTTGTCTGGTTTGATGTGATTTCTTGTAGTGATCCTTATCATTATTTAATCTCATCAAAGGGAAATATAACCTTTATAAGACAAACCTAATGTTAGTTATAACTTTGCTTCTACTTCTCTGAAGCAGGCTCTTTTCCTTTTGTTTCAATATAAACTAAAGTGACAAAATTGGGGAACAGTTGTGTTAAATCTGCTGATCTTTGTACCTGCTCTTTCATTGCCAGTTGTGAGTTAGCAAATGCTTCCTCCTTCAATATCCATGGGGAATATTGGGTCATTGGGAGCCCAGGTTGATTAACTGGAGGGTAGAAATGAGAGTGGTTGTTAATAATGGTCCTGACAATGCTAGTTGCATTTAGTAATAGAGAGCTGGAAAATTCCAGATTCTTATTTCTGATAAAATTCCTGACTCTGAAAGTGCACTATATTCACATTTTTATTCTGTTCTTCTATTGCTATACCTTATAGAGGGTTAGACATTTTTATAGAAGAGTCTATTAGAGTAGGTCCAAATTGCTCTGTGCATTCAAATATAGGGCCATTTAAAGTCCTTATCTGTAAACTGAACAGTACACATGGGAGTTTCCTTACAGTACTTTTTTGGATGAGACCACATTTTGAAGAACTTTTTCTTCATGGTAGTCTTTCTGGTTAATTATGTTCTTTGAGAGATATTTTTAGATTTGGGATGGCAGGACATTTCAGGGGAGAGTTTCATGATAAATCCATATGTTCCCCTTTCTTCCAGTCCTAGGACAGCCAACACAATTTTTCTAATTCTCACTTCAGGTATACCAACATGCGTCTCCAAATCCCAGGGTGCAGTTTTTCATCATAATGGAAAGTGGGTGAAGCATGGATTTGAAAAGGAATATGAGGCTTATTTGCTTTCAGTTCAGTCAATCAGTCATGTCCAACCCTTTGCAACCCCATGAACTGCAGCATATCAGTCCTCCCTGTGCATCACCAACTCTCGGAGTTTACTCAAACTCATGTCCATTGAGTCAGTGATGCCATCTAACCATCTCATCCTCTGTCGTCCCCTTCTCCACCTGCCCTCAATCTTTCCCAGCATCAGGGTCTTTCCAAATGAGGCAACTTTTCGCATCAGGTAGTCAAAGTATTGGAGTTTCAGCTTTAACATCAGTCTTTCCAATGAACACCCAGGACTGATCTCCTTTAGGATGGACTGGTTGGATCTCCTTGCAGTCCAAGGGACTCTCAAGAGTCTTCTCCCACACCACAGTTCAAAAGCATCAATTCTTCAGCGCTCAGCTTTCTTCACAGTCCAACTCTCACATTCGTCCATGACCACTGGAAAAACCATAACCTTGACTAGATGGACCTTTGTTGGCAAAGTAATATCTCTGCTTTTAAATATGCTGTCTAGGTTGGTCATAACTTTCCTTCCAAGGAGTAAGTGCCTTTTAATTTCATGGCTGCAATTACCATCTGCAGTGATTTTGGAGCCCCAAAAAATAAAGTCTGACACTGTTTCCGCTGTTTCCCCATCTATTTCCCATGAAGTGATGGGACCGGATGCCATGATCTTAGTTCTCTGAATGTTGAGCTTTAAGCCAACTTTTTCACTCTCTTTTTTCACTTTCATTAAGAGGCTCTTTAGTTCTTCTTCACTTTCTGACATAAGGGTGGTGTCATCTGCATATCTGAGGTGATTGATATTTCTCCCAGCAATCTTGATACCAGCCTGTGCTTCATCCAGCCCAGCGTTTCTCATGATGTACTCTGCATATAAGTTAAATAAGCAGGGTGACAATATACAGCCTCGACGTACTCCTTTCCCTATTTGGAATCAGTCTATTGTTCCATGTCCAGTTCTAACTGTTGCTTCCTGCCCTGCATACAGGTTTCTCAAGAGGCATGTCAGGTTTTCTGGTAGTCCCATCTCTTTCAGAATTTTCCACAGTTTATTGTGATCCACACAGTCAAAGGCTTTGGCATAATTGCTTCCAAAGAGAAAGTGTGCTCAAACCTTCATTTTCTTCTGAGATGTTCCAACTCTTTGAACTTCTGCAAGAAAGGAAGCTATATATATTGTTGGAGGAGAACAAGACTGAAAGAGAAAGAAAATGTAAACATCAGAGAGACAAGAATATTCTCAAGATATGACTTTCCACCTTTTTAAAGATGGTAGTTTATTTCCTCCCACAGTTTTCTATTTGAAGATTTGGGAGAAAGGTGTTGGGTCAAACCAGTCAATCCTAAAGGAAATTAACCCTGAATTTTCCTTGGAAGGACTGATGCTGAAGCTGAAGCTTCATACTTTGGCCACCTGATTCAAAGAGCTGACTCACTGGAAAAGCCCCCAGTGCTGGGAAAGATTAAGGGAAGGAGGAGAAGGGGTTGACAGAGGATGGTTGGATGTTATCATTGACTCAGTGGACATGAGTTTGAGCAAACTCTGGGAGATAATGAAAGACAGGGACGCCTGATGTGCTGCAGTCCATGGAGCTGCAGAGTTGGACATGGCTTAGCAACTGAATAACAACAATAATAACACGAATCAGAAGAAGTTTTTTCATTTAGCAGCTTGAGAAAAGCAAAGAGATGAAAAGCTGTGTTACCTTACATGAGCATAAGTAAGATCAGCTTGTCTTGTGCTTATAATGCAATGAAATTAGCAGTGAGCTTGAAATCAAAAGTAAGGCCTAGGCTGGCTGAATGGGAACAGAGTGGGACTGGTCAACTTATTTCTGCAAGTCTCCCTTTCTTATCTATAGGAATGTACTAGCATGACCTCTCAGGGGTCTTAGGCTTGAAATTCTAAGATTTAAAATAGGGAATGATTATATTTTTTCTACTAGTGGAGTTGGTAAATGTTTCTCCAGGATAGAAGCTTGTGTGCTTTATTTCCTCTGAGTGACCAGGCCTAAAGCACAGTACGTGCTGAGTTTCAGGTGGTTTGTGTAGCGAGGAGATTTTGTGCAAATTTAATGGATGAGTGCTTGTGTGCATTTTCTGGAGATCACAGGACTTTGGTGTTTTTTTGTTTGTTTTTAATTTTAAATCAGATTCTGAAAGGAGTTTATGACCCAAACAATTGCCCTAAGGAAGGAAGTGTAAAAGAAACTGTACTTGTACAAATTCTAAGAGAAACTTGCAGATATGACTGGAGGGAGTTGTAGGTGGCTTACACTTCCTACCTCCTTTCTGGGATATGCAAGTATTTAAAATAATGACTAAATGGGAGATATTATTAGTTTAATGGAAATTTTAAAAAATATCATGCCAAAAGTAAAAAAGTGTTCAAAACAAACAAAAATAAAAACAAATCCCACAGTGATGACTATATGTTAAAGGGACGCAGATGCCAAGTGAAAGAGTTCCCAGTGGCTAAAGCTGAAACCATTTGAGTAACAAAATTAAGGAAAGTTGTATTATAACCCAAAGTATAAAATAAGTATCCACAACTTTCTTATGGAGTAAATAAATGATTGAATAAGTAAATAAATAAATTGGAAAGAATAGACAAATCTTCCATGCAGAAGAATTCCAAATAATTTATGTGCATGCTCTGCTCTTGGGGAAGTATAGAATACCTTACTATTCCTTACCTGCAGACTGTGCATAGTGACTTCTTCCAGAGTGCAGGGAGTTTGGCAAGATTGTGAAAAAGTAGTGACTTTATAGTAGAGAAACCTGACAAATCCTCTTCAAGTCAGATGTACTTAGTTGCTCAGTCTTGTCTGACTCTTTGCAACCCCATGGCCTGTAGCCTGCGAGGCTCCTCTGTGGAATGGGATTCTCCAGGCAAGAATACTAGAGTGGGTTGCTATGTCCTCCTCCAGGGAATCTTCTCAACCCAGGGATCAAACCCAGGTCTCCCACATTACAGGCGGATTCTTTACCATCTGAGCCATCAGGCAAACCCCTTCAAGTCGGATAATCAAGGTTAACATCAACACTGATCCATCATATTGTTAGTTTGCACCCTTGATATGATGCAGTTTGAGATATGATATGATGCAGTGATGAGAATGGCAGTTTATATCTGTGGTCTTCCTCATTAAAGCACATTTTCCCTGTTTAATTATGAGAAAACCTCGGACAAATCCTAATTGAGGGACTTTTTCTAAAATATCTGACTAGTGATCTTTTAAACCGTCAGGACTATAAAAATTATGGAAAGTCTGAGAAATTGTCACAACCAAGAGAGGCCTAAGGAGACAAAATACTAAATGTATATATTGTCCTGGAAGAGAGAAAAGACATTATGGAAAAACTCAGGTAATTTGAATACAGTATGGATTTAGTGTGAATATATATATCAGTTCAGTTCAGTTCAGTTGCTCAGTTGTGTCTGACTCTTTGTGACCCCATGAACTGCAGCACGCCAGGCCTCCCTGTCCATCACCAACTCTCAGAGCTCACCCAAACCCATGTCCATTGAGTCGGTGATGCCATCTAACCATCTCATCCTCAGTTATCACCTTCTCCTCCTGCCCTCAACCTTTTCTAGCATCAGAGTCTTTTCAAATGAGTCAGCTCTTCGCATCAGGTGGCCAACGTATTGGAATTTCAGCTTTAACATCAGTCCTTCCAAAGAACACCCAGGGCTGATCTCCTTCAGAATGGACTGGTTGGATCTCCTTGCAGTCCAAGGGACTCTCAAGAGTCTTCTCCAACACCACAGTTCAAAAGCATCAATTCTTTGGTGCTCAGCTTTCTTTATAGTCCAACTCTCACATCCATACATGACTACTTGAAAAACCATAGCCTTGACTAGCAGGTATATATATTATGTAATATAATATGTTAATAAAGTTGAAGTGTTAGTTACTCAGTCATGTCTGACTCTTTGCAACCCCATGGACCAGGCTCCTCTATCCGTGGAATTCCCCAGGCAAGAATACTGGAGTGGGTAGCCAATCCCTTCTCTAGATCTTCCCGACACAGGTAATGAACCTGAGATTCCTGCAGGCAGATGCTTTATCATCTGAGCCACCAGGGAAGCCCTATAATATATGTAAATATAAAACAATATACAGTAAAAGTATATACAAGTATATTATATATGTATTAGATTGTACATATGTGAATACATCCTTGAAATGTAATGAAATTTTGGGGGGAATATGATATTGCACAGTCATTAAGAGGAGACTCTTGAAGTGCTTGTTTTCTGGTTCAAATCTAAGCTCTGCCAATAATTAGAAGCTGTGTAGCTTTCAGTATTACTTAACATCTCTCATCTTCATTTCCCTTAATTCTAAAATAAACACACACAAAGCCCTTAGGATAGCATATGGCCCAAAGATACATAATTATTATTAATTGGAAAAATGAAATGATGTAGCGACATGAGCTCACATATAGCCTATGCAGGTGTACTTCTGTTTAATGATAACTGCTATAACTAACTTTTGCTTAGTGTCTTATAGTTTATAAAGCTGAGCAAGTTCATAAATTCATTGGAGCCTCACAATACCACTGTGAACTATTTTGATATATTATGATCCCCATTTCACAGATGGGGAAAATAGTTCAAAGAAATTGAACTTGGAGTTCATAGATAAATCCCAGAACTGTGTGGGATACAACATATTCTCATTTCAAAGCCCATGTTATTTCAACAGTGTAAGATGCCTGGTAGGCATTTTCTGTTTGCAAACTCTCTAGAAATTTTAAATTAAAGAAAAGTCCTGAAGATATTGTTCCAAAGTTTCATTCTCAACATTTTATTACATTATTTCTCACAGATTCCTTCAGGAGATAGAATAAATACTGAATTCTATATATTTTGCAGAGAAAAAGGCAAAGGCCTAGAATTTTTCTTCTCTTCACATCAGGAATTTATTAGATTCTGGGACAGAATCCATGATAAGCCAAACTAACTCCTATTTTTTGCTCTATTATGATGATCTGTGCTAGATGTTCTGAGCAATACAATGATGAACACATTAAGATTATTGCCCTCAAGGATTTGGCTATCTATTATCTATGCCTCTCTTTTCATTTAAACCTAAATTAGGCAATGTATTTCTTATGTAGGCATTTCGTGCTTAAAATTTAATATGTCATAACATGATTATATTTTTACAATCAATTATACAAAAGATAACCATAGAATTTTTTTGCATTTTACAAAGATAAATCACTTTAAAAAGTGAATAAAGTAATGTTATTATATAAAATAAATTTGTATTTTCTGGAATTATGTGTTTTAACATACACATATAAATTTAATAAAAAATATACATGTGTGTAGAAACATAATCCTACAGGCATGTGAATATGGATATTTTGCAGGGAAGACTAAAGGGATCATGAAAACCCAAGCTGGCAATAAGCCACTAGTTTATTATTTATTATTATATAACATATTGCCCCAGAACTTAATGACTTAATACATTTATCACAGTGTCTGGGGATGAGGAGTCTGGAGACCTCTGGCTCAAGACTTTTCAGGAGATTTCAGTAAAATTGTTGGCTGGGACTGTGGTCTCATCTGAAGGTGCAACTCATGGAGGATTTGCTTCCAAGATGACTCATAGGGTTCTTGGCAAAAGTCAGTTCCCCACTGGTTGTTGGATGAGAACCTTAGATCCTCTCAGCAGTTGGCCAGAGCCTCCCTTGGTTCTGTGATCCCTGGGTCTTTTCATAAGGCAACTACAGCATGGCAGTTAACGTCCCTCAGAGCAAGAGGGCGAGTGAGAGCCCAGGAAAATCTATCTTTTTATAACCTAATCTTGGAAGTAAGTTACACTTATACTCTGTCATTTTCTTTTTATAGAAGTTAGTTACTAGGTCCAACACACACTCAATGGGAAGGAATTACATAGGGTGTACATAGCTGGAGGTGGGGAACCTTTGGAGTCATCTTATGGTCTATTATGGGTTTCTTTAGTGGCTCAGCAACAATGCAAAGGCAAATCAGAAATATAAGATCATAACTTAATTATTGTTTAATCCAGATGCTTTGCACAATTCGTAGTACAACGTGGGTTTTTTGTAGTTTTGGTTAAATGGTAGATGCTGACCTATATTAGTCTGTTAATAAGGGAACTGATGTATGTGGGTTTAAAATCTAGCAGAAGGAGTTTAAGCCTACAGCCATACCATAAAAAATAAAATTCAGACGGTAGTATTGTTTTTTGTATGTGGGTTTATTTGTTGTTTTTAATGTATTGCCTTTAACCTCTAGTGTGGAATTTTAATAAAACAGGTAAGAAAATGAAAGGCCCATGTTAGGAACCTGAGAGTCAAATTTTATACTTAAGAGGGAGGAGTTTATAGCAGGGGTCCCCAAACTCTGGGTACCTTCTGCCAGATCAGTGGGAGTATTAGATTAGAAATAAAGTGCACAATAACAGCAACGTGTTGGAATTATACTGAAACCGCCCCCCACACCCCTGGTCTGTGAAAATTGTCTTCCACCAAATCAGTCCGTGGTGCCAAAAAACGTTGAGGACTGCTAGTTTAGAGAGCCTGAAAACAACAATAAATTTGATTTACTAAACACTTACCTTTCCAGACAGCTTTTACTGTTGACCCAGAAATAGGTCTTCTTCCCCCAAGCATACTAAGGACTTTTGATTCCTTTATTGATTACATAATGTCATGTAAAGTTGTTCTGTTCTCTGTGTTTATTCTCTCTTATTTTTATTAAACAAGTCACATATTACTGTGTGACTTACTTATTATGTGACATACTTACTATGTGCCAGACATTGTGCCATATGCTGAAAATATTGAGATGGGAAAGATAGGGGCTGTATCTTTGTGGAGTTTGGTCTAGAGAATTTAAGGAAAACCAAGGTGATCTTTTTAGCATGCTTTAATGAGTAATATCTAAGGTGTAACACTAACAGCATAATACTTGCAAAAAATATAAATAGAAAGCCACAAATTGATGTTAATTATCCATGGGTTTTCCCTCTTCATTATTGCGTTACTTGCTCCCAGACTCTGTACATTCATTTGCACCAGATATTTTTTTCCTTTTGAATTATTTTCCAGCATATTTTCTTATACATTGCTCCATTTGGCTTGTCACTAAAAAAGAAAATAACACATGCCACATACAGCAACCTTTTGTATATTGTTTGGATAAACAGTTATGACTCTGCAATCAGAGATTTTGCTCAGATTTTGCTCTGAAAGGATGTTGCTTTCCTTTCTGTGGTAGACAATAAAACTCGGGGTAGGGGGCAAAACTTCTGGCTGGCAACTTGGAGTACAGCAGACTACAGGATCTCTGTGATCCCAGAAGTGGGGGATAGGGAGGTGGGGCACTTCAGGAAGGAAGACCTCTCCCTGAACTTAAACATGTCCAGTGGGTTGGCAGAATAGTCAGAATCTTGCTGAGGACTAGGGTTTAATAGAGTGAAGGAAGGCTAAAGGCACAGTTTGAGGATTGCTTTGCTGTGTTTATGTTGCCTCTGAAGTTTTTTCTTGGTGCTATTGTCTCATCTGCTGCTCTCTTGCTTGTCCTCAACTAAGAGTTAGTGCTCTGTGTACTTATGCCAGGTCTGACACTGGTCTGAGGGCTTGACTTAGCAGTATCTCAGACAAACCTTATGGGGCAGGCACTACTGTTACCTTCACTTTATCAAAGGAGAAAGAAAGTGAATACTGGTCTGACGATTGCATGTCTAGTACATGATGTGACAGTCTAACTGTAATGGTCTGCCTGTTGATTACTTTGTTTAAAATGAATATTGCTCCATGATTTTCCTAATTTTTTTTAAATTTTCTCTTTATTAAAATTGAGAATTAGAATTGCCCAAAATATCCATAGTTACCAAATCACCCCTTTATTTTGTTAACTTTATTTTTTTCTGTCTTCAAAATTAGTTGTATTTAATTTAGAAAATACAAGAAACCAAAAGAAGGAAATAAAAATCACTCATAATCCCTCCATCCAGGAACAAAAACTGTTACCACCACTGATATCTGTCCAACACATATGAAGGCATACAGTTGACATCCACTGAGCCTCTCTTATATGGTAAGTCTTACAATGACATAATGTTGATAGATTCTTTCAGGTTTCGAGTCATGGATACATGTTCAAGCTAATTCAACTGATGACATTTCATGAATGAGTGTAGACTACCCCTAGTGGATAGAACTTTATCTTCCTGTAGGGTAAATTTATCTTGGATTTGCTCAAATAGTCTTTGTTCAAGCCTATTGATCCAGAATAATCATTTGCAGCATTCTTTCTCACTATTAGGGCTACCCTGATAATTCAGTTGGTAAAGAATCCGCCTCCAGTGCAGGAGACCTGGATTCAATTGCTGGGTCAGGAAGATCTGCTGGAGAAGGGATAGGTTACCCACTCCAGTATTCTTGGGCTTCCCTTATAGCTCAGCTGGTAAAGAATCTGCCTGCAATGTGGGATACTTGGATTCAATCCCTGGGTTGGGAGGATCCCCTGAAGAAGGGAAAGGTTATCACTCCAGTATTCTGGCCTAGAGAATTTCATAGACTGTATAAAGGAGATCAGTCCTGGGTGTTCTTTGGAAGGAATGATGCTAAAGCTGAAACTCCAATACTTTGGCCACTTCATGCGAAGAGTTGACTCATTGGAAAAGAGACTTCCCTGGTGGCTCAGATGGTTTAGCATCTGTCTACAATGCAGGAGACCTGGGTTAGATCCCTGGCTTGGGAAGATCCCCTGTAGAAGGAAATGGCAATCCACTCCAGGACTATTGCCTGGAAAATCCCATGGACAGAGGAGCCTGGTAGGCTACAGTCCATGGGGTCACAAAGAGTTGGACACGACTGAGTGACTTCACTTCACTTCTGATTCTGGGAGGGATTGGGGGCAGGAGGAGAAGGGGACGACAGAGGATGAGATGGCTGGATGGCATCATCGACTCGATGGACATGAGTTTGGGTGAACTCTGGGAGATGGTGATGGACAGGGAGGCCTGGCGTGCTATAATTCATGGGGTTGCAAAGAGTCAGACATGACTGAGTGACTGAACTGAACTGAACTGAACTGAACTGATAGTCCGTGGAATTGCAAAGAACCAGACACAATTGAGCGACTTTCACTTTTCACTTTCACTTTCTCACTATTAAAATTCTCCCTGTTTAGATAATAAATAGTATGATTATCTCGTTCATAGGCCACTGGCAAGTTTCGTTAATCATGGATCCAAAGCTAGAAAAATAAGTAAGACTGCCATAATAAGATTTTCTTAATTAGACAGATCCCTGTCATGGATCACAGTGTTGTCATGGGGAAGGGGCTTGCACAACTCAGTGAAGCTATAAGCCATGCTGTGCAGGGCAACCCAAGATGGAAGGGTCATAGTGAAGAGTTCTGACAAAACATGGTCCACTGGAGGAGGAAATGCCAACCCACTCCAGTATTCTTGCTTGGAAAACCCCATGAACAATAAGAAAAGGCAAAAAGATATGACACCAGAAGATGAACCTCCCAGGTCTGAAGGTGTCCAGTATGCTACTGGGGAGCAGGGACAATTAGTAACAGCTCCAGAAAGAATGAAGTGGCTGGGCCAAAGCAGAAATGGCGATCAGCTGTGGATGAGTCTGGTGGTGAAAGTAAAGTGCAATGCTGTAAAGATATGAACCTGGAATGTCAGGTCCATGAATCAAGGTAAATTGGACATTGGCAAGCAGGAGATGGTAAGAGTGAATGTTGACATTTTAGGAATCAGTGAACTAAAATAGATGGGAATAGGAAACTTTAATTCAGATGAACATTATATCTACTACCATGGGCAAGAATGGCTATGAGTAGCACTCATAGTCAACAAAAGAGTCCAAAATGCAGTACTTGGGTGCAACCTCAAAAATGACAGAATGATCTTGGTTCATTTCCAAGGCAAACCATTCAACATTGCAGTAACCATTCAACATGTCTATGTCCCAACCACTGATGCCAACGAAACGGAAGCTGACCAGTTCTATGAAGACTTACAAGACCTTCTAAAGCTAACATTCCCCCCACAAAAATGTCCTTTTCATCATAGGGGATTGGAATGCAAAAGTAGGAGGTAAAGAGGTACCTAGAGTAACAGGCAAGTTTGGTCCTGGAATACAAAATGAAGCAAAAGCTAACAGAGTTTTGTCAAGAGAATTCATTGGTCGTAGCAAACACAATTTACCAACAACTCAAGAGATGACTGTACATGTGGCCTTCACTAGATGGTCAATACTGAAATCAGATTGATTATATTCTTTGCAGCTAAAGATAGAGAAGCTCTATTCAGTCAGCAAAAAAGAAGATCTGGAGCTGACTATGGCTCAGATCATGGTTCCTTATTGCAAAATTTAGACTTAAATTGAAGAAAGTAGGGAAAGCCACTGGGCCATTCATGTATGACCTAAATCAAATCCCTTATGATTATACAGTGGAGGTGACAAGTAGATTTAAAGGATTAGATCTGGTAGGCAGAGTGCCTGAAGAACTATAGCCAGAGGTTCATAACACTGTACAGGAGGTGGTGACCAAAACCATTCCAAAGAAAAGTAAATGCAAAAAGGCAAAATGGTTGTCGGAAGAGGTTTTACAAATATCTGAGGAAAGAAAAGAAGTGAAAGACAAGGGAGAAAGGGAAAGATATACCTACCTGAATTCAGAGTTCCGGAGAATAGCAAGGAGACAAAAGAACGCCTTCTTAGATGAACAATGCAAAGAAATAGAGGGAAAAAACAGAATGATAAAGACTAGAGGTCTCTTCAAGAAAACTGGAGATATCAAGGGAAAATTTCCTTCAAGGATGGGCCCAAAAAAGGGCTGAAAAGGAAAAGACCTAACAGGAGCAGAAATGATTATGAAGAGGTGGCACGAATCCAGAAAAGAACTATACAAAAAAGGTCTTAATGATTCAGATAATCATGATGGTGTGATAACTCACCTAAAGCCAGACATCTTGGAATGTGAAGTCAAGTGGACCTTAGGAAGCATCACTATGAACAAAGCTAGTGGAGGTGATGAAATTCCAGTTGAGCTATTTCAAATCCTAAAAATGATGCTGTGAAAGTGCTGCACTCAACATGTCAGTAAATTTGGAAAACTCAACAGTGGCCACAGGACTGGAAAAGATCAGTTTTCACTCCAATCCCAAAGAAAGGCAATGCTAAAGAATGTTCAAACTACTGTACAATTGTGCTCATTTCACAAGCTAGCAAAATAAAACTTGAAATCCTTTAAGCTAGGCTTCAACAGTATGTGAGCCAAGTTCTTTCAGATGTATAAGCTGGATTTAGAAAAGGCAGAGGAACCAGAGATCAAATTTCCAGCCTCTGTTGGATCACAGAGAAAGCAAGGAAATGCTAGAAAAACATCTACTTCTGCTTCATTGATTATGCTAATGCCTTTGACTATGTGAATCACAACAAACTGTGGAAAATTCTTAAAGAGATGGAAGTACCAGACCATTTGAAAAACTGTCTGTGGGTCAAGAAGCAACAGGTAAAACCAGACATGGAACTATTGACTGGTTCAAAATTGAGAAAGGATACGTCAAGGCTGTATATTGTCACCCTGCTTATTTAATTTTTCTGTAGAGTATGTCATGCAAAAAGCAGGGTTGGATGAATCACATTCTGGAATCATGATTGGTGGAAGAAATATCAACAATCTCAGATATTCAGATGATACCACTCTAATGACCAAAACTGGAGAGGAATTGAAGAGTCTCTTTGAGGGTGAAAGAGAATAGTGAAAAGCTGGCTTAAATCTCAACATTCAAATCTAAAATCACGGCATCCAGTCCCATCACTTCTTGCCAAATAGAAGGGGAAAAAGCGGAAACAGTGGCAGATTTTATTTTCTGGGGCTCCAAAATCACTGCAGATGGTGACTGCAGCCATGAAATTAAAAGACGCTTGGCTTTTGGATGGAAAGCTACAATAAACCAAGACATCTTTTTAAAAAAGCAGAGATAGCACTCTTGCTGACAAAGATTCATATAGTCAAAGCTAGGGTTTTCCCATTAGCTATGCACAGATGTGAGAGTTGTACCATGAAGAAGGCTAAACACTGAAGAACTGAGGCTTTCAAATTGTGATACTGGAGAAGACTCTTGAGAGTTCCTTGTACAGCAAGGAGATTAAAACAGTCAACCCTAAAAGCAATCAATCCTGACTATTCTTTGAAAGGGCTGATGCTGAATCTGAAGCTCCAATACTTTGGCCTCCTGATGCAAAGAGCTGACTCACTGGAAAAGACCTTGATTCTAGAAAAGATTAAGGGGAGGAGGAGATGGGGAAGACACAGGATAACATGGATGTATGGCATCACCGACTCAGTGCTCCTGAATTTAAGCAAACTCCAGGAGATAGTGGAGGACAGAGGAGCCCGGGACCTTCAGTCTATGGGGTTGCAAAGAGTCGGACAAGTCTTAGAAACTAAACAACAACAATAAGCAGACTGGTAACAGGGAAAGCAAATACTTTAAAAAATTCTACCTGAATAGCATGGTAAGTAAAGTTAACCACTATCTGAAAGGACACAGGAGCAGGATATGAAAGTGATCTTCCTTTTCAAGTTAGGATGATCTTTTTCGAAAAGAACACTTGCTGGATTTTAAAAAAAAAAGTTCCTAAGTGATTTTTAAAAGCTGATCACTTTAAGATTACATTTTAGGATACAATATATTAAAAATAGAACCAAGTAATGAGAATGGAATTAAAATGTGCCAAATGCATAAGAACTTCTTTTGCAAGTGTTTTTTGAAAGTGTCTAGGTCAGGGAAAGAATCCAGAATATAATAACAAGAAAATGCAATGAAAATATAAATACAATATATAAGAAAGTATGGAATGTTGCCAAAAGAGCACTTAGGAGAAAAATTATCACTCAAAATACCTCTGTTTGTATGGAATAAAGGGAAAACAATGAAGTAAGTCTCTACCTGAAGTGTTTAAGAAAAGAATAAAGCAACATGCCAAAAGAAAATAAGAAAAAAGGAAATGATAAGTATTCAATAGAAATATGTGGGAACAGTAAAAATAAAAGAATCCAATTCACAGTAAAGCAAACATTAAATAGTTAGAATAAATTTGAAAGCTGAAAAGCATGCTTATACTACCAACATTTATTGTGAGAACACTGAAATAAAAGGCAAAGCAAATGATATTTCTGAATATGAAGGCAATAACATTCCAAAATGTCACTAGTTCCCAACTTCCATTAAAGCAAAAGCATCAACATGATAATCTAATAAGCTGAACAAAATTTTTTTCTAAGAATGTATCTGATAGTATTCATGGGTCAGAATAGCCAAGATTTTTCTGAAAAAGAGAATTGAGAGTTATTAACTTCCATGTATGAAAACTCAGAATAAAATGATAAAAAGAAAAAACAGGTTCACTTTTTGTGGAAATAAAATAAAATGAATAAATGTGAAATATGTGAGAAATTTAAATATTAAAATTTATATTACAGAAAATAAGAAAAAAGTTGACTATTGACTAGAAGTTTGGATTGGTCACTTTGTAAGGAGAGGTGATAGGGAGTATCAAAATGGAAAAGAGCCAGAGTTTTCTCTTCTGTACAAAGGAAAGAATGCAACTAAATTAAAAGAACAAATGCAGAAGCAGTTTCAGAAAAACTGAAAGCATTTTAAATCAGTCCTATATAAAAGCGTCATTAAGTATTTTAAGAAAAATTTCAACTACATAGCAAATAATTAAAGGATATTCAAAAATAGTTACTTATTTCAAAATATATTTATCGAACTCCTAGGTTCTCAGGATACTTATAAAAATATTATCACCGCCCTCAAGGAGCTTGCAGCTGCTAGCCATATAAACATATGGTAAATAAATGCAAATTAGAAGACTATTAAACCATTTTATACCTACTTAACTGGTATAATTAAAGCTAAATATAAATCCTTTGTATAGATGATTTTTTTAAACCTTAATTCATTCAAATTACAGGTATCAATTCTCAAAGTCCATGTACATTTTGTACAAAATCCATATTAGCTTTTGAAATATTAAAAACATTTATATTTGTGAAAGCATCATTTATGCAGAAATATTTATAGTTGACATTTTAATGTACATTCTTCTCAACTTTTTTCTATGCATCAGTTCAGTTCAGTTCAGTTGCTCAGTCATGTCTGACTCTTTGTGACACCATGAACTATAGCACACCAGGCCTCCCTGTCTATCACCAACTCCTGGAGTTTACAAAAACTCATGCCCATTGAGTCGGTGATGCCATCCAACCATCTCATCCTCTGTCATCCCCTTTTCCTCCTGCCTTCAATCTTTCCCAGCATCAGGGTATTTTCCAATGAGTCAGTTCTTCGCATCAGGTGGCCAAAGTATTGAAGTTTCAGCTTCAACATCAGTTCTTCCAATGAATATTCAGGACTGATTTCCTTTAGGAGGGACTGGTTGGATCTCCTTGCAATCCAAGAGACTCTCAAGAGTCTTCTTCAACACCACAGTTCAAAAGCATCAATTCTTCAGCACTCAACTTTCTTTATAGTTCAACTCTCACATCCATACATGACTACTGGAAAAATCATAGCTTTGACAAGACAACCTTTGTTGGCAAAGTAATGTCTCTGCTTTTTAATATGCTGTCTAGGTTGGTCATAACTTTTCTTTTTTATGCATATTATTTACCAAAATAAAAATCATAGAGTAATATTATTTCTAGACTCTCAGTATTTGATTATATAGTACATATACATATTTCCATATTAATAGCATCCTTTCAAATTATAATTTTCATTTATTTCAAGTTTCATTGTAAAGATTTACCATAATGTGTTTGATTAATCTCCTTGTTTTGGCTTTCTGTTTCTAGATTTTTTACTATTATCTAATTGATTCATTCCATAGGTGATTATTGCATTAATTGAGGTCTTCGGTTTTGTGGACAGGTTGATGAGCACAGCACACCTGGTGCTTTTTTCCATGGGGCTTGTATTTTTGGATTGCTGTGTTGATCATGCTCTTCTCTTTGGGCTCCAACTTGATAAGGGATGCCAACATGAGGACCACATTCTACTGTTGCAATATTCTACTTTCTGAAGGGGATGCTACTAACATACTGTTAGACCTTGTTCCCTAGATAATCCTTGCTGCACTTCTCCCCATAGTCAGAGGAAAAAAAAAAATCTGACCCTACATTAGAATCAGCTGTCTTTTTATTCCAGCCTAAAGTTGAATTCTCTAAATACACCTTGCTTTCTATCTGCAGGATACTGTTAAGACCAATTTCATCATGCTTAACTTCTTTTTATACTTGGTCATGTTCAAAATGTGAATTCTTGTGAACATCTAGCTGATTCCTACCTGTATTACTCAAATGCCTGGAAAAGCTTTTCTTTTTAACTTTCTCTCTGTCTCCTCCCAAGTTTTCTCATAGTGCCCTGTGAAATTCTCCCTATATTACACACAGGTTTACATATATCCCCAAATGTTTATCTTTTTTAAACCTTTATTTCCTGTGAGGAAATTACTACTAGCCTCTTATAGGCTGTTCATTTTTCTTCAGTACCCAACTACCTTAAGTTTGGATGAGAAATTGTTACTTGTAGGGTCAATATCATGTATTATTTTGCATTTTCTTTTATCTCTCTTCCCCCAGGCAGTTGTTCTAATTTGTTTAATTTGTATATTTGGTTTGTTAGTGTTCTTCCAAAAAATATGCTTTCTGTGTGCATCAATTTTTAATATGGGCATTCCTTGTTTTATTGCACTTTGCAGATATCGTGTTTTTCTTTTTTTATAAATTGAAGGTTTGCTGCAACCCTATCAGCGGCATTTTTCCAACAGCATTTGCTAATTTGGGGTTTCTGTGTCACATTTGAATAATTCTCAAAAATATTTAAAACTTTCTCATCATTATATTTGTCATGGTGATCTGTGATCAATGATCTTTGATGTTATGATTGCAATTATTCTGGAGCACCGTGAACCATGTGTTAAGAACAGGGCCAACAATAAAATATTTTGTGTGTTCTGACTGTTCCATTGACCAGCCGTTCCCATCTCTCTCCCTCTCTTGGCTTCCCTGTTGGGAAGGCAGAGCAGTTTTAAAATTGGGCTTCTCTATTCCCTGAGGCACAGAAATATTAAAATTAGGCCAATCAATATCCTACAATGGCCTCTAAGAGTTCAAGTGAGAGGAAGAGTTGCAATTCTCTCACTTGAAATCAAAACAAAAATGATCAAGCTTAGTGAGGAAGGTGCACTGAAAGCTAGGATAGACTAAAAACCAGGCCTTTTGTACCAAATAGTTGGTCAAGTTGTGAATCCAAATGAAAAGTTCTTGAAGGAATTTTAAAGTACTATGCCTGTGGACACATGAATGATAAGAAAGCAAAACAGCATTGCTTCTGATTTGGAGAAAGTTCTAGTGGTTTGGATAGAAGATCAAACCAGCCACAACATTCCCTTAAGATAAAACCTAATCCAGAATAAGATCTTCACTTTCTTCAAGTCTATGTAGGCTGAGAGAGGTAAGAAAGCTGCAGAAAAGGTGTGAAGCTAGCAGAGGTTTGTTCACAAGCTTTAAGGAAAGATATCATCTCTATAACATCGAAGTACAGTGTGAAGCAGCAGATGATGATGTAGAAACTGCAGCAAGTTATCCAGAAGATCTAATTAAGCTTATTATTGAAAGTGGTTATACTAAACAAAAGCTTTTCAGTGTGGATGAAACAGTCTTATATTGGAAGAATATGCCCTTGAGGATTTTCATAGCTAGAAAGGAGAAGTCAAAGGCTGGTTTCAGTGGTTCAAAGGACAGGCTGACTCTTGATATGTGGTATGTACCATTCTGGTAATCCTTTAAGAATTATGCTAAATTAACTCTGCCTATGCTTTATAAATGGAAAAGCAAAGCCTGAATGATGGCATATCTGCTCACAACATGGTTCACTAAGTATTTTGAACCCACTGATGAGAACTACTACTCAGGAAGAAAGATTCTTTCAAAATATTACTTCTCATCGACAATGTGCCCAGTGACCCAAGAGCTCTGATGATGTGCAAGGAGATTCATGTTGTTTTCATCCATTTTCATCCATTCTGCAGCCCGTGGATCAAGGAGTCATGTCAACTTTCAAGTCATTATTTAAGAAATAAATTTTGTAAGCCTGTGGCTGCCATAGGTAGTGATTCCTCTGGTTGATCTGAGCAAAGTAAATTGAACATCTTCTGAAAAGGATTCACCAATCTAGATGCCATTAGGGATACTTGTGACTCATGGAAGAAGTCAAAATGTCAACATTAACAGAAGTTTGGAAGAAGATTCCTACCCTCATGGATGACTGAGGAGTTCAGAAATTCAGTAGAGAAAATAACTATAGTTATGGTGGAAATAGCAAGAGACCTAGAATTAGAAATGGAGCCTGAAATTGTGACAGAATTGCTGCAGTCTCATGATAACCAACAGAAGACAAGATGGTTAGATGGCATGACCGACTCAATGAACATGAGTTTGAGCAAGCTCTGGGAGATGATGAAGGACAGGGAAGCCTGGCATCCTGCAGTCCATGGGACTGCAAAGAGTTGGACACAACTGAGCGACTGAACAATAACAAGATGATAAAATTTAATGAATGAGGAGTTGCTGCTTGTGGATGACATAGAAGGTGATTTCTTGAGATGGAATCTTCTCCTGGTAAAGATGCTGTGGAGATTGTTGAAGCGACAGTAAAGGATTTAAACAGTGGCAGGATTTGAGAGCACTGACTCCAGTTTTGAAAGAAGTTCTAAAATGCTAGATGCTCTAATGTGTTGAATGTTCTGAAATGGTACAAGGCTATCAAACAGCATTTCATACCATAGAGAGAATTCTTTCTTGTGTGCGAATGGGAGTTGACTGATGTGGAAAATTTTATTTTCTTATTTTAAGAAATTAACCACAGTCACTCAGACCTTTAGCAACCAAAGCCTTGATCAGTCAGCAGCCATTGACATCAAGGCAAGGCCTTCCATCAGCAAAAAGACTAGGACTCACTAAAGGCTCAGATAATGCTTAGCATTTTTTAGCCATAAAGTATTTTTAAGTATGTACATTGTTTTTTGAGACATAATGCTATTGCACACTTAATAGACTACAGTATAGTACAAAAATAACTTTTATAAGTACTGGGAAATCAAAATATTCTTGTGACTCACTTTTGTTGTGGCACTTGCTTCATCGTGGTGATGTGGAACCAAATCTGCAGTATCGCCATGGTGTAGCTGTATATTTTAAAGATATTGAACAGTGTTGTCAGTAAGACGGCAGAATAAGATGTCCCAGGCATTTTTCCTCCTCATAAACACACATAAAACAATGCTGTTTAGCCCAAAATACCTTTTGGAGAACTCCCGAGACCACTTAAAAATGTTCAGCATTCCAGATAGGAAAAAACAACAACAATGAGAAAAACAACTATGAAACAGGTGAGGAGAGCAGTTCACTTTGTCAGCCTCTCCTCCAGGTAGGCACAGTTTGGTGCCAAGAGAGATCCACTAGGCCCAGGATTTCACCCTTGAGGAGAAAGTGTAAGTTAGGCATGCATTTGATATCCCTGCCCTTAGGGATTATGCCCAAGAAATTTTCTGCAACCAGCGGGTAGCAAGCCCCTAGGCAGCTAAGAACAAAGAAAGCAGGGCCCTGCTAAACAGAGAAGGTCCACAGTTCTGACATTTCTCTTTCAGGAGACAAGGAGAGAAGTGGACCTGGCACCCAGCCTCCTGTCAAACCTGCCTGCTTCCTTCACTACTGTTCAGTCGCTCAGTCGTGTCCGATTCTTTGCAGTTCCATGGACTGCAGCCCGCCAGGCCTCCCTGTCTATCACCAACTCCCAGAGTCCACTCAAATTCATGTCCATGGAGTCTGTGATGGCATCCAACCAGCTTATCCTCTGTCGGCCCCTTTTCCTCCTCCCACCTTCAATCTTTCCCAGCATCAGGGTCTTTTCCAATGAATTAGTTCTTCACATCAGGTGGCTAAAGTATTGGAGTTTCAGCTTCAACATCAGTTCTTCCAAAGAATATTCAGGACTGATTTTCTATAGGGTGGACTGGTTTGAGCTCCTTGCAGTCCAAGGGACTCTCAAGAGTTTTCTCCATCACCACAGTTCAAAGGCATCAATTCTTTGGCTCTCAGCTTTCTTTAATGTCCGACTGTCACATCCATACATGACCACTGGAAAAACCACAGCTCTGACTAGGTGGACATTTGTTGGCAAAATAATGTCTCTGCTTTTTAATATGCTGTCTAGGTTAGTCATAACTTTCCTTCCAAGGAGTAAGTGTCTTTTAATTTCATGGCTGCAGTCACCATCTGCACTGATTTTGGAGTCCCCCAAAATAAAGTCTTCACTGTTTCCCCATCTATTTGCCATGAAGTGATGGGACCAGATGCCATGATCTTAGTTTTCTGAATGTTGAGCTTTAAGCCAGCTTTTTCACTCTCCTCTTTCAATTTCATCAAGAGGCTCTTTAGTTCTTTTTCACTTTCTGCCATAAGGGTAGTGTCATCTGCATATCTGAGGTTATTGATATTTCTCCCAGCAATCTTGATTCCAGCTTGTGCTTCCTCCAGCCCAGTGTTTCTCATGATGTACTCTGCATATAAGTTAAATAAGCAGGGTGACAATATACAGCCTTGACGTACTCCTTTCCTGATTTGGAAGCAGTCTCTTGTGTTCCCTTAGTGAAAAGTAATGGGTGCTCTCCATGGCTAGCAAGGTGCTGCAAGACTGAGAGAAGGTGTGCGATTCTGAGACCTCTCCACTAGGAAGGAGAGAGAGAGTGGACTTGGACTCAGCCTCCTGGCGTTCCAGTCCACTTCCCCAGAGGAGAGGAGTGGGTGGACCTCAGTGGACTGCACGGCTTTGCAGGACTTAGAATGACTCCTGTCCTGAGACTTCACCTTTAAGAAGAAGGAAGAGAGAAAGAGCTTGCACCCAGCTCCTTGGCATTTCAGTGCACTCCTGTAGGAAAAGAGAGTGATTAGTGTTCAGCAAGCAATGTGATTCTGTGGGATTAAGAGAAGAAGCCTCTTTCAGGAGGCTGGGAGACAAGGGAAGTTTGGGTGGCTGTGAGCAGTCAGCACATCTTTGCAGGATAGAGAAAAGCATGTATAACCTAGCATCATCTCCTAACAGAAGAAGGGAAAGAGGTAGAACTTACACCCAATATCCTGGCATTTTAGAAATGAAAGAAAATATTTGCACATCATAAATCTCATAAAGGGATAATACACCAAATAAAGAACTCATACAGCTTAATTGCAAAAAAAAAAGCAATTAAATTAAAAACAAGAACTGAATAGACATTTTCCCAAAGAAGACATACAAATTGCCAACATGTATATGAGAAAGTGTTAAAATTACTACTCACCCTGCAAGCACAAATCAAACCAAGATGAGTTATTGCTTCATAACTGTTAGAATGGTTATTTTTAAGAAGTCAAGAGATGACAAATAGTGAGGATGTAGAGAAAAGAGAACACTTGTGCACTATTGATAGAAATGCAAATTGGTACAGACACTATGGAGAATATTATGGAGTTTCCTCAAAAAATTAAAAGTGGAACTAACATATGACCCAGCACTTCTACTTCTGGGTATATATCTGAAGGAAATAAAATCACTATCTCTAAAACTTACCTTACCCCAGTGTTAGTTGCAGCATTTTTTCCATAGTCAAGACATGGAAATAACCTAAGGGTACATCAAAAAATAAATAAAGAAAATGTGGTGTGTATTCACATGCACAAGGAATATTACTCAGCCATAAAAAGGACATGTTGCCATTTGTGACAACTTTGATAAACCTTGCAGGCATTCTATGTCTGTTTCTGTGCATGGGCTCAGTCATGTCCGTCTCTTTGCAATCCCATGGATTGTAGCCCATCCTGCTCCTCTGTTCAAGGAATTTTCCTGGTAAGAATACTGGAATGAGTTGTCATGTCCTCCTCCAGGGAACCTTCCTGACCCAGGGATTGAACCCACATCTTTTATGTCTCCTGCATTGGAAGGCAGACTCTTTACTGCTAGTGCCATCTGGGAAGCCCTTTGCAGGCCATTATGCTAAGTAAAATAAGGCAGAGAAAGACAAATACTGCATGATCTCACTCACATCTAAAAAGCGGACCAGATTAGTGATTGTCAGAGGCAAGGGGTGGTGAGTGGGTGAAATGTGGGAAGGTTGTCAAGAGGGACAAGCTAAGAGTTACAAAATAATAAATGTTCGGGATTGTAGCATGGTGACTAAAATTATTGAAAACAATGTTGTATTTGAAAGTTGCTAAGAGAGTAAATCTTTAAAGTTCTCACTATAAGAAAAAAAAGCAAAGAAAGTGGTCAAATAGCAAATTCCTTGTGCATTATCTTTGAAGGAGAACTGTAGGAAACATCATCCTATTCACAACATTCTAATATTTGTAAAAATATTTCAGCAAAATATTTGAACTACTGTCTGTGAAGAACTTCCCTGTAGCACTGCTTCAGGCCAAATTCTAGCAGAACTGGCTCTCTTGCTTGTCAGGAAGGCCTTTTTTTGTCTGCATTGAGGCTAGAGATGGAAAGTTGGATACTACTGGCTTATCTGATTATTCTCCTGTTCAGCTTTGGCAAAATACACTTTAATAATAGGAAATACACTTTAACATAAGAAATAATAATGAATTTCGTGTTAGCTTGAATTTGACTTTGTATTTTCTGCATAGTTATATGCAGGAATCTCAGAGGCCTGGGGTAGGAACATGCCTGTGGATATTTGAATGGCAGACATTCTTTAAATGTCTGTAGCCCACTAGACTCCTCTGTCCATGGGATTCTCCAGGCAAGAATACTGGAGTGGGTTGTCATGCCCTTCTCCAGAGGATCTGCCCAACCCAGGGGTCGAACTCAGGTCTCCTGCACTGCAGGCAAATTCTTTACCATTTGAGCCACCAGGGAAGCCCAATTAAATAAATTGTTTTAAATAGAAACACACATGAAGCAAAATTATATATTGATTGGTTGATGAAAACTTTGAAATTAGAAGCTTTCAGTAACCTAACCTATATTTCACCTAGGACAAAGATTTCAGTATTAGCTAAAGCAAAATTCAGGGTGACTTTATAGAAAGTAACTACCATGAATAATGAAAATCTACTGTTTTTCTGGAAGGTTAACTGAAGTGTGTTTCTGAGAAAAACAAATGCGATAAATATTTTCTTTTAATTTCAGTAGGAAATAATACAATTTCTGCCAGTTTTGTTCATATATTTGCACATGTTTGTATAGCTGTGAAGAAAAGCATGGGAAGATATGCATGATGATATTACTAGCATTTGCCTCTGAGCAGTGAGAACGGAGTAGGTGAGCAAAGATTGTTAACTTTATTTCTTTATTGATTTTTTTTGATGTGACCATTTTTTAACATCTTCATTGAATTTGTTACAATATTGCTTCTTTTATACATATACATACATATATATATATATATATATATATATATATATATATATATATATAGGCTTTTTGTCTCTGAGGAAGGTGTCATCTTAGCTCCCCATCTAGAGATTGAACTTGCACCCCCTGAACTGGAAGGCAAACTCTTAATGACTGAACTGCCAGGGAAGTCCCTGGATAGTTAACTTTAAAAATATATACCTTTCTGTAAATTTTCTTATCGCATACTACTTTTACTATAAAATTTAAAAATTTATTGCCCAAGATCAGAGACTTAGTGACTAAAAGTGACATGACAATTTTCTTTTAGTTATTAATTTATAATTCATAATCTAGGGTTATTTTCACCACATCATATTGTCATTAATACTTGGGTGGATCTTATCAATACCTAAATACAATGAACAGAAAATAATATTGTGTTCTGATGTTCTATAGATGATGTGTAGATGTGCCTATAAGGGAATTTTATGAATTTCAAGTTTGGTTATATATTCATCCATTTTTTTCCCTTTTAAAATTTAATGTAAAATAATAGCAGCAGTATAGTAAGGAGGCTAATGTATTTCATTATACAGATTCCAAAAAATATCCTGTCCCTTTGTATAATGCCCTAACCAATATAATAATTTATAAAGAGTACTTCTTATTGAGTACTTGTTGAGTACTTATTAAGTCAGCTACTTGACATATATAGTTCTATAATACTTTAGATGCTAATTTAAGGTTAATTTCTTCCTGAATTTTCTTTTGTATCTATTAAAGGAGGCAGCTTTGCTCATCCTTAGTCCCTCAGAGGAGATAGGAAGAAGGGCAGGAGATGGAAATAGTTTACATATTTCTCTGATTTTTATGTTCCATAAGTCAGAGGCTTGAGAAATATTTGGATACTTTTCAAACTAGGCTTGGGTCATATCAAATACTATTAGGTCTCTCCAGTATCTCTTTTTTCCTTCTTCCATAACAAGAGTTCACTTTTAGTTCTAGACACTTCTGTCCTCCAAAATAACTATTAGCTAGCCCTATTTATCTCTTCAAGAAAATTAGAGATACCAAGGGAAAATTTCATGCAAACATGGGCACAATAAAGAACAAAAATGGTATGGACCTAACAGAAGCAAGTGATATTAAGAAGAGGTGGAAAGAATACATAGAAGAACTATACAAAAAAGATCTTCATGACCCAGATAATCATGATGGTAGGATCCCCTAGAGCCAGATATCCTGGAATGTGAAGTCAAGTGGGCCTTAGGAAGCATCACTATGAACAAAGCTAGTGGAGGTGATAGCATTCCAGTTGAGCTATTTCAAATTCTAAAAGATGAATCCTAAACGTGCTGCACTCACTATGCCAGCAAATTTGGAAAGCTCAACAGTAGCCACAGGACTGGAAAAGGTCAGTTTTCATTCCAATCCCAAAGAAAGGCAATACCAAAGAATGTTCAAACTACCACATAATTGTACTCATTTCACATTCTAGCAAAGTAATGCTCAAAATTTTCCAAACCAGGTTTCAACAGTTTATGAACCATGAACTTCCAGATGTTCAAGCTGGATTTAGAAAAGGCCCCATGGACTATAGCCTACCAGGGTTCTCCCATGGGATTTTCTGGGCAAGAGTACTGGAGTGGGTTGCCATTTCCTTCTCCAGATGATCTTCCCCACCCAGGGATCGAACCCAGGTCTCCCGCATTGTAGGCAGACGCTTTACTGTCTGAGCCACCAGGGAAGTCCTTTAGAAAAGGCAGTGAACCAGAAATCAAATTGTCAACATCAGTTGGATCATCAAAAAAGCAAGAGAGGTCCAGTAAACATCTACTTCTGCTTCATTGACTATGCCAAAGCCTTTGACTGTGTGGATCACAACAAATTGTGGAAAGTTCTGAAAGGGATGGGAATACCAGAACACCTGACCTGCCTCTTGAGAAATCTGTGTGAAGGTCAGGAAGCAACAGTTAGAACTGGACAAGGAACAATGGACTGGTTCCCAACTGGAAAAAGAGTAAGTCAAAGCTGTATATTTTCACCCTGCTTATTTAACTTATATGCAGAGTACATCATGTAAAATGCCAGGCTAGATGAAACACAAGCTGGAATAAAGTTTGCTGGGAGAAATATCAACACATCAGATATGCAGATGACACCACCCTTATGGCAGAAAGCGAAGAACTAAAGAGCCTCTTGATGAAAGTGAAAGAGGAGAGTGAAAAAGTTGGCTTAAAACCCAACATTCAGAAAACGAAGATCATGGCATCTGGTCTCATCACTTCATGGCAAATAGATGGGGAAACATTGGAAACAGTGACAGATATTATTTTTGTGGGGCTCCAAAATCAGTTCAGATAGTGACTGCAGCCATGAAATTAAAAGATGCTTGCTCCTTGGAAGAAAAGCTATGACCAACCTAAACAGAATAATAATAAGTAGAGACATTACTTTACCAACGAAGGTCCATCGAGTCAAAGCTATGTTTTCTCCAGTAGTCATGTATGGATATGAGGGTTGGGCTATAAAGAAAGCTGAGGGCTGAAGAATGTGCTTTTGAACTGTGGTGTTGGAAAAGGCTCTTGAGAGTCCCTTGGACTGCAAGGAGATCCAACCAGTCCTTCCTAAGGGAAATCAGTCCTGAAGATTCATTTGAAGGACTGATGCTGAAGCTGAAACTCCAATACTTTGGCCACCTGTTGCTAAGAACTGACTCATTGGAAACTGACTCATGGAACGGACTCATTCCCTGATGCTGGGAAAGATTGAAGGCAGGAGGAGAAGTAGACGACAGAGGATGAAATGGTTGAATGGCATCTCTGACTCGATGGGCATGAGTTTGAGCAAGATTGGGGAGTTGGTGATAGACAGGGAAGCCTGGAATGTTGCAGGCCATGGGGTCACAGAGTTGGACATGACTGAGCGACTGAACTGAACTGAACTGATTTTCAAACCAGCTGTGGACATAGAAAGAAATTTTGTCCAAGGTAGAGGTTCCTACAGCAGATTTGGGCACTTCCCTTCAAATAGGTATGTGTGTTGCTCTGTTTATTTTGTCTCTTCTGTTTCCCTAACATTCAGAATGTGGCCTTGATGGCTGAAGCCAGCACAGCCATCTCTGACTATGGTGATGGTGATGGTGGCCTTGGTTGGTGAAACAACATGGTAGAAAGATTTGGTGGAGCAGATACACCTTCATTACTCCTGGACAGCCTACTACTGACTTTTGCCTGAGAGAGCCTGTACTTTTATTTAACCATGGTTGGTAGCTTAGATGGCAAATAATCTGCCTGCAATGCAGGAGACTCAGGTTCAATACCTGGGTCAAAAACATCTCCTGGAGGAGGGAATGGCTACCCACTCCAGTATTCTTGCCTGGAGAATTCCATGGACAATGGAGCCTGGTGGGCTACAATTCATGGGGTTGCAAAGAGTTGGACAAGATGAGCGACTAATACTTTCACTTTTTTCAGTATCCTCAGCTTAGCTTATTCCTAACTGATACATGGATATGTAGGGGGAAAAGGGTAATCGAAAAAAAAGAAGAGAGAGCAGGCATTTCTCACACAGACCCCAGGGATGTTTTCTACAACTAGGAACTCAAGGTGGGGCAGATGGGACCTGCATTCTTTCTAAGCCAGCAAAGAATGACTTCATGCTACACCTATGAGGGTGGATCCCAGGCAACCTCACAACAGATGCTATGCTTGACAAAGAACAGAGAAACACTATAAACACTATGCCTTATGTATGCTGTGATTCTGGGAACAGTCAAATACTTTTAAATATTCAAATCATAGTGTGTGTTTGGTATTTCTTTTCTCTTTTAGCAGTATAAAATGAACAAGGTGCCAACATCTGCATAAATTATTTCATCTAATATTTATAATTCTTATAAGATAGGGATTCATACTGGTAAAGAAAACAGAGTTAGGACTTCCCTGGTTGCCCAGTGGTTGGGACACCACACTTCCATTTCAAGGGGCATGGTTTGATACGTGGTTGGGGAGCTAAGATCTTGCATGCTGCATGGAGTGGCAGAAAAAAAAAAAATGAAAAGATTGAAGAGTTTAAGTAATTTACCTAAGGTCACATAGCTATAAAAATCATAAGCAAGCTAGTTTTCAAACACAGGTCCATCTCTTTCTGAGCTTCATAGTTGAAAACATGAATAAAAACAAAGTTATTTTGGATATGTTAGAACTTATTAAAGGAAAATATTAACAAAATTCTAAATCATTGAATTCTTGATTGAAAATTGATACAGCATATTGATTAAATGTATACAATATGTACAAATATAAGTTAATTACTTAAAGAAATCCTAAAGAGGAAAAGAATATTTTCATATTTTACATGCATTTTAGCAAGTGAAACTCTTTTTTAGTAGATCTAGTAGTCTAATATAATTAGTACCAAGAAAATAACACTATCTATCTATATATGGCAACCCCACTCCAGTATTCTTGCCTGGAGAATCCCAAAGACAGAGGAGCCTGATGGCCTGCTGTCTGTGGGGTCGTACAGAGTTGGACACGACTGAAGCAACTTAGCAGCAGCAGCAGCAGCAGCAGCAGCAGCAGCAGCAGCAGCAGCATCTATCTATCTATTTATCTATCTTCTATCTAGAGTAAGGACTAAGAGGAGCTACTCCTCGTTCAAGGTCAGGAGGGGAGACCTCATCCAAGGAAAGGAGCAATGACTGTGCTTTTCTGGAGCAGCCGTGAAGAGATACCCCACATCCAAGGTAAGAGATACCCCATGTCCAAGGTAAGAGAAACCCAAGTAATATGGTGAGTGTTGCGAGAGGGCATCAGAGGGCAGACACACTGAAACCATACTCACAGAAAACTAGCCAATCTGATCACATGGACCACAGCCTTGTCTAACTCAATGAAACCAAGCTGTGCCCTGTGGGGCCACCCAAGATAGATGGGTCATGGTGGAGAGGTCTCACAGAATGTGGTCCACTGGAGAAGGGAATGGCAAACCACGTCAGTATTCTTGCCTTAGGAACCCCATAAACTGTATGAAAAGGCAAAATGATAGGATACTGAAACAGGAACTCCCTGGGTCGGTAGGTTCCCAATATGCTACTGGAGATCAGTGGAGAAATAACTCCAGAAAGAATGAAGGGATGGAGCCAAAGCAAAAACAATACCCAGTTGTGGATGTGACTGGTGATAGAATCAAGGTCCGATGCTGTAAAGAGCAATATTGCATAGGAACCTGGAATGTTAGGTCCATGAATCAAGGCAAATTGGAAGTGGTCAAGCAGGAGACGGCAAGAGTGAACGTCGACATTCTAGGAATCAGGGAACTAAAATTGAATGGAATGGGTGAATTTAACTCAGATAACCATTATATCTACTACTGTGGGCAGGAATCCTTAGAAAAAATGGAGTAGCCATCGTGGTCACAAAAGAGTCCGAAATAGAGTCAGTTCTGTTCAGTTCAGTTCAATCGTTCAATCATATCTGACTCTTTGTGACCCCATGAATCACAGCAAGCCAGGCCTCCCTGTCCATCACTAATTCCCAGAGTTCACTCAGACTCATGTCCATCGAGTCAGTGATGACAACCACACATTCATTCTCTGTTATCCCCTTATCCTCCTGCCCCAAATCCCTCCCAGCATCAGAGCCTTTTCCAATGAGTCAACTCTTTGCATGAGGTGGCCAAAGTACTGGAATGTCAGCTTTAGCATCATTCCTTCCAAAGAAATCCCAGGGCTGATCTCCTTCAGAATGGACTGGTTGGATCTCCTTGCAGTCCAAGGGACTTTCAAGAGTCTTCTCCAATACCACAGTTCAAAAGCATCAATTCTTCGGCACTCAGCTTTCTTCACAGTCCAACCCTCACATCCATACATGACCACTGGAAAAACCAAAGCCTTGACTAGACAGACCTTTGTTGGCAAAGTCTCTGCTTTTCAATATACTATCTAGATTGGTCAAAACTTTCCTTCCAAGGAGTAAGTGTCTTTTAATTTCATGGCTGCAATCACCATCTGCAGTGATTTTGGAGCACCCCAAAATAAAGTCTGACACTGTTTCCACTGTTTCCCCATCTATTTCCCATGAAGTGATGGGACTAGATGCCATGATCTTCGTTTTCTGAATGCTGAGGTTTAAGTCAACTTTTTCACTCTCCACTTTCACTTTCATCAAGAGGCTTTTTAGTTCCTCTTCACTTTCTGCCATAAGGGTGGTGTCATCTGCATATCTGAGATGACTGATATTTCTCCTGGCAGTCTTGATTCCAGTTGTGATACTTCCAGCCCAGCATTTCTCATGGTGTACTCTGCATATAAGTTAAATAAGCAGGGTGACAATATACAGCCTTGACGTACTCCTTTTCCTATTTGGAACCAGTCTGTTGTTCCGTGTCCAATTCTAACTGTTGCTCCCTGACCTGAATATTGGTTTCTCAAAAGGCAGGTCAGATGGTCTGATATTCACATCTCTTTCAGAATTTTCCACAGTTTATTGTGATCCACACAGTCAAAGGCTTTGGCATACTCAATAAAGCAGAAATAGATGTTTTTCTGGAATTCTCTTGCTGTTTCGATGATCCATCAGGTGTTGGCAATTTGATCTCTGGTTCCTCTGCCTTTTCTAAAACCAGCTTGAACATCTGGAAGTTCACTGTTCATGTATTGCTGAAGCCTGGCTTGGAGAATTTTGAGCATTACTTTGCTAGTGTGTAAGATGAGTGCAATTGTGCAGTAGTTTGTGCATTCTTTGGCATTGCCTTTCTTTGGGATTGGAATGAAAACTGATCATTTACAGTCCTGTGGCCACTGCTGAGTTTTCCAGATTTGCTGGCATATTGAGTGCAGCATTTTCACAGCATCATCTTTCAGGATTTGAAATAGCTCAACTGGAATTCCATCACCTCCACTAGCTTTGTTCATAGTGATGCTTTCTAAGGCCTACTTGACTTCACATTCTAGGATGTCTGGCTCTAGGTGAGTGATCACACCATCATGATTTTCTGGGTCATGAAGATCTTTTTTTATACAGTTCTTCTGTGTATTCTTGCCACCTCTTCTTAATATCTTCTGCTTCTATTAGGTCCATACAATTTCTGTTGTTTATAGAGCCCATCTTTGCATGAAATGTTCCCTTGGTATCTCTAATTTTCTTGAAGAGATCTCTAGTCTTTCCCATTCTGTTGTTTTCCTCTATTTCTTTGCACCGATCGCTGAGGAAGGTTTTCTTATCTCTCCTTGCTATTCTTTGGAACTTTGCATTCACATGCTGATATCTTTCCTTTTCTCTTTGTTTTTTGCTTCTCTTCTTTTCACAGCTATTTGTAAGGCTTCCCCAGACAGCCATTTCACTTTTTTGCATTTCTTTTCCATGGGATGCTCTTGATCCTTGTCTCCTGTACAAGGTCACAAACCTCCATCCATAGTTCATCAGCAACTCTATCTGTTAAATCTAGTCCCTCAAATCTATTTCTCACTTCCACTGTATAATCATAAGGGATTTGATTTAGGTCATACCTGAATGGTCTAGTGGTTTTCCCTACTTTCTTCAATTTAAGTCTGAATTTGGCAATAAGGAGTTCATGATCTGAGCCACAGTCTGCTCCTGATCTTGTTTTTGTTGACTGTACAGAGATTCTCCATCTTTGGCTGCAAAGAACATAATCAATCTGATTACGCTGTTGACCATCTGGTGATGTCCATGTGTAGAGTCTTCTCTTGTGTTGTTGGAAGAGGGTGTTTGCTCTGACCAGTGCATTCTCTTGGCAAAACTCTATTAGTCTTTGCCCTGCTTCATTCCATATTCCAAGGCCAAATTTGCCTGTTACTCCACGTGTATCTTGACTTCCTACTTTTGTCTTCCAGTCCCCTATAATGAAAAGGGCACCTTTTTTGGGAGTTAGTTCTAAAAGGTCTTGTAGGTCTTCATAGAACCATTCAACTTCAGCTTCTTCAGCATTACTGGTTGGGGCATAGACTTGGATTACTGTCATATTGAATGGTTTACCTTGGAAATGAACAGAGATCATTCTGTCATTTTTGAGATTGCATCCAAGGACTGCATTTCAGACTCTTTTGTTGACCATGATGGCTACTCCATTTCTTCTAAGGGATTCCTGCCCACAGTAGTAGATATAATGGTTATCTGAGTTAAATTTACCCATTCCAGTCCCTTTTAGTTCGCTGATTCCTAAAATGTCAACATTCACCCTTGCCGTCTCCTGTTTGACCACTTCCAATTTGCCTTGATTCATGGACCTAACATTCCAGGTTCCTATGCAATATTGCTCTTTACAGCATCGGACCTTGATTCTATCACCAGTCACATCCACAACTGGGTATTGTTTTTGCTTTGGCTCCATCCCTTCATTCTTTCTGGAGTTATTTCTCCACTGATCTCCAGTAGAATATTGGGCACCTACTGACCTGGGGAGTTCCTGTTTCAGTATCCTATCATTTTGCCTTTTCATACTGTTCATGGTGTTCTCAAGGCAACAATTCTGAAGTGATTTGCCATTCCCTTCTCCAGTGGACCACATTCTGTGAGACCTCTCCACCATGACCCATCTATCTTGGGTGGCCCCACAGGGCATAGCTTAGTTTCATTGAGTTAGACAAGGCCGTGGTCCTAGTGTGACCGGATTGACTAGTTTTCTGTGAGTATGGTTTCAGTGTGTCTGCCCTCTGATGCACTCTTGCAACACCTACCATATTACTTGGGTTTCTCTTACCTTGGACATGGGGTATCTCTTCACAGCTGCTCCAGCAAAGCACAGTGGCTGCTCCTTACCTTGGACGAGGGGTATCTCCTCACCGCCACCCCTCTTGACCTGGAACATGGATAGCTCCTCTAGGCTCTCCTGTGCCCGAACAGCCATGGCTCCTTGGACTTGGGCTTGCTCCTCCCGGCCACAGCCCCTGGCCTCGGGCGTGGGATAGCCCTTCCCAGCCACCACTCCTGATCTCGGACACAGGGTAGCTCCTCTTGGCTGCCACTTCTGACCTCGGATGCGTGGTAGCTCCTCTCAGCCATTCCTGTGCCGCTGTAACCTGGCACTCTCGGCCACTGCCCCTGACCTCGGACCCTGGGTAACTCCTCTTGGCTGCCGCCCCTTGGGCATGGGGTCCTCCCGGCTTCTGCCCCTGACCTCAGACGTGGGGAGTCCGAAAGAGTCCAAAATAGAGTACTTGGATGCATTCTCAAAAACGACAGAATGATCTGTGTTCGTTTCCAAGGCAAACCATTCAATATCACAGTGATCCAAGTCTATGCCCCAACCAGTAATGCTGAAGAAGCTGAAGTAGAATGGTTCTATGAAGAACTACAAGACTTTTTAGAACTAACTCCCAAAAAAGGTGCCCTTTTCATTATAGGGGACTGGAAGACGAAAGTAGGAAGTTAAGAAACACCTGGAGTAACAGACAAATTTGGCCTTGGAATATGGAATGAAGCAGGGCAAAGACTAATAGAGTTTTGCCAAGAGAATGCACTGGTCAGAGCAAACACCCTCTTCCAACAACACAAGAGAAGACTCTACACATGGACATCACCAGATGGTCAACCCTGAAATCAGATTGACTATATTCTTTCCAGCCAAGATGGAGAAGATCTATACAGTCTGCAAAAACAAGACTGGGAGCTGACTGTGGCTCAGATCATGAACTACTTACTGCCAAATTCAGACTTAAATTGAAGAAAGTAGGGAAAACCACTAGACCATTCAGGTATGACCTAAATCAAATCCCTTATGATTATACAGTGGAAGTGAGAAATAGATTTAAGGGACTAGATCTGATAGAGTGCCTGATGAACTATGGACGGAGTTTTGTGACATTGTATAGGAGACAGGGATCAAGACCATCCCATGGAAAAGAAATGCAAAAAAGCGAAATGGCTGTCTGGGGAAGCCTTACAAATAGCTATGAAAAGAAGAGAACCAAAAAACAAAGGAGAAAAGGAAAGATATAAGCATCTGAATGCAGAGTTCCAAAGAATAGCAAGGAGAGATAAGAAAACCTTCCTCAGCCATCAATGCAAAGAAATAGAGGAAAACACAGAATGGGAAAGACTAGAGATCTCTTCAAGAAAATTAGATATACCAAGGGAACATTTCATGCAAAGATGGGCTCTATAAACAACAGAAATTGTATGGACCTAACAGAAGCAGAAGATATTAAGAAGAGGTAGGAATAATATACAGAAAAACTGTACAAAAAAGATTTTCATGACCCAGATAATCATGATGGTGTGATCACTCACCTAGAGCCAGACATCCTGGAATGTGAAGTCAAGTGGGCCTTAGAAAGCATCACTACAAACAAAGCTAGTGGAGGTGATGGAATTCCAGTTGAGCTATTTCAAATCCTGAAAGATGATGCTGTGAAAATGCTGCACTCAATATGCCAGCAAATCTGGAAAACTCAGCAGTGGCCACAGGACTGGAAAAGTTCAGTTTTCATTCCAATCCCAAAGAAAGCAATGCCAAAGAATGCTCAAACTACTGCACAATTGCACCCATCTCACACACTAGTAAAATAATGCTCAAAATTCTCCAAGCCAGGCTTCAGCAATGCATGAACTGTGAACTTCCAGATGTTCAAGCTGGTTTTAGAAAAGGCAGAGGAACCAGAGATCAAATTGCCAACACCTGATGGATCATCGAAACAGCAAGAGAATTCCAGAAAAACATCTATTTCTGCTTTATTGAGTATGCCAAAGCCTTTGACTGTGTGGATCACAATAAACTGTGGAAAATTCTGAAAGAGATGGGAATACCAGATCACTTGACCTGCCTCTTGAGAAACCTATATGCAGGTCAAGGAGCAACAGTTAGAATTGGATATGGAACAAGAGACTGGTTCCAAATAGGAAAAGGAGTACGTCAAGGCTGTATGTTGTCACCCTGCTTTTTTAAATAATATACAGAGTACATCATGAGAAACGCTAGACTGGGAGAAATAGAAGCTGGAATCAAGATTGCCAGGAGAAATATCAATAACCTCAGATAATTAGATGATACCACCCTTATGGCAGAAAGTGAAGAGGAACTAAAAAGCCTCTTGATGAAAGTGAAAGTGGAGAGTGAAAAAGTTGGCTTAAAGCTCAGCATTCAGAAAACAAGATCATGGCATCCAGTCCCATCACTTCATGGGAAATAGATGGGGAAACAGTGGAAACAGTGCCAGACTTTATTTTTTTTTGGCTCCAAAACTACTGCAGATGGTAATTGCAGCCATGAAATTAAAAGACATTTACTCCTTTGAAAGAAAGTTATGACCAACCTAAATAGTGTATTCAAAAGTAGAGACATTACTTTGCCAACAAAGGTCTGTCTAGTCAAGGCTTTGGTTTTTCCAGTGGTCATGTATGGATGTGAGAGTTGGACTGTGAAGAAAGCTGAGCACCGAAGAATTGATGCTTTTGAACTGTGGTGTTGGAGAAGACTCTTGAGAGTCCCATGGACTGCAAGGAGATCCAACCAGTCCATCCTAAACGAGACCAGCCCTGGCTGTTCATTGGAAGGACTGATGCTAAAGCTGAAACTCCAGTAATTTGGCCACCTCATATGAATAGTTGACTCATTGGAGAGACTCTGATGCTGGGAAGGATTGGGGCAGGAGGAAAAGGGGATGACAGATGATGAGATGGCTGTATGCCATCACTGACTTGATGCACATGAGTTTGGGTGAACTCTGGGTGTTGATGGACTGGGAGGCCTGGTGTGCTCCAATTCATGGGATCACGAAGAATTGGACACAACTGAGTGACTGAACTGAACTATCTAAAGTAATGGTATTTAGACAGATAATTGGTAAGAATATGTTCTTTAACATGATAATATATAGAGAGAATAAAGGTTTTATAATAAAAAAATGTTAGTCACTCAGTCGTGCCCAACCCTTTGCAACCCCATGGAATATAACCTGCCAGGCTCCTCTGTCTATGTGTCTTCAGGCAAGAATACTATAGTAGGTTGCCTTCCCTTCTCCAGGGGTCTTCCCAAACCAGGGATTGAACCTGAGTCTCTTGCATTGCAGGATGATTCTTTACTGTCTTTGCCATTAGGGAAATCCCCTAAGTGTTATATCTCAATGGTTTTCTAAATAAAAATCTGACTATATTCTGCATTTTTGCAATGTTTATAGGAAATAAAATCTCAGACATGCCTCTTGGTGGCTACTGTTCCTTTTCTAGGATTATTTATGAACTTTGAGAGATTTAAAGTCCAGAAAATTTGGGAAGCAAATTTTGGTTTACTAGATTTCAATTGCCATTGTGATTCTTATTGCCTAATGTGGTTCATTTCAGGGAAATAGCTCTGCTCCCACTTTCCAAACTCCAATAGTTACTTTCTATTTCCAGCTCACAAAGCTGTTCTACTTAGTGTAGATACCCCAGTGATAACATATTGCTCCCAGACTCCATTTTGTAGCAGCAATCTTATCTCTAGTTATGTGCAGGATCACTTGTTTCCACTGGTATGATATCTCCTTTCTTTGACTACAAATCTACTGGAATAAGTGTCTCAACCTGGTAGAAGTGTTCTTTTGTTGTTGTTTTTTTTTCTTAAGCTGGACTCCTACTGTATCCAATGTGGAAGTATCATCTCTCTGGATATCAGTGTTTCCAGCCTTAATGAAACCAAATTTGAGAAGATAGGAAGCACTGATTTCAAATTGGTTGTTGAGGCTAAAGATGAGTGAGATGAGTGATTTCACTCCTCTTTTTCCATCTTTGTTCATGAACCCATGCATTCTTTCTAATGGGATACTGTTGCATACAGTGGCCATCGGGTTAAACATCTTGAAGGATATTTCTCTGTTTTTGCAGGGTGTTATTTCTAAGCTAATGTATCACCTACAACCAAGGTCTACTTCATCACTTTCTGACTATGAATGGTATTTGGTATGTAATCCCTGCAGATGTCATTTCTTTAATCCACTTTTTCCTAAAATTCCCACCTTGCTTCTTCACATCTCTGACCAACCAGTTAGGTAGTGAGGCACTGCCCATGAACCTGTGCAAATCCTTATCATGGGACAGTTTTATTTTTACAAAAAGTAGCTGATCAAGTATACAGCAGGAAGCTCTGTGCCTTGATTTGCCTTTCAGGGTTACTCCTTACAGGGGCTGCAGTTCAGTAACAGTCATCGTTCATCTTGGAATTGTATGTCAGACAGTCTCAGTCCATGAACCAAGCTTGTGTTTTTTCTTCCTCTGATAGGTGATCATAGGGAACTCTCTATGAAGTCATAGGTGTGAGCTAAGAAAGAAACATAGAGGTAAAAATAGTAGGTGACATGGAGATCTGGACCACTTATTTGTGCAACTCACTTAAGTTCTTTAGACTTCATTGCAGTCCTAGATATACTGTTTGTGTTTTAGGATATGTTTCTTTTTGGCTCATGCCAGTTTATGACTTTGTACAATTGTGAGCACTCAGTTATCATGGACTGGAGTGTAAGATTCATCAACCAACAGTGTGCCCATTCTGACTTCCTAGTCAGAAATTGGAAAGCAATCACAAAACAGGCTTGGGTCAGAACTCCTTCACATAACCCTATACACCATTGGCCCTAATAGGTGGGTGATGATATTTGAAAATCCAGCAATGTTTCATAGGATATTTGGTATTCTTCTTTATTCAGTTGTGTTTACTGACAAAAAGTAGGAGGAGCCTTTGGGGAAGGGCTGGGGACTGCACTGACTTGTCCTCACCTGTTCTCCTTTATGATTACAGGATGTCAGCTGTGTTTCTAGGCCTTAGATACAAATATTACAATGTCAGCATATATGTCCTCACTTATATCAGTAAAGAAACTTTCCTCGGAAGTCCTCAGAAGACTTCCCTTCATTTTTATTGGCCAGAATTATATTAAATGCCCTTGCTAAAACTGGCTATTGAGAGGGGAATGGACGTTTCACGACTGGCTTAGTTCAATCAAGATTTATTCCTAAAGTTGGAAACAGGGCCAGTTTCATCCAAATTTAAAAGATAAAAAAAAATTGTTAACACATCTAATTTTATTCAAGTGTTCTCAGATATTATCCTTAAAACAATCACCAGCAAGCTTTCTGTCAATTAACACGTAGTGCACATGACCTAGGATAGAAACCACAAGACTTTTTACCCTCTTATGCACCAATATATGTTAGAATACAGGATAATGAATATTTCTGTGAAAAGAAAGAAAAAAAATAAGCCTGATCACTATTTAATGCTTGTTAGTATGCAAACAAAATGATATAATACAAAATGATATAATAATCTATATGTCTGATGGAAGTTTTATTGTAGTAAGCTTTTTGTTTTAATGCTGCTCCCAAAAAGTGAACCAATCTAGTTAAGAAAGTTAATTTATCTGAGTGGATCTGTTAGCATCATTTGACAGTAAAACAACAACAAAGAGTGATTATAAATTGTTCAGAAGATATTTTTAATACTCTCTCCACATGCACACAAACACACACTCTATTCCAGGAAAGAATATTTTCTGTATGATACTTAGAGACTTAGCTGACCTGAATGTTGAGTCATTTTCACATGTGCTTTGAAAGTTTGATCCCTGGGTTGGGAAGATCTCCTGGAGAAAGGAACAGCTACCCACTCCTGTATTCTGGCCTAGAGAATTCCATGGGCTGTATAGTCCATGGGGTCGCAGAGAGTCAGACACAACTGAGCAACTTTCACTTTTCTAGAAGATAAGCTAGGAGGACATCCTGAGGCTCAGCATCCTTACTACTGACTGGATGCCTGTAGAGCTGTTAATAATCCTAAAGACCAAGTTGCTTTCAGCCTCCTTAAAATGGAAGGACTCTGGTATTGTTATTATAGTATTATTTAGCTTAAACCAGATGCTAAGTGCATGAATTTGTCAGACAAAGACTGCCACCAGAGATTAAGGATATTATCTTTTAGAAATACTATGTTCTGCTTTTGTGAATTGCACAGTCTCATGACTGGTTCTTTGTAAACATTTTCTAAAGACATAAAACATTTGTGACTTCAAATTGCACCCATTTTGAAGAACCTGAAAGCTGTTTCAGAAAGGAAATGCCAAATTTATTGCAAGTCAGTACAAAAGGAAACACTTGTCTGTTGAATATGTTTCACAGAACTGAATAGTTAGTTGTCTTTTCAGGTATAAAATAATAGCCTGATGTTTTTGTACATTGTATTTTGATGGCAGGTTATCTATGGAGCCAATAGAAAATCAAATATGGTTTTGTGAAACTGCAAGGTTTTCCAACACTCTTCGAATGGATGACTGAAAAAAAACAAGTGAACAAATAAACACACAAATTTTTACAGTGAAGTGATTTGAGAATTGCTGACTGTAGTTAGCTATTTTCTTTCTTGCAATATTTAAAAAACAACCTATTAGTCCATGGTTTTATCAATTTTATTTGCATTATACAAAGTGATATATTATTATTAGGCAGATGTAAATTGTTACATGTATCCCAGGTAGGGCAAGATTTGCTTTTTCTCTTATATAATACATATCTTAAAAAAGAACAGTCAACAATTCAATGTTTAGGTCCCAGAGTATCTGCATTACTGCAGGCTACATCAATAAAATAGAATAATTCTAGGTTTGTGCCCTGCGTCTTTATTGAGATTATTGTTTGTAAATTGATTGTTGATTGCTATAGTGAAAGTGGAGTGGGTGTTCAAGATTTATTTGACTTGATTTTCCCATGAACTGTGGAAAATACAGCCTCCATGGCTTGAGAGGAAGGATAAATGTTTCTGACTTTATATTGTAATATTTTTTCTATGGCAATCTTGCCAGATAAAGGTTTAAACAGATTCATTTTCAGGGTTAACACACAACTAAGTTTCTGTAAACCCCATGTTTTCTCCTTATGAGAAGGAAAATAAAGATGGTGAGAAGAGGATTATAAGCGAATTAGTTCCCTTGAAAAATGGAAATCACCATTCTGATTCGGGATAGGCCATCTAAATACCAGTTGGTACCTGTTGCCATGAGTCTTCTGAGAGAGAAGAAGAGCAGAATTTAGTATGTGGTTACCTTATGCATCATTACTGTGGAATATCAGAATTAAAATCAACGTGTGATGGAGGGTCTCAATGAGGTTAACCCGCAAGACAAGAAGATGAAGTCATAAAGGACCAAAAGATTAATTAAGGGAAACCTGGCCTTTTTCTCAGTCTCTGGTGCTTTCCCTGCTCTCCCAACTTTGCTCCCCGCTACTTCCACTCTACACCCTGCTGAGGTAAAGTCATCCATCATTTCTTGCATGTCTGCTTCCCAAGTCTGGTCATAAGTGACCAAGATACCGTATTTTTTGTGAACAGCAGCACTATTCGTCTACAGAGCAGATGGGCAGCTCAGTTTGAACAAAATTTCAGGCTAACTATGGAAGTTGACCCCATCCCTCTAAGAATGACTAGTCAGACACAGCTGCTAGATTTATTCACCTGAAGTCAAACTAGGCTCTCTTCTGAATCTCACTCTTTGCAGTCAAATTTAAAGTGAAGAAAAACAACAATAGAAAAGTTACTTTGACTTGAAATCTAATTGGCATGAGGCTCTAAATTGATTTGCTTTGCTATCTGCTTTACAACTGCCTATGAATACCTTCCTGGCAAAGTTTTTACATCTTAAACTCTGTTCAGAAAACTATCATTTTTCACCCCTAATTAACCCTCCTGTCCAAGTTCTATATTTGTGCCAACTCCACTATTATCCTCTCCATTTCCTAAGTGAACTATTTGATATTATTCCTTCTTTCACTCGTTACATGTATACTTTCCAAAGCCTGGACAGTCATCCTTTACAAGAAATTTTAGATTTATGCTTTCCTCCCCAATATCACTGTTAGCACTGAGATATAGGCTCCTAACAATACCAAAACCTTCTACCTGGTGTTTATCTCTGGTCTCTTTTCATTGTATCACATTTGCTCATAGAATAGGCACATCTATTATAATATTTGATGATGTTAAAAGTTTGGGCAACAAGAGATATTCTGTGGGTTTTATTATCTGGTTTTATGAGAGATTATATAGTGACAGTGAGCAAGTCAGGTAACCCCATGTGCCCCAATTTTTTATCTGTTACCTGAGGTTAATGATCTGTATTGTTGTTGTTGTTCAGTTGCTAAGTCTGTCTGACTTTGAGACCCCATGGACTGCAGCATGCCAGGCCTCTCTGTCCTTCACTGTCTCTTGGAGTTTGTTCAAATTCATGTCCATGGAGTCGGTGATGCAGCCTAACCATCTCATCTAATATGATCTAGCTTAGAGAGTTTCTATAAGGATTTTAGAAGACTTCTTTAAGGTATTTCTCACATGAGAAGAGCTACATGTGTTTGTTGTTTTTGTTGTATGTTTCTTATGAAAAATTCCACTTTTATACAGACTGATTAAAAGTCTAGTAGTTTTCTGCCAACTCTTGGATAGAGTTTTTAATATGGTTGTATAAACTATTATTTTGTCTTTCCTTGCCTAAGCATTGTTAATCTTTCTCCTCAGCTCCAGTTAAACACTCAGCTGCAGTCTCTGTTCTTCCCTAGAAACCCAAGACTCAAGCCCAACCTTGTGAGTGTTACTGCTTATTTAGAAATTAATCTCCCTTCTTTTATAACTAGGCTTTGTCTCAACTACCTCACATAATATTCTTGGAGGAATCCACGGTGGTTCTATATTGTTCTATATTGTTCCTCAACTTAAAAAGTTAAACATACAACTTGGCTCTAATTCCTTCTGGTTATGTAGAGATTTGTGATAGCACTGCTCTCTAGTCTTTCCATTTATACAGGTCTTCTCAAATAGGTTATAAGTTCTCTGAGGGTAAGAACCATGTCTTCTGCCTTCTGTATCTACAGTGCCAGGAATAATAAAGCAAACAGTAAGTGACTAATAAGCACTTATCAAATTTAGTTGACAATTTGTAAGTTTTCCATTGACATTCCTTTGTATATACATTCTTGGAAAAAGTCCAGAGAGAGGGAAAATAAAGCTTTTTGATTTGAATTTTTATAGTTTAAAATAGCTAATTAAAAAGAAAATTCCCTACTTAAGAAACTGGCAAACTAGGGAGAATGTGTTTGTCAAGAAAAGAAAAAAAATTTTTAACCTTGTGAAAGGCCATTTTCCTTTCTCCCCCTATAGTTCTCAACCACTTGCTTGATCCTCTCTTTTCTCCCCCGTTCCTTCATCTAACCAAACCCTTCAGTGGGGTTCCTTCCCACCTTCCAAGCTCATGCCTGCCATTCTCCCTTTTCTTACAACCAAGCTACGTTGCCTACTTTCTATTCCTTAAACACACCTGGTTCTTTCCAGAGACTTTAGGACTTCTGCATTTATAGTTCTGTTGGCTTAGAATGCTCTTCTTCTGACTCTTCTATCTCCTTCTTCCTCACATTCATCTAGTAAAACTCAAGGGTACCTTTTCAGGAGTCACCTCTGTGACCACCATGTTCAAGAGAAGATGTTGTTCTTTTCCCATCATCCTCTGTCGTATGACCCTGTTTATTTCCACTCCAGCCCTGGCCACAACTTGGGCTGATCATGTCTACTTTCTCCTTGCTGCTGTCTTCTTACACTGGTGTGTATGCTCCACAGTGGGTGGGACCTTAGTCTCCATGTTTATTACAATGTTTCTTGTACTTTATAAGAGCACCTGATATACAGTGGGCACTCACATGATAATTTAATGAACAATAAACTTATAATAATATGTTTAAGCTGCAAAAAATACATATGTTATCTATTGAGGCATAAAATAAATATTCTTAAAAGGGCTATAGTGAGGCATGGGGATACAAAACACTGAATGCTTACGTATTTGCCCACAGAGAGGAAAGGGGTCTGGAGTGAAGCTAGTATCATGTAATAAGCCAATTACTTTGATAAAGCAAGGTTTCATTTCTCCCCAGCTGTGAAAGGACTAATGGATTTTGGGTATATGTGTTTTTCTCCCATGTGTTTCCTGTCTATTGTGTAACAGATGAAATGAAGAGAATTATTTTAATAGCTGCTAATGTTTCCAAGCAAAAGTAAAACATGTCTTGCCCCCAGAGCTTGCCAGGGTTTCTGACTAACTCTGCCAGTTAGTGTAGAGAGGAAATAAAATTTACCTCTGCAATTTCTGCAGACTCTCATAGATGTGGAAACAAAACAATGTCTTAGCTTACGGTGTAAGAATTTACAGCATGACATTTAATATATAAATTATGTACTCTTACTAATCTAGGGAGACTTATATACTTACTTTTTTGCCCTCCTAGCTATCCTTGTTTATCTCCTGCTGTCAGCTCTCCATTTCTCCCAATATACAGTTCTCAATCTCCAATAAAAGTCTGTTGTTTATTCTTTCCTCCAAGTCTTGGCTGACATTACTTCCCTGGCCTACATTCACCAACTTTATTTCAAGGTCCAGTCCAAGTCCTCTGTCTTCTCTGAATTGTTCTTTTCTAATCTTATCTTTTGAATTTTTTTGCTTGTGCCCTAAATCATTTGATGTTAATGTTTCCCACTTAAAAAAAGAAAGTCTTTATGTATTCCTTCTCTAATAAAGATTTAAAGATTCTCTAGGGAAGAAACTATTCCATATACATCTTTTTCAACCCCTATAACTCCTAGCACTGTCTACATTCATCACATGTTGGTGCTCATTAAATATATGCAGAATTGAATTGGCTTGTAAGAGACCATGGAGATGATGGAAAATAGAAGTCCACATTGTATAATTGAGCCTGTTAGGCCTGTATTTTAAATCTTCTTGCCTACTAAATATTTGCAGAGAGTTTCAATGAAGTTATAAAACTAAGTTTTTTTTCTTCTTATAAAATCAAAGTGTCAATAAGAATGACCAGGGGCTTCCCTGGTGGCTCAGTAGTAAAGAATCTGCCTGCCCATGCAGGAGACACGGGTTTGATCCATGATCTGGGAAGATACCACATGCTGTATAGCAGCTAAGTCTGTGGAGCACAAATGTTGAGCCAGCACTCCAGAGCCTGGGAGCCACACTGCTGAGGCCCAGGCGCCCTAGAGCCCATGCTCAGCAACAAGAGAAGCCACCACAGTGTGAAGCCTCTGCTCTGCAGCTAGAGAGTAGCAGCTGCTTGCTGCAACTAGAGAAAAGTAGCCAAAAATAAATTTAAAAAACAATGACCAAAGGACAACAGTCTGTAATAGAAGAAGGGAAAATTTTAGCTATTAGATCAGTGAGATTGTTCTTATTAGTTTGAATCTCTACTTGTCTTAAAATTTGCTTTCTGTAGAGAAATATATACACAGTTTAGGAGGCCCAGAAGTAGCTAAAGAGAGATTTATTTCGCAGTAGCTCATATTAAAGAAATGTGGTCATACGGATTAAAGCAACGACCATATGGTGTCTATTTTAGTTGTTATATATTTTCAAAAGACCCACACTCATGTTTCTCTCTGCCCCATTCAAAGAAAAAACCTTGCGTTTATCCAGAGAATGAATTACTCCACTACTGGTTCCTTTCAGCTCTCCTGTATAGGAAAGTATAGTCTTTGGTCAGATGAGCATTCTAAATTTTGGTGATGAGAATTCTACTTTTCCTTCCTTTCTCTTGGTAAATAGGAAGGTTCAGACTGCCATAGGACTTCGTGAGCATAGATTTTATGGCATGATATTTTTATTTCTCCACTTCTCTTATGCCCAAGTCAGTATTTCTGGTGAGTTTTTTTAAACATAGTTTTAATTTCATTATTTCTCTAATTTTAAATTTCATAAAAGTAGGTGGAGCAAACAGTTTTTGAAGATCCTGACTTACCATTACAAGCGAATACCCTATCCTAAATAAAAGTGCAAATGGAAGGTTCTTCTTCTTTTTTTTTTCTCTTCAAACTGACATATTTTCCCTATGGCAAAAGGAGAAGGGGGTGGCAGAGTATGAGATGGTTAGATAGCAATACTGAGTCAATGGATATGAATTTGAGCAAATTCCAGGAGATAGTGGAGAACAGAGGAGCCTGGTGTGTTGTAGTCCATAAGGTCGCAAAGAGTCAGATAATTTAGTGTGTCTGAAAACATCACTTCTCCCAACTTGCTTGCTCTAGACTGCACTAAATGTTGCTGTCCCTGAAAATATGTCTTCACATAGGAGTCTCTTTCTTACTCTGGCCTTCAGAAGGAGATGTAGGATGTAACCTCTTATTTCTGTATAGCACCATAAAAACAAACTTCATCAAGTTAGTGATTCCAGCTAATGGCGAACAAAAAATATTAACACAGTGTCAATAAGGGAGATACATTTTTCTTTCAGAGATGAGATATTATTTATGAACTATCTGAATCCAGAGACACAACTGGGCAGGACAGCAGGATACCTATTTTAGTTCTCTTGACATGCAACTTTGAAGAAGGGGCACAGAGAAGAGAAGACAGGGGAAGACTGGTAAAATCCTCTCTATTTATGAGTATTTATAACCCACATTCTGCAATGTTGAATTAATCCAAGAGAAACATAAACTTCACCTCTGGAACAGAAACATTAGAATATCTTCATCTAACACTATGTTTGCACCATTCAGAATTCCTTTTGCCTGATCCAAAGCAGCCAAATATAGATGAGTCTATTTCAGAAGAAGAAATATCATATTGTCTCTTTAGAGATGGAAAAATCTATGTTGGAATAAACATTATAATAAGTGTTATTATGTTGATATAGCAGTAATTTATATACTCTAATGGAATACAATGATTTCAGGCCAGTAAATTTTCTTGATAACCCAAATTATTCTTATTTATTGTGGCTTTACATTTTAATCATTTGGGGTGGAAGTTATGATTTGCTTCTCTAAACAGAGCATAATGATCATTATATGCTCATTTTAGTAATGATCAAGAGTCATCTGAATGAAGAATAATTATTATTTGGTGCTATAGCATAGAAATATTATTTACAATCTGAAGTGAGCAGAACCTTCTCAGTGGCTCAGTGATAGAGTACAATGAGAAACTCAGTATTCTCATAGCATGAAGAAAGAGAATACCATTCCATAAGGAAGAAGTTGAAAGGTTAAATGATTAAAGTCTGGAGTTAATATTGAGGTACAAACAACTTATAGAAATACTGGCCTCATGACACCAAAACTCAATATTACTTCATTGATTCAAAGATAGATTGAGGTATCTTGAGGTAGCTTATTCTCACACTTCCTCTTAAAATGAAAGTGAATGATTTGAAATGGGCATAACTGCTACACAAACCGCATTACTCTCCCCTGCCCCCCACCAAGGAAAAAGATGGCTCTAGTTTTCTTATTGTTTTCCACTTTGATTATGTCTAAATGCATCTTTCAGTGAAAATATTCTACCCGTCTTAGAGTTGTGGTTATTTTTCAGTTATTCCTGAAAGGTCCCTGTATTGCTTATGAGGATCATTAAAGTTGTTTTGGTTGAATGTTAGTTGTGGGAATACTCTCTATTATTATTAGCTCCAGTGTAGTTTGGGTGATAAACAGACAGTTTCATATCGGGTCATAAACAAATGTCTCCTTTGAAGGAAAGGACATTGCTTTGCTGTACTAATCCCCCTTCTCCCAGTAGAACTGAAAAATTTAAATAGTGGTATACACTAATGAAACTTGTTATGATGCTTTCCCAAAAGATTTGCTGCAGAATCCAAGCTATATCTAATTTTAATTTTTCAGAAAGCTTTTCTGACCCAGTCTATTTACCCAGCGGTAGTCTATTTACCCAGTGGTTAATAACATAGCATTCAGATCTCACACGCCCTTTCACTAAAGGAAAAACTTTACATCTTTTCCAGACTGTAGTCCTCTTTCCTGCTTTATACCTCTGATCTGATTAACAATGTTAAGACATTTCAGGCGAGCAAAACTGCTCTTTCTTTGTACTTAATGGCAGATAATCTTAGGGAAACAAACAAGTAACAATTTGATCAGAGACAACTATAATCCCTCAAATAACAGCTCCTAGCTCTTTATCACACTCCAACTTGGTCTTTGCTAAATAGCTGGAATCTGTACATTTCTTTCTAAAAAAGGCTTACCTTTCTAATGGCATTGAAAAGTGGCCTTGTGGAGGAGTGTTCTGTAGCACCAACTAGTAACAGCTTTTTCTCTGAACTCCAAGCCCTCTCAACTGAGAGACAGATAAAACCCTATCATCTACTTCATTTTCTCTAATTCTTTTTTCCCCCTTGCCTCTAAGGGGAAAGAAAAAAAAAAAAAAGGAAAATAGTTGGCAGCACATTAAGGACACAAAACAGAGAAAAATGTAGGTTCCTGAAATGTTTAAAGGAGATGAAAATCATCTATGTTTGGGAACTGCCTCATGGAATTTAGCTGTGGATTAGTTATCCAAATTACCTCTTGCTTTTATCACACAGACAATATACAGCTGAATTGTTAAATGATGTGCACTTTTTTTTTTTCCCTGAGAGCAAGATTGGGTACTTATTCAGGTCAATAATTATTCACACATTAGCACAGTCTTCTTCTTAAAGTGTAACGGTGACTCATTGGGTATATAGTCATTATTACTGATTAGAAGGAAATTATTTTTGTGGATCAGTGGTTCATGTGAAAACAGCTAAATTTATTATGCTGAGCTATTTAACAGTTGGACCATGTGAAAATTCTGGTGTTACTATTGTGATTAAGTCTTTATGTATATATTAGGAGATGACTATGAAAAAGACCATACTGCATTTACTGTTAAATTTGAATTTTGCTACTAATAGACCCAAATTTCTGAAGTTTGGTACTAAACTTGGACATCCATTATGCACTTCCACAATGAAATTTCTTTATAGGTAAATTTATTTCACAAAGAAATAGGGAGCAAGAAGGTAAATAATATAGAAAAAGGAAGATGAAATATGAATATAGAGAATAAGTATAAAAAAGAGAGAAAAGAAGTGAATAAGGAAGAGGAAAGAATGAAAGAAATACAATTTCACTTGGTTTGAATTGTTAGTTGGATTTCATATTTGATGAAATATCTGCAATTCTACTTGGTTTGTGCAATTAATTTTTAATATTATGAGTGAAGGACAAATCCTACATTTCATTTCAATTATTTTACATAGAAAATATTCCAAGAATATTATAAATGTATTCCAAGAATATGCTATAAATATAGCAGCATATATTGCTAAAAGGTAAGGATTCCCTTTTAAACATACCTACAGTATTATCTTATCTTAAAAATGCATTAGAAATAACCCATTAATATTATCTGATAACATGTCCATGTTCAAATTTTGCTAGTTATATGATAGTTTATTTACAATGAGTTTGTTTACATCAGTATTCAAATAAAGTCAAAACTTTGTATTTATTTTTATGTATCTCTTTAGTATCTTTAAATCTTATATTACTTTTCCTATTAATTTTTATTCTTGCAATGTATCTGTTTAAAACTAGATTATTTGTATGGCTTGATCTGATTGAAGCTTGTTACTTCTGGCAAAAACAATTTATATGTGTTGTTGTGTCTTTTATCAGCTGGCACATAATATATGGTTGTCTGTTTTGAGGCTGTCAAGTATTTTGTTAAACATTTGTTTTATATGGGAGAAACATGTTAGATACTTGATTATTTCCCTTTATTTACCACTTTCTAAATAGTGAATTAGTTAAACATTATCTTCTAAAATGATTGGTATATTTTCAATGTAGTTTGAATTTGTGGATTTTAACATATTTGCTTGTCATCAATCCTGTACAGTTATTTTTTTATACACAAATCTATAATGCTAAAATAAATAGCATTTCCCTTTATTGAATTGTTTCCTCATGATAAATTGCCATGATTGGAATTACTGAGTCAAAAGATATAAAAATCTCCATAGTTTTTGCTATACTGTGACTTACAGGTTTTCAAATAATGCAACTTTAATGCTGCTAGAAGTAAGTAGTGAATTCTTTGTAGCTATGGATTTTTAATTCACAGATTAAGTGTGCCTTATGTAAAAATAAATCTTGGAAATGATATAAAAATCAAAATGTAATATATAAAATGTAAACTGTAGTCTCCTGTCCATCCTTTCCAGCAACAGTTCTGTACTCCTTGGTGGATGCCAATTTTAAATTTTTTAGTCATTTTCTTTTTTATTTAGCTAGGTTCTAAAATAACTCATTTTGAATATCTCCCAAATTTCAGATATTGTGTATTGACTTCTTACTATAGAAACTGGAAATATAGCTCTGTTAAACTGCTCTCACATCCTGATGTTCCTCTTACAGATATGTGTATCTCCTCTTCCTAGCTAACGAACCCAGGTTTTAACATTCAAGTTGAATCTTTCTTCAGAGTTTCTAGTTATTATGGCTATGTGTATATTGTTTAATTCAGAGCCAAACTGGGTGCACACATACACAGTATTAAAACTTTTTTCTTGCACAACTTGTATTCATCTGTGGAATTAATTTCTCATTATTATTATTATTGTTATTTAGTGTTTCTTACAATCTGTGACTAACTTTTCCATATTGTTTAACACTTCTCAGTTCCATTTTCCACTAAGTCAAAATTGTCAAATAATCTATTTTTTGAAATAATTTTAATTTAATTTTAGGAAATCTCTTCCAGAACTTTAATTCTGAAGTCTTCCATTCCAGTCTGTCTGGTTGTTCTCTAAGTTCAGTGAATAACCATCGTCCTCATATTCCATGTTGTTCTCTAGGAAAATTCCTTTCACCTCTCTCTAGTGCTAGGGCCACTATTTCATGGATATCATAGAAAAAGGTAAAAATACAACAAAACAAACACTTGTCTGTTTTGTATGCCCAGCATCTGAAGCCTTTTATGTAATTAGGAAAGTTCTCTCTCTGATGGACATTGTAGGAAAGTAAAGAATGTCTTACTGTATAGTAGCTGAAAATGCTGGGCTTCCCAGGTGGCTCAGTGGTAAAGAATCCACCTACTGAGCAGGAGACATTCTATCCCTGGGTTGGGAATATTCCCTGGGTTGGGAATTTCCCTGGCATAGGAAATGGTAACCCATTCCAATATTCTTGCCTGGAGAATCCCATGGAGAGAGGAGTCTTGTGGGCTACAGTCCACTGGGTCACGAAGGAGTTGGACATGACTTAGTGACGAAATACCAACAGAGCTGAAAGTGTTAGATTCTCATTTCTCTAATACCCTTTCACTCGGGATGCAGATGTATGAGCTAGGATGTCTCAGTCAAATGTGTCCATGGCCAACTTTAACTTGGCTCAGGATGGATAAAGGAAGGGGCAGGGATTGCTCTTCTCCATTGGTTTCAGAAATAACTGTAAGGAACAGTTCTTTTTATAGGTAGGGGCAACTCAAGGCCCCCAATCAATTCTTGAAAGGAATTCTAGTAGTTAACTGCCCTCTCTGATTCCTGTTCTCACTGCTTCTTTCGAGCTGCTACAGAAGTTTGACCATCTGGATTGTAATCATGTGATACACCGAAATCACTGTTTTTTTTTTTCCTTACCTCTCCTACCAACTGGCTGGAGCCAATATGTATCTAGGTTGTCATCTCCAAGGTGTCCACTGATCTCCAGTGATTTTGTTTACAAAATAAAACAAAAAGCTTCAGTGATTTTTTCTTTTCATTTTGTTTCATTTTCTTTATTACTTACATCAAAATCATCAGTAACAAGGCAGGATACTGGGTCAGTATTCGGAGCTACATCTGTCTGGTTGGACTTTGGCACGCTGGAACCTCTGGTCCCACAAGGGTTTGGTGTGGTCATGCTGTTCCCCAGGCCTTGAGGAAATGCCTGTATACCTCCCTGCTTTCGTGAGGGCCGGGGAGCAGGCTGGTGCTGCAGCCCTTGGGGGAGTCTGGGGCCAGCTGGCTGAAGGCGAGGATCTTACCCCTGGCCTTGAGGATGTGGTTCCACACATGTCTGCTCATGCACAGCCCACAACTTCAGTTTGGGCATTTCCTGGATATGCACGTTGTTCTCCACTATAGTCCCGGCAGCCACAGCTGTTCTGTCTTCTGGGGCCAGGATGCTTCATCTTCTGGATCATCAGGGAAAGGGACAGAGCACCACCAGTTGGTGTGACTCTTGAAAAGTCTCTTCAGTACAACTTGATTGAAGGCGGAATTGAGCCTCTGGCCAAAAATCTGTACAATTTAATGAACAGACTTCGTTAGATGTACATGATCTTGGGTTCTTTGAACTGAACATTTCATTCTACCACCCTCACCCCACTCTTATCTCCACCACTCCTTGAGAGATGGAAAATGTCACATTTCTTTGGGGTCAGTGCAGTGGTATGGCTTGTTTTTCTAGCACATCCAATGAGTCTACAATGACCCATATCTTTCAGATAATACTATTCATCTAGGTAATCATCTAGAATTCTCTTTGGTTTTTTGAAACTAGGAACTCTAATAGAAAGTTGGAAGATATATCGTACTTTCCTTTCTTATTTGTTCAGTCACTAAGCTGTTTCTGACTCCTTTGTGACCCCATGGACTGCAGCCCACCAGGCTCCTCTATCCATGGGATTCTCCAGGCAAGAATACTGGAGTGGGTTGCCATTTCCTCCTCCAGGGAATCGTCTGAACCCAGGAATAGAACCTAGGTCTCCTGCTTTAGCAGGGGAAATTCTTTACCACTGAGCCACCAGGGAAGCCCTCCTCTCTTCTTTCTTCCCTTGTTTTGCTTTAGAACATTCTTGAGCAGCTGCTGGTGATTATATAGAGGGAGAAATTATTTGAGAGCATGTATATTGAGAAATACTTTTCTATTCTCACAGCTGATCAGTTCAGTTCAGTTCAGTCACTCAGTTGTGTCTGACTCTTTGCGACCCCATGAATCGCAGCACACCAGGCCTCCCTGTCCATCACCAACTCCCGGAGTTCCCTCAGACTACTGTCCATCAAGTCAGTGATGCCATCCAGCCATCTCATCCTCTGTCGTCCCCTTCTCGTCCTGCCCCCGATCACTCCCAGCATCAGAGTCTTTTCCGGTGAGTCAACTCTTCACATTAGGTGGCCAAATTACTGGAGTTTCAGCTTCAGCATCATTCCCTCCAAAGTAATCCCAGGGCTGATCTCCTTCAAAATGGACTGGTTAGATCTCCTTGTAGTTCAAGGGACTCTCAAGAGTCTTCTCCAACACCACAGTTCAAAAGCATCAATTCTTTGGCACTCAGCTTTCTTCACAGTCCAACCCTCACATCCATACATGACCACAGGAAAAACCATAGCCTTGACTAGATGGACCTTTGTTGGCAAAGTAATGTCTCTGCTTTTGAATATGCTATCTAGGTTGGTCATAATTTCCCTTCCAAGGAGTAAGAGTCTTTTAATTTCATGGCTGCAATGACAATCTGCAGTGATTTTGGAGCCCCCAAAATAAAGTGTGACACTGTTTCCACTATTTCCCCATCTATTTGCCATGAAGTGTTGGGACCAGATGCCATGATCTTCATTTTCTGAATGTTGAGCTTTAAGCCAACTTTTTCACTCTCCTCTTTCACTTTCATCAAGAGGCTTTTTAGCTCCTCTTCACTTTGAGCCATAAGGGTGGTGTCATCTGCATATCTGAGGTGATTGATATTTCTCCCGGGAATCTTGATTCCAGCTTGTGCTTCTTCCAGCCCAGAGTTTCTCATGATGTATTCTGCATATAAGTTAAATAAGCAGGGTGACAATATACAGCCTTGACGTACTCCTTTTTCTATTTGGAACCAGTCTGTTGGTCCTAGTTTAGACCTAAATTTTTAAGTAGCAAATCATGCTTGGAAATTTAAAAGCATGTTTACCTTGTTGTTAATCTTCTTTTCACACAGAAGAGTCTCCCTGTCAGCTCTCCTAAATCTCTAACAACTGCCCATTTGGCTTCCAGTATTCTAAAATTTAGTTAACATCACTACATTGTTCTAATTTTCTTTGGCTTTGTGGGTCTATCCTTTTTTTATAAGACTGATTCACTGCCTACTCTGCTAAGGAGGCAGATGAGTCTGTTCCTTTTTAATTGCTTTTGTGTGTGTGTGTGTGTGTGTGTGTGTGTGTGTGTTAGACAGAATAGAAATAAATGCATGTATTAAATTCACAATGCTTAACAGAAAATTTTAAGTATATTTCTTTCATAAGCAAATATCAGGTGCTAAAGAATCCTTCCATGGACAGATTGAATAATAATGGGAACTCTGAATTCTATTAACTCTTCCTGGGCTTTCTCATATATCTGCTCTTCATCGATTGGCACAGATTGGAATTGGTCTATTCTAGAATTGTATATTTTCTACTTTCCCTCTCTTACTGTGTTCAATATTAAAAATGTGTTGATATTATTTTGCCTTATATGCTTCATCTTTATCTCTCTTTCTTTCCATGGATAAGATTAATATTATCAAAAGGTTATAAATTTTGTTCCTTACATCCCAAATTCTAGTTCTGTATTCTGTAACTTGACTGAGTCCACTTATTGAATCTGTGCTCCTGAAGCTACTCTACCACAATAACTATGTTCAAAAATACCTCTTTGTCTTTGCTCTTTGGAATTTTATTTCCTGTCTGCGTGCATGTGCGCAAAGTCTCTTCAGTCGTGTTTGACTCTTGGTGACCCTATGGACTGTATAGCCTGCCAGGCTCCTCTGTCCATGGGATTCTCCAGGCAACAATAGTGGAGAGGGTTGTCCTGTCCTCCTCCAGGGGATCTTCCCCACCCAAGGACTGAATGTGCATCTCTTACCTCCAGGCAGGTTCTTTATTACTAGCACCACCTGGGAAGCTCCTTATTTCCTTTCTAATATAACTTATTTTAAGATTATAAACATGCATTAAATAATATTTATGTAACTATTATGTTTTATTAATTATACATATAAAGCATTCCATCCTCTTATTTTTCTTTCTATCTAAAAACATTGTAAGTACCTAGCAACTGTTAGGCTTCTCTGGTAGCTCAGCTGGTAAACAATGTGCCTGCGATGCAGGAAACCCTGATTCGATTCCTGGGTAGGGCAGTTCCCCTGGAGAAGGGATAGGCCACCCACTCAGTATTCTTGGGTTTCCCTGGTGGCTTAGATGGTAAAGAATCTGCCCACAATGCAGGAGACCTGGGTTCAACCCCAGGGTTGGGAAGATTCCCTGGAGGAGGGGATGGCAACCCACCCCAGTATTCTTGCCTGGAAAATTCCCATGGACAGAGAAACCTGGCAGGCTACAGTCCATGGGGCTGCAAAGACTCGGACATGACTGAGTGACTAAGCACCTGCAGCAAGTGTTAAACATTGCAGATAGAAGGAAAACAAGAATGTAGAAAGATTAGAGAATGTGAATTTATCAGACATAAAGATGCACAGAAAGAAAAACAGGGGAAAAATAACAGGGTAGTCATTATAGTTGTAATTATCCTCTTGATAATTTCTGGATATTTGTTTTTATTTTATTTAACTATAATTATATAGCATATAAAATCTGATTTGTTTTTTTTTTCTTTCAAAATAAGCTATTGGGAAAATTATTGCTAAGTGTTATATGTTGCTACAATGTCACCAGTAGCAACTGTCCGGAACTTCATACCTAATAGAGTGCTTCCTTATGAAGTTAATCTAAATGGAAGCAAGAGACAGAGTATATTGCACATTCTCTTTCTAATGTCCATGGAATACAAGTAAAGGACTTGTCAAATGAATAAATACCAAATAGGTTGCTTGAAATGAGCAATTCCTTTCTGTAGATGTTTATACAAATTTATTCTAACATCCCTCTCCTCGCCAAGCTCTCTGGAGGGAAGAGAGTTCACACAATCACCTATTGAAATCTCCTCAATGTATTTGTCATTTCAACTTTCCTTTCTCTGTTGTTCAAGATTACAAACAGAATACACTGTTGTAAAGAGACATGAATGAAGATAGCCTGGTTTGATAGAAATTTTGCAGCCATTGTGATGTGCTAAACTGTGAAAACTTTTGCAAGAGATAGCTACTTTTCTAGCATGTGAACTCAATTTCCCTAAAATATGAACTGAAAGAAATATGAGAAAATACAGAAAACAAATCCCCAGAAACCTCCTGTATATATATAATTTAAAATTTTCAATGGCTTGTTTTGTTATGAAAACCATTTAGGTAAAATGCCTATCTATCCTACAAAAGCTTTGAAAGTGAAAGTCACTAAGTTGTGTACTGTAGCGCTCCAGGCTCCTCTCTCAATGGAATTCTCCAGGCAGGAATACTAGAATGGGTTGCCTTTTGCTTCTCCAGGGGATCTTTGCAACCCAGGGATTGAAACTGGGCCTTCCACATTGGAGGCAGGTCCTTTACCATCTGAGCCATGAGGGACACTCTTAAAATAGCTTTAAAATAAATCAAAATGATTCACACAGGTAGGAGAAAAAAAGAAGATATTCAGGGTATGAGTTTAAGTAAATAAAAGATGAGTAAATGCCTCCTGGCTCTGTTGCTAGTCCAGTATTACCATAAGCACTCTTATCTAGTTTGAGAATATCTGCTTGTTCTTGACTGAGATGACAGTAAAACCTTAAAGTATGTAGTTTTTGTTTCCGTATTGAAAACTTCTATGAGTTCACCTTCCACCCCCTTTTGTTATTAGACAAACAAGTCTATTTGCTTTCCTACATTTTTGTTTGTTTAAGTCAGGAATTAAAACCCCAGATATTTTAAGACAAAAGGTTCATAAATCAGTCAGGCTTGGGAAACAGATATTTTAAATTTCTGCTTCTTTTCTTATAATGCTTTTTACTCTAATCCTCGTGGCACATTTCCCTGATCACTGAATTGTTTGCTTCATGTTGATTCAACTTGATACTGTGTTTTCATTTTATACATATAGAAATTTCCAGGACAAATACTGAAAAGTGTTCATATTTTTTAAGAGTTTAATTCTCTGCTTTAAGAAAAAGATAAAAGAATTGTCCTCCATTTTCTTTTGTTAAATATTAACACTTCTTTTACTCTTTATCATCACCAAATTCTCTGAACAGTTTTCTTCCCTTCTAGGCTGTCTGGTCCGATATGAACAGGGTTTCTCTTTTAGCTCACTGTTTTATCGCAAGCATCTAAGATCCTATCTTTCACATAGTAGACACTTAATAATTAGTTCATTATAAAATGCCTGCATTCTGCCCTTTCATAAAAGGCAGAGTACTTGCTTTTCACTTTCCATATTCTGTAATATTGTTTTAATATTTTTAATTATGGGAATTGGATATGAAAAATGATTGCTGAATTGCCTTTTCAACCAGAGTGGTGTATGATGAGTGAATAACAATAGCAGTATTGTCTTATTTCACAGATTTAAAAAGAAACTTAACCATCTTCCTCCGCCCACCTGTTGACATCTCTGATGTTGGAAAGGATCTACAATAATGGCATACTATGATTTAATTGTAGACTCTTCTTCCTTCCTCCATCCACTCCTTCCTTTTCATGGATCATAACATAGTGATGATATATCTTAGGATCAGTGCAAACTTTTATTTGATTAAAGAGCATAACTACAATTAGATGAACTCCTATTGTATGTTAATGCACATGAAGTCTTATTTTTTTTCCTATTTTACAAAAATCAGGAAATTTATGTCCAAAATTTAGCAACTCACTTGAGGTTATATATCTAGCAAATGGTGGCATCTGAGCTGATATTGTTCTAGTCCAAAGATTGTGTCTTTTTACATAACTTAAAGATACACTATTCATCATATGTGAAGTATAACTGAAGTTATAAAAATAGAATCATACACGTTAGAGTTGGAAGAAAATTAAGAGAGCATCTATTCTAATTCCCTTATTTTACAGATCAGAAAAGAGCTCCAGATAGGTTAAGTGTTCTGGGTAATAAGTCTAGAAATTTGTGAAAATAGGACTATGAGAAAAATCATACATACTCATAGTAACAAATTAAAATACTACAGAAATGTATGATGAAAGAAACAATCTTACTGTACCCCAGTTTGGACATATTCCACCTTTCTGAGATATACTATATATATGTATGTATGTATACATATTTATTTTCTAGTTTTTCAATAGGACTAAAATATATGGTTTATGATACAAGATCTGTAAAACTCATTCTTAAAATTATTTTGGAAGTCAAAAGCTAAATATTGATACACACATAACTTCTAATATGTTTCTTGTAACCTTCATTTAAAGAAGAATTGATGCAGAAAACATATAGAACGAATTTCAAAATATCTACAATGGCACCCCACTCCAGTCCTCTTGCCTGGAAAATCCCATGGACGGAGGAGCCTGGTAGGCTGCAGTCCATCGGGTCGCTAAGAGTCAGACACGACTGAGCGACTTCACTTTCACTTTTCACTTTCATGCATTGGAGAAAGAAATGGCAACCCACTCCAGTGCTCTTGCCTGGAGAATCCCAGGGACGGGGCTGCCGTCTATGAGGTCGCACAGAGTCGGACACGACTGAAGCGACTTAGCAGCAGCAGCATTAGGTACTTAAAATTCATCATACCTTAACTCATTTAAACTGTATCACAAAGTTTTGAGATGAAAACTAGCTATTTGTAACAAGAGGTTAAAGAGGACAAGCAACTTACCAAAGGTGCAAGGATGAAATAATTGAGGACTCAGAATCTTTGGGTCATTTAAACCCTGGTTAATTAAAGTTTTGGCTGATGATAGAGGTAATAACTAATGGATGATGAGAAAGCCAAAGATATTAGTAAAAGTCCCAGGATCAATCACAGAAATGAGGCCTATAGAAGCCTTGTATAATTTTATTTGACTGTTGTTTTATATGTGTGTGTGTATGTGTGTGCACTTATTTGTATCCTACAATTTTCTTCATATTTCACCTTATTCTCTGTGTCATATGAATGCTATTGGCAGTTAAATTTATAATTTAGTGTTTAGGTAACAGAATATTCAGTGGGAGTCTTACTGAATCTGAGGAGCAATCAGCATAGCCAATGATGGGTACAATGACTGTTTGGACTGTTTCTTATTTGGAGGAAGTAATATAATCTCTTTTAAGAAGCATAACTCTACATTATTATGTAGTGATATGCAGTTGTTTTACTGTATGGGATCTAAAATGTGAGCAGCAGGGACCATGCAGAAGTTGAGAGTCAAAGAAGTAGACTGTGCTCCTTATCTATTGATTACCTATGTGCTCCAAATTAACACTTTTTATTTGCTCTGTGCAAAGGGATCTGGACCCTTTGACAATTGGCACAATGTTAAGCCTTATCAGAAGGATGGCGCGTTAATGCAGAAGGAAGGGCTTTGTTTTCCGGTTTTGGAGTGCTTGACCAGCGGTCTCCAATAATGTGGCTGGCTTCTTCATTGCTTGGCTTCTGCGGCCCCTGAATTGTGTAACTTCTCAATTAGTCCCAGCTCCTGCAGTGCGTGGCAGCAAGCAGCATCTAGTAACCAGTAGCTTCCAGGTGGCTGATTTTGTAGTCACAGGCACGTCTCTGTGAACAGCTTTCACAAGCAGCACTTTAGACCACCGATATCCATCAAGTTCTGCTAGCTAGGCACCACAGAAAATTCTCTGCCATTCAGCCAGTCATGGCTGTGCCTTCCTCACCTTCAAGGTCTATTGCTTAGTCCTGGTGGGGGCAGGAATTCTTTAGGGTGTTCTCTCTCAGCTCTAAGAGTAGTGATTGCTTCTTATGTCTGCTATTCCTATATTTTTTAGAGTTCTCTTTATGTTTTACTAGCCAACACCTCCTTATTCCAATCCTTCATTATAGTTAATAATTCATTATATTAAACTTTCCTTTTTCAAATTATTGTGTGGCTTCTCTTGATTAGATGTAAGACTGTCTGACATCTATTTCTGGGCTTTTAGACCATTACCATTGTTCCTTACCATTAACAGGGATAAATTAAAATGGATAATAATGAGGCTTTGCATAATTTTAAACATAAATAATTAATACTTCAGGTAGTAGAATCATAAAATTTGCAGGTGAGAAGGAACATTAGAAATGATTTAATGTAGTCTTCTTTTTTGAGATATGGAAACTGAGGCCAAAATAACTTTAAAAATGAGGAGATCCATGTTCTATCTGTTTTTTATATCACCATTGTCTATCATAGAGTCAGTGTTCAGTGACTGTGAACTGAATTGAATTGAAATAAGGGAATTAACTTTGAAAATATTTATTGAGCACTGTGATTTAGACATAGTTCTTTCTCTCAAGAGATTTTCAGGCAAGTAGCTAATTTGGAATCAGAATTATAACTTTGGTTAAACCTATGCCCTCATTAGTTTGGTTATTACCACTAATTTAATTGTGGATTGAAATCAGAAGTTAGTTTTCTTTGTGTATTCTTTGTACATATGTTTAAATTTTCACTGGAAACAGGATGATATTGGCATATTTAAACCTAAGTTACTCTTACTCTGGTATGGTTATTATAACCATCCGTCTTCCAGGACAAGTGTTGTATGCTGCTGCTGCTGCTACTGCTAAGTCGCTTCAGTCATGTCCGACTCTGTGCGACCCCATAGACAGCAGCCCACCAGGCTCCCCTGTCCCGGGATTCTCCAGGCAAGCTCGATTTCCAAAACACACATGTATGGTTTTACTTTTTCATTTATAGGAATATTATTTTTACACAAGAGTCTTAAACTCATTTTAGATTTTAATTTGTCAGAAACCTTCTATTCCACTTCCTAGAATGATGGGTGACAGGAAATAAGGCCACAATCTTGTAGGGTCAGATTGTGAAATACCTTGTTTATTTAGCATATGTAATTTTAATAAACCTTGCCTGAATTGGTTTATGAATTCTTATAACCTTTATAAATTTAATAGATGTCTATCTTTAGCATGTCTTTCTGGATATACTTCTTTGATAACAGTTTGTGATACTCTAGCCCATTTATTTTGTTAATGTTAATTTACCACTCTCCCCCATTTGCAAGAGAGGTTAGGACATATTTGAATCCATTAAGATTTTTTTCAGACAAATTCTGTTGCATTTTAATCAAATATGTATTTTAAAACTTCTGGGTATAAAGATAGGGACATTATAACTTTGTAATCTTCATAAATGGTTGTGCTATCTTGTACTTCATGTAGATATCTTGCCTCAATTCACTGAATGGGGTTGGGGGGATTGAGTATCAGAATATCTCACAAAACTTGTGATAAATAGTTCAGTTCAGGTCAGCCTTTCAGTTGTTTCTGACTCTTTGCGGCCCCATGAACAGCATCACGCCAGGCCTCCCTGTCCATCACCAACTCCTGGAGTTTACCCAAACTCATGTCCATTGAGTCGGTGCTGCCATCCAACTATCTCATCCTCTGTCGTCCCCTTCTCCTCCTGCTTTCAATCTTTCCCAGCATCAGGGTCTTTTCAAATGAGTCAGCTCTTCACACCAGGTGGCCAAAGTATTTGAGTTTCAGCTTCAACATCAGTCCTTCCAATGAACACCCAGGACTGATCTCCTTTAGGATGGGCTGGCTGGATCTCCCTGAAGTGCAAGGGACTCACAAGAGTCTACTCCAACATCACAGTTCAAAAGCATCAATTCTTTGGCACTCAGCTTTCGTTATAGTCCAAATTGCACATCCATACATGACTACTGGAAAAACCATAGCCTTGACTAGATGCTACTGGAGATTGATGGAGAACTAACTGTAGAAAGAATGAAGGGATGGAGCCAAAGCAAAAACAGCACCCAGTTGTGGATGGGACTGGTGATAGAATTAAGGTCTGATGCTGTAAAGAGCAATATTGCATAGGAACTTGGAATGTTAGGTCCATGAATCAAGGCAACTTGGAAGTGGTCAAACAGGGGATGGCAAGAGTGAACATCAACATTCTAGGAATCAACGAACTAAGATGGACTGGAATGGGTGAATTTAACTCAGATGACAAGTATATCTACTACTGTGGGCAGGAATCCCTTAGAAGAAATGGAGTATCCATCATAGTCAACAAAAGAATCTGAAATTCAGTACTTGGATACAACCTCAAAAACGACAGACTGATCTCTGTTCATTTACAAAGTAAACCATTCAGTATCACGGTAATCCAATTTTATGCCCCAACCAGTAACGCTGAAGAAGCTGAATGGTTCTATGAAGACCTACAAGACCTTTTGGAACTAACCCCCCAAAAGATGTCCTTCTCATAATAGGGGACTGGAATGCAAACGTAGGAAATCTAGAAACACTTGGAGTAACAGGCAAATTTGGCCTTGGAGTACAGAATGAAGCAGGGCAAAGGCTAATAGAGTTCTGCCAAGAGAATGCACTGATCCTAGCAAACACCCTCTTCCTACAACACAAGAGAAGACTCTACACATGGACATCACCAGATGGTCAACACCAAAATCAGATTGATTATATTCTTTGCAGTCAAAGATGGAGGAGCTTTATACAGTCAGCAAAAACAAGACCAGGAGCTGACTGTTGCTCAGATTATGAACTCCTTATTGCCAAATTCAGACTTAAGTTGAAGAAAAGTAGGGAAAACCACCAGACCATTCGGGTATGACCTAAATCAAATCCCTTATGACTATACAATGGAAGTGAGAAATAGATTTAAGGGACTAGATATGATAGACAGAGTGCCTGAACTATGGAATAAATAAATGATGAATAAATCCTGCCTTTAAAAAGTAGAATTTCTAATAATTAATATATTTAAGATAGAATTATCTGGCATAAAGTTTATTTCTTATGTAAAATTCATTATGAATAGACAAACTAAAGATCAGTAAATGGCTCTTGTAACTCTATATCACTTTTTATTATAAATAATATTCAAATTATCACACAGTTACATTCATTTTACATGCTAGCAAAGTAATGCTCAAAATTCTCCAAGCTAGGCTTCAACAGTACGTGAACTGAAAACTCCAAATGTTCAAACTGGATTTAGAAAAGGCAGAGGAACCAGAGATTAAATTTCCAACCTACATTCAATCATCAAAAAAGCAAGAACATCCAGGAAAAACATCTACTTCTGCTTCATTGACTATGCTAAAGCCTTTGACTGCATAGATCACAACAAACTGTGGAAAATTCTTCAAGAGATGGGAACATCAGACCACCTATCCTTCCTCCTGAGAAACCTGTATGCAGGTTAATAAGCAACAGTTAGAACCAGACAGGGAACAATGGACTGGTTCCAAATAGGGAAAGGAGTACATCAAGGCTGTATATTGTCACCCTGCTTGTTTAACTTATATGCACAGTACATCATGGGAAATTCCAGGCTGGATGAAGCACAAACTGGAATCAAGTGTGTCGGAAGAACTATCAGTAACCTCAGATATGGAGGAGGCAATGGCACCCCACTCCAGTACTGTTGCCTGGAAAATCCCATGGACGGAGGAGCCTGGTAGGCTGCAGTCCATGGGGTCGCTAAGAGTCGGGCACGACTGACAGACTTTACTTTCACTTTTCACTTTCATGCATTAGAGAAGGAAATAGCAACCCGCTCCAGTGTTCTTGCCTGGAGAATCCCAGGGACAGAGGAGTCTAGTGGGCTGCCGTCTATGGGGTTGCACAGAGTTGGACACGACTGAAGCGACTTAGCAGCAGCAGCAGCAGCAGTGGCAGCGGCAGCATGCAGATGATACAATCCTTATGGCAGAAAGCAAAGAGGAACTAAAGACCTTCTTGAGAAATGTGAAAGAGGAGAGTGAAAAAGTTGACTTGAAACTTAACATTCAAAAAACTAAGATCATGGCATCCAGTCCCATTGCTTCATGGCAAATAGATGGAGAGTCAATGGAAACAGTGACAGACTTTATTTTCTTGGGCTCCAAAATCACTGCAGATGGTAACTGCAGCCATGAAATTAAAAGCCATTTGCTCCTTGGATGAAAAGCTATGATAGACCTGGACAGCATGTTATAAAACAGAGACATTACTTTGCCAACAAGGGTCCGTCTAGTCAAATTATGGTTTTTCCAGTAGTCATGTATGAATGTGAGAATTGGGCCATAAAGAAGGTTGAGTACTGAAGAATTGACGGTTTTGAACTGTGGTGTTGGAGAAGACTCTGGAGAGTACCTTGGACTGCAAGGAGATCAAACCAGTCAATTGTAAATTAAATCAGTCCTGAATATTCATTGGAAGGACTGACGCTGAAGCTGAAGCTGCAATACTTCGGCCACCTGATGTGAAGAGCCGACTTATTGGAAAAGACCCTGATGCTGGGAAAGATAGAGAGTAAGAGGAGAAAGGGACGACAGAGGATGAGATGGTTGGATGGCATCAGTGAATCAATGGACATGAGTTTGAGCAAGCTCCGGGAAATGGTAAAGAGCAGGAAAGCTTTGTGTGGGGCAAGTCTATGGGGTCACAAAGAGTTGGAGGCTACTGAGGGACTGAATAACAAAAGCAATTTTATATAATTTGCGATGTTAAGAAAAGTGACCAAACTATCTCTATCAAATAGTGGTTTTAATATCCCTTGTTTCAAGTAATAGCTTGTGAAATCATAATTTAAATCATTCACTTTGTGTTCAGTGTCATCTTTTTATTTGCATTAATACTTAAATTGGTGATATAAATGTAATATCCAAGATGTCATGAATATTTTGGAAGGTATCTCCTTTTTTGCTTTACTGTCTTCTTGTGCTTCATATTTCCATGTCTATCTTGATTATTCTCATTTCTTAAATTCAATTCCCCTCACACTTATTCCCCTCATACTTATTCCTTGCCTGTTCAGATCTCCTGCTGACCTCTAAAAGTCATGGCAGACAAATTCGATATGAATATGAGAGTAAGGATTTGGTCCTTTACTTCTACTGGTTCCTCCAGAGGTCATTTGTTTTATGATAGCACTTTAGAAATGCTCCATATTTTTTAAATGATCTAAAAATACAGTAGGCAAAATAATAAAACATAAAAATCTACTATAATTTATAAAATGAGAAAACATAGGTACAACCTTCATGAATTTTCTCTAATTTCTTTCTGTGCATTTTGGAGATATAATTAAGATTAAACTTTATAAAAATTAGGACCATGTAGCTTTTATTTTGAGGCTTCCCAGGTGGCTCAGTGGTAAAGAATCTGCCTCAATGCAGGAGACGCAGGTTTGATCTTTAGATTGGGAAGATCCGCTGGAGAGGGAAATGACAACTCACTCCAGAATTTTTGCCTGGAGAGTCCCAGGGTCAGAGGAGCATTGTAGACCACAGTCCAGGGTGTCACAAAGAATTGGACACTACTGAGCACACATGCAACTTTTCTTTTATATTTTGGAAATTTTCCTATTAGTAAGTAATCTTCTAAGACCTGATTTCTAGTAGCTTTATGACATTTCATCATATAGACTAGTGGCTTTTAGATGCAAAGGTGAGAGTGTTTCCAAGGAATCATACAGTGAAAGAGATGGGCTTTCCTGAAATGAAGCATGGAAACATTTAATATGTCGCACCTAATCTGAGGGAGGTGACAGACAGGGCCCCAGCCCACGACATTCTTTACCAACAAGAGCATGTCCCTCTTGTGTGAATGGCCTGGAGGAATCACGAAGGAAAAGAGACAAACCTGCCTCACAAAATTGTTCCCTTCAGTGAAGAATGGAACAAAAGGGTGAAACTTGTCTTCCTCTCTAGCATGATGATTGCTGTACATGGAATCCATAAAAGGAACAATGAAAATCTAAGGAGATTATATAAATGAATTATAGAATAGTAATCATTCAAATTAAATCAATATTATATTTTGATCTTAATGCACTAAGAATAATGCAATCTTTGGTTACATTATTTTCATCAATTAACCCCCCCATCCTAATTTTTACAATGGGGTAGTAGCCATTAAGGTGACCCTAAAGTTGCCAGTGTGTCTGGCTTACTGTAAATGGTCATTGGGGACGAAAATTAAGCGTAACATCTCTCAAAAATGTTTAAGTTCCCATACAATCCAAACTCTTTCTTAGAGTAAAATTGTTCATATCAGCAAATCTAATGCTAAGCAGAAAGGGGTTTTTCTAGAATGGAGAGTTTTTTTTTTCCTCCCCTAATAATAATAGTAGGCTGAATTCTCTAGCCAAGTTTATTGCTTCCAGTGGTATATTCATGTTGGTCATGATCAGTCAACAGGCATCAACATGATACAAATAAATGGAGGTTGGTGACTATTTTGAAGTCACCTATTTTGCATATTTTAGTCTCATGTATCTGTGACTAATATTTAGATTTGAAAAACCTTTTTATATGAAAAGATTATTTTCTGTCCTTAGAGTGCAAAAATAGATAAGCTACTTTGAAAATAAAAGCTAAATGAAATGTTCACGTATCTATTTAGATGCTAGAACAATTTGATGGTTTTCATAAAATACATTTGAAATTATTGTTTTGAGATAATGCTGTCTATTTACATAATGGTGATATTACATCCTTAATAAATATTTGAGTTATTTGACTCCTGGTGAGCATCTTTAATTGAAGTTTACCCAGATGTCTAAATTTAGCAATTGGAGGTTGTTTTCTTTTTGCTGAGATTGGAGTTGCAATCAAACCTTGACTGTAATTTCAGTTCAACCTTTTTGCATAATTATTTTGAAGTTGACGTAATGGAGGAAAACAAAGAGCACATGTGTATGGGAGAGAGACAGGCTGAGAGAGAAGAAAAGCAAAGCCATATTTTAAGGAAAAAGAAATAAACTTACCCATTAATGTTAACAAAGAGTAAACAACTCATGTAGGATTTTAAAAATTATTATACATTTGTTCTTTATCCTTTGTATAGTGTGCAATAACTTTAACAGATTATGTATTTGTTTGCTTCCCTTTGGGACCAGTGATTTCACTGCAGCAAAATGCAGTGGTTCTGTTTTTTAGGTATGTGGTCAGAGTAAGATATTTTTAAAGATTTGCTTTTTATCTAATTAAAATCTATAATTAAAAAAAATAAAAAGCAAAGGAAACAAAGTTTTGCCCACTGGACTTCTATGTGAACTGTAAACTTTAGAGCTTGAATGAATTTAGACCTCATCAAGTCCAATAGCCTTCCTTTTACAGATGAGGCTTCTTATGTCCGGAAGGTGGTCTAGTTTTCATAAAAGCTCCTTGGAGACATGGTTGGGAGTGAGTGTAAGGTGTTCGTAGTCTTGGGCAGTTCCTTGGCTAACACCCTGTGAAGATGAATTTGTTCTTATTCCTTTGTTTAAGACCTTGTGTATTTATAGGTCCCAGGCAAGCAAGTGCTTTATCATAGCAATTTCACTCATTATCTATTTATAATAATATGCATGACTGACAGTCATATATATTTTTATTTTCTGTTAGGTAAATTTCTATTTTAAATTGTATATTAAAAACATTTTTTTCTAAAACTGTGTCTTAAGTATCAATGTGAAGAAACAGGGAGATTTTGTCATCCAAGAGCAGGCAGCATTATAGTGGGGTTATTATAAGGGATATAACAAATACTCCACTTATTTGTGATTATAACAAATAAGCAACTAGGGATGCTGATCAGATCCTCTTCTAAACATCATTAGAGAATTTTTAAATGACTTGGGTAAGTCCTTTAAGCTATTAACACTTGCATTTCTTTATTGCAAAAAGGTGATAATAGCTGTCGTCTGGCTGTTAACCTTTAACCAATACGTTGTACACACATTGATTCCTCTTTTATAGAAATATTAAGTTTCTTGATGTGTCTTTATTCATGACTAGCATGAATATTTTTAATGTTCTCCCAGCAGGACTATTAAAAGAAGACTGAAAAATAGATGAAAGTTGATTCTCAAATTGGAATTTTGATTATTGCTGTGAACTTTCCCTAAGAATCGTTTGAGCAAATGCAGCTAACTGAGGACAAAATTTACCCTAAAGTGGAATACCGTGATTATCTAAGTCAGTGGCTTTCAAATGGTGATCCCTTGACCTGAGGTGCCATCACTTAGAAACTTATTAGAAAACAAATGCTTGGGTCCTACCACAGTTGTACACAGTCCAAAACTTGGGTTGAGACCCAGCCATCTGTGTTTTAATGAGGTCTACACATAATTGTGGTGTATGCTAAAATTTGAGAACCAGAGGTCTAAACTAAAAGAAAACTAAAAAAGATAAACTCAAGGAAATCAAGCCATCTCAGACTTGGCAACAGAACTTACGAGGTATTGGATAGGTACTTTTTGATGTTCCCTCAGGGGGCAAGAGACTTTGTGTTAAGCTCACTGGGACGTCTTATTCTAGCTTTAGTTTATCACTGAAAATGTTGGAAGAAGTCAGGAAAATTTTAAAGTTTTGATAGTACAACATTAGGTCATTAAGGAAAATATCATTGCTGCTGAGACATTGGTATCAGAAATCTAATAATTTGTTCTGTATACAAATAAAAGCTAAGACAGGGGGCACTCTGAAAGATTTAGCACATGTTGAAATGCTTTGATCATCTGAGTGCTACTCACTTAGCACTTGTTTTTATAAATAAAAGCTTGATTTGGTATTATAATAATGATGGTCTTCAGATTTTGGGGCTTCCCTGGTTGCTCACTTGGTAAAGAATCTGCTTGTAATGCAGGAGATCCTGGTTCGACTCCTGGGTCAGGAAGATCCCCTGGAGAAGGGATAGGTTCTACACTCCAGTGTTCTTGCGTGGAGAATCCCATGGGCAGAGGAGCCTGGCAGGCTATATTCTATGAGGTTGCAAAGAGTCGGACACGACTGAGCGAGTAATGCTAACACTTCAGGTTTAATTTAGCTCTTTGAGATTAAGGAAATTAAAGAAGCTAGAAAGATTTGCCTCATTACAAAGGTATTAAAATTTTATATTCTTTATGCAAGAAGTATTTTTTATAGTGGAAATGTTTTTTGTGTTTTTTTTTTCTGAGAAGAAGAATTATAAAACTAATTCAGTGCTGAACAGTTATGATAGTTTGAGCTATTTTTTCTGATATTATCATGAAAGAAGAATGATGCTGGCAAATGTCCAAGGCTAGGTTTGAGCAAGGTGGCCGAATATCAGTGGTTCTCAAAGCAGTTGTTTTGGTGTGACCAAAGGTAAAGTGGTGAGTTTGTCAAATTACCTGGGTGTCTTCTATTAAGTTATTTATGTTCCTCAACATCTCACATTCTCCCAACATCCATTTACAGGGCATCCATAAGAAACATAATTCATAGATTATGCTAAATCTAACATGAATTTGTACTTAAGAATAAGTCTTACTTATTGTGTTTTTATTTCATTTATAATATTCATGTATCTATCTAATGTAGGTGGAACATATTACATATCAGCTAAACTTTAATATAAAGTGTTTCTGTGAAAATAGAGGAAGAAAGAAAGCTTAATCATTTCAAATTGATATCTTTTTATATCTTTTGTAAGCTATCAGGATTTTTCTACCTACGATGGATAATTTGTTTTTCCTCCAAATACTTCTCCTTTTCTGTTATTCTAAATAAAGTCATAAAATATATTAAAAGTGAGATTTTTAGTATTGGGGAGGTTGGAATAAAAGTGAGATTTTGAGTGTTGAGGAGGTTGGAAGGTCTGTCTTGGCCGATCAATAGCTCTTTGTGAGGAAGATGTCTATAAATATTAATTGTTTAAAACCCTACTATTGTCCCTAATCTTTTTGGTTCATTATCATTAAAGGAATGATGTAAATTTGTTAATACCCAGTGTTTTGAGGATGCTGATTTTGTGGAAAGAAATGGAAGTGATCACTTTAGACTTTTGCATATGGAAAGCTGGTTCAGCGAGAGGTGTAGGCCCTTCTCCATTTGATCTTAGGTGAGCCGCTGTCGTTCTTCCGTCTCGAGTGACTGCTTCCTGGCTGTCTCCATGGACAGTTCTACCCAGTCTTCTCTGCTTCACCCCAGTTAGTGCTCTGGCCAGGCCCCTGGGTCAGCCTCGTTCTTACACGGCTTCCTTCTTCTCTCTAGACATTCTTTCCCGTCCACAGTCTCTCTCATCAGTATCATCAGCTGTTCTGTCAGGTCAAGGCGGATCATGGCGTTCTTTTAAAGCTTCAGCTCCCTTCTGGAAAACATACTAAAGGCAGAAATAATGCTGAGACAAGGTATAATCAATGTCGATGCAATAGACATATACCCTGAACTTCAGGAACACAAGAGACTTTCAGAAATAAGGTATATACCACACAGAGGCAGAAGACAAGGTCCCTCTGAAGACTTCAAGTCATCTGTTATGTGCTGTTCTCTTAACAGTCTTCTTAATAACTCAGTTTCTTGTATACATTGCTGTGAGTACCTGATTGATATCTCAAAAGTGTATTTTATAAGGACATGGTCTGTAGCTGTTTGTTGTGCTGTATGTGGACTCTGATCTTAGTGCTAACTCAAGAGTGTTTAAGAAAATATATATATATATATATATATATATATATATATATAAACTGGAAGGGTTCTGAAGACGAAAACATCATTGAGAAATAGGGGAGCAAAGGAAACTTTATCATGTGACATGAGGTGAATCTGAATCCAGTGTAAGACTATTGGTAATATTAATATATGGGCTGGTGGGTACAATCTAGATAGAGATGGTTGTCCTGGAATTCCAGTGAGGGAAGCATCATAGAAACAAGGAACAAAGCCAGCATGAAAAGGATGTTCTTACTTAGCTTGAGCAGAGAGTTCCGTATGAAATGGTAGAAGAGGAGGTTAAGCGTGTGAAGTGGATGGTGATGGAACACTTGGCTTAATGTGGTTTAAACTGGTTCCTGGGAGCATATTTGGCTTATCTCTTCCCACTTTTGGAAAATCAGCCATAATGAAAGTACTTACATGGTAGAAATGGAAAAATGGTACAAATTAGGGCTCCTGTTCTTCCAATAAGCACCCATACAGAACCGGTTGTTAAACATTTGTAAGCAAATCATTACATTGTTTCTTAGGTTTCAAAGGTGGTGCTTGTTTCTAGGTTCAAGTAAGAGCAAGATGAAACTGAAATGTTTGTAAGATTAAGAGCCACTATTTAGTACCATCATAGTGTGGAACTATTGCAATGAATAAACTCTAAAAATATTGAAGCTAGTAATTTCAGTTACAAAATTGATGGTTTAGGAAGGTTTGCTTGTTTTGGCAGTTTTGCAATAATCTGCTGTCTTTATTTTTTTCCTTAAGTTTCTTCATATCAGTGAAACTCTTCCTGTTCTCAGAAAATAATCCTGTTTTAGGATAACTCCAACCCCATAGAAAACCATGACACTGAGATTTTAAAAATTTATTTACTTTTATATTTACTCTAATTTTCCCTATGAAAAAGGAAATTAAACAATTTCTTATATAAATAAATCATTATAAAAATTAAGTAATGCATAAAAGTATAAAAGAGTAATCTTTTAGCATATAGATAGTCATTATTAAATTTTTTATTATTTTAAAATGAAACCAATAATTCCAATTTCCTTTTGTTTTTTCATTTTTATTTGTAATTCTTACTATTGTCTAATCAAAAGTACTTAATTTTTTATTTATTTTTTCTCCTCTTCAAAAATATATCAGTTCAGTTCAGTTCAGTCAGTCAGTCATGTCTGACTCTTTGCGAGCCCATGGACTGCAGCACGCCAAGCCTCCCAGTCCATCACCAACTCCCGGAGTTTACCCAAACTCATGTCCATTGAATCGGTGCAGCCATCCAACCATCTAATCCTCTGTCATCCCCTTCTCCTCCTGCTTTCAATCTTTCCCAGCATCAGGGTCTTTTCAAATGAGTCAGCTCTTCACATCAGGTGGCTAAAGTATTGGAGTTTCAGCTTCAACATCAGTCCTTCCAATGAACACCCAGGACTGATCTCCTTTAGGAGGGACTGGCTGGATCTTCCTGCAGTGCAAGAGACTCACAAGAGTATACTCCAATATCACAGTTCAAAAGCATCAATGGAAATATCTTTCCTTTTCTCCTTTGATTTTTGCTTCTCTTCTTTTCACAGCCATTTGTAAGGCCTCTTCAGACAGCCATTTTGCATTTCTGCATTTCTTTTTCTTGGGGATGGTCTTGATCCCCGTCTCCTGTACAATGTCATGAATTTCTGTCCATATTTCATCAGACACTCTGTTTATTAGATCTAGACCCTTAAATCTATTTCTCACTTCCACTGTATAATCATAAAGTTTTTTATTTTGGTCATACATGAATGGTTTAGTGGTTTTCCTACTTTCTTCAATTTAAGTCTGAATTTGGCAATAAGGAGTTCATGATCTTAGCCACAGTCAGCTCCCAGTCTTGTTTTTGCTGACTGTATAGAGCTTCTCCATCTTTGGCTACAAAGAATATAATCTATCTGATTTTGGTGTTGACCATCTGGTGATGTCCATGTCTAAAATCTTCTCTTGTGTTCTTGGAAGAGGGTGTTTGCTATGATCAGTGCATTCTCTTGGCAAAACTCTATTAGCCTTTGCCTTGCTTCATTCTGTACTCCAAGGCCAAATTTGCCTGTTACTCCAGGTGTTTCTTGACTTCCTAGTTTTGCATTCCAGTCCCCTCTAATGAAAAGGACATGTTTTTTGGGGTGTTAGTTCCAAAAGGGGTTGTAGGTATTCTTAGAACCATTTAACTTCAGCTTATTCTGCATTACTGGTCAGAGCATAGACTTGGATTACTGTAATATTGAATTGTTTGCCTTGGAAACGAACAGAGATCTTTCTGTCATTTTTGAGATTGCATCCAAGTACTGCATTTCAGACTCTTTTGTTGACTATGAGGGTTACTCCATTTCTTCTAAGGGATTCTTGGCCACAGTAGTAGATATAATGGCCATCTGAGTTAAATTTACCCATTCCCGTCCATTTTAGTTTGCTGATTCCTAAAATGTTGACATTCACTTTTGCCATCTCCTGTTTGACCACGTCTGATTTGCCTTGATTCATGGACCTAATATTCCATGTTCCTATGTGATATTTCTCTTTACAGCATCGCACCTTGCTTCTATCACCAAGCACATCCACAACTGGGTGTTGTTTTTGATTTGGTTTTGTCTCTTCTTTCTTTCTGGAGTTATTTGATATATAAAATATATGAAAACAATATAAATCCACCAATTTTTTTCTCCTAATTTCAAGATTATATTATTTAAAATTTTAAATCCATTTATGTATTAAATAAAATTTGAAATAAATTATGAGATTGGCTTCAATATTTCTTTTTAAATTTCTTCTTCAGTTGTCCTAAACCATTTAATCACTGTTCTGTTTAAATACCACTGTAGCCATTCCTGAATTTTCCTATGTATTTTCCTATATACGCCTATGAATTTTCCTATGTACTGTTTCTTTTTTCATATTAACTCCATTTAATCATTCATTGTGTCACTTATCCAACAAATACTTACTAGATATTACTATGTACCAGACACTGCACATGTTGAATGGTATTGGAACAATGAATTTCATCCCTGATTAACTCAGAGTTCTTTTTAGAGCTCTACATAGTTCAGTTTAGCTTAGTCTAATGACTAGTGAATTGGTTTCTTTTTAAGTTCTTGCCTGTGATTTGAAGATTTAAGTAGTGAAGTAATGGACGTGAATGTGATAATTAAAACCAAGGGGAAAGGGCAAGGGGAACATGGAGGAAAAGAATCTATATTTAAACTCTGAGTTAGAGATAGAATTCTCCTAAATAAAATATTTTAAAGAAATTATCTTTCACAATTCACCTTCGTTCACTTATTTGTGGAAAAAAATGGGGCACATATAGAACAAATTTTAGTGCAATAAATTTAAGAAATTAATAAGACAAATTCTTGTATTTATGGAGCTTACACATTTTTCAGCTAAGAAGTCAGGAAAAACAGATATAGCACTGGGGATACAGTAACAAAAACATGCCAAAGACAATTTCATTAAAGCCCCAGAGGGTATGGATTGGCTTTCCAGAAGAAGACAAGTGAACTTGAGATGGATCTTCAGATTTGATTATGAGTACTTCAGAAACAGAAGTGGAGAATGTCATGCAAGTTCAAAGATTTATTTAAATTGGAGATAGACAGTGTGAATTTTACAGAAGAAAACTTTAGCAATAGTTCAGAAAAAAAAAAAAAAAGAAGAAAATTTACTTGTGTTTAAAGAAGGGCTAGTTGCCTGATGCCTCTAAATAGCCCTGTTGTATAAGTTGAGGAAGAGGTGGCTAAAGAATATTAGCTTGAGCCATTTCTTAGAAGACTGTGTTAAAGACTGTTGGCTCTATACATAGTATTCATTGCAACCTGTTTTCCTTACAAATGACACCCTGCGTTTTTTGCAGCAATGATGTGCCCAAGAAAATGTACATTCCTAAGGCTTCTGGGAATGACTAGATTACAATTTTCTAATGTGTTTAATTCATTTTAACAGTTATTTATTGTTATCTTCTCTAAACCAGACACTCTTTTAGACACTGGAAATACAGTAATTAGAAAACACACACACACACACACAAATGAAACAGACAGTCTCTAATCTGGATGAGCTTAATTCTAGTAGTGGAAAGGGAGGCCATTCAACATAAGTTCCTTCAAAAGTAAATGTATAGTAAGCTGCACAAATACCATGGGGAAAAATAGGCAAGAAAATAGTTTTCTTTTTAAATAGGATGGTCCTAGAGAGCTCTGTTGTTGGAACAAAAATTTAGATGTAAGGAAGAATTCCTTATTGATTTCTGGGAAGAGAGATTTTCAAGGTAGGAGGAACAGAAAGTACTGATACCCCAAGTCAACGATGTGCCTAGGAAAATAGGCACATCCTGTGATGTTCAAGGAAAATCAATAATAGTAGGAAAGACAGTCAGAGAGCAACTCAGAGGGTAGATGCTCAAGAATTCTGTGGACATTTTACTCAGTGTGAGATAGGTAGCCACTGAAAATTTTGAGCAGAGAAATGACAATCTCTGACTTGACTTTTAATAGAATCTCTCTGGCTCCTGTGTTGATGGTAGATTTTAAGAGATCAAGGTTAATGGAAGAGAGGAACTTTATGAAGTTATTAGAGTCATCAATGAGACATGCTAGTGGCTCAGACCAGGATGGAAGTAGGGAAGATGAAAGGAAGTGGTCAGAGTCTGTGTACATTGTATTTTGAAGATAGGTAGTTTGCTGAGAGCATGTGGGTGTGAAAATAACATAGGAATTTGAGAAAATTATGAGCATCTGTCCTAAACTAATGGTAGATTGTTATGATTTTTTATTGAGAAACCCAGATGGGAAAGATTTGGGGGGAAAAGGGTTTTGTTGTTACTGTTCTGCTTTGGTTATTTATTTTTTTAAGGTGTAGACATCAAGGATTCAGTTTGGGACTCGTAAAATCGAGAGGTCTATTAACACTTTTATAGAACTGTCATGGATTTAGGTAGGGGAGAAATCTTTAAGGGTAACATTTATTTGGATCCCTTCAGTATAAAGGCAGTGTTAAAATATTGATACTATGAAAGCTTGTCAGAGGACTGAATGTACATAGAGAGGCAAAGGGAAGAGCTGAGTCATGGGGCTTTCCCTGGTGAAGAATTTGAGTTGGGAGGGGCACTAGCAAAGGAGATTTAGAAGCAACCTGACAGGTAGGAAGTAAACCAAAAGAGTAAGGTGTTCTGTATGTCAAGGAAGTTTCAGAGAGGATAGAGAGATTAACTATTTCAAATGCACGCTGTAGTACAAGTTAGGAGAGAACAGACAATACCCACTGAATTTAGCAATGTGGAGTTCATCAGTGAGCTTGGCAAGACAACTGAGTGGAGTGGTGAAGTTAAGATCTAGCTTAATTGAGGGCAAGAGAAAGTGGGAAGAGAAGTATTGGAAAGAATTGTGATACACAAGTCATTTCTTCAAGGAACTGTGCTATTAAAATCAAGGTCAAAGGAGCAGTTCTAAAAAATATGATACAAATGAACTTGTGTACAAAACAGAAACAGACTCATAGACTTAGAGAATTAATTTATGATTACTATGGGAGAAAGGAGGGAGGGAGGGATAGGCAGGGAGTCTGAGATTGACATGTACACACTTCTGTGTTTAACCAACAAGGACCTTCTGTATAACACAGGGAACTCTGCTCAATATTCTGCAACTGCATAATTGGGAAAAGGATTTGAGAGAATAGATACACATATATGTATAATTGAATCACTTTGTTGGATACCTGAAACTAGCACAACACTGTTAATCAACTGTACTCCCGATATAAAATAAGTTAACAACACCAAAAAGTTAAGGGGACTGCAAACTTGAGATTTTTCTTATCACTAAGGTTTAGAAATGACATGTCTATTTGCTGATAAAATAATAAGAGAAAGAGAACAGTATTCTCTGGTGGATGAAATAGACAAATATGCACAAGAGGAAGTTTTGGAAAAATATTCAGTCAAAGCTGACAGGTGAGAAGATGTGGAGATAGAAGTTTACAGAAAATTTCTATTACTTGTTTCAGGTTTTGTAGGCAAATATACAGCAAGTTCATAAGCTGAATGTGAAGATGTCCTATGGAGATATGGAGGCTTAAGTAGAGGAGAATGTGAAAACTAGGCTTTGTTGGACAGTGGGGAGATGAAAGAACTAGGAGAGGCTGCTGGGTACCAGGAAGCTGCCTTTCTACTCTTGCCTGCATGGATTATGGATGCAGTGATGAAGGCACAGTAGCTATCTTGCAATTATGGCATAAGAATTGTGTGGCCAGCATTTCACATGAGTAAATGGAAAGAACCTTTCATTTGTTTGTAATTTTGGAGACATTCTTCCTTTCCTTCACTTACATCTAGATTTCCCAGTGTATGAGAAAAATAAAATGTCTGTGTAATCTTTGATAGTTCTTTGATCTCCTGAACTCTATTCTAAAATATACTATAAGCTTGGCCTTATTTATTAGTTGAAGGAATTCACCAAAGTTTTTGAAAAAGAATATGACATGACATGTGAAATGCTGGGCTGGATGAATCACAAATTGGGATCAAGATTGCTGGGAGAAATACTGACTACATCAGATATGCAGAAGATACCACTCTAATGGCAGAAAGTGAACAGGAAGTAAAGAACCTTTTGGTGATGGTGAAAGAGGAGAGTGAAAAAACTGGCTTAAAACTCAACATTCAAAAAACAAATATCATGGCATATATTTTTATAACTTCATGGCAAATAGATGAAGGAAAAATGGAAACAGTGACAGACTTTATTTTCTTGGGCTCCAAAATCACTGCAGACGGTGACTGCAGCCATGAAATTAAAAGACACTTGCTCCTTGGAAGATATCTATGACAAACTTAATGTGTGTTAGTCACTCAGTCATGTCTGACTCTCTGCAACCCCAGGAAACTGCAGCCTGCCAGTTTCCTCTGTCCATGGAATTCTCCAGCCAAGAATACTGGAGTAAGAAGCCTTTCAGTTCTCCAGAGGATCTTCCCAACCCAAGGATCTCTTGCACTGTAGGCAGATTCTTTACTGTTTAAGCCACTGGGGAAGCCCCAAAAACCTAGACAACATATTAAAATGCACTTAGCTGAAAAAGGTTTCTATAGTCAAAACCATGGTTTTTCCAGGAGTCAGGTATGCATGTGAGAATTGGCTGATACTTTCAAATTGTGGTACTGGAGAAGACTCAAGAGTTTCTTGGACTGTACGGAGATCAAACCAGTCAATCCTAAAGGAAACCATCCCTAAATATTCATTGGAAGAACTGATGCTGACGCTCCAATATTTTGGCCACCTGGTGTGAAGAGTCAAGTCCTTGGAAAAGACCCTGATGCTGGGAAATATTGAAGGGAAAGGACAAGGGGTGGCAGAGCATGAGATGTTTGGATGGCATCATTGACTCAATGGACATGAATCAGAGCAAACTACAGGAGACAGTGAAGGACAAGAGAGCCTGGTGTGCTGCAGTCTATGGGGTCACAAAGAGTAAGATGCAACTTGTTGACTGAAAAACAACACATGACATGACTGCTATTGAGGTTTAGAAGATCACTCTGATATGACAGTTGGATTTTCCCAAAGTATGCATAACCTCCATTTCTTGATAACACTGGTTTGGCTAGAGTCAAAAGCATTGTATAGAATTTACTGATGCTTGTGTCTGGAAGGAGTATTTTTCAGTCAAATCTCATTGAAATATGGTACTAACAGGTTGTTTTTGTTGATGCTCTAGTTAATTATTAGGTGAATACAATGGTGTTAAAGATGCCTGAGAATAAATTGTTGTAGGCTTTCAAATTTATAGCAGTAGACTTTAGATTCCCATCACAGGTTTTAGAGATACCCTGCCAGTGTTCCCCTGTAAACAGTCAGAGTGAATCGTGTCCTCCAATATATCATAAGTTCTATTTCGTCATTGAAGGTCCTGTGTTCATTTTGGGTTGGTCAATACATAAGTCCTTTAAATAATCATTTCTTATGAAATAACAGAGATAAGTTTTCAAAATTGAGCTCATTTTGGCATTCTGTAAAGTTTAGCAAGTAATAAGCTTTCATTAAGTCTGTTAAAACTCTGTCAGATATTTTCCAACTCACCCGAGCTGCCTCTTGAGAAATCTGTATGCAGGTCAGGAAGCAATAGTTAGAACTGGACATGGAACTGGTTCCAAATTGAGACAGGAGTATATCAAGGCTGTATACTGTCACCCTACTTATTTAACTTATATGCAGAGTGCGTCATAAGAAAAGTTGGGCTGGGTGAAACACAAGCTGGAATCAAGATTGCCAGGAGAAATATCAATAACTTCAGATATGCAGATGACACCACCCTTATGGCAGAATGAAGAACTAAAGAGCCTCTTGATGAAAGTGAAAGAGGAGAGTGAAAAAGTTGTCTTAAAATTCAACATTCAGAAAACTAAGATCATGGCATCTGGTCCCATCACTTCATGGCAAATAGACGGGGAAACAGTGGCAACAGTGGCTGACTTTATTTTTGGGGGCTCCAAAATCACTGCAGATGGTGACTGCAGCCATGAAATTAAAAGACACTTGCTCCTTGGAAGTAAAGTTATGACCAACCTAGACAGCATACTAAAAAGGAGAGACATTACTTTGTCAACAAATGTCATCTCGTCAAGGCTATAGTTTTTCCAGTAGTCATATATGGATGTGAGAGTTGGACTGCAAAGAAAGCCAAGTGCCAAAGAATTGATGCTTTTGAACTGTGATGTTGAAGAAGACTCTTGAGAGTCCTTTGGGCTGCAAGGAAATTCAACGAGTCCATCCTAAAGGAAATCAGTCCTGGGTGTTCATTGGAGGGACTGATGTTGAAGCTTGAACTCCAGTCCTTTGGCCACCTGATGCAAAGAACTGACTCATTTGAAAAGATCCTGATGCTGGAAAAGATTGAAGGAAGGAGGAGAAGGGGATGACAGAGGATGAAATGGTTGGATGGCAACACTGACTCAATGGACATGAGTTTGGGTAAACTCTGGGAGCTGGTGATGAACAGGGTGGCCTGGCAGTATTGCAGTCCATGGGGTCTCAGAGAGTCAGACACGACTGAGCGACTGAACTGATACTGATTCTCCAACTCATGGTAACATATGCACAGATATATGTGATGGTATTCTGGACTCATTTGAAAAGACAATGCTGGGAAAGATTGAGGGCAGGAGGAGAAGGGGATGACAGAGGATGAGATGGTTGGATGGCATCGCTGACTCGAAGGACATGAGCTTGAGCTAGCTCCAGGAGTTGGTGGACAGGGAAGCCTGGTGTGCTGCAGTCCATGGAGCTGCCAAGAGTCAGACACAACTGAGCAACTGAACTGAACTGATTGTGGGAATACTGAGACAGTCGACTTATTTTGTGGCAACAAGTTAAAAATACTTTTCTGCTCAAACTACAATTTATTGTGACAAAATGCTAATTCTCATGATTTTGAGGATCCATGTAAATGACTACATAATGGAACTTTCTAAGATAAATTCAAATGACTATTATTTCATTGATTTTTTTTTTTTTTACTTATACATTTCTTGTTTTGTGCAAAGCATTGGGCTAGGTGAAGAGATAGAGCGAGCAGTGGACAAGAAAGACAGTCCTAGTCAACAGAGGGCAAATCTATTTTATGAAAGAAAGGAAGAGAACTAAATTTACTGAGCACATACTAAGTGCCAGTTACATAAAATATATGTCAAACCCTTGACATATATTTTACATACTCACTGCTCTGCCATCCCATCATTTAGTTCAGGGTCATACAACTGTAATGCCCCCATAACTGAATGTCTTTCTAGTTAAAAGTATTTAGGGGGATTTAGAAATGAACATAAGGTGGGAGCTTCTTATTGAAAAGTCAACAATATTTGAAATATATTCATGTAACCTGAATAATACAGCACGTAGAAGTTTTGATATAATGAAACTTTATTCTAGATTTTAATTAGCTACTGTGCAATGCACATTTTAGAAATTATTACCACTAAGATAACACTGGATGTAAGATTTAAATGTCAAGGATTCTTTAAACTGAAAAAAGTCATAGTAATTACTAGAGGATAAATAGTGCTTCTTTTTAAAAATATAGAGTTTGATTACTTGGTTTGCGGACTATTCTGGCTTCATCACTGTCATTTTCTTGAACTTCCCTTAGCTCAACTTAGAAAATTTTCTCTATTTCTTATGTCTTTTTCTTCAGAAGGTTCTTTAAAAGAAGAAGGCAATTGAAACTCATGATTAAATGAGGTACTTTTATATGGAAACTTGCTATAGTTGCATAGATTGCTGTTTTTCTGGTCTTTTACTTAATCTCCTAGCTTTCTTATTGTTTTTTCTGCTTTAGAAGGTGTAATAGGTTATGTTTATACTACAAAGAAAGTCTACTAACAAGGTGGTACAAACCTTCTCGGTATAGGAAGATGGATGGTTTTATTCTGTTACATTTCCTTTACAGCAATTTCAACTTTTGAACCAATTAAAATAATAGCAATTTAATTAACAAAAATTGTATGTTTAAATTTTTTACATAAGTGTGGAAAGAATTAATGTATACCTCTTTATCCTCTGCTAAACCCATCTGGACAATAAGCATAAATTTTATGCAATATTTTACATTTGAAAAACAGTATCAAAATACTAGTTTAGTTATCATATCACTGAATTAACTACTGTTTTGATGCTCAGTAGCATTAACATTTATGGACTCACTAAAGGGATGTGAGAGTAATTTTTCTTTCTTCAAAGTTCATGACCTCAACTACAGAGGAAATGACACTTCCTAAATTAGACATATGCTTGCGAAGAAAATATTTCCTAACCAGTTATCAGGTAGAGTGACTTGGGGGAAAATACCCAAAACACCAACAAAAAGTAGGTGGTAGAGAATATCATTTGCACATAAATAAATCAGAATTTCCATCAAGCTTAGAAACTGAGTGTTTTCCATGACACAAGAAGATCCTAAACAAGATCTTTATTTTCATTAAACAATCTATAGCTGACATTTTTACATGACCGACAGTTTGCTAAAGAGGTAAATGCTTATGAAGATTTTTGAATTTCTTATTTTTCTTTACTTTTTTGCAAAACAATTTGAAAAATACATTAAACCTTGAGTTTTGTGCATTTATTTTTTAAAAGAAAGTATCAGTAAATGCAGCAGTTAAAATTGTAGTGTGTCCTTGGTAAGGTGCATATATGGTTGGTAAATTAATGTCATGAATTAGTAATTTAAATTAAACTTTGAATTGAGGTCATTGCTAATGTTGCTATGAATATATGGACTTCTCTACAGATTTTATAGTTTGAATATAATATTGATTATCTATCTAGATAACTAGATGCATACATGTATGTACGTATTTTTTGTAATAGGTGTATAGAGACCCTTTTTTGAGAAAAGAAGTCTTGAGAATTATTTTAGGGCAAAATTTCCCTTGTAAGAAACATGGAAAAAATTTACTATATAATGCCATTGACATTGGGAAAGATGGGCTATTTTTTTAAGTGAATAAGTGGTATACAATGTTCTGCACATTGATTTCTTGGTCTATAAAATGGAGCTTGACAAGGAGGAGGTCTGGAGAGGGAACTGAATAATATTCCTTGAGCTTATTGTCTATTTTTGCAGGATTATAAATTTCTGAGGGATAGTGTAAACTGAGCATGAATTCATCTTTTTTTCATAGTTCTTTAGGTTTACAAATTGGTTATCTGACAGCTTCTTGCTCTTGTGAAATACACATTTTCCTTCCCAAATGGAAAGGCAGAAAGCTTTTTTTATTGACATAATTAAGAGTGTTACTGCTGGAAAATAAATTTTAAAGCATTGCCTATGTAGTGTTCTAATAGTTGATAAATTTATAAATAAATGAAATTTAGACAAGGAAGTTAATTGATAAATGCAATCTTTTTAACAGCCATTTTTACTGTACTGTTAAATAGGTAAAATGCTACAAAAATGTTTTGTATTTTCTTTTTGTTAAATGACTTGATAAAATGTATTATATTCTTGGATTTGGTGGGGGGTATATTTATTGTTCAAAAGAAAACCTGTGTCAATAGAAGAAGCACTTAAAAATCTTCAAATGTTGTAAAAAAATTTTTAAAAGCCGAAGTTCCTAGATCTACTTAGTAAATTACAACTTTAGTGTAATAAATGAATCATATATTCCAATGACTACTTTGGTTGGTTTTTCTAATAGTGCTTTTCTAATACTGTTCAGACAGAGTCCAAAGGTTCAGGGTGAACATGATCCTGGTGAGATAATGCTATGTGTTTCTTGTGTGTCTGTGCTAGAATAAAAGTAATGGGAAAGAATATAGAAAAGAAAGAACCAAAAAATGGGGGAGAATACTATGCATGAGTAAAGAAAGTGAAGTTGGAATATTATGGAGGAAGCAATACATAGGTACACATAGATATCATTAAATATTTCAAATTTAGTAAAATATTATTTTGAAGATATTTACCATTCAGGCATTTCCTGGTGGCTCAACAGTAAAGAATCTGCCTGCAAATGCAGGAGACGCACGTAAGAGACACACATTCCATTACTGGGTGGAGAGGATCCCCTGGAGTAGAAAATGGCAACCCACTCTAGTATTCTTGCCTGGAAAATTCCATGGACAGGGGAGCCTGGAGGTCCATGGGGTCACAAAGAGTTGGACACAACTGAGCAACTGAGCACAAACACACATTTAACATTCAGAGAGGATGATTCAATTACCTAAATTTATAATAATGGTTAAAATATATTTTATTACATATTTACCAATGTGTTTTATAAAAGAAATTATATAAAAACTGATACACTTTTCTTTATCTGAGAGGTCATGATTTGGGACTAACAATATGGCTAGGAAATGAATAATTATAGAATAAACACAGAGTATTGACAGGGAAATCAGTTATTAGAATTAAAAACTGTAGGCATTTTGTTGGTAAAAAATCAAATAGCATTTTGATTAAGAATGAGTCGGATTGCTTACCTTTCAAATACAGGCCTTACTTACAAGCTGTGCTATATTGTACAACACTTTGTATCTCACTTCATCATCTGAAAAGTGAAGATGATGTTGTGCTGTGCTGTGCTTAGTCTCTCAGTCATGTCTGACTCTTGTGACACCATGAACTGTAGCCTATTGGGCTCCTCTGTCCATGGGGATTCTGCAGGCAAGAATACTGGAGTGGGTTGCCATGCCCTCCTCCAAGGGATCTACCCAACCCAGGAATCAAACCTGGGTCTCCTGCATTGCAGGCAGATTTTTACCAGCTGAGCTACCGGGGAAGCCCTGAAGATGATAATAATAGAACCCAATTCATAGTATTTTTTAAGAGGATTAAATTGTATACATATGTGAATATGTTATTATATGATTGTATAATTGTGATGTGTGTAATTATGAATGTGTTTATGTATAAGTACTTGTATACGTATATGTGATTGTGGACAGTATGTAATTGCATTTGTGAGGATGTGTGTATGGCTATGTGTATGTGTATGTGTATATATATGCATATGTGATTTGACTATGTGAGTATGTGCAAAGTTCTTTGAGTCCTTTATACATATTTGTCCTCCATTGGAATGCATTATAGCTATAAATGATACTTGCATTGAAAGAGGGGAAGAAAAGGAGGAAGAACAGGGGACAGACTGAAAATATTTCAACTATGGACATTTCAAATGAAATTACCATTGTGTGCAGAAGGATGAAGACTAGTTAGGAAGATTAATGGTGAAGGATTAACATAGTAGCTACTGAAAAGAAGACGAAGGGGCAGAAGGTAATACCTCAGAGGAAAGTGAATGGTAGTCTCTTAAATGTAAGCAGTTTATAAACTAGTGAATGAGAAAATTCTCTCTCTTCATGATTTGATTCTTGGTTCTCTACTCTGACTTCTCTAAAGTAGAGAAGTAAAGGGTAGAAGTTTTCTCCATTCAGCTAATATGTTTCTGTGGGTACATATGCTCATGTCCCCCAAACAGTTATGTTATATATGCCTTTGAAATTTTTAAACAGTGCTTCAGAGGGTTGTTGCTGTTGTTATTGTTTCCTTTTGATATTACATTAAGAGTTAGCTTATTTTAGGATTAAGATACTGTGATTTTATTCTGCTGGCTTGTGAGCTTTAGTGTTAACCTTCGGCAGGATTTACTGAATGTTTGCGCAAGATGAATTTATGTCACTAGGAGGATGGTAAATATACATGTTAAATATACTAAGGGTGACACATGGTAGACCACTATCTTTACTATGTTTACTGCTAACTTTGCATATTAAATATTATCTAGATTTTAGATGCAGAAGCATGTTCTGTCAACATGTAAAAATGTACTCCATTTTGCTTTTATTATACAAATTTCTCTTATTCTGTTCTAATGTGAACTACAGAACAATATCTTCCATAGAAAAGTTATGAAAGGGTACAAATGAATCCAGTAGGTCAGTTTACAAAGACAACCACTGAGGAAGAAGTTATAACAATGATAAACTTATATTTACTAATTTTAAAACTTCTGAAATATTTTGAATCCATTGATCAATTAGCTCACATGTTAGTATCTCATTGGTAGGTAGTATTATTCTCAAAATCTTAGTTAAAAGCAAAGGTTTGTGATTATTTAAACATCTTTCTTTTGAAGAGCACAAAGTATTTCTGGAAGTTACCTGAGCTCCATATCATTTTTCATGAAAGCCAGCAAATGGGAAGCATTAATATTTTTATATTAAAGCTAGAGAGCAGGAATTAATTTGAGGTAGAGTGACTTGCTCAAGATTATACATTAATTGAACTGATGGGAGAATTGATGATTTGGGTTGGCAAGTTCAATGACGATCTGAGTTGAAAAGATGTTTTACTTGAGAAGGTCATTGAGAGAAAAGGGTTCATTCAGATATACTTAATGGGGCTTGTACCAAATTTTGCTTTATATTCCTTCATAATATCCCCAAATATGGAAAAATATTGCCTAGAGATTTCAAAACTACATAACTATGTTTAACAGTATTTTCTCTGTATTAATCTCCATACAGCCAGGGAAATACATTCTTAGCATTTTCCTGAGATACCAGAATAAGTCAAATTACAATTCATTAATTTCAAAGGAATCAACATATGGCCTCTGAATATTTAAAGAAGATATATTTGCCTCTTGTATTTTAGACAGAGTCAGCTTCTAACCATCCTTATAATGGAGATTTCTCTGAAAAAGTGTTCCTTATGTTGCTTCACTTAATCTGTCCAGAAGGTTGGAAGTTCAGGCTGATGTACATAAAATGAACCAAGGGTAATTTAATATACAAATCATTTATAACCATCGTCTGTCATGGTAATTTCCTTAGAATCTCATCACTGATGTCAGGGAGTATTAATTGAACATTGAATTTAGACTCCAGAGGTGTCTAAAGAGCATGAGAGGCAGGGTTTCCCCTGAGTGGGCTTATGATTCATTTAAAGAATAAGATATATTTGAATATATAGCTCACATAACGAGGTAGGATATGCTAAGTACCAGATCAGTGGTAAAGCCAGTGAAGGACACTGGAATTTAGTAGTAACAGATTAAAATAAATTAGAGTAATCAGAAGGAGGGGGGGAGTTTCATTTAAAAATATAAAAAATAAGCTAGTCCTCAAAGGAAAATTATGACCCAGAGCAATTGACAAATAGATTTCAATTTGAGTGAGAATTCCAATTAATAGGTAATGGCTTCCCAGATCAATGTTAAAGATTAGGTGACCAATCAATGTATCAACATATTACCTTTATTGATCAGAAATTCGGTTTGCAGAGTATATCTCTTATTTGAGACCAAAATATAACTTCTTATGACTTTTAAAAATTAAGCCATGAGATTTGGCTGAGAAAGACTGTGAGTGGACAGAACAGATCTTTTGCTAACCAGTTGCTTGGAAAACCTCAGGATACTTCACAACCAGTTGAGATAGGATAAATAAATAATATATACACATTACTATATATAAAATGGGTAACCAACAAAGACCTATTGTATAGCACAGGGAACTATATTCAATATTTTGTAATAACATATAAGTAGAAAGAATCTAAAAAGATATATGTATATCTATATCTTTATTTATGTATAACTGAATCTCTGTGCTGTGCATTTGAAACTAACCTGATGTAAGTCAGCTATACTTCAATTAAAAAATTAATTAATTTAAAAAAAATAAAATGAGTAGGCAAAGAGCATGTTCAACTTTCAACTGGGCAGAGGTGAAGAATAGGAAAGGAGTATACTCTCTTTATAGACAGGTGAATTCTGGAGGTAGAGCAAGAGTCAGTATGCTTGCCCATACATGAGCAGTGCCCTTTACCTGTTTCACTATGTTATTCCTCCATTATGGGAAGGAGTAAACAAAAGAGCTGGAAAATATGACCACACTTTACCTATTATTCTCAAGGTGGTATATATAAGGATGGAAAACTTCCAGCATTCTTATGCTATTGTATCAGCTCAGGTAAGAATGCAGAGGAAGGACTAAGTTCTACTGTATTTGCCATGGGTGTGGGGTGATGGATTGGTGGTATGTCTGATGCATATTTTCCATTCCTAAAGTTGACCATGAAGACGTTATAATCAATGATAATGGTGAGAGAGAAAGGCAGGGAGGCAGAGATAGGCGATTTGATCCAGATAAAATGGTAACTATCTTGCCTTGATTATGAGGCCAGTACTGGAGAATGTTGGAGGATACTTGCTGCTGCTGCTGCTGCTAAGTTGCTTCAGTCGTATCCGACTCTGTGCGACACCATAGACAGCAGCCCATCAGGCTCCCCTGTCCCTGGGATTCTCCAGGCAAGAACACTGGAGTGGGTTGCCATTTCCTTCTCCAATGCATGAAAGTGAAAAGTGAAAGGGAAGTGGCTCAGTTGTGTCCAACTCTTCGCAACCTCATGGGCTGCAGCCTACCAGGCTCCTCCGTCCATGGGGTTTTCCAGGCAAGAGTACTGGAGTGGGGTGCCATTGCCTTCTCTGGAGGATACTTAGATATCACTTAAATTTTTTTTTTCTCCCTCACAAAGAACTCACAGCCATATTCTTTGTTCTCATCTCTTCCTTTTGTGGCTTTCCTGGTGGCTCAGATGGTAAAGAATTAGCCTTCAATGCGGGAGATCCAGGTTTGATCCCTGGGTTGGGATGATCCCCTGGAGAAGGGAATGGCAACCCACTCCAGTATTCTTGCCTGGAGAATCCCACGGACAGAGGAAGTCCACAGGGCCACAAAGGGTCGGACACAATTGAGCAAATAACACTTTTACTTCTTCCTTTATGTCTTGGAGAACACTGGCAATGGGTCACTTCTAGTTTTGCCAGGAGGAAGACGCTGTTTCCCCCAACCTCATTCCTTTGGCTGAGGAAGCTTGAATGTTCCAGACAATTTTTTCTGCGTAGTAGCTTCTGTTTGTGAGCTGTTCAGTGTCCAATGGGTTTTTGAACGTAGAAATATAAATTTGAGAAGAGAGGTGAATAAGTCATGAAAGCTCATAGCAAAATTACTTTAATAATTCTTGTCTTTTTGATTCCTGTGTACTCTTTTGTATTACTATTGTTTATTAAGCCATTAGCGTTTTGAGGGCATTAGATAAAATTTCTGACTCAGATTCTTATTTATATATTTAGATATTCTCTTGGGGCAGGAAATCTGAGTCTGTTTATCCATGATTGTAAATCATGTAAATCTGGGTCAGTTTACCCCTAATACAATGTATATTTGCAATCCCAGACAGTTGTGGGATGATGGGCAGGGAGAGATAATTGTTATCCTGTTATGTTTTTACAAGTTGATGCTGATGCATTACTATGATCTGGATTCACATTCTGACTACAACACTGAAGAATCTGGAGACCTGAAGCAAATCATCTGATCTCCCTAAGCCTCAGTCTTCACAGCTGTGCATTAGGGATAACACTTTCTTGCCTACCTTACAAAACTTTATGAGGACAAAATATAACAACAGAAAGTTAGAAAGTTTTACAGACATACATAACTTTTTATAACATCAGTTCAGTTCAGTCACTCAGTCGTGTCTGACTCTTTGCTACCCCATGAATCGCAGCACGCCAGACCTCCCTGTCCATCACCAAATCCCGGAGTTCACTCAGACTCACGTCCATCGAGTCAGTGATGCCATCCAGCCATCTCATCCTCTGTCGTCCCCTTCTCCTCCTGTCCCCAATCCCTCCCAGCATCAGAGTCTTTTCCAATGAGTCAACTGTTCGCATGAGGTGGCCAAACTACTGGAGTTTCAGTTTTATCATCATTCCTTCCAAAGAAATCCCAGGGCTGATCGCCTTCAGAATGGATTGGTTGGATCTTCTTGTAGTCCAGGGGACTCTCAAGAGTCTTCTCCAACACCACAGTTCAAAAGCACCAATTCTTCGGCGCTCAGCCTTCTTCACAGTCCAACTCTCACATCTATACATGACCACAGGAAAAACCATAGCCTTGACTAGATGGACCTTAGTCGGCAAAGTAATGTCTCTGCTTTTGAATATGCTGTCTAGGTTGGTCATAACTTTTCTTCCAAGGAGTAAGCATCTTTTAACTTCATGGCTGCAATCACCATCTGCAGTGATTTCCATCACAGATAATTAAAGTGGGCTGTAGGACCATACATTACCTAATCCTTAACTTAAACTGTTTCTTGTAGGAAATTTATCAAACTCCATTCTGTATTTACTTCACCATCGAAACACACAGCCAATGGGCCCTCTAGTGGCACTGGCTGATGATAATTTGGATACACCATTGTCTTTCATCATGGCAAAAATAGAATAGTAAAGAAAAATCTAAGCTTATTGAGTGCCCACTGTCCTTAACTGACTATTAATATATACAGAAGTGTTACAAAATTGGAGTTTGCTTTTAGTAGCTTACATTTTCTTTTTTTGAATACAGAAAAAATGTTTTGAGTTTTATGAGCATTAATCTTAGTATGAATTGTTTACTGGTTGTTTATTATTATCTGTTAACTTGGAGGATAGAATTTTATACAAGAAGTTTGACGTTAGGGTAGAAATGGAAAATGTAGCTCATTTGTTTATTTCATAGGATGCCTGTCATTATCTGTATTGGTGACATTAAGTGTCAGTGTATCAATTCCAGGCTGCTTTCAACATGAGCTGTGTATTCTTTTAATGGCTAGCTTTATTCACACCTCTATTTTTAGTAGATATCATTTAATCTTGAAGTGTAAAAAACCATAGCACAGTCATCATTCTTAAGTACATCTTGAAAACACATTCTTCTGAAAATACTCACTCTCCACTAGAGTATACTTTGGACACTGAAACGTTGACTTGGGAACAGATTGATAATTGGCATTGTTTTGCCCTTACAAATGATTATTTTGAAACTAAATAAAAAATAATGTTGATTGTGTTGTATAAACACAGCAGGTTCCTAAAGTCTCAGTTTTATTTTGTATCAAAATATTTGTCAGTAATTTGACTAATAAATATTTTTAAGTGGTATAATAGTCGATCAGTATAATAATGTGTCAAGCATATCTATTTTAGATATGTATAAGCATACACATATGCATGTGCATATATGCTGGATACTTATCATAAAATGCTATGATATAAAAGTTAAAAAAAAAGAAAACTATAAAAAACTCAAATACTCTGTCCTTTGTGTCATTAAAGATTATGTTTTTGGAACTTGGGAAATGGACTGGTTCTTAGAGCACCTTCTTTATCTTTATCAGAAAATATAAAGAACATGGGTCTATTTTAAAGTCTGTTTCCTGTTAATTCTAACTCCTTGCTTTCCAGATCCCTTTGTGACTCAGTCAGTATTGTAAATAGTGGTGGCTAATCCTTGATTTTCCTTACTCCCTGAAGATCAGTGCATAGATGACCTTGACACCTTTCTTTGCTTGGTAGAGATTAGAGGAGCTAATGTACCACACCAATGAATAAGTGACAGGGGACTCTATTTAGTATAGCCCAGATGTTTTGCAGAAGCTGTACCACTGGTAAGAGCTGCTGGGGTCACCACTACAGAGAACTAACTCTTTGCTATGTCCTGAAGGCAAAATCTTCAGACTAAAATGATGCAGCATTGGCAAAGATAGTGAGATGCTGAGCAAAATCTTTGCATTCTTCAGGGGTCATAACAGCAAGCCATGGATCCAATGCTTCCTTACATATTAGCAGCAGAGGATGAGATGGTTAGATAGCATTAGTGACTCAGTGACCATGAATTTGAGCAAACTCAGGTTGATAGTGGACAGGGAGCCTGCTGTGCTACAGTCCATGGGATCGCAGAGAGTCGGCATGACTTAGCGACTGAACAATGACAAGCATTCTTAAAGGGAATAAGTGTTCTCAAGTTGAAGCAGTTGGTAGGGTTTTACTATTATTCTGAACAAACTTATAAAAAACAAAAGCGAACCCATATTTTTTGAGTGAGAAAGAAACTAGTCAAAAATAAAGACCTAATTTTTAGTTAGATAGCAGATAGAATTTATCTGAAATATACATGAAACATATATTAAAACTATAAAAAACTGATTACTTAACATTTAATATTAATTCACTTAATAAATTGATTTCAGATATAGATGACATTTTAATTCTGGGTGACACATTTCTAAGACTGCTTAGGCCAGATTTTATTTCAAAAGCTGCATAATTAAGTGGATCATCCACATAGATCCACAGGAATCCACAGTTTACTCAAAGGTCACTGGACTTTTAAGAATACAAAATAAGATACAACATCACCAGCACAGGAATATCTGAGCCTTGGTAAGCCTCAGAAAAGTTGAGAATGTTATTCACTCACTGTGATGTTAAAAGACTATGATGTCATTTTAGGACTATGTAGATAGTGGCTAGACAAAGAAAGAAAGAAAAAAAAAAAGAGCTGATTCATGCTGAAGAAAGAAAATCCTAAATAATAAGTCAATGGCTCCAAAGCAGTGACCAGGAAATTACTTTCTGAGTAAGATGCTCCAGGGCAAAAGTCTTTCTTTAACAGATATTGTTTAAGGCAGTGAAATCTGTTTGCCATCACTTTTTCTCCTCCTAGGTGATTAAATGCAGAAGAAAAACAGTCATTTGATAGCCACAGAAGCTATTTACTGAAAGTATATTCAATCACCATAAACATTATTTTTACAGCAAGACTAGTGAAAGATACTATGGGGTATCCCATAAAACATTTTTTAAAAGAAAAAAATGATAGTACCATATATTTTTATGAGGGTTTCAGAGTGATCTGTATGCAGCTGTTTCCTCCTAGTACTGCCTGACATTGCAAGCTCTGCTTTTGGAGCCAGATGGCATAAAATTCAGTTCCCAAATGGGAGAGATTTCAGAAGCTAAAGAATAGGTTCAGGGCTTGTTTTATTTTGTGACTAAGGATGATTCCTAATTATCTTCTGTATATTTCTCATCTATAAAATGAAATAACCTATTGTAATACAGGGGATCTTCAGGGCCTGTTTTATTCTGTGACTAAGGATGACTCGTGATTATTTTCTGTATATTTCTCATCTATAAGATAAGATAACCTATTGTAATACAGGGGATCTTCCCAACCCAGGGATCTAACCCAGGTCTCCTGCACTGTAGGCAGATTCTTTACCAGCTGAGCCACAAGGGAAGCCCATTGTAATACAAGCCCTAGATAATCATAAAGCATTTCATTGCCATACCTTTTAAAGACAGAAAGAAACAGAAAAGCTTGATATGTCTTCAAATTGAAATTTTCTTTTTTTTTTTTTTTTTCCTGTCTCCTTTTGAAAACGTGCCATAAGTCATTCTGTAGGAAAAGACTATCACATTTATTCTCTCGGATTTCCAAGTAGAAGCTGCAGGTTTAGTTTGAAAGAGAAAGGACAGACTCAAACTCTCAAGATGTAGAAAGGCTTTATCCAGGAAAAGTGTGGGGCGCTACAAAAGGGAACTTGCCAATGGATGTGAATGGGACAAAACAGCTAATATAAGCTCTGGTTTGAGTAAGGGGCTCACTTAGGTGGAGCTGGGACCTTTTATCTAGGCTGACAAATGATTACACAGTCCTCTGAGGCTGGGACAATACCCCTTACATTGCCCTTTGACTGTGACATAGCTGCCTTGTCCTCTTTTGTCTTAACCCTTTCTTCCTGGAACCTTTTCATTTTTCTCATCCTTTCCCGGTCCAAAGGCAGGAGTTGCCTCTCTAAACCCTCAGACTGTTCCTTAATGATGTAGACTACTGAAGCACAAAAATAGAAAGAGACTCAAGATATTTTTTTTCCAGTTCTGCCCTATCACCTTCTTGAGATAATAATTATATGCTTATGCTTAGTTGATTAGTCGTGTCTGACTCTTTGCCACTCCATAGACTGTAGCCCACCAGGCTCCTCTGTCCATATGATTCTCCAGGCAAGAATACTAGAGTGGGTTGTTATTTTTTTCTCTAGGGAATCTTCCCAACCCAAGAATCAAACCCGGGTCTCTGGCACTGCAGGTGGATTCTTTACCTTCTGAGCCACCAGGAAGCCTGATAATAAGTATAAAATTACCCAAATTAGTTTTCTCAACATTGGCTGCACAAAAGAATCATCTCTGGGAACTTTTGAAAAATACCAGTGTGTGAGCCCACCCCCAGAGATGTATTGCAGGCAAAAATATTTTTTTAAAAGCATGCTAGTGGGTCTGAGAACATCTGGTTAGGAAAAGACAAAGATGAGAAAGGAAATGAAGAAGCAATGATGAGGAGCTATTAATTAACAATTTTAAAATTATTTTGCATATAGTAGTTTTAAACTACAAACTGTGTTTAGAGTTGTCTCAAAATCAAGTATACCTTCATATGGAAGGCTTCACTATTCAGAGTATTCAGAATGATTTATTACAGGCTTGGGAGATATTTTCAGAGTATTTTGAGTCATAGCAGTGTGACTGGAATGTATAGGATACCTATGAACATAATTATATTGAAGGGAACTGTAGAGCTGGAATCCACATTTCTGACATACTAGAATAGCAATATTATAATCTTAGTAATTTTAGTTCTTATACAGTTACTAGGCATTGTCCAAAAAACTCAAACTAGCATTGATATATAAAAATCTAAAATAGGATCAATGATAAATCTGTACTTTTTTAAAAATGGAAAAGTGACAATTTTGCTTAATTTTTCTCTTAGACTCATTACGCTGTAACTTCTTGTGGAAGTCTGGACCCTGAAAATTTATCTGAAATTCCCCAATTTCATACATATTTTGACATATGCCTGACTCAGATGACGTTTCCCAAGGTTTATACGTTGACCCAATGTTTTTCTTCTATATATGTCCTCCTTAGAGTTTTTCTTCCTTTTCCATAGTTTCAATTTCCCTGTTACTTGGATGATATTCAACTCTGTCACAGCTCCTTTATCTTCTTATATTGTTTTACATTTTTCAACTAATTGTTGTATCATTCCAAAGGAAATGTTTTCATGATGCCCTATGATGGCAGTTCTCTCTGATTCCTTTTCATATGGGAAGCTTAAGAAAGTATATATTGGATTTTAATGGCTCCTTTCCTTGTTTTCAATCTGGTTGTGCATAAGAACGATGTGAGATTACAATCTAGAAAAAAATAATAAACAGGATGATATGTTATTTGTAATTAAAGGAGCCCTGGGATATTCCTGTTATATTTTAAAATATTTATGACAGAACTGTATTATATTCTTTCAATATACTTAAAACTATATATTCAATTACAAGAACTACAATTAAATAATAAAATCCATGCATTAAAAAATAAGCAACTATTTCCTTTAATAAATGTAACAAATATCCTATATAGTTTTAATAGTATGTTTTCCTCTTGAGAATGTGCTGAACTACTGGAAAATGATAATGGAGATAATACTCTATTATCTGAATTTATTAAACAGAGACTTAAATTTAAGAAAAAAACATTGAATGCGAGCTCTAGGATACAGAATTGTGAGTTTATCCAAAAATATTTAAGTTATTTTTACATAGTATGTCACTCTCTTCTCTCTCTGCCCCCAATGCCTAGCTACTGCTATATGGAGAAAAATATAGGTTAGTTTCTAGGATTTTAGTTATACCCAAATGCATGTAATTAAAAGAATTTAATATGGACTTTAAAATTATACTGAAGTGTGTGTATGTGTACAATTACATGCCTAGTGGATAATAAACCAAATAACTTTTAAATAATAAAAAAATACTAATGATAGTAATTATAAAGATAAAACTAACTCTCAAGAATTTTAGAACTTGATATTGCAGAGTTCTGAAATGTAAGCTATATTTTTTGAAGAGTAAGCCATTGCACAAAAGCATACTTGTATAAATGAAAAGTTAGGATGAGTTTATTTTTATAAATAAATGGATTTTTCATCTTTTATTTGTCTTAAAACCACCACAGCATATTTGCAGCACTATTATAACCAGAGGCTGTTTTCAAGTTATACTGTGAACATTAGCCAGTGTGTCAAGGCTAGGCTGGTATGCCTGCTATTTACTTTTTGTATGAAGATATTTTTTTTCAGATGATTGAACCATTTTTGATTTGATAATCACTGACCTGCACAATGAGGGTGTAGTTTTCCCTGCCCATCCTGGAATTTTTTTTTTTTTAAGAACTAGGGAAACAAGATAGCTAATTATAAAATTTCCAATGAGTGTTTGATTTTGTTTTCATCACAGAAGTGTACATTCTGAAGAGCTGGCAATAATCTGAAATGACTTCAACAACTTGAACCAGTTTTTCTTCTCTGTTTGCCCAGATGGATATGTGCTCCTCTGGGTTGTCCATGAACATTCTCTTTACCTTTGATTTTGCTGGAGTATTTCTCTGATCATGTGGTCAGAGTCATTGACTTATATTTCAGTTCTGCTGCAAGGAGAAATTTGTGTGATATTTGGAGGCATGTGTAGAGCTAAATGGAAATGTCCCAAAGATTGTTTTCAAATAAATAATAATTGTAAAATAGGAAAAAAAAAACTTTTTAGAGCTAAGGACTGTAGAAATTCATCTGTGTTAAACTTGTGGAAGATTAACCATAGCCAGCCTGCTAGAGAGCCTTTGTTCAGCTGTAGGTGCAGATCTGGGCTTCCTTTAACCAGCTGTAGCTGGAACCATGTGAGTGGATGAACATTCTATCTAAAAGAATTAAAGAAAGCCCCAGATGGAGTCCAGAGCAAACCCCAGAAAGGCATCCTAAGGAAAACTAAAGAAGAAAAAACATAAAGATTAAGTTTGTCATCTGTGTCAAAACAAATGAATTGTGTATAGGGGTCAAAGGTTACTAGGTAATCAGAAGTGGTTTCAGCTTCAGTTATGTGTTTAATTCATGCAGGATCAAGCATTTATACTAAAAACATATGTTTTTGAAATAATTCCCGTAATCATTCTGGGGGGTGATCTAATATAATTTTTTATGTACATGCAAGGAAACATAAAACCATAGTGAGCAGTTAAATGATTTATTTATTTATTTATTTTTAACTAGAGATGTCATTGCTTAAGCTTCTTGTTCTGAAAGATGGGCTTAGTCCATTTCAGAAAGCCACTTCCTCAATAATCACAGGTATTTTTCGCGTATACTTAAAAGAAATTGTATTCCCTATTTTCTTTTGAAAAATTATATTAAAAATGCAAAATATTTGATAATTGAATATCCATTAAGTAAACCAACTTACATACACTGAACTCTCATTTTGCTAGGGGAACAGTTTCACAAGAGTTTCTGTTCCCGCTTGCTTTACTTTCTTTTTTCTAGGTTTCTCCAAGAATGAACATTTTAGTAGTGCTCGTCACATGATATGCCCCTGAAAAAGACATATGCTGTGACCATTGTTCCACTGAAAAGCAGTGAAACAAAATATGTTCATAAGGTTTTAATCTTTGCTTTTTGTTTCTTATAACCTGAAATTAGTCTTTCTGAAAATGATTGTATTAGTTTCTTGGGGGGCAGTAACAAAGTACCAAAAGCTAGGTGGCTTAATGAACAGAAATGTACTTTCACAGTTCAGGAGGCTAGAAGTCTGAAATCAAGATGTAGGTGTAGTTAGCTCCTTCTGAAGGCTGTGTGGAGATTTTGTTCTATGTCTCCTAACTTCTGGTAACATAAAGGTTCTTTGGTTTGAAGATGACATTCTCCTTAGGTGTTCACACCAGCTTCCCCACCAGTTTGTCTCTTTGCCTAAAGTTCCCCTTTTTAAAAGGATACATTCATATTGAATTCAGTTCAGTTCAGTTCAGTCACTCAGTCGTGTCTGACTCTTTGTGACCCCAAGAATTGCAGCACACCAGGCCTCCCTGTCTATCACCAACTCCCGGAGGTCACTCAAACTCACATCCATCGAGTTGGTGATGCCATCCAGCCATCTCATCCTCTGTCCTCCCCTTCTCCTCCTGCCCCTAATCCCTCCCAGCATCAGAGCCTTTTGCAATGAATCAACTCTTTGCATGAGGTGGCCACAGTATTGGAGTTTCAGCTTTAGAATCAGTCCTTCCAATGAACACCCAGGAATGAGCTCCTTTAGAATGGACTGGTTGGATCTCCTCACCGTCCAAGGGACTCTCAAGAGTCTTCTCCAACACCACAGTTCAAAAGCATCAATTCTTCGGCGCTCAGCTTTCTTCACAGTCCAACTCTTACATCCATACATGACCACTGGAAAAACCATGTCCTTAACTAGACAGACCTTTGTTGGCAAAGTAATGTCTCTGCTTTTCAATATGCTATCTAGGTTGGTCATAACTTTCCTTCCAAGGAGTAAGCGTCTTTTAATTTCATGGCTGCAATCACCATCTGCAGTGATTTTGGAGCTCCCAAAAATAAAGTCTGACATTGTTTCCACTGTTTCCCTATCTATTTCCCCTGAAGTGATGGGACCAGATGCCATGATCTTCATTTTCTGAATGTTGAACTTTAAGCCAACTTTTTCACTCTCCTCTATCATTTGCATCAAGAAGCTTTTTAGTTCCTCTTTCTGCCATAAGGGTAGTGTCATCTGCATATCTGAGGTTATTAATATTTCTCCTGGCAATCTTGATTCCAGCTTGTGTTTCTTCCAGTCCAGCATTTCTCATGATGTACTCTGCATATAAGTTAAATAAGCAGGGTGACAATATACAGCCTTGACATACTCCTTTTCCTATTTGGAACCAGTGTGTTGTTCCATGTCCAGTTTTAACTGTTGCTTCCTGACCTGCATACAGGTTTCTCAAGAGGCAGGTCAGGTGGTCTGGTATTCCCATCTCTTTCAGAATTTTCCACAGTTTATTGTGATTCATACAGTCAAAGGCTTTGGCCTAGTCAATAAAGCAGAAATAGATGTTTTTCAGGAACTCTCTTGCTTTTTCCATAATCCAGAGGATGTTGGCAATTTGATCTCTGGTTCCTTTGCCTTTTCTACAACCAGCTTGAACATCTGGAAGTTCACAGTCCACATACTGCTGAAGCCTGGCTTGGAGAATTTTGAGCGTTACCTTACTAGTGTATGAGATGAGCACAATTTTGCGGTAGTTTGAGCATTCTTTGGCATTGCCTTTCTTTGGGATTGAATTAGGTCCACCCTAATAACCTCATTGTAACTTGATCATCTGTAATAACCTTATGTCCGAATAAGGTCACATTCAGAAATCTTGATGGCTAGGACTTCTATATATTTGGGGGGAAGACACAATTAAACTCATAATAATGTCCTAAACAGGATTAATGTAAATTTAATGGTATTTTATATTCTCATGTTTGTAGAACATTTCATTTGTTAATTTCTGTATTTAAACATACTCAAGACTTGACCTATTTAAAAAATTCTGTCATTTTAATATATCACTTCCAAGCATCATTTTAAAATTTTCTCTTTTTATATTTGAACCTCTTTAAAAAAAGTATTCTGTGTTTGTGATCTTTGTTTCCATACCCCACACTCACCCCACAATATGTTTTTACATTATACCACCCTGATGAAAAGGCTTCCCATGTGGCGCTAGTGGTAAAGAACTAACCTGCCAATGCAGGAGACATAAGACACATGGGTTCAATTCCTGGGTCAGGAAGATCCTTGGAAGTGGGCACGGCAACCCACTCCAGTAGTCTTGCCTGGAGAATCCCATGGATAGAGAAGCCTGTCGGACTGTGGTCCATAGGGTCTGAAGGAGTTGGATGCGACTGAAGCGACTTAGCACGCATGCTCAGTAATGAAATAGCTCCTAATTAGGTTGAAGATTACCTATTTTGTAGGTAATCTATTTTGAAGGTAATAGGTAACCTATTTTGAAGATTACCTATTTTGCTGTATCCATTTCAGACTTTTTTTCTACCCTGAATTTGTCATTTCAGGATCATTGTTGAAAGATACAGTCTCCAACAGGCCTTAGGCATCCCTGTGTGTTCTTCCTGGCTGTGCTAAGCAATCAGGTTCCTGACTATTCTTTGTTGTTGTGTTGTTCATGGTTGTTCAAAAGTCACTAAGCTGTATCCGACTTTTTGTGAGCTCATGGACTGGAGCATGCCAGGCTCCTCTATCCTGCACTATCTCCCAGAGTTTTTTCAGATTCATGTCCATTGAGTCAGTGATACTATCTAACCATGGCATCCTCTGCCACCCCATTCTCCTTTGCCTTCAATCTTTCCCAGTATCAGGGTCTTTTCCAATGAGTCAGATATTTGCATCAAGTGGCCAAAGTATTGGAGCATCAACTTCAGCATCAGTCCTTCCAATGAATATTCAGTGTTGATTTCCATTAGGATTGACTGGTTTGATTTTTTTTGCAGTCCAAGAGAATCTCAATAATCTTTTCCAGCACCGTAATTTGAAAGAATTAATTGTTTGTTTCTCAGCCTTCTTTATGGTCCATCTCACACACCCATACATGACTACTGGAAAAACCATAGCTTTAACTATAGGGACCTTTGTTGGTAAAGTGATGTCTCTGCTCTTTAACATGGTGTCTAGGTTTATTATAGTTTTCCTTTCAAGGAACAAATGTCTTTTAAATTCATGGCTGCAGTCACTGTCTGCAGCGACTTTAGATCCCACACAAATTAAATCTGCCACTGTTTCCACTTTTCCCCATCTATTTGCCATTAAGTGATGGGACTACATGCCATGGTATTAGTTTTTTGAATGTTGAGTGCCAAGTTTGCTTTTTCACTCTCCTCTTTTACCCTCATCAAGAGGCTCTTTTGTTGCTCTTCATTTTCTGCCGTTAGAGTGATATTATCTGCATGTCTGAGGTTGTTGATATTTCTCCCAGCAATCTTGATTCCAGCTTGTGCTTCATCCAACCTGGCATTTCGCATGATGTACTCTATATAGAAGTTAAATAAGCAGAGTGATGATATACAGCCTTGTCGTACTCCTTTCCCAATTTTGAACCAGTCCATTGTTTCATGTCCAGTTCTTACTTGGGGCCATTTTTTTAGGGTTGTGTTTCCAGCAAGCAACCCTGAGGGGTAGGTGACATTTTATTCCAGATAAAGAGCATGCTTGTCTCCACCTTACTATAAAAGTGGTTAATCTTCCATGCTCAGTGTTTCTTTCCTATAATGCAACCCACTAAATGTGCAGGTATCCATATTAGGCACCTCACATCACTCCATGGGATTTAGGACACATAGGGAACCAGCAAGAGCATCATGTGACTATTTTTGCCATGAATCAAAAAGTCCTTTGTCTCTAGCCCAGGAATCTCATGTCTTCTGTGTTCATAAAGTAGAAACAGATATTTATGCAGAGAAAACTCCTTGGCTCTCTGCAGTTCTTCTTAATCATTTGACATTTTGGACATTCTTCAAGTGTTGCCTCTCTGGCCATGCCTTTCAAATTTTCTTTGCAAGCAGTTCCTTGTCTACTGGGTCATCAAACTCTGGAGTTTCTTAAAGATCAGAAACAAGCCTTTTAAATAGTCCCTTACCAGGAAATTTCAACAAATGCATAGTTCTAGTTACCATGCAGGTGCACAAATTTATTTCTCTAGCCCAGAGCTCTTCTCTGGTATATCAGTATATCCAACTATTGACTTGACATATCACTTGGATAGTTGGAAGATATCACAAATTTATATGTACATGACCAGATTCATGGTCTTTTTCTTCAAATCTGGTCATCTTTCACTATTCCTTCTCACAGTAAATGGCATCATCATTCATTCACTAGTTCTGGCCAATCCTCTCTGTTTCCCTCAATCCTCTTATCTAATCTGTCTTGAAGACCAATTGCCTTTATCACCTCAATATCTATGAAATCTGTTTTCTCTTCATTGTTACCTTTACTCTGCTCTTAGCTTTGGTTATCTCTTAAGAGATCCTGCTTAACATGTCCTGCTATGTTCATTCTGTTCTCTCTTCAATCTATTCTTCCACTGAAGCTAGAGTGAATGATCACTTTAAAACTCACATCGAATCACGTCATCCTGTTTAAAACTTTTGTTGTACTTAAGGTAAAAATCAATTTATTCCTACTCATTCTTTTGATTACAGATACTGGAAACTTTTCTATGACTTCCCAGTTAGATTTGGATTCTTTGATACATGCTCTGTTATAAACCCATTCCCTTTCTTCAGAGGACTTTTGCAGATAGTATTTATATATCCTTAGTGTGATTATTTAATTCATATCTATGTCTCTTCTCAGACAGTAAGATTCATGAGAATGAGGCCCCATGTTAGCTCACTTGTATCTCCAGCAAGAAGTACAGTGTTTGTCCCCAAATTGACACTCACATTTTGAAAATGAACAGAAGAGAATGATCTATACAGAGAAGCGACAGTACATTTTTCCTTATCCTAAAATGTTTATTGTATGTAAGCTAACAATTCACACAGAGGTCAATGGGATATTTTAAAATGATAATTCAAATTATATTAGCTTTCAAATTATATTAGCCTTCAAAACCCTTCATGGCTTCCATCACAATCAAGATGAATCCAAATTTTTCATCTTGTCTCAAAAATCCTATGTGATTTACCCTCTGTACAACTCTTTCTCTCATCCACCATCATAAACTAAATTGGTTATTCCTTCCTCATTCCCACTCAAAAGCCCGCGTACTACCTGTTCTTAATCTTTGCTTAATTGGTTCCTTTTGTCATTTAGATTTTGGGTTAAATATTACCCAAGTTTTTGTCTATCAAATCTAAACTGGTGACTTAGACATTCTCTCATCACTTGTCATAAATAGCTGTTTTTCCTATCTGCTTTTTTATCATACGTGTTCTGTAACTCCTATACATACATATGCACACATGCCTCACCCCACTAGAAATTTCCTTGCATGTAGATTTTCTTCTTTATTGCCATATATCTAGGACTTAAGACTTCCAGGTACATGGTAGTCACAGATAAATTTTGAATAAATCAACACACTTTAAAATTTAGGGGTCAGATAATTTCTAACAATGCTGTTTGGTTTAATAAATTAAAACTGCTTCAGGTTACCAAATATGAGACTGATTATGATTTCTAAAATGACCCAAAATAATTTTTTATAATTTGAAGTTTGTCTCTAAATTAGTAGGGAATGAGTCTAGGGAATCAGTAAGTCTATGATTTTTTTCTGTTTTCTTCTTTGCTGATTTACATTGAGAACAAGTTGTCTATACCTTTTAGCAAAGTAAATTGAGTGAAGATTTAAATTAATGTGACAGAGTGTGCTGATATTTAATTTGAGGTTAGTGTAAACACAGAGGAGCCAAAGGATCCTTTAACAGTCCTCTGATTTTGAAACACACCTTCCTTTGTACCCTTTCAGTATTTGGATTTGAAAACAACAGTCTGTACCACCACAGATGCTTTAATACTTACAAAAGCTGAACTTAATAATTTCAATCTCTTTACCTTTTAGGTGTAGATTAATTATTTTTCTATTTTTTTTCTAGTTTTCTAAAGGTACTAACAAGAGCAAGATTGATCATCTGCCTCTCTGAATTACACTGACATCACAACTATGAATTAAAGATTGAAATCTATAAGACTCCTAAACAGGAGGAGGAAATATATTTTAGAAAGAAGTTAGGAAAATATTAGCATGGATTTGATATTTTCATAAGCACCAGAGGGAGAAACTATACCTCAGATGTAGCTCAGTACACCCCCTTTTACTTGTTTCCATTAGGTAGAAATTCTCCTATGCTGTTGACAACCTTTCTGAGATATGTCTGGTCTTTCAGGATTAGCCTTAGGCACAATTTTGAAATATTTAGAATTATTCTTGTGGATATTGTATTAGTGCTTCCTTTTATTTTGACATTGCCAGTCCATTGCATCCAGGGATTCAAAATTTTAGCTCCTCATTTTTATCTTTCTTGGACATACTCTATAAATTTCTCTTCCTTTTTGCTCCTTCATCCCATCAATGGCTCTGTTTAATCTTATTTACAAATTCAAACTGGTTAGGAAGAGCTAATTATTTAATGTATCTCCCTTTCAGGAAATTTATTTCTGTGTAAATTAGGGCCTATCCCTTCACTCAATAATGTGACTTTAATGATCTTCCTGTTTAGGGATTTAGAGGCTATTTTTTGGTAATCAAGTACAAACAGTGCAGGTCAGTTTAAATTAGCAAAGATATATTAAGAATAAGTCCAAAAATCATAGTCTTGTGGAAAAGACTATGATTTGGCAAACACCTTTAATAACAGTGCTAACAGTTTTTGAAAATGGCAGTCTCCAAAAGGGCAAGAGACATATTATGATGACATATAATCAGATTTGTCCCTTCAGACTTGTTAAGTGTAATCCCTGAATGGTGATAGGGTGGTGAGGAAAATAAAACCCAAGGCCCTTGTTCAGATATCAGTGAGCCAAACAGAAAACAAACGAGGTCAATACTAATTGCAGGATGCAATCATGAAGGCCAGTTATGGGCTGCTTTCGTGTGTGGTTTCATGAGCACAGTTTCATGTTTCACAATTAGGTGCCTTTTCAGGAACCAAAATCCACATGTGCTTATTCTGATGCTGCTGTTGTTTCAAAAAAGGAGGTCCCTATGGAGAATCTCAAGCTTCCTGATGGTTCAATGGTAAAGAATCCACCTGCTAATGCAGGATAGCTGGATTCAATCCCTGGATCAGGAAGATCCCTGGAGAAGGAAATGGCAACCTACTCCAATATTCTTGCCTGGGAAATCCCCTGGGCAGAGGAGCCTGGCGGGTTGTTGTTCATGGGGTCACAGAATTGGACAGGACTTAGCGACTAAACAACAACAACGTGGATAATTTCATTCACCAGTGGGTAAATGTGGAAGTCCCTTGCTTAAAACTTCAGATCTTTAATGAGCATTAAATGTTCACTATTTTCTATTTCTCATCTTTCATTTTCTACTACAACTCAAGCATTAGTAGGCATGAAGTGATTGTATATTATTATATAACAAAATGATATATATTATTATTATATAACAAAATCTCCATCAGTTAAGAAGCAGCCTGGATAAGTTAAACAAGATAATATTTGTTCAGTGTGGAGCATTCTATTTGTAAATATTAAGTGGCAGCAGTTACCTAAACATAATATTGTTATTAATAATAATATGATTCTCTGCATGTAATGGTTGAGCAGTGAAATACTTTTTTTGTTTGTTTTTGGAGAGAATTAGCAACTGTATTTTTATTAAATAAAAGAATGGTCTTCTAGTTAGCACTCAGTTTAGAAGATACCTTCTCCACCTAAAGCCATGGAACCCAGTAAGACAGGGACTTAACTGAGGTAGGTAATGGCAGAACCACTTTGAACTGATGAAGAAAATGAAGGATAGAGATGAATGGTCTGGTTTGAATCAATATGGATAAGGGGCAAGCAGGCATTGTTTAGGGTATAGTGGCTAACATATTAAGTGCCTAACACACATACATATGAATATAGATATAATTACATTTACATATATGAATCCAGTCAATGGATATATTGCCATCTCTGTCTCTGATTGTTCCCTCTAACCTTTGTATTGCCTCTCCATGATAATTATTTTTCTTATTTTATACATAAGAAAATTGGAGCTTAAGTAATTTTAATGAGTCCCAAAATTGCATATCATTCTACATTATATTAAGGTTTTTCTGACTTTAAAGTTTGAGTCATGGACTACTTTCAGAAAGAAATCATAAGATAGAGCAGGCTAGGGCAGTGGAAGAGAAAGAGAGGATGAGTGCAGAGATATAGCATTGCAGTTTGGGTATTAGACATTCCTGGGTTTGATGATAACTCAGTCAGAAACTACCTGGGATACACTGATCAAGATAATCAACTGTTGAAAGCTTTGACTTCCTCATCTTTGATATGGGACTAGTGATACTTCTTAACAGATGGTTGTAAGGGTTTTATGAGATAAAATATGTGAACTGCTTAGTAGACAGTAGCAGGCTGGTCCAGTATGAAGGAGACTTGGAAGTTGCCACTCTGTCCTAACAAGTTAAAGCTGAACAAACTGGAAAATCAACAAATCTTCTTAGGTCTCTAAGGGAAATGAGGTCACAGGACAAACTGCTGCCTTCAAGACTGGAGAGATTGACAGGCAAATAGTCAGTACTTACTGGAGCAGAAACCTGCAAGTAGAAACATCAATGGAAAAAAGTACAAGGAGAGGGAAACCTGAATTGTAATTGGTGAATTGCTGGAGGCTCAGTGTGGATAACTCATATTTAAGAAGTTTGGAAGGAGGGTAGTTCCTTGGTGACCCTGTGGTTAGGATTTGGTGTTTACACACTTTTATTGCAGAAGCCCAGGTTCAATCTCTGGTTGGGGAGCCATCCCATATGCTGCCAAAAAATCTTCAGGGGACCCAGTCTACACACCCTGCCATTTTCATGACTTTTATTTCTAGGAGCTCTATCAGGACCCAGGTCCTCACAGTGAGTATATATAAATCCCCTCATGCTTCTTTCAAGGGGAGGCAAAAGGAATCATTTTGAAATATACCTGAGCATTTTGTGCTTCTTAATAAGGTCTGCCCTTGGGAGAAACTATTTAACCAAAGCCTAACTTTCTGGGGTTTTATCAAGGCCCAACTGACCTGTGGAAAGAAAAAACTCAACTCCAGTTCCATTGAGTCATCCTGTCCCACTAAGGGAAGGATAGAATAAAACAAAACAAAGCTGAAAAACACTTGCAAAGTCTGAGTCTAGAGGCATAGACTCACTACAGAACTAAGACCTAATCATAGGGGTATAGAATGCTTCCCTTCCCCTACACCTCACCACTACAGTTTCTTTCACCTAGTGCATCACATCCAGCTATAAAGAAAATATTACAAGACATACTAAAAGGCTAAAAAGACAGTTTTAAGAGACAAAGCAAGTACTGGAACCAGACACTAACATGGCAGATGTGAATTATCAGACCAGCAACTTAAAACAACTATAATTAATATGCTAAGGGAACAAACAGGTGAAGTAGACAGCATATAGGTGGGCAATGTAAGCAGAGAGATGAAAATTCTAAAAAAGAATCAAAATTGAGTGTTAGAGGTCAAGAACACTATAACAGAAATCAAGAATGCCTTTGATGGGCTTATTATTAGTAAGCTGGACACAGCTGAGGGAAGAATCTTTATGTTTGATGATATCTCATTTGAAACCTCCAAAACTAAACAGTAATCAGGAAACAAACTGAGAAAACTAGAGCAGAATATCCAAGAGCTGTGGGACAACTTCAAAATGTGTAATACATGTGCAATGGGAATATCAGAAGGAGATGGAAGAGTGAAAGGAAAAGGAGAAATATTGGAAACGGTAATGACTGAGAATATTCGCAGATAAATATCCGATACCAAACCACAGATCCAAGAAGCTCAGGGAACACTAAGAAAGAGAAATAGTTTTAAAAAAAGAAGAAGAAAAAGAAGAAAGAAAGAAAAAAAGAGGAAACACAAAACTACATCTAGGTATATCATAGTCCAACTAAAGAAAATCAAAGATAAAGAGTAGTAAGCATTTGATGATTAAAAGACCCCAGAAATATTATATAATATCAATATAACTATTGGTGTAACTGCTGCTGAGCTTCCCTGGTGGTTTAGTCTGTAAAGAATCTGCCTGCAATGTGGGAGACTTGGGTTCGGTCCTTGGGTTAGGAAGATCCCCTGTAGGAGGGGATGGCAACCGACTCCAGTATTCTTGCCTGGAGAGTCTCCATGGACAAAAGAACATGGTAGTATACAGTCCATGGTGTTCAAAAGAGTCAGACATGACTGAATGACTAAGAACAGCACAGCACATAATGGCTGTTTGGTAAATTGCATATAGATAACATCATGCTGTGCTGTGCCATGCTTAGTCCTCAGCTATATTTGCAACCCCATGGACGGTTCCTCTGTCCATGAGATCCTCCAGACAAGAATACTGGAGTGTGTTGCCATTTCCTTCCCCAGGAGATCTTCCCAGCCCAGGGACTGAACCCCATCTCCTGCATCTCCTGCTTTGGCAGATGGATTTTTTACCACTGAGACACCTGGGAAACCCTAGGTAATACCAATACTTACTAGGTAAGCCCCTAGTAAGATAATACCATAATGAGCCTAATTACAAGAAACTGATTATTTTGCCATATTTGTTTCTTTACTGCAAAGGAAAGTGGGCTTATCATTGTTAGGGAAATATAAGAAACTGATGGACTCTCTAGACTTTTCTGACACAATGGACATGAGTTTGAGCCAACTCTGGGAGATAGTGAAGGACAGGGAAGTCTGGTGTGCTTCAGTCCGTGGGATCACAAAGAGTCAGACATGACTTAGCAGTTGAACAACAACAGCAAAGTCTTTTCTAGTCACCCTTGTGTTGCCCAAGACTTTTTATTAATTAGTGCCTGAATGGGTCTTCTCCTGGCTTACCTTATCAAGAAATATAGATCTAAAACAAACATTAATGTCAGCATATAGATTACTCTTTATAAGCGTTGAAGGGAGAAATCATTAAACATTTCCATAAAAATATAATATTTCTGTTCCCATGGTTCAATATCAAATTATGTACAAAATGTAGGAGACTGTTTTCTATATAATGAGACATTAGCAAGCGGCACATACTGTTTCAGATGACGGTTACGTTAACCTCTACCTCAACCTTTGGGTGATATTTCCTTCTTTGCATTAGAAAATATCTAGGGCTAATTTAATGAATTATTTTAGATCATGAAGGGACAGAAGAGTTTACTTTCTAGTCTTCATCCTTCCTGTGATATGACTCTTCTTCCTCTTTTATCAGAACATTTACCACAAAGGACTTTAAAAAAGTTCTTGGTTTCTAAGGCCTCTGCTGGCTTCATCTCCTCTGTGAGGATATAGCGGGGGTATCCACACTCCACCTCCAGAACCTGAAGTATGGAACCTGTGTAATTTCCTCTTCTGAAAGGAAATAGGGTTGAAGTCTTGACAAAAAGAGAAAAGAGGAGAATTCCACAGAACAAAGTAAATTCTTCCATTTAGAATCCATGACAACGCCACAGCTCATTTTCTTATTCTTTTATATTAACTGTAGAATTTCAGTAAAGCTTTTAAATTTGTGTCCATCTTTGCAGGGACTCATTTTATTAATGGATGTGAATTGTCTGGCTTTGTTTTCCAAGTCAATATCTTTACTTGTGGAAAATTCCTATAAATTTCTTAACAGAAACCTCTTAGTTTCTTCATATTATATTTTCAACCTGTAAGTTCTGAAAAAAAGAATCTATTTTACCAAAGATGTGAACATAGGAAAATATCACAATACAATATAATAGGGGAGAAATTTGTACACAAATTATCATTGTGCTGGATTCACTTGCATAATGAATGAAGCACATACCTTGGGTCAAGGACTGATTTGTCTCCTGTCCTACATGGCATCAAAGACCAGGACAATATTTAATAAATAATATTACCTCTTGACTGGAGTTATTACATCTGGGTGGAGGTGTCAAGGCCTATTTGCCTCATTTGCGCCTCCTTTTAAGGGCATCACTAGGAGTTTGGTTTTCAGATGCAATTTTGTTCTGCTGTTCTGAAACGCGGTGAAGTCTAAGTTCTATGTTTCCTGTCTCTAGAAGGAATATTTAGGAAATCAGTACAGAATTTGGACCTTGGATTCTTTTAATTTTAGTAGACATTTTATAAAAGATGATTATTCCTGGATTTAAGAAAAAAGAGAGACCAGATGGTAAAAGTAAAAAAGCAGTATTCAATTTAAAATTATTATAATAATAGAGAAATAAAGGAAGGGCTCTCATACCAAAATGTTTTACATTATCTGTTTTAACTATTTCTAGCATTGTCCAGAATGAACATCCTTAAGAATATGTGTTTTAACTCCAGACTCTTAAGAGGTCATCACAAACAAAAAATTAGTAAAAATCTAGTAACAGTATAGGCTTCCCAGGTGGGTCAGTGGTAGAGAATCTGTCTGCCAATGCAGGAGACACAGAAGATGTGGATTCAATCCCTGGATAGGGAAGATCCCCTGGGGGAGGAAATGGCACCCACTCCAGTATTCTTGTCCTGGAAATCACATGGGCAGAGAAGCCTGGTGGGCTGTAGTCCATGCGGTCGCAGAGTCAGACACAACTACACTACTGAGCACATAAACATAGCAATAGATTCCTCGACAGGATGCTTTCTGAACTGAATTTTTGAATTCCTAATTTCTGTTGTTTTTATGAAGAAGTCTGTGTTGTACATCCACTGGAAACAGCTAATTGATATTCTCTGTGGGTTTACCCATTTAAGTTCCTCTGAGTATAGCTAGGAGAGGACAGCGGTCAAGACTTTATTCCACAAATATGTATAAGTATATTTTATGATCAAAGCACTAATTAGAGATTTACTTTCAGAAATGAGGGCAGGGAACTCTAGGGATAGGGTTGTGTTGATGGTACGAGACCAAATTTATTGAACTGCCTTTGACACAGATTTTCAAAATGTAAAAGATCTTTTAACATCAGAGAGGAGCTTGCATCAGTCCAAAGATGGAAATTTACATATAGTTAGTCAAAATTTTGGATTGTCCCTTCAAAACTTAATCTTTGAAAATATTTGGTGATCCACCCTATGCATATCTATATCTACTTTCTATGCATATCTGTGTCATGTCACCAAGTATGTATGTCAGAAGTTAAAGATCGGCTCAAAATATCTGGATAATGTTGGCCTATGCTTTCTCTTAGAACGTGAAATAAAAAGAGAAATGGGGACTCTAATTGTTAGTTCCCTAAATTTGAAAGAAAATTGTGTATGTGTGTGAGATTACTCTGTTTTTGATTTTTAATCATGTTATAAACACTAGGATAAACTTCAAATCAATCCTGTGGTAGACTACCTGTAATGATTTCTATAATAATTATCCTTACCTTTCTGTGCCTGCCCCCTTGCATTGTGACTTAAGCATTTTTCCCAACTGAAAGTTGAATCCTTTTGTCCACCTGGAATCTGGGCTCATCATAACTTTCTTTGAATATGGCAAAGTGACATACAATGTCTGAGTCTGGTTCCAAATTGACCTTGTAGTTTTTTGCCTTTAAATGTTTCCACCATCATGTGCTACTTCGCATACAGTAATATGAAAGGCCACAAGTAGAAAAAAGCCATCATAGTAGATGTGTTCAAGATCAGCCAGCCAGCAGCAACCATCAAAATGTGATTGAGGCTATCTTAAGTCTTCCAGCCCCAGTTGTGCCATCGGATGACTTCATTCACTTGAGTGACTGTGAAATAAACCAGCAGAAGAACTGCCCATATGAGCAGATTCATGACCCAGATTTATGGCCCAATAAAGTGGTTATTGCCTTAAGCCACATTTTGTGGTGGTTCGTTACATAATAAATGACTGAAATAGATTCCTACTATTTAATTTATTGAATCTCCATGTGATTCCTTGAGCAACAATCTTACCTTGATTTTTGCTTAAAATTGCTATCATGCTAGTGCATTAAGTAGCAATATATATATTGAGTACTTCCTGCATGTGGTGTATGATTACACACCTCTCCTTTTCTTGAGCTTTACAAAAGGAAGTAACCAGAAGACTTTCTGTCCTTATACAATGACATAGTAATTCAGTTCTATAGACAAGTGTACTTGAGAAGCTATAGAATAATTTATGTTTTACTCTGCATACATGCATGGATATTACAAAGTTAAAAAGAAAAGCAGAAGAATAATCAGAGGGGAAATTATGAAGGATGAATTTTAACATGGGCCTAGGGAAAGAAAAGCTTGGTGTTAATGCAATTCTGAGTGATAATATTAAGAAAATAAGAATTTGTTCTCAGAAAGACTAAGAAACCTCAACGTTATTTGTAGTTTCTGTTAGTAAGCCTTAAGCACTGTGGTCACTGTGGTGTATTAGATAAATTTTGTTGTTTGAACTATCATTTCTATAATAAAGTGTTGCCAAAATTGCAAACATTTTTAACTTGAAAAAAATTTTCTTTTCTCCATCTAGTCAAGGCTATGGTTTTTCCTGTGGTCATGTATGGATGTGAGAGTTGGACTGTGAAGAAGGCTGAGCGCTGAAGAACTGATGCTTTTGAACTGTGGTGTTGGAGGAGACTCTTGAGAGTCCCTTGGACTGCAAGGAGATCCAGCCAGTCCGTTCTGAAGGAGATCAGCCCTGGGATTTCTTTGGAAGGAATGATGCTAAAGCTGAAACTCCAGTACTTCGGCCACCTCATGCGAAGAGTTGACTCATTGGAAAAGACTCTGATGGTGGGAGGGATTGAGGGCAGGAGGAGAAGGGGACGACCGAGGATGAGATGGCTGGATGGCGTCACGGACTCAATGGACATGAGTCTGAGTGAACTCGCGGAGATGGTGATGGACAGGGAGGCCTGGTGTGCTGCGATTCATGGGGTTGCAAAGAGTCGGACACGACTGAGCGACTGAACTGAACTGAACTGAACTGAATATGTTTCTCTCAGTGTTTATCATAATCATTTAAGAAATAGCTATGTACTTTAAATTGCTTGAATTTACTTTCTCTTTATTTTTTGATTCATTCTCTCCCACTTTCATTTCTTCCTTTCCTTCTACCAGTTTGATTTATTTGCTCTTTTTTTCTGAGAGGTATTTAAAGAGTGATAGGGTTTTACAATTAATGCTATTGTTAGTAAATAAATGAAAACAGGAAACAAGGACCAGAAAAAATAATTATCACCTCATGTCAAAATATAAAATATATCTGATGTAGTTATTCATAGGGTATAGGCCTAAATTAAAGAAATATTATTTACTAAGGAAAAAATATAAATGGAGCCATACTAATTTACTCAGTCTGCTTCCAAAGACAGCTTTTACCCTTTTCCTGATTCAGACAGAAGTGTGAGCAGTTAAGTCAGAGAATTGATTCCAAAGTGGGAAATAAGTGTTAGTCTTAATTGTATCAGACATTAATACTTTACACTGCAAATAATTGCTATTTTTCTAAATGCCTCTTATTGGGACACTCCAGTTTGATACTTTGGCTCCTCTCTAAAAGCAGTGTATTGCTCGGCCTTGTTGCTAAGCAACATCACACTGTGAGAAGAGCTGAATTCTGAAAATATAGTGGTGGATTAAAAAATATTTTAATCTGTAAGTTAATATTAAATGACATATATGTCTTTAAATTATACGAAGCAGAACTTAACTTCCTAAGATCTGGAAAATTTTCTAATCAAGATATGTTTTCATTTAAGTTACAAAAGACTTTAAAATACATAGCGTATGTCATCTTGTAAAAATTTAATAAGCAATTATATTACAAACAAATCTAATGTTTTATTGTTGTGCAGCTCTTAGCACAACTATTAGTTGTGCTGTTGGCATTTTAGTGGAGAGGGTCACTCCTGCCAAACATTCATGAAATGAAGGTGTCTGGAGACAGTTCTCTATGGGTCTCTTGTGTTTCTGCATGTCTGTAAGTAGAGGAGTGAAAGCCTTTTATCCAGGCTCTCTTTTCAAGGATGCTTTTATAACAAATAATTTTGGAAGGTAGAGAAGTATCTCCCTCTAGAGCAAAAAAAAAAAAAAAAAAAGCAGGTTTGCTTACCTTTGAAAGGTGGAAATAGTAGCTCCTTCTGGAGTGAAGAGCAAGCATGTTTACTGCCCATTATAAAAGGTTCACGTTTTCTCTAGGCTCACTGTTCCTCTTAGGTAATGCAATTCACTGTGTGTACAAGTATTATATCACCTGGTTGTCTGCATCACCCTGTGGGAACTGGAGCTTGAGGAACCTGCATAGAAAAAGCTAATTTTCTGGCTCTTGTTACTGCTGTGAGTAGCAAAGTCCTTTGTCTTGTGATTACTCTCACAGAGTTGCAGACTGACTCGTTAGGCTAAAACTAGGGTAAATTCTAGGACTGATCATGGTTCTTGACAGAAAGCACACTTTCACTGACAGTTAATATTACAATAATTGTATCAACTAAAAGAAGCTTTAGGAGACTTGATTCTTAAAAAGTAAGAAGCAAACAGACAAAAAATCAATTAGAAGTAGCAGCATGGAATGCTGGTTCTAGGCAGTGTAAGAATGTTAAATTTGTGCCTTAGTTTTAATTGTATGAAATAATTTGTTCTTTTTAAAAGAAGGTTAACCTTGAACCATAAGTAATTCTTCAGGTAGGCACATCTTCCCAGAATCTTTTATATCATTCCATTTAGGCATTTTTCTTTTTGTCCAAACGTATATCTCTAATCATACCTAACTTAAGGAAAATCAAATTGCTAACATTTGGTCTTAATGTTAATGTACTATTGCATTATGATTTATAATAAATATATATTTGGTTTTCATTCCAGTTTCTGGCATAAAGCTCCTAAAACCCTTGGGATTTCCTAAGTGATGAGAGCAACAAAATGTGTCTTTTGTTATGTTAATAAAGTGACTTCTGAAATATTCACCTAAAAAACAATTTGAAAAGGGTGAGATTGGTTGTCAGGGGAACAAGCATTTTATAATGAGAACCTGTGATAGGAGGGTTGGAACTTACATCACCCCGACCTACCCCGACTTCCCAACAAAGGGGAAAGAAGCTACAGATTGAATTCAGTACCAAATGGCCAATGACTTATTCAGCCATGCCTGTATAATGGAGCCTCCACAAAAACCCAAAAAGGTGAAGTTTGGAGAGCTTCCAAGTAGGTGGACACACGGAGATTGGGGGAGTGACTTCTTGAGAGTGTGGAATCCCCATATCCTTTCCTCTTTCCTGCTCTATGTATCTCTTCCTCTGTTGATACATGGCCTTAATATCCTTTGTAATAAATTAGTAATCTGGTTACTAAATGGCTTTCCTGAGTTATGTGAACTAGTTTAGCAAATTAATTAAAGCCAGGAAGAGGGTCTTGGGAACTTCAGATTTATAGCTAGTCAGTTGGAAGCACAGTTAACAACCTGGACTTGTGATTGGCATGTGAAGGAGAGGGGACAACCTTAATGGGACTGAGCCCTTAGTCTGTGGAATTTGATGCTATCTCCAGGTAAATAGTGTCAGCAGTAAGTTGAACTGTAGGAAAATTATTTGGTAGCATGAGGAAACTCCCTCTCTCCCACTGCCCTCTAGTGAAATAGTGTGCAAAACCCTTTTAATACTACTGCTTCACGTTTTATAATATGCTTCAAAGTTAACCTGGAAGATGTTAAAACATAGATTATTGAAGACAGTTCCTAGGGTCTCTATTCCTGTAAGTCAAAGGCAGGCTGAAGAGTTTACATTTTAACAGTTTCCTAGATAATGTGGATATTTTTGATCTGGGGAACAGTCTTTGAGAATCACTGATATAGGATGACTGGAAGTAGTATAGCATGTTTAAAGAGCTCATCATTTAGAATTATATTGACCTAATTTAGAAATTCCAGCTCCACAATTTACTAGCTGTATAACCTTGGAAAACACATAATTACTGTGAGACTCAGTATTCTTATCTGTAAGGTAGAACTATTACTTATAATACTATTTTAAAAAGAGGTTTTAAGTATTAAATCATTCATTTAAAGCCCTTTGCATACTAGTGACATAGCCCTCCCAGATTTCAGAAAATACTACAAAGCTTCAGTAATCAAAACAGCATGGTATTAGCACAGAAACAGACATATGAATCAACGAAACAGAATAGAGATACCAGAAACCCATATGCTTATGATCAATCTTTCAAGGAGGAGACAAGGATATACAGTGAAGAAAAGATAGCCTTTTCAACAAGTGGTGTTGTGAACGCTGCACAGTTCAGTTCAGTTCAGTTAGTCAGTCGTGTCCGACTCTTTGTGACCCCATGAATCGCAGCACGCCAGGCCTCCCTGTCCATCACCAACTCCCGGAGTTCACTCAGACTCACGTCCATTGAGTCAGTGATGCCATCCAGCCATCTCATCCCCTGTCGTCTCCTTCTCCTCCTGCCCTCAATCCCTCCCAGCAACAGAGTTTTTTCCAATGAGTCAACTCTTCGCATGAGGTGGCCAAATTATTGGAGTTTCAGCTTTAACATCATTCCTTCCAAAGAACACCCAGGACTGATCTCCTTTAGAATGGACTGATTGGATGTCCTTGCCGTCCAAGGGACTCTCAAGAGTCTTCTCCAACACCACAGTGCAAAAGCATCAATTCTTTGGCTCTCAGCTTTCTTCACAGTCCAACTCTCACATCCATACATGACTACTGGAATAACCCATAGCCTTGACTAGATGAAAAGCTGCACAGCTTCATGTAAATCAGTGAAGTTAGAGCACTTCTCACAACATACATAAAAATGAGCTCGAAATGGCTTAAAGACTTAAATATAAGACCATAAAACTCCTAGAAGAAAACATAAGCAAAACATTCTTTGATATAAATCATACTGATGTTTTCTTAAATAAAAGCAAAAATAAACAAATGGGATCTAATTATGCTTATAAGCTTTTGCACAGCAAAGGAAACCATAAGCAAAATGAAATGAAAAGACAACTAACAGACTGGGAGAAAATGTTTGCAAGCAATGAGATCAACATGGAATTAACTTTCAAAACGCAGAAACTGCTCACAATACTAAAAAGTTAAAAAACAAACAAATAAACACGAATCAAAAAATGGGCATAAGACCCAAAGAGACATTTCTCCAAAGAGGACATACAGATGGCCAATAAGCTCATGAAAAGAGGCTCAACATTACTATTAGAGAAATGCAAATCCAAACTACAATGAGATATCACCTCACAGTGGTCAAAATGGTCATTATCAAACAGTCTATAAATAATGCTGGAAAGGGTATGGAGGAAAGGGAACCCTCCCACTCTATTGATGGGAAGGTAAATTGATACATCCACTATGGAGAACAATAATGAGATTGGTAAAAAAAACTAAAAATAGAGATCATATAATCCTGAAACCCCATTCCTGGCCATATATCTGGGGAAAACTATAATTCAAAAAGATGCATGCACCTCAGTGTTCATGGAAGCACTATGTACAATAGCCAATATATGGAAGCAGTCTAAATGTCCGCTGATAGATGAATGGATAAAGAAGGTATGGTATAGATATCAATAAAAAATTACTTAGTCATGAAAAGAATGAAGTAATACTAATTCCAACAATACGGATGTACCTAGAGATTACCATACTAAGTGAAGTAAGTAAGAGAGAAAAAGACAAACAGCATATCAGTTGCATGTAGAATCTAAACTGTGATACAAATGAATTTATTTATGAAGCAGAAATAGACTCACAGACATAGAAAACAAATTTATGGTTACCAAAGAGAAAAGAGGATAGGAGAAAATACAGATTAGGAGTTTGGGATTAGCAGATACAAATTATTATATATAAAATAGATTAACAACAAAGTGCTAATATATCACAGAGAACTATATTCAATATCTTGTATTAAACGATAATAGAAAGGAATATGGAAAAGAAAAATGAATATATACATATATATATGTGTACATATGTGTGTATATATATATACACACATATATATACATATGTGTATATATACATATATGGCTTCCCTGATGTCTCTGACAGTAAAGAATCTGCCTGCAGTGCAGGAGACCAGGTACCTGTTGAAGGAAATGGCAACCCATTCCAGTATTCTTGCCTGGAGAATCCCATGGGTAGAGGAGCCTTGTGGACTAAAGTCCATGGAATGGCAAAGAGTTGGACATGACAGAGCAACTAACACACAATAGTTCTCCTTTACTGTTTTTATCTTAACCAACAAATGTCTTTGATGCACTTATACAAAGGGTTCCTGTTTTCACCTGAGTAGCTAGAAATAAAGACACATAATTGACTGATCACAACCCATAGCTGAATAAACAAACACAGGAACAAAATATATATAACTGAATCACTTTGCTATATTCCAGAAACTAATGCAACATTACAAGTTAACTATACTTCAGTAAACAAATGCTTTGCATAGTGGATGGTACTTAGTATGTATTCCACAAATGGTAATATCATCATTATATTCAGTTCAGTTCAGTCGCTCAGTTGTGTCCGACTCTTTGCGACCCCATGGACTGCAGCATGCCAGACCTCCCTGTCCATCACCAACTCCCGGAGTTTACTCAAACTCATGTCCATTGGAGTTGGTGATGCCATCCAACCATCTCATCCCCTGTTGTCCCCTTCTTCTCCTGTCTTCAATCTTTCCAGGCATCAGGGTCTTTTCTAATGATATAATCTAAAGTAACTTTTCCTCGACACTGAAGATTTACCAAAGAACTCATAACATTTGTTTAAAAAATATAGTTATGATGGTAATATTTTATATTTGCTGTATAAAAAAGATACAAATATCTTAGAACTAGTTAAAAGTATTTCTATTAAGTTAACATGTGATCACTGAAGCATATCATTTACCTGGACAAATAAATTCTCCCAGGCTTCATTAAAATGTCTTAATGTATACCAATCTTTTTTGATTTTTGAAGCCTGCATATATTCCTGTGAATGGTACTGTGTACCATATCCTTCTTGTGATTGTTTTCACTTAAAACTGAACATTACCTCATGATATCTATTGTAGCAGACTGTTATGATTTTTCAGATATTGCTATAAAACCTGAGAAAGTCTGTAAGGAATTATGAGAAAATAGTCAACTTCCAATTTGATGATGTTTTATGATGATATTTTTCCTTTACTAAATGAAAGGAAATACTCTTTTTTTTTTAGGTATCAGAAAAAGGTAATCCATAAGAAATACTGTGTTTCTTTTTATATTAATGCTGCTGCTGCTGCTAAGTCGCTTCAGTCGTGTCCAACTCTGTGTGATCCCAGAGACGGCAGCCCACCAGGCTCCCCCGTAGGAAGACTCATTTTAAAAATGTCTCCTTTAACACTTGTATGTATGAGTGTATGCATGTATACACATGTATAATTCTCTAGTCACAATTAGTAATAAAGCACAGAGGTTTTGAAAGTCTATTTAATCCTTATAAATCAAAATATGGGCCAAAGATAGAAAGCATTAGCATCACTGGGGAAATTGTTAGAAATGCAGAATTGTAGACCCCACTCCAGACACACACTGAATTAAAATTTGAATTTTAACAAGATCTCTAGGTGATTCTTATGCACTTTAAAATTTGAAAATCACTGATTTAATAATGTCTCTGATGGTGTGAATTAATTTCCTTTTTCAACTGATATATATTTCTTCTTTCTTTTAAAAGTATTGCATGGTTTGTGATGCTCTAATAGGAAGAAATAGAACACATTTTTTTTTCTCAAGGAATTAATGTTACCTGTTTATATTAAATTATATAAAACTAAGTGGATGTCACCAATTATCCTCAAACTCGCACAGAAGTAGATATAATTAAATAGCAAGTTCTTAATCATTTACAGTGCAGGGTAGGTTAAGAAGAGGGATAAACGTTGATCACTGTAACTCCCAATTATTATGTTCCTGCCCAGTGGGATTGCTTGTTATTCTCCCAACAAAAAAGTGATAAGTTTAGACACACACACCCTTCTCATGGCTCCACCCTGATGAGAACAGGTCTTTAAAAAGAGGCAGGGGTCAGGAAACAGCATGTACTTGATTGCAAAGATGGAGCCAGTCTGTGCCCACAGAGAGATCATGCTCAAGATCAGTGATGGCATTTATGCTGCTAACAAGAACAAAAATCAAGAACTTTCTGTGACTGGTAATGACAGTTTTGATACAAGCTTTAAACCACTCCAGGAAGAATTACACAAGGCATTTCCAAGGGAAACAGCAGATCACAGATGACTAAGAAAGTCAGGCTGGCTTAGATGTGGGGAGTTCTCCAAATCTTCTAGTGGGTTTTCACTAATTCTCAGCTAAAAGGAACTGGAAAGTAATAATACTAATAACGAAACCTTATGACTTAGAGTTTGGCTATAATTATTAAAACTGCATCCATAATGAACTTTCTGTTGTCTGTATAAAGTCTGAAATTAAATTTTCTATCCGGTGTTACCAGCAACAGCTGTCAAGAGTCTGTGACTCGCATTGACATCTGTAGTATCCAGGATGATCAATATCAGGAATGTTTTCAGATCTCGTTTATGGATCTGGAAGGTGTGTTTTGTGGTGAATTTAGAAACAGTTCTGGTACAAAGTGATTCCTTTTAAATTCTTGCCAGTTTATCAACTTCAGAAACTTCCCTTAGGTTCTCAGTTATGACTTAGCAGGAAATCAGCAAGCTTAGTCTGTTTTTCACTTTTCTTGCCTTTTTTTTTCTTGTTAGTAATGACATTTCTATAATTTTAAAAAGCACATTCAATGTATATTGTATTCTATCACCCTTATTCATCTTTTCATTGAAGTTCTCATTCTTAGACCTTATACTAAAGCTCCTCTTTTGATTCCTGTCTGGGAATTTATAGGTTATGTGCTTATATATGTTTATGAAGGATTCCCTTGTTATGCCTTTGCACATTTCAAACACATCAATACCATTTTAGAAATATTTATTCTTATAACTTGAATATTATTCTTTACTTCTTTGAATTTTTATGTTCATCTGTGACATTTTTCTGTGTTAATTTTTTCACTTTCTTCTACACTAATCTAATTCTTCCAATTTTTTCAGTTAATTTTCCTGTGTTTTACATGTATATTTTCTTTTTAATGTTTAAATAACCCACATAGTATTTACTCATCTTACTGTTCTTAATTACATCAACTAGCATTTTAAGTAAGAATGGAGATATTGTGGACTATTGTCTCATTTTTAAAATCTTAACAAATTTTGGAAAATTATACTTTATTTTACATATTTACCTCTTACATTTAATGGAAATGTCTGATGAATTTCTTTAATAAGTTTGGGGCATATACTGGGAAAATGAAGTATTTGGATCCTTTGACCTATGTATATAATGCATTGTTAACAAATTAATAATAAAACACTTTGAACGCTTGGAATAAATCCTCTTTGGCTATGACATTCCAGAATATTTTTACTTCAATGAGTTAATTTTGTTCTTTCTCCTAAATTCAAGGTGTTCAATATGCCACCCTGTGTGATCAACTCTTTCTTCTCCCTGAAGCCTGATAATTGGTACTGATATAGAACCTTGAAGTTGGTTGCTAATGCTGAACTATCTGATTCTCTGTAGTGGTGGTAGCTAGGTCATCTTTATGGAGAGGGAAAGAGCTGACTTATTCACCTTGTGGATTTAGTTATTAAAAGCTGCAGTCATTATTGATAGTCTCTCAGTGATCATTCAACCAGAGCACAGGAGCCACCTTATTTATGAGTTTTGGATAATGCTCTTCTAGAAAGCTTGGAATTTGAAAGGAGCAGTACTGAAAGATGGGTTAGAAGGAGGTTTGGAAAAGATATCTATGGCTCAACCTTTCAGAATAGCCAAGGATGCAAAAATATATTAAAAAAATCTTTTTCTTTCTAAATTGAGTTTTAAAAGCATTATTTACATTCAAACTTCCCCCTCTTAGTATATGAATATGTGTATAGTTTATATATAACTTCAATAATTACTGAAAATAGTTCTTTGTCTATATCCTGTAAGATTTTTATATAAAACTCATTAATCTTCATTTATATATGATCTGTCATTTCCATTTAATAACTTGTTTTCCTTTAGAGTTACTAGAAGTGTTAACAAATTTCTGATTAGAAAATTGATTTTTTGTCTAAATGCTACTGGTAAATAGAATTCTAATGCTATTGCACTGTGTTAAAAATGTGGCATAATTATTTTCGCTTATGGGGAATTTATTGAGATTTTGGCTCTTTCATAGGACTGTAAAAGTTGCATGTGTTTGAGTATATTTAATTGTGTTCCCCAAATTTTCTATAGTATTAGTTATTTTCATGCCATTTTTCCACTGAACACTAGATTTTCAGAAATGTGCACTAAAATAGCATGTTGTATGTCAGTTTTTAACTTGTTTTACCAGACCAGCATATAATATTGCAAGCTATATGGTTTAATGAATATTGGACCATGAAAGTTTTTATTTTTAATTTTGCTTGACCTCCTATCCTATTTAAGGTTTTCTGTCTTAATTCCACTTCATCTGATATTAGCTGTGTTGCACTCAATTTCTTTTGACTGGCATTGATCTTCAAATATTCTGTGCCACCTCTTTAATTTAAACCATTCTCTGTCACGTTTTCCCCCTGTAACCAGTATACTGGTGATTTTTTTAAACAAGAAGCAAAACAAAGCACTTTAATTTGAGAGTTTTTAAACTATAAAATCTGTTTGACTCATATTTTTGTTGTTAGGAGTATATTTGTTTTTATGCTTGTGGTATTTTAATGATTTTCTATTTTACATTTTTTATTATTTCTCATTTTTTCTCTCTTTTTGAGCAAGTTTTCTTTGTTCCACTTTTCACATTGAGTTTTGAAAGTTTTTAGTTTTTCTGGTGATTGTCTTAATATATTATTTATTTATTTGCAATGAAAAACAATTTATTAAAAAGAATTTCAAGTAGATTTAAATGTTTATTGAGATTTTATCACAAACCAGTCACTGTGTTTGGTGCTCTCAAAAAGCTCTGCATTTTCAACACCACTGGTAAACTGTGAGGGAATTTTAGAGATTATTTTAATAATTACTATTTTAATATTTGCTAGAAATATAGCTAGGGCTTCCCTGGTGACTCAGAGGTTAAAGCGTCTGCCTGCAATGAGGGAAACCTGGGTTTGATCCCTGAGTTGGGAAGATCCTCTGGAGAAGGAAACGGTAACCCACTCCAGTATTCTTTCCTGGAGAATCCCATGGACGGATGAGCCTGATAGGCTACAGTCCACGGGGTCGCAAAGAGTTGGACACGACTGAGCGACTTCACTCACTCACTCACTCAGAAATATAGCTAGACTATAAAATTTCCTGTATAGTTTTGCTTATAATGAGGTTAAGCATATAAAATGAGTCAACCTAAAATTGATTAAAAATATTAAGTAATTTGTGAAGGAATTATGACAATATATAGACATCTTAAAGGTAAATGCAGACATTCATATTATATCTTCATAGTAATGTATTTTGGAGATGAGAAAATTTGTGCTCAGTGCTGCTCTGTGCCAGGCTATGATCAGGGCTTTTGAAAAATACCAGAAAACAAAAGAGAAGAAAATCTTTGCTTTCACAGAGACTATTTCTTAGTGGAGTAATACAGCAGGCAAAAAAAAAAAAATCATAAATAAGTAGTTAAATAGTTTATTTGAAGATAATAAATGCTGTGGAAGAAAAAATAGAGTAGGGTAAAGGGGATAGTGAGCAGCAGGGGCTGCTGGGGCTGCTGGTGATGCTGATGATGGTGGAGGGACCGTTGTGAATGTTTCTCAATGTTCTTTTTAAAAGATTTTAAAACTCCAAAAATAGTTGTATGGAAAGTTTAAATATCTTTCTCCCAGACATAGACTCACCAGTTGTTAAATCTTTTTGTCTAGTGCTCTGTGTCTCTCTCAGACACTCTCTGCACAAACACAATTTTAAACAATTTCAGAGCAAGTTTCAGGCACTGTGACATCATCATACCCCTAGATAGTCAGCAAGTTTAATCACTGCTAATCAAATGCTGGCCCAAGGAGAACTCCCAGGCAGGCTACCTCAGTGTTATCCAGTGTGCATGCTGAAAATATAGGTAGTAGCTAGTGATGTGATACTGAAGAAATTGGGGCCCAGAAATGTATACTTTATTAAATCTCCTCCAAGTGATTCAGAGGTATAAGTATGTTCAGGAACCAGTGGCTCAACTTAGGGTCAAAGAGCTTGTAACAAAATTTAAAAAGCAGCAGCAGACACAGACCACCTGAGACAAGTTTCCTGAAAGGCAGAGCTTGCTGAAGGGAGGAAATCCTTTTCATATGTCCTGCTATAGTGAAAGATGAAACTGAAAATTATGGCCTGCCAAGGTTCCAAGGTTTTTCCAAAACAATTTTAGATTCTTGATACTGACTGACTGGTTTAATTTATTTGTGTAACTAGCTCATCAGGATTCTCCAGAAAACTAGAAAAAGTGGGCCAGGAACAGAGTCCAAGGTAGGACATATTCAATTAAATTTGTTAATGGAAGCCTTAAATTCTACAAAAAATTAATTTTATGCTTTTATTTCTTTACCTAAGATATTTTTTCTAAAAGTTTTTATTTTTCTTCTGTATATTCATTCTTCAAGCAAAATAAAATACAAAGATATTTAACTATTTAAGTTTCTTGGGAATATAAGTAATATCAAAAATAATATTAATACATCATTTCTTTTTTTAAAAAATATGGGTTATGGGAATTTCCTGGTGGTCCAGTGGTTAGGGCTCCATGCTTTCACTGCTGAGGGCCCAGGTTCAATACCCAGTTCGGGAACTAAGATCCTGCAAGTTACACTGTGCAGCCAAAAAACAAACAAACAAAGAAAGTTTATGATTATGTTGTGACAAAGACTCCTTCCTTGACCTAATTCTCCTCATTCTCCTCGAAGTCCTCTTTCTGACTAAGCCCTGACCTTGGACTCTGTTCCTGGCCCACTTTTTCTAGTTTTCTGGAGAATCCTGATGAGCTAGTTTAGAGAAAATCCTCCCCCTTTGGTGTTTAATTACCCTGACCTGACTCAGAAAGAATCCTATCAAGTTGTTTAGCAAAAATATTACCCTATCTCTTAGTAAGTTTTCTATCCACTAACCCATTACCCTGCTTCAGGCTATATAAATCCATTTTTATTATTATATTTGAAGTTGAACTCAATCTCTCTCCCTAACTGTAAAATATGGCTAAAGAAACACGCCTGAAAAAAGTCTGCCTTAATATTCTTTGTGTCATCAATAATTTTTTCTTTAACAGTGGTGAAGAACACATGGAAACAGTCTTCCTCTATTCCTAACATGGAGACTCATAATCTACATTATGGGAATCTACATTATAGGAAGTCAAAAAATACCTGGAGTAACAAGCAAATTTGGCCTTGGAGTACAACATGAAACAGGGCAAAGGTTAATAGAGTTCTGCCAACAGAATGCACTGGTCATAGCAAACACCCTCTTTAAACACTTCAAGAAAAGACTCTACACATGGACATCACCAGATGGTCAATACCAAAATCAGATTGATCATATTCTTTTCAGCCAAAGACAGAGAAGCTCTATACAGTCAACAAAAACAAGACCAGGAGTTGACTGTGGCTCAGATCATGAACTCCTTATTGCCAAATTCAGACATAAATCGAAGAAAGTAGGAAAAAATCACTAAACCATTAAAGTATGACCTAAATCAAGTCCCTTACAATACAGTGGAAGTGACAGATAGATTCAAGGGATTATATCTGATAGAGAGAGCCTGAAGAACTATGGATGGAGGTTTGTGACATTGTATAGGAGGCAGTGATCAAAACCATCCTCTAGAAAAAGAAATGCAAGAAGGCAAAAAGATCCTCTGAGGGGGACTTCCAAATAGCTGTGAAAAGAAGAAAAGCCAAAGGCAATGGAGAAAAGGAACCATATACCCATTTGAATACAGAGTTCCAAGAATAGCAAGGAGAGATAAGAAAGCCTTCCTCAGGGATCAGTGCAAAGAGATAGAGGAAAACAGTAGAATAGGAAAGACTAGAGATCTCTTCAAGAAAATTTGAGAAACCAAGGGAACATTTCATGCAAAGATGGGCTCGATAAAGGACAGAAATGGTATAGACCTAACAGAAGCAGAAGATATTAAGAAGAGGTGGCAAGAATACACAGAAGAACTGTACAAAAAAGATCTCCACAACCCAGATAATCACGATGGTGTGATCACTCACCTAGAATCAGACATCCTGGAATGTGAAGTCAAGTGGGCCTTAGAAAGCATCACTACAAACAAAGCTAGTGGAGGTGATGGAATTCCAGTTGAGCTATTTCAAATCTTAAAAGATAATGCTGTGAAAGCACTTCACTCAATATGCCAGCAAATTTGGAAAGCTCAGCAGTGGTCATAGGACTGGAAAAGGTCAGTTTTTATTCCAATCACAAAGAAAGGTAATCCCAAAGAATGCTCAGGCTACCACGCAATTGCTCTCATCTCACACGCTAGCAAAGTAATGCTCAAAATTCTCCAAGCCAGGTTTCAACAGCATGTGAATCGTGAACTTCCAAATGCTCAAGGTGTATTTAGAAAAGGCAGAGGAACCAGAGATCAAATTGCCAACATCCATTGGATCATCAAAAAAGCAAGTGAGTTCCAGAAAAATATCTAATTCTGCTTAATTGGCTATGCCAAAGCCTTTGACTGTGTGGATCACAAAAAACTGTGGAAAAGCCTTCAAAAGATGGGAATACCAGACCACCAGACCTGCCTCCTGAGAAATCTGTATGCAGGTGAAGAAGCAACAGTTAGAACTGGACATGGACCAACAGATTGGTTCCAAATTGGGAAAGGAGTACATCAAGGTTGTATATTGTCATCCTGTTTATTTAACTTATATACAGAGTACCTTGGGCTTCCCTGGTGGCTCAGATGTTAAAGCATCTGCCTGCAATGCGGGAGACCTGGGTTCGATCCCTGGGTCGGGAAGATACCCTGGAGAAGGCAATGGCAACCCACTTCAGTATTCTTGCCTGGAAAATCCCATGGACAAAGGAGCTTGGTGCACTACAGTCCATGGGGTCACAAAGAGTCGAATATGACTGAGCGACTTCACAGAGTACCTCATGAGAAATACTGGACTGGATGAAGCACAAACTGGAATCAAGACTGTGGGAGAAATATCAATAATCTCAGAGATGCAGATGACACCACCCTAATGGAAGAAAGTGAAGAAGAACTAAAGACCCTCTTGATGAAAGTGAAAGAGGAGGGTGAAAAGGTTGGCTTAAAACTCAACATTGAGAAAATGAAGATCATGGCATCTGATCCCATCACATCAAGGCAAATAGATGGGGAAACAATAGAAACAGCGAGAGGCCTTATTTTTTTGGGTGCCAAAATCACTGTGTTGGTGACTGACGTCATGAAATTAAAAGATGCTTGCTCCTTGGAAGAAAATATGACCAACCTAGACAGCATATAAAAAAGCAGAAACATTACTTTCCCAACAAAGGTCCATCTAGTCAAAGCTGTGGATTTTCCAGTAGTCCTGTATGGTTGTGAGAGTTGAAATATAAAGAAAGCTGAGCAATGAAGAATTGATGCTTTTGAATTGTGGTGTTGGAGAAGACTCTTGAGAGTTTATTGGACAGCAAGCAGGTCCAAACAGTCCATCCTAAAGGAATTAGTCCTGAATATTCATTGGAAGGGCTGATGCTGAAGCTGAAACTCCAATAATTTGGCCACTTGATACAAAGAACTGACTCATTGGAAAAGAACCTGATGCTGGGAAAGACTGACGGCGGGAGGAGCAGGGGACAACAGAGGATGAGATGGTTGGATGGCATCACCGACTCAATGGACATGAGTTTGAGTAAATTCTGGGAGTTGGTGATGGACAGGGGAGGCTTGGCGTGCTGCAGTCCATGGTGTCGCAAAGAGTCAGACATGATTGTGTGACTGAACTGAACTGAATCTACATTAGCATCTTTGAAAATCCTGGTGAATCATGCAGTTAATGTATAACCTAAAATTTCCAAAATTTATTTTATTATTAAGTCCTTTTGAAGTGGAATAAATAAATTAAACTTTTATTTTTCAGTGTGAAGAGGAAAATTGGTATGGATCTGTATTGCTAGTTCAGGTATAGTCCAGGAAACATCAAGATCAACATCATCTGAGCATTTGTTTATGATAAAGGATCTTAGGAGCCACTTGAAGTCTCCAGAATCAGATTCTGCATTTTAACAAGATTTACTGGTAATTAGTATACATGAAGAATTTGAAAACATTCATATAGATAAAGTAAAAGAGATGATATAGCAATATTTATTTTATTGACACTTCAGTATATAAAATGTGCTTTTTAAATAATGATAGATTAAAAGAAATAGGTTCCATAAATGAAGGTTGCATGGAAAAAATCCCCTAATTTTAAAATTTTCTTACAGAGAGATGTTCAAGATAGATTAAAAGAAAAGTAAAGCACAAAAGTAACTTTTGGACACAGCTGTGCTAAGTAGTTTGCATGGCATTGCTTTTTATTTTTCAGATTTAATTTTATCCAGATAGTTTATATCCACAGTTTAAACATTGTCAGATAGTACTACTTGTCCCATAAAGAAAAATAGGACTCCTTTACCCTATCCCTACCCTCAAATTCTACTTTTCAGGGGGTACCATTATAAGTAATTTTTGCTCTGACATACATATATATATGTTTATATATATATATATTTTTTTTTCCAACCCAGGGATTGAACTCAGATTCCTATATTTCAGGCAGATTCTTTAGCATCTGAACCACCAAGGAAGCCCATATGTGTGTGTGTGTGTGTGTGTGTGTGTGTGTGTATTTTGCTATTTAAACTTTGGTATTAACTTTTGACTTTAAATTGACACCAATATTTTACTTTCCTTGTATCTCTTTTGACCCCTTCCTGCTCTCCCCTGATTCCATACTTCCAAAACATATCACAAGTTTTGTTAAAATTTACATTTCTTACTATAACAATATTGTTCCTTTTTTATCCATAGAATGGTAAATAATTACATTACTGTTTTGTGCATCTATTTTTATGGGAATAGTAGTCCTCTCTTTTTTCATCATTTCTTATTATTCTTTTTTGCTTATTACTAATTTATTTCACATTCTCCCTAAAACCTGAAACATCACCTCATAGTCCAATATCACGAGGATTCTATCAGTTCCATATATTTTCTGCTAAAGACATTCTTCCTGAAGACGACTGTCTGCTTACTTTGATCTGGACTGTCTGTTCTGTTAGACGGATGCACAGATGTTTTCCGAGAATTGCAATTTGCCACCACCTGGAGACTTCTACTCCACTCCTTCTTTCTTTAGCTCCTCTGTTTACAAGGTGAATTTTAATCAGTTTTTTTTTTCCACTTCTTTGTTCTTTGAAGCACCTTATGTCCTCCAGATGGGTGAATCTAGTAGCTGCAGGCAGTGGGCGTACACTTTTTGGAAACTTAGATACGTAAAAATGCTTCTTTTCTTCCCTCAGGCTGTATTGCTGCAATTGTTCCACATATAGATTATATGCTTCTAGGTTTTAAAGTTTTAATTTATTCACTCAACCACCAATTCTGAAGCAATATTTCAATGTGACTTGGTGTGAGTCTCTTTACATTTATTGTTCTAACAGATATTTTAAATCTAAAAGAGTATCTCCTTTTTGAAAATTTTGGGAAATTTTCTTGATTTATGTCTTGCTTTACTTCTTCCCTCCATTATCCTCTTACTTGCTGTTCCTGAAAATCAAACTATTTGCCTATAGAAACTTCAAGATTGTTCTTGATTTTAATTATCTTTTCCATTCTCTTTTTTCTTCTTTACTTTTTCAGTGGTGTTTTCAGGTTTATCTTATAACTCTTCTTCATTTACTTTTTATTTCTGCTTTTATCATTTAAATTCTTACAAAAGTTATTTTATTCTTTCATTGTACATGTATGTATTGTGTGTATATATATAACAAATAAAAGAATAAAATATATACAGTACTATATTTTAAAAGCATAGCATTCCATATATATTTCATGGATATTGTATTCTCTTTTATCTCTTTGAACATAATTAAAAGATGTTTATCTGCTAGGTTTTGTACTACATTAGGCTTTTAATCTATTCCTTCGTTTATCTCAATGTCCTTCTGTCTCTATTCTTTTAATCTTATTTCTGTTTTTATGTTTTAACTTAACTTTCAAAGTAATTTTAAAAGATAAGAGCTGTTTTAAGCTTCACATTATATATAAAAAAAAATCTTAAAATAATTTCCCCACATAACTTGGCAGCAAACTGATCTAGTCAAGCTAAGGCATGACTTCCCAGTTATCCCTCATAAGCTATATTAACCCTGCCTTTTCCACATTAATACTGGAGGACTGATTATTTCAGAAAAGCTATTGCTGAAAAAATAACCCTGTGCATAATCAGAGAGAACAGTAAATATGACTCATTGATTATATGTTTAAAATTAGGCAATCTCTCTAAATTTTTAGAAATGTTTAAGAAGATACAGTTATTCTTATAATACATATTTGTGTGATCATATTATTTATAGCAGATGAACAGTTTATGTATCCTAACCTTTGGCTGAGCTTCCCTGGTGGCCTCAGACATTAAAGAATTTGCCTTCAATGAGGGAGACCTGGGTTCAGTACCTGATTTGGGAAGATTCCATGGAGAAAGGAATGGTAATCTACTCCAGTACTCCTGCCTGGAGAATCCCATGGGGTTGCAAAAAGTTGAACACAACTGGGTGATTAAAACTTCCTCTTTCAATCTTTCATTAAAAGGTTATAATTTTAGCATGTATCCTATAAAGAAAAATAACTGAGCTACTGGTAAGATTTTCTCTTTGTGTTTCTTCCCTGAAACTTGAAGTGTTGACAGGAAACAAACAAACAAACATATTTTTGGTTTAGTTTAATGGTTGGAAATCCATATATGTGTAAATGTCTTTCAAGGTTTGTTTATTCAGTTCAGTTCAGTTCAGTCTTTCAGTTGTGTCCGACTCTTTGCGAGCCCGTGAATCGCAGCACACCAGGCCTCCCTGTCCATCACCAACTCCCAGAGTTCACTCAGACTCACGTCCATTGAGTCCATGATACCATCCAGCCATCTCATCCTCTGTTGTCCCCTCCTCCTCCTGTCCCCAGTCCCTCCCAGCATCAGAGTCTTTTCCAATGCCTCAACTCTTCACTTGAGGTGTCCAAAGTACTGGAGTTTTAGCTTTAGCATCATTCCTTCCAAAGAAATCCCAGGGCTGATCTCCTCTAGAATGGACCGGTTGGATCTCCTTGCAGTCCAAGGGACTCTCAAGAGTCTTCTCCAACACCACAGTTCAAAAGCATCAATTCTTCAGCGCTCAGCTTTCTTCACAGATCAACTCTCACATCCATACATGACCACTGGAAAAACCATAGCCTTGACTAGACGGACCTTAGTCAGCAAAGTAATGTCTCTGCTTTTGAATATACTATCTACGTTGTGTTTTAGAAACTAGCAAAAACAAATACCTATCCTAGCTGAACAGCATAAAAATTAGCCTACATCCTGAAGCATTTTGACCTTTTCTTCTGTCCCTGCTGTGTCCAACTCCTTGAGACCCCATGGACTGCAGCACACAGGCTTCCCTGTCCTTCACTGTCTCCGGGAGTTTACTCAAATTCATGTTCATTGAGCTGGTGACATCATCCAACCATTTCATGCTCTGTCACCCTCTTCTCCTCCTACCCTCAATCTTTCCCAGCATCAGGGTCTTTTTTAATGAGTCAGTTCTTTGCATCAGGTTGCTAAAGTATTGGGGCTTCAGTTTCAGCATCAGTCCTTCCAACTGATTGATTTGAAAGGTTGATTTCCTTTAGGATTGACTGGTTTGATCTCCTTGCTGTCCAGGGGACACTCAAGAGTCTTCTCCAGCACCACCATTTGAAAGCATCAACTCTTCAGTGCTCAGCCTTGTTTATGGTCCAACTCTCACATCCCTACATGACTACTGGAAAAGAAAAACACAACATAGTTTTGACTATACAGACCTTTGTCAGAAAAGTGATGTCTCTGCTCTTTAATATTGCAGTGGGCTTTTTTGTTGTGGAGCACCAACTCTAGGGCGTGCGGGCATTAGTAATTGTGGCATATGGGCTTAATTACTGTGCAGCAGGTGGTATCTTCCCAGATGAGGGATTGAACTCTTACTTGCCACATTAGCAGGTAGATTCCCAACCACTGGACAACCAGGGAAGTCCAAGATTTTTTTGTTTTAAAAAAATTGTGTTGCTTATAAAATGTAGCAGGTATAATAGAGATACATGAGTAATAACAAACAAAAATTACAGAAAAATTAAATTTAGTCTCACAGCTTATGATTATGATATATAATGATACATTATTACATGTATTATATATATTGATAGTATTTTACTGTTATATTTTGATTTTTCTGACTTGCTTTTCCAAACTTTATTAGGTCATCAAATTTGTACCTTTAGCAACTTTATTTTTAATCTACATAAATGAAAGTAATGTCAATATTTTTTGATAATTTTTGTTTTTGAGAAGCATATTTTTGCTGATACAGTTGTTACTACAGATGGAGTAACTTTCCGATAATTATTTTAGAATAAACACTTTAGTATAGAGCCGATGGTTCCAAAAATATAATTTTCCCCAAAATATTTAATTTTTCATAAGAATCGGTTTCATGTGAGTCTAATTTTAATTTTAATTGTAACTTGTACAATGTCTTTTTAACATATCTTTAACATTTCTTGTAACTTGTGAAAGTTACACAGAAAAACAAAAGCTTTTGGAAGTTACACAGAAAAGCAAACAACTTCATGCTTTGTTTATAATTCAAAATGTTTATGCTTTCTCTCACTGTGTCTTCAATTATAAGAAAAACCAATTTAAAATTATCTTCTATATAAATGATTGGTTCATTTGAAACTTCACATGAAAATTGTGTTCTTTTTCATCAAATGTGACAATTTCAAAATCAATTTCTATGTCTATGGATATATGCTTTGCAACATTGCAGCAGTATTCAAAACCTGAGTTTAAATCCTTTCAAGAATTCTAATAGTTTGCTGATATGTATTGCAATGTTCATGTGTACACTTGTGATTTGTTATAATTTAGTGAAAAAGTTTACAGCAGGAACACTAGCAGTTCTCATATCAGGAGCTGACTACAGAGTTACTCTTTGTGATTTGTGCAGATGTGGCAGGGTCGGTATGTGGCAGTGAATGCATGGACAGGCTGGTGCCCCACCACCGCTGCTGGTGTTGTTGCTTCAGCTCCCATCGCTGCTATTATTGCCACCAGTCTGCACCCAACACCCAGCCGAAACTGCTTCCTTGAAGCCCCGTGGTGCCACGAACTGGCCCAGACATGAGCACCATGTGGCCAGGTCACCTGCTTACTGTGCATGCTGCCCACCAGGGTTTCTGACCTTGGCTTGTGTTTACACTTAGTGTATCTCCTCTTCCCATGTGTGTGCTCTACTGTCCCATTGGATTTGACTTACAACACAAGTTTAAAGTTAAAATTATGAGTTTCATCACAGTAAGAGCAGAATATTGAACTAAATGTAAGATCCCTGAATGACCGCACAAGTTACCTGCTCTGTTGCTGGATCTGTCTCTGTGTATGGAACTCATGTTATCTCCTGAGAATCCTAGGTCCCAGTGTGCTGAAATCTTTGAACCTTAATCTGAAATCTCTGAAAATGCCTAGAACTCAAAGTTGAAGGATTAGAATGTAGTATTCAAATTTCTCTCTATAAGTGCTTAAGTTCTATTTTTCACTATCTTACTGAGCATCATGTTACCCTCCTGTCAATATTTAACTGAGTTATAGTTTGTAGACACTGAATACATAAGCATCAATGATCATGTGAAAACCATGCTTTTTGATTTTTAGTGATGACACTATCGGAGACGTATAGTTAGTGGTCATTTCTGGCAGTTCATTTCTGAAAATTTGATGACTGAACCTTTTTGAAATTAGTATTGTTCAGTTCAGTTCAGTTGCTCAGTTATGTCTGACTGTGCAACGCCATGGACTGCAGCACGCCAGGCTTCCCTGTCCTTCACAAACTCCCGGAGCTTGCTCAAACTCATTTACATTGAGTCGGTGATGCCATCCAAATATCTCATCCCCTGTTGACCCTTTCTCCCGCCTACAACCTTTCCCAGCATCAAGGTCGTTTCAAATGAGTCAGTTCTTTGCATTAGATGGCCAAAGTATTGGAGTTTCAGCTTCAGCATTGGACCTTCCATGAATGTTCAGGACTGATTTCCTTTAGAATGGACTGGTTGGATTTCCTTGCAGTCCAAGGGACTCTCAAGAGTCTTCTCCAACATCACAGTTCAAAAGTATCAATTCTTCAGTGTTCAGCTTTCTTTATAGTCCAACTCTCACATCTATACATGACTTCTAGAAAAGCCATAGCTTTGACTAGATGGAATTTTGTTGGCAAAGTAATGTCTCTGCTTTTTAATATGCTTTCTAGATTGGTCATAGCTTTTCTTCCAAGGAGCAAGTGTCTTTTAATTCCATGGCTGCAGTCACCATCTACAGTGATTTTGGAGCCCGAGAAAATAAAGCCTGTCATTGTTTCCAATGTTTCCCCATTTATTTTCCATGAAGTGATGACACTGGATGCCATGATCTTAGTTTTCTGAATGTTGAGTTTTGAGCCAACTTTTTCACTCTCATCTTTACTTTTGTAAAGAGGCTCTTTAATCCTTCTTTGCTTTTTGTCATAAAGGTGGTGTCATCATGTCCAGTTCTAATTGCTGCTTCTTAACCTGCATACAGATTTCACAGGAGGCAGGTCAGGTGGTCTGGTATTCCCATCTCTTGAAGATTTTCCACAATTTGTTGTGATCCACATAGTTAAAGACTTCGGCATAGTCGATGAAGCATAGTCAAAAAACTCATAATCCTCACATTAGATGCCAACTATTCTCTTTTCATTACTTTCATCTATTTTTTCCTTTCCTTTGTATTCTTAGATAGCTTCTTAGGTTAATTGGATTCCTATTTTCATGGAATGATGGAAAATGAAGACATAAAGATATTACACTGAAAGTATAACTTGATGTGAATTATGATATAACTCTGCATAGTATTTGTTAAACCAGAACTGCAAATGTGTTTCATTCTTCTGATATTTCTCCCAACAATCTTGATTCCAGCTTGTGCTTCATCCAGCCTGGCATTTAGCATGATGTATTCTGCATATAAGTTAAATAAGCAGGGTGACAATATATAGTCTTGACGTACTCCTTTCCCAATTTGGAACCAGTCTGTTGTTCCATGTCCAGTTCTAATTGCTGCTTCTTAACCTGCATACAAATTTCACAGGAGGCAGGTCAAGTGGTCTGGTATTCCCATCTCTTGAAGATTTTCCACAGTTTGTTGTGATCCACATAGTCAAAGGCTTTGGCATAGTCGATAAAGCAGAAGTAGGTGTTTTTCTGGAACTTTCTTGCTTTCTCAATGATCCAATAGATGTTGGCAATTTGACCTCTGGTTCCTCTGCCTTTTCTAAATCTAGCTTGAACATCTGGAAGCTCGTGGTTCACATACTGTTGAAGCCTGTGTTGGAGAATTTTAGCATTACTTTGCTAGCATATTAAAAAGAGGAGACATTACTTTGTCAACAAAGGTCCATCTAGTCAAGGCTATGGTTTCTTCAGTGGTCATGTATGGATGTGAGAGTTGGATTATAAAGAAAGCTGAGCACCAAAGAATTGATGCTTTTGAACTGTGGTGTTGGAAAACACTCTTGAGAGTCCCTTGGACTGCAAGGACATCCAACCAGTCCATGCTAAAGGAGATCAGTCCTGGGTGTTCATTGGTAGGATTGATGTTGAAGCTGAAACTCTAATACTTTGGCCACCTGATGTGAAGTGCTGACTCATTTGAAAAGACCCTGATGCTGGGAAAGATTGAGGGCAGGAGGAGAAGAGGACGACAGGGAATGAGATGGTTGGATGGCATCACCAACTCAATAGACATGAATTTGGGTGGACTCTGGGAGTTGGTGATGGACAGGGAGGCCTGGCGTGCTGCAGTTTAAGGGGTTGCAAATTGTAGGACACGACTGAGCGACTGAACTGAACTTGCTAGCGTGTGAGATGAATGCAATTGTGTGTTAATTTCAACATTCTTTAGCATTGCCTTTCTTTGGGATTGGAATGAAATGGACTTTTTCCAGTCCTGTGGCCACTGCTGAGTTTTCCAAATTTGTTAGCATACTGAGTGCAGTACTTTCACAGCATCATCTTTTAGGATTTGAAATAGCTCAACTGGAATTCCATCACCTCCACTAGCTTTGTTCGTAGTGGTGCTTCCTAAGGACCACTTGACTTTGCATTCCAGGATGTCTGGTTCTAGATGGGTGATCACACCATCGTGGTTATCTGGGTCATGAAGATCTTTTTTGTATAGTTCTTCTGTGTATTCTTGCCACCTCTTCTTAATATCTTGCTTCTGTTAGGTCCATACAATTTCTGTCCTTTATTGTGCCCATCTTTGCATGAAATATTCCCTTGGTGTCTTGAATTTTCTTGAAGAAATCTCTAGTCTTTCCTAGTCTATTCTTTTCCTCTGTTTCTTTGCATTGATAGCTGAGGAAGGCTTTCTTATCACTCCTTGCTATTCTTTGGAACTCACATTCAAATGGCTATATCTTTCCTTTTCTTTTTGCCTTTCACTTCTCTTCTTTTCACAGCTATTTGTAAGACCTCTTCAGACAATCATTTTGCCCTTTTTGCATTTCTATTTCTAGGGGATGGTCTTGATCACTGCCTACTGTACAATGTCACGAACCTCTATCCATAGTTCTTCAGGCACTCTGTCTATCAGATCTAATCCCTTGAATCTATTTGTCACACCTACTGTATAATCGTAAAGGATTTGATTTAGGTCATACCTGAATGGTCTAGTGGTCTAGTGGTCTAATGGTCTACTTTCTTCATAAGTCTGAATTTCTACCAAATGATCACATTAAAAAGCCATCTATCTTAAACTTAAGGTAGTGAATACAGTTGTTTAAAAAAGTTATATGTGCTTCTAAATCACAGAAACTTGCTTTTGATAGAATCTGCTTTCACTTTGTAATCGTACCCAGATATTTACATATCAATCTGTAAAGGAACTGATGAATTGCATTCAATAATTATTGAACTTCATGAAAATTAGATTTTAAATTGTCATTATATATATAAATTGACTAACAAATTATTCTAACATATTATTCATAATTTAATAACAGATGAAAATTTGTTGTATTAGGCATGAATAGTTGGAAAGGATTGTCCAGACATTGTGACATAATATTTTTCAATGAATTTTATCCGAATTGATTAGCTACTGTTTTTCAGATTCATGGACAGATGAACATGACCTCTGTTTTAAAGGCCCTTAAAACTCAGGAAAAAACGCTTGTTTGAAAATGATCACAAATTTTCTATAAAAAAGTGAGCATTTGCTTAAATCCAGCAAGATTTCACAACCAATAATGTGTAATTGAATTTTCTGACTTACTGTTATCCTTACTAATATGCTCTAAGCTGACTATAGCATTTAGTAGGTGCTTTATGAATGGTATGATTATGTACTAGGACTAGTGACAATTTTGTCAACAAGATGCATAGCATTGTCCCCTCCATTTCAAAGATGCATAACTTATATTTCTGAGAGATTTGAAAAACATCCTCAAGTAATTCAGCAAGTTATATAATTGATAAATGAATTACAAGCCAATTCCGTTTGACTCCAAAGTTCCACTGTACTGGTTTGTGCTTTTGGTGTTTTCTTTGACATATCATATTGTGAAGGTCCCGTCTAGAGTGGATTTTCTCAGCTGTGCACAACAGAATATTTTTCAAAGGAAGATTTCTAGGGGGAAGCCAGTAAGGGCAATGAATGAGGGAATGGGGGGTGGAATTTTTGGTCAAATATATTTGGCTGCATTCCATTCTTCCCATTGGAAATCACAAAATATATTAGTGTGTTCGATGATCTGCAGTGCCTTATGAAAAGTAAATCATTTGTGCTTGCTCAGTTAGCACATATACCAAAAATATGCAGAGGAACAGAATGTTAGCATAGTCCTTGTATAGGCATAACACATAATTTTGAAGCACTACATATTTCTGTTCAGTTCAGTTCAGTTCAGTCGTTCAGTCGCTCAGTTGTGTCCGACTCTTTGCGATCCCATGAAAGGCAGCATGCCAGGCCTCCCTGTCCATCACCAACTCCTGAGTTCACTCAAACTCATGTCCATTGAGTTGGTGATGCCATCCAGCCATCTCATCCTCTGTCGTCCCCTTCTCCTCCTGCCCCTGATCCCTCCCAGTATCAGAGTCTTTTCCAATGAGTCAACTCTTCGCATGAGGTGGCCAAAGTACTGGAGTTTCAGCTTCAACATCATTCCTTCCAAAGAACACCCAGGGCTGATCTCCTTCAGAATGGACTAGTTGGATCTCCTTGCAGTCCAAGGGACTCTCAAGAGTCCTCTCCAACACCACAGTTCAAAAGCATCAGTTCTTCGGTGCTCAGCCTTCTTCATAGTCCAACTCTCACATCCATACATGACCACAGGAAAAACCATAGCCTTGACTACATGGACTTTTGTTGGCAAAGGAATGTCTCTGCTTTTGTTTTACCTATTCCAAGATAAATTTTAGACTGTATACATCTGATAAATTTTAACTGCTACAGTATTTCTCAAATGTCTTTATTTCCTTAATAGCTGTTATCATATCGTAAAAATATTGTTTCATCAAGTAAGTTTTTGAGAAAAATGATGTGGTGCTATAGCTCCAGGGAGACAATATACCTCTGTTCAGAAGCATTAACCACAGCATTATGGACTATAGAGAGACTATCTTAATCACTTTCTTACAGTTAAGATCTAGTTTGCTTGTTTTATAGTTATTCTTATTGTGGGGAGAAATATCTTAAATTCACAGGTAAGTTAATAAAAATTACGTTTAAACGGTCATCTCACAAATTTGGGAGGTTATTTTTACAGAAGGTGACCGACCAGGTGGCTTTTGTTAACTGATCAATGAAATTGTCATTGGAGTAGTGATGTAACATAGTAAAGCAGTAGTAAAATGTGTAGGGGTGGTTGTGTATTGGAGATTTGACCAGAGGGAAAAAGGGGAGTTCAAACTTATTTTAAAAAGAAAAGAAAAAGAAATTTAGGACTACATTTAAATCACAAAAACCCACACTCTAAGAAGAGTATGGATGACAGGTAAAAGAAAGAAAACAAAAAGTCAACGAAAAAAACTAGTTCCTGACATTGTTTAAAAATATATACAAAATAGTAAAAGAATGTTAATTGTTTTAATCTTCAAGTTTACTTTGTCTAGGTCTGTATTTTCTAAAACTATTTTCAAAAACTTAAAATTTTTTCTGAAGGTAGGGAAAACTGAGTCTTTAAGGTATGTTATGTCTGTCTGCAGTTTTCCTTCACTTTGCCTGGGCTTCCGACTGACTGTATCATTAATTGCCTTTTGTGTGCGCATGTTAAGTCACTTCAATTGTGTATAACTCTTTGTGATCCTGTGGACTGTAGCCCACCAGGCTCCTCTGTCTATGGGATTTTTTAGGCAAAAATACTGGAGTGAGTTGCCATGCCCTCCTCCAAGTGATCTTCCTAACCCCGGAGTGGAACCTGTGTCTCTTAGTTCTCCTGCATTGGCAGATGGGTTCTTTACCACTAGCACCACATGGGAAGCCCATTGATTGCCTTAAACTAGTAATTTTCTTTCAGAAAATCAGGACACCAAAATAGTATGGTTCTTAAACCCAACCGGTTATCAGTGCATAAGATGGATGTCTTTATTTTGGCTTGACAATTACCTCTTTTAGAAGGATCAGCACAATGGATTTTTAGTAAAGTTGGTCTTAATATACTCAAAGTTGTCCTCTCAGCTAAGAATCTACAGGCTGAAGATTTGAAGGACATGAGTAGGTAATGTTGTGAGACACACCCCAGATTTAGTAAATAATAAGTTTTTAAAAGGAACACTTTTTCAGCTAGTAGCTCATATATTTGCTTATGGAATATCATGCTGGGCACCAGACGGGGTATGATAAGGACAGCAGGGCTTAAAAAATTTCTATTGCTTTGGTGCCCTGCAGCAATCTTTTGAATGGAACAGGTATTTTCGAAATAACACTCGCCTAAAAGAATCCATAGTCTTTGTAAGAGTATCAGCAGCTTGAAAACTTCCTGACTTGGGTTTTATTACTGGAAAAAAATCCAAATGAAACTTCTGTTAAGAGCATATAGCCACAACAGGGGTCCTGATGTGGGTCTCTTTATAATAGCAATGAAGGTAGGCTGCATTTTAGATCTCACTAATTTCCCAACATCTGTTTCTTATTCAGTTTCCTAGGTCTGGGATTCTTTTCTGTAATGCTAAGTGTATATTAACTTTGTAAAATAATCACAAAAAGAATATTTTTTTGTGTATTTTCTGTGGAGGTAAAACAAATATGCAACTAGAACAGAAAAAATTAATGTGAATTACATTATAGTTGTTTTATTCTAAGAGAAAGAATTTCAGTTATTAAATTTGAACATGGATGCCTAGGTACGCATACATTCAGAAAGTTATTAGCTCTAAATAAATATCTTCTTTCATCTTGAAAAATAATTGTGTTCATTTGAAATACATGAAGTATTTCCCTAATTCATTATCACAGTCCACAAGAGATACATACTTAGAGATCCTCAGTGTTCTCAGAATACTTAGAGTAATACCTGTCAATGTATGGTTCAAGCAGCTCAGCAATGAATCACTTAGTGCACTTTGGTCTTCATACTACTAAACATATAGATAACTGAGTTCCTCCCAAGATTTATGAAATCAGAATCTAAATAGGGTGGTGCTCTGGAACTTTTTTTTTACACAAGATTTTCAGTTAGCTTGTGGTAAAATTTGACTATATCTGCCTTAATGTTGAATCAGAAATAATTTCTTATACTCTAATTCTGAAGTGTTATTGTTTTTTTTTTTTCCATGAAATGTGTATATTAGTCTCCTCAGGTTGTTATTACAAAATACCACATACTGAGTGGCTTAAACATGTAAATTTATTTTCTCATAATTCTAGAGACTCGAAAGTCCAAGAGCAAGGTGGTGGTAGGAGTCAGTTTCCTGTGAGGACTCTCTTTCTGGTCTGAAGACAGCCACCTTCTCATTATGTCTTCACATGGCCTTTCCTTGGTGCACACACAAAGAGAGAGTGAGTGAGATCCCTGTTGTCTCTTATAGGAACACTAATCCTATCAAGTCAGGGCCATAGTCATGCTCTCATTTGACCTTGATTATTTCCATAAAAGCAAATACAGCTACACTGGATGTCAGGGCTTCAACATATGAATTATGAGGAGACCCCAACATTAAGCCACTAATGATGTACAATATATTTTGGCCAATTATTCAGTTCCTTGAACTTATGGTTATCAAAAAGGAAGGGCTAGGGGGAGGGATAGTTAGGGAATTTGAAGTTGACATGTACACACTGATATATTTGAATGGATAATCAATAAGAATCTACTGTATAGCATAGGAAACCCTGCTCAATATTATACAACAACCTAAAGGGAGAAAAAAATTTGAAGAATACATGCATATATATGTATAACTGAATCACTTTGCTGTGTACCTGAAACTAGTATAGCATTGTTAATCAATTATAATTTAAAATAAAAAAAAATTAAAAAATATTTAGTTCCTTCCTTAAAACTGCAAAAATATAACTGTAAAAAAGCATTAATTTTGTCCAAAACTTGAAAGAAACTCTAGTTTTGAGAATTCCTCCTTTCCAGGACAAAAACTTTATAAAGATTTATGATAAATTTTGTATCTTAGAACACAAATTGAATTAACAACCTTTCAAATTTATATTCTAATATTGTTCTAAGGACAAAGGATAAACCATTAAAACAATATGGAATAGTTTCAGATTTCAACCAAATCAACATCACCCAAAACTTATTTCTGGGCCTGGGCTCAGCAGTTATGGACAGTAGAGGTGAAGGGTAAGGTCTGGTAAAGGATAACTGAAATTTGAGAAGCTGAAGAAAAAGCAAGATAAATGTAAGAAACTTAGAGATTGGGGTTTCAGGGGAAAGAATGAGTGCTTATCACCTGATGTTTGTGTTGATAAGAATCAAAGAAACATAGACTTGGCTCCTGGACAGATGTAGGTGTGATCCCTGTTTCAAGGTGGATGAGGATACTTAACCTATCTGATATCTAAGGCTTATTATAAAATACAATGTTTTATATCTTTTTATTAAAGGATTAAAAAAAATCACAACTTGATGGTTTAGAATAGCACCGATGTATCATTTCACAGTTTCTGTAAATCAGGAGTCTGGGCCTAACTTAGCAGGATCCCTTGCTCAGGGTCATACAAGTCTGCAGTTAAGGTGCTGGCAGGGCTGAATTCTAATCTGGATGCTGACTTGGGATAGACATAATTCCAGTCTTACTGAGTTTGGTAGCAGAGTTGGTTTCCTTGAGATTGTATAATTGAAGGCCACAAATTTCTGTTGGCTATTCACAGCCATCCCAAGTTGAAGGTCAGGAAGGGTGGCGTTGAGGAGACACCCCTCATTCAAGGTAAGGAGCAATAGCTGCGCTTTGCTGGAGCAGATGTGAAGAGATACCTCTCGTCCAAATTAAGAGAAACCCAAGTGAGATGGTAGGTGTTGCAAGAGGGCATCAGAGACAGACACACTGAAACCACATTCACAGAAAACTAGTCAATCTAATCACACTAGGGCCACAGACTTGTCTAACTCAATGAAACCAAGCCATGCCCATGGGGAAACCCAAGACGGGCGGTGATGGTGGAGAGGTCTCACAGAATGTGGTCCACCGGAGAAGGGAATGGCAAACCACTTCAGTATTCTTGCCTTGAGAACCCCATGAACAGTATGAAAAGGCAAAATGATAGGATACTGAAAGAGGAACTCCCCAGGTCAGTAGGTGCCCAATATGCTACTGAAGATCAGTGGAGAAATAACTCCAGAAAGAATGAAGGGATGGAGCCAAAGCAAAAACAATACCCAGTTGTGGATGTGACTGGTGACAGAAGGAAGGTCTGATGCTGTAAAGAGCAATATTGCATAGGAACCTGGAATGTCAGGTCCATGAATCAAGGCAAATTGGAAGTGGTCAAACAAGAGATGGCAAGAGTGAACGTTGACATTCTAGGAATCAGTGAACTAAAATGGACAGGAATGGGTGAATTTAACTCAGATGACCATTATATCTACTACTGCAGGCAGGAATCCCTCAGAAGAAATGGAGTAGCCATTATGGTCAACAAAAGAGTCTGATGCAGTCCTTGGATGGAATCTCAAAAACGACAGAATGATCTCTGTTCATCTCCAAGGCAAACCATTCAATATCAAAGTAATCCAAGTCTATGCCCCAACCAGTAACACTGAAGAAGCAGAAGTTGAACGGTTTTATGAAGACCTACAAGACCTTTTAGAACTAACACCCAAAAAAGATGTCCTTTCATTAGAGGGGACTGGAATGCAAAACTAGGAAGTCAAGAAACACCTGGGTAACAGGCAAATTTGGCCTTGGAATGCGGAATGAAGCAGGGCAAAGACTAATAGAGTTTTGCCAAGAGAATGCACTGTCATAGCAAACACCCTCTTCCAACAACACAAGAGAAGACTCTACACATGGACATCACCAGATGTTCAACACTGAAATCAGACTGATTATATTCTTTGCAGCCAAAGATGGAGAAGCTCTATACAGTCAACAAAAACAAGACCGGGAGCTGACTGTGGCTCAGATCATGAACTCCTTATTGCCAAATTCAGACTTAAATTGAAGAAAATAGGGAAAACCGCTAGACCATTCAGGTATGACCTAAATCAAATTCCTTATAATTATACAGTGGAAGTGAGAAATAGATTTAAAGGCCTAGATCTGATAGATAGAGTGCCTGATGAACTATGGAATGAGGTTCACGATATTGTACAGGGGACAGGGATCAAGACCATCCCCATGGAAAAGAAATGCAAGAAAGCAAAATGGCTGTCTGGGAAGGCCTTACAAATAGCTGTGAAAAGAAGAGATGCAAAAAGCAAAGGAGAAAAGGAAAGATATAATCATCTGAATGCAGAGTTCCAAAGAATAGCAAGAAGAGATAAGATAGCCTTCTTCAGCAATCAATGCAAAGAAATAGAGGAAAACAACAGAATGGGAAAGACTAGAGATCCCTTCAAGAAAATTAGAGATACCAAGGGAACATTTCATGCAAAGATGGGCTCGATAAAGGACAGAAATGGTCTGGATTTAACAGAAGCAGAAGATATTAAGAAGAGGCGGCAAGAATACATAGAAGAACTGTACAGAAAAGATCTTCACGACCTGGATAATCATGATGATCTGATCACTCATCTAGAGCCAGATATCCTGGAATGTGAAGTCAAGTGGGCCTTAGAAAGCATCACTACGAACAAAGTTAGTGGAGATGACAGAATTCCAGTTGAGCTATTTCGAATCCTGAAAGATGATGCTGTGAAAGTGTTGCACTCAATATGCCAGCAAATTTGGAAAACTCATCAGTGGCCACAGGACTGGAAAAGGTCAGTTTTCATTCCAATCCCAAAGAAAGACAATGCCAAAGAATGCTCAAACTACCACACAGTCACACTCATCTCACAAGCTAGTAAAGTAATGCTCAAAATTCTCCAAGCCAGGCTTCAGCAATACGTGATCTGTGAACTTCCAGATGTTCAAGCTGGTTTTAGAAAAGGCAGAGGAACCAGAGATTAAATTGCCAACATCTGCTGGATCATGGAAAAAGCAAGAGAGTTCCAGAAAAACATCTATTTCTGCTTTATTGAGTATGCCAAAGCCTTTGACTGTGTGGATCACAATAAACTGGAAAATTCTGAAAGATGGTAATACCAGACCACTGACCTGCCTCTTGAGAAATCTGTATGCAAGTCAGGAAGCAACAGTTAGAACCGGACATGGAACAACAGACTGGATCCAAATAGGAAAAGGAGTACGTCAAGGCTGTATATTGTCACCCTGCTTATTTAACTTCTATGCAGAGTACATCATGAGAAACGCTGGACTGGAAGAAACACAAGCTGGAATCAAGATTGCCAGGAGAAATATCAATAACCTCAGATATGCAGATGACACCACCCTTATGGCAGAAAGTGAAGAGGAACTAAAAAGCCTCTTGATGAAAGTGAAAGAGGAGAGTGAATAAGTTGGCTTAAAGCTCAACATTCAGAAAACAAAGATCATGGCATCTGGTCCCATCACTTCATGGAAAATAGATGGGGAAACAGTGGAAACACTGTCAGACTTTATTTTTTTGGGCTCCAAAATCACTGCAGATGGTGACTGCAGCCATGAAATTAAAAGACGCTTACTCCTTGGAAGAAAAGTTATGACCAACTTAGCATATTCAAAAGCAGAGACATTACTTTGCTGACTAAGGTCCATCTAGTCAAGGTTGTGGTTTTTCCAGTAGTCATGTATGGATGTGAGAGTTGGACTGTGAAGAAGGCTGAGTGCTAAAGAATTGATGCTTTTGAATTGTGGTGTTGGAGAAGACTCTTGAGAATCCCTTGGACTGCAAGGAGATCCAACCAGTCCATTCTGAAGGAGATCAGCCCTGGGTGTTCTTTGGAAGGAATGATGCTAAAGCTGAAACTCCAGTACTTTGGCCACGTCATGCGAAGAGTTGACTCATTGGAAAAGAGTTTGATGCTGGGAGGGATTGGGGGCAGGAGGAGAAGGGGACGACAGAGAATGAGATGGCTGGATGGTATCACTGACTCAATGGACGTGAGTCTGAGTGAACTCCAGGAGATGGTGATGGACAGGGAGGTCTGGCATGCTGCGATTCATGGGGTCGCAAAGAGTCGTACATGACAGAGCGACTGAACTGAACTGAACTGAACTGAACTGAACTGAACTGATTCACTGTTGATTATCCTTCATAATGGCAATTCCTAGAGGCTACCTGTGCATTGCTGTGCTGTGGCTTCAGTGTTGTCTGACTCTGCAGACCTGTGTACTGTAATCTACCAGGCTCCTCTGTCCATGGGATTCTCCAGGCAAGAATACTGGAGTGGGATGCAGTGCCCTCCTCCAGGGGAAATTCCTGACCCTGGATTAAACCTGTGTCTCCTGCATTGCAGGAAGATTCTTTACAATAGCAGCACCTGGGAAGTCCCAGATAACATCCATAAGTTCTTACTATAAGGACCACCTCAACATGGCTGTTTACTTCATCAAACAAGCAAGGAGATACTCTAGATCTATTCTACTAATGCAGAATCTCATATAAAATAATTACAGTAGTGACATCTAACATAACCTAGTTAATCATGACTTCCATCACTTTTATTGCATTTTATTGTGAGAGGCAAGCCCGAGACTCCAGCTCTAGTTAGGGGGAGAAGGCGATTATACAAAAGCATGACTCGCTGGGGGGTCACCTTTGGGTATGTCTCCCACATGGTAATATCCACACAGGTCTCTGAGGATTAAAAGAGATTATAGACATGAAGGTCTTCGTCCTTATTTGTAATACTTATACATGAGCCATTACTGTGTTCTACTGGCATGACTACTAAAGAAAGGTTCTTCTAAGGTAGTGACAGATCTTTTGACCTTGCCTCACCTCCTAGACTCAACTCAGAGCAACCAGCAAGTACACCTTGCCTGTCTTGACAGGTGCCACACATATTCCTTATGATGAATTTACGTTAAAATCTCAGTCTGGACTGACTCTTGCCGGGGGGCGGGGGGCGGGGGGTGCAGGGACTATGAAGAGGGAATAATGACAAAGTACTTTCCCTTTCTGCTCCTGCTTTGCCCTCTTAACACACACCTTGATAATAGATCTATATATCTCTCTCAAGCATTCAGGGGCATTTTCCCATTCTGTTTATACTCCGGGACCCTCTTAAGCACTTCCCTTGTGTACATACCCCTTAATAAAAGAGTCTAATAGTACATCAAACTAACCATAAATTTTGTGTCATCCCTATACCACCCACTACTCCTGGACTTTCATTTACCTAAATATTGAAAAGCTTAAACTAATTCAACTTATTTCTCAATATATTACCTTCTCCTTGTAGACACTAATAGATTCAGCACTTGTACATAGATAGAGGCAAACAAGGAGAAATAAGTTTGGAAACATATCTTTTCCTAATTAAGCCTTTAGATGAGAAAGCAGCCCAATCTCACCGCATTGCAATCTTGTGAAAATATGTGTTGAAGATCCAGGTAAGTCACACCTGGACTCCTGAGCTATAGAAGCTATATTCCTTGTGATAATGTTTTAAGTATTTTACATAACCTGTGCGACAGAATCTCATCACAAGGAGACCTTACCACAACTCTGAAATATCCTGTCTTTTTTTGTTCAGTGTAGAGCTTATGTTCCAACATACAAAACAATTATACAACTTTAAATAAACTGTTCAATGTCTCACTGACATTTCTTACAAGTGCACTTTTCTGGAAAAAGAACTAAATATAATCACTCTTAGAATAGTAATCAATGTTTTATTACTCTCCACAGCTTGCAAGGTACTTCAGAATGTATTCTTTCTATCCAGATATCATATATGAAAGATGTTTCATTTGTGGTTCTCTGAGGATTCTGTGAATTTTTCTTAGATACTTAATATTGTCAGGTGGCAAGCATAAAAATACAAATAAAAACAGATTTCCTTAATGTATATTTTCCAGAGAAAATGAGATAAATAGATTTTCATCTATAGTTTAAATTACAATGGTTGTGAAAATAAATGCTCTATGACTATTGAGGTGGTATTGGTAAGAAGATGTAGACTTTGTTTTACTGAAATGGTTCTTGTATTGGAAAGTTTAAGAAAAACTGAATTAGAATAAAGTTTCTGCCTTCTGAATTAAAAATATCCAGGAAATAGCTGTTTAATTGGGCATACAGTGTTCTATTTCAGCACTTCAGGGACTGTGAAACACAAGTAAGTGTATTAAGCAGCTCCAGTTATGTTCAAATACCAACTAGTAGCCCTCAGCCACCTGCAGAAGATAACTTATCAAGCATGAAGCCTCTCTCATCAGATTGTGTTTCTATGTGTGACAGGCGGTCTCAAGGACCAGCGGGGAAATGGCTTAGTTGAATCTTTTTTTCATGGCTTGAATGAAACTCAATGAAGTGAATCAGTTTCCTATAAAAATGGGAGTATCAGTCTGTTGAAGATTAAGGCATTTTCTCACCTTTAGCATACATTGGATTAAAGGGATGAAAGGGGATGCAGTATGTAATATGGATGACTTGATACTGAGTGGTACTGTACAGGCAGATAAGGGTCTCACTTAACGCTTTATCCTTACCGCTATCCCGAAGCTGGAACAATTAATGTGGATAGAACTTAGCAGTTCAGTGTAAATGAAGTAAAAAAATAGGTAATATATAAACTTCAAACTGAGACCCAAGATTGGCTACATAATTTTCATTGTACATTGTAAAGTGAATATGTAGAATTCATTTTCCAAAAATTATTAAAAATTTCAAGATGGCACAATAGAGCATTAAAACAATCACAGGGTCCTTCTGAACATGGTCTCAGGTCTCACACTGTGAAACTGGCCCTACAAAGGTTACCCCCTTCAACTCTGCAATCCTCCAAACATCAGCAGCAGAGCTGTCCCTAGGGTAGAAGTACCTCCATTGTACTGTAGAAGGAAGATAGGATCCTGGGAGAGTTGGAGAATGTGCTATTGATGTTACCTGTGAGCTGATTCCCCAGGCACCTGAGGCTCTTGAACTGACTGTGGCTATTGGCTCATATGCCAGATCCATGTACAGTGTTCTGTTTTCTTCTTTCTTTCTTTTACCACTTGATACTTATTTTATTCCAAGTACAACATTCAGAAAACTAAGATCATGGCATCCAGTCCCATCACTTCATGGTAAATAGATGGGGAAACAATGAAAACAGAGACAGACTTTATTTTTTGGACTCCAAAGTCACTGCAGACAGTGACTGCAGCCATGAAATTAAAAGGTGTTTGCCCTTTGGAAGAAAATTTATGACCAATCTAGACAGCATATTAAAAAGCAGAGACGTTACTTTACCAACAAAAATCCGTCTAGTCAAAGCTATGGTTTTTCCAGTAGTCATGTATGGATGTGAGAGTTGGACTATAAAGAAAGCTGAGGGCTGAAGAACTGATGCTTTTGAACTGTGGTGTTGGAGAAGACTCTTGAGAGTCCCTTGGACTGCAAGGAGATCCAACCAGTCCATCCTAAAAGAAATCAGTCCTGAATATTCACTGGAAGGACTGATGCTAAAGCTGAAACTCCAATACTTTGGCCACCTGATGTGAAGAACAGACTCCCTGGAAAAGATCCTGATTCTGGGAAAGATTGAAGGTAGGAAGAGAATGGTACGACAGAAGATGAAATGGTTGGATGGCATCACTGACTCAATGGACATGGGTTTGAGTAAGTTCCAGGAGTTAGTGATGGACAGGGAAGCCTGGCATGCTGTGGTCCATGGGGTGGTAGAGAATCAGACATGACTGAGCAACTGAACTGAACTGAACACATGAATTAAAACACTGGCAGGCAAAGTGAGTTTTTTTCCCATTTGCTATTCTGTATCCCATATATGGCTTTGGACCTTCAAGGAAAATTCTTATTTTTTTAGTTTCTTGGCAGAGGCTACATGTTCATGTCTTTATGAAATGTTATAAAGTATACTCATAAAAGCACCAGCTTTGGAGTCAGATATATATATATATATATATATATATATATAGTTTTTATGACAAATTCTTATTTTTCCCTGTTTTTTCCTGTTAATCTTTGGCAAATTATTTATCTTTCCCGAGTTCCCATTTCCTATTGTAAGTAACAATAAAAATACCTACCTTATAAGCTTATTTTGTATATTAAAAGATATAATGTTTAGAAAGCCAAATGCCCAGCATATTATAATATTTAAAAATATAACACTCATTTTGGTATTATTCAAATTTCCAGTCATACCTTTCAGAAAGCATCGACTAATTTTATCTTGATGTTAAAAAAATGTTAAAATTCAGAACCATAGACTTAGAGAAACTTCGTAGATTTTCTGGTTTAGTAGCTTTTAAATTTCTTGGGAACATATGTCCCTTTGAACTCTTTTTTTAAAATTTATTTTTAATAGAGGCAAAATTGCTTTACAATGTTGTATTGGTTTCTGCCATACAACAATGCAAATCATCCATAATTATGCACATCTCACCTCCTTCTTGAGCCTCCCTCCCCTCCCTCTTGGTCATCACAGAAAACCTGGCTGGGCTCCCTGTGTTTTTAGCAACTTTTCATCAGCTATCTGTTTTACACATGGTAATGTATACATGCCAATGCTACTTTCTCAATTTGTCCCACCCTCTCCTTCCCAACTGTGTCCATAAGTCCATTCTCTACATGTGAGTCTCAATTCCTTCCCTGCAAATAGGTTCATCAATGTAAAGCGGTGAACCCTCTTTCTCTGCAAAAGTTACATATGCATTCAGCATTCTATTTCAGGAGATTCCTTCACTGTCTGAAGGTCAACGTTGAAACATCTGAATGCCATTTTAAAAGAATATATGAAATCTTATATTTGGTCTTCTATTCACAGAACTGTTGGATTGTCCTCTAAATATTGAGCTCCCATTACTAGCTCAGTGGTGAAGAATCCGCCTGCCAGAGCAGGAGACATGAGTTCTATTCCTGAGTCAGGTAGATCACCTGAAGGAGGAAATGGCAACCCATTCTTGCCTGGGAAATCCTATAGACAGATGAGCCTGATGGGCTACAGTCCATGAGGTTGCAAAGAGTAGACATGACTGAGCATGCACACACAGGCACACATTATTGAAAAGCAACCCTTTTTCCTGAACATGGGTCATTTTTTTTCTTTGCCACAAAAATGCTTAGCACAGCTTAGAAATTAATGAGAACATCAGATAATGATGCAAAGTTTTATTTCAAAGGAAATCACAGCAATAACTTTCCTTTTGAAAGCCTCTGTATTCTGAGAGACCTTCAGTGCTGTGAAGTTGTTTCTTTTAAGTGACTTCATCTAACGTGCCTCTGCTGCTCACATCACTAGTGATTTTATGCTTGGGCAGTGGAGTAGAATAGCAGCTCAAGTTTTGAAAAGTAGCAGAGCTAGTTGGGCTTTTCAATATGACCTTCAGGTTGTCATATTGATCCCTGTTGTTTCCCCCTTTCTAGTTAATTATTCTACTTATCTTTATTTATTTATTGCTTCCATTCCTTTTCCTCCTCTCACATTTAGTTTTAGATCTAGTTTGCAAAACATTTTGAAAGGTAATATGAATGCCTAGTTTCTAGCTGACTCCCAACCTTTGCATTTGATTGTCCAGCATTTATTCCAGATATTTTCCTTCTTCTTGGTTACTTCTACCTTTCTTATCACACAACAAACTTCTGGCAACATCAGATGCACTGATACTTTCAAAGAGACCTTGAAAGTAAAAAGAAAAGAGAATAGAAAGGGAGAGATGCTCTGTCACCTAACCTCACAGCCTGGTTTTCATTTTGTTATTTGTCTGGTTTTCATTTGACCCACATAGGTTGCTTCTCATTCCTAAGCACACATTCCAGGGTTTATGTTCATGACTGAGAGATGCAAGGGGAGAGTATGTGAAGAGTAACTTCCAAAGGGTAACCCCAAAGAGGGCTGTCAAATTTCTCTTTATGGACATTTTGGCTCCAAGTCATTTTTATATTCTTCCCAGCTCTAGATCAAACTGATGTTGAAAGGTAGGATGTCTTGATTGTTTCCACATTTCTTGCAATGATATTGCAAGGCAAAATCCAGGGAGAATGCAAACATCATCTGTTATGTTTAGCCAGGATGAAGTTGTATGACATTTAAAGTGTTGGAGAAGGGAAAGTATCTGCCAACATGGAAGTTTTTAATCCCCGTTTCTGAACACTTACCGAGTTGCCACGCTAATCCCCCAGTGCTGATGTCCTGTCTGCGGCTGACATGCCATCTGCTCTTGTTCATATTGCATGTGATCTGATGTGAATCTCAAAGACCTTTTTGAAGCTAAGCCTTCGACTCCTGAATCATTAACTTTCACCCAGAGTCATCAAATTTTGCCTTCTGCCCACACATATTTTGTTTAATAGGAAAGTAATTGACATGTTGCAGGTAAGAAATGCCATACTGATGGAAAGAAACTTCAATTAAGTGCATACTTTAGCAGGGTCATAGAACTTTAACAGAGTTGCCCAGCTTTTTATTACTTAGTGTGTTTGTATAATTTATCCATATTTATTTTTAAAACATGTGCAAGCTTGTTCAAATTTTTTGTTGCTTCTCCTCTTTATAATAAAAAGGAGAAATGCTTCTTGTATGAGAAATGTCATCAGCAGGAAGAGGCATTAACAGAAGCCTTGTTAGAGCTGATGTCAAGAGAAAGCAGAACAGGATCTGATCTTTGTTCTAGGAGGTGATGAAGTTGCAAATAGAAATCATTGTGCTAATGATTTAAGTCCCAACAGTTTGTCTTTTCAGAGATACAGATTCACTCCTTCTGTGTGAAAAGTTTTTAATTTTCAAAATTGCAACTATTAAATTGTAAATCATCTTAGAAAATCTTAGGCTGTATCTGTTAATCCCACAGTGCAAAGCCAATTAGACACTCAGTCCTGTAGGAACAGGACATGGAATAGTATCAGAATGTGAAGGGTTGGAGGGCAAAGTAGTCCTGAAAAGTTGAAGGTACAGAAAGAAAAATCATCTGCTTCCTGGTTTGTTAAAATTAGACTCTACTTTTAACTGTGGCACTTCAGTCAAATAGGGTGATAAGATGCAGAGAACTGACCAACAGCCGTCTTTGCATTTAAATTACTGATAGATGCTAGACGAATGTCTGACTGATGTTGCTATTACTGTGTCCTAAGTGAATTAAATAATTAAAGTATTCCCAGAATTCTCTACAGTGTACACAGTCCTTTTACAATTACAATTTTATTATTAGCCTGTATACATGGAGAACACCTGTTACTTTCATTTTTATCTGTAGAGGAATGATTGATGTATGCATGATTGATGCACTGATGTATGTACTCATCAACTATGCATGAGTGTATAGTACTTTATAAACAAGTACCTTAGAGAAGAAAATTTAAGTTTGAGAATTGAGTTACAAATGATAAAGACATTTATTCACAGTTACATCAGAGATGTCTGTGTGGAATGTGCATCTTTATCTGTATTAGCTTTAATTTACATGGTTTAAAATGTATAAATCACTTATGGCATCTCCATCACTATGATTGTACTTAAGCATGCAATTTAAAAAATTTCTAATAACATTTAAAGTCATTTTCTGGGATGACTTTTCTATTATAAGTCAATAAGGAAGAAGGAAGCATGACAATATATTATTATTCAAATAGAGAAATAACACATATGGCATTTCTTTATAGCAGAGAATTCTTCATGCTTCCTTTATAATGTTGCTTCCAAGAATATATGTCTGGACAGAAGAATAATCTTAATCTTACTTAGCCTTAGGAGTATAGGGTACATCTATTTTTCCTAAATTTGTTTTTGTTGGAATGTGAGGAAAGAATGATATACTCATGATCCCAGCATTTTCTCAATCAAAAGTGTTATTACCTGGCCTACACCATTTTTTATTATTTTTGAAAACAATATGAAACCTATTGCAGAATTAGAAAACCTATGTCACATTTAGCTTTATATTAATGAATCATATTTACAAAAATTGTATGGAAAAGAATATATAGGACAAGTGAATGCTGTCAATTATAATAAAGTTTTTTAGTTGTGACAGAATGAAAAAAGTTAATTTAGAAAAATAATGAGGACAATCTAATATTACTTTCTTCCATGTTGTTATCTTAGAAAAGCAAAACATTTTAGAATGTAATCTTATAGCAGAATCCAAACTCTCACCAAAAGCACTCAATAAATTTTAATTATTCCTTTCTGATTTGTGTGGTTACATGGTTATTCTTTTAGGTTCACCAGTGTTATTTATCTAATGATTTTTAATTAATTAGTACCCATTTAAAATGAGATTTTAACTATTCTGAAGCAACAATTCTTACATGGCCAGAACACAAAATCCATCTCAAGCTGACTTAAAATTATATGCAAAATCCTAAACTTTTATTTTCCTGTGGCTTCTCAAAGACATTTAAAGGACCCTGATTTTTTGGGAGGATATTTTTATTTATTTTTTAAATTAATTAATTTATTTTAATTGGAGGATAATTACTTTACAATATTGTGATTGTTTTTGCCATACATTGACATGAATCAGCCATAGGATATTTGTGAACAAGTGGTAAAATAGAATTTCTACAAAGGCAATAATAACCAATTAGTAAGTCTTAATGTTTCAGAAATTGGTGCTAAATTAGTTCATCTGTTCTTTTGAATAAATTGAGAACTTAGGAGAAAGTAAAAGTGAAAAATGTTATAAAAATCCCTTGCTTTACCACTGGTTGTCCATGAGAGAAGTATTTTCCCATTTTTCATGAGAAAGCATTCACTTTAGCTCTTAGAAAAGAATTATAAGACTAGTGGTGTCAGCTGTCTCACTGGGCTTTCCAGGAGAAGCTGTGTCTGGGAAACAACTTGGGTAAAATTCAAAGGCCTGAACATAAGCGGGTTGTCTACTAGAATGTGGTTTCCTGTGTTTTTAAGGGTAGAGTGGTAGGGATGATATATTGTTATAGTGGAGTGAGTGGGTTTAAGAATCTAGGGCACTTAAATTTTAGAAGGCTAAGTAAGGTTGAAGCCTAGGCTTTGTTATCTCACAAATATAGTCTAGAACAGTTTACTAAATCTCTCTGAGCTTGTTTCATCTTTTCTAAAATTCACACCTGTGCTATTTCAGGCAACTGAAGTATGAGATATACTGGAATCCAGGAACCCAGGACTAGGAATATGTTTCGGTTATTTACTTCTGCATTACAGATCACCCCAAACTTATTGTCCTACAACAAGACGATTCATTTTTCATGATTTTGTGAGTTGACTGAGTGAGTTTACTGCTGATCTAACCTAGATGATTCATGTTGCCTCTAGGTCTGGAATTGTCTAGGAGCAGGACCCAGTGGGCTGCCAGACAAGGTGACTCAGTTGTCCTCCACTGAGCCTTCCCATGGAGCTAGTTTGGACTTTCTCACTGCCTCCTGATCTCAAGCAATGTTCCAGTAGGGAAGATTTTAGGAATGTGAGAATAAATGGTACAGAGCTCCTAAAAGATGTTGGAAGTCCTGCTGTGTCCCTTCCACCATGGTTTACAGACAAAGCAAATCACAGGCTAGCCCACATTCAAGGGGAGAAAAAGTCAGACCCACCATTGGATGAGAGGAGTGGTGAAATCACTATGTGGAGGGTATATGATATGGAAGGTATTCTTATAATCATATTTGGAATAGTCTACTAAATGAGGGGAATTCTAAAGCTGGGACTTGGGCACAGGGTGATGCTGAAACACAGACTGGTGATAGTAGCCTCCTCTGCAAAGGAAACCAGCGATTCAAGATGGAGTATCTAAAGTCCATGCTCATGCAGAATTTAATGACTCTTCGTTAAGAGCATGGATTATAGAAGCAAAACAATTTGCGGGTTAAAATCTAGCTTACAGTTGTTACCTGTTGTTTTTCAGTGGCTAAGTCGTATCTGACTCTTTGTGGTCCCATGCACTGCAGCATGTAAGGCTTTCCTGTCCTTTAATATCTTCTGGAGTTTGCTCAAACGCATGTCCATTGAGTCATTGGTGCCATCTAACCACCTCATGTTCTGTCGTCCCCTCCTCCTCCTTCCTTCAATCTTGTCCAGCATCAGGGTCTTTTCAAATGAGTCAGCTCTTCACATCAAGTGGCCAAAGTATTGGAGTTTCAGCTTCAGCATTGGTCTTTTCTTTTTCTTTTTTTAAAAAAAATTTTATTTTTACTTTATTTTACTTTACAATACTGTATTGGTTTTGCCATACATTGACATGAATCCGCCACAGGTGTACATGAGTTCCCAATCCTGAACCCCGCTCCCACCTCCCACCCCATATCATCTCTCTGGAACATCCCCGTGCACCAGCCCCAAGCATCCTGTATCCTGTATAAACATAGACTGGCGATTCGTTTCTTACATGATAGTATACATGTTTCAGTGCCATTCTCCCAAATCATCCCACCCTCTCTCTCTCCCTCAGAGTCCAAAAGTCTGTTCTATACATCTGTGTCTCTTTTGGTGTCTCACATACAGTGTTATCATTACCATCTTTCTAAATTCCATATATATGTGTTAGTATACTGTATTGGTGTTTTTCTTTCTGGCTTACTTCACTCTGTATAATTGGCTCCAGTTTCATCCATCTCATTAGAACTGGTTCAAATGTATTCTTTTTAATGGCTGATTAATACTCCATTGTGTATATGTACCGCAGCTTTCTTATGCATTCATCTGCTGATGGACATCTAGGTTGTTTCCATGTCCTGGCTATTATAAACAGTGCTGCAATGGACATTGGGTTACATGTGTCTCTTCCAATTCTGGTTTCCTCGGTGTGTATCCCCAGCAGTGGGATTGCTGGGTCATATGGCAGTTCTATTTGCAATTTTTTAAGGAATCTCCACACTGTTCTCCATAGTGGCTGTACTAGTTTGCATTCCCACCAACAGTGTAAGAGGGTTCCCTTTTCTCCACTCCCTCTCTAGCATTTATTGCTTGCAGACTTTTGGATCACAGCCATTCTGACTGGTGTGAAACGATACCTCATTGTGGTCTTGATTTGCATTTCTCTGATAATGAGTGATGTTGAGCATCTTTTCATGTGTTTGTTAGCTATCTGTAGTCTTCTTTGGAGAAATGTCTATTTAGTTCTTTGGCCTATTTTTTGATTGGGTCATTTATTTTTCTGGAATTGAGCTGCATAAGTTGCTTGTATATTTTTGAGATTAGTTGTTTGTCAGTTGCTTCATTTGCTATTATTTTCTCCCACTCAGAAGGCTGTCTTTTCACCTTGCTTATATTTTCCTTTATTGTGCAGAATCTTTTAATTTTAATTAGATTCCATTTGTTTATTTTTGCTTTTATTTCCAGTATTCTGGGAGGTGGATCATAGAGGATCCTGCTGTGATTTATGTCTGAGAGTGTTTTGCCTATGTTCTCCTCTAGGAGTTTTATTAAGTCAAATAAATAACCAGCATTGGTCTTTTCAATGAATATTCAGGACTGATTTCCTTTAGGACTGACTGGTTTGATCTTACAGTCCAAGGGACACTCAAGAGTCTTTTCAACACCACAGTTCAAAAGCATCAGTTCTTCGGTGCTCAGCTTTCTTTATGTTGGACCATACATGACTATTGGAAAAACCATAGCTTTGACTAGACGGACCTTTGTTTTCAAAGTAATGTCTCTGCTTTTTAATATGCTGTCTAGGTTTGTCATTGCTTTTCTTCCAAGAAGCAAGTGTCTTTTAATTTCATGGCAGTCACCATCCGCAGTGATTTTGGAGTCCAAGAAAATAAAATCTGTCACTGAACTGCTACTATCATTGTTACCATTCTTAGTGACATTGCTTCCAGTGACAGTCTCAGTTTTCTATTTGATTAAGCTCATCTGTGCCTCAATATCCTTGTCTATAAAATGGAGAGAATAGTATATTCTAGCTCATGGAGTTATTTTAAAGACTGAATAATTACTGTGTGGAAACAGCATTACTAGAGTTTTATTTCGAACCACTGTTCATTGGCTCAGGAACTAAACTCAGTCTGGGTCTGTAAGTGAAGACCCTGAATGGATTCAGCCCTGGAAACCAGGAAGAGAAAGATAAATACAGGGGCTGTAACACAACGTTGACTCTTTATTTCACTTAATGGTTATGATTTCAAAATTAAACAGTGTATATAAAAGAACTTTGTAATTACTATAATCAAGCATGTTTCCAGAGGCAAATGAGTTTTAAAAAAATGTATTTGCCAAATTTTCAAACTAAACATCTGGGGATAGAATCCGCGATATTATATGTGAAGGCTGAGGTCCCTGACAGGCAGTCTAAGGCAGGTGGGAGAGCTGAAGCTGCAACAGTGTAAGGACAGAGTTCGGGATTTAAGCAGTTATGAAGGAAAAGGTGACGAATGTATTGGGATGAGAAGATTAGAGCCTGAATGCATGGGTGGATCTCTCACCCATGTGTGCAGTGGAAATACAACAGCAAATCCCATGATGAGGTTGATAATCCCTCCGCCCCGGTTTTAAGTAGTTTTTCTGATGTGGATGGATGAAGGCTCACAGGTGTGTGCTGAGCCCCAGAATAAATTCTGCAGGTGCTGGTGATTGCAGTAAAGGTCTAGGTCCCTTTAGAGAGTCCTCACCGTCTGAACAAATGAAATGATTTTGAATGCTTCTGCTTGCTACGGGGAAATTTATAAAAAGATGGCATGATTTCATGCTCCTCTGGATAGCTTTTTAGCAGAGACCTGGGCCAAGACAATTATTCTCCAAGAATCCACTAAATTTTTATAATGGAAACGAATTTCTTTCTTAATATAAGTAACAATTCTATTTTAAATTTATGATATGAGAGTGGAGGTTTTTAATCACCCTGTGTATGTTTTACTGTTGGGGCTTTCTGTGTAGCCAATATCTGGCAAGGATGTCATTGCTGTATTGTTTTAAAATAGGAAGGTTTTAGAACAGACATTTAGTTCATTATATCTATGGTTTTATATTGTATTTAGAATTAGTCAAGAGTATGGTGCCAGATTACTTATTCCATAAGAAAACATAAAGTTATTTAAGAAAATGAGTTTATGTTAAGGTGAAACTACTAAACAGTTGAGACTGTATCCAAAAGACTAATTTTCCTCATTTGCTGATCTCTGCTTCTTCTTACCTCAAGTACCAAGAGAATGATTACTCTAAACTAATCACTACTAGCTAAACTCAAGTAATATTCTAGAAGTGAATTAAGATGAAAAGTTAACCAGTTCCATGATTCTTTCCCCCCAAAGTGCCATTAATTCAGATAAAATCAGTTCCAATTTTGGAATTTTGCCATATGTTCAGAGTCATCTTTATAATTGCAATATTTACAATGAAGTTGTTCCAAAAGTAAATTTTTGCCCATAATTTTCCAACTTTATGCAGCATCTCTAGGGGAGTAAGATGTTTAACTCTGGAAGGCACTAAAAAAGATACAGAAATGCAAAAACCACAGACTAGTAGGCAAGAAGCAGAAGTTAATGAGTTGACAAGAGTGAACAGGGTGTGAGTTCAGAGGGATTCTGAAAGGAATCATTGAACTTTAATAAAATGATGAAAAGGCATCTTGACAGAAAAAAAGTTCATAAACCATTCTTTTGAACTATACAATAGAGTAAGCCTGTGAAACTTTTTTTTTTCTAGAAAAAACCCTGTTACATTGCCACTGAATTAAAAGTTATATTTTTCCCATCAGAATATTATTGACCTAAAACAAGAGTATTCCTCTCCTACACCCCAATGTTAAGTTAAAACAAGTTTAAATTATGAAAAAGTTATTTTTCAGATTTTATGACTTCCTGTGAAAAATAGTAAGCTATTTAATTGCTGAATTTCAAATCAGAACAGCTTTAACAAGATTTGTGTCTCCTGTAAACCGCACTGCAATCAATAGAAAAACAAATTAACAAAGGTTAAGCCCTGTACCTTATTTCTTTAGAAGCATATAAATCAAATATTTTATCAACTTTTAAGAAAATGTTTTCAAAAACAAAACCCTTTCTGCCATTATGGTGTGCAATCAAGATAAAATGTAGTCATGGTATGTCTCTATACCAGGTCAAATTATATCCTATTGAAACAATGGTTTCTCTTGGCTTAGTTGTTGCTGTTTATTTGCCAAGTTATGTCTGACTTGCAATTCCATAGACTGTAGCTTACCAGGCTTCTCTGTCCCTGGGATTTTCCAGGCAAGAATATTGGAGTGGGTCTCTGGGGGATCTTCCCAACCCAGAGATGTAACCCGTGTTTCCTGCATTGGCAGGCGGACTCTTTACCACTGAGCCACCAAAGAAGCCTGTCTCTTGGCTTAATTTATTTAGCAAGCACTCTGTCCTCACTATGTGCCAGGCACTGTTTTTAATGCAGTGCTAATATAACTCATTGAATTCTCATAATATCCTTATGAAAACAAAATCACTGTTACCTCCATTCTACAGATTAATAAACTGAAGCATAGAAAGTTTGAGCAATTGCTGGAATTCATGCAGCTCCAAGTAGCAGAGCAAGTATAGGAATTCTGGTAGTTTGGCCTTGGAGTCTGTACTCTGCACACATGATGCAGCTACTCATACAAAATATGCCTTAATAGATAATGCAACCTGAAAATGTCACTGATTAGGTAGGAGTTCCAAGTGCTAGAGGAAATCCAAACTACTCATTCTTATTTTCATTTCTAGCTGTATTTTTTATGGTCACTTTAACCTCCGAATTTCTGACTTCAACTCATCTTCGCCCCCAAATGGTTTCCTTCTATATACCTGTATTGGATGATGACTCACTTGTTATTTTGCTACCTTAGGTTAAACCTATTGGAGAAGGAAATGGCAACCCACTCCAGTGTTCTTGCCTGGAGAATCCCAAGGACGGGGGAGCCTGGTGGACTGTCATCTATGGGGTCGCACAGAGTTGGACACGACTGAAGCGACTTAGCAGCAGCAACAGGTTAAACTTAAGGGTTATTCCAAGCTCAGTGTCTGTATCTAATTAGTTATTAGTAAGTTATTAAATCGAAATCTTGATAAATATTCTCAAAACTATCCCCTCTATGCCTTTGCCACTTTTAAGGCTCTTATTAATCTTATGATAAGACACTGTGACCTAAATGTGTTTTTAAATTTCTTCCACTGTAGCCATCCTTCACTTTATTGCTAATGTGATCTTTAAAAAAATGTCTATTTGATCATGTTTCTCCTCAAGTTAAAGAACTTCACTCCTTCCCTCTAGCTTTGGTATAAATATAAGGCCCTTTTTGATCTGATTTCTTTCTTACCTCCTGCTACTGCCCTAATCATACTTATGGATGATGTATCAAATACCTAGCATCATGCAGTTTTTATTTTATTTTTATTTAATTTTTATTTAATTTTTAATTTATTTTTTAAATTTTAAAATCTTTAATTCTTACATGCATTCCCAAACATGAACCCCCCTCCCACCTCCCTCCCCACAACATCTCTCTGGGTCAGCCCCATGCACCAGCCCCAGGCATGCTGCACCCTGTGTCAGACATAGACTGGTGATTCAATTCTTACATGATAGTATACATGTTAGAATGCCATTCTCCCAAATCATCCCACCCTCTCCCTCTCCCTCTGAGTCCAAAAGTCCATTATACACATCTGTGTCTTTTTTCCTGTCTTGTATACAGGGTCGTCATTGCCATCTTCCTAAATTCCATATATATGTGTTAGTATACTGTATTGGTGTTTTTCTTTCTGGCTTACTTCACTCTGTATAATTGGCTCCAGTTTCATCCATCTCATCAGAACTTATTCAAATGAATTCTTTTTAAAGGCTGAGTAATACTCCATTGTGTATATGTACCACAGCTTTCTTATCCATTCATCTGCTGATGGACATCTAGGTTGTTTCCATGTCCTGGCTATTATAAACAGTGCTGCGATGAACATTGGGTTACATGTGTCTCTTTCAATTCTGGTTTCCTCTGTGTGTATGCCCAGAAGTGGGATTGCTGGGTCATAAGGTAGTTCTATTTGCAATTTTTTAAGGAATCTCCACACTGTTCTCCATAGTGGCTGTACTAGTTTGCATTCCCACCAACAGTGTAGGAGGGTTCCCTTCATCATGCAGTTTTTAGCCTCCCGTCTTTGCATCTACTATTCTCTTCTTCTTGGGCCAAACTGCTCACCACTTGTCCTCTTGGCAAACTCATGAATGTCCAGTAAATGTCTATCTGATGTGTTCAGCAAGTCTGCTGTACCTGGAAGACTTAGTTACACATTGATACTGATACAGCGTTCTGTTGCATTTACCACAACTCTAATTATTGGGTTGGCTTGAAGCTTCTTTCACGTTTTTCCTGAATGGTTTTTCCATATATATATATATATACACACACACATATATATATATATATATATATATATATATATTACATTTTGATTTAGACTCTTGTCTTCTTCGTAAAAGTAAAAGTCACTCAGTCATGTCCAGCTCTTTGCAACCCCATGGACCATACAGTCCATGGAATTCTCCAGGCCAGAATACTGGAGTGGGTAGCCTTTCCCTTCTCCAGGTGGTCTTCTCAACTCAGGGATCGAACCCAGGTCTCCTGCATTGCAGGCGGATTCTTTACTGGCTGAACCACAAGTAAAGTCCAAGAATACTGGCATGGGTTGCCTATCTGTTCTCCAGCAGATCTTCCTGACCCAGAAATTGAACCGGGGTCTCCTGCATTGCAGGCAGATTCTTTACTAACTGAGCTATCAAGGAAGACTTATCTTCTTAAGGGGACAGCCAGTTAACAGCAGGCCAGTAAATGTCAGTGCAGTAAATTTGTTGTTCATCTCTCTTCTAGCTTACTCTGAAAGTTTGTATGCTATCAGAAGGTGTAGAAATTTGAAAAATAGTGCATTCTAACACACAATGATGGTTAAAGGGGAAAGATGGTGGGAAAATGGGTTACAAAATTAGAGAAGAATGTGTTTTTTTTAAAAAAAAGGTGAAGGAGGAATCAGTCTTTATTTGAGCTGAAGCTATTTTCTCTTGTTATTTTCAAGATTTTACTTTCAATACATTAATATCTGATTCATTAATGTTCTACCTGGGGCTATCCTGACTTGACATTCTACTATGGAATGTCATTTGGTATGTATGTTTACACTCTTTTGTGTTCCCAATAGTTAAGCCTAGCAGTGTCAACAGTAATTGAGTTGGGTCTCTTTCATCAGAAATTTCAGAGATGGCTTTGATTGCCCCTCAAATTTTAACTGTGTTCCTCCGCATTTTACTATTTGTCATCCAGGAAAGTTCCTATTATCTGGCAGATAGAATTAATTTTGTACATTTAACATGTTAAAAAAAAAAGGTAAAACTGGAGATATACAGTTTTACAGTTATACCTTCTCTAAGAGGTATTTATGTTTTCCTTAAAGACTATTTTTTTAAAATTGGCCAAAGACTAACATGTTTTCATAACTAAATCCTTACAGCTGGGTCTAGCAAAGAAATGGCTTTAACTTTGTTGAGCAAAATGCTGTGATTACAAATATATAGGCAATGTATAGATTATCCTATGATTTATCATACAAATGCTTAACTGCATTTCATAGATTTCAAAGCTGGATTTGGGGTGAGGTTTAAGAATGTTCACGTTGTGAATCTGAATCATAATGTATTTCTTAGATTTTAGGAATATCATATCTAAACTATTGGTTGAAATAGTGTAAGAAAGCTTGATTACATTAACGTTAAGTTAAAGCAACAGGTTGTTTTATTTCAATCTTGTGACTCCCATTAACATGTTTCAACGAGTTTTAGAAAAAGAAAGGGGAGAGAAATTCCCCCAAATGGAAAAAAAATTATTTTCTTAATAATTATGTTCTATATAATTTTATTTGCTTGAGTTATTAGCATTTGTTTAACATTTACCCTGATTGCTTAGACACAATTAATGTGATTATATTTTATTTTAATATTTTCTCTTTCATTTATTATTGCATAAAAATCATGCCAACACTTGGTGACTTAAACTACAATCATTCCTTTCTCTCATAAACCTTCAATCTGTTCAGTGTACAGTAGGACAGATAATCTCTGATCTACAACCTCTGGGATGACTACAATACCTACAGTGGGGTTGAGCAAGCAGCCCTCCCTCCCTTTATAGTTATAATTTCTGAAGTATATTTCCTTCTGTGTTTGTCCACAATGGTGGTTTCAAGATAGTCAGACTTCTTGCAATGCAGTTCAGGGGGCTCTGTGAATGAATATTCCTAGAAAGCAAGATATTTTTTGACTTTATCTCAAAAAGCTTGCAACTAAGTAATACCCTCTCTGACCTAAAGTACAACTAGGCTGGCCTTGGCAATATGACTGGACTACCAGGTATTTTGAAGCTGCTATCTCTGTACTGGTACTGAAGCCAGTGTGCTTGTACATCAGCCCTTTAAGTGTGGAGTCTTAGTTTCCTTCAAACCTCAAGCTCTCCCAGATAAAAGCCTTGCTGGCTTTCAAAACCAGATAGTATGAGGATGACTTTTCTTGGTGCTATTACCTAGGGTGAGAGTGCCAAATGCATGGCTGAGACCTCTCACTCCTTAGGAAAGACCTCTTAGGAAAGACAGCGCCCTGCCTCTGAGTCACTGTGGCGGGGGTATGGGTCCTGAACAGATTGCATCTCTATCCCTTCTACCTGTTTCAATGTCTTTTTCTTTATATTTTTAATTGCAGAAGTTCTGTTTTGCTAATTGTTGGGTCTTTTTCAGATATTTTTTTTTCTATATGTAGCTGTGTTTTAGATTTGTCCATGGGAGTAGTCCTTGGAAGAAAACTTATGACCAACCTAGAGAGCATATTGAAAAGCAGAGACATTACTTTGCCAGCAAAGGTCTGTCTAGTCAAAGCTATGGTTTTTCCAGTGGTCATGTATGGATGTGAAAATTGGACTGTGAAGAAAGCTGAATGCCAAAGAATTGATGCTTTTGAACTGTGGTGTTGGAGAAGACTCTTAAGAGTCCATTGGACTGCAAGGAGATTTAACCAGTCCATTCTAAAGGAAATCAGCCCTGGGTGTTCTTTGGATGGAATGATGCTAAAGCTGAAACTCCAATACTTTGGCCAACTCATGCGAAGAGTTGACTCATTGGAAAAGACTCTGATGCTGGGAGGGATTGGGGGCAGGAGGAGAAGGGGACGGCAGAGGATGAGATGGCTGGATGGCATCACGGACTTGATGGATGTGAGTTTGAGTGAACTCCGAGAGATGGTGATGGACAGGAAGGCCTGGCGTGCTGCGATTGATTGGTTGCAAAGAGTCGGACATGACTGAGCGACTGAACTGAACTGAACTGATGGGAGCAGTAAGCTTAGAATCTTGCTGCTCTACCATATTGATTCCATCCTTGGATACATTTTTTTTTTTTTAATTCATTCATTCACTAGTTGAAGAACATGTGTATATTTTCCAGATATTGGTGATTGTGAAAAACATTTCTGAAAGAGTGTTACTTTAACACATATCTAAAAATATGGAAGTTGCTTTGGAACTGGATGTTGGGTAGAGATGGGAGAAGTTGAAGGTGCATGGTAGAAATAGCCAAGATTGTCTTGAAGAGAATGGTAGTAGAAATATGGATGTTAAAGGTGATTCTGATGACAGCTTAAAAAGGAAAAATGAGCTATGGAGAAAACCTTAAACCTTTATTATTCTTATATCATCAGCAATGGAATTTTGTAGCAATATGGGTAGAAATACTAAAGGCTATTCTGGCAAAGCCTCAGAGAAATATTAGAAACATATTCGAAAACAGAAGGAAAGGTATCCTTTGCTATAGTGACAAGGAGCTTGTGTTCCAGTGTTTTTTGGAAGTTAGAAATTACATACAGTGAAACTGAATATTTAGAAACTTAGATTTCTAAGCACTGTGTTGAAAGAGTGGCTTTGCTTCTCCTTAACTCTTTTGTACAAGGAGTGAGGACAGGATGAACTGTCCTCTTAACTCTTTTGTAAACTCTCCTTAACTTTTTTTTTTATAAGAGGAGAGAAGTAACTTGAAAGAATTGTTGAAACAAGAAACGAGAACTTGAAAAACTAGGATATTCTCAGCCTATCCACATTGCAAAAAATGAGATAGCATGTTCTGAAGAGAAGACTAAGAGTGTGACTGAACAGTCATTGATTAGGAAATTGTGAGTGTGATTCATGGATTTGATCAGCCACCTTAACCAAAGCCATGAAGGGAAATAGGATTATACTAGCAGAGACAAGGTCAATTTGAATTAAAGGGGATAGATAAAAGGAAATAAAATTAAGGAAATCTGTCAGCTGTCAGACGTTTGGATTCTTCAGGGCAGGTCAATGGGTGCATTTAGCTGCAAGAACACTCTATCCTTCAAGAAAAGAGAGTAATGACCCCAAAGTTGATTAATAGATCATTAGGACTGCCACTCTCTCCACTGATATGGGAAACAAGGTTACAGCTGACTGGGAAGCTATCACAGAGGTCTAATGGGTGAATTCACCACAGACAGTCATTGGAGTGGAGATGCTTTAGTGAACCAAAGGAGTTGTTGGAGTAACACTGTTAAACTCTGTCCTGTAGGGCAGAACATCAAACCAAAAAGGATTATTCTTAAGACCTTAAGAGCTGATGGAATTTTGACTTGCTAGGTTTAACTTTCTTGGAAAGCACCATTCCTTCTCCTTCTGATTTCTTTCATGTGGAATTTAAATGTCCATCTTATGCCTGTCCAACCACTGTATTTTGGAAGCATGTAGCTTGTCTGGTTTTACATGTCTACAGCTTGAGTACAATTTTGCTTCAGGATGAGCTGTCCTCTTCCAATCCATGTCTGATTTAGATGAGACTATGGATTTTAATCTTTAGAATGGATGTGGAAATGAATTAAGACACTAGGGATATTGTGCTACAATAAGTGTATTTTCAAGAAGGACACAAATTAGTATATTTCACAAGATAATAAAAGTTAGTTTATTTTGCATATGAATGTTCAGTATTTCATGCATTACTTACTGTTGAAATTACTAACTTCTTCCATTGGATTATCTTTGTATCTTTGTTGGAGATCATTTTTTCTTACATGTGCTTCTATTTCTGGATTTTGTTCTATTTAATTGACTTTTATATTTGTTGATTTGTCAATTCTACACTTATTATTTTAGCTCTATAGTATGCTTTAAATTAAGAGATGTGAATCCTTCAGGTTAGTTCTAAGTTTTCCAAAGTGTTTATCCATGTTGTCATTTATTTTTCTATATAATTTTTAGATTCCTATTGTTTATTAAGCAAAATAAAATAGAACACAAACAAAACAGACTTCTGAAATTTCTGATGGGATAACATTCACTCTCTACATCTATTTGGGGCCTCCCTGGTGGCTCAGCTGGTAAAGAATCCCCCTGCAGTGTGGGAGACCTGGGTTTAATCCCTGGGTTGTGAAGATCCCCTGGAGGAGGGAACAGCTACCCACTCCAGTATTCTGGCCTGGAGATAAAAGTCCTATGAAAAATATTAACTTTTCATATCCATGTACATGGTATATCTCTTCATTTATTTTGGTTCATTGATTTATCTCATCAGTGTTTTTCAGCATATAGATAATTCAAATAATTTGATAGATTTATTTTTAAGAATTTTATATATTTAGTATTATTTCAGATGGTAATAATTTCAATTAGTTTTTCATTTATAGCTTAAAGATACAAATAATTTTACTTATTGACTCTAGTAGCTTCCCCCCCACCCCCCACCCCCCCCCATGTTCCCCGCCCTGGAGAATTTGGAATGCTCTACGAAGAAAACATTTTTCTTTACAAAAAAGTTTATTTTTTCCTTTTAATCTCTTTACCATTCATTTCCTTTTCTTGTATAGTTGTATTGGTATGATTTTGAATACAATGATAAATTGCAATAATGACACTGAATAGCTTTGTTTTATTATGAGATTTTGCACGGATAAAATGCTAAAAAGCCACAGGAGACCAGGGTTCGATCAGTGGGTTAGGAAAATCCTTTGGAGAAGGGCATGACAATCCACTCCAGTGTTCTTGCTTGGAGAAACCTCATGGACAGAGACTGGTGGGCTACAGTCTATGGGGTCTCAAAAAGTTGGACATGACTGAACGGCTTAGAACACACACCTGCATTACTCATTCTCTGCTCATGTTCTGCCCCAAATCTTTCTTATCTCAATTGGGAGAGACCTATGAGAAAGTTTTGCAGATGAGTGGAGACTTCCTTTTTGTCCAAGATTCAGCTATTTTAAACTGATAAACTTGTCTAGACTAGGACTATGGCAGTTAAGTTAAATTTTGGCTGTTTTTTCTTATTTGTTTAAATGGTGGATTGGTGTCTCTTTATTCTGTGCTCTATCACAGATAGGACATTTTCGTACCTTGTTTCTCATTGGAGAAGCTTGTTTCTTTGAAAGTTACCTGGTTGACAGTCCCTTATGAGTTTTACTCTCCGATTGTGATTCAAGAAATTGTGATTTTGTGTTTTTTCAGCTTTTATTCATTGTGGATGTGGAAGCAACATTCTTTGCACTGTTTTCATCTAAGCAGAAGAGGTAGTTTTATATCTGTTCTTTCTTGACCTGTTATTGGGTGTAGATTCAGTGGCTAGAAGCTAAACCACATAATACAATTATGGAACTGTTTAAACAATCATTTCCTAAACTGTTTTCTAATGAGATATAATAAAAAAAATTATTTAAAGGGAGTGTGTAATATACAGGTAAAATCATTTTTATAATTATTGTACTATCTGTTATAGCAATTAGATAAGTGTTATAAGCTATATATTGTAGATAATTTCATATACAGAAAGGCTGAATATTTTCTACAGCCAGTCAATGTTGGATCTTAAATTTGAATCCAGCCACAAAATTGAAATTTCAACTTATATCTTTATAACTTGGACTTGTATTCTTGCAGTAAGGCCAATAAATTTCTAGAAATGGACTAAGTTTGTGGGGTATAAATATGTACTCATTTTCAATACAGAACAAGGAGAAAAACATATAAGCAAGTAAATATCATGAGTACCATATTAGTGACATGAATAAAGTGCTATGAGGATGCATTTTAGAGTGATATTAATGATTCTACTTGGAAGAGTCATGGATGAATTTACACTGAAGGTAATTTTTAATGTATGTCTTGAAGGACTAATGAGATTTTGCACGGATAAAATGCTAACATGCGTTTATTTAGGCCAAAACGTATGCATGTACAAAAAAAATGCTTTATCCCAAAGGAAGTGGAAATTACAGTGTGGCAGCAGGAAGTGTATATAGTATAGTTTGGTGGATATAATATAAGACTGAAGATGAGGAATGGGGCCAGATCGTGAAGAGCTTTGATGCCAAAGTAAGGTTATAATAGGGAAACATTGGAATGTTTTAAGTCAATGGGGGACAAAATCAATTTCATGTTCAGTGGTTTTTTGATGGCATTTAGTTCAGTTCAGATCAGTCACTCAGCCGTGTCTGACTCTTTGCGACCCCATGAATCACAGCATGCCAGGCTTCCCTGTCCATCACCAACTCCTGAGTCCACTCAGGCTCTCACGTCCATCGAGTCAGTGATACCACCCAGCCATCTCATCCTCTGTCGTCCCCTTCTCCTCCTGCCCACAATCCCTCCCAGCATCAGAGTCTTTTCCAATGAGTCAACTCTTCACATGAGGTGGCCAGAGTACTGGAGTTTCAGCTTTAGCATCATTCCTTCCAAAGAACACCCAGGGCTGATCTCCTCCAGAATGGACTGTTTGGATCTCCTTGCAGTCCAAGGGACTCTCAAGAGTCTTCTCCAACACCATGGTTCAAAAGCATCAATTCTTCGGCTCTCAGATTACTTTACAGTCCAACTCTCACATCCATACATGACCATTGGAAAAACCATAGCATGAATAGACAGACCTTTGTTGGTAAAGTAATGTCTCTGCTTTTCAACATGCTATCTAGGTTGGTCATAACTATTCTTCCAAGGAGTAAGTGTCTTTTAATTTCATGGCTGCAGTCACCATCTGCAGTGATTTTGGAGCCCCCCAAAATAAAGTCTGACACTGTTTCCACTATTTCCCTATCTATGTCCCATGAAGTGATGGGACCGGATGCCATGGTCTTCATTTTTTGAATGTTGAGCTTTAAGCCAACTTATTCACTCTCCACTTTCACTTTCATCAAGAGACTTTTTAGTTCCTCTTCACTTTCTTCCATAACGGTGGTGTCATCTGCATATCTGAGGTGATTGATATTTCTCCTGGCAATCTTGATTCCAGCTTGTGTTTCTTCCAGTCCAGCGTTTCTCATGATGTACTCTGCATATAAGTTAAATAAGCAGGGTGACAATATGCAGCCTTGACATACTCCTTTTCCTATTTGGAACCAGTCTGTTGTTCCATGTCCAGTTCTAACTGTTGCCTCCTGACCTGCATACAGGTTGCTCAAGAGGCAGGTTAGGTGGTCTGGTATTACCATCTCTTTCAGAAGTTTCCAGAGTTTATTGTGATTCACACAGTCAAAGGCGTTGGCATAGTCAATAAAGCAGAAATAGATGTTTTTCTGGAACTCTCTTCCTTTTCCATGATACAGCAGATGTTGGCAATTTGGTCTCCGGTTCCTCTGCCTTTTCTAAAACCAGCTTGAACATCTGGAAGTTCACAGATCACGTATTGCTGAAGCCTGGCTTGGAGAATTTTGAGCATTACTTTACTAGCTTGTGAGATGAGTGCGATTGTGTGGTAGTTTGAGCATTCTTTGGCATTGCCTTTCTTTGGGATTGGAATGAAAACTGACCTTTTCCAGTCCTGTGGCCACTGATGAGTTTTCTAAATATGCTGGCATATTGAGTGCAGCACTTTGACAGCATCATCTTTCAGGATTTGAAATAGCTCAACTGGAATTCTGTCATCTCCACTAACTTTGTTCGTAGTGATGCTTTCTAAGGCCCACTTGACTTCACATTCCAGGATGTCTGGCTCTAGATGAGTGATCACACCATCATGGTTATCTGGGTCATGAAGATCTTTCTTTGTACAGTTCTTCTGTGTATTCTTGCCACCTCTTCTTAAACATCTTCTGCTTCTGTTAGGTCCATATCATTTCTGTCCTTTATCAAGCCCATCTTTGCATGAAATGTTCCCTTGGTATCTCTAATTTTCTTGAAGAGATCTTTAGAGTTTCCCATTCTGTTGTTTTCCTCTATTTCTTTGCACTGATAGCTGAAGAAGGCTTTCAGTGATTCTTTGGAACTCTGCATTCAGATGCTTATCTTTCCTTTTCTCCTTTGCTTTTCTCTTCTCTTCTTTTCACAGCTATTTGTAAGGCCTCCCCAGACAGCCATTTTGCTTTTCTGCATTTCTTTTCCATGGGGATGGTCTTGATCCCTGTCTCCTGTATAATGTCACGAACCTCCGTCCATGTTTCATCAGGCACTCTGTCTATCAGATCTAGTCCCTTAAATCTATTTCTCACTTCCATTGTATAATCATAAGGGATTTGAATTAGGTCATACCTGAATGGTCTAGTGGTTTTCCCTACTTTCTTCAATTTCAGTCTAAATTTGACAATAAGGAGTTCATGATCTGAGCCACAGTCAGCTCCCAGTCTTGTTTTTGTTGACTGTGTAGAGCTTCTCCGTCTTTGGCTGCAAAGAACATAATCAATCTGATTTCAGTGTTGACCGTCTGGTGATGTCCATGTGTAGAGTCTTCTCTTGTATTGTTGGAAGAGGGTGTTTGCTATGACCAGTGCATTTTCTTGCAAAACTCTATTAGTCTTTGCCCTGCTTCATTCTGCATTCCAAGGCCAAATTTGCCTGTTACTCCAGGTGTTTCTTGACTTCCTACTTTTGCATTCCAGTCCCCTCTAATGAAAAGGATATCTTTTTTGGATGTTAGTTCTAAACGGTCTTGTAGGTCTTCATAGAACCGTTCGACTTCAGTTTCTTCAGCATTACTGGTTGGGGCATAGACTTGGATTACTTTGATATTGAATGGTTTGCGTTGGAAACAAACAGAGATCATTCTGTCATTTTTGAGACTGCATCCAAGGACTGCCTTTCAGACTCTTTTATTGACCATGATGGCTACTCCATTTCTTCTAAGGGATTCCTGCCGTAGCAGTAGATATAATGGTCATCTGAGTTAAATTCTCCCATTCCAGTCCATTTTAATTCGCTGATTCTTAGAATGTTGACATTCACTCTTGCCATCTCCTGTTTGACCACTTCCAATTTGCCTTGATTCATGGACCTGACATTCCAGGTTCCTATGCAATATTGCTCTTTACAGCAGCGGAACTTGCTTCTATCACCAATCACATCCACAACTGGGTATTGTTTTTGCTTTGGCTCCATCCCTTCATTCTTTCTGGAGTTATTTCTCCTCTGATCTCCAGTAGAATATTGGGCGCCTATTGACCTGGGGAGTTCCTCTTTCAGTATCCTATCATTTTGCCTTTTCATACTGTTCATGGGGTTCTCAAGGCAAGGATACTGAAGTGGCTTGCCATTCCCTTCTCCAGTGGACCACATTCTGTCAGACCTCTCCACCATGACCCGTCCGTCTTGGGTGGCCCCATGGGCATGGCTTAGTTTCATTGAGTTAGTCAGGGCTGTGGTCCCAGTGTGATTAGATTGACTAGTTTTCTGTGAGTATGGTTTCAGTGTCTGCCCTCTGATGCCCTCTTGCAACACCTGCCATCTTACTTGTGTTTCTCTTACCTTGGGCGTGGGATATCTCTTCACGGCTGCTCCAGCAAAGCACAGCTGCTGCTCCTTACCTTGGATGAGGGGTATCTCCTCACTGCCACCCCTCCTGACCTTGAACGTGGAATGGCTCCTCTAGGCCATCTTGTGCCCTTGCAACCACTGCTTCTCCGACGCAGGGTAGCTCTTCCTGGCCGCCGCCCCTGACTTCAGACATGGGGTAACTCCTCTTGGCCACTGCCCCTCGGGCATGGGGTCTTCCCAGCTTCTGCCCCTGACTTTGGAGGTGATTAACAGTCATGTTAATTGACTGAAGGTATGAGGAATTACTAGCAGTCCTTAGAATATTCCAGGTGAGTCCTAAGCTAAGGGAAATACAGGGGGAATTTAAGACAGAGATAAAGTTACATAGGCTTTTCTCAGCTGAAATTTTAGATAAATTGTTGGATAATTCACAGAGACGATAAGAAAAGAGTGACCTATTAAAACTTGGGCTCACAACTTAGGAGATAGGTAACAGCTTTAACTGAGATAGCATGCTTAATATTCAGTGATACTAAAATTATGATAACTTGTAGAGGACATGATAGAGTTAATAAAAGACTCTAGAGACTGTGTTATTCTGAATGTATTCGTAGAATAGAATCAACATGTATTTATTGGTTATCAGTTTAGTGCAGAGAAACATTTCAAGGTGGTTTGAAAGACACAAATCTGTCCCCATTCCACAATTGTACCCTCCAAGTATACAATTGAGATGGGGAGTTGACTGTAACGTGTAATTAAAAGCAGTACTGGGAAACAATAGAGATGATTTTCCAAGGCAGTGAATGATTAATTGCTTAATGATTTACAAGATTTAAAAGGAAAGAGGTTAATTAGCATTGGCCAGAAAGAGATGTAATAGAAGTTCGAGGAAATACACAGTATGTCAGCTTTCCTCAGGGGAAAAGCAAATAGAGTTACTGACTATTAGGTTTTTGGGAATGTGTGTGTGTGTGTGTGTGTGTGTGTGTGACTGAATAATGAAAATTTAATTTTAAAATGTTTAAAGTTTCAGACTGCCACTTTTGAGTTTGTTGGAATTTCCAGTGATTGGGGCTAGAAACTGGACTTTGTATATCTTTACATTGACTAGAGAACTTGCTACTCTGGTTTGCTATTTTACTCATGCATATATAAAGCAAATAGTTACCCTCTCCTTATAGTGTAACCTTGAAAAAGAGAAGTAATCAAAATGCAGCTGCTTCCAACGAAATGTGTTCTGTTTAATGACAGAAGTTAGGTTTATCTTATGCAAAACTGTTTCCCTGCTGAGATAGAAAAATCATTTTTTTTTCTTTGAATCTGGATATATGCTACTCCATGACTGGAAACTATTATTTGTTCTTAGGAGATAGTGTTCTTTTACATCTGAACATTTGCTTGCATTTATTAGAAGAACAGATCACTCCAGGAAAGATGTGTAAATCTGATAGTGTCTTCACTCCATACAAGAAAGGCTATTAACTGGATGGAGACTGTCACAGCCCAACTTGTGGTACTTTATTAAAATCCTACATGCAGTGCTATGTCATATTTTAAAAGCCAGATACATATGATTATCTTGATTCCTGGATCCTATTTTGTAGGTGGAAATGGAAATTTCCCTATGAAACAATAATAATAATAATAATAACTCTCATGAAAAGGGTAAAACTCTGGGGTAAGAAATGTTGGAAGTCTTGGGTGGGAGCAGAATTTCTTTTTGTTCCAGAATGGAAGCAGAGTTGCACTGAGACACTAAACTTTGGTGGAGTCTGAGTTGACTTTCCCCATGACAGTTTGCCAAGAGCTAGGCTGGGATACTGGCTATTGTCTCCTCACTTTTCTTGTCCCTTTAGTGAAAATGTTTTTAAAATATTATGTTTTAATCCAGGGCATGATTTGAGAAATGAAAAAAGCAACTCGTTAACAACGCTTGCAAAGTGTGAGGGACAGGAGCTTTATTTAGGAAGCTACTTGCTAGTAGCAGGTTTAGGGAGCATCTGTGGTCCAAAATGAAAGTGATGAGCAGGAGGGATTTGAAGAGCACATGTACATGTTTTGTTAGTCTCAAAAATTTTAAGTTTCTCAGAAGTGGAGTGGAGAACTTTGTGTAAGAATGGACTTCTAAAGTGTGATGTGACCTCTGTGATTGAGCACTGAAAGAAAACTAAGAGTCAAAAAGCCTAGGATATAGTTACAGAAAAATATAGAACTCCATTACAATCAGCTCAAGGTTTGGGGAACTCTTTTTTCCATTGAAGGTGCATTCATACATAAAACACTATTTCAGTCAGTTTTTCTTACTCAAAAGCATCTCTTAAAATGGAGTGTGCTCAATAACCCATATGAGATTTTTGTAATTATTAAGTTCATGCAACCAAGCAACTAATTTCAACTCATTCCCATTTAAAAAATGAAAAGCAACACATAAACAGAATGTGGAAATAAAACAAAATACTTGAATAAATTGAAATGTCAGAACCCAGTATTTTTTCAAAACTAAAAGTATGTATTCTTCAGGTATTCTGGGGATTTTGTAGATGAACCCGATATTAACACCAGTCTCAGTGAGACTACTTCAAGTGTTTGCTTTAGCACTTCAAGAGACTATATCTGTATGGAACTTATTTAATTAATATTCCACATCAGAGTAAATAACATTGGAAATGAAAGATTAGTGGTGGGTGTGGTAAATCACTGAATAGCTCTAATCCTCTAAATGGCACAAGTATATGGTAGGATTATTAATGTCCTTGAAAAATGTTCTTCTCAGCCTTCCTGTTTAGTTATCCTCAAGGCTACAATGTTTTGATATGTATTATTGAAACCCTTTTGTATGTATGTATTCATCCTGACTCACAGCCTACTATCTGCCAGTGTCTAATCTAGAGATCTTGTTGGTTAAGCAACCTCTTTGTAACTCAATTTTCCTTGATTCAAAATGGTGCAAATACTGCTTTATGATGGTCTTAAGAAATAATGAAGTAGGGTGCTCTTTCTATGCCATGAACTTGCTTAAATAACAGGGAACTTCTTTTTTTTTAAATTAATTTATTTTTTTTAAATTTTAAAATCTTTAATTCTTACATGCGTTCCCAAACATGACCCCCCCTCCCACCTCCCTCCCCACAACATCTCTCTGGGTCATCCCCATGCACCAGCCCCAAGCATGCTGCATCCTGCGTCAGACATGGACTGGCGATTCAATTCTTACATGATAGTATACATGTTAGAATTCCCATTCTCCCAAATCATCCCACCCTCTCCCTCTCCCTCTGAGTCCAAAAGTCCGTTATACACATCTGTGTCTTTTTTCCTGTCTTGCATACAGGGAACTTCTTGAGTACAAAATTCACATAGCTTATTTCTCTTAATCAGTTAATCAAACTATATGAAAACAAACAAAATAAAAAACAATGTTTAATATTTTTGTTCTTCAATAACATTAGCAGATGTATAGAAATGTATCTAAATTAAATGAATGTTAAAAAACCAAATGCAATATTAATTAATTAGCTAGACAGTAAGTAAATAAGTAAGTAATAATATTGAGTCTACTATACTCCAAGCATTGGGTTTAGCCTTCAGGATATAATGGTGAACAAATGGTGATTGATCTTACAGTTTAATGGAAAGGACAAACACTGACCTAGAAATTGGAAATGTAATATGTTTAAAAAGTTGAAGTAAAGAATACAATGGAACCTTAAAACAATAGTGTGAACCTAGTGTGAGAGCTTATTTATAGCTCCTGTGGTAAAATGTAGAGGATTTGTAAAATAGAGTAAACATTATGGATAAAATCCTTAAGAGGAGAGGAGTGGGGAGTGGAGTAATTTCAAGAAACTGAAATAAAATTATAAATATAATTTATATATTGCATTTTAATAAAATATATAGCATATACATACATATATATATATATATATATATAACATATATAGAGAGAGGCAGAATGGAGAAACACAAAATCTATACATGCAGAATCATGTATATGAGGATAGGATGGCTTTGGTCTTTATGTTATTTATTCATAGGAAAACATTGGAAGATTTTTAAAATGTGAGTGACATGATCAAATTTATATTTCACAATATTTTTCTGGATGCAATGAAAGAAGGAGATTAGAAAGAGTAAGAGAATTGAACTCATTAGGAGAAATGATGGTGACTCGGACTAATACAAAGGAATGGGAAAAGAGAGAAGTGGAACATTTTGAGAAATAATTGGCAGGTCAAATTGAAAGGACTTGGTGATTCATTAGATGGCAAATGTGGGAAAAGGGAGATTCTATGAGGACTCCTAGATTTATTGTCTGCATAACTTGGCAGATAGTGGTGTTAACTACTAATGTGGGAAACACTGACATGGGCTCAGAGCTCATCATTACGGGATTTAAAAAAAAATATTTTTGAGAGGATAATAAGTTTACTTCTGGTCATGTGTTTGAAGGGGCTTTTAGTTATGCATATGGAGATAATAATTTAGAGTTTGTACATATAGCTCTGGAATAGAGTAGAGGGAAATGCATTTCAGATACAGATTTATAGGTTATTAGCTTATTAAATTAGGCCAAGAAAAATGTATAGGCTGATAAGAATGTCTAAGAGTAAAATCTAAGGTACACTAATTTTTAGGTCACCTGGGAAAGAAAATCTAGCAAAGGAGACTAAGAAAGAGAAGCTAGGAAGAATACCAGAATTTTTAGAAGTTCAAGTAGTGAATATTGTGGAACTCTGACAAAATAATACCATATACAAATGCATACATTTCTAGTTCACTCATACTAGAAACTAACTCACACTAATTAGTTAGAACTGATTATTGGGTGTCAAGATTAAATGAACTGCTAATCACTCTTCTTTTCCATATTTATCCAAAATTTTGTATCTGTATTTTGAAAGCATCCAATCAATTGCCATATCTCCTTCAACAATATGTATTGCATTTCTGCTCTTACAGTTACTTCACCATCTCCACACTAATCCAGTATTTTACTATGACTTTCTAAGGATTTCTCACCTAGTTCATTCATGTCTCATCACTCCCTGTTTTAATGCACCTTATGAACTAAACAGTTAGTTTTCCAAATTTATAATTCTAATTTTACCAGTGTCCTCATAAATCTTCAATAGCTCATTTTTTGCTCAATCTATGATGAATTTCTATGTGACAGGAGTATGGGATATATAATAAATTACACAGTTTTAATTGCACTATGAGTGACTATTTAAAGTGGTAAGTTAGACCTTATTAAGAATTTGAGATTTAAGCAAATACTTGAAGCAGATGGGGTAGGTAGTGCAGTGAAGAGTCAGGAGAAATGTATTCAAGGAACCACTCATAGGCAAGAGTGAGTCTAGAACACATGAGGATTAGTAAGATGGCCTATTTGGCTGGCAGGAGGAATGTAGTAGGATTTCAAGAACGGTAAGAAGTGCGGTAGATTATGAGGGCATTGTAAGCCATTGTAAGAATTTAACTTTGCTCTAAATGAGATGGAAAACTATTGGAGAAAAGTGTGGTGAGAAGTAAGATGATTTACCCTCCCCATAAGCACTAAGGTCTTCCCTGGTGGCTCAGATGGTAAAGAATGTGCCTATAATGTGGGAGACCTGGGTTTGATCCCAGGGTTGGGAAGATCCCCTGAAGAAGGGAAAGGCTACCCACTCCAGTATTCTTGCCTGGGAAATCTCATGGACAGAGGAGCCTGGTGGGCTAGAGTCCACGGGATCACAAAGACTCAGACACAACTGAGTGACTTTCACTCACTCACTCACTTATAAGCACTAAAAGAATCACTCTTGCTGCTAGTGTTGAGTATAGATAATAAAAACATGAAGACAGGAGTCCTTAGGAGCTTAGTCCTTAGAAGCTTTAGAGTTGCCCAACAAAGTGATTCATACTAGGTTGGTAGCAATGAATATGGTTGGTAGTAGTCGGATTTCAGATATGTTTTGAAGGATTAGCTAAAAACAGTTGCTGGTGGATTTTATGTGCTATGTCACAGAAGATCTTTTCCCTCTCTCTTTCTTTCTCTCTCCCTTCCCACTGCCCCCTCACCCCTTATCTTTTGGCTTGAATAACTTAAAATTTGGAAACATCAGCTGTGGTAAAGGCTGGGAGCTGGGAGATTATGAGTGCTATTTTTGATCTTCTGAGTTTACAGTGTTTCAGATTTTAAAGTGGAGATCATTAGTAGTTAAATGGATTGAGGTATTAGAATTGGGAATGGGATATCTAAATAAAATATATCATTTAAGAAGTTTTCAGCATACAAATGGTATTTAAAGCCCCAGACCAGTTGAGATTACCAAAGAAGTGAGCATGATAGAGAAGACAACCCAGAAGTGAGCCCTGCCTCATTACTACAACATTAAGTAATCTGGGAGACAAGGGAGAACCTAATCAAAATAGAGGAAAGGAGTAACCCATAAAGCAAAAAGTGAAAAAGGGAAGAGCCAAGTGGGGGGGTGGAGATCATCAAAGATTACGAAACATCAGCTGTATGAGATGCTGCAGAATGGTCAGATAAGATTGGGAATGAAAATTGACTTTAGGGAATGTACATATGAGGAAGTCATTAGTGGCCCTAACATGCAGTTTCACTGGGGTGACAGAGGTGAAAAAGTTCTCAAAGTGGGCTTAAAGATAATAATAGGAGATGAAGTGGGGACCTTAATATGGCAACACTTTCAGAATGCTGCTGCAAATGGGAGCAAGAAATGGGAGAGCAGCTTGCTGGAAATAGTGAGCTCAACATGTTTGTATGGTGTTAGGAATGATCTGGCAGAAAGAACAAATTTGATGTGAAAGTAATGCTGGAATTAGAAGGGCTGCATTCTAGCACCTAGATTTCCAAGTATTCTGAGTGCCCTACATGTGTCAGCTTGATTCACTCTCATGCTATCCTATAGGATAGTTATTAACATCCCCATTTTACCCAGGGTCATAACTCATTAGTAAGTGGTAGAGCTAGGGATTGAATTCAAGCATATTAGCTTCAAAGCCTCAGCGGTTAAACCCTGACATCTGATTTCCTGTCCTGTATGAAAGACTTTAGCCCCTGTGTCCTTGAAGGAGCTGAATTCCCATCTGCGACAGCCTTTTTCTGAACTGGAGCCTAGCATGGCTATACGTGGTTAACTTCAACTCAGTAATGTGTAATTTTGTTACAATTCTTGTTTACAGAGATCATTACAGTGGTTTTAAGTTGTATTTTTCTTTTAGAATTTCACTTTTTGTGTTTAATCATCATTGTTATTTGTTTGGTGTAGGAGAATGTTTGAATGTATTGACTTCCTATGCCCCAACCCTATATATTTATGAAGACTCATAATGACATTTACAATTTAGGAAATATTGCAAATTCAATTCTAAATTCTTATTTCATATTTTTAAATTTATTGGAAAACTCTCTCATATTCTCACCTTAGCATTGAACTTGTCATTTTTCTAATGTTTTTCTCTTTTGTTTTTCATTCCTAATATTTTGCTCCATGCATTGAAATTTGCTTAAATTTCCTTATGCTTAGTGTCAGATTTTTAAATTTTTAGAGAATGCCCTCTGTATTCTGAGCTGATAATCCATGTTCCAACACCTTATTCAACATTTTATTCAAAAAATAACTTTCTAGGAATTCTCTCTGGATTCACTTCCTATATCACTCAGATCCCATCTTTCATTTTTATAGCAGATTGTTCTCTACTGACTGATAAACTGCAGCTATTCTCTAGATATATTCAGTTTTTTAAATCCCATAAATATGTTTTAGTTTCTTAGAGGGCTGCAATATTGCCATCTGACTTTTTTAAAAGTACATTCTTTCTTGGCAATGATAACTGTGTCTTGGGTAATAACTTCTACTCAAAACTATATGCTGTGTTAATCGCTTCAGTTGTGTCTGACTGTGTGCGACCTTATGGACTGTAGCCTGCCAGACTCCTCTCTCAATGGGGATGCTCTAGGCAAGAATACTGGAGTGGGTTGCTGTGCCCTCTTCCAAATCTTTCCAACCCAGGGATTGCACCTGTGTCTCCTGAGTCTCCTGCATAAATAAATTAATCCTCATCTTATCTATAATGGGGACAAACATTATAACAAAAACCATAAAATGAGAGGTGAATTCTTTTCTTTATAAGGAAGTGGCAGATAACATTGAAGAGGAAATTAAATACTTATTCCTGCATAATTCCAATTATTCATTCATTCAACAAGTATTTTTCTTTAACTTCTAGGTTCCAGGCACTGTCCCAGGCACTGTTCTAACTACTTGAACATGAGTATTGAACAAAGCATCGTAAAGTCCCTCTCATCATTAAGCTCCATATAAATCCTATAGGATAAGCAGATGATGTAATGTCAAGAATCATCTAAAGAAGTGAATCCGGAATAAATAATTAAATGAAGAAAAATTATTATTTTTTTGATGGATAGTTCTAAGGCCTAAATTTTTGGTGAAGAGTTAAGTGGTCTACTTAAAAACATGAGGGTTACTGTAGGGTGGGGACCTATAAGGGGGGGAAAACAAGAAGTTCAGGGATGGCTGTCAGGTATCACCACACATTCACTGACATGTGAGATACCCAAAATGACAACTTTGAGATTAAATGGGAGTTGTCTCTGGATTCACTTCCTATATCACTCAGACCCCATCTTTCATTTTTATAGTAGATTGTTCTCTACTGACTGATAAACTGTAGCCATTCTCTTGATATATTCAGTTCTTAACTTTTATTTAGGGTGCTTCAGTTCAGTTCAGTTCAGTTCAGTCGCTCAGTCGTGTCCGACTCTTTGCGACCCCATGAATCGCAGCACGCCAGGCCTCCCTGTCCATCACCAGCTCCCAGAGTTCACCCAAACTCATGTCCATCGAGTTGGTGATGCCATCCAGCCGTCTCATCCTCTGTTGTCCCCTTCTCCTCCTGCCCACAATCCCTCCCAGCATCAGAGTCTTTTCCAATGAGTCAACTCTTCGCATGAGGTGGCTGAAGTATTGGAGTTTCAGCTTTAGCATCAGTCCTTCCAAAGAACACCCAGGACTGATCTCCTTTAGAATGGACTGGTTGGATATCCTTGCAGTCCAAGAGACTCTCAAGAGTCTTCTCCAACACCACAGTTCAAAAGCATCAATTCTTTGGCACTCAGCTTTCTTCATAGTCCAACTTTCTCATCCATACATTGCTACTGGAAAAACCATAGCCTTGACTAGATGGACCTTTGTTTGCAAAGTAATGTCTCTGCTTTTGAATATGCTATCTAGGTTAGTCATAACTTTCCTTCCAAGGAGAGCTTAGATGATTAAATTTTATATCTTGTTATTTATTGTCTCTTTAATCCATGTTCCTTTTTTTTTCTTTCCTGCCTCTTTAAAAATTGACCATTTTTGTGATTCAATTTTATCTTCTATATTAGCTTGTGATTACATGCATGATGCTAAGTTGCTTCAGTTGTGTCAGACTCTTTGCAACCCTATGGACTGTAGCCTGCAAGGCTCCTCTGTCCATGGGATTCTCCAGGCAAGAATACTGGAGTGGATAGCCATTCCCTCCTCCAGAGGAACTTCCTGATCCTCGGATCAAACCCACATCTCTTATGTCTCCTGCACTGGCAGGCAGGTTCTTTACCACTAGTGCCACCTGGGAAGCCCAACTTATGATTGCTGCTGCTGCTGCTAAGTCGCTTCAGTCGTGTCCGACTCTGTGTGACCCCACAGATGGCAGTCCACCAGGCTTCCCCGTCCCTGGGATTCTCCAGGTAAGAGCACTGGAGTGGGTTGCCATTTCCTTCTCCAATACATGAAAGTGAAAAGTAAAAGTGAAGTCACTCAGTTGTGTCCAACTCTTCACGACCCCATGGACTGCAGCCTACCAGACTCCTCTGTCCTCCATGGGATTTTCCAGGCAAGAGTACTGGAGTGGGTTGCCATTGCCTTCTCTGAACTTATGATTAAACCCTATCTAATGGATCTAGGCCAATAGGTCTCTGGGCTGCCCTGGTAGCTCAGTGGTACAGAACCTGCCTGCAATTCAGGACACCTGGTTCGATCTCTGGACCAGGAAGATCCCCTGGAGGAGGACATGGCAACCCACTCCAGTATTCTTGCCTGGAGAATCCCATGGACAGAGCAGCCTGGTGAGTTGCAGTCTATAGAGCTGCCCAGAGTCAGATACAACTGAAGTGACTAAGCAGCAGCAGCAGTTGGTCTCTATATTTGTGACTACTTGGCAATACTGGAGACCTTTTTGGCTGTTGCAGCTGGGAGATGTTACTGGCATCTAGATGATGGAGGTAAGAAATCCTCCTAAACATACTGGAATGCAAGGGGAGGCCTACAAAACAAAAATTACTGGGCTCAAAATGTCAATAACTCCAAGACTGAGAAAGTATGCTCTCAAGTGTTTACAAAATAGATTTTTAAAATTATGTATTTGTTCACTTTAAATTTATTTATCTTAATTGGAGGATAATTACTTTGGATGAAGAAGGAAATGGCAGCCCACTCCAGTATTCTTGCCTAGAGAATCTTATAGACAGAGGAGCCTGGTGAGCTATAGTCCATGGGGTTGCAAAGGGTCAGAATAAACGGAAGTGACTTAGCACAATTGCTTTACAATATTGTGATGGTTTTTGCCATACATCCAAAAGAAATTATTTATTTCTTTTGAAATTGAAGTATAGTTGAATTACCATATTTTAGGTATGCAGCACAGTGATTCAGTTTTACATGTATATATATACTTTTTCAATTATTTTCCCTTATAGGTTATTACAAGATATTGAATATAGTTTCCTGTGCTATATAGTATGTCCTTGTCATATGTAAATGTTAATCCCAACCTCCTAATATATCCCGTTTCCACTTTTCCCCTTTGCTAACCACTAGTTTGTTTTATTTTATATTTATTTAAATTTTACTTTACAATACTGTATTGGTTTTGCCATACATTGACATGAATCCGCCACGGGTGTACATGAGTTCCCAATCCTGAACCTCCCTCCCACCTCTCTCCCCATATTATCTCTCTGGGTCATCCCAGTGCGCCAGCCCCAAGCATCCTGTATCCTGTATCGAACCTAGAATGGCGATTAGTTTCTTACATGATAGTATACATGTTTCAATGCCATTCTCCCAAATCATCCCACCCTCTCCCTCTCCCACAGAGTCCAAAAGTCTGTTCTATACATCTGTGTCTCTTTTGCTTATTTCTGAGTCTATTTCTGCTTTGTAAATAAGCTCATTTGTATCTTTTTTTTTTTTTTAGGTTCCATAATATAAGGGATGTCATATGATTTGTCTTTCTCTGTCTGACTTCACTTTGTATGATAGTCTTTGGGTCCATCCATATTGCTGCAAATGGCATTATTTCATTCATTTTATGGGTGAGTAATATTCTGTTTTTAGACTATTACATCTTGTTCATCCATTCATCTGTTGATGGACACTTGCATTGTTTCCAGGTTTTGGCTATTCTAAATCTTGCTGCTATGAACATTGGGGTGCACATATCTTTTTAAATTAAGTTCCCTCTTTTCCAGATATATGCCCAGGAATGGGATTGCTGGATCATATGGTAACTGTTAAGAAACCTTATATAATATATTGTTAATATATTATATTAATATATATAATATATTGTTAATATAACAATATATTAAGAAACAATATAGATCTCGAATTTACAAGCATCTTTTAAATATTATTATAACATTTCAAGTAAAGTGTAGTGTTGAGGCTTTCTCAGTATTCCTGCTCCTCTTAGGTTACAGGCCTAACCCAGGGGTAATATATCTTGCCAAGTGCCGCAGCAAGTCTTGGCAAATATGAGGTCTTCTACTCATTCCTTAACAGCAGACTTATCTTATGCAAGAGAAGGTTCCAAGAAGACAGCAGATTCTGTGCCTGTCCTGAAGCATGAATGGTGCCTCCAGGTACTGCTACTCAAACCTCAAACCTACACCGACCCTTGATGCCCACACCACCCAGATGGCATTCACAGATCTTCTACTTTGCCCCGAACTTGGGGGGAGGATTTCTTGGAGGTCTGTGAAATAGACTGCATAGTGGATGAAAATTCCCTTTGTATCTGAGGTGCCCAAGTATTCTAAACTGTTGCACTAGTTCACACTGAATCATAATTAATTTATTAAATTTCAGTTGGTTCCTTCTTACATACTTATATAAAGGCTACCTTCTTTTCCTCTCTTCCTATTTTATGATGCAACTAATTGGAACCATGCAATCTACTTCTTAAAGGGGCTTGTTTCCATTTGAAATATAGTTAATCAGGTTTCTTTGTGGTTTCAACTTTGTAAAGGTCTCCAAAAATTATGATTTCTTAAGTTATCAAGCTTTTCCTTGTTAGAGTTTTGGATTCTCACTTAGCACCAAGTAACATAGCATTGAAATACGCAAAGCAGACAGGGCACAGGACAGTACAGTCTACTCAGCCAATAACCAGAGTCTATGGCAAAGTAGCAGCATGCTTGGGGCTGACCAATGGTCCATTATTTAAAGGTAAAACCTTACAGTGTGAGTATTCATCACAATTCATACATGTGCAGACATATGTACATATACATACATTAGAACTTTCCCAACACAGTTCTCATCTTATGATTTCTACATCTTGTGAACTTCGTATTTTCTTGTTTGATTCTATTATAACTCTATTCTATGTAAAATGTTGATTTCTACCTGGTAAATTGATTTTCCCACCCATTAATTAATAAAATTATAGTTTACAAAATATTGATTTAAATTGTATTTCTACAAGTGAAATAATTGTTTCAAAAGTACACATTTGTATTATCTGTTTTAGTTAAGAAATTTAATAAAATTTGTTAAATTTTATTAAAAGAGAGATACTGGGAAAAACCTTTGCTTACCTAACAAAAATGATGACAGGAGTACTTGAAAAAAAGAAGCAAATGCATCAGAAAGTGCTGAGATCAATGCAAAAACATGAAATGTCTATCTGTCTACCTAATTCATGAATATAACCAAGACAAATAGAAATGTTTAATATAAATAGTAAAGTTCTCTCTTTTCTTTCCTCTTTCCCTATACCACTAACCAAATTAATTACTGTAATAGCTTTAGTGTTTTCTTGTGTACCCTTTTTAAAATTTTGTATGTAAGTTCAAGAAAAGGCATATGCACCTTTTATACAGAAAGTAGCAACAGCTCATTTCATTCTATATCATTTTATAACATACATTTTCCCCTCAATATAATATATCCATCTTAGAGATATTAAGTACCTTTTAATTCATTGTAAACTTCTGCCAAATAAGGATTTTAAAAATAAATCATTTTCTTATTTATGTATATTTAGATTTTATTTTTCAGTTTTTGACTCTTACACACAGTGCCACAATCAATCATCTATCTTGCATGTATTGGGGCCGTATTTTCATTTCAAACTTCCCTTCAGATAAGTACCTAATAATGGAATTAGTTGGCAAAAAAGCGTATGCATGTTAAGTATGTTAAATTTTGATATTGGTATGTTGCTTTCCCAAAGATCATTTCAGATTATTCCCTTTCTGTTTGTATGTGAGAATATCTCATTACCTAGATTTCCATTCTATTCCTAGCATCATACTTATTTGTAGTATTTATTATTCTTTTAATGTTTGACTTAGTTCTATTTTATAATAGATTTTATATAAATTTCCTTCCCTGGAGAAAGAAATGGCAGCCCACTCCAGTATTCTTGCCTGGATAATCCTATGGACAGAGGAGCCTGGCAGGCTACAATCCATGGGGTCGCAAGAGTCAGACATGACTTAGCTACTAAACCACCACCATGAGAGAGAGAGAGAATGAGTGTATGTGTGAGCATTGTGTGTGTGTGTGTGTTTGTGATTTTTGTCCTTCAGTAATTCATGGCAGACTGAGCTGTAATAAAAATTTGGGAGGTCATACTTTATCAATGTGAAAAAATTAAAAAATCTGAACAAATGTCAACATTTTTATTTTCTTTTATGTTGTTTTTAGATATATGTTGCAACATAAAAATCACAGTTCAAACTTAGTAACTTAAAACAGTAGTATTTTTTTTCCAATAAGTCTGGGCTGACTGGTATCAATAGGATAGTTCTTTTCCTGGTCTTTTTAGAGATTTTCAGTGTTTGGGGGACAATTTAACTTTGTTGAAAGTAATGTGTACTTTATATTATTAATGTAGAATACTAAAATGGGATGAAAACTGATGTGGAGAAAGAAAATTGATGAATGTGGGTACTTTGGGTACAAAACCAGATGATCAAATAAATATTTAAAAATTATATCTCCCCAAGTGATTGATTTTTTTCCTAACATTAATACAATGAGTTATTGAATCTGAGCTTATTGACACCACATACTGTTTAAGGTTCCCTTCGAACAGCCTGATGGCAGCATCTATAAATGGTCCTGTTTCTTCTACCTCCCACCCTAAGTGCCCCAATGTAGTTCTATCTATTTAGTTATTATATATCACCTACTGTCTTTGCTCCAAAGCACTCTGTGGACAGAACACATTCAATCAAAATGTAAGCTAGGAAATGCAGTTCTGTTGACTAAGCTGATTCTAGAATTTCTCTCTAGGGCACAACCTTAAAACACAACCTGAGATAACATTTTGCTATTTAATTCATCAGCAGAAAAGTAGGTCTGCTGAGATGGAATAAAGTTAGGACTGCCTAGCTTAACATGAACATTCGGTATTGATAGTGATCAGAGTCTGGGTTACTCAAATACTGTTTTAAGTAAGGAAACATAGGACCAATGTTGCCAAGTTCAAGAATTATAACTGTAAACATACATTCTTCTCATGTGGGTGGAACTTATGCTTGTGGCTGCAGGGTAGGGAAAAGAAGAAAATCAACATTGATTCAGTAAGTTTCGACACCTCTGAGGAACAAAGGTAGAAACTCAAATCAGGGTGTTCAGTATTTGAATCAATGAAGATCAGTCTTTGGATGCCCAGTCAGTGCTACTAATATTGCTCTTTGCGATTGCACTATTCCAGCTGGAGATTCTTCCTGTCAGCTTCATTATGAGCCCATTGCCCTGATTTCTGCTGTCATCATTTCCAAGTATTTATATAGCTTTGAAAGTATTTACATAGCTCTGCATTTCCCTCACTTGGAGAAGGCCAGGCCAGTTTATTATTATTATTATTAGCTTCTATTGTTTCCAAATGTTCCACACTGAATTCAATTGTGCAAAGCGGATGCTTTTAATACTTGGTACTAACTACTATCAGCACTGTTCTGTAATCTCTTTCTGCTTTTTCGCCTCTCTCATGTTCTTTATTAATAAACTCCATACCTTGCAATCATTTAGTCTCCACTTTAGCAGCATTCAGCAAAAAAAAAGAGAAAGCTGGTATTTTGCATTTCAAGAAATAAATCTTGAAATGAAAGTCCTGCTGTTCAGCTGATATCTTGCTTCTACCCCCTGCCTTTGTATCAATACTTTGTTATAGATAAGTGGCTCTGCCTTCTATGATTCTTCATCCCTAGACCATGTAAGCCTGCCATAAGTAGAAGCCCACAAAAATAGTGTGATGGCAACTTCAAAGAGAAGATTGTATCCTGCTTCTGCTGAGACATAATATAAAAGAAACAAATGTTTATATGTGTGTATATATATATATATACACATATATACAAAGAGAGAGAGAACAATGTGAGAGAGTGCACGTTGGTAAGATGATAAGATTTTGCATTCTTCTTTCTAAGGGTCTACTGAGTATAACAGGAACCCTTTAAAACCTAATGCAAGTCCATTGATTTTTTTGTTGTTGTCGAATGCGAGACTGCATGCTTATCATCATTTCTGGCTCTAATTCTTTTCAGTTGTTCACAATAGTTTCCAGTTCAAGGGTTAGGATAAATCAAAGAGCACAAAACAGGCCCTTTTAAAGTCTTCAGGTTTTAAGAGAGAAATCTGGATATGAACTAAAAATACGTATGATGGACAATTTCTGTGTCAGCCTTACCCTCTGTTTATTGCTGTCATTTAATTATCTTATTTTTCATCTGTCTCCAATACATACCCCTATGTACATAACTGAATTACACCATTTTGTTCATTCAATAACTGTGTTATACCTATGGCAAAATGCTTCATTCTAGATACCTTATTCACTAGACATTCTATTTTGATTCTGTGTAATATTAGTTCCACTTTTTAATTAAATTCCATGATAAATAACTATCTCTATGAGTTAGTTGAGAATAACAAAAATATGATATATCATACAATTTTGAAATTTAATAATTAAAACATCTGGAAATGCTTTTTTTTTTTTTATTCAGAAGAATCTAAAACCCCATTAGGAAGCTTTCTTTTGTCTGACTAATGATGTATAAGAACAGTGAGAGTCATGGGTGATGGTTTCTCTTGGAAGAAATCAATTACTGTCTCATCTACTCTTTCTCTGTGGGAATAGAATGAATGTCAATACAATTCCAGTTGGCACAAAACCTTGCAAAATGTCTCCCTTTCCTGGCTAACATTTGAAAATGTTTCGAGTGAAAGATAGCACTAACTCTGATGTTTGTGTAATTTCTTTCTCCCTTCTTGCCTTTCTTTCACTGGATCACAGAAGCAATGCAAATTATACTAGATTAATATGATTCAGTTATTGTACTCTGAAATGTTTAATTTACCCTCATTGTAAGAATTTGAGAAATATTTAAACTTATTTTCTTTTCTAACCTGATTTTAAATCCAATAAGATAACTCTGAAGTAAAATTAGCATTTTTAATTTGTGTGAAAAACTTGTCTCTTGCAGACGGGGTTGGTGATGAAAAAGAAATAACAAATTAATGTCTCTTATTTTTTAATAATTTAAACAGCCAGCATCTTGTCTTCCTCAAGCTTGGTCATAGGCTAAAGCTGTAACCCTCTTGAATGTTAAAATCATAAACAATCTAGGGATCCTGTCTTTTGGGACAAAAATTCTAAGACAATTGTAAAGGAGGGCACTAACTATTCTCTTACCTCCCACAATCATTTGGTATAGATCCAACTCAAGCAAGCTATTACCTGCTTCTCCCTGGCCAAAAATACCTATTCATTCTGAATAAATTATGCTCCTCAAAGACCATGAAGCTTCCCACTAAACTCCATGTGATATTTAACACAATCCAAGTGAAAAAAAAAAAAAACCAACTGAAAGAACTCTACATGTTAGACAGATGAATGAGTAAAAGAGATTTCTAATGCAAACAGAAGTACTATGAGTAGGTAAATTGGAGACTAGCTAACTTGCTGAATAAAGTCATGCAAACTCAATTGAAATAAATGAGACTGGGTCTGGGTCACAAGTTTGCAACCTTTGCAAAACAGATCAATATTTTTAAGTTTCCTTTTAAGGAACAGTCATCCTAAAAGACTCCTGCGGAAGAGGAAATACTTCTGTTGTTACACACGTTAGAGAAACTGCACATAGTACATCTCCCTTTGCAGATTTGTAATGTGATCAAACACATTAAAACAGTGGTCTCCAAATGGAGTACATCAATATCAGAGGGTGCACAAGATAATTCAGTAAGAGGTAGGAAGGAAACTTGAGAACAATGTTTTTTTAATTTTAATTTTTAATTGGAGGATATTGCTTTACAATGTTGTGTTGGTTTCTGCTAAACAACAGGGTGAATCGGTTATAAGTATACATATATCCTCTCCCATTTAAACCTCCCTCCCACAACCCCCCCACCCCATGCCACCTCACCCACGTCATCTTACCCCTCTAAATTATCACAGAGCACCAGGCTGACCAGGCTGAATTCCCTGTGTTATATAACAACTTTTCACTAGCTATCTTCCTAAGTGGCACTGGTGGTAAAGAACCCACCTGCTAACACAGGAGACATAAGAGATACGGGTTTGACCCCTGGGTCAGGAAGATTCCCTGGAGGAGGGCATGGCAACCCACTCCAGTATTCTTGCCTGGAGAATCCCATGGACAGAGGAGCCTGGTGGGCTACAGTAAAGAGTCAGACACGACTGAAGCAACAAGACATGCATGTACTAGCTATCTCTTTTACATATGGTGATGTGTATAAATCAATGCTACTCTATTTTCATGATATTTTTATTTTATTTTGTGCATTTTATAAAGTACATATTATTATCATGAGTAAGTTATTCAGTTTATATGTGAACACACACACTTCTATTGGGAATATGTGTTCAAATGTTATTGATGAAGTGTATGAAGAAAAAATTTGCACACTTCTTCATTACAGCATCTGAGAACTTTTGTAGTAAAGCAACATTACTTTGAAGTTGTATCACAATAGGCTACTTTATGTGTGCGTATGCATCTTTGATTATGATCCAGTGAAACATACTCTGTGAATCACAGTTTTAGCAGCCAGAAGGTTTTTTTTTTTTTTTTCCCCATTAACTGTATCTTCTAACAGGCAAATGATAATGACCTGGATTTTAGAGTGTTTTGTAAATGCAGTTATTCCTGAAAAGTCTTGATCAGAGAGAACATAGTAAGGCAAAAGTATCAGGAAGAATTTTTACCTTCTTGGCAGCTGAGAAGCTAGCCTATCAAACTTTAATGAATGCTATTAAAAGACATGAGATTCCTGGGTCACCGATGAATGACAGCCTAACTGGTAGCCAGAGCGTCAGCATTTTGGGGTGGGGTTGGGGACCATTCTCTAAGACTCACTTCCCACAGGTAGACATGAGGAAGACTGGCTAACAGCTGCATAGATCACAAGCTGCTTTCAGGTGGGAAATCCTGAGTTTTAGGGAGTTTGGGTCTTTTATAATGGGATAAAGCATGCTTCCACTTCAGATAAAGACACTATATCTGTCTTTCAAGGCTGTTCACTATCGTCCTTGAAAAAAATTGTCATGAATCAAAGGCAGTTGATGCCTCTGCTTTCAAAATATGTAGAAACATGCAAAATCATGGAGAATTGTCTCTCATTTAAGCTGTGATAATGGATTTGGCTTTACAAAGAGTAAGCCAGCATACCTGCACCTAACCAATAATCTCTTTCAAATTCTTCTACACAGGATCATGTTCGTGGATACACCACCAGTGCAAACATGCAAAGCCCATGCTCAGAAGCCACATCTTGAACTACGGTTTAATGATCTGTGATTGTTCCTGGTTATTGTCTTGAAACTCTTAATAATGTTATCTTCAGTTAGTTCAGTTCAGTCCCTCAGTCGTGTCCAACTCTTTGTGATCCCATGAGTCGCAGCACACCAGGCCTCCCTGTTCACCAACTCTTGGAGTTCACCTAAACTCATGTGCATTGAGTCGGTGATGCCATCCAGCCATCTCATTCTCTGTCCACTTCTCCTCCTGCCCCCAATCCCTCCCAGCATCAGAGTCTTTTCCAATGAGTCAACTCTTTGCATGAGGTGGCCAAAGTATTGGAGTTACAGCCTCAACATCAGTCCTTCCAATGAACACCCAGGACTGGTCTCCTTTAGGATGGACTGGTTGGATCTCCCTGCTGTCCAAGGGACTCTCAAGAGTCTTCTCCAACACCACAGTTCAAAAGCATCAATTCTTTGGCACTCAGCTTTCTTCACAGTCCAACTTTCACATCCATACATGATCATTGGAAAAACCATAGCCTTGACTAAACAGACCTTTGTTTGCAAAGTAATATCTCTGCTTTTTAATATGCTATCTAGGTTGGTCATAACTTTCCTTCCAAGGAGTAAGTGTCTTTTAATTTCATGGCTGCAGTCACCATCTGCAGTGATTTTGGAGCCCCCCAAAATGAAGTCTGACACTGTTTCCACTGTTTCCCCATCTATTTCCCATGAAGTGATGGGGCTGGATGCCATGATCTTCGTTTTCTGAATGTTGAGCTTTAAGCCAACTTTTCCCCTCTCCTCTTTCACTTTCAGGTTATCTTAGATCTTATGTTTTTTAAATGATGTCCTATGTGACAATAGAGCGGTTGCCAGGCCCTTGGAGTCCTGGTTTATGCATAATCCCATCTCTTGCTGCCTCCCTGCCTCCTGAGAATCAATTCTATGCCATTTACTGTCCCTGACACCCCATACTCTGCCCAGCCTCCCCACCAGAGGAAGCCTGTTTCTCTCTAGGGCAGTGACTGGGTTATGTTAATTGGAGGAGGCATTTGTTGCCCTTCTCCCCACATGAAGGCCTTGGATGATTGTAAGAGCAACAGTCACACATGCATCCAGAAGGTAGTCAGGCTGAGACCATAGAAGAAGGCTCCTAGCCTCACCTTGATCCAGTGCACTGTAAGTACTGAGGATGCATCCATGTGTGCATAGGAGCTTAAAGACCCTGGATACTTCCTGTTCTCCATGGTTTGTGCAGCAAGCCTGTGGAAAGAGGAAGTGCTTAGTTTTACTTTTCCAGCTTAGCCTTGCCCCCTTCAGGGTCCAACACATCCATCTAACAGCAGGAAGGAATAGTTGCCCAGCATGACCTGAGCCCACAGCAGGGCCCCCATTCACACTAGTGTTTGCACTAGCCCAGTGAGTATCCAGATGCCCAGAGGAGCAGTCCTCTTGCTGACTCCACGCCTGGCAGGCCATTTTTTCTGCCTTCCAACCTTCCTGAGTCTAGTTTTCATTGTCTTTCCTAGTCATTTTGAGGCATCCTCTGGGGATTAACTCTGGCATAAAAATTGCATAATTTTGGTAATTCTTTAAATGAGTTAGAGCTTTCACATTTCCAGCTAAAACTGGCATTGTAAAATATAAAAAGGAATGCTTAAATTAAATGCCAGTAATTAAATATTTTAACTTTCCTTTATTTAGAGTGATATTATATGACAGAGAAAACACAAAATGGCAAGCCGAGAAAGAGATAGCAGAAGAAAGGGAAAGTTTATATATAGTATTTTTTGGTGCTTTCCCCCAACCCTGTTTTTGCAAGAAGGATCCTTGCATTTTCAAGTTGCACTTGGCCACTGTGCATCAAGCCCTGCTCACCCAAGATATCCCTGCTTCACCTCACTCATTGCCCTTCACCTCAGAGCTCAGTGGATTTGAAAACTGTTGCGGAGGTGGCCAAGCTCTGCATCTGTACCATACTCTTTTTCACTTTTTTTTAAAACAAGAAAAAAGAATCCCTGCTTCTATTGTCAAGGGGACAATCTTACAACATATCCCCTTGCATACTGCACCCTTTACTTTTGTTCTTGTCAGGAATCTCCACTTGAATTTATCCTTTCACTTGAACCATGAAATCTTCACATTTTTCACCTCTCCTGTACAATTTATACAAACTTATCCTGTTAACTTTAACATGTACAAATAACATCACATTCAAAACAGGAAAATCTCTTAACCCTTCAACCCTGCTTTTAGTTGCCTTTTCATTTTTCTCCTTTCATTTGCAGCAAAAATTCTTAAGATTCATGCACATTCATTGTCTCCCTGTCCTCGCTTCAAATTCAGTTATCTTCCCACGCCACTCCTGCTACTGTCTGTATATCTCCACTGAATTTGCTTATTAAATTACCAAATAATCTCTTAATACCAAATTCACTGCTTGCTTATCCAGTCCCCATCTTACGTGACTCTTCAGCAGCATTCAGCATAGTTAATGACTCCTTCCTTCTCTGAATTCTTGGTCTCTGTGACTTCTCACTCACCTCACTATTCATCCACCTTGTTGGCTACTTACCAGTTTTCTGCTGACTCCTTCTCTTTCACCAAAACTTTAAATGTTGGAATGCATCCAAAACCATATGCTAGGAGAACAAGATGGCAGAGAGGTAGGTGGGTATGTAGTACATCTCTCTTCACGGATATATCACGAATACACCTTCAGACACAGAAGTGCATGCAGAACACCAACTAAAAATGGACAAGAGTACCTGACCAGAGGAAAAGAATATACAGAACAATGAAAAACTCAGGATCAAGCCCTGAGCCCTTGCAGCGGGAGCACTGACTCCAAAACCCTGGACTACCAGAGAACCAATCCTAGGGAGTATCAAATAGTGGGAACTCATACACAGGAAACCACTTAAATACAAGACCCAACATCACCCTACCACTAGTAGCACCTTGTGCAGGATGCCACATCTAAACAACAAACAAAACAAATATACAAACCAATCATTAGCAGACAGGAGTACTCCCTCATTCAGCCTTTCCCATCAGAGGAAATGCTTAGCACAAATCTCAGCCTATAGGAAGCTTACACAAACCACTGGACCAAACTTAGGAGGGCAGAAACCAAAAGGAAGAAAGAATTCAACCTTGAAGTCTGGGAAAAGGAGACCTCCAACACAATAAGTTAAAAAAAAATAATGAAAAGACAAAGAAATACTACACAAATGAAGGAACAAACTAGAAACACAGAAATCCAAATAAATGAAGAGGAAATGGGCAAACTACCTGAAAAAGAATTCAGAATAGTGATAGTAAAGATGATCAAAAACCTTGAAAACAAATGGAGAAAATGCAAGAATCAATTAACGAAAACATAGAAGAATTAAAGAATAAACATACAGAGACAAACAATTACTGAAATTAAAAATACTCTAGAAGGAATCAATAGCAGAATATCTGATGCAGAAGAACAAATCAGTGAACTGGAAGATAAAATGGTGGAAATAACTTCTGAAGAGCAGAATAAAGTAAAAAGAATGAAAAGACCTGAAAATAGTCTCGGAGACCTCTGGAACCATATCAAACACACCAACATTCGAATTATAGGGGTCTCAGAAGAAGAGAAAAAGAAAGGGTATGAGAAAATTATAGTTGAAAATTTCCCCAACATGGAAAAGAAAATCGTTGAGTCCCATACAGGATAAACAGAAGGAGAAACATGTCAAGACACATACTAATCAAACTAACAAAGAATATTAAAATCAGCAAGGGAGAAGCAAGAAGTAACATACAAGGGACTTCAGATTATACTACAAAGCTACAGTCATCAAGACAGTGTGGTACTGGCACCAAAACAGAAACATAGACCAATGGAACAAGATAGAAAGCCCAGAAATAAACCCAAGCCCCTATGGGTACCTTATTTTTGTCAAAAGAGGCAAGAATACACAATGGCGCAAAGACAGCCTCTTCAATAAATGGTGCTGGGAAAATTGGATAGCTACATGTAAAAGAATAGAACTAGGACACTTCCTAACACCAAACACAAAGGTAAACTCCACAAGGATTAAAGATCCTAAATGTAAGACCATAAACTATAAAACTCTTAGAGGACAACATAGGCAGAATAATTGATGACATAAATCAAAGCAAGATCCTCTATGACCCACCTCCTAGAGTAATGGAAATAAAAGCAAAAGTAAACAAGTGGGACCTGATTAAACTTAAAAGCTTCTGCACAGCAAAGGAAACTATAAGCAAGGTGAAAAGACAGACTTCAGAATGGGAGAAAATAATAGCAAATGAAACCACTGACAAAGAATTAATTTCCAAAATATACAAGCAGCTCATACAACTCAATGCTACAGAAACTAACAACTCAATCAAAAAGTGGGAAAAAGGCTTAAACAGACATTTCTCCAAAGAAGACATACAGATGGCTAACAAATACATGAAAAGATGCTCAACATCACTCGTTATTAGAGAAATGCAAATCAAAACTTCAATGAGATATCACCTCACATCGGTTGGAATGGCCATCATCAAAAAGTCTACAAACAAATGCTGGAGAGGGTGTGGAGAAAAGGGAATGCTCTTGTTCTGTTGGTGGGAGTGTAAATTGATATAGCCACTATGGAAGATGGTATGGAGATTCATTGAAAAACCAGGAATGAAACCACCATATGAGCCAGCAATCCCAATCCTAGGCATATACCCTGAGGAAACCCAAATTGAAAACAACAAATGTATCCCATTATTCACTACAACACTATTTACAATAGATAGAACATGGAAGCAACCTAGATGTCCATCCACAGATGAATGGATAAGAAGTGATGGTATATATACACAATGGAATATTACTCAGCCATAAAAAGGAACACATTTGAGTCAGTTCTGATGAGGTGGATCAACCTAGAACCTATTATACAGAATGAAGTGACTCAGAAAGAGAAAGATAAATAGCATATTCTAATGCATATATACAGAATCTAGAAAAACGGTACTGAAGAATTTATTTACAGGGCAGCAATGGAGAAACAGAGAATATACTTATGGACATGGGGAGAGAGGAGGAGAGGATGAGATGTATGGAAAGAGTAACATGGAAACTTACATTACCATATGTAAAACAAATACAACAGGAATTTGCTGTATGCCCCAGGAAACTCAAACAGGATCTCTGTATCAATCTAGAGGGGTGGGATGGGGCAGGAGATGGGAGAGAGATTCAAAAGGGAGTGGATATACATATATCTATGGCTGATTCATATTGAAGTTTGACAGAAAACAACAAAATTCTGTAAAGAAATTATCCTTTTGTGTTGGATGAAGCACAAGCTGGAATCAAGATTGCCAGGAGAAATATCAGTAACCTCAGATATGCAGATGACAGAAAAAATATAGCAGAAAGCAAAGAGGAACTAAAGAGCCTCTTGATGAAAGAGGAGAGTGAAAAAGTTGGCTTAAAGCTCAACATTCATAAAACTAAGATCATGGCATCCGGTCCCATCACTTCATGGAAAATAGATGGGGAAACAATGGAAGCAGTGGCAGACTTTATTTTTATGGGCTCCAAAATCACTGCAGATGGTGATTGCAGCCATGAAATTAAAAGATGCTTACTCCTTGGGAGAAAAGCTATGACCAACCTAGACAGCATATTAAAAAACAGCTATATTACTTTGCAAACAAAGGTCCGTCTAGTCAAGGCTATGGTTTTTCCAGTAGTCATGTATGGATGTGAGAGTTGGACTGTGAAGAAAGCTGAGCACCAAAGAATTGATGCTTTTGAACTGTGGTGTTGGAGAAGACTCTTGAGAGTCCCTTGGACAGCAGGGAGATCCAACTAGTCCATCCTAAAGGAAATCAGTCCTGAATATTCATTGGAAGGACTAATGTTGAAGCTGAAACTCCAATACTTTGGCCGCCCAATGCTAAGAACTGACTCATTGAAAAAGACCCTGATGCTGGGAGGGATTGAGGGCAGGAGGAGAAAGGAACGATGAGGAAGAGATGGTTGGATGGCATCACTGACTCAATGGACATGAGTTTGAGTGAACTCCGGGAGTTGGTGATGGACAGGGAGGCCTGCCATACTGCAGTCCATGGGGTCACAAAAAGTCGGATATGACTGAGCAACTGAACTGAACTAACTGAATTATCCTTCAATAAAAAAAAAATAAATGAAAAAGAGAAAGAAAAAAAACAAACATATGCTACATGTCTCTCTAACCTCTTTTCTCTCTCTCTCTCATTTTATCCAGTTTGCATCTCCAAATTATATGTCCAACATCCTCATCTTAGATGCCTAACAGGCATTTCAGAGTTAAGATGCCTAAAATGGAAACTTTGATTTTCCCCAACTTTGCTTTGCTCTGGGTTGCTTTTTTTTTTTTTTTTTGAGCTCAGTAAATGATATCATCATCCATTCAGTTATTCAAACCCTTTCACTTCCACATGCTGTTCATCAGCAAAGACCATTTTCAAACCTTTAAGCCCAGTTGAAGTCAGTTCTCTTTTCTGTCTGCTTAGATACCATCATAGCCTGAATCACCAATACTTCCTACTACAAGACCCTTGACTAGTTTCCATACTTGCTGTCTGCAAACCTGACAGTAAGTTGAGTGATTTTTTAAAAACGTAAATTATGTTAGTGTTAAACTCTTAAAATGGGTCCCTTGGCTTTACAAGATCACACACTAAACTTGGTACCCACTTAGGTTTCTATGCTCACCCTGTATTATTTTCCCCAGCATATTCCAGGTGCACTGCCTCCCCACCCCATTCCTCTCACATCCCACAGAGGTCATTTTCTGGACAGCAAACACCTTAGAGGACTGGCTCATATCTCAAACAGTACTGGGAAGATAGTGTCCAATGCATGTTAAATAAATAAATACATTATTTATCTTTCAGTTTATCCATCTTTTCTAGTAGGGATTTATTAAGTACCCCATATATTATTATCCAAAGATAAATTTAATATTTTTGCATTTAGAAAATACCCCTAGAATCTCTGTGAAACACATACTTTAATTTATAATAGTCTCCGTTTTTAAAGTTGTTCATTTTATTCCTTAAAACAGAAGCACTTATTTGTTACTTTAATGTTGTGGTTTGGTTGTTTCCTTTAGACTATTAGAGTAATTGATTGGTAGAATCATGGTTGTGGGAAACCATATAGCTTAATGGAATTCTTGAGAACTAGGAATTAAAATCCATCCTGACTTTATGCCTCTATTATTCTTGACCCTGTGCACATCCTTATCTAGAGAATGGTATTAGTATAATATCTTTATTGGTGATGAACTACTTTATGAAACAGAGTATTAAGTAGGTCTGTCCTACTTCTGGTAACATAAGGGCAAAAGCAAATATGAATAGCCTGGAAGCCCCAGAGAACTCACATTTACATCTGATCTTTTACATTTTGGAGATTCTGATAATAAAACATTTTCTCTGGGTAAATTTGGATGCTCTGTAGAGAAATATTTAGATCAGTTAATAAGGTTATTAAATTGTCTACTGATTTATATATATATATATAATTTATTTAATTCTAATTGAAGGATACTTACTTTACAATAGTGTGTTGGTTTCTGCTGTAAATTAACATGAATCAGCCACAGGTATACATATGTCCCTTCTTGATTATATAATCATTCAGTTCAGTTCAGTTCAGTTCTAGGACCACCAAATGAATAGGTAGAAGGCAGGTAAGGGTGGAGTTTTGGAATACTTCAAAAGTTGACTGAGTTAAGTTATGACTGACAGTGAGGCACAAAGGAGAGGACATTTTTTTTTTTTTTCTGCCAAGACTAAACACACTCATCTTCAAGACTGTTTTCTCTGGGAATCCTCTCACATTGTTTAAGTCTCAAATTCTCTTATCACAGGGCTTCTTGTGTTGCACCAGCTTTTCATTCTATGATGTCTCAATTAAGCTATAGACTCTGTGAAGACAAGATCTGTAAATGTTCTCACTATGGCTATTCCCCTACTGAATTAAGTGATTAAATGAATGGATAAATAGAGCTAAATAATGAATGAATAGAATGCTAATACGATAGCTCATTATCATCTGAAAGAATAGCATGAAGGTATATAGAAACCTATGACAGATCTTCTTTCATGTTTGATGTCTCTTATTTGAATCAGGTAAAGGGAATTAAAAAAAATAACCCTGGAATGATTTTTTAAATTATTATTTGCACCATATATGAGACTGTTTGCTAGGTTTGTCAATGATAAAAAAGAGAAAAAGGAATTCCATGGACAGAGGAGCCTGGCGGTCTACAGTCTATGGGGTCGCAAAGAGTCGGACATGACTGACATTCTTTCACTTTCATGATGAAATTCTGACTCTATTTCTTGCTGTGGTTTATTGGTTATGGTTTATAAAATTAAGAAAATGCCTGTCTTGAAACACATCTTTGTTGTTGCTCAGTGACAGTCATGTCCAACTCTTTGTGACCCCATGGACTGCAGCACGCCAGGCTTCCCTGTCCTCCACCATCTCCTAGAGCTTGCTCAAACTCATGTCCTTTGAGTCAGTGATGCCATCCAACCATCTCATCCTTTGTCATCCCCTTCTCTCCTGCCTTCAATCTTTCCAAGCATCAGGGTCTTTTCCAGTGTCTGGCTCTTCACGTAAGGCACCCAAACTATTGGAGCTTCAGCTTCAGCATCAGTCCTTTCAATGCACTGAATATTCAGGATTAATTTCCTATAGGACTGACTAGTTTGATCTCCTTCTAGTCCAAGGGATTCTTAAGAGTCTTTTCCAACACCACAGTTCAAAATGATCAATTCTTTGGCACTCAGCCTTCTTTATGGTCCAACTCTCATGTACATGCATGATTACTGGAAAAACTATAGACTATATGGACTTTTTAGCAAAGTGATGTCTCTGCTTTTTAGTTCACTGTCCAGGCTTGTCACAGCTTCTCTTCCAAAGAGCAAGCATCTTTTAATTTCATGGCTGCAGTCACCATCAGCAGTGATTTTGGAGCCCAAGAAAATAAAGTCTGTCACTGTTTCCATTGTTCCTCATTGTTCCCCATCTATTTGCCATGAAGTGATGGGACGAGATGCCATGATCTTAGTTTTTTTAATGTCGAGTTTTAAGTCAGCTTTTCTACTCTCCTCTTTCACTTTCAACAAGAGGTTATTTTATTCCTCTTCACTTTCTACAGTAAGGGTGGTGTCAGCTGCATATCTAAGCTTATTGATATTTTTCTCTGCAATATTGATTCCAGCTTGTGCTTCATCCAGACCAGCATTTCAAATGATGTATTCTGCATATAAGTTAAATAAGCAGGGTGACAATATATAGCCTTGACCTGCTCCTTTCCCAATTTGGAACCAGTCCGTTGTTTCATGTTCCATTCTAATTGTTGTTTTTTGACCTGAATACAAGTTATTCAGAAGGCAGGTAAGGTGGTTTGAAATTCCCATCTCTTGAAGAATTTTCCATAGTTTGTTGGGATGCACACAGTCATAGGCTTTAGTGTAGTCAATGAAAGAGAAGTAGATATTTTTCTGGGATTCTTTTGCTTTTCCAGTGATCCAGCAGATGTTGCCAATTTGATCTCTGGTTCCTCTGCCTTTCCCCAATTCAGCTTGAACATCTGGGAGTTCTCGGCTCATGAATTGTTGGAGCCTAGCTTGGAGAATTTTGAGCATTACTTTGCTAGCATATGATATGAGTGCTGTTGTGCAGTAGTTTGAACATTCTTTGGCATTGCCTTTCTTTGGGATTGGAATGAAAACTGACCTTTTCCAGTCCTGTGGCCACTGCTGAGTTTTCCAAATTTGCTGGCATACTGAGTGCAGCACTTTCACAGCATCATCTTTTAGAATTTGAAATAGCTCAGCTGGAATTCCATCACCTCCACTAGTTTTGTTCATAGTAATGTTTCCTAAGGCTCATTTGATTTCACACTCCAGGCTGTCTGACTCTAGGTGAGTGATCACACCGTCGTGGTCATATGAGTTATGAAGATATTTTTTGTATTGTTCTATGTATTCTTGCCACCTCTTCTTGATATTCTCTGCTTCTGTTATTCTCCTTTGCCTTTTGCTTCTCTTCTTTTCTCAGTTATTTGTAAGAACTCCTCAGACAACCATTTTGCCTTTTTGCATTTCTTTTTCTTGAAGATCGTTTGGATCACTGCCTCCTGTACAATGTTATAAACCTCTGTCCATAGTTCTTCAGGTACTTTTGTCTATGAGATCTAATCCTTTGAATCTATTTCTCACTTCCACTGTATAATTATAAGGGATTTGATTTAGGTCATACCTGAATGGCCTAGTGGTTTTCCCTACTTTCTTCAATTTAGGCCTGAGTTTTACAGTGAGAAGTTCACAATCTGAACCACAGTCAGCTCTGGGTCCTGTTTTGCTGATTGTATACTGCTTCTCCATCTTCAGCTGCAAAGAATGTAGTCAATCTGATTTCAGTATTGAGCACCTGGTGAGGTCCATGTATAGATTGTCTCTTGTGTTGTTGGAAGAGAGTGTTTGCTATGACCAATGTGTTCTCTTGTCAAAACTCTGTTAGGCTTTGCCCTGCTTTGTTTTGTACTCCAAGGCCAAACTTGCCTGTTACTGCAGCTATCTTTTGACTTTTTCTCACTTTTGCATTCCAACACCCTATGATGAAAAGGACATGATTTGTTGCTGTTAGTTATAGAAGGCCTTGTAGGTCTTCATAGAATCATTCAAATTTCAGCTTCACCTAGGCTTAATGTTAGTAAAATTAGTAAAATATTAGCCATTAAATTAAATAGTAGATATTATCATTATTACTTCATTGGTGACTCAGCTGGTAAAGAATCCACCTGCAATGTGGGAGACCTTGGTTTGATCCATTGGTTGGGAAGATCCCCTGGAGAAGGGAAAGGCTACCCACTCCAATATTCTGACCTGGAGAATTCCACAGACTGTATAGTTCCTGGAAGAAAAGCTGTGACAACCCTAGACAGCATATTAAAAAACAGAGACATCTCTTGGCTGAAAAAGTGCATATAATTAAAGCTATGGTTCTTTCAGTAGTCATGTATGGATGTGAGAGTTGGACTAAAAAGAAAATTGAGCACTGAAGAACTGATGCTTAACTGTTGTGTTGGAGAAGCTTCTTGAGAGTCTCTTGGACTGGAAGGAGATCAAACCAGTCAGTCCTACAGGAAATCAATCCTGTATATTCATTGCATTGAAAAGACTGATGCTGAAGCTGAAACTCCAATACTTTGGCCACCTGATATGAAGAATTGACTCATTGGAAAAGACCCTGGTGCTGGGAAAGATTGAAGGCAGGAGGATCAAGAGACGACAGAGAATGAGATGGTGGATGGCGTCACCAGCTCGATGGAAATGAGTTTGAGCAAGCTCCGGGAGTTGATGGATAGGAAGCCTGGCATGCTGCAGTCCATGGGGTCACAAAGGGTTGTACATGACTGAGCGACTGAACTGAACTGATTATCATTTGCTTGTACATCTTGGATAACTATTAAAATTTTTTTAATATATTTTACAGCAGTATTAAATTTTGAGACTTTTTCGTCTTTTTTTTCTTTTCTCCCTGTGAGTTAATTCATGCTTAAGATAAGACAGTGATTTTTAGAACATATAGAATAAAGCATTGCTCTTTAGAATAATTCCAATAAGTTATTAATTACTAAGCATTTGCATATTCAAGTATCCTTTTGTAGGAGAATTATTTTTTTTTTAAATACCAGGCTTCTAATTTTAAGTTCCAGGGACCAGAAGTTAGAATTTTTAGTTTCAAAAGTAGTTGATATCCCACCTTTGAAAATAGAATTAAGTTGATAATATTTCTTCTAAAAATAATTAAGTTGTTCAAGTAACTTATATTCTAGACAATATTCATTGTAACACCCGTGTGCCTCTGGACTATATACTTGTAAAATATCATCTGCCATACTGATTACGTCTTTTTCTAATCTCCTCTCATTTCTTCCACCTCCTTAATTTGCAGATAAAGATTACGGTACATGAGTTAATCTGTTTTGAAAAAAACAAAAAAACCATTGCACTCAACTCGTATGCACATTATTTCCCCCTTTATTTGTACTTACTTGAAATAATCATATGTATTAGTATAAACAGTAGATTTAAAAAGAGATTAGGCTCTTGTTTTGTGAATGGTTAAATGGTACTGTAATTTTTAAAAATGGCTTTTCAGAGGTGAATTACTGGTTCAAACGTGGGTAAGGTAGAAACGATCAGAAGTTATTACCATCTGAAAGTTTATAGGTAATTTTTGTCCAGTTTATAGCTTTCCCATGGACTGGTGCCCAGTCTTAACTATTACAGGTATTTTAAGACTGCTGATAGGAGCTTTCCCTGAGAAGGGACATACGACTGGTCCCTGGAGTCTGGTATTAAAGAGCTATCCTAACTCAGGAATAAAACACAGTAGAAAACTTTTCTTGTAACCTTTTAATAATTCCATATAATACATAACTTTCAATTCAGTCCAGTTAGGTGAAATGAATACTTCTGTATCAATAACATTGAAGGTACACAGAGATTAGTAAATGCTAAGAAGTACTATTCAGAAGACACTAAAAATCAAGCTCACTTCAGTTTTTTTGGTGTTGTTTTTAGGACACTATAGTTTTCAATTGATAATTATATATATATATATATATATAAAACCACTTTTCTCCTGATTTCTCTCCACACACAGAAGTTTGAGTTTCAGTTGAATTTAATCAGGGAAAACAGATTTTTACTGGGACACTTGTGTTTTAATGAAGGGTCTTAAAATCTGCCAGGGCAAGTATTTCTTTGGTAAACCATACCGATTCATATTTATCAAATTTGACTAAAGATATCCGAGAATAACTCAATAATAGCACATTTCAGGGGAAATAAGAGTTAAACATAATTTAAAGAGTTAACCTCTTTCTTTAAGAATGGGTATTATTATTACTAAACGTTATCAGGAATATCTGACACCACTCTCACTTTCGCTTTAAATAGTTGGTAATCATTTGTCTCTGTCCCAGCCCATCCATGCTTCATGGTCTGGATTCATGATTTATGGCCCTGTGTGTTTGTGTGTGTGTGTGTGTATTTGTATATGTGTGTGTTTATGTGTGTTTGTGCTTCAGTTTTTTGTTGATCCTAATGGCTGAATTGATAATAATTTCTTCTATTGTCTTTGTTCAGATTGTGTGTCTATTGGAATTCTTCAGACACCTTCAACAATACCTCAAACTACAATCACTCCTGAGCTTGCTGACTTAATTACAAATACTAACAAATATCTCTGCTTATCCGTTTATCTGCTTTGTTCTGCTGCATTTTTCACTTTCTCACTCTTCCCTAGTTTTTCTCCAGTGTTTATATCTGTATTTGGGCAGAAAACTATTTATGCTTGAGATTTGTTCTTTCCCATTTTCTGAATGTGGTGGAGATATTCCAGATTTGAGGATAACCCAATTTGAGGTAGGGACGTTTTGGTTTTATGCATTATTACTAGGAGCAGTTATTTGGTATAAAACAAAAGAGAGATTGTTTTCTGATACATTTTCTTGCCTGCTGTCTTATTCTTTCTCCTTCATTTAAAAAGCAGTATATATTAATTGTAGAAAAAATTGAACATAAATATAAAGAAAAAATGAAAATTCCCCATATACTCAACTCCTTGAAAGAACCAACTATATGCTATACTGTCTTCTGGCCCTGTCTCAGTAAATATGAGTGCTGGTTTGCATATGTTTTAATACATTTAAATAAAATGCATTTGCATATACATGTACTTATACATGGGAGAAGGCAATGGCACCCACTCCAGTACTCTTGCCTGGAAAATCCCATGAACAGAGGAGCCTGGTAAGCTGCAGTCCATGGGGTCACTGAGTTGGACATGACTGAGCGACTTCACTTTCAGTTTTTACTTTCATGCTTTGGAGAAGGAAATGGCAACCCACTCCAGTGTTCTTGCCTGGAGAATCACAGGGATGGGGGAGCCTGGTGGGCTGCTGTCTATGGGGTTGCACAGAGCTGGACACAACTGAAGCGACTTAGCATCAAGCAGCAGCAGCAGTATTTATACATGGGCTTCCCAGGTGGCTCAGTGGTCAAGAATCCACCTGTTGGATGCAGGAGATGCAGGAAACGTGGATTCACTTCCTGGGTTGGGAAGATCTCCTGGAGGAGGAAATGGCAACCCACTCCAGTATTTTTACCTGGAGACTCCCAAGGCAGTGGAGGCTGTTGGGCTCCATAGGGTTGCAAAGAGTCAGACACGACTGAAGCAACTTAGCACCAGCACCACACATATACTTATATCCTGGGATCATAGTTTATATAAAATATTTTAGCCTATTTCTTTTCTATTATATTGTGAAAATTTTCCATGTCATTAAACTTCTTTAAAAAATTTATTTTCAAAACTTCTTTACTATAAAGTGAAACATATAGTTATAGAAGCATGATAACTTAAAGAAACTCAACAGTCGCAACACCTAGAGATATCCTTCACTGTTAACATTTTCTTCTCTTTCCTCCTAGACTATACATATGCAGAATAATTTAAAGATAAACACTAGTATTATATGGTACAACCCATTCTATAACAATCTCTCAAATTTATTTTGACTATTTTTCTGTCATATTTTTAATGTAAATATCATTTAAAATAACTGCATAATAATCTAATTCTTCATGTTTAAAGTATTTTGCTAGCCAAGTCAAGGCAACAATGATTAAATTCTATTCAATCAGCTATTCACTCACTAGCAAAAATGTCATCTTGCAAATCTTAACTATTTGCTGCTTATTGTGAATTTTATAAGAGCAAGAAGAAAAAGAGGAAGAGGAATTAATAAGTCTTTGCATATCTTGCCCTTCTCTCTTTGGAGTTGAGTGTTATAAAATCTTACTGTCATTATTTGTATTACAATATTTCTTCAGTCATAAGAGTATTAAATCGATTATGGATTAGCTGGTGATATCTATTCTGTGTTATAATTTATTCTTTTCCCTATTTTTTTTTTAAAAGTCCTTTTTATAGAGATTTAGAGACAATAATACAAACAACATTAGGTTTAAATGACAAATTGTTAGCAAAATGTGGGTTATGTGTTTGGAGGAAAAAGACCTGATTATGAATTTGAAGTTTAGATTCAAATCCTTATTTGAAGTTCAGGTTCAAGTGTTTCAAATGGAATTAACCCATGAATGCAATAGGGAAGTAGTGGAGAAGAGTGGCCTCTAGGAATGAGGTGAGAACAACACAAAAATGTTGCAGTATCATTGTAATGTAAAGATGGGACACTGTTACCCACTGTAAGATCTGAACCCTGAAAGGAGTTGAAGGAAGGCCAGATCCCAGTTTCATGAAGATTAAATCTCATATCATTTTACTTGTCCTCAAGAAAAGTGATGACAAAATTATGACTATAAATTTGGATAGGAAAATAAAGGAAATATTTTGTATGAGAAATCATAACAAATTACAAATTATAAAATGTTAAAACATACCACAATCATCACAAAATCTAGAACAATATCCTAATATATTCATTAATGAAATTTCTGACAGACATCTATAATCATTTTCCTACATTTCTGGCAGCAAACTCTTTGTTTGCTTTTTCATATGATAGATATTTTGTTATATCATGTGCTATGGAGAATAGAAAGATAATTAAGTCTTTCCTCTAGCAAGGTTCATGGAAATTTTTCTTTGTTATTGATAGTTTAGAGAAGTTTCATTCTGCTTTATAATTCATTACTGATAATGTCATGCTGTATTTCAGGATTGTTGTCAAATTTGAGAAAGCCACTCCGAATTTATCAAATGTGAATAGGGAACTTAAAATTTCTCTTGTGCAATGGCTAAATTTAAATACTCTTTGAAATCACAACATTCATAAACCACTCTGCCTGAAGTGTCATTATGTCCTTGTTGGGGCATATTATTATGTGACCTTCTTTGATATGTTTTCATGTCAAGTCAGCAAGAAATTCAAATCATTTTCCAGTGATTCATTCTTTACTTAGATTATTTGTAAAAATCCTCAAATATATTTATTGTTTCTATTTGAAATGCCTCTTTCATTTAATAAGTAGTTTGGTTTTTTTTTTTTGTTGTTGTTATTATAATTCATTTCCCAGAGTTAGAATAATTTTTCTTCCCATTTCGCTGGGAAGGAATATCTACATAGAGTAAAATGCAGATATTAAATGGACAATTCAAGGTTTTGACAACATACATGCGTGTCACTTCAGTCACTCAGTCGTGTCCGACTCTTTGGACTGCAGCACACCAGGCTTCCCTGTCCTTCACCATGTCCCAGAGTTTGCTCAAAATCATGTCCATCGAGTTGCTGATGCCATCCAACCATCTCATCCTCTGTCATCCCCTTCACCTGCCTTCAGACTTTCTCAGCATCAGGGTCTTTTTCATTGAGTCAGCATTTCACATCAGATGGCCAAAGGATTGGAGTTTCCGCTTCAGCATCAATACTTCCAATGAAAATTCAGGACTGATTTCCTTTAGGACTGACTGGTTTGATCTCCTTGCAGTCCAAGGACTCTCAAGAGTCTCATGACTACTGGAAAACCATAGCTTTGACTAGCTATCAGGGAAGCCCTGTAAAGAATCTACCTGCAATGCGGGAGACCCCAGTTTGACTCCTTGGTGGGGAAGATCCACTGGAGAAGGGATAAGTTACTCCCTCTAGTATTCTTGGACTTCCCTTGTGGCTCAGCTGGTAAAGAATCCACCTGCAAAGCAGGAGACCTGGGATCGACCCCTGGGTTGGGAAGATCCTCTGGAGAAGGGAATGGCTACCCACTCCAGTATTCTGGCCTGGAGAATTCCATGGACTATATAGTCCATGGGATCACAAAGAGTCAGACACAACATCCATGTCACCAATATCTTAACTGAGATGTAGATGATTTCCATGAGTGCAAGAACATTCTTTTTGTGCCTTTTCAGTCAATCCCCACCCTCACACCCTTGTAGGCAAGTATTCTTAGTTCTAAGATGATTTATTTGTTTTGCTTATTTTTGAATTTCATATGATGCTGTTCAGCTGTGTCTGACTCTTTGTGATCCCATGGACTGAAGCACAGGCTTCCCTGTCCTTCGCTCTTTCACAGAGTTTGCTCAAACTCTTGTCAATTGAGTCAATGATCCCATCCAACCATGTCATCCTCTGTCATCCCCTGCTCCTCCTGCCTTCAATCTTTCCCAAATTCAGGGTCTTTTTTAATTGGTCAGCTCTTCAAAACAGATGGCCAAAATATTGGAATTTCAGCTTCAGCCTCAGTCCTCCCAATGAATATAAATATTCCAATGAATATAATTAAAATATTTATATTTATATTTCATATAAATGTCATTCAATATTTTCTCTTTTGGTCATGGTTTCTTTTATTTGATGTTTTTAAGAATCATTCATACTCTTACATGTAACAACAATTTATTCTTCTTTTTAAATTGATAAGTAGAATTCCATTGTATATGATTACTTGTCTACTTTTGTTAGGAATTTGAGTCATTTTCAGGTTCAAGCTATTATGAATATATTTATCAAATTATTTTAAAACTATTTGTTGAGAAGTCTCTGTATTGAATGGTTATCTTTTAGATAATCAACTGACTATTCATTGAATTATTTGTTTATGCTTACACTAAATCCTGCTGCAGCTGATTATGGCAGAGTAGAGGACATGTGCTCATCTTCTCCTGCGAGAACTCCAAAACTACAACTCACTGCTGAACAACCATTGACTAGAGAATGTTGGATCCCACCAAAAAAGATAACCCATGTCCATGGGCAAAGGAGAATCCCCAGAAAGATGGTAGGAGGGGTGAAATCATGTTTAGAATCAAGCCCCATATCCACCAGAGATGCTCAGAGAGCTCTAACAAACCTTGTACACACCAGGACCCAGAGACCCCCCAGAGACTGAGCCAGAACTGTGTTTGAGTGTCTCCTGCAAAGATATGGGTCAGCAGTGGCCTGCTGCAGGGGCAGGGGCTCTGGGTGCAGTAGACCTGGGTATGGCATAAGCCCTCTTAGAGGAGGTCACCATTAACCCACATTAGAGCCATCAGAACTTACACAGGACTGGGGAAACAGATTCTTGGAGGGAACAGACAAAACCTTGTGTGCACCAGGACCCAGGATAAAGGAGCAGTGACCTCATAAGAGACTGACCCAGACTTGCCTGTGAGTGTCCAGGAGTCTCCAACAGAAGTGTGGGTCAACTGTGGCCTGCTACAGGACTGGGGGCACTGAGTGTAACAGTGCTTGCATGGGACCTTTTGAAGGAGGTCATTATTATCTTCATTACCTCCACCATAGTTTGGCCTCAGATCAAATAACAGGAGGGAACACAGCCCCACCCTTCAACAGAAAATTGGATTAAAGGTTTACTGAGCATGGCCTTGCCAATCAGAACAAAACCCAGTTTCCCCCTCAGTCAGTCTCTCCCATCAGGAAGCTTCCATAGCCTCTTATTCTTCTCCATCAGAGGGCAGACAGAATGAAACCACAATCACAGAAAACTAACCAAAGTGATTGCATGGACCACAGCCTTGCCTAATTCAATGAAACTATGAGCCATGCCGTGTAGGCCACCCAAGATGGACAAGTCATGGCAGAAAGTTCTAGCAAAACGTGATCCACTAGAGAAGGGAATGGCAAACCACTTCAGTCTTCTTGCCTTGAGACCCATGAATATCATGAAAAGGCAAAAAGATAGGACACTGAAAGGTGGAACTCCTCAGGTCAGTAGGTGTCCAATATGCTACTGGAGATCAGTGGAGAAATAACTCCAGAAAGAATGAGGAGATGGAGCAAAAGCAACAACACCACCCAATTATGAATGTGACTGGTGATGGAAGTAAAGTCTGATGCTGTAAAGAGCAATATTGCATAGGAACATGAAATGTTAGGTCCATGAATCAAAGAAAATTGGAAGCGATCAAATGAGATGGCAAGAGTGATGGCAAGAGTGAACATCAACATTTTAGAAATCAGTGAACTAAAACAGACTGCAATGGATGAATTTAACTCAGATGACCATGATATCTACTACTGTGGGCAAGACTCCCTTAGAAGAAATGGAGTAGCCATTATAGTAAATGAGAGTCTGAAATGCAATAAGTAAGGGAGTATGTGTTAGTAGCTCAGTCATGCCTGACTCTTTGTAACCCATGGACGGCAACTTACCAGGCTCCTCTGTCCATGAGATTTTCCAGGCAAGGATACTGGATTGGGTTGCCATTTACTTCTCCAGGGGATCTTCCAAACCCAGGGTTCGAACTCGGGTCTCTTACTGACTGAGCTACAAGGGAAGACCAGAAATGCAGTACTTGGATGCAATCTAAAAAAATGACAGAATGATCTCCATTCACTTCCCAGGCAAACCACTCAATATCACAGTAATCCAAGTCTGTGCCCCAACTAGTAATGCTGAAGAAGCTGAACAGTTCTATGAAGACCTACAAGACCTTCTAGAACTAACACCCCCAAAAGATGTCCTTTTCATTATAGTGGACTGGAATGCAAAAGTAGGAAGTCAAGAAATACCTGGAGTAATGGGGAAATTTTGCATTGAAGTACAGATCAAGCAGGGCAATGGCTGATAGAGTTTTCTCAAGAGAACACACTGGTCATAGCAAACACTGTCTTCCAACAACACAAGAGAAGACTGCACACATGAACATCACCAGAGGGTCAATACCTAATCCAGATTGATGATATTCTTTCTAGTTAAAGATGGAGAAGCTCTATACAGTCAGCAAAGACAAGACTTGGAGGTGACTGTGGCTCAGATCATGAACTCCTTATTGCCAATTTAGACATAAACTGAAGACAGTAGGGAAAACCACTAGACCATTCACATATGACCTAAATCAAATCCCTTACATATATACAGTAAAAGTGAGAAATAAATTCAAGGGATTAGATCTGACAGACAGAGTGCCTGAAGAACTATGGGTGGAAGCTTGTGACATTGTACAAGAGGCAGTGATCAAGACCATCCCCAAGAAAATGAAATGCAAAAGGCAAAATGGTTGTCTCAGGAATTCTTAGAAATAGCTGAAAAAAAAAAGAGAAGTGAAAGGCAAAGGAGAAAAGGAAAGATATACCGATTTGAATGCAGAGTTCCAAAGAATAGCAAGGAGAGATAAGAAAGCCTTTTTCAGTGATCAGTGCAAAGAAAGAGAGGAAAACAATAGACTGGGAAAGACTAGAGATTTCTTCAAGAAAATTAGAGATACCAAAGGAACACTTCATTGAAAGATGGGCACAATAAAGGACAGAAATGGTATAGAACTAACAAAAGCAGAAGACATTGAGAAGAGGTGAAGACATTAAAAAGATCTTCATGACCTAGATAACGACAATGGTTGATCACCCGCCAACAGTCAGTCATCTTGAAATGCGAGGTCAATTCGGCCTTAGGAAACATCACTATGAACAAAGCTCATGAAGGTGATGGAATTCCTATTGAACTATTTCAAGTCCTAAAAGATAATGCTGTGAGAGTGCTGAACAAAATATGCCAGCACATTTGGAAAACTCAGCAGTGGCCACAGGACTAGAAAAGTTCAGGTTTTTTTCATACCGAGGAAAGGCAATGCCAAACAATGTTCAAACTACCACACAATTGTGCTCTTCTCACATGCTAGCAAAGTAATGCTCAAAATTCTCCAAGCCAGGCTTCAACAGTGTGTGAACTGTGAACTTCCAAATGTTCAAGCTGGATTTTAAAAAGCCTGAGGAAACAGAGGTCAACTTGCCAATATCCTTTAGGTCATTGAAAAAGTTCCATAAAAATATCTACTTCTGCATTATTGACTAGGCCAAAGCCTTTGACTTTGTGGATCACAACAAACCGTGGAAAATTCTTCAAGAGATGGAAATACCAGACCACCTGACCTGCCTCCAGGGAAATCTGTATGCAGGTCAAGAAGCAACAGTTAGAACTGGTCATGGAACAACAGACTGGTTCCAAATAAGGAAAGGAGTATGTCAAGGTTGTATATTGTCACCCTGCTTACTTAACTTCTATGCAGAATACATCATGAGAAATGCTGGGCTGGATGAAGCACAAGCTGGAATTAAGATTGCTGAGAGAAATATCAATAACCTCAGATATGCAGATGACACTACCCTTAAGGCAGAAAGCGAAGAACATAAGAGGCCCTTGATGAAAATGAAAGAGGAGAGTGAAAAAGTTGGCTTAAAACTCAACGTTCAGAAAATAAAGATCATGGCATCTGGTCTCATCACTTCATGGGAAATAGATGGGGAAACAGTGGAAACAGTGACAGACTTTATTTTCTTGTGCTCCAAAATCACTGCAGATGATGACTGCAGCCATAAAATTAAAAGATGCTTGCTCCTTGGAAGAAAAGCTATGACCAACCTAGATAGCATATTGAAAAGCATTGCCAACAAGGGTCTGTCTAGTCAAAGTTATGGTTTTTCCAGTAGTCATGTATTTATATGAGAGTTGGCCTATAAAGAAAGCTGAGTGCTGAAGAATTGATGCTTTTGAGCTGTGATGTTGGAGAAGACTCTTGAGAGTCTCTTGGACTGCAAGGAGATCAAACCAGTCCATTCTGAAGGAAATCAGTCCTGAATATACATTAGAAGGACTGATGTTGAAGGTGAAACTCCAGTAAGTGAGCCCACTGATGAGAAGAACTCGACTCATTGGAAAAGACCCTGATGCTGGGAAAGATTACATGCAGGAGGATGCACAGAAGATGATGACAGAAGACGAGATGCTTCGATGGCATCACTGACTGGTGTCATGAGTATGAGTATGCTCTGGTTGTCGCTGATGGCAGGGAAGCCTGGCGTCCTGCAGTCCATGAGGTCACAGAGAGTTGGAGACAATGAGTGACTGAACTGAACTGAACACTAAATCCACGCGGTCTTGATTACTGTAGAGTATAAATAGAACTGCTATAAACATTCTTGTGTAAGTCTTTTTGTAGATATATTTTAGTTTTTGGTTTTGTAAATAGTGAAATTCCTTTTTCATAAGGTAGGTTTATGTTGAACTTTTATGAGAAAATACCAAACAATATTTCAATATTGTTGAAATTATATCAACTTCACTCTTTATCTTAATTTGCTGCTGTCGTTGCATGTCGTGTTGCTGTAGCATATTCAGTTTTGCCCTACTCTTTGCAACCCTATGGACTGTAGCCTGCCACACTCTCTGTCTAGGGGATTCTCCGGGCAAGAATACTGGAGTGTGTAGTCATTCCCTTTCCCAAGGTATCATCTTGAACCAGGGATCTCTTATGTCTCCTGCATTACAGGTGGATTCTTTACCTCTGAGCCTCTAGGGAAGCCCTTTTTGTTGTTAGTCTTATTTATTTTTCCAGTCTGGTGGATGAATCTCCTTGTGTTTTAATTTCCATTTACTATATTCAGTCATTAGTACTGTTAGTATTTTGTAGATCTCTTATGATTTTCTGTAGAATAGTGAGGGTGCCTGTTAATAAAGGGATTTTACTTCTTCCTTTTAAACAATGCTAACAGTAAGTGAAATTAACATTTTTGCTTTGTTCCTTGTTTTAGAGAAAAAGTATGTAATATGTCATTATTAAAATGATGATTGTTGGAAGTTTTATATAGCTGCTATTTATCATGTCAAAGTAGTTCTCTTCCATTTCTAATTAACTAATAATATTTTTTCTTTTCATTAATGAACGTTGAATTTATCAAATAATTTTTCTGCATTGATTGAGATTGTTATATAGTTTTTCTCCTTTATTCAGTTGCTGTTTACACCTAAAAGCCCATTTGGAATTTCAGCATGTGACCTTATTTGGAAATGGGGTCTTCACATACAGTGGAATTAAAGCAATGCAAAAGTAGGAAGTCAAGAAACACCAAGAGTAACAAGCAAATTTGGCCTTGGAATGCGGAATGAAGAGGGCAAAGACTAATAGAGTTTTGCCAAGAAAATGCACTGGTCATAGCAAACACCCTCTTCCAACCACACAAGAGAAGACTCTACACATGGACATCACCAGATGGTCAACATCGAAATGAGATTGATTATATTCTTTGCAGCCAAAGATGGAAAAGCTCAATACAGTATACAAAAACAAGACCAGCAGCTGACTGTGGCTCAGATCATGGACTCCTTATTACCAAATTAAGACTTAAGTTGAAGAAAGTAGGGAAAACCGCTAGACCATTCAGGTATGACCTAATTCAAATCCCTTATGATTATACAGTGAAAGTGAGAAATAGATTTAAAGGACTAGATCTGATAGACAGAGTGCCTGATGAACTATGGAATGAGGTTCATGACATTGTACAGGAGACAGGGATCAAGACCATCCCCATGGAAAAGAAATGCAGAAAAGCAAAATGGCTGTCTGGGGAGGCCTTACAAATAGCTGCGAAAAGAAGAGAGGCAAAAAGCAAAGGAGAAAAGGAAAGATATAAGCATCTGAATGCAGAGTTCCAAAGAATAGCAAGAAGAGATAAGAAAGCCTTCCTCAGAGATCAATGCAAAGAAATAGAGGAAGACAACAGAATGGGAAAGACTAGAGATCTCTTCAAGAAAATTAGAGATACCAAGGGAACATTTCATGCAAAGATGGGCTTGATAAAGTATAGAAATAGTATGGACCTAACAGAAGCAGAAGATATTAAGAAGCGATGGCAAGAATACACAGAAGAACTGTACAAAAAAGATCTTCATGACCCAGTTAATCACGATAGTGTGATCACTCACCTAGAGCCAGACATCCTGGAATGTGAAGTCAAGTGGGCCTTAGAAAGCATCACTATGAACAAAGCTAGTGGAGGTGATGGCATTCCAGTTGAGCTATTTCAAATCCTGAAAGATGATGCTGTCAAAGTGCTGCACTCAATATGTCAGCAAATTTGAAAATGTCAGCAGTGGCCACAGGACTGGAAAAGGTCAGTTTCCATTCCAATCCCAAAGAAAGGCAATGCCAAGAATGCTCAAACTACCGCAAAATTGCAATAATCTCACAACGCTAGTAAAGTAATGCTCAAAATTCTCCAAGCCAGACTTCAGCAATACGTGAACCGTGAACTTCCTGATGTTCAATCTGGTTTTAGAAAAGGCAGAGGAACCAGAGATCAAATTGCCAACATCTGCTGGATCATGGAAAAAGCAAGAGAGTTCCAGAAAAACATGTATTTCTGCTTTATTGACTATGCCAAAGCCTTTGAATGTGTCAATCACAAAAACTGGAAAATTCTGAGAGAGATGGGAATACCAGACCATCTGACCTGCCTCTTTAGAAATCTATATGCAGGCCAGGAAGCAACAGTTAGAACAGGGCATGGAACAACAGACTGGATACAAATCGGAAAATGAGTACGTCAAGGCTGTATATTGTCACCCTGCTTATTTAACTTATATGCAGAGGACATCATGAGAAACTCTGGACTAGAAGAACACAAGGTGGAATCAAGATTGCCGGGAGAAATATCAATAACCTCAGATATGCAGATGACACCACCCTTATGGCAGAAAGTGAAGAGGAACTAAAAAGCCTCTTGATAAAAGTGAAAGAGGAGAGTGAAAAAGTTGGCTTAAAGCTCAACATTCAGAAAACGAAGATCATGGCATCTGGTCCCATCACTTCATGGCAAATAGATGGGGAAACAGTGGCAGACTTTTATTTTTTTTTGGCTCCAAAATCACTGCAGATGGTGACTGCAGCCATGAAATTAAAAGACGCTTACTCCTTGGAAGAAAAGTTGTGACCAACCTAGATAGCATATTCAAAAGCAGAGACATTACTTTGCCGACTAAGGTCCATCTAGTCAAGGCTATGTTTTTTCCTGTGGTCATGTATGGATGTGAGAGTTGGACTGTGAAGAAGACTGAGTGCCGAAGAATTGATGCTTTTGAACTGTGGTATTGGAGAAGACTCTTGAGAGTCCCTTGGACTGCAAGGAGATCCAACCAGTCCATTCTGAAGGAGATCAGCCCTGGGATTTCTTTGGAAGGAATGATGCTAAAGGTGAAACTCCAGTACTTTGGCCACCTCATGCAAAGAGTTGACTCATTGTAAAAGACTTTGATGCTGGGGGGGATTGGGGGCAGGAGGAGAAGGGTACGACAGAGGATGAGATGGCTGGATGGCAGATGGCATCACTGGCTCAACGGACGTGTATCTGAGTGAACTCCAGAAGTTGGTGATGGACAGAGAGGCCTGGTGTGCTGTGATTTATGGGGTCACAAAAGTTGGACACGACTGAGCGACTGAACTGCACTGAACTATACTGGATTAGGTAAGCCTTAATACAAAGATTAATGTCATTTATAACTTTATTGCTACTTCCATCTTGGATATTCCTTTGGAAAAGTGTATGGATTCATTACATATTCTAATGTATTATCTATAGATTATAAGATAAAGTCAAGCATGTACCTGCTGATACTTTTTATGTTGACCTGTCTTTATAGTTAGAAATGTCTCTTAATATTAGTCTTCCCTGGTGACTCAGATGGTTAAGAATCATCCTGCTATGCAGGAGACCCATGTAGGGAAGATTCCCTGGAGAAGGAAATGGCAACCTGCTCCAGTCTTCTTGCCTGGAGAATTCCATGGACAGAGGAGCCTGGCAGGCTGTAGTCCTTGGTGTCGCAAAGAGTTGGAGATGACTGTGTGTGAATATCCCTCACTCACTCCAATACAAAGATTGACATCTTTAGAAGAGACAAATTTAAGCACAAAAACATAAAGGAGAAGCCATGTGAATCTTAAGCCAGAAATTAGAATATTTTATGTGCAAGCCAAGGAATGTCAAGAATTGCCAACAATCACCAGAGGCTAGAACAGAAGTGTGGGCAGTTTCTCTCTTAGAATCTTCAGTTGTAACTGACCCTACTAACATTTTGATTTGGGATTTATAACATCTGGAAGAATTGTAAGAGGTTAAATTTCTTTGAAGTCATTCAGTTTGTGGTACACTGTTACAACTCTAGGAAACTAATACAGATTTTGATATTAGTTTCCCACAATATTATTTCCCATTTCCTGGAAAGCAGAGTCTGAGATGGATATCTGTGTACAGGATTTTTTTTTTTTTCTGAATCAATACTTGAGTCAGACCAAAGGAGTCAGAGGTGATCAGAAGAAGAAATTGGACTTTGATGCAATCATAGCAAAAGCCTCACCTGAATCCACATGTACTTTGAGAGTAGAATGACATTTGACCTGTCCCACATTAGAGAATAGAGACTGGGATTTTACTCCCACATCAGTCACTCACTTCTAGCACTCAAGGAGAATGAAGGTTTCAACCCAGAAGAGGTTGGGGAATCTGAACAGTACTGCAGCCTCTACTGTAGTCATTCCTTGTATTATTTGTATCTATAGTTTTTGTACTGTTTCTGGGAGCAGTTCCTTCAGAATTCTGATGAGAGTTCTTGGGAAGAAGATTGTTAGTTGCATAAATTAAAGCCTCTGCAGTTGCAGGTAACATAAGACTAAAGTTGATATTCATATTTCATGATTTATTTACTCTACTCTCCATCTTAGTTTTCCCTCATTCATGATTTGATTATTCAGATCATAATCCATGAGTGATACACTGGTCACTGCTTTTTTTTTCTCAGATTAAGGCTATTGTAGTTGTTCAAATATGATTTTGGGGGAAGGAAATGGCAACCCATTTCAGTATTCTTGCCTGGGAAATCCCATGGACAGATAAGCTTGGTGGCCTACAGTCTGTGGAGTCGCAAAGAGTCAGACACAACTGACCACTCACACATATATGATTTAAGTGGGACAAAGAAATAAAAAAGACATCCAGTTGGATCTCTCTGAGCTGTAAAATATACTCTTTCCATCACCTATTGTGTATCCTCAGCCCTATCTGCTCCTAATAGACAGGGTAAATTATATTTGCTATGTAGTAACTTCGTTTTTTGCATGCTTGTCTCAGCACACAGTCTAAAGTACTCAGGTGACAGCAATAGCTTGAAATTTGATGAAACTACTAATATATTTTCCTAATGGACCCATTCTTCTTCTGGATATCAAGACCTCTCTGCTCATAAAATCTAGAATTGTAGAATGGCTGTGCAAAGAGTCGCTGAAGGTGATGTTAAGTGAGGCCATTTCTGATTCCACATTTTCTTCCCTAAATCCTGTTTTATTGGGGATACCACACTATAAAAGGGTCATTGATTTAGAATACATACTACATCCTGGAGGATGGTACCAATCCTTGCAACATATCATCTTCAAGCTTAAATCCCAGCTGTGCCTTTAAATTCTGTTCTCCAGCTTAATAGGCTCATAGCTTTGGGTGTTATGATATATGATAGGATGAATGGACACCATAGTCTTATAGCAACTTCCAAACCTTCTTTGCTGTAAAATTTATCTCTTAATTTTTAAAAACCTTTTATTTTGTATTGGGGTATAAACAATTAATAATGTTGTGACAGTTTCAGGTGAACAGTGAAGGGACCCAGCCAGAAATGTATCTCTTATAGATGCAGTCTTATGTTGTGTGAGATCCCATGATGCTGCACCCAAGACTCTGAGAGCTTTCACAGAGTGGTTCTTTGGGCTGGGTAGGCAAATGAATGTGCGATATGTATGCTGATTCTAGTCAAAATAAACCTCTGACTTTTCCAGGATTGACGGTGTCCAAAAAAGTCAACTTACAATGAATTGGGTTAGTTTGGCTATTTTGAGGGATAGTAGTGTATCAGTGACTCAGCAATGGTCTCTGTTACTAGCAGGTTGAAAATTAAGTAGCAGTGGTGTGTAGCTCAGATGTGGTGACTATGTGCTCACAATTTTGGGCTCATACATAGCTTCCATACCTGTTGCCATATAATCACTGTGCCAGGAATAGTCAAAGACAAAAACTAACTGATGTTAACTGATCACATACAACTGTTTAGCTGTCTTTGACTCATTAGTAAAGAATGTTCTTTGGTGGGAATTAAAATGGCATATAGATCACACTTTGTGCCTATTTCAATGAGTTTTTTTGTTTTTTTTACAAAGATTTTATTATTTTTTTTTAAATTTTTTATTTTTACTTTATTTTGCTTTACAATACTGTATTGGTTTTGCCATACATTGGCATGAATCAGCCATGGGTGTACATGAGTTCCCAATCCTGAAACCCCCTCCCACCTCCCACCCCATATCATCTCTCTGGATCATCCCTGTGCACCAGCCCCAAATATCCTGTATCCTGTATAGAACATAGACTGGCAATTCATTTCTTATATGATAGTATACATGTTTCAATGCCATTCTCCAAAATCATCCCACCCTCTCCCTCTCCCTCTGAGTCCAAAATTCCATTCTATACATCTGTGTCTCTTTTACTGTCTCACATACAGGGTGATCATTACCATCTTTCTAAATTCCATATATATGCATTAGTATACTGTACTGGTGTTTTTCTTTCTGGCTTACTTCACTCTGTATAATAGGCTCCAGTTTCATCCATCTCATTAGAACTGATTCAAATGTATTCTTTTTAATGGCTGAGTAATACTCCATTGTGTATATGTACCACAGCTTTCCTATCCATTCATCTGCTGATGGACATCTAGGTTGTTTCCATGTCCTGGCTATTATAAACAGTGCTGCAATGAACATTGGGGTACATGTGTCTCTTTCAATTCTGGTTTCCTCAGTGTGTATGCCCAGCAGTGGGATTGCTGGGTCATAAAGCAGTTCTATTTGCAATTTTTTAAGGAATCTCCACACTGTTCTCCATAGTGGCTTTACTAGTTTGCATTCCTACCAACAGTGGGAAAAACTCCAATGAGTTTTACGTAATTCTATGGTAAAAGGATTATCTATTTGATGGTAAGTGGCTTACATTATTCCCAGGTAGCTCTAGTGGTAAAGAATCCACCTGCAATGAAAAATGAGTTCCATCACTGAGTCAGAAAGATCCTCTGGAGGAGGGCATGGTAATTCACTCTAATATTCTTGGGCAGAGGAACCTGGCAGGCCACAGTCTATAGGGTCTCAAAGTGTTAGACACCTGAAGCAATACACAACTGAAGCTTGCATCCTACAGTCTCCTATGCTCTAGAAATGCACATTTTGTATTAAAAGAGCATATGGTTGGAAAGAGCATCTGTGGGTTGGATATTGAGGTATAAATGAGGAATATTGGATGAGGCTGTGATACTAGCATTATGAATGGCGTATAACCACTACCCCATTATCTTCTACTTTGTCTTTTGGAGACAGATCAATTTATGTTTAAGTCTCACTTTCTACCTGGGACACAAACAGGAAGAACCTAATTTATAGTGTTGCTTTGTTTTCCCACTTTATAAAAAATAATAACTATACATGGAGGGGAATAAAACTTTCCAAAGACTTCAAGTTTCATTTTACGCTCTTTGTTTTTAAGCTTAGTGTCAGACTGATTAGCAAGCAGAAAAAAGTAGTTCTTCAGCTTGTGAACTGGGGAGCAATTATCACTAAATGTAGACAGTATAAATATTATAAATTCAACCCCAAGCTACTTTCTGTGAGAGGAGTAGTGGGTATCCTTGTTGTGTTCATGTGTATGTCTACAGGAACAAAGAGCAGAATGTTTCATTCATATAAATTGGGAGGGATATTAAAAATAACTTTGAAGTTATATAATATCTTGCTCCTGAACTCACACCTTGAGTATTTCAGAGATTAAGGACTGAATAATGTGTTTAATCTACCTATGACACAATTGCCCTCATCTCACTGGCTAGCAAAGTAATGCTCAAAATTCTCCAAGCCAGACTTCAACAGTATGTGAACCATGAACTTCCAGATGTTCAAGCTGGTTTTAGAAAAGGCAGAGGAAGCAGAGATCAAATTGCCAACATCTGCTAGATCATCAAAAAAGAAAGAGGGTTCCAGAAAAACATCTACTTCTGCTTTACTGACTACGCCAAAGCATTTGACTGTGTGGATCACAACAAACTGGAAAACTCTTCAAGAGATGGGACCACCGGACCACCTGACCTGCCTCCTGAAAAATCTGTGTGCGGGTCAAGAAGCAACAGTGAAGATTGGACATGGAACAACAGACTGATTCCAGATTGGGAAAGGAGATCATCAAGGCTGTAAAAATTGTCACCCTGCTTATTTAACTTATATGCAGAGTACATCTTGTGAAATACCAGGCTGGATGTAGCACAAGCTGGAATCAAGATTGCTGGGAGAAGTATCAATAACTTTAGATATGCAGGTGACACCACCATTATGGCAGAAAGTGAAGAACTAAAAAGCCTCTTGATGAAAGTGAAAGAGGTGAGTGAAAAAGTTGGCTGAAAACTCAACATTCAAGAAAATAAGATCATGGCTTCCGGTCCCATCACTTCATGGCAAATAGATGGGGAAACAATGGAAACAGCAACAGACTTTATTTTGGGGGGCTCCAAAATCACTGCAGATGATGACTGCAGCCATGGAATTGAAAGGCATTTTCTCTGTGGAAGAAAAGCTATGACCAACCTAGACAGTATATTAAAAAGCAGAGACATTACTTTGCCATCAAAGGTCCATCTAGTCGAAGCTGTGGTTTTTCCAATAGTCACATATGAATGTGTGCACTGGATTATAAAATGGAACTGAGTGTTGACGAATTGATGCTTTTGAACTGTGGTGTTGGAGAAGACTCTTGAGAGTCCCTTGGACTGCAAGGAGATCCAACCAGTCCCTCCTAAAGGAGATCAGTCCTGAATATTCGTTGGAAGGACTGATGCTGATGTTGAAGTTCCAACACTTTGGCCACCTGATGAGAAGAGCTGACTTATTGGAAAAGACCCTGATTCTGGGAAAGATTGAAGGTGGGAGGAGAAGGGGACGACATAGGATGAGATGGTTGGATGGCATCACCGACTTGGTGGAAATGAGTTTGAGCAAGATCCAGGAGTTGGTGATGGACAGGGAAGCCTGGCCATGCTGCAGTCCATGGCATTGCAAAAGGTTGGACACAACTAAGTAACTGAACTGAACTGAATGTTCAGAAAGTAGGCAAAGAAACTTATTTGTGTAAATGTTATTTCATCAGAGGTAGACTTTCCAACTGATCACTTTATTCACATGCTCAAGTCTTCAGGAGACCTGATCAAGTTCTTGTCCGAGCATGCCTAGAGTGATTCTTTTAAGGCTGAGCTTCAGGTATGACATACTATATTATATCCAGAACCTTTTTACTATGTTATCATCTCTCCCACTGGTTTAATTTATGTATTTAATTTTAGCTTCCAGGGTGCAATGTAGCTAATTACTTGAGAACTACAGAACCTTACAAATGAAATTTTTGCTTCTATAATTTGTGGTATATTAAGTATAATAATGTACATTTAATTTCCTCAAAAAAGATGATTATGCTAATAGAAATATTTGAATAAAAATTGCACTTTGTGCTGGATTTTGTTCTTTACTTACTAATTTATATTAATACAAGTCAGTAAGGAATTTCTAATAAGCCACTTCAACCCTAGGCAGGCAAGTCTGCAAACACCATAGAAGCACCACCCTCGCCTTTGATATGTTGAAGAAAAGTGGCTATCTCACAGTCCAGGAGAGCCAGAATTCCTATTAGATATAAGTTCATGGGGAATATTATCTAGTTCTAATGTGTAAAAGAGACAATTTGGGTATATGGAATTCAGCAGAAGAAATAAACTTATAGGTGGATATCTGAGAACAAAGTCATCTTCTTTGATAATTATTTTGTATTCATTATAAAAACCAATCAAGAATTGTGTGAGCATTTTGTGGAAAGAGGTCTTATCTCTATTTTTATATTTAAGGAAATATGATTTTTAAACTCAAATTCAGACTTCTGATAAGTTCTCCATAACCATGGTAGAGTATGGAGTTTGAGGGAAGGTAGAAATTAAAACTATGAACCAAGTACTTTGGTTTTATTGTGGCCATTTTTATTCATGTATTCTACATGAGAATTAGGTTTTTTTTTTAAGTTTCATTGCCTTTGTTTTGAAAATATAAGTACTCATTTAGGAAAACACAGACTTCTAACTCATCATTAGATGTGAAGTATGCAATTAATATGCTTGACTGGAAGACCAGTACTGGTCACTACTTATTGGAACACTCAATCTCAACAGGTACATTTGGTTGGATATTGTTGTTGAGTTACTAAGTGGATTTGCTTTGTGCTTAGAAACTTACACCTCTTTGTTCACTTACATGAAAGACAAAATTAGAGAATATGTAAATTTTCTCATACTTTTATTTTTTGTTGTCATTAATGCATTAAAACTCACTAATTCAACAAACGTGCATATTATGTGCCCATTATCAGTCAGTTCACTTCATTTCAGTCTCTCAGTCATGTCCAACACTTTGCAACCCCATGGACTGCAGCACAAAAGGCTTCTTTGTCTATCACCAACACCTGGGGCTTGCTCAAACTCATGTCCATCAAGTCGGTAATACCATCAAACCATCTCATCCTCTGTCATCCCCTTCTCCTCCTGCCTTCAGTCTTTCCCAGCATCAGGATCTTTTCCAATGAGTCAGTTCTTCTCATCAGGTAGCCAAAGTATTGGATCTTCAGCTTCAGCATCAGTCCTCCAGTGAATATTCAGGACTGATTTCCCTTAGGATGGACTGGCTTGATCTCCTTGTAGTCCAAGGGACTCTCAAGAGTCTTCTCCAACACCACAGTTCAAAAGCATGAATTTCTTAGTGCTCAGCTTTTTTTTTATAGTACAACTGTTACATCCATACATGACCACTGGAAAAACCACAGCTTTGACTAGATGGACCTTTTCTGGCAAAGTAATGTCCTTGCTTTTTAATATACTGTCTAGGTTGGTCATAGCTTTTCTTCCAAAGAGCAAACACCTTTCAATTCCATGGCTGCAGTCACCATCTGCAGTGATTTTGAAGCCCCCCAAAATAAAGTTTGTCACTGTTTGCATTGTTTCTCCATCTATTTGCCATGAAGTGATGGGACAAGCTGCCATGATCTTAGCTTCCTGAAAGTTGAGTTTTAAACCAACTTTTTCACTCGCCTCTTTCACTTTCATCAAGAGGCTCTTTAATTCCTCTTTGCTTTCTGCCATAATGGTGGTGTCATTTGCCTATCTGAAGATATTGATATTTCTCCCAGCAATTTTCATTCCAGCTTGTGCTTCATCCAGCCTGGCATTTTGCATGATGTACTCTGCTTATAAGTTAAATAAGCAGGTGACAATATTCAGTTTTGATGTACTCCTTTTTCAATTTGGAATCAGTCTGTTGTTCCATGACCATTTCTAACTGTTACTTCTTTATGAGGATACAGGCTTCTAAGGAGGCAGGTAAGGTGGTCTTGTACTCTCATCCCTTGAAGAATTTTGCAGTCTGTTGTGATCCACACAGTCAAAGGTTTTGGCATAGTCAGTAAAGCAGAAGTAGATGTTTTTCTGGAACTCTCTTGCTTTTCTAGTGATCCAGCAGATGTTTCCAATTTGCTCTCTGGTTCTTCTGCCTTTTGTAAATCCAGCTTGAATATCTGGAAGTTCACAGTTCACGTACTGTTGAAGCCTGGCTTGGAGAATTTTGAGCATTACTTTGGCCCCTTATGTGCTTAAGAAACACAAGCTGGAATAAAGATTGCCGGGAGAAATATAAATAACCTCAGATATGCAGATGAAACCACGCTTATGGCAGAAAGTGAAGAGCAGTTAAAAAGCCTCTTGATGAAAGTGAAAGAGGAGAGCGAAAAAGTTGGCTTAAAGCTCAACATTCAGAAAACAAAGATCATGGCATCTGATCCCATCACTTCATGGGAAATAGATGGGGAAACAGTGGAAACAGTGTCAGACTTTCATTTTTTTGGGCTCCAAAATCACTGCAGATGGTGACTGCAGCCATGAAATTAAAAGATGCTTATTCCTTGGAAGGAAAGTTATGACAAATCTAGATAGCATAGTCAAAAGCAGAGACATTACTTTGCCGACTAAGGTCCATCTAGTCAAGGCTATGGTTTTTCCTGTGGTCATGTATGGATGTGAGAGTTGGACTGTGAAGAAGGCTGAGCACCGAAGAATTGATGCTTTTGAACTGTGGTGTTGGAGAAGACTCTTGAAAGTCCCTTGGACTGCAAGGAGATCCAACCAGTCCATTCTGAAGGAGATCAACCCTGGTATTTCTTTGGAAGGAATGATGCTGACGCTGAAACTCCAGTACTTCGGCCACCTCATGCGAAGAGTTGACTCATTGGAAAAGACTCTGATGCTGGGAGGGATTGGGGGCAGGAGAAAAAGTGGACGACCAAGGATGAGATGGCTGGATGGCATCACTGACTCAATGGACCTGAGTCTGAGTGAACTCTGGTAGATGGTGATGGACAGAGAGGCCTGGCGTGCTGCGATTCGTGGGGTAGCAAAGAGTCGGACATGACTGAGCGACTGAACTGAACTGTATGTCAGTTGTTTGTTACCTGTGATGGTTTCTATTGTGGTAAAACCAGAGTAATATCTGCCTGCACAGAGTTATTAGACATGTATTATCCCAGATTTAAGGGTCTTAAAGTTGGACCCATCCATTACTTTTTCTGTCTATAAATGTAATAAGCTATTAGGGCAATATCCAAACAATATAGAACAATAAAGAATAAAAGCTTTCTATTAAGGCTACTTTGGAAGGTCATGACTAAGAGCAGGGGTCTGATGTGTAGAATCAAAAAGGTTCAGCTACAAATCCTGCCTTGAACATGTATTAGTTCAGAGTACTTCAGTAAGTCATTTTCATTCTCTAAGTCTTAGTTTCATTGTCTTATAACAGAGACAGTTATAATAGCCACCTAATAAGCAATACCTTGCACATAGTAAGCACTCAGTAATTAGTAGCTATCCATAATACAACAGTTGATGAGTCACCTTAGTAACTCAACTAGCAAATGTAACATACAGATGCATCCTGGCATTTTAAAACAAATTATCTACCTTAACTCAATAGAAATGTGTTACTCAATTTGTGGATAAATCTCAAAGCACTGCAAAAATGAAAGAAGAAATTCTGCCACGGTGGTTCAGTTAATCTATAATGGAGAAGGTGCAACTCTGGTTCGTCAAAAGCAGACAATGTGACTGTTGACATTAAAAGTCTCAATTTTCTATAAGTGTAAATAAAACTTTAGAATCAGAATGGTGATCAGAGACCTTATTTTCCAGATGAGAAAACAGACAGAGAAATAAGAAATGAAGGATATTAAGACTTATTTTGCCTTTTTCCCCAATTATCTTTCTTTAATTTGAAATTTGGAAGAAAAATATAATTTTCTTCAAATACTCATTTAAGACATTTACTTGATTTCATACAATGCTGTTTAAATGCACGAAAGGTAAAACTAGGAAGAGGTGAGGCAAATCTATGAAAACAACACTGTGAATTCTAGTGACATTCTCATGCCACTTTCTTGGGCTAGTAAGATGTTTGAAGTTTGGTCTCTTGTTCATAAGAAAACTCTTCCTTTTGTCTGTTTGATGGCATTTTTTTTTTTTTTTACACAAAGTTTCCTGTAAAAATCAGTGGTGGCAACAAGCCAAGATTTGAAAGTAAGACTCATGGATGCGTTCTCAAAGAATTTAGTCAAAGTCATAGTTCTCTGATGAGGGATTTGGTGCTTTTATGTCAGCACCATTGGCCTTCCATCCTGCAATGTCAATAATCTTTTTCATCAATTTTAGCTTATGTACCTGAGGATTATCTGACTATAAATTACATCATAAAATTAAGACTATATTAATGTTGAAGACAATTGTTCTTGTGCTTCTGAACTTTTGCACTACAGTGGAAGCTAGTTATAGTCTAGCTTACGGGAAATTCTAGGCTTTTAATATTTTGTCTAATGAGCTCACAAGCGATGTTACCTGTACTCTGAAAAAATGTGGGTGTTTTATTAATTATTCTTCTAAATTAGCCTGTCTGAGGTTACTTTGCCCTTGGACAGTTAATTGTTCCTTTCTCTGTGTTCCGGTAACACTCTGTTCACACCATTATTGTAGCACAGAACACATTGTCTTATAATTATCTATTTACATTTATTTGTCTTTCCCACTAGACTTGGAACCAGTTGAGAGAGAGAGATCTAGTAACCTTTATTGTTAATAGACCAACATCTAACTTGGGTAGGATCTGGACTAGACTTGATATATGGTAGCGCCATGTACACTTATACATATTTGCAGAGGTTTGCTGTGTTAGACATTTCTCATGAATTTGGTTAAGGTTTTCATGGTGATAGTCTATGTAAGGATGATAGCAAGTAGAGAATTAGTATTTATTGAATGTTTACTGTTTACACTGTTTGTACATCGTGCTGTGCTTAGAGGCTCAGTCGTGTCTGACTCTTTGCAACCCCATGGATTATAACCTGCCAGGCTCCTCTGTTCATGGCGATTCTCCAGGCAAGAATACCGGAGTGGGTTGCCATGCACTCCTCCAGGGGATCTTCCCAACCCAGGGATTGATCCCAGGTCTCCCTCATTGCAGGCAGATTCTTTTACCAACTGAGCCACCAGGGAAGCCCAAGACTATCTCATTTAATTGTCACAGTAACACCTGCATAGTGATAGCATCTACAATTTAATATTAGTATTAGGAAGATTTTACTCAATACATTTAGAAATCTTTCCAATTTCATCAGGTCCTAAAGAATTAGGGCTTGAAAGCATTACTTTAGACCTCCAAAGACATTGTGTTATCATTCAATCTTCTGGCCAGACAGAAAGGATCAGATCAAGGATTAGGAGAGAGCAAAGCAGTTAAAAACAGCAAAGTAATTTTCTAAAAGGACAAGTTCACTGCACATATCCAGGATATGTTCTTTATTCAGTTCAGTTCAGTCACTCAGTCGTGTCCCACTCTTTGCGACCCCATGAATCGCAGCACGCCAGGCCTCCCTGTCCATCACCAACTCCCGGAGTTCACTCAGACTCATGTCCATCGAGTCAGTGATGCCATCCAGCCATCTCGTCCTCAGTCGTTCTCTTCTCCTCCTGCCCCCAATCCCTCCCAGCATCAGAGCCTTTTCCAATGAGTCAACACTTCGGATGAGGTAGCCAAAGTACTGGAGTTTCAGCGTCAGCATCATTCCTTCCAAAAAAATCCCAGGGTTGATCTCCTTCAGAATGGACTGGTTGGATCTCCTTGCAGTCCAAGGGACTCTCAAGAGTCTTCACCAACACCACAGTTCAAAAGCATCAATTCTTCGGTGCTCAGCCTTCTTCACAGTCCAACTCTCACATCCATACATGACCACAGGAAAAGGTCACTAGATGGACCTTAGTCGGCAAAGTAATGTCTCTGCTTTTGACTATGCTATCTAGGTTTGTCATAACTTTCCTTTCAAGGAATAAGGGTCTTTTAATTTCATGGCTGCAGTCACCATCTGCGGTGATTTTGGAGCCCCCAAAAATAAAGTCTGACACTGTTTCCACTGTTTCCCCATCTATTTCCCATGAAGTGTTGGGATCAGATGCCATGATCTTTGTTTTCTGAATGTTGAGCTTTAAGCCAACTTTTTCACGCTCCTATTTCACTTTCATCAAGAGGCTCTTTAGTTCCTCTTCACTTTCTGCCATAAAGATGGTTTCATCTGCATATCTGAGGTTATTGATATTTCTCCTGGCAATCTTTATTCCAGCTTGTGTTTCTTCCAGTCCAGCGTTTCTCATGATGTACTCTGCATATAAGTTAAATAAGCAGGGTGACAATATACAGCCTTGACGTACTCCTTTTCCTATTTGGAACCAGTCTGTTGTTCCATGTCCAGTTCTAACTGTTGCTTCCTGAGCTGCATACAGATTTCTCAAGAGGCAGGTCAGGTGGTCTGGTATTCCCATCTCTTTCAGTATTTTCCACAGTTTATTGTGATCCACACAGTCAAAGGCTTTGGCATAGTCAATAAAACAGAAATAGATGTTTTTCTGGAACTCTCTTGCTTTTTCCATGATCCAGCAGATGTTGGTAATTTGATCTCTGGTTCCTCTGCCTTTTCTAAAACCAGCTTGAACATCAGTAAGTTCACAGTTCACGTATTGCTGAAGCCTGGCTTGGAGAATTTTGAGCATTACTTTACTAGCATGTGAGATGAGTGCAATTGTGTGGTAGCCTGAGCATTCTTTGGCATTGCCTTTCTTTGGGATTGGAATGAAAACTGACCTTTTCCAGTCCTGTGGCCACTGATGAGTTTTCCAAATTTGCTGACATATTGAGTGAAGCACTTGACAGCATCATCTTTCAGGGTTTGAAATAGCTCCACTGGAATTCCATCACCTCCACTAGCTTTGTTCATAGTGATGCTTTCTAAGGCCCACTTGACTTCACATTCCAGGATGTCTGGCTCTAGATGAGCGATCACACCATCATGGTTATCTGGGTCATGAAGATCTTTCTTTGTACAGTTCTTCTGTGTATTCTTGCCACCTCTTCTTAATATCTTCTGCTTCTGTTAGGTCCATACCATTTCTGTCCTTTATTGAGCCCATCTTTCCATGAAGTGTTCCCTTGGTCTCTCTAATTTTTTTGAGATCACTAGTTTTTGCCATTCTGTTGTTTTCCTCTATTTCTTTGCATTGATCTCTGAAGAAGGCTTTCTTATCTTATTGTTTACTGTGAGTCAAATATTATCCTGGTAAACTCCCCAAAGCCTTTGACTGTGTGGATCACAATAAACTGTGGAAAATTCTGAAAGAGATGGGAATACCAGACCACCTAACCTGCCTCTTGAGAAATCTGTATGCAGGTCAGGAAGCAACAATTAGAACTGGACATGGAACAACAGACTGGTTCCAAATAGGAAAAGGAGTACGTCAAGGCTGTATACTGTCACCCTGCTTATTTAACTTCTATGCAGAGTACATCATGAGAAACGCTGGGCTGGAGGAAACACAAGCTGGAATAAAGACTGCCAGGAGAAATATCAATAACCTCAGATATGCAGATGACACCACCCTTATGGCAGAAAGTGAAGAGGAACTAAAAAGCCTCATGATGAAAGTGAAAGAGGAGAATGAAAAAGTTGGCTTGAAGCTCAACATTCAGAAAACAAAGATCATGGCATCCAGTCCCATCACTTCATGGGAAATAGATGGGGAAACAGTGTCAGACTTTATTTTGGGGGGCTCCAAAATCACTGCAGATGGTGACTGCAGCCATGAAATTGAAAGACACTTACTCCTTGGACAAAAAGTTATGACCAACCTACATAGCATATTCAAAAGCAGGGACATTACTTTGCCGACTAAGGTCCATCTAGTCAAGGCTATGGTTTTTCCTGTGGTCATGTATGGATGTGAGAGTTGGACTGTGAAGAAGGCTGAGTGCTGAAGAATTGATGCTTTTGAACTGTGGTGTTGGAGAAGACTCTTGAGAGTCCCTTGGACTGCAAGGAGGTCCAAACAGTCCATTCTGAAGGAGATCAACCCTGGGATATCTTTGGAGGGAATGATGATGAAGCTGAAACTCCAGTACTTTGGCCACCTCATGAGAAGAGTTGACTCATTGGAAAAGACTCTGATGCTGGGAGGGATTGAGGGCAGGAGGAGAAGCGGACAACCGAGGATGAGATGGCTGGATGGCATCACTAACTCAATGGACATGAGTCTGAGTGAACTCCAGGAGATGGTGATGAACAGGAAGGCTTGGCATGCTGCGATTCATGGGATTGCAAAGAGCCGGACACAACTGAGTGACTGAGCTGAACTGAACTGAAACTCCGGGAGCTGGTGATGGACAGGGAGTCCTGCCATGTTGCAGTCCATGGGGTCACAAAGAGTCAGATGCAATTGAGCGACTGAACTGAATGGAACTGAACTGATCCTGGTATATGGAGATTTTCATACTGTTTATGGGGTTTTCAAGGCAAGAAGACTTAAATGGTTTGCCATTCCCTTCTCCAGTGGACCACGTTTTGTCAAAAATCTCCACCGTAACCAGTCTGTCTGGGTGGCCCTATGCGGCATGGCTCATAGTTTCATTGAATTAGGCAAGGCTGTGGTCCATGTGATCAGATTGGTTAGTTTTCTGTGACTGTGTTTTTCAGTGTCTGCCCTCTAATGGAGACGGATAAGAGGCTTATGGAAGCTAGCTGATGGGAGAGACTGACTGAGGGGAGAACTGGGTCTTGTTCTGATGGGTGGGGTCATGCTCAGTAAATCTTTAATCCAGTTTTCTGTTGAAGGGCGGGGCTGTGTTCCCTTCCTGTTATTTGACCCGAGGTCAAACTATGGTGGAGGTAATGAAGATAATGGTGACCTCAGACTGCAAGGAGATCCAATCAGTCCATCCTAAAGGAAATCAGTCCTGAATTTTCATTGGAAGGACTGATGCTGAAACTCCAATTCTTTGGCCATCTGATTTGAAGAACTGACTCATTTGAAAAGACCCTGATGCTGGGAAAGATTGAAAGCAGGAGGAGAAGGGGACAACAGATGATGAGATGGTTGGATGGGATTATTGACTTGATGGACATGAGTTTGAACAAGCTCTGGGAGTTGGTGATGGACAGGGAAGCCTGGTGTGCTGCACTCCATGGGGTCAGAAAGAGTCAGACACAACCGAGCAACTGAACTGAACTGATATGGAGATTAATAAGCAATTGCCCCTTATTTCAAAAGGAGTTAACTACCATAGTAGTAGGAAATGGATATTTAATCAAACATATTTCTTGTTATAGAGATTATAAGTATCTATGACACCATGTGAAGCAATGAAAAGTAAAAGTGTTAGTCAATCAGTTCAGTTCAGTCTCTCAGTCATATGTGACTCTTTGTGACCCCATGAATCACAGCACACCAGGCCTCCCTGTCCATCACCAACTCCCAGAGTCTACCCAGACTCATGTGCATCGAGTCAATGAGGCCATCCAGCCATCTCATCCTCTGTCGTCCCCCTCTCCTCCTGCCACCAATCCCTCCCAGCATCAGAGTCTTTTCCAGTGAGTCAACTCTTCACATCAGGTGGCCAAAGTATTGGAGTTTCAGCTTCAGCATCAGTCCTTCCAATGAACACCCAGGACTGATCTCCTTCAGGATGGACTGGTTGGACCTCCTTGCAGTCCAAGGGACTCTCAAGAGTCTTCTCCAACACCACAGTTCAAAAGCATCAATTCTTTGGCACTCAGCTTTCTTCACAGTCCACTCTCACATCCATACATGGCCACTGAAAAAACCATAGCCTTGACTAGATGGACCTTTGTTGGCAAAGTAATGTCCCTGCTTTTGAATATGCTATCTAGGTTGGTCACAACTTTCCTTCCAAGGAGTAAGCGTCTTTTAATTTCATGGCTGCAATCACCATCTGCAGTGATTTTGGAGCCCCTCAAAATAAAGTCTGACATGGTTTCCACTGTTTCTCCATCTATTTCCCATGAAGTGATGGGACCAGATGTGCTTACTATTATTAATTATTAGTATCTACAGGCTATTATTATTCAAGGTAAACAAAGTTAAGTAAGCACTTACTAGGTAGACAAAACAAAGAACTTTCAAAAGCTACAGCTTATGAGAAAAGGAGGAGGTGATTTTGTTTTTATTAAGTTTTTAAAAAGCAAATTAAAGATCAGAAATGACCTAAATCAAATCCCTTATGATTGTACATTGGAGGTAATGAATAGATTCAAGGGATTAGATCTGGTAGACCAGTGCTTGAAGAACTACTTATAAAGGTTTGTAACTTCGTTCAGGAGGCTGTGAACAAAATCATCTCAAAAGAAAAAGAAATGCAGCAAGGCATAGTGGTTGTCTGAGGAGGGCTTACAAATAGCTGAGAAAAGAAAGAAGTGAAAGGCAAAGGAGAAAAGGAAAGATATACCCAATTGAATGCAGAGTTCCAGAGAACAGCAAGGAATGATAAGAAACCCTTCTTAAATGATCAATGGAAAGAAATAAAGGAAAAGACTAGAACAGGAAACACTAGACTTGAGATCTCTTCAAGAAAAATAGAGATTCCAAAGAAATATCTTATCCAAGAATGGGCATGATAAAGGACAGAAGTGGCAAGGACCTAACAGAAGCAGAAAAGATTAAGAAGAGGTGGCAAAAACACACAGAAGAACTATACAAAAAAGGTCTTAATGACCTGGATAACCCTGATTATGTAGTCACTCACAAAGAGTCAGACAACCTGAATGTGAAGTCAAGTAGGCCTTATGAAGCATTACTATGAACAAAGCTAATGGAGGTGATAGAATTCCAGCTGAGCTTTTTCAAATCCTAAAAGATGATGCTTGAAAAGTGTTTTATGTCAACAAATTTTGAAAACTCCACAGTGGCCAGAGGACTGGAAAGGTTCAGTTTTCATTTGAATCCCAAAGAAAGGCAAAGCAAAAGGATGTTCAAATTACTGTACAGTTGTGCTCATTTCACATGCTAACACAGCTTCCATGGTGGCTCAGGTTGTAAAGAATCTCCCTGCAATGCATTCAAATCCTAGGTTCAGAAGATTCCCTGGAAAAGAGATAGGTTACCCACTCTAGTATTCCTGGGATTTCCAGAATTCCTAAGTTGATAAAGAACAATGAGGGAAACCTGAGTTCAATCCATGCGTTGTGACGATTCTCTGGAGGAGGGCATGGCAACCCACTCTAGTATTCTTGCCTGGAGAACTCCCATGGACAGAGGAGCCTGGTGGGCTACAGTTCATGGGGTTGCAGAGAGTTGGACACAATTGATTGACTAAGCTCAGCAGAGCACTTCTGGTTGTGCAAACTAGATTTAGAAAAGTCAGAGGAACCAGAGATCAAATTGCCATAGAAATTCATATCAAATTGGTTATAGAAAAAGCAAAGGAATTTCAAAAAGCATTTGGTTCTGCTACATTGACTACGATAAAGCCTGTGTGTGGATCACAACAAACTGTGAAAAATTCTTAAAGAAATGGGAATACTTGACAATCTTATCTGCCTCCTGAGAAACCTATATGCAGGACAAGAAGCAACAGTTAGAATCAAACATGAAACAATGGACTGGCTTAAAACTGAGAAAGGAGTACCGCAAGGCTGCATATTGTCACCCTACTTATTTAACTTGTATGCAGAGTACTTCATGTGAAATGCCAGACTGGATGAATCCCAAGCTGGAATCAACATTGCCAGGAGAAATATCAACAACCTCAGATATGCAGATGATACCACCCTAATGGCAGAAAGCAAAGGGGAACTAAACAGAGTCTTGATGAGAGTGAAATAGGAGGGTGAAAAAGCTGGCTTAAAACTCAGCATTCAAAAAACTAAGATCATAGCATCTGGTCCCATCATTTCATGGCAAATTGATGGGGGCAAAGTGGAAACAGTGACTTTATTTTCTTGGTCTTCACAATCATTGAAGTCAGCGACTGCAGACATAAAATTAAAAGCCACTTCCTCCTTGGAAGAAAAGCTATGACGAAGCTAGACAGCATATAAAAAGCAGAGATATCACTTTGCCAACAAAGGTCCAAATAGTCAAATCTATGGTTTTTCTTGTAGTCGTGCACAGATGTAAGAGTTGGACTATAAAGAAAGCTGAGCACTGAAGAACTGATGCTTTTGAACTGTGGTATTGAAGAAGACTCTTGAGAGCCCCTTGGATAGCAAAGATATCAATATAGTCAATCCTAAAGGAAATCAACTCTGAATATTCATTGGAAGGACTGATGCTGAAGCTGAAGCTCCAATACTTTAGACACCTGATACAAAGAGCCAACTGGGTTGGAAAAGGCCCTGAAGGTGGAAAAGATTGAGGATAGGTGGAGAAGAGAATGACATAGGATGAGGTGGTTGGATGACATCATTGACATAATGGACATGAATTTTTAGCAAATGCTGGGAGATAGTGAAGGACAGGGAAGCTTGGCATGCTGCAGTCCATGGGATCATATGAAAAGAGTCTCATATGCATATATTTAGTTTGAGGATGACAAAACAAATGAAAGACATTTCCAGTTCACACATTTCTAGTTAAAATATTTGTAATCTCCCATGCATATAGAGGGGATTTCCAGGTGTGCTAGTGGTAAAGGACCCACCTACAAATGCAGGAGATGTAAAAGACTTGGGTTCCATCCCTGGGTTGAGAAGATCCCCTGGAGGAGGGCTTGGCAACCCACTCCAGCGTTTTTGTCTGGAGAATCCAATGGATAGAAGAGCCTGATGGGTGGCAGAGAGTTGGACATAATTGAAGTGACTTCAGTTATGTACAGGTCAGAAGTGGACTGCTTCAGGGGCAGGGGCGCTGGGTGCAGTAGACCTGGGTATGGCATATGCCCCCTTGGAGGAGGTCACCATTAACCCACTATATAACCACTGGAACTTACACAGGACTGGGGAAACAGACTCTGAGAGGGCACAAACAGAACCTTATGCACACCAAGACACAGAAGAAAGGAGCAGTGACTCCACAAGAGACTAACTCAGACTTTCCAGTGGATATCCAGGAGCCTCTGGCAGAGGCATGGGTCAGTAGAAGCCTGCTGCTGACCTGGGGGCACTGAGTGTAGCAGTGCCTGCATGGGACCTTTTGAAGGAGGTCACCATTATCTTCATTACCTCCACCATAGTTTGGCCTCAGGTCAAATAACACAGCCCCACTCTTGAACAGAATATTGGATTAAAGATTTACTGAGCATGAGCAATATTGCATAGGGACCTGGAATGTTATATTCATGAATCAAGGCAAATTGGAAGTGGTCAAACAGGAGATGGCAAGAGTGAGCATTGACATTTTAGGAATCAGCGAACTAAAATGGACTGGAATGGGTGAATTTAACTCAGATGACCATTACAGGTACTATTGTGGGTGCTGCTGTTGCTGCTAAGTTGCTTCAGTCGTGTCCGACTCTGTGCGACCCCATAGATGGCAGCCCACCAGGCTCCCCCGTCCCTGGGATTCTCCAGGCAAGAACACTGGAGTGGGTTGCCATTTCCTTCTCCAATGCATGAAAGTGAAAAGTCAAAGTGAAGTCGCTCAGTCTTGTCTAACTCCTAGCAACCACATAGACTGCAGCCCACCAGGCTTCTCTGTCCATGGGATTTTCCAGGCAAGAGTACTATGGGCAGGAATCCCTTAAAAGAAATGCAGTAGCCATCATGGTCAACAAAAGAGTCTGAAATATAGTACTTGGATGCAATCTCAAAAACGACAGAATGATCTCTGTTCATTTGCAAGGAAACCGCTCAATATCATGGTAATACAAGTCTATGCCCCAACCAGTAATGCTGAAGAAGCTGAAGTTGAACGGTTCTATGAAGACCTACAAGACCTTTTAAAACTAACACCCAAAAAAGATGTCCTTTTCATTTTAGGGGATTGGAATGCAAAAGTAGGAAGTCAAGAAACACCTGAAGTAACAGGCAAATTTGGCCTTGGAGTACAGAATGAAACAGGGCAAAGCCTAATAGAGTTCAGCCAAGAGAATGCACTGGTCATAGCAAACACCCTCTCCAACAACACAAGAGAAGACTCTACACATGGACATCACCAGATGGTCAACACCGATATCAGATTGAATATATTCTTTGCAGCCAAAGATGAAGAAGCTCTATACAGTCAGCAAAAACAAGACTGGGAGCTGACTGTGACTCAAATCATGAATGTCTTACTGCTGAATTCAGACTTAAATTGAAGAAAGTAGGGAAAACCACTAGACTACTCAGGTATTACCTAAATCAGATCCCTTATGACTATACAGTTGAAGTGACAAATAAATTCAAGGGATTAGATCTGATAGACAGAGTGCCTGAAGAACTATGGACAAAGGTTCATGATATTGTACAGGAGGCTATGATCAAGACCATCCCCAAGAAAAAAGAAATGCAAAAGTGCAAAATGGTTGTCTGAGGAGGCATTACAAATAGCTGTGAAAAGAAGACAAGCAAAAAGCAAAGAGAAAAGGAAAGATATATCCATTTGATTGCAAAGTTCCAAAGAATAGCAAGGAGAGATAAGAAAGCCTTCCTCAGTGATCAGTGCAAAGAAAGAGAGGAAAACAATAGATGGGGAAAGACTAGAGATCTCTTCAAGAAAATTAGAGATACCAGGGGAATATTTCATGCAAAGATGGGTACAATAAAGGTCAGAAATGGTATGGACCTAACAGAAGCAGAAGATATTAAGAAGATGTGACAAGAATACATAGAAGAACTATACTGAAAAGATCTTCATGATCCAGATAATCATGATGCTGTGATCATTCACCTAGAGCCAGACATCCTGGAATGTGGAGTCAAGTGGGCCTTTGGAAGCATCACTACAAACAAAACTAGTGGGAGTGATGGAATTCCAGTTGAGCTATTTCACATCCTGAAAGATGATGCTGTGGAAGTGCTGCTCTCAATATGCAAACAAATTTGGAAAACTCTGCAGTGGCCAAAGGACTAGAAAGTGTCAATTTTCATTCCAATGCCAATAAATGCTCAAATTACCGAGTACTTATCTCACTCACTAGCAAAGTAATGCTCAAAGTTCTCCAAGCCAGGCTACAACAGTACATGATCCATGAACTTCCAGATGTTCAAGCTGGACTTGAAAAAGAGGAAAAAGAGATGAACTTGCCAACATCCGTTGGATCATCAAAAAAGCAAGAGAGTTCCAGATAAACATCTACTTCTGTTGTTGTTGTTTTTGACAATTCCAAAGCCTTTGATTGTGTGGATCACAACAGACTCTGGCAAATTCTTCAAGAGATGGGAGTACCAGACCACCTGACCCACCTCCTGAAAAATCTTCATACTGGTCAAGAAGCAACAGTTAAAATTGGACATGGAACAACAGACTGGTTCCAAGTTGGGAAAGGAGTGTTTCACAATTGTACATTGTAACCCCGCTTATTTAACGTAAATTAAGTTCATCCTGGACTGGATGAAGCACAAGCTGGAATCAAGTTTGCCAGGAAAAATATCAATAACCTCAGATATACAGATGACACCACCCTATGGCAGACAGCGAAGAAGAACTAAAAAGCCTCTTGATGAAAATGAAAGAGGAGAGTGAAGAAGTTGGCTTAAAACTCAACATTCAGAAAATGAAGATCATGGCATCTGGTCCCATCACTTCATGACAAATAGATGGGGAAACAATGGAAACAGTGACAGATTATTATTATTATTTTTTGGCTCTAAAATCACTGCAAATGAGGACTGCAGCCATGAAATTAAAAGGTGTTTGCTCCTTGGAAGAAAAGTTATGACCCACCTTGACAACATATTAAAAAGCAGAGACATTACTTTGCAAAAAGAGGTCCATCTAGTCAAAGTTTGCTTTTATAGTAGTCATGTATGGACATGAGAGTTGGACTATAAAGAAAGCTGAGTACCAAAGAATTGATGTTTTGAACTGTGGTGTTATAGAAGACTCTTGTGAGTCCCTTGGATTTCAAGGAGTTCCAACCAGTCCTTCCTAAAGAAAATCAGTCCTTAATATTCATTAGAAGGACTGATGCTGATGCTGAAACCCCAATATTCGGCCACCTGATGTGAAGAACTGACTCACTGGAAAAGACTCTGATGCTGGGAAAGATTGAAGATGGGAGGAGAAGGGATCGACAGAGGTTGAGATGGTAGGATGCCATCACTGACTCAACATACATGAATTAAGTAAACTCTGGTGGTTGGTGATGGACAGGGAAGCCTGGTATGCTGCAGTCCATGGGATCACAAAGAGTTAGACATCACTGAGCCACTGAACTGAACCAAACTCAGGCGACTTAGTACATGCTTGTAGATTTTAAGTAAAATTGTTAGCAACTGTATTGACAAGTAGTATTCTGAAGAATTGTTGTTTGTTTTTACCTAGGAACGTATCAGTCAGTCTGTCAGTTCAGTCGCTCAGTTGCGTCCAACTCTTTGTGACCCCTTGAACTGCAGCACGCTAGTCCTCCCTGTCAATCACTGTCTCCGGGAGTCCACCCAAACCCATGTCCATTGAGTCGGTGATGCCATCCAACCATCTCATCCTCTGTCGTCCCCTTCTCCTCCTGCCCTCAATCTTTCCCAGCATCAGGGTCTTTTCCAGTGAGTCAGCTTTTTGCATCAGGTGGCCAAGTATTGGAGTTTCAGCTTCAACATCAGTCCTTCCAATGAACACCCAGGACTGATCTCTTTTAGAATGGACTAAAAGTATTGATCTCCTTGCAATCCAAGAGACTCTCAAGAGTCTTCTCCAACACCACAGTTCAAAAGCATCAATTCTTCAGTGCTCAGCCTTCTTTATAGTCCAACTCTCACATCCATACATGACCACTGGAAAAACCATAGCCTTGACTAGATGGACCTTTGTTGACAATGTCTCTACTTTTGAATATGCTATCTATGTTGGTCATTCATTTCCTTCAAAGGATTAAGTGTCTCTCAGTTTCATGGCTACAGTCACCATCTGCATGATTTTGGAGCCCAGAAAAATAAATTCAGCCACTGTTTCCACTGTTTCCCCATCTATTTGTCATGAAGTGATGGGACAAGATGCTGTGATCTTAGTTTTCTGAATGTTGAGTTTAAGCCAACTTTTTCACTCTCCTCTTTTACTTTCCTCAAGAGGCTTTTTAGTTCTTCTTCAGTTTCTGCCATAAGGGCGGTGTCATCTGCATATCTGAGGTTATTGATAGTTCTCCTGGCAATCTTGATTCCAGCTTGTGTTTCCTCCAGCCCAGCGTTTCTCATGATGTACTCTGCATAGAAGTTAAATAAGTAGGGTGACAATATACAGCCTTGACGTACATACTCCTTTTCCTATTTGGAACCAGTCTGTTGTTCCACGTCCAGTTCTAACCGTTGTTTCCTGACCTGCATACAGATTTTTCAAGAGGCAAGTCAGGTGGTCTGGTATTCCCATCTCTTTCAGAATTTTCCACAGTTATTGTGATCCACACAGTCAAAGGCTTTGGTATAATCAATAAAATAGAAATAGATATTTACTGGAACTCTCTTGCTTTTTGGGTGATCCAGCAGATGTTGGCAATGTGATCTCTGTTTCCTCTGCCTTTTCTAAAACCAGCATGATCATCTGGAAGTTCAGAGTTCATGTATTGCTGAAGCCTGGCTTGGAGAATTTTAAGCATTACTTTACTAACATTGTGAGATGACTGCAATTGTGCAGTAGTTTGAGCATTCTTTGGTGTTGCCTATCTTTGGGATTGGAATGAAAACTGACCTTTTCCAGTCCTGTGGCCACTGCTGAGTTTTCCAAATTTGCTGGCATATTGAGTGTAGCACTTTCACAGCATTATCTTTCAGGATTTGAAATAGCTCAACTGGAATGCCATCACCTCCGCTAGCTTTGTTCATAGTGATGCTTTCTAAGGCCCACTTGAGTTCATATTTCAGGATGTCTGGTTCTAGATGAGTAATCACACCATCCAGATCATCTGGGTCATGATCTTTTTTGTACAGTTCTTCTCTGTGTTCCTGCCATCACTTCTTAATATCTCTGCTTCTGTTAGGTCCATATCATTCCTGTCCTTTATTGAGCCCATCTCTGCATGAAATATTCCCTTGGTATCTCTAATTTTCTTGAAGAGATCTCTAGTCTTTCCCAGTTTATTGTTTTCCTCTATTTCTTTGCATTGATTGCTAAGGAAAGCTTTCTTATCTCTCCTTGCTATTCTTTGGAACTTTGCATTGAAATGAATATAACTTTCCTTTTCTCTTTCACTTTTCACTTCCTGTATTTTCACAGCTATTTGTAAGACCTCCTCAGACAGCCATTTTGCTTTTTTACATTTCTTTTTCTTGGGGATGGTCTTGATTCCTGTCTCCTGTACAATGTTGTGAATCTCTTTCCATAGTTCATCAGGAACTCTGTCTATCAGATCTAGTCCCTTAAATCTATTTGTCACTTCCACTGTATAGTCATAAGGGATTTGATTTAGGTCATACCTGAATGGTCTAGTGGTTTTCTCCATATTCTTCATTTTCAGTCTGAATTTGGCAATAAGGAATTCATGATCTGAGCCACAGTAAGCTCCTGGTCTTGTCTTTGCTGATTGTATAGAGCCCCTCCATCTTTGGCTGCAAAGAATATAATCAATCTGATTTCAGTTTTGACCATCTGATGACATCCATGTGTAGAGTCTTCTTTGTTGAAAAATAGTGAGTAGCTGGTAGTATGTTTGTTATGTCATATCATGACTTTGATGTGAATGATTAGCATGTATTCAAATAGTTATGATCAATGAAATACATGCTTACTGTATACATAGACTGTCTGCACTACACATTCCATTTTGTAGAATCCTCTAGATATGTACTTATTACCCAAGCCTGATCACATATTTTCACTAATTTAAAGTTAAACTTGCATTGTGACCTAGTTCTCTTTAAGAGGCACCAAAAGCATTACTGTGTTTGATCAAGCCAAGTAAATATTTGAAGTTCTTTTTTAAAAGTCTTTGTTTATGAAACAAGATGATCTAAACCACTTCTACCACTTCCATAGCAACTTGGTTCTTGAATCTGGCTGATTACTTCTCTGACCTTTCAGAAGGTATCTGTCAGAAGATCAATTCATGGGCTTCCCTTAGGAGTTAAGCCTATTGTCCAATTGTTCAAAGTATTAAAAAAAATCGTTCCCCCCGCAAATGTAAGTTCAAAGTACCTTTCTTTAGCTCTAGGGAACTGATCTTTTCTCTATTTTATTCGGAGACTGTGAATAACTCCGTAACTTCATTTATATTTTTAACTTGAAGTTATAGACTGTGATCAAGTGTCGACTAGTCATTTTTTATGGCCTCCTAGAGAGATATGGTGCTCCCTCAGTATTTCTCTACTTTTTATCAATCAACCTTTTTGTCAGTTCTGCCATCTTTTTGCCGTCAGGTTTTTCCCTCTCTTTCATTTACCTGCAGGAGTTTGGTCTGTACCACAATATCCCTTCTGATTGTCACGCTAGGACTAGGTAGCTCTTGCTATTCATCGGCCATGCAGCCTCTTTTTCACGTAGCCCTTGTATTGTATCTGTCCCAGTTGCGTGTTTTTCTTTCTTTGTAATGCTAGTTATACTCAGTAGTTGGTTTAAGTGCCCACAGTCACATTCCAAAGCTACTAAGAATTGCATCTTTTCCTCAGTCGGAAACTCCATTTGACCTGAGTAGAATATAGGTGATTTCATGCTTCTAAATTTGTTCCCTAGGTTTTATCAGAGCTGAGTTTGCAGGGCCAGCAGGTTTTATTCAATATTATTTGAAGGGGAAGATTTTTAAAGAAATAATAAATTATTTTTTTCTGAATTGTGTTTTAGATTGCCATACACTCTGAATTTAATAAATATTTGTGCAAAAATAATGTAAAAAAAGTATGTGTAAGACATGGGTTAAATGCTTCAAGAATTAAAATTATTCATAGGAAAATTGTTCTTTCATTTATTAACTGTTTTTGTAGACATGGAAATGTATTTGAGCTCATGGAGCCACTATGTTTCTAATGCTACAGCTGTTTGAGAGTGGTATATAAAATGGATAATAGTCCCACTTATGGAACTGTAGCTGTTTAGATCCTGAATTTCCCACTGATTTGACTTGCTTAAATCTTTTGCTTCTCCTCTGTAAAACTGAATATAATAATATTACCTATCTCATGATATTGTTAAAGATTTTAAATGGGGTCACCTATGTAAAATACTTAGTGCTTCCAAGCACTCAATAGAGGTTGCTATGTTTATTTTGTGCTTGTAGAGGACACTTCATCTTTTGGCTGCCTTGAAATCACATATTTTCATTATTTGGAGGAGATCTCTAAATAAAAACTGAAATAAGGGCCAAAAAATCTGGACTAAGTGGAAAGAAAGGGGAAATAATTGCTTTGCCTGCCTCTAGAAGTTACAACATTATCTCCTGAGCTTGAAATAAAAGCCCATACTGTGTTGAAAATTGGTATTTGTAATCATCTTGGGGATTATTGGGCAGCAAAGTGAAACACCAGTCCCAGTGATGGGTACTGTAAGGTTATACCTTTGTAGGCATATAATTTCTTGGCTTCCCCAGACTTGACTGCCTTTTCGATTCAGAAAGAGCTCCTGGTTCTGTCTGAGTTTCTCATACCTGCATGGACACTCTCAATAGGCAGTAACTGGTACAATGATAGACTCATCTCATTGTTTTATCTCTAAGGAATTGTTGTCTTTTGTTGCCTACTGTCTAGTATCTTGAGTGTCTTTATTTTTCCCCATGTATTTTGTCCATTTGTTTTAGACATTTCATGTGGGAGGGTGAATCTGTTCTCTGTTACTTTCTTTTGACTAGAAGTGGAGTCTGCAATCTAGTTTGTGTCAAGCACCCAGATCTAAATCAGGGAACATTGGTGAGACAGGTTGTATACTGATGCCCTTTTTTCCTATCTATGATCTGCTATATGTACCTATTCAGTTCAGTTCAGTCACTCAGTCTTGTCTGACTCTTTGTGACCTCATGAACTGCAGCACGCCAGGCCTCCTTGTCCATCACCAACTCCTGGAGTTCACTCAAACTCACTTCCATTGAGTCGGTGATGCCATCCAGCCATCTCATCCTCGGTCGTCCCCTTCTCCTCCTGCCCCCAATCCCTCCCAGCATCAGAATCTTTTCCGATGAGTCAACTTTTCACATGTGGTGGCCAAAGTATTGGAGTTTCAGCTGTATCATCATTCCTTCCAAAGAACACCCAGGGCTGATCTCCTCCAGAATGGACTGGTTGGATCTCCCTGCAGTCCAAGGGACTCTCAAGAGTCTTCTCCAACACCACAGTTCAAAAGCATCAATTCTTTAGTGCTCAGCTTTCTTCACAGTCCAACTCTCACATACATACATGACTACTGGAAAAACCATAGCCTTGACTGGATGGACCTTTGTTGACAAAGTAATGTCTCTGCTTTTGAATATGCTATCTAGGTTGGTCACAACTTTCCTTCCAAGGAGTAAGCGTCTTTTAATTTCATGGCTGCAATCACCACCTGCAGTGATTTTGGAGCCCCCCCAAAATAAAGTCTGACATGGTTTTCACTGTTTCTCCATCTATTTCCCATGAAGTGATGGGACCAGATGCCATGATTTTCATTTTCTGAATATTGAGCTTTAAGCCAACTTTTTCACTCTCCTCTTTCACTTTCATCAAGAGGATTTTTAGTTCCTTTTTCACTTTCTGCCATAAGAGTGGTGTCATCTGCATATCTGAGGTTATTGATATTTCTCCTGGCAATCTTGTTTGCATTTCTTCCAGCCCAGCGTTTCTCATGATGTATTCTGCATAGAAGTTAAATAAGCAGGGTAACAACATACAACCTTGACGTACTCCTTTTCCTATTTCGAACAAGTGTGTTGTTCCATGTCCAGTTCTAACTGTTGCTTCCTGACCTGCATACAGATTTCTCAAGAGGCAGGTCAGGTGGTCTGGTATTCCCATCTCTCTCAGAATTTTCCACAGTTTATTGTGATCCACACAGTCAAAGGCTTTGGCATTGTCAATAAAACAGAAATAGATGTTTTTCTGGAACTCTCTTGCTTTTTGGATGATCCAGCAGATGTTGGTAATTTGATTTCTGGTTCCTTTGCCTTTTCTAAAACCATCTTGAACATCAGGAAGTTCATGGTTCACGTATTGCTGAAGCTTGGCTTGGAGAATTTTGAGCATCACTTTACTAACATTGTGAGATGAGTGCAATTGTGCAATAGTTGAGCATTCTTTGGCATTGCCTTTCTTAGGGATTGGAATGGAAACTGACCTTTTCCAGTCCTGTGGCCACTGATGAGTTTTCCAAATTTGCTGGCATATTGAGTGCACCACTTTCACAGCATCATCTTTCAGGATGTGAAATAGCTCAACTGGAATTCCATCACCTCCGCTAGCTTTGTTTATAGTGATGTTTTCTAAGGCTCACTTGATTTCACATTCTAGGATGTCTGGCTCTAGGTGATTGATCACACCATCATGATTATCTTGGTCGTGAAGATGTTTTTTTGTACAGTTCTTCTGTTTATTCTTGCCACCTCTTCTTAATATCTTCTGCTTCTGTTAGATCCATACCATTTCTGTCCTTGATCGAACCCATCTTTGCATGAAATATTCCCTTGGTCTCTCTAGTTTTCTTGAAGGGATCTCTAGTCTTTCCCATTCTGTTGTTTTCCTCTATTTCTTTGCATTGATCACTGAGGGAGGCGTTCTTATCTCTCCTTGTTATTCTTTGGAACTCTGCATTCAGATGCTTATATTTTTCCTTTTGTCCTTTGCTTTCTGCTTCTCTTCTTTTCACAGCTATTTGTAAGGCCTCCCCAGACAGCCATTTTGCTTTTTTGCATTTCTTTTCCATGGGGATGGTCTTGATTCCTATCTCCTGTACAGTGTCTCGAACCTCCATCCATAGTTTATCAGGCACTCTATCTATGAGATCTAGTCCCTTAAATCTACTTCTCACTTCTACTATATAATCATAAGGGATTTGATTTAGGTCATACTTGAATGGTCTAGTGGTTTTCCCTACTTTCCTCAATTTAAGTCTGAATTTGACAATAAAGAGTTCATGATCTGAGCCACAATCAGCTCCTGGTCTTGTTTTGGCTGACTGTATAGAGCTTCTCCATCTTCAGCTGCAAAGAACATAATCAATCTGATTTCGGTGTTGACCATCTGGTGATGTCCATGTGTAGAGTCTTCTCTTATGTTGTTGGAAGAGGGTGTTTGCTATGACCAGTGCATTGCCCTGCTTCATTCCGTATTCCAGGGCCAAATTTACCTGTTACTCCAGGTGTTTCTTGACTTCCTACTTTTGCATTCCAGTCCCCTATAATGAAAAGGACATCTTTTTTGGATGTTGGTTCTACAAGGTCTTGTAGGTATTCATAGAACCGTTCAACTTCAGCTTGTTCAGCATTTCTGGTTGAGGCATTGACTTGGATTACTGTGATATTGAATGGTTTGCATTGGAAACAAACAGAGATCATTCTGTCATTTTTGAAATTGCATTCAAGTACTGCATTTCAGATTTTTTTGTTGACCATAATGGCTATTCCATTTCTTCTAAGGTATTCCTGCCCACACTAGTAGATATAATGGTGATCTGAGTAAAATCACCCACTCCAGTCTATTTTAGTTCTTTCATTCCTGGATGTCGACATTCACTCTTGCCATCTCCTCTTTGACCTCTTCCAATTTGCCTTGATTCATAGACCTAAAATTCCAGGTTCCTATGCAATATTGCTCTTTACAGCATCAAATCTTGCTTCTATCACCAGTCACATCCACAACTGGGTATTGTTTTTGCTTTGGCTCCATCCCTTCATTCTTTCTGGAGTTATTTCTCCACTGATCTCCAGTAGCATATTGGGCACCTACCGACCTGGGGAGTTCCTGTTTCAGTATCCTATCATTTTGCCTTTTCATGCTGTTTCATATCTATAATATACTCACAAAAAATGACATTTTTGCATAAGCAGAATTGATTTCTGTTGGTTAACTCTGGAAACAGGAGGTTTTAAGACTGTCGAATATGGCTTCAGTTGAAATTGTGGGAGTATATTCCCTACTTAACTCTTGGGGCTTGAGTTTTGTAGTTGATTTAATAAATATTTCTTCCCAAATATTCATCTGGCATTCTGCTCTCCTTTGTTTACTGAAGAGAATAGGTCGGTGATAATTCTGATATATTTATTATTAAACATTCTATTTATGCCTTTTCATAGTGACATGTTGACTCTATAAAATTGTGACACTATATTGAACTATTGATAATGGACATGAAGGGGGAACTTAGCCAATATCATGGGTGCCATTAGGATTTTCAATGAATATGCCTCAACCTGAAGTAGAGTCATCAAGATGCTGATCATGGTGTCATGCCTGGTGTAGCAGTCTTACTCTTCCATTTTCAGACAATAAAGATTTTGTTAATCATTCTACCCTTCATGTTCCTTATTGGTTAAATGGAGGTCATGGGTTATGAAGATTATATAGAATAAACTCAGTCAATGGTATTTATTATTTTCAACTCATATTCCATTCTTATTTAAGAAAAAATTAAAAAAAATTCCAAAGTGTCACTCCATTGTATATTAAAAATTATGGGTTGAAAATTCCTTACAAAATCTTTGAGATATTATTACAGTGTCAAGATTACACTGCAAAATAAAACCACGGTCTTGATATTCATCAATTCTTTCTTTTTCTATTTCTTACATAGAATTTCTGCCATATTCAAGAACATTTCCTCTGTATTGTCTTTGTTTATTTATCACATGCCTATTTCAAAGACTCCTCAAAGTTCATTTCTCTAGCAGTTACTCTTTCCTCATAGCTCACCAAAATATAGCTCTTCTTTCATTTGGTCGCAAAGAGTGGGACACAACTGAGCGACTGAACTGAACTGAAAATTGTTTATTTCACAAAACTCTCCACTTACACTGAAGTTTAAGTTTGCCAACCCCTGCAGTAGTGAGGCTTAGTAAATAATAAAATTATCTTATACTTCAGCACTTTTAATAATATGGACTTTGCTGATTTTTATTTGCTTACCATTTGGTTTCCATATTTTAGTATTTCACTTATTTGTTTTATTTTATTTTATTTAGTTTTTACTGGAGTATAGCTGATTTACAATGTTGTGTTACTTTCTGCTGTGCAGCAAAGTGAATCAGTTTTGTATATATATATATATATATATATATACACACACACACACACATACATATATCTAGCCTTTTAAAAATTCTTTTCTGATATAGACCCTTACAAGAGTATTGAGTAGACTTCCCTGTGCTATACATACATCATTGTTGGTTATCTATTTTGTATATGTGTGTTCTTAGTTGCTCAGTCGTGTCTGACTCTTTGAGACCTCGTGAACTATGACCTTTCGGGCTCCATTGTCCATGGAATTTCCAGGCTAGAATATTGGAGTGAGTTGCCATTTCCTGCTCCAGGGGATCGTCTCAACCCAGAGATCGAACCCACGTTTTGCATCTCCTGCAATAACAGGTGGATTCTTTACCATTGCATCACTTGGGAAACCCCATTTTAAAGTGTGTATATGTCAGTCCCAATCTCCCAATTTATATCCATGCCCTTTCCCTCCAGTAATCATAAGATTGTTTTCTACAGCATAACTCTACTTCTGTTTTGTAAATAAGTTCATTTGTACCACTTGTTTAATTTCCACATATAAGCAATATCGTATGATATTTGTCCTTCTCTGTCTAACTTACTCACTCAGTATGACAGTCTAGAGATCCATCCATGTTGCTGCTCAGCCATAAAAAAGAATGAAATAATGCTATTTGGTTTATTGTAAATAATGAGTTACTAAATATGAATATCTGTATGTAGTGTTCTTTTAAAATAGGGTTACTGCCCTTGCTAATTTTATTTTATTTAATAGAAGTATTCTAGTTTAAAAATTCCATTATGATATTTTTCTGTGTCTACCACAATATCAGAAGATGAGTAACACGAAAAAATTGCTGACTTATTTAATTATCTTTTTGTTCTTCATTTGAAGAAATGATGTTGAAAAGAAATGCATTTTTGTCCAAAAATAATATTGAACAACTATTGCTTTTTATAATTTCCTGTGTTTTTTGTCTTCAGTCAGATTCTATAGAGTGATAAGTTCTTTGTATATTCATAAAAAAAGGGAAGCCTGGAGTGCTGCAGTCCATGGGGTCGCAGAGTCAGACACAACTGCGGCTGAAAACAAATAATAAAATAGTTATATTTTTCTTAGTCTAATCCACCTTTCTCCATATAAATAAACAACAACTAGAGCAAGAACAAGAGAATTATCTGTCTAAAGGCTACCAGAAAGAAGAGTCAGTTGGTGTACATTCAGCTCAAAACCAATGCATGTTTGAAAATCTGTAACAGTACAAACTTGAAAATACATAAAATTGACATTTAATTGGCTTAAATTTATTTCAAGGTAGCAATAGTGGTAAAGAACTGCCTGCCAATGTAGGAGACATAGGTTCCATCCTTGGGTCAGGAAGATCCCCTGGAGGAGGGCATGGCAACCCACTCCAGTATTCTTGCTGGGAGAACCCCATAGACAGAGGAGCTTGGCGGGCTACAGTCCATAGGGTCACAAAGAGTCAGACATGACTGAAGCCACTCAGCATGTATGAACTTTTGTATTTCCGCATTATGTGAATTAGGGCTTTTTAAAATTACAGTGTTTCCATACTCTATTTTCTATTATTCAGTGAGGAGCCACTTAAAACTATTAACCAATATTCCTGACTAGCTCTCATCATGCATATACAGAAACGTGTTTATGTACCATCAGCTCTACTACTGAATAATGATCTTTTCTGAAAAGTTGTATTCAAATAGGCATTCTTGGTATTAAAAAGTGCTATAACATAATTCTTTAGAACTGTTTGTCAAAAACTAAGTATTGCTGAACATTTTTTACAGTATAAGACATTGGCCTAGGTGCCTGAACAATATAAAATATGACCATTGCCTTTAGGAAATGGAAAGTCTAGTGGCAGAGATATGGAGATACATCTAAACAAGTGAAAAATTATTTTTAAATTATTGATATCTCATATGTGCTATTCCAAGTATATAAGATATATATATATATATACTAAGAATATAAGAATGTAAGATATATGTATCTTATATACTTATATCACTTATATTTACATACTTATATCACTGTTTCAGTATATAAGATGTAATTATAATTAAAAGACAGAGTCCATAGAAGTATATGGAATGGAAGATAGTAATATCCCTAAGAAGAATTTGTCTGGTTATTTGGAAGTGAATTATATGAAAATCAACACAATTGTATAATTAAGAAATGCAAAATGTGGATATACATGTATTCAAAAATATAGTAAAATACAATCTTAGGACATGTGCAATTTAAAATCTGAGATTTAGTTATCTATTGTAACTATTTTGACTATGTGTGATTTTCAAGTTAAACAGAACTTAAATTTAGATAAAAGGAAACTGTTGATATTAAAAAAAAAGTAGATAATTTTCTTTAAAATAAAGCTATTGGCTTTTGAATATTTAGTTTAATTGTTTAAAAAATATATATCTGTTCAGAGATTCTCTGGGTCCAGGAGCTTTTCCCAGTAAGTAAAGTGTATCAGACTTGAGACTAAAACTGATACTGGAAAATCATTTGATCTAACAAAAATTGACTTCCTTCATTTTTAAAATGGAGATAATAAAGGTACCTTCCATGTAAAGTCATTGGAAGATATTCAATGAGATAATGTAATTTCTCAGCTTTATATTGTATTAGATATTATGAGTTCTAATGTATATATAAAATACCTATTAATATTTTTAGATTATACATATCTGCCTTGTAAATGGAAGGTCTTAGGATCATTTTTAAATAATGCTGTTCAAATCCATTACAGGTCACATGATTCTGTACCCTTTCTTTTAAGAGATAAGTTGTTCTTGCGACCCCTTGAACTGCAGCACGTCAGGCCTCCCTGTCAATCACTGACTCGGGAGTCTACTCAAACCCATGTCCATTGAGTTGGTGATGCCATCCAACCATCTCTTCATCCTCTCTCATCCCCTTCTCCTCCTGCCTCCAATCTTTCCCAGCATCAGGGTCTTTTCCAGTGAGTCAGCTCTTCACATCAGATGGCCAAGTATTGGAGTTTCAGCTTCAACATCAGTCCTTCCAATGAACACCCAGGACTGATCTCTTTTAGGATTGACTGGTTGGATCTCCTTGCAGGCCAAGGGACTCGCAAGAGTCTTCTCCAACGCCACAGTTCAAAAGCTTTAATTTTTTGGTGCTCAGCCTTCTTTATGGCCCAGTTCTCACATCCAAACATGACTACTGGAAAAACCATAGTTTGACTATACAGACCTTCATTGGAAAGTGATGTCTCTGCTTTTTAATACACTGTGTCTAAGTTTGTCATAGCTTTTCTTCCAAGGAGCAAACATCTTTTAGTTTCATGACTGTAGTCACCACCTGCAGTGATTTTGGAGCCCAAGAAAATAAAGTCTCTCACTGTTACCATTTTCCCCCTATTTGCAGTGATGTGATGAGACCAGATGCCATAATCTTCGTTTATTGAATGTTGAATTTTAAGCCAGCTTTTCCACTCTCCTCTTTCACCTTCAACAAAAGACTCTTTAGATCCTCTTTGTTTTCTGCCATTTGAGGTTATCTGCATATCTGAGGTTATTGATATTCCTCCCAGCAATCTTGATTTCAGCTTGTGATTCATCCAGCCCAGAATTTGCATGATGTACTCTGCATATAAGTTAAATATGCAGGATGACAATATGCAGACTTAAGGTACTCCTTTCCCAATTTTGAGCCAGTCTGTTGTTTCAAGTCTGGTTCTAACTGTTGCTTCTTGTCCTGCATACAGGTTTCTCAGGAGACAGATAAGGTCATCTGGTATTTCCATTTCTTTAAGAATTTTCCACAGTTTGTTGTGATCCACACAGTCAAAGGCTTTAGTGTAGTCAATAAAGCAGAACTAGATGTTTTTCTGGAATTACCTTGTTTTTTCTGTGAGCCAGTGGATGTTGGCAATTTGACCTCTGGTTCCTCTGCCTTTTCTAAATCCAGCTTTTATATTTGAAATTTTTTGGTTTACAGACTGCTGAAGCCTAGCTTGAAGAATTTTGAGAATAACCTTGCTAGCATATTAAATGAGTGCAATTGTACAGTAATTTGAACATTTGGCATTGCCCTTCTTTGGGGTTGGAATGAAAACTGACATTTTCCAGTCCTGTGGCCACTGCTGAGTTTTCCAAATTTGCTTGTATATTGAGTGCAGCATTTTAACAGTGTCATCTTTTAGGATTTGAAATAGTTCAGCTGAAATTCCATCACCTCTTCTAGCTTTGTTTGTAGTGATGCTTCTTAAAGCCCACTTGACTTCGCACTCCCGGGAGTCTGGCTCTAGGTGATTGATTACACCATTGTGGTTATCCAGGTGTTAAAGACTTTTTCTTTCTTTTTTTTTTTTAAATAAATTTCTTATTTATAGTCTATCCCCTTCTTCTTAATATCTTCTGCTTCTGTTAGATCCATACTTCCTGTTCTTTATTGTGCCCCTCTTTGCATGAAATTTCCCTTGATAGTTCTAATTTTCTTGAAGAGATCTCTAGCCTTTCACATTCAATTTTTTCCCTCTATTGCTTTTCATTGTTCACTTAAGAAGGCTTTTTTTTGTCTCCTTGATCTTCTTTGGAACTCTGCACTCAGATGGATATATCTTTCCCTTTCTCCTTTTCTTTTCACTCATCTTCTTTTCTCAGCTCTTTGTAAGGCTTCCTCAGACAACCATATTGCCTTTTTGTATTTCTTTTTCTTTGGGATGGTTTTGATCACCACCTCCTGTTCAATGTCCTCCCCCATCTATAATTGTTCAGGCCCTCTGTCTATCATTTCTAATCCCTTGAATCTATTTGTCACTTCCACTGTATAATCATACCTGAATGGCCTAGTGGTTTTCCTTACTTTCTTCCTAATACTCAAGAGATGAGTATTAGGAAGAAATTATTATTTTTCACATACAAAGTAAGAGAAACAGAATCTCATCTGTTAAAGAGTAATTATTAGTTCACATAACTAGTAGATAATATTAATTAACCATCTTTTATGCACTAAGCGTTTTGTTGTTGTTCAGTCACTAAGTCATGTCTGACTCCTTGCGACCCATGGACTGCAGCATTCTAGGGTTCTCTGTCCTTCACCACCTCTTGGAGCTTGCTCAAATTTATGTCCATTGAGTTGATGATGCCATCCAGCCATCTCATCCTCTATCACCCCCTTCTCCTGCTGCCTCCAATCTTTCCCTGCATCAGAGTCTTTTCCAGTGAGTCGGCTCATCACAGGTGGCCAAAGGATTGGAGATTTACCTTCAGCACCTGTCCTTCCAATGAATATTCAGTACTGATTTCCTTTGGGACTGACTGGTTTGATCTTCTTGTTGTCCAAGAGATTCTCAAGAGTCTTCCCGAGCACCACAGTTGAAAGCATCAGCTCTTTGGTGCTCAGCCTCCTTTATGGTCCAGCTCTCATCTCTTTACACGACTACTAGAAAAACCATAGCTTTGGCAATACGGATCTTTGTTACCAGCATTATGCCTCTGCTTTTTAATATGCTGTGTAGTTTGGTCATAGCTTCTCTTTCAAGGAGCAAGCATCTTTTAATTTCATGGCTGCATTCACTCTCCACAGTAATTTTCGAGCCCAAGAAAATAAAATCTGTTACTACCTCTACTTTCCCCCCATCTATTTGCCATGAAGTAATGGGACCAGATACCAGATATCAGTTTTTTGAATGTTGTGTTTTATGCCAGCTCTTTCACTCTCCTCTTTCTCCATCTCAAGAGGGTGTTTAGTCCCTCTTCATTTTCTGCCATTAGTGTGGTATCATCTGCACATCTGAAGCTGTTGATATTTGTGCTTAAGTAATTCTCTGTGGTAAGTACTGTTGACCTTGGTTTATAGATAAACAGACAGGTTCAGAGTGCCTAGATGAATTGTCCAAAGTCACATAGGTGATAGTGAGAAAGCAAATATGTCAATATCTATTTTAACTATCTTCAAAGATTAAGCATAATTCTGAACTGTGATGGGTATGGAGATGCACTGCCTTAGTTCTTCTAATGTGCAATATCATGTATCAGCTGCTCCCTAAAGGATCCTAAAGGATCCTCAGTGAGTTTCCAGGGTGGCCAACACTCAGTGACTGATATGGCAAACCTAATTCACTGTTTTGACTCAGCTTACAACTCTGATGGACCATTTTGATTCCACAGCCTCTTATGTGCTTGGTTGAGGTTTTCAGCCTGCTTATATTACAAAGTTAAGTTTTTCTCAGCCTGATCTTGATCCCTGGACCTTCTTGCACCAGTGTTGATTCCAAGAGTACTCCTTAAAATATCCTAAACACTAAAGTCAATCTCAGTTTTGTTTCCTGGAGAACACAACTTACAACACAGGTCAGTTAGAGAATGGTCTATTGAATCCCTTCAGCTATCTCTTAGTATCCCAGTTAATTTTAATTTTTTTAAGGGATGTTTTAATGCTAACTATGGAATAACATTATAAATCCTTTCTGGCTACTTTATTTATATAGAATTTTACCTGATGAAATAAGAGACAAAATTGATAGTTTTAAAATTTATGGTTGAATGTAAGATATCTCTGGAATAGATATCTTACAATATGTCTTGGTGATACATATTTGTAAAATGAAAAATAACTGTCTGGTTTTGGTAAAAAGATGGACTTTTAAACTGTGGGTTGGAAAGACTGAATTTTTGCTTTGCCCATTCACATAACTAGCTGGATTACATAGTGCAGCTCTGTCTTCTTTTAGTGTCTTATCTCCAAAAATAAAATGTTTCTGCTTGACTCTATACAGTTCCAAGAATGTGTTGTTTTTTTGTTTCTGGTTGATCTTCAGAATTTTTTTTAGCATTAAGCCTCTCTGTTTCCTCTAATCTTTCTAGGAAGTAGTTAATGAACTAGAAACAATTGCTTCAAAACACTAGTGGAGTTTTAAAGGAACCCTGAAGTGAATCATTTACAGTGTAAATAATCACCACCTAATTTATGTGAGTTGTAAATTCAGATTTATCTATTGGAGTATGTTACTTATTCTAAGAAAATCTGACCTTTGACAGTGTGGTAGAGGTAGCTTCTAAAAACGGTCAAACTTTGGAATGTAGTTTCAAAGGTGAAAAAGGGCAATATTGAGACCACATTTTTAACATTTTAACATCCTCACCAATAAGAATTCTCCAGTTTTTGTGACTGAGAACATTATTTCTTAGTTGACTAAAATCTTTAGAGCTTCTGAACTGTATTCAACAGCAGTTAGTTGTACATGTCCTTAAAAATAACCTTGACATCCTTAATACCCTCTGAGAACACAGAAGTACACAGAGATTTTATTTTCACTGCTTTGGGAATAAAGTACATTCTGCTTCATTTCTCTAAATAAGACTATGTTAAAGTTATTTATTTTGCCAAGTTATGTTCAAGGGGAATATTATCCTAACTACTAATCTAGGCTCATGCTTAAATATCAAAACTGATGATGCATTATGAAACATAAAATTTTAACCAAACAAAGAATGAACAGATAGTGCAAAAGAGATGCCTCCAAAGGAAATGTGCTATATATTAAGGATTATGAATAAATTAAAAATCTTAAAAATAATAATGTCCAGGATGTCTCTTGAGCACAGTGATAGATTGTAAAAATCATTTCAAGTTTTAGGTCATATATCTAGATAGTCTCAAAAATAAACTCTAATAATAATCCATGAACCTGGCTACCTCCCCTTCCTGAAGTTCCTAGATTGTCATTATTGAAAATCGTTGCTTCTCTCCTTCTCTCTCATGGAACTTTGTTTTCACATCTCTTGCACTCAATTCCTTCTCCTTCTATTACATGTAGTTGCTTACATATTCTCTCCTCTTATTAGATTATAAACTTTTGTGTGTAGAAGTTTATTCTCCTCTAAATCTTTGAAAATCTGATTGAACTATGATGAGCATAATCGCAAAATAGTATTGGATGAAAATGGGTTAAATCTAGTCTGAAAAACATTTCCGTATTCTGCATTAACTTTTTATTTTTAACTGTAATCTTATATAAACAAACAATCAGATGAAACATAATACAATTTTGGCAACGGTGCATTTATAGCAATGAATGTTGTTCTAAGGAATGGAGAATGTTTTAAAAGTTAGAATCCAAACTAAATATGAACATGATGTTGAAGAAGAAGTAAGAGGCATAATTATTTTATGGCAACTGTTGTTATTATACTGTAGATGATTTAATTCTTTATAAATTTTAGAAATCTCTTAAAACTGAAAGAAAAATTTCAAAATCCCGACAGATCTCTTTGGAATTTGCTATCTTGATTTCTTGATTTATATTTTCAGTATGAACAGACAGAAATAAAACATAAATGTAATTTTGCCTGTTCATTAAAGAAGCTAAACATGAAGGATACAATTAGGATTATTTCCTTTCCCAGGGGTTTCAATAGCTTGTGCTCTATTTTCCTTTTCCATCTTATAGCAAAATATCTTGTAGATCTCTTCATCATCAATTTCAGAACTGAAACTATCTCATTTATATATAATAAAATACCTAGTCTTATATGAGTCAAAACTTTCACTCCTTTCACCTGTTTCACCAAGTCTTACTCTACTTCCCCTCAGAATGATGAAAATGGTATTATCCGCTTTCCTCTGTCCACCCTTGCTAGGCTGCTTCTGACTCCTTTAGGACTGGGAAACAATAAGAGCATTAGTAGAAAAAGGCAGTATTACAATGGGTAGCATTTGTCACAGATGCCCATACAACATATGTGAGGTATTTTTGTTGACTCTTCTGAGGGTCCCTTTATTAGGGACCCCAATAGGGCATCCTTACATGAGTGATATATTTTTAATTTATTTATTTTTAATTGAAGGATAATTACTTTATAATATTGTGTTGAACCTCCCTCCCACCTCCCACTCCATCCCACCCCTCTAGGTCATCACAGAACCCCAGTTTGAGTTCCATGAATCATACAGCAAATTTCCACTGGCTATCTATTTTACATACGGTAGCATACGGTAGTGTATATGTTTCCATGCTACTCTTTTCATTCTTCCCACCCAGTCCGTCTCCCTGGCCTCACTTGGGATTCGTAAGTCTGTTCTCTGTGTCTACATCAAATTGCTTAAATTTCTGTTACAGCCCTCAGCTCCTGCACTCAGACCATATGCCCTGAAGAAACTCTTCCTGGGGTCTTCTTGACTGATCAATCAGCCTCCTTTAGTAGGGTTATTGCCACATTGCTTATATCTTATTTTTTATAGTATCTATGGCATAAAACTACATATTTTGTTATGAAATAGAATAACATTTATTATAATATGACTTATTACATGAAAAATATGCCCAGTATGACTTTCAACTTGTTAAAATGCCATATGGGTATTTGCACAAACTGGTAAAATCATGTCCTTAAATATATTAAGAATCTTTAACTCTGAGATTTCAACTGGTTTTAATTTTCTTCCTTGTAGTTTTCCCCGTTTTCCAAATTTTCCATGATGAACACTGATTGTTTCTGTAAAAAGAACAAGAATAAATGCCTTTTTAAAAATAGCATTTTAGAGGATTTTAATGTGAAAAAGAAAAGCTATTTTGAAAGTTAACATTATTGCAGTGTCCGATGGAGGCAGCAACAGCCCCAGAAGGAAATAGACCAGGGGATGCTAAGTCACAGTTTAGAGGCAGTTTATATTGTGAGTGTGGTGGGTTGAACACTGTCTCCCCCAGATTCATGTCCCTTGAGAGACTCAGAATGTGATACTTAGAATAAAGGTCTTTGTATATATAATTAAGATAAAGATCTTGAAGTGATATCATCCTGGAGATTCAAGCGGGCCTTCAATTCAGTGATTGAGGTCCTTATAAAAGAGAGGCAAATCTGAAATTCATCAATTCACAGGAAGAAGTCATGTGAAGATGGAGGCCAACTTTGGAGGTATCCAGTCACAAGCCAAGAAACACCAAAGGTTGCCCTCAATCACTAAAAACTGGGACATAGGCAGGGAACAGAATCTCTCTCAGATCCCCCAGAGGGAACCAACCCCACTGAGAGCTTGATTTTGGCTGCTGGTCTCCAAAACTGTGAGACAATAAATTTTTACTGTTCTAAAACTTTACATTTATGAAGATTTTTTGCAGCAGCCTCAGGAAACAAACATAGTAAGAATCAGGAACACATACATTGGTTGATCAGTTTCTACTTGAGTTTTATCAATACTTCACAACATTTAAGGTAATATTCAAGAACATGAATATGAATATGATAGAAATCAAAATGGTGATTGAAAAATTATGACTAAAAGAGAGTTATACAAAGGTTTGCTTTATGTTCTTGTGTAATATATGAAGGATAGTTCAAGAAGCTATTTTCTGCTCTCTTACTGTGCTCTCACATACTGTGTTATGGGAGGAGTGGGTGGATGTTTTTGATTTGGGTTTTTTTTCTCATTTAATTTTTATTTTTTTATTTTCTTAAATCCCAAACGGCAAGTTATATTTTTTCTACTGTTTCCTAAAAATGTGAATTGGACTGTATATGAAATATTTGGGGGCTTCTCTGATGGTTGAAATGGTATAGAATCTTCCTGCAATGAGTGGGTTGGGAAGATCCCCTGGAGAAGGAAATGGCAACCCACTCCAGTATTCTTGCCCAGAAAATCCCATGCACAGAGGAGCCTGGCAGGCTACAGTCTGTGGGGTCGCAAAGAGTCAGACACGACTGAGTGACTAACACACACTAACACATGAAATATTTAAATCAGAGAGCTGCTTTAAAAAATATTCACTGCTTGCCACAACACTTCCAATTGAGAAGCAGAAGGTGCTAATACCTGTAACTTCAGACCTTTTCAATGCATTGGATGGAATAACAAAACATGTTATGAGCTGTGATGATTATTTCAAGAAGATTGTTCTCCACATCTAATTTTTCAGTTTATATCAAGCATTGGTTTTCTAAATCTGGGCCCTGGGAAATGATTCTTAGGGTCAATCCAAATCTAGGTGAACAGTGAATAATCAAGAAATCCAGGCTGCATTGTGTGGCACAATCAGAGTTCTACAGCTTGAGATAAGACTTGTGTTGCATGAGGAGTGTGAAGAGATGTAATATTGATATTTAGGATGTAGTTTATGAAATCCTGGATCTCTGTTTATTTCTTTGCCCTATCTTTGGTCACTCTTAACTGAAAAAGAAGGAAAGGAAAAATAGTATAAATGAAACTTTAATTTACTAATGTGATATGAGTGTAATGAGATCCTAATACTTATTAATATTATTTATTTGTGTATTTCATATGATATTTATTGTAATGCATTTTATATTAATATCTTAATTTTATTAATGTTGAAATTATTTTAATTTGTAATTTATACTTTATTTTTTACTAAAGAATTCTAAATAACTTTATAAGATTAAAATCAGTATTGTGAAGTTAAAAAAATCAGAAACCCTTTAAAAGAGTTTTTAACCTAATGTTCATAGTTATAATCTGTGAAACTTCTGAGTGTATATGTTTAATTAATTTTACTGTATGTGTTCATTAATTGGGGGGTGGCTTCATAACTTGATCATGTTGTCCAAGTATTAGTAGGTCCAGAAGTGTTAGGTATCACTACTTTGGAAAGAGAAATATCATTGTACATAATTCAGAATAGTTGGTTACATTTATTGAATATTGAATTTCCCTTTCAGAATTCTTGTAGACAAAGTAAAACACACACACAAGCACAGAAGCTATATATAGCTCTTGTATAATAAAGAAGTACAATTTCATTTACAGGGATAGAATATTTTAAATACTGAGTTTCCAGGGAAATCAATCATATAGCTGGTTCAATAATAAACATAACACAATTTAATTTCTAAGTATCTTCGATAGCAGGATTGCAGAAGATATGAATGCTTTAAATTTATGTTTCTGGTGAAATAGAATGAAAGAAAAGCTGAAGACATACCTTTACATCTTAACTGTGAAGGCATGACTATGTGTTGGGGATAAGTAATACAGACCAGATGTAATAATATAGAAATATAGCTCCAGCCTAGAGAAATGGAAGTTTAACATATCTTTCAGATGAGCTCCTTCAAATATCAGAGAGGGCATGTGGTGAATGTCAGTCATTCCATTGTTGAATTCTTTGGTACTGGCCTAAAAAGAAATTGGTTGAAGAAGGATCATTTATTCTAAGAACTTGATATTAAAATGACAACTTTTATTGATTTATGTCATGATGAAGAGGCCATCTAAATATGCATAGGTGTGAATAATAGAAGTGACCCAAAACATGATCAAACTTTTCTCAAAAGTGAATATTTTATCCCAAATACTTAGAGAGTTACTCAGGTAAAAGTTATGCAGTTAGAGTTACTCAGATGTTAGAATTTAAATTCAGGACTTACTAAGCTGCTTTAAACCACTTGAATCATAATTATGGGTCAATAGGATATTTACTTTTCCCAGAACAAAATATTGATGAATCCACTAGTATATTTTTGATAATTTTATTTATATTATCTATTTAGACAATTACAAATATTTAACAAAGTTGATTATAATCTTTGCAGCCAAACATGGAGAAGCTCTATACAGTCAGCAAAAACAAGACCAGGAGCTGACTTTGGCTCAGATCATGAACTCCTTATTGCCAATTCAGACATAAATTGAAGAAAGTAGGGAAAACCACTAGACCATTCAGGTATGACCTAAATCAAATACCTTATGATTATGCAGTGGAAGGGAGAAATAGATTTAAGGGCCTAGATCTGTTAGATAGAGTGCCTGATGAACTATGGACGGACATTCGTGACAATGTACAGGAGACAGGAATCAAGACCATCCCTCAAAAAGAAATGGAAAAAAGCAAAATGGCTGTCTGGGGAGGTCTTAAAAATAGCTGTAAAAAGAACAGAAGTGAAAAACAAAGGAGAAAAGGAAACATATGAACATCTGAATGAAGAGTTCCAAAGAATAACAAGAAGAGATAAGAAAGTTTCCTCAGGAATCAATGCAAAGAAAAGAGGAAAACAACAGAATGGGAAAGACTAGAGATCTCTTCAAGAAAATTAGAGATACCAAGAGAATAGTTCATGTAAAGATGGGCTCGATAAAGAACAGAAATGGTACGGACCTAAAGAAGCAGAAGATATTAAGAAGAGGTGACAAGAATACATAGATGAACTGTACAAAAAAGAGCTTCATGACCCACGTAATCACGATGGTGTGATCAATCACATAGAGCCAGACAGCCTGGAATGTGAAGTCAAGTGGGCCTTAGGAAGCATCACTATGAACAAAGCTAGTGGGGGTGATGGAATTCCAGTTGAGCTATTTCAAATCCTTAAAGATGATGCTGTGAAAGTGCTGCACTCAATATGCCAGCAAATCTGGAAAACTCAGCGGTGGCCACAGTACTGGAAAAGGTCAGTTTTCATTCCAATCCCAAAGAAAGGCAATGCCAAAGAATGCTCAAACTACTGCACAATTGCACTCATCTCACACACTAGTAAAGTAATGCTCAAAATTCTCCAAGCCAGGCTTCAGCAATACATGAACTGTGAACTTCCTGAAGTTCAAGCTGGTTTTAGAAAAGGCAGAGGAACCAGAGATCAAATTACCAACATCCACTGGATCATCGAAAAAGCAAGAGAATTCCAGAAATACATCTATTTCTGCTTATTGACTATGCCAAAGCTTTTGACTGTGTGGATCACAATAAACTGTGGAAAATTCTGAAAGAGATGGGAATACCAGACCACCTGACCTGTCTCTTGAGAAACCTGTATGCAAGTCAGGAAGCAACAGTTAGAACTGGACATGGAACAACAGACTGGTTCCAAATAGGAAAAGGAGTACGTCAAGGCTGTATATTGTCACCCTGCTTATTTAACTTCTATGCAGAGTACATCATGAGAAACGCTGGACTGGAAGAAACACAAGCTGGAATCAAGATTTTTGGGAGAAATATCAATAACCTCAGATATGCAGATGACACCACCCTTATGGCAGAAAGTGAAGAAGAACTAAAGAGCCTCTTGATGAAAGTGAAAGAGGAGAGTGAAAAAGTTGGCTTAAAGCTCAACATTCAGAAAACGAATATCATGGCACCTGGTCCCATCACTTCATGGGAAATAGATGGGGAAACATTGGAAACAGTGTCAGACTTTATTTTTTTGGACTCCAAAATCACTGCAGACGGTGATTCCAGCCATGAAATTAAAAGATGCTTACTCCTTGGAAAGAAAGTTATGGCCAACCTAGATAGCATATTCAAAAGCAGAGTCATTACACTACCCTCAAAGGTCCGCCTAGTCAAGGCTATGGTCTTTCCAGTGGTCATGTATGGATGTGAGAGTTGGACTGTGAAGAAAGCTGAGCACCGAAGAATTGATGCTTTTGAACTGTGGTGTTGGAGAAGACTCTTGAGAGTCCCTTGGACTGCAAGGAGATCCAACCAGTCCATTCTAAAGATCAGTCCTGGGTGTTCTTTGGAAGGACTGATGCTAAAGCTGAAACTCCAGTACTTTGGTCACCTCATGTGAAGAGTTGACTCATCGGAAAAGACTCTGATGCTGGGAGGGATTGGGGGCAGGAGGAGAAGGGGATGACAGAGGATGAGATGGCTGGATGGCATCACCGACTGTATGGACATCAGTTTGAGTTAACTCCGGGAGTTGGTGATGGACAGGGAGGCCTGACATGCTGCAATTCATGTGGTCGCAAAGAGTTGGACATCACTGAGCGACTGAACTGAACTGAACTGAACTGAACAATGTTAATATAGGTTTAGAATAGTTGTAACAAGCTTTTTTTTTCTATCCTTGTTTTATTAAGGCTACATTTAGTTCTTAATGGGCTTCCCAGGTGGCTCAGTCAGTAAAGAGTCTGACTAACATATGAGAGACCTGGGTTTGATCCCTGGGTTGAGAAGATCCTCTGGAAAAGGAAATGGCAACCCACTTCACTGTTCTTGTCTGAAGAATTTGATGGACAGAAGAGCTTGGTGGGCTATAGTCTATGGGGTCACAAAGAGCTGTACATGACTAAGTGACTAACTATTACTTTCTTTCACTTAGTTCTTAATAATAAATATATATTTTCAAAATAAATGTTGTTTGATTCTTTGTTCTTTTAGACATGGATATGTATCCAATCTGTCTGATAACCATAGCAACTATTGTATTCCTATACTTATTCACTACTGCTTCATTCCAAAGAGATGTGAGAGTTTAGAAAGAGTTCTTTCTGTATTGTTTCAAAAGGTGAGGGAGTGGGGAGTCTCTAATGTGCTATTTTCCCTCTCAAATGATAAAGCCTGAACAACAACAACAAATTTGAAAGCTATTAGGAGTTTTTAAAATATAACTTTCACTGCTTTTGGCTTTTTTACGTTTAAAATCTTTTTTGTTTTACTCATTAAGATATTATAAAGAAAACATAAGGAAAAACTCCTTGACCTTGGCTTTGTCAGTGAATTTTTTTGGAATGACATCAAAAGCACAGGCAATAAAACCAAAGTATGTATACACAGGACATCAAACTAAGAGCCTTTTCCACAGCAAAAGAAACAACCAGCACAATGAAATGACAATCTATGGAATGGGAAAAATACTTGTAAACTATATGACTGATAAATATTTAATATCCAAAGTATATTAAAAAACCCATATGAGTCAACATCAAACAAACCAAGAAACTTGATTTATAAATGGGAAAAGGACCTGAATAGAATTTTCCCCCCAGAAAATGCACAAATGGAAATCAGGTACATGAAAAGATGCTCAATATCACTAATAAACAGGGAAATGCAAATTAATACTTCAGTGAGATATCACCTTTCATCTGTTAAAATGACTTATCAAAAAATAAGAAATAACAAGTGTTGGCAAGGATGTGGGTAAAAGAAACTCATGTACGCTTTTGGTGGGAACATAATTTGCTACAGCTATTATGGAAAACAGTGTGAAAGTTCTTCAGCAAATTAAAAATTGAACTACCATATGATTCAGCAATCCCATTTCTGGGTGCAGAGCACATCTTGCAAAAGGCCGGGCTGGATGAAGCACAAGCTGGAATCAACATTGCTGGGAGAAATATCAATAAGCTCAGATATGCAGATGACACCACCCTTAGGGAAGAAAGTGAAGAAGAACTAAAGAGCCTCTTGATGAAAATGAAAGAGGAGAGTGAAAAAGTTTGCTTAAAACTCAACATTCAGAAAACTAAGATCATGGTTTCTGGTCCCATCACCTCATGGCAAATAGATGGGGAAACAATGGCAACAGTGACAGACTTTATTTCTGGGGTCTCCAAAATCACTGCAGATGGTGACTGCAGCTATGAAATTAAAAGACACTTGCTCCTTGGAAGAAAAGTTATGACCAACCTAGACAGCATCTTAAAGAGCAGAGATGTTACTTTGCCAGCAAAGGTCCATCTAGTCAAAGCCATGGTTTTTTCAGTAATCATGTATAGATGTGAGAGTTGGACTATAAAGAAAGCTGAGTGCTGAAGAATTGATGCTTTTGAACCGTGGTGTTGGAGAAGACTCTTGAGAGTCCCTTGGACTGCAAAGAGATCCAACCAGTCCATCCTAAAGGAAATCAGTCCTGAATATTCATTGGAAGGACTGATGCTGAAGCTGAAACTCCAATACTTTGGCCACCAGATGAGAATAATTGACTCATGTGAAAAGACCCTGATGCTGGGAAAGATGGAAGGCAGGAGGAGAATGGGACAACAGGATTAGATGGCATCACTGACTTCATGGACATGAGTTTGAGTAAGCTCTGGTGTTGGTGATGGACAGGGAAGCCAGATGTGCTGCAGTCCATGGGGTTGCAAAGAGTTGGATATGAGTGAGCGGCTGATCCAAAGGAAAAGATCACTACCTCAAAGAAGTATCTTCCCTTTCATGTTCATTGTAGCAATTCACAATTGTCAAGACATGGAAACAACCTGTGTTTATCAGTAGTAAAAATATATATGTACATTGGAATACTATTTAACTATAAAAAAGAATAAATCTTGCCATTTGTTACAGTGTGGGTGAGCCTAGAAGACATTATGGTAAGACATAAGCCAGAGAGAGAAAGACAAATACTATTTGGTGTCATTCATATATGGAACCTTAAAAAGTTGAACTTGGAATGAAGGAATAAAATAGTTGTCACCAGGGACTGAGGAGTGGAGAAAATGAGAAGAGGTTGGTCAGAGGATAAAACTTCAGTTATAAGACTTTTTAAACTTGTTTTTTAAATGGAGTATGATTTCTTTACAATGTTGGGTTAGTTTCTCCTGAACATGAATCACCTATAAGTATACATAGATCCCCTAGATCTTGAGCCTCCCTCCAGTACTCACCCCATCCCACCCTTTTAAATCATCACAGAGCACTGAGCTGAGCATCCTGTGGTATATAGCAACTTCCCATTAGCTATCTATTTTAAACATAAGGTAAGGTAAGGTAAGGTGAAGTCGCTCAGTCGTGTCCGACTCTTTGCGACCCCATGGATTGTAACCTACTAGGCTTCTCCATCCATGGGATTCTCCAGGCAAGAACACTGGAGTGGATTGCCATTTTTACACGTTAGTGTATGTATGTCAATGCTACTGTCTTAATTTGTCTCATCCTCTCCTTCCCTCCCTGTGTGCACAAGTCTGTTCTTTATATCTGTGTCTCTTTCCCTGCCCTGAAAATGGGTTCATCAGTGCCATTTTCTAGATTCCATATATATGCATTAATATATGATATTTGTTTTTCTTTTTCTGACTTAGTTATAAGTAAAATACTGTATTGTATGTTTGAAATTTGTTGACAATAAATCTTATGTTGTTACCACATTAAAAAAAAAAGCACAAGAAACAAGTAAACAAAAGCACTTCAAACAAGTAGCTATGTCAGGTGATGGAAGTGTTAATTAGCTTGATTGTGGCAATCATTTCATAAGGCATATGTATATCAAACCATCAGTTGTATACCTCAAATATATACAAATTTTGTTTGACAATTATCCTAACAATGCTGGAAAAAGATATTAAACAAAATACACAAATATATTCAGTCCAAATAACAATTTAAATGACTACTCACATACTTAAAGGAGTATTCATATATATATATATGTATATATGTATGTGTGTAATAATGTGTGTATATGTATACATATATATATATGCAAGGGGGTAGACATTCAGTATATTTATATGGCCATATTGAACACATATGTTTCATAATCTATACTGAAGTTGTGCTTCACTATGAACGTCAAAGATAGAATTGTAATAAAAAATAATTTAAAAAATCATTACACTAAAAATACCAATATTAATTATAATCTTGCCCCATTTGGTTGGATAATCTTTAATCAGTGTTTTACTTCCTTTTATAATATGTCTGTTTTGAAAGCAACAGACTCAAATGTCCATAGGTTAGTTAAATGATCTATAATTAAATTGAAGAAAATTATGTAAAGGCTTTAAAAATGTTTCCAAATGTACAGTTATATGCCATATGAACACACAGAGAATAAATGGGAATATTATTTATCCCATAACCTGCAAACCTGAGTATCATTACATGAAAATGTCTAAATGTTTTGCAAAGCACCCATAACAGAAATCAGAACACATACAAAGTGTTAATACTCAAAAATTTATAAGACTGCAAATGGAAAGCTCTTTTCCATCTTCATCTAACATGCTATACCCTGATAACTCCTAATAGCTGTAGGTAGTGTTTGGAAAACAATGTTTGCATCTCTCAGCTGGCATCTATGAAAATATGCAGAAGTTCCAACTGCTAATAAGCGTTCTTAATGATTTTGTCACCCACTGGTTACCATGGCATCAGAACCTTAAAGTGCATATGTACACAGTCTCACAGATTACTGCAGTGAGATGAATAGATTCCGCATAAACCCTGGCAGGGCGAAGGTTAAGATGCCAAGCAGCCATAGGCTCCTTGCTGATCCACTAACAAGAGTAAGCAGATCAGCAGGGACCTTATGGAGGAGTGCTGATGAGCCTAATTGGCAACAGATGCTAGATTCATGGACACAGAGGATCGAAGAAAGAGAAGGAAATGAAGACTTGAAAGTACATCTCATCCTAATTACACCTTCATGCTAGTGAACCTCCCCCTACCCCTAAAAACAGCCCCAAGCACTTGCTGTTGAGGGACCAGGTGATAGTCAAAGGTGTTTTCTTATCCTCATATCTTTTGATCTTTTAATTCTTTGGTCACAAAAAGAGATATATGGATAGTTAATTTCTAAGATTCCTTTCAATTTCACATTCAATGTTCATTCCTAATTTTATAGATTCTTCTTTAAATTGGCTAGAATTTTGAAATTTGGATATTGAAAAACACTTTTGTTTGTTTAGAAGAAAGAATGTTGTAATGTCAATAGAAAAAGCCTGTGTGATGGAATAAGAAAAACAAGGATTTTACTCTTCCTTCTATTTCTATGTATCTTGAGCAAGTCTCTTCAGTGTCTTCATTTGAGAAATTAAGACGATAATATCTAACTTGCAAGACAGTGGTGGAATAACTTAATGTTCATTTAATACAGCAGAATTTCAATGAGCATGTTTGCAAGTGTAAGAGAAACTTAAATATAAGTCAGAAAATATATTTATGTGTTATACAAAGAAGACTCTTGACTGAGATGACTAAAAGTACTATAATTTCCTTAATTATACCTCACCTCTTAGGATCTTTGATGCTATATTCAGGCTTTCATACCTATACTTTAATTTTGTTCTTTTAATTCACATTTAAATCCACATTTGACAAGCTTAAGTCTTATGACTGTCTGAAGTTTTTTTCACACCTATTGGTTTTCCCATTTGGCATTTCTGAAGATTATAGTCATTATTCCAATTATATTAAGTTTAAGAGATATACCTTTTATCACTAGCACAATGCATTCTTTTCTTTTGTTTTATATTTGCTTGAAAATAATACAGCAACATGCAAAGATAGTAAATCTTGAAATGTTTGTCTGCTGGCACAATTCTGAATTCTGTGCCCTGAAGACTTAGAGGTATGAGTTAAAACACTGGAAATCTGAATGGCATAAAAACCAAACAAATATTAAGTGCCTATAAATATACCATATTCCTTACATTGTGAGTCACTTTTTTGATAAATTAATTGTCCAGTTTTTTACTTTGTAATTTTTGAACAAATTTGAAGCATTTTACATCTCTTCATTTGCCAGGCTGTTAAAAATCTCATGAACCACTGAAAAACCTGAAGGGATTTAATATGATTTATCTGTTTCCTGTTTTCTAAAGTATGTATCAAAATCATTAGTTTCTCTTAGGCTATTTAAAATTTGTATTACTGTCTTCAGTTTAGAAACAACCAAGAAACAGTAGAGAAAGCAAAGACAATTAACCTAGAAACAATTTCTATTAACATTTTGGTGTGTAATTACCCAGTTTTTCTTTTTTTTTTCTTTTAACCATGCAGTAACTTATTGGGAAAGTATCTGACTAAACACTATTGTTACATTTGTGAATTACATGACACAGTGTGTATGTGTGTGTGTGCTCAGTCATGTCCAACTCTTTGGACTCCATGGACTATAACCTGCCAGGATCCTCTGTCCACGGGAATCTCCAGGCAAGCATACTGAAGTGGGTTGCCATTTCCTCCTCCAGGGATGACACAGTATATCCAGTGACAAATGCTATTTTTGAATCCTTTAAAAGAAGATGCTGGTAATAGAGGATCACTGATTCAAGATTAGGAACTCATCTTTTGCCTTCATTGATTCTGTTCAATAATCTATATACTCTTTAGGCAATAATAATAATAATAACTTCTGTAACATCATAACAATGTTTCTAAAGCTTCAGAGCTAACAAATTCTTTTGCAATGTTGATCCAACTATCAACTATCAAACTTAGGACATTTTTAAGCGCTAAAGATAACCTCAAATATCTTCTGTAGCTCTCAATATGGAATTAAAATTAACTTTATATAGGCAAAAGTATATAGTCATGATTTTTAGAAATAAACAGCAGAGTATTTCATGAACAAAAAATGCATCCCATAATTAGACTTTAGATGAGTTAACACTAAATGAATCAGAATCACAGATGGGGGCCTTTATCCCCTTTGAAAGTATGTTTTCATGTTTCATGTTTTAGTTAAAACCTTATGAGTAGAATTATTTGGCAACATATTGGTTGCTATTTTATCGATCCAAATCATACACTCAATTTATGATGCTTGATAAAGGCATAATTCTATCATCTCTAATGAGGTAGAATTTTTAAAAGTGAAGCTTTTGAGGTTGAAAAGGCAGCTGCAATGTGTTTCTTATGAAGCTTTACTGTGAATTCATTATAATGGATTATTATGACATGACTGGATGAAAACAGCAATCTAGTTTGCTGAGAAGCTCCCTCTTACTATAATCATCCTAGGGAATTTAAACCATAGAGGAGAGCTAATGTCATTCAAGTGCAGATTTAAGTACTCCTGAGTGATGGCATTTGGTGACATCTAATGTTGGCGATACCCCAGTATTTAGATTTTTAAAGGGAGTGTGAACTGCGTCATTCATTTGCTTTTGCTATGTCCCCTTCTCTTCTCATTATCAACATAGTAAATATTTTGTAGGAGTAAACAAAGCCAAAATCCATAAAATAACAAGAGCTAGGGATAAGATTTTTAGGTGATACTTGAACTTAAGTATATGCCAGGGTTTAAAATATAGTTATTCTTAATTATGTGAAGTCAACAGGATCATCATTTTAGCCCCTTCACTGACTCTGTAAAGCAGAATAATTTAGTTATTTAGAAAAAAAAAATGTATGTATATTTTAAACTAAGGTCCCTCAAATATCTTAGATACTTTTAAACTTCCCCATTTAAAATTCTTTTTCATGGAAAGATTAAAAGCAAAATGAGAAGGAAAACAAGAGTTTTCATGGTTTTCTAGTTAAATTGACATCTCCCTATTAAAATGTATTACAGAGTGTACAAATGCTGTTGTCTAATCACTTAGAAGCATTTCCTTTGTAAAAGTGTAGTAGCATAGGACAGGTACAAAACATCAATTCTTGGTTATTCACTTCTATGGGGAAAAAAGAATAGAGAATACAAAACATTGAAATATATTCTGTAATTTTCTTAAAATGCAACAATCACATTTTTTTCTTTTTAAATTATCTTCCTTATTATTGTCATCTCTATACACATCAGTAGCCTAATGTCTTAAGGAAGTCACTTGGAAGAGGCAATTCATAACAATAAGAAATGTATCTTTACATTTTATTCGCATTTCTAGAAAAACTTTTTAAAATCTATTTGTTCCTCTCAATCTAGGTGAATCAGTCTCTAATCCACTCCCCTAAAATCTCTTTCTGACCTCGGCCCACCCAGCATTAGCTGTTTCTCTCTTCCCCTTTCTTTTGCCCCTACTTCTCTTTTCATCTTTCAATCAGTATCAGCTCTTTCTAGTGCATTTTCCCAAATCCAAACCAATTTCTAGTGTTCCTTTCCTTCAGGCCACTCTGCCTGATAAAACTTGAGTGTGTATATGTGTGTGCACACATACACATACAAGGGAAGTGTTGGTCATTGCCTATTAAAGATAAAATTTTCCTTAGAAGATATTAAAGGGAGTGAGACTCAAATATTCTGATCTTAATCATCTTCTCCATTCCAAGAAGAAAATTGCTAGGCATTTTTCAAAGAAATATAGGTAAGTAGATACCTAGTATTTTGATGCAATCTTTTTTCTCACAGTTGTTTTTGTCCCTTTTAAAAAGCCTGGCTTATTTAAGTAGGGTTTAAAATCAAAATATAAACTTCTTTAATAAAAAGCAATGCTGAATAAACTATGTAATAGATGCTTCTGTTTGACAATGAAAGAAGTTCCAAAAATTTGTTGACTAAATGAAAAAGTGAATGAACAGATATTCCCTCTCCATTTTTGAGATTAACTCCAATCCCAAACTATTTTTTGATTTTTCCCATTTCTGGCCTAGTTTTCTTTTTACTTTTAGAGATGAGGCCAAGGTGATCATGACTGATTGTTTGCATACATTTTCAGTGGTTAAAGCAAATATGTTCAAATTTTGATGCTACTGCATAAATAGCTATACAAAGTTATCTAACTATATGAGTGTCTCTGTTAGCTTTGCATCTGGCCTTTTGAGTCAGGTCAATCCACTTATGTACCATGTCTAAATTTACTTTTAAGTAAAAATAAGATGCATGTTGGAGGAGGCCCTGTTCAGTTCAGTCTGTAGGTCATGTCTGACTCTTTGCCACACCATGGACTGCAGCACACCAGGCCTCCCTGAACATCACCAACTCCCAGAGATTACTCAAACTCATGTCCATTGAGTCAGTGATGCCATCCAACCACCTCATCCTCTGTCATCCCCTTCTCCTTTTGCCTTCTATCTTTCCCAGCATCAGGGTCTTTTCAAATGAGTCAGCTCTTCGCATCAGGTGGCCAAAGTATTGGAGTTTCAGCTTCAGCATTAGTCCTTCCAGTGAATATTTAGGACTGATTTCCTTTAGGATGGACTGCTTGGATCTCCTTGCAGTCCAAGGGACTCTAAAGAGTCTTCTCCAACACCACAGTTAAAAAGTGTCAATTCTTTGGCACTCATCTTTCTTTATAGTCCAGCTCTCACATCCATACATGACTACTGGAAAAACCATAGCCTTGACTAGATGGACATTTGTTGGCAAAGTAATGTCTCTTTTTAATATGCTGTCTAGGTTGGCCATAACTTTTCTTCCAAAGAGTAAGCATCTTTAATTTCATGGCTGCAGTCACCATCTGCAGTGATTTTGGAGCCCCAAAATATGAAAGTCAGCCACTGTTTCCACTGTTTCTCCATGTATTAGCCATGAATTGATGGGACTGGATCCATGACCTTAGTTTTCTGAATGTTGAGCTTTAAGCAAACATTTTCACTCTCCTATTTCACTTGCATCAAGAGGCTCTTTAATTCTTCTTCACGTTCTGCCATAAGGTTGCTGTTATCTGCATATCTGAGGTTATTAATATTTCTCCCAGCAATTGTGATTCCAGCTTGTGCTTCCTCCAGCCCAGTGCTTTTCACGATGTACCCTGCATATAAGTTAAATAAGCAGGGTGACAATATACAGCATTGATGTACTCTTTTTCCTATTTGGAACCAGTCTGTGGTTCCATGTCCAGCTCTAACTTTTGCTTCCTGACCTGTATACAGACTTCTCAAGAGGTAGGTCAGATGGTCTGGTATGCCCACCCCTTTCAGAATTTTCCACAGCTTATTCTGATCCACACAGTCAAAGGCTTTGGCATAGTCAATGAAGCAGAAATAGACGTTTTTCTGGAACTCTCTTGCTTTTTCCATGATCAAGCAGATGTTGGGAATTTGATCTCTGGTTCTTCTGCCTTTTCTAAAACCAGCTTGAACATCAGGAAGTTCACGGTTCACGTATTGCTGAAGCCTGGCTTGGAGAATTTTGAGCATTACTTTACTAGCATGTGAGATGAGTGCAATTTTGCAGTAGTTTGAGCATTCTTTGGCATTGCCTTTCTTTGGGATTGGAATGAAAACTGACCTTTTCCAGTCCTGTGCCCACTGCTGAGTTTTCCAGATTTGCTAACATACTAAGTGCAGCATTTTCACAGCATCTCTTAGAATTTGAAATAGCTCCACTGGAATTCCATCACCTCCACTAGCTTTGTTTGTAGTGACGCTTTCTAAGGCCCACTTGACTTCACATTCCAGGATCTGGCTGTAGGTGAGTGAGCACAGCATCATGATTATCTGGGTCATGAAGATCTTTCTTTGTAGAGTTCTTCTGTGTATTCTTGCCACCTTTTCTTAATATCTTCTGCTTCTGTTACGTCCATACCATTTCTGTCGTTATTGAGCCCATCTTTGCATGAAATTTTCCCTTGGTATCTCTAATTTCTCGAAGAGATCTCTAGTCTTTCCCATTTTATTGTTTTCCTCTATTTCTTTGCATTGATCATTGAGGAAGGCTTTCTTATCTCTCCTTGCTATTCCTTGAAACTCTGTATTCAAATGGATGTATGTTTCCTTTTCCTTTGCTTTTGGCTTCTCTTCTTTTCACAGTTATTTGTAAGGCCTTCTCAGACAGCCATTGTGCTTTTTTACATTTCTCTTTGGAGGCCCTAGCTTTTTGTTTAATGACTGCCAGTCTACACAATTTTCTCTGAATCTCGTATCTCACTGATTGCAGAGTTTCTATACTGAATGTGAATCTTGGATTCTCATTTCTCACATTTGGTGACTACATTAATTTCCTTTTGATATTTTAGACTATAGATATGTTGGAATAACTTTTGGATTTACCTAATCATTTGAACTTGAGGTCTTCTCTTGTCTACACTTGAGTTTTATTACAGTGCCTAATAACTTCAAGTTAACTCTTGAACTCATTTTCCAGAGATTGATTTTATAGAGGTATAAATAGACTAGGGATAAACAAGGAAATAAACTCTACATCCCTAGAAATAATGGGGGCTGGCTAAATGGTTGTAATTCATTCCAGATTAAGTTTAATGTAGAGTACCCATACAAGGGCAAATATGAGTTGAGTATACTTAGCTTTGCACTGGCAAACATGCTAACAGTGGCGATATAATTACTGGGATGAAGCTAAATCTATATTGAAGAAAGAGGTAGTAATAATTTTATTTTCCATTCTTTTCATGCCAGCATAACAAACATTGGATTAAATGAGGATTAAATGATTAATCAGAAAACAAATTGAGGACTGTTACACATAGTGGGATTTGATTTAAGTCATACCTGAATGTGTCTAGTGGTTTTCCCTACTTTTTTCAACTTAAGTCTGAATTTGGCAATAAGGAGTTCATGATCTGAGCCACAGTCTGCTCCCAGTCTTGTTTTTTCTGGTTGTATAGAGCTTCTCCATTTTGGCTACAAAGAATATAATCAATCTGATTTTGGTGTTGACCATCTGGTAATGTCCATGTGTAGGGTCTTCTCTTGTGTTGTTGAAAGAGGGTGTTTGCTATGACCAGTGTGTTCTCTTGGCAAAATTCTGTTAGCCTTTGCCCTGCTTCATTTTGTATTCCAAGGCCAAATTTGCCTGTTACCCCAGGTGTTTCCTGACTTCCTACTTTTGCATTCCAGTCCCATATAATGAAAAGGACATCTTTTTTGGATGTTAGTTCTAAAAGGTCTCATAGGTCTTCATAGAACAGTTCAACTTCAGCTTCTTCAGCGTTACTGGTTGGGGCATAGACTTGGATTACTGTGATGTTGAATGGTTTGCCTTGGAGACAAACAGAGATCATTCTGTCATTTTTGAGACTGCATCCAAGTACTGCATTTTGGACTCTTTTGTTGACCATGATGGCTACTCCATTTCTTCTAAGGGATTCCTGCCCGCAGTAGTATATATAATGGTCATCTGAGTTAAATTCACCCATCCCAGTCCATTTAGTTCGCTGATTCCTAGAACATTGATGTTCGCTCTTGCCATCTCCTGTTTGACCACTTCCAATTTGCATTGATTCATGGACCTAACATTCCAGGTTGCTATGCAATATTTCTCTTTACAGCATTGGACCTTGTTTCTATTACCGGTTACATCCACAACTGGGTATTGTTTTTGCTTTAGCTCCATTCCTTCATTCTTTCTGGAGTTATTTCTCCACTGACCTCCAGTAGCATACTGGGCACCTACTGACCTGGGGAGTTTCTCTTCCAGTATCCTATCATTTTGCCTTTTCCTACTCTTCATGGGGTTCTCAAGGCAAGAATACTGAAGTGGTTTCCCATTCCTTTCTCCAGTGGACCTCATTCTGTCAGACCTCTCTACCATGACCCACCTGTCTTGGGTGGCTCCAGATGGCATGGCTTAGTTTCATTGAGTTAGACAAGGCTGAGGTCCATGTGATCAGATTGACTAGTTTTCTGTGAGTATGGTTTCAGTGTGTCTGCCCTCTGATGCCCTCTTGCAACACCTACCATATTACTTGGGTTTCTCTTACCTTGGACGTGGGGTATCTCTTCACGGCTACTCCTTACCTTGAATGAGGGGTATCTCCTCGTGGCTGTCCCTCCTGACCTTGAACGTGGAATAGCTCCTTTTGGCCCTCCTGTGCCTGCGCAGCCACTGTTCCTTGGATGTGGGGTTGCTCCTCTTGTCCCCGCCCCTGACCTTGGACATGGGGTAGATCCTCTCAGCTGCTCTTGTGCCATCACAACCTGGCACTCTCAGCCACTGCCCCTCCAAGTCAGGCTTCAGCAATACGTGAACCGTGAACTTCCTGATGTTCAAGCTGGTTTTAGAAAAGGCAGAGGAACCAGAGATCAAAATGCCAAAATCCGCTGAATCATGGAAAAAGCAAGAGAGTTCCAGAAAAACATCTATTTCTGCTTTATTGACTATGCCAAAGCCTTTATCTGTGTGGATCACAATAAACTGTGGAAAATTCTGAAAGACATGGGAATACCAGACCACCTGACTTGCCTCTTGAGAAACCTATATGCAGGTCAGGAAGCAACAGTTAGAACTGGACATGGAACCACAGACTGGTTCCAAATAGGAAAAGGAGTACATCAAGGCTGTATATTGTCACCTTGCTTATTTAACTTATATGCAGAATGCATCATGAGAAACACTGGACTGGAAGAAGCATGAGCTGGAATCTCTGGAGATGATGATTGCAGCCATGAAATTAAAAGACACTTACTCTTTGGAAGGAAAGTTATGACCAACGTAGGCAGCATATTCAAAAGCGGAGACATTACTTTGCCAACCAAGGTCTGTCTAGTCAAGGCTATGGTTTTTCCAGTAGTCATGTATGGATGTGAGAGTTGGACTGTGAAGAAAGCTGAGCCCCAAAGAATTGATGCTTTTGAACTGTGGTGTTGGAGAAGACTCTTGAGAGTCCCTTGGACTGCAAAGAGATCCAACCAGTCCATTGTAAAGGAGATCAGTCCTGGGTGTTCTTTGGAAGGACTGATGCTAAAGCTGAAACTCCAGTACTTTGGCCACCTCATGCGAAAAATTGACTCATTGGAAAAGACTCTGATGATAGGAGGGATTGGGGGCAGGAGGAGGAGGGGATGATAGAGGATGAGATGGCTGGATGGCATCACTGACTCAATGGACATGAGTTTGAGTATACTCCGAGAGTTGGTGATGGACAGGGAGGCCTGGTATGCTGCGATTCATGTGGTCGCAAGGAGTTGGACTCGACTGAGCGACTTAACTGAACTGAACACATAATGGGATTGTTTAATAGTATGTGAGATAGAGGCAATCACGGTAATAATTATGATTAATGAGGAAGACTAAGTTATGTTACTTGCCTAGAAGCTTTAGTTTTCCAACCCCAAATTCCAGAGTAGTTTAGATACTCCTACCACCAGCCTTTATGCCACACCAGGCAACGTTTTACAGCCATTCTTAAGAAAAATAGACAAGTACAGTATATATTTTTCAGTATTAACCTGAAGAGGATAGTCCTCTAAGATAGAGTCTAAAATTTTGCCTCCTTGTGTGTAGTAGAATATCATTACCTGACCATGAGCTGACCTTAGGAACAAAGGATCTGATACCATGGAGTTTCCACTACCAAACACTATCCCTCCCTTACCTTTCCTAGAAAAGGGTTTTGCTGAAAGCTACCAGGGAGTTTGGGGTTTTTAGTGCATGAGCCACCCATCTCCTTACAGAATTCTGCAGTTAACCTTTCTCTGCTCCAAACTCTGATGTTTTGGTATTGTTTGGCCTCACAGTGCTTTGGATACACAGACTTGCATTTCATTAACAGTCAGATAAGGCTTCCCTGATGGCTCAGTGGTAAAGAATCTGCCTGCTAGGGCAGGCCACTCAGGTTTGGTTCATGGGTCACAAAGATCCCCTGGAGAAGAAAATGGCAACCCCTCCAGTATTCTTCCCTGGGAAAATCCCATGGACAGAGGAGCTTGGTGGGCTACAGTCCATGAGGTCACAAAGAGTCAAACACAGTGACTCAACACCAAAAACAAAGTGTACTAGAAAATCAGTCTTGGTAGCAGTTAGGTTACAGGAATTTAGTAAAACTTTAAGTTTAATATATTAACTATGAACATATTAAGAATTGATTCCTGAACATTTACTGTAACTTTATTGTGATTCAAGTGTCTATATTCACCTGTTGGTGGCTACAATTTTGGTCCCCCGATATGAAAATTTCTTTGTCACTTCATGATTATAGAAATACTGACTTTTTAAAATACAGTTTCTTTTCCATCCCAATTCATTTCAGGAACCCCAAGTGTCCAGAGTTCTCTTCTGATTATTGCTCTTTGTTTTTGAGTGCAGATAGTTATGCCAGAAGTTCCTAACATTTCCACAGCAGTAGTTGTTCAGCTAGAACATTGCTGCCTTCAACATTTCCCATATTGTGAATACATCTTCACCTTGTATAAAGACATATAGGTGTAACATGAAATAAGTCATGCCCACTGCCAGTGGAACCAGAAGCAGGTTCTTGTGCTTCAATCACATATATTTGTGATTGGTACAGTTGTGAAGGACAGAGTTGCCTTCCTCATTACTTTTGCCTTGATAGCATGCACAGAAGACTATGGGAAGCTCAGTGTGGCCAGTGGTTATGTAACATTCCATAGGCAAAATAGGGTCCATCTCAAAAAGCAAGCGTGACTCCAAGGCACAGTGTCATCTTGGAAAGTGAAAGTAGCCAAGGAAAAAACACACTCCACAGACAGTATATGGGCCATCCAGAAGTTGAGAAATATGATTAGTTTTTATGGGCAGGGTAACTTGATAGGCTGTGTGTGAGGATTATTCCAACTATTTGGGGGAAGTGGTGGGGATTTCTAGAACTGGGCCACCATTCACTTTTTGTCCTTTTATGATTAGCTTCTGAAATGTCATGTCATCTGTGGGTGTGTCATTTAGCTTGCTAATGTATAACAATGCACATATAATGAGGCTCATGGTCTACTGAAAGTTGAATCTTCCACCATCTTGGACCTAGTTGGTTCCAATCAGTTTATGTCATATCCTCAAGGGCTGTGTCATTCTTTTAGAGGTTTTGCACTGCCCTCTTCCCTTCTGTTTCATTCCTCCTTCAGAGATTTTATTCCCATATTCTTTTGGGAGGCAGAGGGACAACAGCCCATCTTCCATAATTGCTTCAAAGCTGACAGACATTGACCCTGCCTGTCAGGGAGTAAAAATCTCTGGATGCCTGATTTAGGGGCTTCAGGGGCTGGACAATGCCTTGTTTTAAGTTGGTATGGGCTAGAATCCTCACATAGCCACCATCTTGATGTGGAGCTGTTGTAACTGCTTCTATAGCCTTCCTGTGAATCTTTTCCATGCAGCACTTTGTAACAGCATCAGAGTTCAACAATAACCTTCTATAAATGACAAAAGGCTTAAAAGGCATGGTTAAACTTCTGATTATAGTGTAATCAGATAACAAAACTTGGTTACAAAAACCAGAATTACAAATGATTACATTTAACTTAAAACACAAATAATCTTGGCTAAATATTTCTTTTTGAGATACCTCAGGGGCCATCTAAAGCACCCCAAACTTAACTGGAAATCAAAAGAAATTAAAATAAAATGCGGTATTTGGGAAGCTTATCAGAAAACTGTAAAACAGTAAAATAAGATGATAGGTCACTTTGAAACAATACTTACTCCTTCACTTGCAGCTAATTTTTAATATCAATAAAACTTCATTAAAATGAACATTTCAAGTTTCCTTATTCATCCTTAATATTTGGGACTATAAACTGTTACTTCATACTTTCATGATAGCTATCCAATACATCTGAGTAGTATTAGGCAAAAGGACATTAATTTTTATAAAATATGGTGTGTAATTTGCCTTAACAGTTTAGTATTCAAATAAATCAAATATACACTGTAGAAATCTCTGAGTAAAATTTTCCTTCTCAAATTTAAAATTACTTTCTGTTATAATAAGGCATTTTATTTTTGAGGAATAATTTTAAAGTAATTTTAGGTAATTAAAATATTAAAAGGTAATTTTGAAAATTGATATGAAAGAAATCTGTGTGTGTGAGTGTGTGTGTGCGTGTGCTCTTATAGCAATTTGTCTTTGCCTTTTATAGCTTGAACTTAATGGAGCTAAATATAAAATCTTTAAATTTTGAGGGAACAAATAATTTAGGAAGAAACAAATTGTAAAACTGGCTTCAGGTATTTTCACATCAGAGTTTTATAATCTCTCCTACTCAGGAAATTAAGATGATAGAAAAATTCATATTACTACCAAACATTGCAAGTAAGAAATTATATTTGAAATTTCCCCCCCAAGAACTTTAAACTATAAACTTCACATCTAAATGTTCAACTATTTGTTTATGTCCATATAGTGAATATTTGGTGCTACTTTTATGACTATCCAGAAAGTCAGTTTCATTCTTTATGAAATATAAACTGTGTTACCTGAAGCAAAATAATTGACCCCATGAGAGTCTTCTGATGATATTGATTTTTTCATGATTGGGTTGCTAATTTTTGGAAATTTATTTAGCAAGAATAGTTTTGTAATTAAAGAAAACTCTCTCTGGAGTAATAAGTATACCCCAACATCTTAGAGGAAGAAAAGAATAACATTTTGTTTCTTATTTAAATGCCAAAGTAGTTGTTAATGATGATTGTATGAGAAGCTCTCTTCTAGTAACTGTTTTCACTGAGCCAGTCTTTTTCCTTGTATCTATGCCATCTTTCCTCATGCTTGTCTCTTAAGCTGGTGAATAAATAAAAACTATGGAGGACTTCCTATGAGAGGTTTATCTTGGCCAGACTGAGAAAATGAGCATGTCAATACTTTTCTTTCCATAACTGGTCAGAACTCATTTGTATGGTCACAAATAATGACAATTTTGTTTTTTGTCCAAAAGTAAAAGGAAATAAGCCTGGTAAACAGCCAGTAGTCTCTATCACGATTATAAAGGAGATACACATTGATTTTAGTTTTGAGTGCATATGTAAGAGTGGAAATACTAGGTGGTATAGTAACTTCATATTTAACTCTTAAAGCTTTATGGAAAACTCCAAACTGTATCCCACAACTGTTGTAACATTTTGCATTCCCATCACCAGTGTACAAGGGTTCCAATTTTTCCTTATTCTTGTCAAAACTTGTTATCATTCATCTTTATGGAGTTAGATATCCCAGAGGGTATAAAGGAGTATCTTATTATGGTGGTTTTTTAAAACATTTTCCTAATTACTAATGGTATTCTGCATATTTCCATATTCTTAGTAGCCATTTATATATCCTCTTTTAAGAAATGTCTGAATCTTCCTTATATTTTAAAGTTATCTATTTTTTTTAACTACTGAGCTTTAACCATTTAAAAAAAATTCTAAATATGTCTCTTATCAGACATGATTTGTAAATATCTTCATCCATTTTGTGGGTTTTCATTATATTTTCTTTATTTAATTTATGAAAATTTTAAAGTTTGCACTCCACTTAACATTATTAAAAATATTGGCTATTTAAAAAATATTGGCTATTAATATGTTCCCTGTGTTGAACAATATATCCTTGTAGCCTGTTCTATACCCAATAGTTTGTATTTCCCACTCCTCCAGGTCAATATTGCCTCCCCCACTACTAGTAAACTCTAACTTGTTCTCTATATCTCTGTTTCTTTTTTGTTATATTCACTAGATTCCACATTTAAGTGATATCATTCAGTATTTGTCTTTCTCAATCCGACTTCTTTCCTTCTATTTTATTGATGAGATCTTTTGAACCACGAAAGTTTTTAGTTTTGATAATGTCCAACTTACATAACTTTCTTTTCCCCACTTGTGATTTTTATGTCCTAAGAAACCATTTCCTAGTCCAAGGTCAAGAAAATTTAATCCAATATCTTCTAAGAATTATATATTTTTGGCTCTTACATTTAGATATTGAATCTATTTTAAGTTAATGTTTCTATTTAGTCTGAGGTCAGATCAGCTTCATTCTTTTGCATGTGGATATTCATTTGTCTTAGCACCATTTGTTGAAAAGATTATTCTTTCTACATTGGATGGCTTAGCACTCTTGTTGAAAATTAACTGAACATAAATTTAAGGGTGATTTCTAGAATATTAATTCTACCTCATTTATCAATATATCTATATTTATGCCAGTACCATACAGTATTGATTACTGTAGTTTTGTTACAAGTTTTGAGATCATGAAGTGTGACTTCTCTAAATTTATTGTTCTTTAAGATTGTTTTAGGTATTTGGGACCCCTTGCATTTTTATATGAAGTTTAACATTGTCTGGTCAATCTGCAAAATATTAGCTGGTATTTTATAGCAATTTTATTGAATCTATAGATCAATTTGAAAAGTAGTGCCATCTGAACAATATTAAGTATTGTTACTTATGAACATCAGATGTGTTTTCATTGATTTTAGCTCTCTTTAATTGCTTTCTGCTTCCCTTGTGGCTCAGATAGTAAAGAATCCGCCTGCAATGTGGGAGACCTCAGTTCAGTCCCTGGGTTGGGAAGATCCCCTGGAGGAGGGCATGGCGACCCACTCCAGTATTCTTGCCCTGTGAATCCCCATGGACAGAAGAGCCTGGTGGGCTACAGTCCATGTGGTCACAGAGTCAGAGATGACTGAGTGACTAAGCACAGTAGTATAGTTTTGTATTTTTTTTGTGTGTGTAAAATTTATTTTAAAGAATTTCTTTGATGATATTGTAAATGAAATTATTCTTTTAATTTTATTTTCAGGGCATTGCTTGGTAGAATATAAAAATACAATTGAAATTTGTGCATCGATTCTGTATTCTTCAACTCTGCCAATCTCATTATTAATTCTAATTGTGTGTGTGTGTGTATATATATATATATATATATATATATATATATATGTATTCCTTATGATTTTCTACCTACAAGATTATGTGATTTGGAAATAGAGATCATTTTACTTCTACTTTTGCAATCTGCCTTTTATTTATTTTTCTTGCATAATTTCCTTGGTTGAAACCACCACTGCAATGTTGAACAGAAGTGGTGAGAAGAAGCACCCTTGTCATGATCTCAATTTTAGGGGAACTTGTGTGGTTATTCATAGTCAAATATGTTAGCTGTAGGCTTTCCATAGATGACATTTATCTGGTTGGGGAAGTTTCCTTCTATTCCTAGTTTGATGAAATTTTTCTGTTTTTCTATTTTATTTGTTTTGGTTGAAGATGTTAAAAAAATTCAGTGAAAGCCACAGTTTGCTAAGTTCTAAAAGGAAGTTAAACACTGGGTTCACTTTTAAAAAAAATGAATTTTAATATACAGCACTTTGTCAGCTGTGTGGTTCAGTCAACATTCCTATGGCAACAATGACTTTCCCAGTTACTCTGCCAACTTCTGTGTTTCATTCACAATGTCACAACATGCTAAGTACTGTGCTTTTAAGAAAATTCTACATGATACATAAAAAATATTCACTAGAAAGACAAATGTTCAAGATAATGGTATAGGAAAACCCTGAACTCACCATACCCCTTACCCTCAACATGGTAATGTGCATTAGGGAGGCATACCACAGAGGCCCCCACCTTTGTGGATTTGCCTACCTCAAGCAACAGCAAACAAACAATGGTTTAAAGGGAACCTAGACTATATGTGAAAGAAATCTATTTACTAACCCTAGAGCATTTGCCAAATGGACAAGGAACTACTATTAATAGTACTCTCTCTCCGAGGTTGGAGGTGCTGAAGAGTGCCATTTCTGTGTGTGTATGTGTCTCCATCTTGATAGCAAGAGTGGGAACACAGTCCAAGCCCTCTACCTGGCCTGCCAAGGCTGCCAGCATGCACCCCAGTTCCCTGGTCCACAGCAGCCTTAGCCCTCCCCCTAGGGTGGCCCTGGTGTAGCATGCCCCCATACCCCTAGCCTGTACTCACTCTAGCTCCCCCTGGCCAGCCAAAGCTGCCTGGCACATGCAGACTACACAGGAGACATTTCTAAACAAAGTCATGCCTTCAATACCAGATGAGGTAGAGGTAGCTATTTTATCTAATTAATAGAAACAAACACAAACTTGTCAAACCAAATGAGGAGACAGGGGAATATATAAAAACAACAAAAAATAAAACCCTGGGTTAAAAAATCCTAATGTAATGGAAGTAAGTAATTTATCTGATAAAGAGTTCAAAATAATACTTATAATAATACTCCAAACTCAGGAGAAGAATAGAGAAAAACAATTAGAACATCATCAAAGAGTTAAAACATATAAGAAAGGATTAATCAGAGCTGAAAAATATCATAACTGAGACCATGAAAAATACACTAGAAGGAATCAACAGATCAGATGATACAGAAGAACAGATCAGCCATCTGAAAGACAGAATAGTGGAAATCATTCAATCAGAACAGCAAGAAAAAAAATAATATTTAAGGCACCACTGGGACAATATCAAGCAACCTAGCATTTGAATTGCATGTGTCCCAGAAGGAGGCAAGAGATAGAAAGGGGAAGAAAACTTATTTGAAGAAATAATGGCTGAAAACTTCCTTAACCTGGGAAAGAAAACAAATATTAAGGTTCATGAAGCACAGAGATCCCAAGCAAGACATATAAAAATTGAAATATTAATAGTTAAAGAAAATTTTAAGGCAAAAGAAAAACAAATAAGCACATATAAGGAAACTCCATAATACTGTCAGATAACTTTCCATCAGTAACTTATATTGAGGAAATGAACAGGGCTTCAAGAACCTGTTAGCTGATACCAAGTGATTAAATGAATGTGTAATTCAAGTACTAGAGAGAAAAGGGAGGCTGGGACAGGAAACATATTTGAAAAATAATGGTTGAAATCTTTCATTTTTTAAAAGTTAGATATTTGAAGACATAAGGTTCTAAACATTAAACAGAATGAACTATTAAAAAATCCCATGCGAAGGTATATATATCATGGTAAAAAGCCAAAGATAAAAAGCAAATCTTGAAAGCAGCAGGAAAAAAAACAAAACAAAACATATATTCTGTGCAGCAGAAGAATGATTCAAATTGTCGCTAACTACAATGCCCACTCACCCACCCACAAAAAAAAAAACAGAAAAATATCTTTAGGGTGTTGACTTTAAAAAATCTGTTCACCTAGAATTTTACATCTAAATTTTTTTCAAGAATGAAACTAAATTGAATTTTTTTTCAGCGAAAATAAAGTAAAATTTTGTTACCAGGAGACTTATAAGAATTGTGATAGGAAGTCATCTCAAGGTAAAAGGAAATGATAATAGATGAACACTTCTGTCTTTAGAGGGAATGGAGAAATGATAAATGAAGGGCATTTTCCCCTTTTAAATCCTAACTTTGTTAGAAAGCTTATAAATTGTTAAAATAAAAGTATAGCATTGCTTTATGGAATTTGTTACATATAATTGTATTACATAAGAGCTATAACAAGTGAGGGAATAGACAGAGATATATAAGTTTAAATATTTTAGTATTTTACAACCTTACATGTAGTAATTAAGCTGTGTTAAAGATTATATACATATGCATATATGTATATAGTCTTCTATACATAATATTTACAAGACAACCACTACGAAAATAATGCAAAAAAGAATAGGCAAAAATAAAGCTGCAGGAAATTAAAAATTAAAGAGAATTCTGAAAAAGTTTCAGTAATCTTGTTAAAAGTTAGTAAAGAAAAAATAAAATGGAAAAAAAGTTGAGATAAGTAGAAAACAAAAACTAAAATGTGTACCTCTATTACATTAAAATTTTAATGAGCTAAACAGTCCAGTTGAAAGAGACTATCCAATTGGGGAAAAAAAAGCAAAACTAAGATGTAACTATATTTTTTCTCCAAGAAAGACATTTGAATATAAAAACAAGATAAAAATAAAGGAACAAGAAAATTTTATTGTGCAAGCAGTAATGTTGTGAAGGCTGGAGAGACTACATTTATACCAGAGGAAAAAAGGCTGTAATTTATTAGTGGACATAGGAGAAACAGCTTGTACTGACAAAAGCTCAATACAATGACAATATAATAATAATAAATGTGTACTATTCAATGACAAAGCTTCAAAATAACATGGAGCAAGTTTTGAGAGAATTAACAGGGGAAAAACAATTCCACAATCATAATTCCTCTCTCAGCAATTGAAAGATCTAGTCAAAATATCAGAAAAAAACTAAGATCTGAACAGTACTATCAACTCCAGTGATTTAATTGATATTTATATTTCAAAAAATATGCTATACAACAAGAGAATACACATCTTCTTTAAGTGCACATTATCTGTTACGAGGATACAAACATGAATCACAAGACTTTTCTGAAGTTTGAAATTATACAGAAAAATTTTATTTACCATACAACTAGAAACAGTAATAACAAGAAAAATGCCAAATATTTTGAAGCTAAACATATATGTTAATTACAGAGTCAACAAAAAATTCATAATTTACATTTAGAAACATCAGAAGTAGAAAGTATAAATTAGAATACTGTGAAATGTATGATAATGAGAATAAATTGTCCAAATTAGTGGGAAAGAGATAGAACAGTGCTTTGAGAGAAGTTAATACTTTTATTTTTAAAATTACTTTTATTAGAGTATAGCTTATCTATAATGCTGTGTTAGTGTCTTCTATACAGCAAAATGAGTCAGTTACACATATACTTACATCTACTCTTTTTAATCTTTCGCCATATGGGTCATTATAGCATATTGAGTAGAGTTTCCTGTGCTATACAGTAGATTATTATTATTTATCTATTTTATGTATAAGGTGTGTATGTCAATTTCAATCTCCCAACTTATTCCTGCTCCTTGTCCTGGTAACCATAGGTCTGTTTTCTATATCTGTGACTCTTGTAAATAAGTTCATTTGTACCGTTTGCATATTATGCAATATTTGTGTTTCTCTGATTTATTTCACCCAATATGACAATCTCTGAGTCCATCCATGTTGCTTCAAATATAATTTCATTCTCCTTAATGGCTGAGTAATATTTCATTATACATATATACCACATCTTCTTTATCCATTCATCTGTCAGTGGACTTTTTGATTGTTTCTATGCACTGATTAATATAAATAGTGCTGCAATGAAAATTGGGGTGCATACATCTTTTCAAATTAATTACTTTCTCTGGATATCAGAGAAAATATCTGATAGCCCAGGAGTGGGATTGGTGGATCATATCAAGCTCAATTTTTGAGGAACCTCTATACTGTTCTCCTTAGTGGCTTCACCAATTTATATTTTTACCAATAGTGTAGAAGGGCTTCCTTTTCTCCCCACCCTTTCTAGCCTTTATTGTTTGTAGATATTTTTGATGATGAAATTAATGCTTTTAAATGCCATTCATAGAAAGAACAATCTCAAATCGGTGATTTAATCTTCTATTAATACCTTAAGAAACTGGAAACAAAATAGCAAATGAAACCCAAATGAAACCCAAATGATGAAAGTAAATAATAGCAAAAAAGCAGAAATCAATGAAATAGAAAAAGAAAATAGAAGAAAATCAACGAAACTAAATCTCATTCTTTAAAAACTTAATATAATTCATAGGTCTCTAGCTAAGTTGATTAAAAGGATAAAGAAGGAAGACAAAAATTACTAATACCAGGAAAGAAAGATGGGACATCAATGTAACCTCCTGAAACTTTGAAATGATAAGAAAATATTATGAGTAACTTTATGCTAATAAATTTGAAAACCCATAATAAACATGAATTTCTGAAAGATATAAATTAATACTGACAAGAATATATAGTAACTCAAAATGAATCTTAAAGGTAAAAGTTAATATAAACTTTTACTAGAAAACACAGAAAAATATTTATAATATTGAGTTAGGCAGATTTCTTTAATAGAACCTTGGAACAATAATAATAAGCCCCAGAATACAAGGAAGAAAAGAAAGAGAAACAAATAAAAGATAGGACAAATTGAAAGAAAATTGTAATACAGAAGATATAAACCCAAATATATCAGTAATCAGGGTATATCAATGTGATTAAAGTTTTAAATATTAGCAAGGTAAACATTCTGAGAATGCATAAATAATATGATTGTATGCATAGAAAATATCCAGAAGAATGTATGGATATATTATTAGAATTAATAATAGTTTTATTAGGCTGCTGGATACTGTCGATATATAAAAACCAGCTAGTATATTTCTATAAGCAGCAGTAAACAGAAAATAAGATGCAAATATGTCACCTAGCAGCACAAAATATGACACACCTGTAAATTATCCTAGCCAAAGATAATCAAGGTCTTTATATGGAAAAACTAATTATTTTATTATGTTTCTGTAACATTACAGACAATAATGAAATAAAAACCTAATCAAATGGAGATATATACTATATTTATAGATTTGAGGCATCAATCCTATAAAGAAGTCAATTATTCCAAACTTGATCTATAGTTTCAAAGCAGTCCTAATTGGTGTGTGTGTGTGTAAGTGTGTGCACATATCTGTAGAATTATTCAAGCTAATACAAAAATTCAAAAAATAAGCAAACCATTCTTAAGGGAAAATAATCAATTGGTTCAGTTCAGTTCAGTTCAGTCGTTCAGTAGTGTCCGACTCTTTGTGACCCCATGAATCGCAGCACACCAGGCCTCCCTGTCCATCGCCAACTCCTGGAGTTCACCCAAACTCACGTCCATCGAGTCAGTGATGCCATCCAGCCATCTCATCTTCTGTTGTCCCCTTCTCCTCCTGCCCTCAATCCCTCTCAGCATCAGGGTCTTTTCCAATGAGTCAACACTTCGCATGAGGTGGTCAAAGTATCGGAGTTTCAGCTTTAGCATCAGTCCTTCCAATGAACACCCAGGACTGATCTCCTTTAGGATGGACTCGTTGGACCTCCTTGCAGGCCAAGGGACTCTCAAGAGTCTTCTCCAACACCACAGTTCAAAAGCATCAATTCTTTGACACTCAGCTTTCTTCATAGTTCAACTCTCACATCTATAAATGACCACTGGAAAAATCATAGCGTTGACTAGATGGACCTTTTATGGAAAAGTAATGTCTCTGCTTTTCAATATGCTATCTAGGTTGGTAATATCATTCCTTCCAAGGAGTAAGCGTCTTTTAATTTCATGGCTGCAATCGCCATCTGCAGTGATTTTGGAGCCCCCAAAAATAAAGTTTGACACTGTTTTCACTGTTTCTCCATCTATTTCCTGGTCATGTCTTCAGGATAAAGTTATTTCTTCAACAGGTGACATAAGGAAATGATTGGCAAAATTAATTTATTTAGATTTCTTTTTGTTAAATGCTTTGGTATAGGAGATGATATTGGAAACATATATGCATAAATGACAAAAATTTCATATGAAGAACTCTAACAAACTATAAGGGAAAATTCACAGACAACCTAGTAAAGAAATGTGCAAAAGACTTGAACAAACACTTCACAAAAGATAATTTATAAATGGAATATATGAAAAAGTATTCAACACAGTAAGAGATGTGGGTTCGATCCCTGCATTGGGAAGATCCCCTGGAGGAGGGCATACCAACCCACTCCAGTATCCTTGCTTGGAGAATCCCCACGGACAGAGGAGCCTGGCAGACTGCAACCCATGGGGTCACAAAGAGTCAGACACAACAGCACCTAAGCACAGCACAAACTACAAAATGGGGAACTTTATAAAGGCAAAACAAAAATATGGCAAGATTAACATAAATTGCTTGTTAAGAATTAGGATTGGAGATGGCAAGAAGTAAAGGTGCTTGTTAAGCAGGAATTGGTTGGGGGTTTGGAATGATTGCAGTTGCAATGGGGTGACAGAGACTTTGGAACTACAGAGATGCTGCCAGCAGCTGGTAGCAGATATTGTTTTAAAAATGGCTGGTGATGCCCTTGAGTTTGATATGGTTCAGAGAAAATTCAAGTTCTCACTAATGCAGGAACATGTCCAAAAACATATCCACACTGGTTACCTGGCTTCATTTTGGACCATTATTACTCCATTTTGATTTTTTAACTATCTTGAAAGTCATCAACTTCAACAATTTCATCAACTTCAGACGTCTATATTTTAATAGAGTCTGGATATATATGGTAATTCTTTAAATCTGCCAAGGTATGTGGCAGTATGACAAGAGGATGTTTGAAGCCAAATAATACATGTGGTACCACTTTTACTTGAATTCTGGAAATGGAACAGGAGAATTTTCATTGCTAAAGATAAAATGATTTTATATTAAAATGATCACAAATATAGTAGAGAATGCAATGTTGCATGACTTTGAAAGCTAACTTTAAGTTTTAAATATTTTTCACTTTTAAAACAAATCTTATTTTCCTTATGCTGCTGCTACTGCTAAGTCGCTTCAGTTGTGCCCGATCTTATGCGACCCCATAGACGGCAGCCCACCAGGCTCTCTCGTCTCTGGGATTCTCCAGGCAAGAACACTGGAGTGGGTTGCCACTTCCTTCTCCAATGCATGAAAGTGAAAAGTGAAAGTAAAGTCGCTCAGTCGTGTCTGACTCTTAGCGACCCCATGGACTGCAGCCTACCAGGCTCCTCCGCCCATGGGATTTTCCAGGCAAGAGTACTGGAGTGGGTTGCCATTGCCTTCTCCTTCTTTATGCTACTTCAAGCTATATTCCTCCAAACCCACCCATCCAGTAAGATTTCCACAAAGAAAATACAAGCACAAATACACACAAACACACACACAGTTTGCCTGGAAATTTTTGGAGTTCACTACTGAAAGTCACTACTGAAAAATCCTCCAGTTCAGTTCAGTTCAGTCACTCAGTCATGTTGACTCCTTGTGACTCCATGGACTATAGCATACCAGACTTTCCTATCCATCACCAACTCCTGAAGCCTACTCAAATTCATGTTCATTGAGTTGGTGATGCCATCTAACCATCTCATCCTGTGTTGAACCCTTCTCCTCCTGCATACAATCATTCCCAGCATTCAGGTCTTTTCAAATGAGTCAATTCTTCTCATCTGGTGGCCAAAGTATTAGAGTTTCAGCTTCAGCATCAGTTCTTCCAATGAATATTCAGGACTGATTTCCTTTAGGATGGACTGGTTGGATCCCCTTCCTGTCTAAGAGACTCTCTAGAGTCTTCTCCTAGAGAAGGAAATGACAACCGACTCCAGTGTTCTTGCCTAGAGAATCCCGTGGACAGAGGGGCCTGGAGGGCTGCTGTCCATAAGGTTGCACAGAGTCTGACACGAGTGAAGCAACATAGTATGCATGCATGCTTTCGAGAAGGAAATGGCAAACCATTCCAGTATTCTTGCCTGGAGAAACACAGGGACAGAGGAGGCTGGTGGGCTGCCATCTATGGGGTTGCGCAGAGTCAGACACAACTACAGCGACTTAGCAGCAGCAGCAGCAGCAGCAGCAGCAGAGACTTCTCCAACACCACAGTTCAAAATCATCAATTCTTCAGTGCTTAGCTTTCTTTATAGTCCAACTCTCACATCCATACATGACTACTGGGAAAAAAAATAGCTTTGACTAGACAGACATTTGTTGGTAAAGTAATGTTTCTCCTTTTTAAAATGCTGTCTAGGTTGGTCATAGCTTTTCTTTCAAGGAGCAAGCATATTTCAATTTTGTGGCTTCAGTCACCATCTGCAGTGATTTTGGACCCCTCCCCCCAAATAAAATCTGCCATTGTTGCCATTGTTTCCCCATGATTTGCCATGAAGTGATGGGACCAGATACCATGATCTTAGTTTTCTGAATATTGAGTTTCAAGGCAACATTTTCACTCTACTCTTTCACTTTCATCAAGAGGCTCTTTAGTTCCTCTTTGCTTTCTGCCATAAGGAAGGTGTCATCTGCATATCTGAGGTTATTGATATTTCTCCAGGTAATCCCGTGCTTCGCCCAGCATGGCATTTTGCATGATGTACTCTGCATATAAGTTAAATAAACAGGGTGATAATATGCAGCCTTGACATACTTCTTTCCTGATTTGGAACCAGTCTGTTGTTCCATGTCCCGTTCTAACTGTTGATTCTTGACCTGCATACAGATTTTTCAGGAGGCAGGTCAGGTGGTCTGGTATTCCCATATTTTGAAGAATTCTCCACAGTCTGCTGAATCCACACAGTCAAAGGCTTTGGCATAGTCAATAAAGCAGAAGTAGATATTTTTCAGGAACTCTCTTGCTTTTTTGATGATCCAACAGATTTTGGCAATGTGATCTCTGGTTCCTCTGCCTTTCTAAATCCAGCTTGAACATCAGGAAGTTCACGGTTCACATATTGCTGAAGCCTGACTTGGAGAATTTTAAGGATGACTTTGCTGGCATGTGAGATGAGTGCAATTATGCGGTAGTTTGAGCATTCTCTGGCATTGCCTTTCTTAGTGATTGGAATGAAAACTGACCTTCTCCAGTCCTGTGGCCACTGCTGAGTTTTCCAAATTTGCTGGCATATTGAGTGAAGCACTTTCACAGCATCTTCTTTTTTGATTTGAAACAACTCAACTGGAATTCCATTATCTCCACTATCTATGTTCATAGTGATGCTTCCTAAGGCCCACTTGACTTCACATTCCAGGCTGTCTGGCTCTAGATGATTGATCACACCATCGTGATTATCTGGGTTATGAAGAACTTTTTTGTGTAGTTCTTCTGTGTATTCTTGCCACCTTGTCTTAATATCTTTTGCTTCTGTTTGGTCCATACCTTTTCTGTCTTTTATTGTGCTCATTTCTGTTTGAAAATTTCCCTTGGTATCTTTAATTTTCTTGAAGAGATCTTAGTCTTTCCCATTTAATTGTTTTCCTCTATTTCTTTGCACTGATCATGGCAAAAGGCTTTCTTATCTTTCCTTGCTATTCTTTGGAATTCTGAATTCAAATGGGTATATCTTCCCTTTTCTCCTTTGCCTTTTGCTTCTCTTCTTTTCATAGCTGTTTGTAAGGCCTCCTCAGACAACCATTTCGCATTTTTACATTGCTTTTTCTTGGGGATGGTCTTGAACACTGCCTCCTATACAATGTCACCAACCTATGTCCGTAGTTCTTCAGGCACTCTGTCTATCAGATCTAACCTTGAATATATTTCTCACTTCCACTGTATAATTGTAAGGGATTTGATTTAGGTCATACTTGAATGGTCTAGTGGTTTTCCCTATTTTCTTTGATTGAAGTCTGAATTTGGCCATAAGAGGTTCATGCAATGAGCCATTGTCATCTCTGGTTTTGTTTTTGCTGACTTGTGGAGCTCCTTCATCTTTGGCTGCAAAGAATATAATCAATCTGATTTTGGTATTGACCATCTGGTGATGTCCATATGTAGAGTCTTGTGTTGTTGGAAGAACCTGTTTTCTATGACCAGTGTGTTCTCTTGGCAAGATTCTGTTAGACATTGCCCTGCTTCATTCTGTACTCCAAGGTCAAATTTTCCTGTTACCTCAGGTGATTTTTGACTTACTACTTTTGCATTCCAGTCCCCTATAATGAAGAGGACACCATTTGGGGTATTAGTTCTAGGAGGTCATATAGGTCTTCATAGAACTGTTCAACTTCAGCTTCTTCATCATTATTGGTGAGGGCATCAACTTGGATTGCTGTGATATTGAATGGTTTGCTTTGGAAACGACAGAGATCATTCTGCAGTTTTTGAGACTTCATCTAAGTGCTGCATTTTGGACTCTCTTGTTGACTATGATGGCTACTCCATTTCTTCTAAGGGATTCTTGCCCACAGTAATAAATATAAAGGTCATCCGAGTTAAATTCACTAACTCCAGTCCATTTTAGTTTGCTGATTCCTAAAACGTTGGTGTTCACTCTTGCCATCTCCTGTTTGACCACTTCCAATTTGCCTTGATCCATGAACCTAAAATTTCAGATTCCTGTGCAATATTGCTCTTTACAGCATTGGACTTTACTTCCATCAATAGTCACATCCATAACTGGGTGTTGTTTGCTTTGGTTCCATATCTTCATTATTTCTGGAGTTAGTTCTCCATTGATCTCCAGTAGCATATTGGGCACCTACCAACCTGGGGAGTTCATCTTTCAGTGTCCTATATTTTTGCCTTTTCATGATGTTCATGGGGTTCTCAAGGCAAGAATACTGAAGTGGCTTGCCATTCCCTTCTCAAGCAGACCACTCTTTGTCAGAACTCTCCTCCATGACCTGTATGTGTTGGGTGGCCCTACACTGCATGGCTCATAGTTTCATTGAGTTCGACAGGACTGTGGTCCATGTGATCAGATAGTTTTCTGTGATTGTGGTTTCCTCCAGTCCCAGACAACCTGTGAAGTATAGTAAGAGGCACTTTAGAAGACAAGCTTTAAAATCTTTTTCTTACACTACTTTTTAATACTTTGGACACTAACAATTATTTATTTATTTATTTTATTTATTTTAATTGAAGGCTATTTGTCTAGTCAAGACTATGTTTTTTTTTTTCCATGGTCATGTATGGATGTGAGAGTTGGACTGTGAAGAAAGCTGAGCATTGAAGAACTGATGCTTTTGAACTGTGGTGTTGGAGAAGACTCTTGAGAGTCCCTTGGACTGCAAGAAGGTCCAACCAGTCCATCCTAAAGGAGATCAGTCCTGGGTGTTCATTGTAAGGACTGATGTTGAAGCTGAAACTCCAATACTTTGGCCACCTGATATGAAGAGCTGACTCATTTGAAAAGACTCCAATACTGGGAAAGATTGAGGGCAGGAGGAGAAGGGGACGACAGAGGATGAGATGGTAGGATGGTATCATCAACTCAATGGACATGTGTTTGTGTGGACTCCGGGGGTTGATGATGGACAGGGAGGCCTGGTGTTCTGCAGTTCATGTGGTCGCAGAGTCAGACAAGACTGAGTGACTAAATGAGTGACTTTACAATATTGTGGCGGTTTTTGCCATACATTCACATGAATCATCCATGTGTATACATGTGTTCCCCATCCTAAACCTCCCTCCCACTTCCCTCCCCATCCTATCCCTCAGGGTCATCCCAGTGCACCAGCCCTGAGCACCCTGTCTCATGTATTGAACCTGGACTGGTGATCTATTTCACATATGATAATATCCATGTTTCAGTGCTATTCTCTCAAATCATCTCACCCTCGCCTTCTCCCACAGAATCCAAAACTGTTCTTTACATATGTGTCTCTTTCGCTGTCTCACATATAGGGTCATTGTTACCATCTTTCTAAATTCCATACACATGCATTAATATACTGTATTAGTGTTTTTCTTTATGACTTACTTCACTCTGTATAATAGGCTCCAGTTTCATCCATCTCATTAGAAATTACTCAAATGCATTCATTTTAATAGCTGAGTAATATTGCATTGTGTATATGTACCACAGCTTTCTTATCCATTCATCTGTTGATGGTCATATAGATTGCTTCCATGTCCTGGCTATTGTAAACAGTGCTGCAGTGAACATTGGGGTACATGTGTCTCTTTCAATTCTGGTTTCCATGGTGTGTATGCCCAGCAGTGGGGTTGCTAGGTCATATAGCAGTTCTATTTCCAGTTTTTTAAGGAATCTCTACACTGTTCTCCATAGCGGCTGTACTAGTTTGCATTACCATCAACAGTGTAAGTGGGTTCCCTTTTCTCTGCACCCTCTCCAGCATTTATTTTTTGTAGACTTTTTGATAGCAGCCATTCTGACCAGCTTGAGATGATACCTCATTATGGTTTTGACTTGCGTTTCTCTGATAATGAGTGATGTTGAGCATCTTTTCATGTGTTTGTTAGCCACCTGTATGTCTTCTTTGGAGAAATGTCTGTTTAGTTCTTTGGCCCATTTTTTTGATTGGGTTGCTTATATTTCTGGAATTGAGCTGCAGGAGTTGCTTATATATTTTTAAGATTAGTTCTTTGCCAGTTGCTTCATTTGCTATTATTTTCTCCCATTCTGAAGCCTGTCTTTTTACCTTGCTTATAGTTTCCTTTGCTGTGCAAAAGCTTTTAAGTTTAATTAGGTCCTATTTGTTTATTTTTGCTTTTATTTCCATTACTCTAGGAGGTGGATTTACATCAGAGAGTGTTTTGCCTATGTTTTCCACTAGTTTTATAGTTTCTTGTCTTACATTTAGATTTTTAATCCATGTTGAGTTTAATTTTGTGTATGGTGTTAGAAAGTGTTCTAGCTTCATTCTTTTACTAGTGGTTGACCAGTTTTCCCCTCACCACTAGTTAAAGAGATTGCCTTTTCTCCATTGTATATTGTTGCCTGCTTTATCAGAGATAAGGTGTCCATAGGTTTGTGGATTTATTGCTGGGCTTTCTATTTTGTTCCACTGATCTATATTTCTGCCTTTGTGCCAGTTCCATACTGTCTTGATGACTGTAGCTTTGTAGTAGAGCCTGAAGTCAGGCAGGTTGATTCCTCCAGTTCCATTCTTCTTTCTAAAGATTGCTTTGGCTATTCGAGGTTTTTTGTATTTCCATACAAATTGTGAAGTCATTTGTTCTAGTTCTCTGAAAAGCATCATTGTTAGCTTGATAGGGAGTGCATCAAATCTATAGATTGCTTTGGGTAGCATACTTATTTTCACTATATTGATTCTTCTGATCCATGAACATGGTATATTACTCCATCTATTTATGTCATCTTTGATTTCTTTCATCAGTGCTTTATAGTTTTCTATATATAGGTCTTTTGTTTCTTTAGGTAGATTTATTCCCAAGTATTTTATTCTTTTCATTAAAATGGTGAATGGAATTGTTTCCTTAATTTCTCTGTTTTTTTTCATTGTTAGTGTATAGGAATGCAAGGGATTTCTCTGTGTTAATTTTATATCCTGCAACTTTACTATATTCATTGATTAGCTCTAGTAATTTTCTGATGGAGTCTTTAGGTTTTTCTATGTAGAGAATCATGCCATCTGCAAACAGTGAAGAGTTTTTCCTCTTTTCTAATCTGGATTCCTCTTATTTCTTTTTCTGCTCTGTTTGCTGTTGCTAAAACTTCCAAAACTATATTGAATAGTAGTGGTGAGGGTGGGCATCCTTGTCTTGTTCTTGATTTTAGGGGAAATGCTTTCAATTTTTCACCATTGAGGATAATATTTGCTGTGGGTTTATCATATATGGCTTTTATTATGTTGAGATATGTTCTGTCTATGCCTGCTTTCTGGAGGGTTTTTTTAAATCATAAATGGATGTTGAATTTTGTCAAAGGCTTTCATTGCATCTATTGAGATAATCATATGGTTTTTATCTTTCAATTTGTTAATGTGGCATATCACATTGATTGATTTGTGAATATTGAAGAATCCTTGCATCCCTGGGATAAAGCCCACTGGTCATGATGTATGAACACTAAGAATTTTAAAACAAAGCAAATTATAATTTCAGAATTTAGAAATATACTAAAACTGAAAACTATTTTGAAGTTAAATTATGTTATTTGATAAATATGACTGCTTTATGCTATTTTGCCCAAATGAAGTTTCTCCTCCTGCTCAGAAGTATAGGCAAACCTTACTTACCCAGGCTTCCTTTACCTGATCTGAGGTGAGACACGACTGAGCTAATTTTAGCCAGAGGCAGACCTGAGCCAAGGTTAAGAACTGACTGGATTTTGAAGGATATATAACCATAACATAAGAGAGAAGAACAAGACATCTGAGAAAGAAAGAATAAGTTGTTGGAAGAAAATTATGTGATTTATGGCCAAAATGTAGGACTAGAATTAATGACTGTAGCATTAAAACTTTTAATCTATAACATTTTTATGAGATGAGAAAATTCAGTGTTAATGCATTACATTTTGAATCACTGACTTATGTGAAGATATTGATATTTTATTCTCCTTTATTTCTAGATACTTTAAAATTTATTTTTTCATACTCATGTCTCTACTTTTGACATATACTGATATGACCACTAAGAAAGTCATTCTGATTTAGAAGACTTGACTCTATTTCCTGCTCTCCTAATTTGAACAGTCATAATTTAGTGTTTTTGTTGTTTTTTTTTTTACTGTATTGAAGCATTAAGACATGAATTCCCCAGAGACAGAAATGACTATGAAATCAATAAGCAACACAATTTAGCAGAAATGGTTTTCATTTTAATATTAAATTGCTATTTAAGGAGGCTGTATCTCCTGAAAATATCAATTCCCATGAACTATACCCTTGCAACTTGCATACATGTGCAAAGTTCAGTTTGCCTTTTGGTGAAATAAAACCAAACACATTGTGTTCAGTTAAATGATAGAGTCTGTTATCTGTTATTGTCTGGTGAACAAGTTTATTTTGGAAGCTAGCAGTGTGCAGGAGAGGTAGCTAGAGTTTCTACAGACTGCTTTGGAGTATGCTTAAAATCCTTGAGAGAGTGAAGTCGCTCAGTCATGTCCCAGTTTTTGCGACCCCATGAACTATAGCCTACCAGGTTCCTCCACCCATGGGATTTTCCAGGCAAGAATACCACAGTGGGCTGCCATTTCCTTCTCCAGGAGATCTTACCCAGCTAGGGATTGAACCCAGGTCTCTTGCATTGTAGGCAGATGCTTTACCATTTGAGCCACCAGGGAAGTCCTTGAAGACTTATTTTATTCTCTTACCTTTATGAGAAAGAAGATTTCCATGAAGTTTGGAAGTTTTATGCTATTAACTCTTACCTTTTTCTACAGTGTCACTTTCAACCCCATCCCTAAGAATGTCATTTTAAATAGCAAGGATTTTATGAGCCATCTTGTATTTTTTGTGAGTAACTTTGGAGCTTCCAAGATAGACAGTCCTCTCTGTTTTCAATTCAAAGGGGCAGAAAGGTAGAAATATGTTTTATAACACTCTCAGTTCTTTTTAACTTGAGGCATGCTTTCTGGCCTTGTGACCATGGAAAGAGAGAAATGAAATGAAGCCTACTCTTATGCCTGTTACTAAGGTTCTCCCATCTAAAAATGACAAGAAAGTAAACTGTCTTGTAGGAAAGAGACCTTACTTCCTTCATCAGGTCAGGAGTTTAAAGGAAAATAATTGTATGCAGCATGAAATTAAAAGATGCTTACTCCTTGGAAGGAAAGTTATGACCAACCTAGATAGCCTATTCAAAAGCAGAGCTATTACTTTGCCAGCAAAAGTCCGTCTAGTCAAGGCTATGGTTTCTCCTGTGGTCATGTATGGATGTGAGTGTTGGACTGTGAAGAAAGCTGAGTGCCAAAGAATTGATGCTTTTGAACTGTGGTGTTGGAGAAGACTCTTGAGAGTCCCTTGGACTGCAAAGAGATCCAACCAGTCCATTGTAATGGAGATCAGTCCTGGGTGTTCTTTGGAAGGACTGATGCTAAAGCTGAAACTCCAGTACTTTGGCCACCTCATGCGAAAAATTGACTCATTGGAAAAGACTCTGATGCTGGGAGGGATTGGGGGCAGGAGGAGAAGGGGATGACAGAGGATGAGATGGCTGGATGGCATCACCAACTCAATGCACGTGAGTTTGAGTAAACTCCGAGAGTTGGTGATGGACAGGGAGGCCTGGTGTGCTGCAATTCATGTGGTCACAAAGAGTCGGACACAACTGAGTGACTGAACTGACCTGAATACTTATAGCTGTTATTTTCTATTATGAAGAAATAGTCTGTTTTATAAAATGATTGTATTTTACTTGCAATAAGGACCTAAGTGAAGTGAAACTAAGTGACATAACAGTTAAGAACATGTCTTATTGAAGTATAATTGGCAGATTTCAAAACTTGAAAAAATTAGTAAGAACATGCATCTGGAACTAGAATGTGTGTACATGCTAAGTCGCTTCAGTCCTGTTGGACTGTTTGAGACCTCATGGACTGTAGCCCGCCCAGTTCCTCTGTCATGGGATACTTCAGGCAAGAATATTGGAGTGTGTTGTCATGCCCTTCTCCATGGGATCTTCCCCGCCCAGGTATCAAACCTGCATCATTTACATCTTCTGCATTGGGAGGTGAGTTCTTTACCACTAGTAGCACCTGAATGTAAATCCTGGATTCATTACTTCTATCTGTGTATATTGGCATGTATTACGGACCTCTGAGATCCACTTCCCTTAAATGTAAATGTAAAATATGGCTAATAAGCTCTTCTTCACAGATTAGAGATTAGAGCTGAGAGACAGGAGTCTTCTCTGACTCATCAGAATTACTCTACACATATTTAGTTAACGAAATCTTTACAAAAGTGGACTTTTCTAAAATAAAATCAGTAAACAATAGGGAAAACTGGCATTCTTAGAGATTTATAATGATTTTCCTTAGTTTGGGAAGATCCCCTGGAGAAAGAAATGGCAACCCATTTCAGTACTCTTGCCTGGAAAATCCCATGGACGAGGAACCTGGTAGGCTACAGTCCATGGGGTCGCAAAGATCAGACACGATTGAGTGAATTCACAAGCAAATATCATAACATAGATAATTCAATTTTACGTTTAATAATATACAGGTATAATTGCATTGCCAATGATTTGATAGGCCATTTAAATTTTTCATTTTCTTCGTGGCTTTTCCAATATAGTACTTCTAGTTTTGCTATCTGTTAGTAGACAAATATAAAATAACTAGTAACCTTGCTCTTGAAATTTGGATAGATTAAATGATGAAAAATGATGAACAATAATCACATCCTCTAATCAACTACCAAAGACCAGAGCTGTCATGTTGGCTCTCAGCATATCAAGAAACTGAAACAAAATTTTTAAAAAACTTCCAATTTGATCAAGTGTGTTTTTCATATGAAAACTGTGATAATAAACACTTCTTCACATAATTTTTAAGACAGTGACATTATCCTTACAAAAATCTAATTACAAAAATACTTTTAGAATTTATCATTTAAAAAGACAAAATATAAAAGATAATCTATTATCCTGGCACATCTTTGCATTTGCCAATTATACCAAGACTTCTAAGTTCCTCCTGTTAATCATAAAACTAAATGGGGTAATAAATGCATGAGAGCTGTTATTTGAAAAATAATTTCAGATTTCTGCAATTTAAATTTGAGAAGAAGAGTGATTTCTTGAGATAATATGTTAATATTCCATTTCTCTATTTTTCTCTCTCTTCCTCTCTGACTCTATTTCTTGCTCTCTCTGTGTGTGTATGTAAGTAACTTGCTGTTTAAAATACTTAGCTAATTATAGGTTTGAAGGATTGCCTCATAAATTATTGAGCAATTAATTGCATTATTTAATTTTTCTGGGTCATTTGAATAGAGTTTAGATACATTCAACTATCATGAGTCTTATCTGTTCTACTTGTAATGGAGGCTCAGGACCAAATTAAATGATGTTATAATTTCATAAAGTTTTAGCCCAGTTTTTAGGAAACTTGAGTCAAAGATTACTTTTATACACCCTCAATTCTGTTTCTTCACTTGTAAACATAGTTGTCTTACTAGTTTTTCAGTAATTTTGAAACTTTCAAATTATCTGTGCTTCAGTACAACCACATGACTTCTACCCGTTTACCCTGTCCATTGCACTGAGTTCTTTTGAAATGAACGTTAAATAACAATAGATAAGTCTCAAAGAATAAATCTTTTGCAAAAACTGGAGGCTTAGGCTAGGTTCATTATCAACTAGCTGGATTGTGGGCCTAAAACTTTTGGATGAAGACACCAAAAACAATTTAGAAAATAATTATTTATCATTAAAATAATATAATATTATTTAGAAAATAATAATTTTCTCTAGAAACCTTTTCCCCATGCATTAAGATAACATATATATATATATATATATATATATATATATAGTTATGTGTAAAAATAGTCATTTATTAAGGAAATGGATTTAGAAAGAATAGTATAATAAATATCAAAATGTGTTTCTTTGAAAGATAGGACTGTTAGGAAATTTATTTATGATTATTATACATATTTCAAAAATCATGCAAAAGCTCAGCCACTTCAAAAACTCATCAAAAATAACATATATGGAAAGAGTGAAAATTTTTATAATTTTGAGTCTTCCATTTAAGATTCAAACATTTGGAAGTCAGTGGATTTTTATTACTTAGTTTATTTTTAAAAAATTTTATTGGAGTACAGTTGATTTACAATGTTGTATTAGTTTCAGATGTACAGCAAAGTGAATTATTTATTTATACATATATCTATATCTTCTCTTTTTTAGATTATTTTTCCATATGTCATTGCAGAGTATAAAGTAGAGTTTGCTGTGCTATGCAATAGGTCCTTATTAGTTATTTATTTTAGATATCAGTTCAGTTCAGTTCAGTCGCTCAGTCGTGTCCAACTCTTTGCTACCCCATGAATCACAGCACGCCAGGCCTCCCTGTCCATCACCAACTTCCAGAGTCCACTCAGACTCACATCCATTGAGTCAGTGATGCCACCCAGCCATCTCATCCTCTGTCGTCCCCTTCTCCTCCTGCCCCCAATCCCTCCCAGCATCAGAGTCTTTTCCAACAAGTCAACTCTTCACATGAGGTAGCCAAAGTACTAGAGTTTCACCTTTAGCATCATTCCTTCCAAAGAAATCCCAGGGCTGATCTCCTTCAGAATGGACTGGTTGGATCTCCTTGCAGTCCAAGGGACTCTCAAGAGTCTTCTCCAACACCACAGTTCAAAAGCATCCTTTTCCAGCACTCAGCCTTCTTCACAGTCCAACGCTCACATCCATACATGACCACTGGAAAACCATAGCCTTGACTAGGCGGACCTTAGTCGGCAAAGTAATGTCTCTGCTTTTGAATATGCTATCTAGGTTGGTCATAACTTTTCTTCCAAAGAGTAAGCGTCTCTTAATTTCATGGCTGCAGTCACCATCTGCAGTGATTTTGGAGCCCCCCAAAATAAAGTCTGACACTATTTCCACTGTTCCCCCATCTATTTCCCATGAAGTGATGGGACCGGATGCCACGATCTTCGTTTTCTGAATGTTGAGCTTTAAGCCAACTTTTTCACTCTCCTCTTTAACTTTCATCAAGAGGCTTTTTAGGTCCTCTTCACTTTCTGCCATAAGGGCGGTGTCATAGTGTTTATATAGGGGCTTCCCTGGTGTCTCAGTCGATAAAGAGTCTGCCTACAATGTGGGAGACCTGGGTTTGATCCCTGGGTGGGGAAGATCCCCTGGATAAGGAAATAGCAACCCACTCCAGTATTCTTGCCTGGAGAATTCCATGAACAGAGGAGCCTGATGACTATCGTCCATGGGGTCACAAGTGTTAGACATGACTGAGTGACTAATTTTCATTTCACTTTTAATGTGTATATGTCAATCTCAATCTCCCAATTTCTTCCTTTATCCCCTGGTAACAACAAATTTGTTTTCTATATCTGTGACTTTATTTCTGTTTTGTAAATAAGTTCATTTGTACTCTTTTCTTTTTAGGTTCCTTGTATAAGCAATATTGTTTGATATTTGTCTTTGTGTATCTGACTTACTTCATTCAATATGACAATCTCTAGGTCTATCCCATGCAGTTACAAGTGGCATTATTTTATTTTTTATGGCTGAGTAGTATTCCATTGTACATGTAAAACAGTACAGTGATTTAGAGATGGTATTTATCATGGAATAATATATCAGATAAACACAATATTCATCTTGGTTATGTCTTCTTTGAAGTTATAACAGTATGGAATTACTGAAGGTAAACAAACAGTTATGATAGCATAGTGTATCAGTTACTATGTATTATTATATAAGTCACTAGTATGTGTATGCTCTTTGTATTTGTGTGTTTATATATGTCACACAGAGACAGAGGTAGAGAACTCCAGAGAAAGGGACAGAGAAAGGTAAGGTTAACAAGACAAGATTCTTCTGAGTATTTTTTTTGTAATATTGATACATTGTTATATGCTAGATACCACACTCCCTTTTTTAGCCTATTCTCCTTTCTCTGTTAGAGTATCACATTCCAGGTACCATATTACATTTAATTATCATGTCTCCTTAGCTTTCTTTTGGCTGTGACATTTTCTCAGAATTGTTTGTTTGTTTGTTTTTGATAATCTTGTTTGTGAGGAATATTGATAAATTATTTTGCAAAATAATTGCCCCTCAATTGGGTTTTGTCTTATTATTCCCTTATGATTATTGTGGGGTTATGTGTTTTGTGGAGAAAAATCATAGAACTAAAAAGTCATTGTCATCACATTATGTATTATCTATATGACTTACCTATTAATTTTAACTTTGATCACCTAGTAGTTATCTTGCCTCATTTTCCCATATTCTTAGGAAGGAAGTCATTGTGTGTAGCTCATATTTTTAAGATATTAGTTTTTCTTTACTTCCTTATAGATGAGATATGTATATAAATTATTTTGGAATTTTTCTACTGTGAAATTTGTTTATTCTCTCCTATGTATTAATTTAATCATTTATTTACACTGGCACGAACTCAAGAAAATTTATTTTATATGTCAGGTTATAAGCTAATACTACATTTTATTGCTTAAATTGCTTCAATGTTGGACACTGGGAACTCATCCATTTGGATCCTTATGACATACACTGTAGTTTTCTTTTCTTTTTTTTTCTTCTTTTTCTTTCTTTTCTTCTTTCTTCCTTTCTTTCTTCTTTTTTTTATTACTCTCTTATTTTCTAGCAATATAAGATGTTCCAGGCTCATCTTATACATTCCCTGTCCCAGTTGTCAAGTCAGTCCTTTCTCTGAGGATCACTAGTTTATTTCATTGAAGAATGGTATTAGAAACCAAGATCTGAGCTCAAGGTGTGCTCTTTGTTACTGGGGTGTCATTAACTTTAGACCTTCTCAGCTGTCAAAACAATGACATGTATGTATACTAATCTACATGTTTACACACACACACACACACACACACACACACATATTTTCTGGATATAACAACCTGTGCCTATATTAAATGATACACATGCATTTATATTGACGCTTCTGAGTCTCTTCCATTGCCACATTCTAGCCTTCTCTTCCTTATTTGTAACTTCCTACTTCAACAGTGAGAAACCTGCTACTCATCACTGACTATTCATTTACTTAATTTTCAATTCCAGTATACATATGCACTTGTTTAAAATTAATCTGTACTCCTTTGAGAAACAACTTCCTGTACCACAGTATAGTACTTGTGGGCAGTTTCTTCGTCTTTAGTATCACAGTTTCCACTCATTCCTATAGTTAAAAATTAGGTCATTTTTTTTTATCCCCTCCATTGAGTTTCTTTCATGCATATGTAGTCTAGCTTTGATTTTTCTGACAGATTCTGCCTGATATTTCAGTTTCCTGAAAACCACTGCTCTGTTTATTGCTTCTGTAATGTATTTTCCAAGATATCACATAAGTACAATCATATAGTGTGTTGCCTTTTCAGATTGGCTTCTTTATCTTAGCAATATGCTTTTAAAATATATTCATCCAGGTGTGCCTTGATATATCATTGCTTTTTATCACTGAATTATACCTCATTGTGTAAATGTACCACAGTCTGTCTACCCATTCACTTATTGAAAGTATATTGCTTTCAGCTTTGGGGAATTATGGATAAAGTTGTTACAAACATGTATGTGCAGGTTTGTGTGTACACAAGCTTTCAAATTTTTTTTCATATGATAAAAAGAAAATAACTATTTGACTAAATGAGATAAATACTCACTGTTGAATTAATTGCAATGCCAATATTTCTAATGCATGATCATTTCATAAGTGAAGAGGCTTATTAATGACTTCTAAAGCACTCCAGTGTCTCCACAGTGTCTAATTGTAAAACTGCTAAGTGATATATACAGTAATGTTTCCTAAGGAATTATTCTCTTCTTTGATCACCAATAGAAAAGTATGTATATTTAAATAATTTGGAGCTTGACAATTATTTCAGAAACTTGACACTAAGAAATATTCTTGGCAAGATAATTATAAGTATTAATCAGAAGAAAGATTTGAAATAGTTCCCTTTACCAATCAGCTTTTGAATATAAAATATATCTAGAAAAGTTCTTACTGATGAACTGTGAGAAAAATATCCAAACATATATCGTTCAATCATTTTTACCACTTCAAACACATCAAAAAGTTTGTTTTTCAGTATGGTGTATAATATTACAAATACTAAAATGAACAAAATAAGATCCCCACTGCATACAGATTGCATACTATCACAGACATGTCATCAGTCACTTAATCATGTGGCATAGATTGTAATAAAGGTATGTAGGATACGTTGCAGAAGAATATATAGGAAAGAACTTGCCCTAGAAAGGACATTCAAATATTTTTGGATTATGTGGAAGTATATTGGGTGGGCAGGGAAATAGAAGAGACGTGTAAGGGGGTGAGTGGCAAAGAAATTCTATTTTTTAAGAAATTCTAAACAGAAGGAACAATATTTTGAATGATTTATTTGGAGATTAATCACTTGATATGACTGCAGCAGTGTGGTGGGATTAGAAATAATAGAATGAAAGGAGAAATAATAGAATGAAAGGCCTTATATAATTTTTTCAAGGGATTTATTTTGACTTTATCTGGTGGACTGTGGTAAAAAAAATAAATGAGATTTGTTCTAAAAGTACCTAATGTTTCACTATTTGGAATTCTTTGACGTACTATAAACAATTCACTTGCCATGTTGGATCATATTCTTGTTGGAAATCATGTTTTCACCATTCTACTTAGTATTTTTGTGTATACACTTATTTTGTTATATTTCATTTTGCTTCGCCTCACTTTCATTTTACCGATACATAATCCCTGGCATCTTTGTCTCTGTTCAAGCTATGCCCAAGTTAAATTTTACATGGAAAGAACACTCTTTACACATTAGGAAACAATCTTTGCTGTTAGACAGCTCCACATGTGTCATTCTTTCAGGCACCAATCAATACCTTAGTAAAGGAAGTATCTAGAAGCTCTCTTTTCATGGATCTCACTCATGGGACCACGACATTCTTGCGGTACCTGACAACTCACTTGACTCTTCTCAGTTATTTTTGGACTAGTTATACTCAGTCACAAAGCCTATCTTTGTTACTATAGATTCAGATCTGTAAAATCACAGTGACTTTCTTATTTTATAGGGAACACAGAAAGAGAGGTGAAAGAGACCCAGTGACCAAACAAATAATTCACCTGTATTTGTTGTCTCAAGAGATTGCAGTTACTTAAGTTTATTTATACCCTAAGCTGATGGTTCTCAAGGGAAGGAGTGGCTGCTTCCTCACTGAGGAAACATTCCCGGGGCTTGGCCTGAGGTGAATAGTGGTCTGAGGAACTGTTCCAGGAACTCTCTTTGTTTTGTTAATTAAAAAAAATACAGAGCAAACAGAGAACAACAGCTATAAGCTGTACACTTTTTTCAAAAAAGTGCTGATCATATAACAAAGGGAAGAGAGAGGTGAAGGGAATAGTAACTGACAGTGAAGATAATGTGGTTTTGATAAAGATTACTAGATTATGAACACATTTATATCTGATGAAAATGCTTTGTTTAGAAGATTGCTTTGTTTTTGGGGGGGATAAATGTTTTTCATCTTTGAATTATGAGTATTAAATATGACTTCTGAAACTGCTGAGTTTTACATTTTGGACAATTTAAACTTAACAAATGAGGGTTTTTTGTTTTTTGTTTTTTTGAAAAGAGTAATAAAACATGCATGCCCCAAACCCAAAAGTGTGTGGGTAGCAACTGAGAACATAAATAATCTAACTTCAAAAAGTAAATTCCTTCTCACTCAGGACATTATTATTAATAATTGAAACTATGCAACTCCCCATGGGTATTATTATAACTAACTTAGAAAGTACAAGTGAAATAGATGTTTGCACTCTACAAGCAAGAAACAATAACTAAGAGTAAAGATTAAATTGATACCTGAAGGGGTCAATGAGCAATATGTTCACTTCTGAGAGTCAGTGAACAATGAACAGTGGTACAAACAAGAAAACATTTTTTTCTGACCCGTGAACTGACTACAACAGATATTCTGGAAAGACAGATGGTTTAACTTTAACAGCCTTCACCTATAAGACTGAGCAGTTAAGGATTCACTGACAGGGTAGAATTACAAGGATAATATTTTCTCAATAACAAATTGCAGTTGAACAAAGTAAATGACATAAATAGACCCTTCAGGAGGTTGTAGCTTTGTTCCTGAGCAGAAATGTTTGTATGCAGTCAGTTTGTGGAAACAAACTCTACTGGTATACTATTTTCTTTCTGCTTGACAGAAATGTCCAAGGATACTGGGGACAGGATCTTATTTCCTTCCCACTAGGCTTATTGGGTACACAGTGAAATACTTTCAACATTCCAACGTGGGTGGCAGTTGGGAGGGATCTCCTCCATAGTCTGCTTTCACAATTAGAATGGAAAGTTGTTTTAAGCTTGAGTGTCAAAAAATGTATGTTTTATGATAATACTTAAGAGAAAAAAGAGCAGAGCATACATATGTTACAACAAGGAAGGAAAGTCACTCTGGTTCTTGAATACTAAACAGAAATCATATTTGCTGAATAAGATCAATTGCAAAGTTAACGTCAACCAACCACTTACCAGCTGCTTGAATTTTCTAGTCTTCTGAGCTGCTATGACACTGATGGTTTAAACTAAAATCTATGTCTTAAGTTTGGTGCTATTTGCAAAGGGTTAAAATACATTTTTTTAAAATTTTCTTTTCCTTTATGTTTGCAAAAACACTATAATTATAATAAAGAAAAGCTTAGAAAAAAAATGGACAAATCTATGATTTCACTACTCTAACCCAACAATCTTCATAGACATTTATCTTTTATATCTTAAAACCTCACAAGATTGATTTGTTTTCCTTTTACCTTGCCTCTTGGTTCTCATATGGGCATAAAAACACACTGGTATTTAAAAAAAAAATTGCTTCTTTAGATTAAAAAATACTTCAGTATTCATCATACAAAATTGCCTTTGTACATATCATTTTAAATGTAGATTTTTAATAGGAATTTAAGTACCTGAATTGGCTCTTCATTTGCTAAAGTCTATCGTTTTATTTATAAAACTGCACTTAACTAACTAAATAAAATAAATTATCACGACAGATGAAATCCTTTCCAAAACTAAGACTGAAAGTAAAATTCTAATTCTCTTTGTATAGAATAATGACTCTAAAATTAATGACTGCATAATTACATCCAATTTGTTCAAAGGGTAATGTTACTCTGCCGCTGTTGCTAAGTCACTTCAGTCCTGTCCAACCGTGCGACCCCATGGACTGCAGCCCACTAGGCTCTCCCATCCCTGGGATTCTCCAGGCAAGAACACTGGAGTGGGTAGCCATTTCCTTCTCCAATGCATGAAAGTGAAAAGTGAAAGTGAAGTCGCCCAGTCGTGTCCGACCCTCAGTGACCCCTTGGACTGCAGCCTTGCAGGCTCCTCCATCCATGGGATTTTCCAGGCAAGAGTACTGGAGTGGGGTGCCATTGCCTTCTCCGAATGTTACTCTATGAAAGCTAAAAACATCACGATAATTTCCCCTTTTAAATTTATCAAAATTCTAAATGTGTTTCAAACAATTTTATAGCTTTTAAAAATTGCATGAGAGAATTTGCTGTCTAAGATACCTAAGACATTTTTTTAAATTGCAAAACATTTCAAATGCCATGTTTACCAAGAGCCAAGTGCACAGAATGAGGAAAATAGAACCTTTTTTGATTTTTTAAATGTTTAGAATTATATGCACAATATTCATGAAGTATCACTGTTTTATGTACTCTAAGCACACAATCTAAAGCATCTTTAGCAACTGTAATGCAATCATAATCCAATTTTGATAGTACATTTAAAAAGGCCAAAAGAAATCTCAAAACTAAATGCTTCATTTGTAATGTCTCCTATTCTAAGATATTCACATGGAGATTGGTGTCTATATTATTTTATATGATTTTGTTTATTATTATATTTTCCCTCTCCATTTTTCTCATCTTCTTCCTTTCCTTCACGAGTTGCTTTTAGTTGCTTTCTTAGGACATTTGAAACTTACTTTAAACATCAATTGCAACACCTTTCATACAATTCTTAATTGCCTGCCTTACTATTTAAAGAGTGCTTCTAATTATTAAATTGTTAACAGTTGAACACTTCTTCTTCTCATAGATATGTCTGCATGTATAGCATTGTGGTGAGACAAAGATTTTGAAGCAAATGGGAAAGACCTAAAATAGTTTGAGACAATAGAATCCCTTTTCTTTAGCTCTCTTTTAGCTGTTTCATAATATTCCCTATTCTGTCATGTCAAAGTTTATCAGCCTTTGCCATTTTATCAACTCCTCTTTTTTTGTTGTTCTTGATGAAGTTTGTCTTACTTCTGAAAATTGCTTAGAAATTTTTGTAAAGCTAAAGGGAATTTTGGATTGCTTTTTTATTTCTCTCATGTACTATCTTTACATAAAAAGTATTTGCATACATCCATTTAGGTCTTTTCTAGAATATCTCTTTGACATGGGTTTCTTACAGTGTTCTCTATTTTCTGTTTGATGTGCATATTCTTTTAACATTTGCATAAGTAGTTTGGGTATACTTAGTTTTTTCTATCAGAGAAGGCAATGGCACCCCACTCCAGCACTCTTGCCTGGAAAATCCCATGGACGGGGAGGAGCCTGGTGGGCCGCAGTCCATAGGGTCGCTAAGAGTCGGACACGACTGAGCAACTTCACTTTCACTTTTCACTTTCATGCATTGGAGAAGGAAATGTCAACCCACTCCAGTGTTCTTGCCTGGAGAATCCCAGGGACAGGGGAGCCTGGTGGGCTGCCGTCTCTGGGGTCGCACAGAGTCGGACACGATTGAAGCGACTTAGCAGCAGCAGCAGCAGCAGCTTTTTCTATGCGTATTTGTACGTTTCTCTCTCTCTCTCTCATACACACACATGAACACACATACACACATACACACACACACACACACACACACACAGGTTGTGAACATATGGCTCACCTCTCCATTGATATCCAGTGTTTTAGTGGTGTGGGGAAATAGAACATTTGAGGAGATTAATGAGTTTGTTTAGTTTTAAAGAAAGTAATATTGGATTTTGTCTAGCAGGACATTAAAGAATATATCATTAAAAAAAGAATATATCATGCCTACCAATCTATTTTGTGTAACTGTTGCCTGAATCATTGTTTAATGGTAAAATTTGTGTATCTTATTCTCTTCTTGTATTCCCATCTTGTGATAGAATATAGGAATAATCATTAACACCTAAATTTTTTCTATTTTTTCTCATATATCTTATTATTTGCTAGTTGGTAACACTAATATGCTATTTGATCATTTTGAATCCATTAAGACCATTTTGATCAATGAATAAGAGTTTTCTTTAAAAATTGCAGATAATCTTTACTTGTATTGCAGTTTTGCTTTATCATGTTACAGAAAAATAGCTTAAACCTTTTGTCTAACTCATACTGGATATCTATCATATTTTAAAGTTTTGACTAAAATTGTTCATAAAAATTTAATAAAATTTCTTTATAATGTTAAAGTAACCAGCATGTTAGAATCAGAATTAAAACAGCTGAGAGGGTGAAGAAGACCATGAGATTATCCTCATTTTGAGATTAAAATAAACCATGTACATTCTCAACAATGTTAATTGACAGATGCGCGTGAAACTCTGGTGATCAACTCTGAACTCTCTTTTTCTGAATTAAAAATCACTCATTTTAGGTCTATGGTCATTTATGTCACAGCCTTCCTCCTTCCCTCTTCTTACAGCAAACCCAAACCTCATTATTAAATTTTCTGATGTAGTGATAGAATAAATTATAAATACCAATGTACTTTTTATCTACAGATTTACTCAGTGTCTCTCATTAAGTTAACATATCAACTCACACTATAAAAATATTAAATTCTTATTTTATACTTTAATTATAGTTATAGATTATTAAATATGCCTTAACAAATATGTCTAATCCTGCTGCTGCTGCGTCACTTCAGTCATGTCAGACTCTGTGTGACTGCATAGATGGCAGCCCACCAGGCCCCGCCATCCCTGGGATTCTCCAGTGAGTTGCCATTTCCTTCTCCAATGAATGAAAGTGAAAAGTGAAAGTGAAGTCACTCAGTCGTGTCTGACTCTTTGCGACCCCATGGACTGCAGCCTACCAGGCTCTTCTGTCCATGGGACTTTCCAGGCAAGAGTACTGGAGTGGGTTGCCATTGCCTTCTCTGAAATATGTCTAATACTAAAATGTAATTTCTATTAATATTTTCACTGACTTCATTATTGTAACAGTTTTATATACCAAAAAATTATATTTATATCATATATAAAAATATCAATGGTGCTATCTGGTTCTAATCACATTATAACTGCTAGTTTGTAATACAGTCCTTGGAACTTTTATCTAGCTCTGAGATATTTTGTCATTCACTTAGCATAGATATATCACTTATATCCATAAGAAACATAGGACTCCTAACTCTCCTTCAGTGAATCTGATGTCAAGCCACATTCTTGTCATTTAAAGGCAAGGATGCAATTGCCTCAACTAAAAAAAGAGATCCTGCATACAGCAACAAAGAACCAGTGCAGCCAAACAAATAAATGAAAAACTTAATAAAGGCAAAGCTCATTTTATGTATAACTCAAGAATAACAACTTCAAAATTTGTTGATCAATCAGATAATGTTACTGTAAACTCTATTATGAAGTTTACAATGTATATTAGTTTTTTGCAATAATGTCTTGCAAATATTATTAATCTTAAGAACTGAAGGATTTGATGTGACCCTGGCATTTCTTGCTAATGCATTATTATTCTTTCTTGCTAAATGTTCTTTGTTCTCCTCAGTTTATCTTCATCACTAATTTGTCTGATAGGTTATATGTTTGTTACAGTTTAGTTTATGATACCAAAACTTTAGTTTTTAATATGAATATATATATATATATATATATGTGTGTGTGTGTAGTTATGGTTTCCCAGGTGGTGCTAGTGGTAAAGAACCTGCCTGCCAATGCAGAAGACATAAGAGACATAAGTTTCAACCCCTACTTCGGGAAGATCCCCTGGAGGAGGGCATGGCAACCCACTCCAGAATTCTTGCCTAGAGAATCCCATGGGCAGAGGAATCTGGCAGGCTAACTGTCCATAGGGTCTCAAAGAGTCAAACACAACTGAAGTGACTTAGCACTCACATCCGCATATATATGTAGTCACCTTGGAAACTAAAGTTTTATATTTATATGCATATGTATGTATAGGGATTGAATCCAGGTCTCTTGCATTGCAGGTGAATTCTTTACCATTTAAGCCACCAGGGAAGCCCATATATATATATATATATATATATATTACATAAACTAAAAACTAGAATTTTTGTATACACACACACACACACTCTGAAGAATGGGTTTTAGCACACATCATCGTCTCTTCTAATTTACTGCCACCTTTTTCCCTGTGAGATCTGAGGATAGAGCTCTTGACATGCCTGCCTCCAACTACCTCTGCCACTTATTTTTTAAGAGTCTCCATTGTGAAAACTTTTGAAAATTTGATCTTGGTGTCTATAAGTAAATAGAATTGTTGGAAATAGTTTTTGAGTCTAAAGAACTTAGTATTACTGAGTCAAATCTATTTATACTCCACTTCCAAGAAGGGTTTGAAGGCCCAGCCCTCCAGGTGACTTCTCTGAAGAGCTAATTTGCAGAACTGTCCAAACAAACACCTCTGTGGTAATAGATGAGCGATAGAGAGATCTGCTTGGTCTATGGAGAGGAAATAATTTTGTCAAGAAACACAATTTAGGGAGAAATCTATAAAAGATAAGATACATATTCTGGCTTTATAAAAGTGCAGCTGAATGGGTTAATGGAGAATTTTTAAAAAAATCTTATTAAAGTAGAATGAAAAAGAAATGACTAAAACTAGCTATTGTAATACCAATCAAGTCGCTGTTATATGTTCACATTTCTTTGGAATATAGTAGAATTGTGATGGATATTTATGCATTAACTATTGGAAAAAAAAACACTAAATTGAAATGTTGATTAAATGTAACCTGAATTAATGTGAGCAAGTTACTAAATCTTGGGGCATGTTACTTTTTTTTTTAATAGCATAAATTGATTTATCCATAAATTTCAAAAGTTGGAATGTAAGGACTAATACTCTTTAAAACTTTTTGAATATGAATTTGGAGGTTTGGGAATTCTTTCTTCCGATTTTAGGCTGTCTCCTTTCATCCACAGCTTGTAACACAGTGATGTTTAATTTCTTTATCAATATTTCTAAGTTTGGTACCAGTAAAATATGCATAATTATGATTTTTTTTAATTCTCCATATAGGAAAATTTAGTTTTCTTGCAGTTAGTTTTCTCATGCACTGTATACTCCTTTTTTGTTTGCTTTGAAATGCGAGAGAGATATATATGTAGGAAATAGGAAGGACAGCCTGCAATTTCATCATTAGTGGTTCATTCCCCCATGTTAAGACATTACATATCCATTAAGACCTATGGGAGATATTGAACATGAAATGATTAAAGTCTATAATAAATTAATTTACTATAGTAACAAGCAAGTTCCTAAAGACATGACTGTGGGATACATAGAGTTTGTGGTTTCTACCTGGAGGCTAGAGTTGGCTATACACCTCTAGAAGCCAAAGCAGCCAAAACATACACTCATCAACAAAGTGGAAGCTTGCATCGAGGAGAAATTGGTCAACATTTCCTGATATCTGTACTTCTTTTTATTTCTGTATATGCCTTTCTATTACAACTATCACTTCTCTCATGAGCTCACATTTGTATTATTACCAGAGGACCGTAACTTGTTATGCTGTTCTTTGTCTTGCCTCCCTTCAATACTACCTCTGTGCAATTTCCAGAATGCTCTTTCTAAAACACAGATCTTATCATATTACTACAGAGAGTATGCAAATTTCTTATTTTGGCAGAAGATCTTCCTCGTCCAGCCTATGTCTGTTCTCTGTCTTACCACTTTTTCCTTCCATGGCACCTGTCTTGAATTACTTGAATTTCCTCAAACAAAATGTCCTCGTTACTGCTTCTGTGCCTTTGTACCTGATATTATAATTGTCCATATTCCTCTTGTCCTCTTTCCTTTTCTAACTCATGAACTCTTTATTAGTTTTTGTTGTCACAGCTAATATATCCTCTCCTATATAAGGATCCCTTGGATTTACAAAAACAGAATAATCACTCTTCCTTTGTTTCATTTCTTTATTTGATTAGGACTTCAAATTTCTCACTTTATCATTTTGATATTCTGATATTTAAAATGTTATTAAAAGTTCAGATACCTTAGAGTATTCATAAGTTTTTCAAGTTGACAATTAGACAATGTTAAATTAGTCCAACTGTGTGCCACAGACTATATTCTCTGGAAAACACACTCTGAGGTTGGAATTCGTATGCAAAATATTTATTGGAGTATTCTGTTGACAAAAATTGCTGGAAGAAATGAGAGAACAAGATTGTGCAGAGATAGAACTTGAATTATACAATCGTACAAAGGCCTTAACCAGTTCTTGAGCTTGTCAGAGATGTCTCAAACAGAGTCCAAGGAGCCAAGCCTCCCCGTAAAGTTCTTTGAAAACAGATGTTTCTGAACAGCAGTGTAGTCCTGGGTGAGGTTCACACTTACTCTAAGGGTAGTTCCTAAAGATGTCTACTTGTGACCTGTCAGCAGCCAGCACCCCCAGAAGCTGCAAGAATGAGGGCATTAGTTGTGGAAGGCAGGTCTGGGTAGCACATCACAGTGTCCCCTACTCTGCACTTTAAGTCTTTTACTTGGGTCTCACTCAGTCACCAATTAAACTGATGATTTGCTACGTAGGAGTAACTGGTATCTAAAGTTCTTTCCATTCTTCTTACAATGAAATTCTATTCTCTTCTTAATGTACTGTTCACCTCTTCGCTGCTGTAGCCACAGGCTTTTATATTCTTTTTATGAGCAGCAGCTTCACAAAAATAATTAGAAAAGGTAATCATTTAGAACCACACCAAAACAGATAGCTCACAAATAAATACAATTAAGCTATTGTGTTTATTTACAGGGCTGCTGTTAAGATAATTAGAGAGAGAAAGTAATATTGTGTTCAGACAGAAGCAGTGGGAGGAAGAGGTTAGGCCTGTAGAACAAATTAAGCCATAAGAATATGCTTTACTGAAAAATATGACTCTTATCAACATATGTTTTTACTTAACTGCACTGACTAAAGCAATTTTCAATGATAGTGACTGCTAGCTCTTTATATCCATCACTATCTTGTTCTTACTGAAACATTTTTAATAAACAGACTCTGTTGGATAATGACTTTAGGAAAACATCATGTGGAAGCCAAGGAGAACAACAAAGTGAGGTGAAAGAAATCATCCTAAAGTGGCTAAAATTATGAGCTTTGGATTATGATTTATTGTAAATGGTACATTTGGGGCCTCAGGATTTTTTCACATGAAGGGTCATATTGGTAGCCAGGGAGACAAAAAAGGAAAATTTCCCATATGAACATTCCCTCTTTCAAAAGAAGGAGAAATAAGATTAAAGACAAGTTTTATGATATTGTCATAGGAGCTGGGCTTTTTTATGATTTGGTTTATTTATTTTGCTCTAGGTATTATTTGTTCCATTTAATCCTTCCTTTTTATTAGAAACACTATTCTAACTGCCCTGGACTGTCAGTGCTGAACTCTGATTGGAGATCATTGCAGATCTCAATGGACTTAAAGTATATGGTGCCTCTAAACTTGCTGTTTCAAATATAGGTCTGCTTTTCTTTTCCCCCAAATCAAAACTTTCCACCACTGCTAAATTTTGTGTGTGTGTGTATGGTAGTAATATAACCTTAATATCTCAATATAGATAACTCTACGTTCACTCACCTTCATTGCTTCACAACCTATCTCACAGAGTGTAATCTGTAAAAGAAAACGCAAGTCAAACATTAAACATAAAATCTTGAAAGGAAAAGTATGTCTATGCTAAAGAGCGAAAATAGAGAAATGCTTTACATGACACATGGCAAAATATCCTGATTTCTCCTTTCTCCTCTGAGTCCCCAAAACCTCATTTATCCCTGGACTTGCTGTTCAAGTAACTGTCAATCCCCTTTTCCAATTACTTCCCCATTCCCGTCTCTGCTGGTTCTTCTGTCTCTTCCCACTTCTGCCTCCTAATTGTGGGATCTTTTCTGTTCTGATATCCACACACCAAGCAATTCAACTCAGTCTCTTTTTCTTTCAAGTCTTGCATCAAACATTACACTTAAAAGACAAAGAAGCTCAATGAAATCTACATGTCTACCACAAATGGCTCTAAACAGTGTTTTGAATACCCTAATACCATCATTTCAGTATCAATTACATACAAATTTCCCTATCATTATCATTCTACAATTTTAACTGATTAGATGTTCAGTATAAAGGCCAATACAGGATAAAGGCCAATATAATATAAAAATCAATACTTCAAGAACATATGCTAACAAAAAGATGATGTGTTAAAACATCTGCTTGGCTATATAAGATAATGTGATTTGTTTCTAGAAGGAACCCATATGAAAGGATTGCTAAAGATTCTGGATGGGCTTAGTTAATATGGAGAGATGACCACAGTACTCCTTTTTTGTCTAGGAAGATGGTCTTCATAATTGATTCTACTTCCTTTGAAACTGACTTTCCTATGCTTATTATTTGAGATGTATATATTTAAAATTCACAGTGTACTTATGTATACTTTATATAGTTCTTTTGACAATATTGGAGTAAAATTCTGATTTTTTTGTCTTCAGTTCAGTTCAGTTCAGTCGCTCAGTCGTGTCCGACTCTTTGTGACCCTATGAATCACAGCACGCCAGGCCTCCCTGTCCATCACCAACTCCTGGAGTTCACTCAGACTCATGTGCATCGAGTTGGTGATGCCATCCAGCCATCTCATCCTCTGTCGCGTCCTTCTCCTCCTGCCCTCAATTCCTCCCAGCATCAGGGTTTTTTCCAATGAGTCAACTCTTCACATGAGGTGGCCAAAGTATTGGAGTTTCTTAACTGACTCTATATTTTGTTCTGTTTAAATATGTATAAATTGTCTATTCTCTCTGTCATAAAATTCATTTAATTTGTTTCTACCTCAGTGTCCCTTGTACAGTTATTCTTTCTCAAAGATGGGAACAATGAGGTTCAAATAAGTTAAAGGGCACAGAGATGAATACACATTAGAAAGCTAAGTGAAGATACTAAATCCCTTCTTTTATCTTTAAATCTAGTACTTTATTCATTACATCTCAGAATCCCATTCAAAAGGGCTTAACTGGGACATAGGTTATGAGAATAAGCTGGGTGTAAATGTTCCATATAAAGAGAGTATAACATTTGATAGAATGAGTATGAGAGGTGGGGATGCTAAATAAGGAATCTTATCAAAGCAGCAAAGTACATACATTGCATTTCTCCATAGAACAGGGATAGTCTTTGAGGTGTGGACTGCCTTTAGCATAACAGGAAAAGAAGGCTTATGTAATAGATTCATTTCTAATGCATCAGACTCTTTACATAAGGAAAACTGGGTGGAAGGAAAGGGCTCATTTAATTCAATACTGCTGGTTTAGTTATGACTATGAAATAAATACATTTCCATATTTCCTGCTTTGAGAATTGTGTCTAGTTGTATGTAGAAATTTTGGAACCATATACATATATTAATATTATCAAATGCTTTTTATATCTCAAAAATTTTGTATACCCAACATCTTTTAGAATTTTATATCTGCTTGTAGCCAGGAAATATAATTCAAGAAATATTTGTCTCCATCTTATCCCATTCCCTCAGTTATCTGAGACTAATTCTCCCTTCTTTCCATGGTGCTTTTCCACGAGATAGGGTCAAAGCCTTTTCCTTTATTGTACTTGGCATCTGGAAGAAAATTCTTGCATTTTTCTGCATCACTGATGCTATCTCTTTTCTCTTTTGTCATAGAGTTTTTGAAAGTCTCTCCTCCCTTGCCTAAAAGCTTTGTTAATTTGCTTCTCTCTTTGTGGTTATTTAACTGTGTAATTGTATTATTTAACTTTATAAATCATTTTGAGGTTCTGAGACTGTAAGTTGCAGTGTGAGTAAAGTATTCCTTGAATTGGATTTGTGAGTTCAATGGAAAGTTTCACTTAAACAGCATTTGCACAAAGTTGGATTCTTTATTGATCTTTACTTTTTCCCATTTAAACCAGTATGATACAGGACAGGAAAAATAGATTAAAAATTATCAACTTAAGGTTTTTTAATCATTCATATATAATTGATTCTGTATTAAATGTGTTATCCTTCCCTGCTCCCTATTTCCCTGATGACTCAGATGGTAAAGAATCTGCCTGTAATGCAGGAGACCTGGGTTTGATCCTGGGTTGGGAAGATCCCCTGGAGAAGGGAATGGCAACATAGTCCAGTATTCTTGCCTGGAGAATTCCATGGACAGAGGAGCCTGGAGGCTTGCAGTCCATGGGGTTGCAAAGAGTTGGACATGACTGAGCGACTAAGCACAGTACAAATACTACAGTAGTTTTTATTTTCATTGGAAACTGGTCGATATTATATTATACAAATAAGCAAGATAACATTGGTAAGTTTCAAACTTACTAAGCCACATATACTCCATAGTAACAATGATAACTATTTTTGTTGTTTATTTTGGTTTCGTTTGTATGTAATTTTCTATTGTAAATGTGATGAGTTCAGTTCAGCTCAGTTCAGTTACTCTGTCAAGTCCGACTCTTTGCAACCCCATGGGCTGCAGCACACCAGGCTTCCTTGTCCTTTACCATCTCCCAGAGCTTACTCAAACTCATGTCCATTGAGTAAGTGATGCCATCCAACCATCTCATCCTCTGTCGTCCCCTTCTCCTCTCACCTTCAATTTTTCCCAGCATCAGGGTCTTTTCAAATGAGTCAGTTCTTTGCATCAGGTGGCCAAAGTATTGGAGTTTCAGCTTCAGCATCAGTCCTTCCAATGAATATTCAGGACTGATTTCTTTCAGGATGGACTGGTTGGATCTATTTGCAGTCCAAGGTACTCTCAAGAGTCTTCTCCAACACCACAGCTCAAAACCATCAATTCTTAAGCACTTTCTTTATAGTACAACTCTCACATCCATACATGGCTACTGTTAGAGCCATAGCTTTGACTATATGGATCTTTGTTGGCAAATTAATGTCTCTACTTTTGAATATACTGTCTAGGTTTGTCACAACTTTTCTTCCAAGCAGCAAGCATCTTTTAATTTCATGTTTGCATTAACTGTTTGCAGTGATTTCGGAGACCAAGAAAAAAAAAAGTCTTTCACTGTTTCCATTGTTTCCCCATCTATATGCCATGAAGTGATGGGACTAGATGCCATGATCTTAAGTTTTTGAATGTTGAGTTTTAAGCCAGGTTTTTTATTCTCTTCTTTCACCTTCATCAAGAAGCTGTTTTGTTCCTCTTCACTTTCTGCCATAAGGGTGGGATCATGCTCATATCTGGGGTTATTGATATTTCTCTGGCCATCTTGATTCTAGCTTGTGATTCTTTCAGCCGGCATTTTAAATGATGTACTCTGCATATAAGTTAATAAACAAGGTGTCAATATACAGCCTGATGCACTCCTCTCCCAATTTTGAATCAGTCAATTGTTCCATGTCTTGTTCTAACTGTTGCTTCTTGAGCTGTAAACATGTTTCTCAGGAGGCAAATAAGGTGGGCTAGTATTCCCATCTCCTGAAGAATTTTCCACAGTTTGTTGTGATCCACATAGTCAAAAGTTTTAGCATAGTCAGTGAAGCAGAGGTAGATGTCTTTCTGGAATTCTCTTGCTTTCTCTGTGATCCGATGGATGTTAGCCATTTGATTTCTGGTTCTTCTGTCTTTCCTAAATCCAGGTGTACACCTGGATGTTCTTGGTGCATGTACTGTTGAAGCCTAGCTTGGAGGATTTTGACCCTTACTTCACTAGCGTGTGAGGTGAGTGCAATTGTGCAGTAGTTTAAACATTATTTGGCATCGTCTTTCTTTGTGTTTGGAATGAAAACTGACCATTTCCAGTCCTGTGGTTACTGCTGAGTTTTCCAAATTTCCTGGCATATTGAGTGCAGCACTTTCACAGCATCATTTTTAGGATTTAAATTAGCTCAGCTGGAATTCCATCACCTCCACTAGCTTTGTTTGTAGTGATGCTTCCTAAGGCCCACTTGACTTTGCATTCCAGGATATCTGGCTCTAGATGAGTTATCACACCATCTTGCTTATCTGGGTCATGAAAATCTCTTTTGTATAGCTCTTCTGTGTATTCTTGCTATCTCTTCTTAATATCTTCTGCTTCTCTTAGTTAGGTCCATATCACTTCTGCCCTTTATTGTGCCTATTTACATGAAATGTTCCCTTAGTATCTCAAATTTTCTTGAAGAGATCTCTATACTTTCCCATTCTATTTTTTTCCTCTATTGCTTTGCATTGATAACTTAGAAAGGTTTTTTTTTTTTTTATCTCTCCTTGCTATTCTTTGAAACTTGGTATTCAGATGGGTCTACCTTTTCTATTCTCTTGCCTTTTGCTTCTCTTTTCTCAGCTATTTGTAAGGCCTCCTCAGACAACCATTTTGCCTTTTTCCATTTCTTTTTCTTGGGTATGGTTTTGATCGCCATCTCCTGTTCAGTGTTACGAACCTCTGTCTATAGTTCTTCAGGCCCTCTGTCTATCAGATCTAATCCTTTGAATCTATTTGTTACTTCTACTGTACAGTCATACCTGAATGGCCTAGTGGTTTACCCTATGTTCTTCAATTTACGTCTGAATTTTGGAACAAGGAGTTCATGATCTGAGCTGCAGTCAGCACCCAGTCTTGTTTTTGCTGACTGTATGGAACTTCTCGATCTTCAGCTGCAAAAGACATAATCTATCTGATTTCAGTATTGACCATCTGTTGATGTCTATGTGAAGACTCATCTTTTGTGTTCTCAGAAGAAGGTGTTTACTATGACCAGCGAGTTCTCTTGGCAAAACCTTGTCAGACTTTGCCCTTCTTTTTTTCTTCAAGGTCGAATTTGTCTGTTACTTCAGGTGTCTCTTGACTTCCTACTTTTGTATGCCAGTCCCCTATAATGAAAAAGGCATGTTTTTTTTGGTATTAGTTCTGGAAGATCTTGTAGAGATCAATCGACTTCAGCTTCTTTGGCATCAGTGGTAGAGAGATAGGCTTGGATTACTGTGATGTTGAATTGTTTGCCTTGAAAACAAATCAAGATCATTCTGTGGTTTGTGATTGCACCCAAGTACTGATTTTGGACTCTTTTGATCACTATGAGGGCTACCCCATTTCTTCTAAGGGATTCTTGCTATGGTAGTAGATAATAATGGTCATCTGGATTAAATTTGCCCATTCCCATTCATTTTAGTTCTCTGATTCCTAAAACATTAATGATTACTCTTGCCATCTCCTGTTTGACCACTTCCAATTTACCTTGATTTGTGAACCTAATATTCCAGGTTCCTATGCAGTATTGTTCTTTACAGCATCGGACTTGACTTTCACTGCCAGACACATCCACAACTGGGTGTTGTTTCCGCTTTGGCTTAGACTTTCAATTCCTTCTGGAGTGATTTATCCCCTCTTCTGCAGTATGTTGGGCCCCTACCGACCTGGGGAGTTCAGTGTCATATCTTTTTGCCTTTTCATACTGTTCATGGGGTTCTCAAGGCAAGAATGTTGAAGTGGTTGGCCATTCCCTTCTCCAATGGGCCACACTTTTTCAGAACTCTCCACCATGACCCATGTGTCTTGGGTCACCCTGAACAGTGTGACTTATAGTTTCATTGAGCTAGACAAAGCTGTGATTTATGTGATCAGTTTGGTTAGGGAAAATATTTTAAAGGGGTTAAAATCATTTGACTTTTGCTTGTTGCAATTTGCCCTTTGACTTTCGACATTCTTAATCTTTCTCTTTCTTCCTGTGAAGAAATAAAAACAAAGCCTATACATTTAGCAATTAACACTGTGAGCCTAAGGAAAACAGTCACACCTATGAATATGGTAAAGATGAAATAGAGGAAAGGTCTGGGTCACTGGTGAAATTATGGATCTGCCATATGAACTTTGTACTAACTATCTGAAAACTTCTTGATAGATAACAAAAATAATCCCTTATTAAGTGAACATAGTTACATATATCTGCATGTAAAACTTAATGATTGTAGTATCAGAAAGGCAGTGATACAGAGATTTACTTGTAGATGTATATTGTAGAAATGAAAACAATGTCTATACATTTAGCAATTATGCTGTGAGCCTAAGAAAACAGTCATACCTACAAATATGGTAGAGCTGAAATAGAGGAAAAATCTGGGTCACTGGCGAAATTTGCCATATGAACTTTGTTCCATCTGAAAACTTCTTGCCAGATGACAAAAAAACAATCTCTTCTTCTTTTAAGTTAATATAATTTTAGTTACATATATCTGCATGTAAAACAATTTTGTATTATCAGAATTGAAGTGGGTTTGGGGCTCCATTCTAGTTGGGCAACATGAAAGATAGATAATTTTATTTTACAAGGGAGGCTGTCCTTACCTCTCCTCTTTGCATCTCTGCAAACCATCAGGTCCAGGCTGAATGCTCTTACTATGCTTCAGTGGCCCTGTTGCTTACTTCTGTCATATCTTTTATTGTACAGATTTAGAGTTGTTTGTTTGACTTTCATCACTTCAGAGATCAGGTTGCCTGGGAAACAAACAATGAGACAGAGATTTACTTGTAGATGTTTAGTGTAGTGTATCTTCCAGATCAGCTCTTAGGGGGGATTAAAATAAGAGGGAATAGGAAGTGGGAAGATTCAGTCTGTGATATGGTCACAACAAAGGCCTCAGACAAAACCGGGGGATAGGGTGCTTATGCTGCTGGGATAGTGTTTCATAATGGACAATTCTGAGGCAAGAGGACTGAAATATTACACTCACTCCTTTCCCTTATACAACTAGTCTTTGGAACTGGGCTTTGCTCAGAGAGGGAACATAAATTTTAGCAAGGAGGCTTTGGTTGAGGGGAGTTCTCAAAGGGACTTCCAGAACATGGCCATCAGTACTCATGCTTTAGCTCCTATGAGGAGTGAGTAGTACAGTCCTGAAAAGTGGATGCACACTGTAGTAGACATGGAGAAATTATGACCAAACTTCCTCTACAAAAGTATTTGTTCTTCAGCTTCTGGAAATGTAGTCATCGGTCATCACTGAACAGTCCCTTTAAGGTCTGGTTCAGTTGCAAAAAGCTGCCTTTGGTCTGAGTTCTAGGAAACCCCATGCAGTGACTGATCAAGGTGGAGTGTGAAGTCCTATCCATTTTTGCCAAAGCATGGAAAGCCCAAAGAGGTATTTCAGTTCCAGAGTTCCCCCTGGGGTGGACAGTTTGACTTCTGCAACTACCCAGTGCTACTTCCTCCTTCTACCTTCCACCAATGTTGATGATATATTCTAGAATTCCAATGCTTTGACTGTATCCTCTTAGATATGCTCAATTCCAAATTTCAGAGTTCCACTATTTCCCACCAGGGCCATGATCCTAACCTAGCATGCTTGCTGGGGCAGGGAATTTAACTTTCCCTAGAGCTAAGAACTCTTGTAATTAAGTCCTCAGCTTTTTTAGCCCATGGTTGTAGGAGATGAGTTTTATTATGCTCCCAAATAACATTAAATTCTATTTGATTTTCACACTTTATCTTCATTTGCTGATTCAATAACCTAAACTTTTCAGTCTTTCTCAATATACCTATGCCACCCAACAGGACCAATGCAGGAGCCATTAACTTTATAATTAATATTTTTTATATCCTCTTAAAAGCCTGAACTATTGTACATGCTTATGCTTGCTCAGTGTCTTAGTCATATCCAACTCTCTGCAACCCCAAGACTACAGCCTGCCAGGCTTTTCTGTCTGTGAGATTATCCTGGCAAGAAAACTGGAGGGGTCACCATTTCCTTCTCCAGGAGATCTTCTCAACTCAGGCATGGAAGCTGAATATCCTGTGGCTCCTGCATTGGCAAGCAGATTCTTTACCACTAATTCTTACCTATATATTCCCTACTAGTAGTATCCCACTCCAGTTTAACACTTGTAATTCTGACAATTGCACTTCTCTAAAAGAGTGTAGTTATTGCCTCATTTTACACTTGTGATGGCATCTTCATTGCCCTACAACTGGCTCCAAAATCCCATTTCTTCAGTCCTAAATACCCCCTGGCATCATCAGCTCTCTTAGTTTGTATTTTCCATGGAACAGACTCAGAGATGGAGATTTTTGTTCGGAAATGGTATCTAAAGAGGCCTAAGGAACAATTTCCACTGGGAATGAGACAGTTGGGTTTTGGCAAAGGGAGGAGTCACAGTGCAAATCAGTTGGAACATGGGCTTCAACCAAACCCCCAGCAAACTATGGAATTCCTGGTACGCTGTTTCATGGTTATTCTCCTTGAGGTAAGTGAGCCAGGATTTTATTCATTCATTGTCATTGAATGTGGATTGCTTCTGGGGAAGAAGTGTAATATTATACCAGATAGATCTCTTCAGCTAAGGGAAATGCTCAGAGAGGGACCCAGCTGAGAGTCATCAACCCTCCCAAGAGCTAGGGGAATGAGTGCCTTGTGCATGAAGGGAGGGTCTGGGATTACATGTATTACACTCAGTCTGGACTCTGAGTTTCTTTCAGAGGAAATTAACTTATTGATCTTCACATACTCAGCATCTAAGATGATCCCAGCATAGAAAATTGAGAATTTCTTACTGAATAAAAATAATACTAGCTATTTACTAACAGACCAGTACAGTTGTTTGTTAATAAAAGATTCAAAATAATTATTTACCATTTTTATTCAAATAGAAGAAAACAGGAAGAGTTGTTAACTTTTCAAGTATGAGGTTATTAACAGCAAAACATATTCATTTATTTTTCATCTCAACACTTATTTGTTGAATGCTTTAACATGTGCTAGGCGTTATGTAACACAATAAGGCAAATGATTTCTCTTAATGGAAGATATGTTAGAGAAAACAGCTAGCTTCCCTTATCTTTTTTTTTTTTTTTATAGACTTGTTTGAAAAGGCAGCATGGAAACTGATGCTTTCTTATGTTCTTTGAGCCTCCACCAGCCATTGTAATGATCATCCCCCCTGCTCTAGAATGGCTGACATTTGCTGACTGGGAGAAAATAATGATAATTGTATCAGCCACTCCCATTACACCTGTGTGTTTAGAGCCTTTATTCTGTTTGGAGCTGAATACAGACTAGAAATGGGAACAAGAGCAATCTAAAAGAGACAGTCATCTAAATTAAAACACTTTGATTGTATCCTCAACTTGGTGTGTACTGATATAAATATATAAGAAGTGTGTTCCTACCTAGAAATGAAACTCCTCTTCATAATCCTTTTTCCACAAGTAGCCACAAAACTACTGCTATAGTGGATATTTGTTTACCTGCATCTGCTACAAAGGTCAGTGGCACATCATTGTCTTAACTGACAATTGGCCAGAAATTATATGACTTTCATTAATCACCTTAGTACTTCTCACTGGTTTATCAAAGAGACTACCTAGATTGAAAAGACATGCCATGCAACTACTCAAATATAGAGATTGTTTAAAAATATGCTCTTTTTTTCACAATGGATTTTTGCTTCAGTAAACAATATGTTAACACCCTAAAGTAGATGTTTCCTAGAGCAAATTCAGTTAAAAATAAGCAAAGCTGTGACTAACTGAACACATCTCTTTCATTACATTTCCCTATCATTCTCAGTCATGCTGAAAAAAGAATTGCTACTTTGATCCATTATAAATAGCCAATAAAATTAGAAAAAAACATATTTTAAGGGACATCAATATGGTAAAATGAAAAATGGGTATTTCCTTTGACTAACATATCCTAGGTTGTGTTGACAAAAACGACTAGAGGTGGCATGAGCTCCAGGAGTGGGGGGTATTCAGGTCTACACTATACTCTACTTGTGAGATAATAGCATATGTATTTATTTTCTTGGGCATCCAAGGTGGCTTACAGGTAAAGAATCTGCCTGCCAATGTAGGAGGCCCAGATTCAGTTCTCAGGTCAGAAAAATCCCCTGGAGAAGGGAATGGCAACCCACTGCAGTATTCTTGCTTGGAAAAATCCAATGGACAGAGAAACCTGCTGGGCTATAGTCTAGGGAATCACAAAGATTTGGACATGACTGAGCAGATTTATTACCTTATGAATAATTTTCAAAAACTTTTTTCTTATATTTCAGTTTCCTGCACTATTTTGTTCCACTTCTCACCTATGATCTTATCCTAGAGTTGCCATTTTTCATTCTTGCAGTAATTTAAATATTTAAAGAGAATCTATATAACATTTTTGAGAATCTATATAATAGTTGGGTCCAGTATTTTTGAGCTTCCCTTGTGGCTCAGCTGGTAAAGAATCCACCTCCAAGGCAGGAGACCTCAGTTTGATCCCTGGTTTGGGAAAATCTACTGGAGAAGGGAAAGGCTACCCACTCCAGTATTTTAGGCTGGAGAATTCCATGGACTGTATAGTCTATGGTGTTGCAAAGAATTGGGCACGACTGAGTGACTTTCACTTTCAAAGTATAAAACCTATGTTGTTAAGACAAATAACCCCACTTTAGAGAAGTTTAGAGTTTTGTTTTGCCTAAATTAATAACAGAAGCAACTATTTAAACTTTTTGAGAGTCCAATCCATTTGTATCTGATAGCCCAGGTTTAGCCATCCTTTCTAAAATTTTATTATTATTTTTTAACCAAAAATTAGCCATGAAAGAGAGTCTTATTCTGGATTTTTAGAGTAGTTTTGTATTGGTTTCTATATAGATTATCGATCTAGTTCAGTGATTGTCCGACATTGATGTGCATAGGAGTCACTGAGGGATCTTATTAAAATGCAGATTCTGGTTCAGAAAGTCTGGGACAGGACCTGAAGATCTACATTTCAAACACGTTTCAGATGTTTTCAGTGCTGCACATTTATGGTAGCAAAGGTTTAGTTAATATGTTCTCTCACTGATGAATTATAATTCTAAAAATATAAGCAACTTTCTTGTGAGAAACCATTATAAAAATACTTCTGCCTAATAAAGACAAAAGAAACTAGGAAAATTGTCTCAGATGATTGGATACAAAATATTATTGAAAAAAATGTGTAATTTAAAATAGTATATGGGGAAAAATAACTCCAAGACAAAGTAAGAGTTCAACATTGTGAGCTCTGTCTTGAAACAGTTTTTATTTCCTAGAAATGGTGAGCATCTTTACTGGTATCATTTTGACATTCTTTCTGTGATGCTTGGCGATAACTGGAAGTATATCATAGAAACAGTGGGAGGTTAAATAGAAGGAGAGGGAGCAAAGCTTTCTGTTTTGAGTTTAAAAAAGAGATACTTGATATTTCTTATATTTGGATGGAGTTGGATGAAATTCTTATTCAAAGTTCATTACAAAAATACTTATCCCTGGGGAAATCACTGCATTTCTATGTCTATCATTTTTAATATGATATATGAAAGTGTTATATTAAATATTCTCAAAAATTCCTCCCAACTTTAATAGCCTATGATGTTATGATTCTGTTATATATTCATGGAAAGATTTTATAGACTACTTCCTGAACACTCACAAAATTTTTTTAGAGCTGTTGAAATTGATGCCAGCCAAAACCAGCATATGGCAAAACATCTCATATTCCTCTTTCCAATCTCTTTTCAAACTCTAAAGCTACATTTCAGTTCTTTAATAAATAACCAGTTCTATTTATCCATATTTTTCCTTCCAACATAGCTCACCTAATGAATTCCAAATTGCTTGTTCTGACATGCTTAGCTAGATATTAGTATTTAAGGTCAACCTTAATTCAAACTTCTCAAGTACACTCCTGAACTTCTGGATATAGTCATAAAACACAGAAGATGTATTAAGGTTTCTTATAATTAATCAGGGGAATGAATATTTTAGGTTTGTAACGCATGCAACAATGATAGTAATAATAAGCTAGTGAAAGTTGAAAGTGCAAATATAATTGAAAATCCCTGAAATTCATTACAAACCAGTAAATTAATAAATTTACAAAATGATGATTCAACTCAAATACACAAGTACTTCTGATTAATGCTTTAAAACTATGGAATTTGTGTATTTAAAATATAATTGAGGGCTTCCCCAGTGGCTCAGTGGTAAAAGTCCACCCACCAGTGCAGTAGACGGGGGTTCAATCCCTGATTTGGGAAAATCCCACATGCCTCAGAGCAAATAAACTCTTGCATCACAATTATTGACTGTGCTCTAGAGCCCCTGAACTGTAACTACTGAGCCCATGTACCGCAGCTACTGAAGCCCGTGTGCCCTAGAGCCCATCCTCCACAAGAGAAATCACTGCGCTAAGGAGCCCAAGCACCACAACTAGAGAGTAGCACCCACTCATCGCAACTAGAGTAAAGCCCACGCATCAACAAAGACCCAGCACAGCCATAAACAAATAAATAAAATTATTTTAAAAAAGTAATTTGAATCTTAAAAGACTGGCCTATACCTGAAGTTTCAGAAATCCATCATTACATAAAGTAAAGCAACATCTGTATAGTAAAAAATGTTGTCTTCCTGAGAGGTATTGATAATTAATAGACATTCAAGGGAATACATTCAAGCTTAAGCAGTTAAGGATTAAATGAGTAAGAATGATGTTGTTGCTAATGCAATATACTAAGAATTAGCTCTCAAATAAGCTGATCAATAAATTTTTACTGTAATTTAAATTTTTAGAATAACTTAAAGTAAAAAAAATACTTAATGCATTATAATATGATAATTATAAAAGGCTATAAATCCTACTCAAATATTTTCTCTTATATCTGATAAAGCAAAAGCTGTGCATGCATGCTAAGTCGCTTCAGTCATGTCAGACTTTTTGCAGTCTTATGGACTGAGGCCCCCAGGCTCCTCTGTTCATGGGATTCTCCAGGCAAGAATACTGAAGAGGATTGCATTTCCTCCTCTAGAGGATCTTCCTGACCCAGGGATCAAACCTGGGTCTCATATGTCTCTTGCATTGGCAAGACAGTTCTTTATTGCTAGTGCCACCTGGGAAGTGAAAGCTGATGCACTGACAACTATTGCTATGCTTATAGAAGTTCTCTTATTTATAAACTTTTTCATTCCAAAAAGCATTTGGGTTGTCTTTTATAAAAATATCTTCATATTTAAAATAAAGATGAAAACCTAAAAATATAAGCCATGTAAAGAAAGCAGTGATATATAGAAATAGTCTAAATGTATATTAATGATTCAATGGATAAAGAAAATGTGAAATATATGCACATATATATAAAGATATTCATACAAAGAAATAAATCATGTCATTTGTGACAACGTAGATGAACCAGAAACTGGGAGGTCATTGTGCTAAGTGAAATAAACAGGAAAATAAACACTGCATAGTGCACTTGTATATGAAGTAAAAAAAATAGTTAAAGTTATAGAAAAAGAGAGTAGAAAAGGTTTGTCAGGCTCTGTGGAGGGGAGAACATGGGGAGAGATTGGTAAATGGGTACAAGCTTTTAGTTACAATGAGTATATAATGTGTATGTGTCTATAGCTGATAATACCATAATGTGTAATTAAAATTTGCTAAGAGAACAGAACTTAAATACACTCACATATATTTATATAAAGATAAATATAAGTGAAGTCACTCAGTCATGTCCGACTCTTTGTGACCCCATGAACTGTAGCCTATCAGGCTCCCCAGTCCATGGCATTTTCCAGGCAAGAGTACTGGAGTGGGTTGCCATTTCCTCTCCACGGATCTTCCTGACCCAGGGATCGAACCCGGGTCTCCCTCATTGCAGGCAGACGCTTTACCTTCGGAGCCACCAGGGAAGCTCAAATGTAAATATGTATCATATATAAATATATATCTTCTATATCACATCTATATCACATATATATGTATATGTATACATGTATATAAATATAAAATATCATATATATCATATATAAATATGTGAGGTGATAGATTGTTAATTGACTCATTGAGGGTACATTCTTTCACAGTGTATATGTATATCAAATCATCATATTGTACACTTTAAATATCTCACAATTTTATATGTCAATTATACCTGAATAAACTGAAAAAAATCTGGAAATCTGTGTCTAAGATAAATACACAACAAAGAAGTTATTTTTTAAATTTGCAATGATTTAGAGATGATACAGAAGAAGGATTAAAGTCATTAATTATACCAGAGATAAAGAATAAACAGAACTTGCTTAAAGTATAGTATAAAACTGTCTTGATAGTCAGAGAATAAATATATTTTTATTTCATTAAAAACATGAAAGAAAGAGGAGATACAAAAGTGACTTAAAACATGAAATAATTATGCAATCATTTCAGACCTAAGCTTTCTGTCAATTAATGCACAAATAAGATGATATAGGTTGTAAGATGTCCCCTGAGCACAGAAAGAATACTGGTACTTCAAGAGACGTAAATGTTTTCCTGACAATAAAAAATGAACATTTACCATATAGTTTTCTCTATGATGGTTATTGAGTTCTGATGCAGTTCTGACATAGCCAGAAAATCTCTTTCTCATAGCCATTTTTTATACCTATATTTTACCTTCATGGATCACAGTTTTGTCATGGAAAAGGGGCTTGCATAACTCAATGAAACTATGAGCCTTGCTGTTCAGAGTCAACTAAGATGGACAGGTCATAGTGGAGAGTTCTGACAAAATGTGATCCACTGGAGAAGGAAATGACAATCCACTCCAATATTCTTGCCTGGAGAATCCCACAGACAGTATGAAAAGGCAAAGAGACATGACACTGGAAGATGATCCTCCCTCCACCTTCAGGTAGGAAGGTGTCCAATATGCTACTGGGGAGGAGTGGAGGGCAATAAGAACCAGCTCGAAGAAGAATAAAGTGGCTGGGTCAAAATGGATATGACACTTAGCTGTGGATGGATGCATCTGGTGGTGAAAGTAAAGTCCGATGCTGTAAGAAAAATATTGCACAAGAACCTGGAATGTTAGGTCCATGAATCAAGGTTCAGTTCAGTTCAGTCACTCAGTCGTGTCTGACTCTTTGTGACCCCATGGACCACAGCATGCCAGACCTCCCTGTCCATCACCAACTCTCAAAGTTTACCCAAACTCATGTCCATTGAGTCTGTGATGCCTTCCAACCATCTCATCCTCTGTCGTCTCCTTACCCTCCTGCCTTCAATCTTTCCCAACATCAGGGTCTTTTCAAATGAGTCAGCTCTTCACATCAGGTGGCAAAAGTATTGGAGTTTCAGCTTCAACATCAGTCGTTCCAAATGAATATTCAGGACTGATATCCTTTAAGATGAACTGGTTGGATCTCCTCACAGTCCAAGGGACTCTCAAGAGTCTTCTCCAATACCACAGTTCAAAACATCAATCCTTCTGCACTCAGCTTTTTGTATAGAACAACTCTCACATCCATACATGACTACTGGAAAAACCATAGCCTTGACTAGACAAACCTTTGTTGACAAAGTAATGTCTCTGCTTTTTAATATGCTGTCTAGGTTGGTCATAACTTTCCTTCCACGGAGTAAGCGTCTTTTAATTTCATGGCTGCAGTCACCATCTGCAGTGATTTTGGAGCCCCCCCAAATAAAGTCAGCCACTGTTTCCACTGTTTCCCCATCTATTTGCCATGAAGTGACGGGACCGGGTGCCGTGATCTTAGTTTTGGAAATAGTCAAGTAGGAGATGGCAAGATTGAACACTGACATCTTAGGAAGCAGTGAATTGAAATGGACAGAAATGGTCAAATTTAGTTAACCAGGCCATTATATCTACTACTATGCCAAGAATCCCTTAGAATAAATGGAGTAGACCTCATAGTCAACAAAAGAGTCTGAAATGCAGTATTTGAGTGCCGTCTCAAAAATGAGAGAATGATGTGGGTTCTTTTCCAAGGTAAACCATTCAACATCACAGTAATTTAAGTTTATATCCGAACCACTGATGCCAAAGAAGTTGAAGTCAAACGGTTCTATGAAGACTTAGAATATCTTCTAGCACTTAACACCAAAAAAAGATGTCATTTTCATCATAGGGAACTGGAATGCAAGTGTGTGGTCTGGAAAATGTGTGTCCACCACAAGGACATAAAGTGAAAAGAGAAACTGCAAAAGTAAAAATAGCTATCTTGCTTGTTACTAGGTTTGTTTGACACCATTGGCACTAGTTCAGAAGCAGACCTAATAGAACCGTGCCTTATCACCAGGAGATTTCCAGGCTAAAGACACATTATACAGGTGTCATCCAGTTGGACCTGCCTTGTTTTAGTGATGCCAGCAAGGGGAAATACTACATCTGATCATATGGTGCATTTCCTTCTACTTCCTCACAGAAGACAGTCAAAGATTTGTTATACACAATGCCGTCATTACAGACATTGATGCATAAATCTGCTAAGAACCCTCTCCTGACATTTACACTTGTAACCTTAGAACCCCTATAACTAACTGAATGGTTTGTCCTGTCAAGTGCTGCTTCCCATTTAATGATTTTGTAGTTAAAATATTCTGATCATTACCAGGTTAATATGTGATTGCTGCTGCTGCTGCTGCTGCTAAGTCGCTTCAGTCGTGTCTGACTCTGTGCGACCCCATAGATGGCAGCCCACCAAGCTCTGCCGTCCCTGGGATTCTCCAGGCAAGAACACTGGAGTGGGTTGGGAGTTATTCAAAGGTTTTTAGAAAAATACCCTTGTCATTTAGTTCAGGACGAGTTCTAGGTAAGGTATTAACTTTCCACATCCATCTTAGCTTACCAAGGAAAGTATATTCTTATTTAGAATGACTTTTTAAACTGTCAGAAGAAGTTACTAGTTTGGTTTCTGTAGATTAGGGAAAATTTCTCAGTTGAATTCCAGCCACATAACTGTCTTTAATATGTCTGTAAGATTGTTTATGTAGTTTTTTTTTTTTTTTTTCAAAATGAAAACATAATTTTTTGAGAATATTTAACTTGTACTACTGGATGGTAAATTCAGATTTTACTGAACAATGAAATGAGTTTGGTTACAAATAACAGTAAAAATAGCACTGAGAACTAGGATGCTCTTTTTTAATGCCTCTACTCCAATGAATTGAAAGTTTTAATCTGATGAGGCTGAGGGGAATAATTGTCTTTACAAGAGCCATACTCTTTTCTTTGCCTAGTCATCTTTACTTTCTCAGGTTAATGATTTCCTATTATCCATGTTCATACTTGTTAAAGAAATTATCAGACCTTTGTTCTAAATGGCTCAAAATCCACACTTCAGTACAGTTGTATTCTAACATTTATTGTTGATCTTACTGTTGCTACTTGTTAGGTACTAACTTTTCATTATTAGAGATTTGCTTTCTTTCTGTGTTTTCCCACAGAAATGCTTGCTCTAAGTGCTCATGGTCTTAAAAATGGAAGCGGATATCTGTCCTGTTTTCTCATGGCTTGGTGGGTTCTGTCCTTTACCTTCTGCTTTGAATCTGTGGTCATTGTTTTAATGATGGAAAAAGCAAGAGATTTCCAGAAAAACATCTATTTCTGCTTATTGACTATGCCAAAGCTTTTGACTATGTGGATCACAATAAACTGTGGAAAATTCTGAAAGAGATGGGAATACTAGACTACCTGACCTGTCTCTTGAGAAACCTGTATGCAGGTCAGGAAGCAACAGTTAGAACTGGACATGGAACAACAGACTTGTTCCAAATAGGAAAAGGAGTATGTCAAGGCTGTATATTGTCACCCTGCTTATTTAACTTATATGCAGAATACATCATAAAAAACGCTGGGCTGGAAGAAACACAAGTTGGAATCAAGATTGCCGGGAGAAATATCAATAACCTCAGATATGCAGATGACACCACACTTATGGCAGAAAGAGAAGAAGAGTTAAAAAGCCTCTTGATGAAAGTGACAGTGCAGAGCGAAAAAGTTGGCTTGAAGCTCAACATTCAGAAAATGAAGATCATGGCATCTGGTCCCATCACTTCATGGGAAATAGATGGGGAAACAGTGGAAACAGTGTCAGACTTTATTTTTGGGGGCTCCAAAATCACTGCAGATGGTGACTGCAGCCATGAAATTAAAAGATGCTCACTCCTTGGAAGAAAAGTTATGACCAACCTAGATAGCATATTCAAAAGCAGAGACATTACTTTGCCAACCAAGGTCCATCTAGTCAAGGCTATGGTTTTTCCAATGGTCATGTATGGATGTGAAAGTTGGACTGTGAAGAAGGCTGAGCACTGAAGAATTGATGCTTTTGAACTGTGGTGTTGGAGAAGACTCTTGAGAGTCCCTTGGACTGCAAGGAGATCCAATCAGTCCATTCTTAAGGAGATCAGTCCTGGGTTTTCTTTGGAAAGAATGATGCTAAAGGTGAAACTCCAGTACTTTGGCCACCTCATGCGAAGAGTTGACTCATTGGAGAAGATCTGATGCAGGGAGGGATTGGGGGCAGGAGGAAGAGGGGACGACAGAGCATGAGATGGCTGGATGGCATCACCGACTCAATGGACGTGAGTTTGAGTGGACTCCGGGAGATGGTGATGGACAGAGAGGCCTGGCGTGCTGCGATTCATGGCGTCACAAACAGTCGGACACGACTGAGCTACTGAACTGAACTGAGCTAAACACTGCCCGTCAGAAGTTCAGGCTGAAAATTAGAAGTCCTTCCAGAAAGCTTCTTTCTCTCTCTCTCCACCACCAAATTATTTTTGAGTCTTATTTCTTCTACTTCCTATATTTGTCTAATGTTTTCTATATTTTAATCCAATTCAGCTTCTCATTAGTGCTCAGTTGAAATTTTGTAATATTATTTTGTTTTAATTCAAAGTGTCACCAGAGTGACCTTTCCAATAAGCAAATCTGATAGTGCTATTCCCTAGCTCTGAATAATCTGTAGTTCTCCATTGCCTCTTTGTTTATATTATGTCTGTCGTGCATCTTAGATTCCAGCCATGTTAAATTCCTTGATGGCTCCATGCTCTCTCACACCTTTTCACCTTTGCTTGGTTTTCATTGCCTGAAGTTCAAAGCTCAGATTTATACAGTTAGCGAATTCCTACAGGTTATTTAGAATTTAGCTCAATTTACCTCTTCTGAGAAGGCTTCTCCAAATCCCTTAGGCAAACTATGATGCTTCTTTTTCTGTGGTACCACTTCTACCTTCAAAGCAGTCATTATGTTTATTATGGGTTTGTTTCTTTTTTGATTCCCTAGCAGCATCTGAAATTTACATTGACAATTGGAGAGATTAAGTAATTTGCCTAAGGCCACCTAGCTTGGTACTAAAGGGCTAAAATTGGAATACAGATGGTTGGACTTCAGAAATCCGGGGTTTACCCCACTAGTTATCCCAGCTACTGTCATTTATTATGGAAATGATTGGTTATAGAATGCCCTTTGATCTGCTGTCAGGGCAGGTAAGCTAGTTTTGTTTTTGTTTTTTCCTTTTCTTTTCTGTTTTTGTCAATATGAACTGAGATTTTGGATTGAAAAAGGCTTTGCATCAGGCTGAAATTATTTAACCATTAAGGACATTTCTTGAGTCTTCCCTACTAACTGATTTTTCTGACCAAAACTTTTTAGTATTTTCTGTTTGATGAATATTCTCTATGTTCAGGTAAAAATTAATGACATCAAACTCTTTTCTACCAAAGATCCCCTCTCACTCTTCTTACTCAAAAAGTATTCTGAGCTTCACTTCTATCAGTTTTATTCAAACCATGCTGTCAACTAATTAGGAAGAGAATTTGGCAACCTGCAGTTAGTTAGCTACAATTTGCATTATTTTAGGATATTCTTGGAAATAAAAACTTTTAAGATCCAGAAGTATGGGTCTCATAGAAGGGCAGCTTGTGGGTTTTGAAAGGATATATTGTCTAGAACTTAAATCACAATGATTGGATAAATTTCTCTCTGAATGGAGCTGGTGATCTTGCTTAGAAATTATCTTTTAATCTTGAAAAACTTACTACCAACATTTAGTGATGAAAGCTTAAGACTTTCTCCCAATATTTTATTTCTCCTAACTATAGCTCATAGGCATATGAATGACTCCCAATCTTAAATTTTCTAGCAAGTTGCTTTTGCTTCAGAGAAAAGCGGAAATAGAGACACTGCTGATCCAAACTATGCAGTAGGATCTCCTAAAGTCACTTCACTGTTCTACAATTTATATCACTTTATTTCATTACATTGATTTAAAATTATCTGTTATGATCTCATCCTCCATTAAACACACAGAACTAATGACAAATTAATTATGTACTGCCTTCTTGTGTTTCTTGTAAAGTTCAACACCATGTACTATAAACTAGCAGTTATTTGTAAATGCCAAATTAACACAATATTCTATCAATCTTTTTGATTAATAGGAAATATTTACTTCATTTGCCCATTACACAGGTTTAAGACAGTAAAACAAAGAGAAGAAAAATTATCTTTTTGCTCTACTCAGGAATCTAGCACTTATAACACAACTTCTTCTCAAACTGTGAAGCATGGTACAAGATTACAACCAAACAAACATTCTGGAGTTATGAAATGTTTCCTTGTTCACGATGGTTTATGAGGACACCATTCAGAGAAAGCACAGATGATGTTCTAACACTTTTTAGTAGCTTACTTGAGAAAATATAAAATATGGGTAACCTGATTTTTAAAATGAAAATTAGAAAAAGTAAGTATAAGTTATTGTTGGAGTTTAGGAGCGTTGCATTGTTTGATTTACGTCAAATGGAGCTGAGAATATGTGGATGAGGGGGACAAGACACATAGAACAAAAGAGCAATCATAAAAGCAAGTCTCTTCCCCCATGGGCTACTTGAAATGGGTTGAAATTTTCTATGTAATCTTGCTCTACCCATTAAGTTGAAACCTTAGCTTCCCTCTGGGAGATTAGAGAATGGAACCAAATGGCCATATTTCATGATGCATTTATTGAGCTAGGAGAGATATGACAGAAGAGAATGGCATTTCCTTTCAAGTGTAAGGTAGGATTCAGAAATCAGGCTGCTACTGAAAGATTAGTCTTAATACCATCCGGAGACCACCTACAATGCCTTTATTTGTGTACAACTACTCACTTTCACTCAAGTAAACACCGTCATTTTATATCTCTTTAAATTGTACTTTTCCCTTTCTCTAGGATGAGATGTATCTGCTATCTTCCTTCATTAATCCTCTTAGATTCATCCTTTAAAATTTTGTTTGAAAAAATACATCTGCAAAGATTTTTATTGATGTATTTCTCATTACAATGTGTGTGTTGTCTCCTTTGTATAATAAAGCATAGCGTATTTGAGGGTTATGACTATTTTTTCCCATCTTTGTATCTGAAGAATCTATTCAATAAATATTTATCAAATGAATACATTCTAAGAACCTGATCATATTTTTGGTTCACTGAAAATTAGTTTCAACATGTCTATAAAATGTTCAAGTTATTGTTCTATGATTTTGATCTAACTAATCTGAACAAGTTCTCTTGAAGAAAATATTCTATATTTATACTAAATTCTGCTTAAACAAATATAGCTTTGCCTATTTCTTTTCTTTTTTCTTTACTCTGCTTTCTTAATTTTTTCTTTGTTTTGTTTAAATATATTAGCAAAGGACCTACTCAATTCCAACACCTTATCAAAATCACTTTATGTAATGTTGCTAGAAACTGTTTTTCTGCTTAACTTTCCATCATTCTAGGAATTAAAATTTTAAGGAGCTGCTTGTATTGCATAGGCATGAGAGCATCTGTGTATGGTTTTTTATTTTGTTTTGTGAGGGTTTTTTGTTTGTTTCATTAGTCCCAGCTTCTAAATGCTACATTTATACTTTATTTCGTAATTTACAGCCTATAGTGTTGAAGTTTAACCATGACTCTTATGTACATAAGAAAAAATCTATTCTGTTCAGTAAAACCTTTCCTAAAGTTTACTCTGCTTGTTGAGCTGTTGTAAAATGCTGACATGGAAATTTTTAATGAGAGAGACAGAGACAGAAAGACAGTGACTTTGAGGACAACAGTGATTCATACCCTAAATTTCTTTCTCAGTCTCCATATTTCTTCTTGTATGCTGGTGCCTGATGTGTGAGAAACTCAAATCTTAAATTTGTACTTAGCAGCAGCAAGAGAATGTGGTCACTTATTTATGAACGTCATGCTCTGAAATGGTTCTATATCCACAAAGTAGCAATAAATTTAAAAATGGGGCACATTACCTTCATTTAACCAACTTAGGGCATGTAATATAAGCCTAGCTTGGTAATGTTACATAGCAATTCACTACTGTCAAGGCATTAGTCCAATATTTTTACTCTCCTGAAAAACTCCACATCTAGAACTTTTCTGAAGAGTTGACCTTTATAATGATAGAATCCATGTCTAAAATGTGAAATGCTCTCTATGATTATGGGTTTTCTGGTTTGATATATTGTTTTCAGTTCTTTGGTTGGTCAGCTGTTTGAATGAAAGTATATGAAGGTTTTATGCCAGAGATTCTAAGGCAACTGGAGTGACTTTTTCTTTAAAGTCTAATTCATAAAAATCATAGGTTCTGTAGGGGTAGAGATCATTTGCTTATTAGTCAATATATTATTTTTAGTATTTAGTACAATATGTTAAAACATAAAAATGAAGGTGGGGTAAAGTATTTCTTTTATTTAATTGAAGAATTTCCTCAAATAGGAAATGTTTCACATATTCTTTTGTCTAATTTAATGCTTGGAACAATTCCATAAATTAGCTTTTATCATTCTTATATTATAGGTGGGCATAATAGGTTTACGAAGATTGAACGATTTCCTAATGTTATATTGAAAGTAACTGTCTGATGAAGGTTTTGAATCCAGATTTCTTTGACTTCAAAGGCCATTAAACCAGTTTTCTATAGTATCTCCAATATTTTTCCACTGACTCTGAAAATTGTATGGCCAAAAGCAATGAACTTTCCTTTCTATCTTTTTCTTCTACTGCTTCTTCCCTTTTTTCATTGACTTTTATAGATTTTTGTATGAAAAAATTGATATATATATAATTGACATACAACATTATATTAATTTCAGGTGTTTGACAACAATATTCATACATAGTATGAAATGATCATCACAATGTTTAGTTAACATCCATCTGCACATATAGCTACAAATTATTTTTCTTGTGATGAGAACTTTTAAGATCAATTTTCATAACAACTTTCAAAAATATATAGTACACTGCTGCTGCTATTGCTAAATCACTCCAGTCGTATCTCACTCTGTGCGACCCCATAGAGGGCAACCCACCAGGCTCCGCCATCCCTGGGATTCTCCAGGCAAGAACACTGGAGTTGGTTGTCATTTCCTTCTCCAGTGCATGAAAGGAAAAGTGAAAGGGAAGTCACTCAGTCGTGTCCGACTCTTCGCGACCCCATGGACTGCAGCCTATGAAGCTCCTCCATCCATGGGATTTTCCAGGCAAGAGTACTGGAGTGGGTTGCCATTGCCTTCTCCATATGTAATACACATGTTGATGCAAATAGCTTTGTTTATTTTACCAGCTCTACAGGAGTACAGTATGAAATATACCACTGTTTGCATTCAGAGTGTCATGTTGGTGAATGCTTAGATTGCTTACATTTTATTTGCTAGTAAAATTTAATGATTCAATGGATAATCTTCTACACATTTTCTTGTGTGCTGGTGAGAATTTCACAAAAATATATACCTATACACGAAATTTACTGTCTTATGTATGTACAGCTACTAGGTAACACAGCATTATTCTCTCTCTAAAGTAATAGAAAATATTTGCATTCCAACTAGTGATACTTAAAAGTTTATATTTTTTTATTCTTTGCCAATATTTTAAATTATCAGATATTATTTGTCTTGCAAATCTGGTCAGAGCTAGAGTACTTTATTTATTGTTTCAATTTACATTTCCTTCAGGAATGTTGACCATACTTTCATATATTTATTGGTCATTAGAGGGTTTTTTTTTCTATAATTTAAAAATTTGCCTATTTTTTCTATTCATCTTTAAAAATTTAGATTGTATTCTTCATATATTCTAATTACTAATATTTTCCTGTTATATATTATGGAAGTATCTCTTCCAGCCTGTGTCTTTTAATTTTTAGTAGTTCTTAGGAATGGCTGGAATAAAATCACCTGGAGAGTATTTTCTAAATTTCCACTGACTCAGTATCACCCACCAAATTAGACCATCAATATTAATGGTTTATTGATGGTTTATAAATGGTTATTAATGGTTTATTACACCAAAAATAAACCACTCAATATTCTCCCACCCACCCAAATTGAACCATGGGGTAAGGGAAGGAAGGGTATGAAGTTTAAGGTTTACTTATTTTTTTTAAAATTTAGTCAGTTAATTCTGAGGCAAAGAGAATAAAACCAATAATTTATTAAGTTCTGATTTTATGGGCTATGTGTTAGTTTTCTGAAAAATTCAGTTCAGTTCAGTTGCTCAGTCGTGTCTGGCTCTTTGTGACCCCATGGACTGCAGCACACCAGGCCTCACTGTCCATCACCAACTCCCAGAGTTTACTCACACTCATGTTCATTGAGTTGGTGATGCCATCCAACCATCTCATCCTCTATCGTTTCCTTCTCTTCCCACCTTCAGTCTGTCCCAGCATCTGGGTCTTTTCAAATGATTCAATTCTTCGCATGAGGTGGCCAAAGTATTGGAGATTCAGCTTCAAAATCAGTCCTACCAATGAACACCCAGGACTGATTTCCTTTAGGATGGACTGACTGGATCTCCTTATAGTTCAAGGGACTCTCAAGAGTTGGCACGCAGCTTTCTTTATAGTCCAACTCTCACATCCATACATGACTAATGGAAAAACCATAGCCTTGACTAGATGTACCTTTGTTGGCAAAGTAATGTCTCTGCTTTTCAATATGCTGTCTAGGTTGTTCGTAACTTTTCTTCCAAGGAGTAAGTGTCTTTTAATTTCATGGCTGCAGCTACCATCTGCAGTGATTTTGGAGCCCCCCAAAATAAAGTCTGTCATGGTTTCCAATGTTTATCCATCTATTTGCTATTAAGAGATGGGACCAGATGCCATGACGTTTGTTTTTTGATGTTGAGTTTTGAGCCAACCTTTTCACTCTTCTCTTTCGCTTGCATCAAGAGGCTCTTTAGTTCTTCTTCACTTTCTGCCATAAGTGTCATCTGCATATCTGAGGTTATTGATATTTTTCCCAGCAATTTTGATTCCAGCTTGTGCTTCATCCAGCCCAGCGTTTCTCATTGTGTCCTCTGCATATAAGTTAAATAAGCAGGATGACAATATACAGCATTGATGTACTCCTTTTCCTATTTGGAACCAGTCTGTTGTTCCATGTCCAGTTCTAACTGTTGCTTCCTGACATGCATATAGGTTTCTCAAGAGGCAGGTCAGGTGGTCTGGTATTCCCATCTCTTTCAGAATTTCCCACAGTTAATTCTGAACCACACAGTCAAAGGCTTTGGCATAGTCAATAAAGCAGAAATAGATGTTTTTCTGTAACTCTCTTGCTTTATCAGTGATCCAGAAGATGTTGGCAATTTGATATCCGGTTTCTCTGCCTTTTCTAAAACCAGCTTGAACATCTGGAAGTTCATGGTTCATGTATTGTTGAAGCCAGGCTTGGAGAATTTTGACCAGTACTTTACTAATGTGTGAGATGAGTGCAATTGTGTGGTAGTTTGAGCATTCTTTGGCATTGCCTTTCTTAGGGATTGGAATGAAAACTGAGCTTTTCCAGTCCTGTGGCCACTGCTGAGTTTTCCAAATTTGCTGGCATATTGAGTGGAACACTTTTATAGCATCATCTTTCAAGATTTGAAATAGCTCGACTGGAATTCCATCGCCTCCACTAGCTTTGTTCGTAGTGATGCTTCCTAAGGCTGACCTGACTTCACATTCCAGAATGTCTGGTTCTAAGTGAGTGATCACACCATCATGATTATCTGGGTCATGAAGATTTTTTTTTGCACAGTTCTTCTGTGTATTCTTGCCACCTCTTCTTAATACCTTCTGCTTCTGTTAGGTCCATACCATTTCTGTGCTTTATTGAGCTCAACTTTGCATGAAATGTTTACTTGTTATCTCTAATTTTCTTGGAGAGATCTCTAGTATTTCCCAGTCTCTTGTTTTCCTCTATTTCTTTGCATTGATCACTGAAGAAGGCTTTCTTATCTCTCACTGCTATTCTTTGGAACTCTGCATTCAAATGGATAAATTTTTCCTTTTCTCCTATGCTTTTCCCTTTTCTTCTTTTTACAGCTATTTGTAAGGCCTCCTCAGATAGCCATTTTTGCTTTTTTGCGTTTCTTTTTCTTGGGGATGGTCTTGCTGCTTGTGTCCTGTACAATGTCATGAACCTCCGACCATGTTCATCAGGCACTCTGTCTATCAGATCTAGTCCCTGGAGTCTATTTCTCACTTTTACTGTATAATCATTAGGGATTTGATTGAGGTCATACTTGAATGGTCTAGTGGTTTTTCTACTTCATTCAATTTAAGTGAATTTGGCAATAAGGATTTCATGATCTGAGCCATAGTCAGCTCCCTTTTTTTTTTTTTTTTTTTTTTGCTGACTGTATAGAGCTTCTCCATCTTTGGCTGCAAAGAATATAATCAATCTGATATAGGTATTGACCATCTGGTGATGTCCATGTGTAGAGTCTTCTCTTGTGCTGTTGAAAGAGTGTTTGCTATGACCAGTTCCTTCTCTTGGCAGAACTCTATTAGGCTTTGCCCTGCTTCATTCTGTACTCCAAAGCCAAATTTTCCTGTTACTCCAGGTGTATCTTGACTTCCTACTTTTGCATTCGAGTCCTCTATAATGAAAAGGACATCTTTTTGCATGTTAATTTTAGGGTGTCTTGTAGGTCTTTATGGAACCATTCAACTTCAGCTTCTTCAGCGTTACTGGTTGGGGCATAGACTTGGATTACTGTAATAATGAATGATTTGGCTTGTAAATGAACAGAGCTCATTCTGTCGTTTTTGAGACTGCATCCAAGTACTGCATTTCGAACCCTTTTGTTGACTATGATGGCTACTCCATTTCTTCTAAGGAATTCTTGCCCACAGTAGTAGATATAATGGTTATCTGATATAAATCCTCCCATTCCAGTCCATTTTAGTTCTCTGATTCCTAAAATGTCAATGTTCATTCTTGCTATTGCTGGTTTGATCACTTCCAATTTGCCTTGATTCATGGATCTAACATTCCAGGTTCCTTTGCAATATTGTTCTTTACAGCATCGGACCTTGTTTCCATCACCAGTCACATCTACATCTGGGTGTTGTTTTTGCTTTGGCTACATCTCTTCATTCTTTCTGGAGTTATTTCTCCATTGATCTCCAGTAGCATATTGGGCACCTACTGACCTGGTGAGTTCATCTTTCAGTGTCCTATCTTTTTGCCTTTTCATACTTTTCATGGGGTTCTCAAGGCAGGAATACTGAAGTGGTTTGCCATTCCATTCTCCAGTGGACCACATTTTGTCAGAACTCTCCACCATGACCTATTCATCTTGGGTGGCCCTACATGGCCTGGCTCATAGTTTTATTGAAAAATTGAAAAATTAGAAAACATAAAGATGCTGAGCCAATTTGCAGCATGAATCTTTTTCCCCCAGAATGATTCATGGTTTATGAATCACCATATTTGGCTCAGAAACTGTTTTCTGTGCATTTACACTAAATATTCTAATTCTATGTTTCTGTCTCTTCTGTTCCTCCTTGCTATTATCTTTCATGTCTCCTGTTGATCCAATACAACACTTTCTTTGAATTTTCCCTCAAAAAAGAAAGACTTTGGATTTATATATTGTTTATTTACTCCCACAGGAAATGTTTGAATGTTTTCATACTATAGGGGAGGAAAAATTATTTTCCCTCTTATCTGTATTCTTGGCTGAAACTCCTGTGATTAAAAAAAAAACAGGTAAATAATCACTGATCCCACCCTTGTGTGTATCTGCATGTAATCTTTTCCTTCCTAGTAAACACTTTACTTGTTTCCCTGATAGAAAGAGAGGCTAATCAGAAGAGAACAAAAAACGTTATATTTACATAGGAGACACTCAAGGTAAAACGAGTAACTCCCAGAGGTGGTTTGGATTTCAGGGTTAAATGCCAGCTTCCCTGATGGTCAGATGGTAAAGAATCTGCCTGCAGTGCAGAAGACCCAGCTTCCATGCCGGGATTGGGAATGTCCCCTGGAGAAGGGAATGGCTATCCACTCTGGTATTCCTGCCTGGGTAATTCCATGGACAGGGAAGCCTGGCAGACTGTAGTCCATGGGGTCGGACAGGACTGAGTGACTACCACTTTCACTTTAATAGGAAAAGGTGAGGAGGTGGGGATGTAGGTCTCTTAAGGAGGAGGAAATGATTCCCAGGAAAGATGAATGGGCACTTAGAAGAATGATGGGAGGTATGATAGTTTGTGACACAGTACGTCCAGAGATGATGGCAACTTCTAGTCTCCTCCCTTGTAATAGTAGTCAATCTTCCTTGCTTGATGAAGCTTCCTGGCGAGAGGATTTATGACAAATACGTTCCTTTTAGAGATCTGTATTTAGGCAGATAAGGGAAGCCCAGAGGAAACCTCTCCTGCATTTTCTATCTTTCAAGAGCCAATAGCTTGGAATAATCAACATAACAGAGCAGCATATTTTGGGGTGGCTTTCAATACAAATGACTTCAATACAAATGTTAGCCTTCAATACAAATGGTCCACATACTCTGGTCTACACTTTGGAAACACCACTTTTTAACATGCCAAGCTTCCATATTCAATCTCTTCCATTTTATAAAATACTCTACATAAATATGATGTTCCTATTCTCTTAAAAGTTCCAAGTGATTTTTAGTTTTCTTGAGGAATACTTAGAGGAAATAATTATTTTCAAAAATCAAATCTGGCATAGATTGGAAAGGAGAGATTGCAAGGGAGACCACTTGTTTTTCTCTTCATCAGTTTTCTGCCTTATCCTTTATAGTTCAAGAGGCTGTCCTCCCAAGACAGATGAAGAGTTTACATTGTAACCAAGCATCAGGAGAATCTGAGCATAATGTCAAAGTCCTGAGTGCTTCTGAGGTCACAGGAAATGGCAAAAATGCCCAAGGACAGAACTGAGAGAGGAGCAGAAGCCTCAGCAGAATGAGGAAACAGGTTAAATTCTTGAGGGAGGTTAAATTCATTCCCATATCCAAGGTGAGAATTATTTATTATTTATTTATTTTTTTATATTTCTACTTCAGATCAGATGGAAACCTCATTGTTTGGTGCAGTGGAGCATGGTCTGCCATGTTTGTTCATCTGGCTCTCTCTGGTAAGAGCAATGAGGCAGGAAATGATTTTACAACTCCTGATCTTTAAGCCTAATTCCTGAGTCATCAATGGCTCTTTGTTTCACTATCTTTTGTTTGAAACTAGCCAGAAACAATGCCTAAGGAAAAATCTGGAAAAGGACAGAGGATTTACAGGTTGGATGAGGCACCTTCTTAGTGGGTTTGACTGTCCTCCTTTCCCCCATTGCTCCTCCACCAAAAACTTGGCAGGTGGTTAGGGGCTCCTCATCTTGTGTTCTGCCTCACAACAGACTGTCTATTCGGCTCTTCCTTCTGCTCAGTCAGACATATCAGCAGAGACAATGGCCTAACAGATGCTGATACAGCCGGGATCAGCCTATGTTGATTTTATGCTTATTAGTCTGAGCTAGTCACAGCCAGCTGGTTGCTGTTTGCCTTGAATGAGCAGTAGAAATACACACAACTGCAGTGGTCCCTTGGGTACATAGACACCCAGGTGCTGGTTGCCATAATCCCTCCCATTGCATGAGGAATATTTTTGGATTATTTAATGTTTTGTTTTGTTTTTAGCATTAGAACAAGCACAGAGAGGGAATAAGAAGGACCAAGTTTATAAGACCGGTATACTAAAGAGAATCCCTGATGTTTGACACTGTGGTAACTAGAGAAATAACCTAAAGTTTAAAGCTTGCTTATTAGTTTCCTCCTAATAACACTGAGAAGCTAGTACAGATTTTAAAAGACCCATAAGCAAGCTTCCTTTAAGGCATAGCAGGTGAAATGTTGCTTAGGCAGCCAGGTGTCATGCTGACTGGTGCCTTAGTATTCACAACTTACTCCTTTATTGGTCCCAGGAGTGAAATGTTTTGAACTGGCCATAAGCACTGGGGACTTGCTGTGACCTGCTTCACTTCAGAACTAGAAGCGTCCTGAATGCTTCAGGCATTGTCCTATCCCATAATGAAGGAAAGTGGGAAGTCCTTATCAGGGTTGAAATTTAGCTTTTCTGGTCTAGCTGATATTCTTGCCTTGATTTATAAAATACTTAAACTATTTTTTATTTAAGTTTTTAAATAGTCTACCTAACTAGTAATATAATCCCCCACCACCACCACTGTCCACCATTAGTAACGTTTTACTCCTTCCCCTAAAATGCTTACTCATCCTTCCTTTTATCCCATTTGATTAGCTAAATAATAGTATCTTGAAAGATATATGTGGGCTTCCCTTGTGGCTCAGCTGGTAAAGAATTCACGTGCAGTGTGGGAGACCTGGGTTTGATCCCTGGGTTGGGAAGATTCCTTGGAGAAAGGAAAGGCTACCCACTTCAGTATTCTGGCCTGGAGAATTTCGTGGACTGTATAGACCAAGGGGTCACAAAGAGTTGGACACGACTCACTGACTTTCACTCACAAAATATATGTATATATACGTGTATAATTAATTATTCTTTTCTCACTCATTTTCCTGAGAAATCATATTAAAGAGGAAATTGGAGTGGCTGAACATGACTTATACCCTGCTGCTGCTAAGTGGCTTCAGTCGTGTCCAATTCTGTGCAACCCCAGAGACGGCAGCCCACCAGGCTCCCCCATCGCTGGGATTCTCCAGGCAAGAATACTGGAGTGGGTTGCCATTTCCTTCTCCAATGCATGAAAGTGAAAAGTGAAAGTGAAGTCGTTCAGTTGTGTCTGACTCTTCAGGACCCTATGGACTGCAGCCTATCAGGCTCTTTTGTCCATGGGATTCTCCAGGCAACAGTAATGGAGTGGGGTGCCAGTGCCTTCTCTGGACTTATACTCTAAACAGATGAAATATTTGCTTTCGGTTCCAGTTTACGAAAACGTGAGATAGATGTTATTAAAATATTGAAAATACCCTTGCTCTACATTTTAATGAATGATTTGGATAAGGATATAGTGGTCTTAGCAAATTTGTGTGTGTCCCATAAATATAAAGAATAAATATATATGATGGCAGAATAAAGTTTTGAAAATAGGTCAACAGACTAGAATAAAGGGCTCAAAATAATACTTAATAATATGATAAATGTTAAGTATGAAATTTAGAAAAATCAATTTCAGTATTGGAACAGTCTGGATTAACAAGATTTTAGGTTTAAAAATAGCGAATACATAGTAAGAGTGTACCATTTTCCATTATTTTGCCCAAGGCAGACATTACTAATAGTGCTCTTTCCCTTGGAGCCAGGATAAAATTTTAAATTTTGCTCAGGAAAATGACTAACAATTGATTACACTCGGCACCAGAGTTAAAACCTGTTGGTTTTGGATTTGTAATCTGGTCCTGGTTCCATCAATACTAGGAAAATAAGCCATGTAACCTTAGTAAAATAGTTTCCCCTCTCTAGTCTTCAGTTATTATTTCTTCATTTGTAAAAATGAGATTTGAGCTATTTGATTACTGAATTTTTTTCTAATTCTGTTTTATTATTCTATCATTTTATCAGTAAATCAAAATTCAAAAATATAATGTTCTAGATTTAAAATAATACATAAACTGAATTAGATCAAAGGAAACAATGTTATAATGTGAAACAATAATAATCATGTTTACAATTGGACTTTCATATAATTTCCTAAGTATTGCTTTTAAAAATGATATGAATGAGTTCGAGTTATACAGAAGAGGGAATGTGGATGGTAAATAGTTTGGAAAAATTGTATATGGAGAAACTAGGTAAGTTTCATCCCACACCAAGACAAAGACAAAAATGAGTAAAAGAAAAAAAGTGAACATGAGCACTGCTTTGTAATTATGAATAACTAAAGAGGCACTAAGTTGCCTTGTTTGAAAACATAAATGGGACCAAGGTTCCAGGAAGGTAGGTTCGATTCAATATAGGGAATAATTTTCTGTATTAAAGACTATCAAACAAAGAATTGGATGAACTTTTGGGCTCAAAAGATATACTTCCAATAAAGGCTAGAAATTTTGGAGACTCAACTGTAAGTCAGTCTGTCTGACTTTAAGCACTGTCCAAAGTGCTCTACTCATTTTAATACACTTATTGACACACTGAGGTAGGTACTATGATCTCTTTTTTTAAATGAGGAAATGGTGGCTCAGAGAAACTGAGAAATGTGTCCATATTGCAAAAGCAGATTTAGTAAACTTTCCAAAGTTGTCCAAGGTGACAAAGGCAGGACTTGCTACAAAGACTGTTCAGAAACTAGATTGTAGCATTATTCTGTGCCATCTAAACTAAGAGTATCAGTTTTATCCTCATACTCCAGAGATATTGAAGAAGAAAATGGGAAACTGAAATGGATAATGTTTAAGGCCCCTTCCCACTCTATGATTAATACTGAAATGGAATTGCCTACATTATGCTTTTTCAGTTTATGCAAATATAGAAATTTGAAAGACTTTTAAACATATTTTACTCTAGCTTTCTGCTATTACTCTTTAGTTTTATTAGTAGAGTTTCAGAAAATAGTCTAAAAATATAAATAAAGACAATGTTTATATATGGGTAAAATTATCTAAAATTTTTAATGTATTTTCTCCAGTTTGGTAGTCTTAACTAGAAGATTCAAGCTTAGGAAGGTATTAAGTATAGATATATGAAATATATTTTTCTTAAAACGTCACTGCCTTTCTGACATCTAACATACAATATCCCTTTCCAGAAAGATATGCATCTATATTAGTGGCATTTATGTCACTATATCGTAAATGGCACTTATGTCATTTATTGTAAACACAATAAGTGTTACTAAAATGTATTCTGGCTTATTCATTGCTGTACTTGGTAACAGTAACTAAAGCACTTGCGAGTGACCCATAAAGCTCATGGGAAAGCAAAGTAATGAAGACATGAAGAATCTGGAAAAAATAAAAACCTGGGCCTACTGTTTTCCATTTGAAAGTATAGCTCATCATTCTCTTTGGGTGCACAGTCCTCCACAAGTTCCTCCGAGCTATCTGGGACATTAATAACTGAGCAGTGCAAGACTTGGAAAATCTTCCTGAGAGCTTCTGGCTTTTGTACATGCTCTGTTTAAGGAAACAAAATCATATTTACTGATCCCCTCCTCTAGGTCTTTCTAGGCATTTTTATTTATTGTTATTTCATATACAATTAAATTTATAACTCAGTGATATTAAGTAAGGTCATTATAACTCCAACTCAGTAAGCTATCATAGAGACTTAGATTCTGTAATCAGATTGAGTCTATCACTACTGATGCTATGATTCTTTCTCCCAATGCTTTTATCCCTCCTGGATTATCAGTAAGCTTCAGTGACCTCTGTAGTTGAAGCTAGGGCCCAGAGCATCATCATTCATCAAGCTGCTTCTTCTGTTGCTACTCAGACACAAGAGTAGTTCTCTGGCATCTTTCCAATAGAATTTAGGCCTGAGTTATACTATGTTATTTGTTTATTTTTTAATATTGCCCTTGCTCTGTGGTTGTCTTTTATTCTTTGTTCTTTTTTTTTCTCCTAATCTTGATAAGTGACTTAACAGCAGCAGCAGCTACCTGTTTTATATACTTTTTATTTTACATGTCTATCCAAGTGTCTTTGCTCACAAATTAAAATGTATTATTTGTTATTTTTTGTTATGTGCATCTTACCAACATTTCCTCTCTTAATGACTGATCAATAAAAAGTGAAGGATATGTGGTTTCTCCTCAGTCAAAATAACATTAAGCTTGGTTGATATATGTGTTTTGATGATAACACTGGCCTCTAAGATTGCTGAGAGAAATGAGTGGTATAAACATTATACAATATATATGCTGTTCAAGTGGAAGTAGTATCATTACTTCTATTGTTTATAAGGAAATAAATTTATTATTAGAAAAAATAGCTAAAATGATTGAATTTTCTCTAAGAGATTCATAGTTTATGTACCAGTGTTAGTTACATACAAGGATTGCATTTTGTGTAGTTGAGCCCCAGACTGTGCCTTGCATAATTACTGTCACCTAGTAAGTCAGTTGAATGGGTAAATAAATAAATGAGTTTATAAATAGGATATGAAAAATAGTTTAGCTATTATTATACCTAGTTGGTGTGCTATATAAATTATTGTACCTGAAGAATAATAGAACCCATTAGGGAAAAGACATATGTGATTTTAATCAGCTTGCCTGATGCCATATTATATATTTTCCTATAATTTAAAATAAAAATGAATATATTTACCATTCTTGTTAGACAAGTATATTTACACAGCAAGAAAACCCAAAAGAACCCTTAGTTGAGTATATCATTTGATTTACTCATTCTTATTCATAAGTGTCTCATAAGTGTCATGGAATACAGTAGATTAAATGATCTTCGATTTGAGCATTAAAGTTTTGGTAATTTTGCAGTGTAAGTTTTTTCAATGGAAAGAATAAAAGCAATGTTTATGAAAGGTTTGAGAATCCTACTCATATAGAATTATGGGAATTTAGATATTTTTGAATCTTAGTATCTAGCATGTCTAAGCCCTTTAACTGTTAGATGAATTAAGTGAGGTTCCTATGGATTCAGTACAATGCTTGGGAGCTACAGAGTAAAACTAGTACAACTTTATTGTCCTGGAACTGAGGTTGTTTTCACTATTCTTTATTAGTTTTGTTCTTCACAACAGAAATTCCACTCTTCGTTACAAGTTCATGTCAAAAGATTTTCCAAGGGTTTTTTCCCCAAATCTGTTTGTTTGTTTTATTGGTTGGCTGTTTATTCATGTGTTTATTTGTTTTCACATCTGCCAGGAAGACCTTGCATTGATCCAAAGTAACCAGTAAGTTTAAGTTTAATAACTCCTCACTTAGGTGATAGACAGTAGCATGTCAAGACCATGATGTAGTAAATCTACTACAATTTTGGCATCTCTACCGCTTCTTTGAAGTTCCTTTTACTAGCATCCAATTTCCTGTTAACATCAAGGTTTCCCCCTAATCCATGGTTGCATGAAGGTGCTAATTACTCTTTACTGTTTTATACTGAATTTTCAGCAACTAATTGGGAGATGTTAGAATAGAAGTTAATCTGTGGCCCCAGACTGGCAGATATGTTAATTGCCCATTAGCTATTCTCTTTCACTCTTTTCACTGCATTAGGCAACCAACACCAGTCACTGATACCTGCTCTAAGTTCGTTCTGGAGGTTTCAGAGCCCTAAACAAAAGTGGAAAAGATGAGTTGTTGCAAAGAAAGGAGAATTCATAGAAACTATTTGAAGTGTTGCTATTTTACTTCCCTAGTGTGAGAAAGACTGAATACGTAAGTATGTTAAATCTCATTACTCCCTAATATTTTCTTAAAATTAGGGGGTTGCAATGCTTAGCTACTTAAAAATCATTCTATGGCTCCTGTCTTTACATATTTGTGTCTTTCCAAGGTTTTGGCTTGTTTGTTTGCCTTTTGTTTTTAGCCTTTTAAGATTTTTAAGAAATCTTAATCTCATTTCTTGAGATTTCTTCTCTGTTTTAGAATTATTTCTACTATCTTAGCCTAACTTTTTTTATTTTCAGTTATTTGATGGTATAGATTAAGTATGCTTCATTTTCTGTCATGTATTCATTTTAATTATAGAATTGGTATCTATCATTTCTTGATACTATATCCTCTATGATCCAAGAGCTAGAATTTCAATATTAGGATCTAATTTGAAATCTGTTGTAAGAGACCACTGGAGTTGCCAAAATAGGTAATATTTTTGACTGGAAAACAGTGACATATTTACTTTAGGTTTGCAGTGGCATTCTAATTAACATTTATTGAGAAATTTAGGAAAGATTATGAAAATGAAACATATATATGGGGCTTGCATCAGAATGTTCCAGACAGACCTAGGCTCACTAGATCTCTCCTGCAGAGGAAATGTGATCAAACAGACATTTGGATGTTGCTTTGACTTTCCCCTTTATCTGAAGATAAAGAATTGAGTCCTAGTAATTGGAAAGTGCACACACACACACATTTTCTTGACTTCAAAAGATTTCCTAAGAGATATATATATATATATATTTCTTTTCTACATCCATTCCACTTTATTTCTTTTTGGAACTTCTTCAATTCTAATTCTTGACTTCAAAAGATTTCCTAAGATATATATATATATTTCTTTTCTGCATCCATTCCACTTTATTTCTTTTTGGAACTTCTTCAATCCTAATTCTCTGAATCCTGTCTCCACCCAACTCCAGGTATATGGGAGTAGAATCACCTTCATAATTGTTGAAGGAAAGATAAAATAAAATGCAGAATTTTTTAGAAAAACATATTCAAAGCTGTGCTAAGTTGCCTCAGTCATGTCTGACTCTGTGTGACCCTATGGACTATAGCCAGCCAGGCTCCTCAGTCCATGGGATTCTCCCAGCAAGAATACTGGAGTGGGTTGCCATGCCCTCTTCGAGGACCCTCTTCCTGACCCTCCTAATCTAACCCACATCTCCTATGTCTCCTGCAGTGGTAGGCAAGTTTTTTTTTTTTTTACCACAAGCATCACCTGAGAAGCCCCATTCCAGGCTACTGGAAATTTTATCAGGTACTAGAATAGTACAAATTCAACCTGAAAACTTGGAGCTCTGAAGAATTTTTTCGGACATGAAGTGAAAAAATACTGAAAAATGAAAGAATTTAGAAAAAAATAAGTCTTATGAATATTGTCAAAGAAGTCATCAGCAAGTAAGTCAGAAACCAATTCAGCTTAAACCCAGAATTTTGCTAAATGCAGGTTAGTCAAACGTGTAGTAAGTCTTTTGATTCTTCAAAGAAAACATGTGAATAATGTTAATTAATATATAGTCACTTGACATAAACATTTCTGAGGCGAAAAAAAAATGAAAACCATACATACCAGTGAAGTTAGTACAATTTCAACTTCACTAATTAATACCTCAAAATAAATCTGGATATTGTCAAGATGAATCCAACTTTTAGATCAAGAGAATGAGGAAATAAAATTTTAATATTACTCTTCTGGCTGTGGGATTTGAGGTATATGTGGGATTCACCAGGTGCAGAGAAACAGGTTTTGCTGCTCTTGATTTTCTAGTTAGCCAAGTCATTGGAACTAGTGCAAGAACATTTCTCTTTGTTTATTGTTTCCTTTTTTAACTTTTTCTTTGGCTTTTTTTCAGCTTCTTCATATCTATTTCATATACTTTAGCCTCCACTCCTCCTTTTGAAATATTTTAACTAATTTGAGAGGTGTTCTGGAACCAAAGTAGAAAGCAAAGCAAAAAGTATGTTTGTAAGCTCAGTGTTGATTTTGGCACTGACTTGCCATGTGAACTTTAATGAGTTACTCCATCTTCTATTTGTAAAAAAGATTGGAAAAGTCCTCAAACAAAATAGCAGTAATAGCTGTTGTATATATACATACTGCATATAAGTTGACTATAAAAACATTTGATCCTTGCTTGATTTTTCTTCAGGTCATTTCAGTATGTATACTACTCTACATTTTACTAACATTTTTCAAGCATCAGGACATTACTTGCCTTTGCCCAATCCTATCTATTTTGAGAAGCTATATAGTTTGCGGCTTTACCATTACTTCCCTTCCCAATCTTTTAACCATTTTTGCTACATTATCTCAATGCCTTTATTCATTTAAATGCACATTCCTATTAGAATGCATTTTATTACTAGGAGTCTTCATGTACCATCACCCTGCATAAAAGAGCCTATTACTGTCATCTATGTGGCTAAAGATGCTAAAGAAGTAGACCAGAATGCTGCCCATTTGATGTGTTTTGAACAGTGCCATAAAAATCCAGCTGCCTTTCAAAATGTCATCAAGTGCCTGCATTGCCATGGTCAAAAAAGTTTAAAGCCATTGAGAAGCTCATATAAATTAGCACAAAAAGTTAAATGATATAGAAAATAAGTAAATAAAACATGCATCAAACATTAAAAAATAGATGCCTTTAAATACAAAGTACATATTCAAAGTTATGATAGCATCATGATACCATTACATAACTGGACCTATAATGAGTGGCTAATTAATTTTAAAAAATTCCAGGTAGAAAACAAACATCTGGTAGCATGAAAAAGTTCTCTACTAATTAAAGACTTGCAAATTAAAACATTGAAAAGGTACATTTAGAACCTATTACATTAACAAACATAATACCTGAGGCTAATGAGATAGAGGTAAAACTGGTACATTTATACATTAACTAGTAGCAATGTAAATTGGTACAAAGCTCTTGAAAGGCAATATCACCATTCTGAAGACCTTGAAATTTGTTTCTACACATTGATTTCTTAAACCATATCAAAATTATTTTTAAAAATGCAAAAGCAAAGTGAATCTTTTCATCTCTTATTTACAGCATTTCAAAAAATTACTGAAACACTAAAAATGATTTAATAATCCCAAATCTTAAATTTTAACATTAAGTAAAAATAAGCCAAATTCAAAATTATATGAATATTTTCTGTGCATATGGTCAAAGACTAAAGGCGTAGTACAAATTTCAAGAACAACTGTTGACCTATTTTGTTGGGATTACTATTTAATTGGTTTTATTTTCAAATTTATTCTTTATTATATTGTTTTAATAATAACTTTTGTAAAGAGGACACAACTTTTTATAATATAAAATCTTATTAAAATTGCAACTTGGCTAGGAGACTAATAGGGCTTCGCAAGTGGTGGCACAAGTGGTAAAGAACCTGCCTGCCAATGCAGGAGGCTTGAGAGACTTGGGTTTGATCCCTGGGTTGGGAAGATCCCCTGGAGTCGGGCATGGCAACTCACTCCAGTATTCTTGCCTGGAGAATCTCATGGACAAAGGGGCCTGGTGGGCTACAGTCCATGGGGTCGCAAAGAGCTGGACACGACTGAAACGACTTAGCAAACACGCACACACGAGATTAATAAGCTTAACAAGAGTATGTCAACAACAAATAGCATAAATTAACCAACCAGCTTTTGGGATAACGAAAGGAGAATTGTTTAGGAAAAGAATACATTTTGTAAAGAGATAAAACAATTAATAAATTCTGTTAGTGAACCAAATTCAGACCTTTTCTACATTGAAACTTGACCTAAGACTCAAGGTACTAATGATCTTCACTGCAGTCTAAAAATGAGTGAAAATTACCTTGTTGGTAGTTATCGAGTTGGCTATATTTCACCTATTAAATGTTGATGTTTTCATATATGTCCTCTTTTATCTGTATTTTTTTGTATCTTTTTCCTCCAAGTCACTCTTTCAGGTTATTTCAATATTAAAGAATGAAAAAATATAAATTCTGTGTATATAAGTAAATCATTTTATCATTTTAAGCATGCTACTTTATATTTTAGATATCTTTTTATGATTTTATATATACTTCTTTTATTTCTTCACTTACTGAATATCTTGTGGTAAATCTATTTTAGTTGCCGTTTTAATTTCTAGCCTTCCTTTCCAATGTGAATTAGATTTTCTTTCCGTTTACCTCTTTGTATCACTTTAAATCATGAGAAAGTCAACCAAGGTGACAGTTTGGATTAATTTCAGATCTTTCAGGAAATGCATTGTTTATAGTTTTTGTTAATATCTTTAATATTAGAAAGCATTTTTGGTATTCTTAAATTGCTAAATTATGATTGGCCCATAAGAGAATGTAAATAACTCAATAATCTCAAGTAAATTATTGACTGAAATAAAGGTTTAAGAATGTTCTCATGGAAGGTAAAAGTCCTTCCTCCATAGTTATGACCATTACAATCACTGTGGAAAATTTTACTGACATACCTGTGAAATATTTAAATGCATATGTAGCCTTTCTCAGATGGTTTCTAAGCATAAAATATTTTTAAGCATTAACCTTTGTTTCCTAAGTATGTGCTTGAAAACTTTCTCTATAGCAATAAATATGTCAAGATCATAAATGAAAGCACAAGTTGTATTATTATCAGACGCATATTTTTACAATAAATATAAAACATAGTATCCAGCAAAGCCAGAAGGTTATTCTTCTTAGGACAGGGGAGCTTAGTACTATTAAGAATGAGGTTTTATCCATTATTTAACAAATGGCAACATGGGCTAAAGAATGTTTGAATATTTACATATATTATCTTCATGTTAAAGCTCATAAGCAAAATTTAAATGACTAAATGAGGATACAAGAAAGAAGGAAATAAATATGCTCTAGAATTCCATAATCTGCACAGCAGTTCATTTAATTCTTACTCCAAATATAATAAAACAATGTCTGTCATGTCTGACTCTCTGCAACCTCATGGACTATAGCCCACCAAGCTATTCTGTCCATGGAATTCTCCAGTCAAGAATACTGGAGTGGGTAGCCATTCCCTTCTCCAGGGAATCGTCCTGACCCAGATATCAAACCTGGGTCTCTTGTGTCTCCTACATTACAGGAGGATTATTTAAGTTCTCATCAACCAGGGAAGCCTCAAATATAATAAAATAACATACTGTTTTACCCATCAGAATGCTAGAGCAGAGATACAATTTAGCCTCATTTTAAGGGGAAAAAGGAACCCTCATCAGTGGCCAATGAAGAAAACCTTTTAGGAAAACAGATAATCCTGTACGTATCCTCCCTCGCCCCCAACTGTGTACATGGTAACTCTATGTTATTGTATAAAATCTGTCTTTCTTTGCCTTTATCTGTCTGTTTGTCTGTCTTTCTGATTTTTTCTCTCTCTCTTATGGGATCTGAAAGTGTTCTTGCCTGAAGAATCCCAGGGATGGAGGAGCCTGGTGGGCTGCCGTCTCTGGGGTCGCGCAGAGTCGGACACAACTGACGTGAATTAGCAGTAGCAGTATGGGGTCTGAACTCCAATTTAGAAGTTGGCCTACCTGTTTACTTTGATTAAAAAGCTTAACATTTCCATGCCTCAGTTGCTCATATGAGATTATAATAGATTCTATCTCATAGAATTTTGAGGAATATAAGCGAGTTATTTTATGAGATGTGCTTAGATTAGAGCCTGGCACATTGTAAATTACCCACAAAGTGATGTATTTGTATTGAATGCTCAGTAAATTACCTATTTAGATTGGGAATTATTTTCAGTTGCTGTTCAGTTGCCAATTTGTGTCCAACTCTTCCTGACCCCATGGACTGAAGCACGCTACGCCTCCTTGTCCCTCACCATCTCCCGAAGTTTGCCCAAGTCTGTGTCCATTGCACCAATGATGCTGTCAAGCCAATCTCATCCTCTGATGCCCTCCCTCCTCTCTTTTCAATTCTACTTACATAAATATTTTACAAAATGTGTGCTAGGAAAACTTTTTAACTAAAGACTGCTTGAAGCACTATTGCCTCCACTTCAAATTAAAACTGTTCTTATCCTTTATTTTAACTCAGAAAACCATCTGCCTGTCTCCTGTGGACTTTCTGTCATACTTGATGCAGTGACTGTTCTAATGCTTTCTGAGATGTCTCACATTATCCAAACACATCACCATCTTCTTTACTCTCAGAGAATGACCTTGCTTCCCACTTGTCTGTGATTAAATTCACCTTTCTCTTTGAGCTTTTTCTACATTAAGATTTTCTTACCTGTTCATTTCCTTCTTATTTCACAAGAAAAATTTCCTCTGCTCTTATATGTCCAACTACTCTGTGCCTCAAGTCTCTCTAACCTCTCTCTTTCCATCTCCTCCAGTCCTTGAGACATTTGTGATACTTGCTCTCTTGATTGGGTTTTTCTTGTTTATTCACGAGTTTCCATGTTCTCCTTGTCCTGAGCTTACTGTTTCTTCTTTACTATTCTTCTTTTATCATTTCATTTCTTAAGGCTATCTTTTCCTGCTCCTACTGATACTGCTCCTACTGATCAGTATCCTACTGATACTACTCTCTCAGAATTAATGTCAATTGGCAAATCTCTTAGTTCCTATGTTTCTTACTGTTAATAGCACACTATTTTAATCTTCTTTTTTCTTCTTAATTCTTTTATTTTTAATTCAAAAGCTATTTTTTGAAAAACAGCTAGATACCAATTTCCAGGAAGTTACAAATATCTGTTATAAAAGATCTCTGCTATTCAGAAATTCCCTCTAAAATAGGAAAGATATGTGATGATTCTCACTGTAATATAAGGGAACAGTGATCATTGAAAGAGATGCAAGCAAGATTAATTTATTTCCTTGATGCAATGAACTTTATAACTTTATTTTTAGGATTTTTATTTGGGAGTTGTAGTCGATAACTATCCTTTTCTTTTGGCAGCAGTTGCAGTATGATGATGGTATATTATCTTAGAATGTTTTGGTCTGCTCTGCACAGTGACTGTTGATTGCATAATACTCTGAGGTAAGAATACCTTTGGGAATCCACATACCTGTATATATTCAAAGCTACATGGATGTCTTAGACTTTCTTTAGTCTTGTTGTTAATATGTGTTCACACAGGACACATATATTTACATTTAACCCAAGGCAGAGACAAGTTTTTTGGAAAGAATGTAGGATGGAGATTAAAGAGATTGTGTTTCTAATCCTGGACCTGGAGATTATTAGCTGAGCTGAAGGAAATCTCTTAATTAGTCTGGGCTTCAATGTACTCATCAAAATAAATGGCCTCAGTTCCTTTCTGTGTTTACATTTGTTTTAGATGGTCTCATCTAGTCATATGTCTTTAAAGATCATAAATGCACTGACAATTTTCAAATGTATAATTCTAACCCAGAACTGTTTTTCCCCTGAAATCCAGTTTTGTGTATTTAGCCTACTCTTAATCATTGCCACTAACTAAAGAACTATTAGAATTTCAACCTTCTAATATCCAAAAGTGACCTCTTGACTACACTGAAGTCTCCACTATTTTAGTAAATGGCAAGTCTAGACTGTCTGAAGTAAGGCATGTCTACTCCAAACCTGACTCTTTCTTTATACGAACTCAGAAAAGCATTTTGCTTGAATTTAATTTCCCAAATTCTCCTTAACAGACTTCCTCCAGTTTTTACTTGGTGGAGACTTGTCCTAAATGACCATTGTAAGAAAGATTGTCTCTATAACAGAGAGTTCAGGTCAAACTCAAATCTTTATTTGAAAATAGTAAAGGTAACATGAGAGAATTTAAATCATGTGAAAAGGGCATGGTAAGAAAGGATAACACTGTGAAGTTATCTTTCCATTTGACATAAAGGTCAGTGGTAGTACAAGAATTCTTTCTTTATCCCAGCCAGGAAAGACCATTTCGATACTGTGGCATGTGGAAGTTAATGGATTTTTAGATGTGAACTGGACTCGGGCTGAAGGGATAGGAGACAGAGAAAGGAGATAGGAGACAGAGAAAGAGCAGAGGGACATATTAAAAATTCAGCATTTTAAATGGACAAATGGAACTTCATTTGCTGTAAGAGAGAACTAAGGTTCTGTAAAATGATCCTTTAGATATCAGATTTTCTCTAATTTAGACACTGTAGATAAACAAAACTTCTTTATGTGTAAAACACTATTGAAAAAGTACACAGTCATTTCAAATATAATTTTGGAGGTTGATAAGTAATATTTTTCATTTTTGATAAATACATGAAAGTTTAAGAGTCAAATTTATAGCCATTGTCAGTATTTTTAAAATTAGAAAGTGTTTTCTATATGAAGATAGATTTTTTAAAAAGTGATTAAAACTTTACTCTCTATACTGTTTTTTAGTTATAATTTTGAGACCACTTTATGTTTTTTTCTAATATAAATTTATTTATTTTAATTGGAGGTTAATTACTTTAGAATATTGTATTGGTTTTGCCATATATTAACATGAATCCACCACAAGTATACATGTGTTCCCCATGCTGAACCCCTCTCCCTCCTCCCTCCACGTACCATCCCTCTGGGTCAACCCAGTGCACCAACCCCAAGCATCCAGTATCATGCATTGAACCTGGACTGATGATTCATTTCATATGTGATATTATACATGTTTCAATGCCATTCTCCCAAATCATCCCACCCTTTCCCTCTCCCACAGAGTCCAAAAGACTGTTCTATACATCTGTGTCTCTTTTGCTGTCTGATTTTCTATTTTTAGCTGGATAATTTCCCCTTCTGTTTTCAGTAGAATTTGGTCAGTTGATATGTAGATATATCTAGGAGACCACTTCACTGATTAGAGAAGGTGAAACTCCAGGCCCTATGTGTGGTTCATTAGGCTACTTTCCTAACCAAACCACAGACAGACTGAATGTCCATGGTTTATTTTCTTCAGAGTTCATAAATTACTAAATTATTGTTGTAACCACTTGAGTCTGGATTTACATTCCATGCTCTAAAGAAGATGATTACAGAATAGTGCTTTGCCAGTGAATAATTACTGTTGAAAGGCTTTTTGAGATTTCAAAAGATTCAGAAAATGTGTCTTTAAAATTAAGATGGTTTTCAGACCTTTAAAAAATGTGGACTCTCAGTTCTTGAATGTGAGTAAGATAAAGTTAAATGCTATCTATGAAAAACAGCAGACCAAATTATAGATACTCTGGCTTTGTGAGAGGAATTACATTTCAGAAGAATTTGTTTGAAAGAGAATCCTTTATTATATATTTCTAAAGAATCAGATATTGGATAAAAAGGAAATCATCATCTACCTTTTATTTAAAAATCATAACAAGTTTATTGTATTTTTCTGTTTCTCTCTGAATTACAATTAAGGACCAAACCTGAACACTGAAGGTACTAAGCACACAACATTCTAAGTTCACAGTGGGGGCAAACACTCCTTTGTTCCCATTTAGACTTAAGGGACTTCAGAAATGGCCTTACAACCCTTAACATCACCCTAAACGCAAATAAATAGGAAAGGAGGATTGGAGAGATAGGAAACTAAAGCCTTTGAGGCCAGCAGAATTCAAGGTGATAGAACAAAGACGACAACATCAAGAGACTTACCTGTTTAGCCAGCAGAGTTGCTGACCTGCTCTGTATTAGTTAAACAAAGGACAAGGACTGGAAAGGAGTTGCTAGAGTCAAGAGTGAAGGAAGTTATGTTCCTCCTCACAGTTCCCATTTCAAATTGGATAGATAGGAAGTTTGCTTGAATCAAGTAAACACTAAGAAAGGCAGCTGGGCTCTGTCTTCTTAATTTTTCACTCAAGATGAATATTCATTGCCTGAAGGTAGTCCGGCACCAAGAAGTGGTGGAGTGGAGCTCTTCCACCTCAGCAAACTGCAGTAGGAAGGCCCTTTTTCATCCTCTCCAAAGAACCCACATGTATATTCTAGGGGAGAGTTAAGGCTCGGATGGCTGCCACACATAGTCATTTCCCTTTGTGTGAATGTCCTGAAGTGTACTGCCAGTTCCAAAATGTGAATTTTATTTTGTGTTATAAATTGGCATCATGTCAATATAAGTCAAAGGAGCAGAAGCATTAGAGAAGAGATATTTGCTGTCTCAGTGATCATCACACCAAGAGAGCCACAGCATAATGGATTACAGCTGGAAGAACTGCAAGACAAAATAATTTTCTAAGAGATACTTCAGGATAACTGAAAGTCATCAAGAGGGGAGGCAAAAGCTAGGATACTAGAGGAATTGTATGTCTTTGCAAGGCAGTTATACTCACCACTCTAGCAGCAATGATGCAAGTTATTTGAAGACTTGTACCTGTACTTGTGCTCGATTGCTCAGTCCTATCTGACTCTTTGCAATACTATGGACTGTAGCCCGCTAATCTGTCCATGGGATTTTCCAGGCAAGAATCTGGAGTCGGTTGCTGTTTCCTACTCCAGGGGATCTTCCCCACACAGAGATTCAACCCGCATCTCTTGAGTCTCCTGCACTGGCAGCTGAATTGTTTCTTATGAACACACCCTGGGAAGCCCTATACGTAGAGCAAACACTAAAAGCAGTCCAGCTTCTAGCCAAATTAATATAAATCTTTACACTGTAGGCCTATTTACCTCAGTTTTCATTACTGAAAACAAAATCTTGGTTTTCATGAAAAAAATATATATATATATGGTATTGTTGAGTCTGGGTCAAAGTCAAAACCATATGTATGATATTTTGGGACCAGACATAGGCAATTACAAGTTTTCCCTGGCAGGTTGTGGGGAGAGAAAGAGGCTACATTCCCCATCCTAGACTTGATTAAAAAGTCAGCCAGTTGTGCTTCTTTGGAAGAATTGTAGGCAAGCACTTAGACACTCCTTTTAGTCATATCTGCCTTTCTAGCCCAGAGACCTCCATTTGGATGCTTTCTTATTGAGAAGAACACAACTACATCCAGTTGATTAACATCAATATTGATAAATATTAAAATATGTACACACAACTCCAGTTAAACATGAAACACCATACAAATTCCTACTGCAACACATCCTACAAAATACCTGAACATTCTTTCTCAAAACTATAAAAGTCATCAAAAATAAGTCTCTCACAGCCAAAAAGTAAATGAGATATGAGTAGTAAATGTAATGTGGTATCCATGACAGAATTTTGGAAAAGGAAAAGAACTTTAGTTAAATTGAAGATATGTGAACAAAGTAGAGTCTTTTAGTTCAGTTCAGTCCCTAAGTCATGTCCAGCTCTTTGACTACAGCGTGTCAGGCTTCCATGACCATCACCAAGTCCTGAAGCTTGCTCAAACTCATGTCCATTGAGTTGCTGATGCCTTCAAGCCATCTCATCCTCTGGCATATTTCCCAGGATCAAGTTCTTTTATAAGTCAACTCTTCTCATCAGGTGGCCAAACTGTTGGAGCTTCAGTTTCAGCATCAGTCCTCCCAGTAAATATTCAGGACTGATTTCCTTCGGGACTGACAGATTTGATCTCCTTGTAGTCCAAAGGACTCTCAAGAGCCTTCCCCAACACCACAGTTCAAATGCATAAGTTCTTTGGTGCTCAGATATTTTATGGTCCAACACTCACATCTATATATGACTTCCTGGAAAAACCATAGCTACGACTAGATGGACCTTCATTGGCAAAGTAATGTCTCTGCTTTTTAATATGCTGTCTATGTACAGTACAGTTCAGTTGCTCAGTTGTGTCCGGCTCTTTGTGACCCCATAGACTGCAACATGCCAGGCTTCCGTGTCCATCACCAGCTCTCAGAATTTACTCAGACTTATCCCCATTGAGTCAGTGATGCCATCCAAACATCTCATCCTTTGTTGTCTCCTTCTCTTCCTGCCTTCAATCTTTGCCACCATCATGGTCTTTTCAAATGAGTCAGCTATTTGCATCAAGTGGCCAAAGTATTGGAGTTTCAGCTTCAACATCAGTCCTTTCAAGGAATATTCAGGACTGATTTCCTTTAGGATGGACTGCTTGGATCTCCTTGCAGTCCAAGGGACTGTCAAGAGTCTTCTCCAACACCACAGTTCAAAAGCATCAATTCTTTGACAGTCAGCTTTCTTTATAGTCCAACTCTCACATCCATACATGACTACTGGAAAAACTATAGCCTTGACTAGATGAACCTTTGTTGCAAAGTAATGTCTTTGATTTTTAATATGCTGTCTAGGTTGGTCATAACTTTCCTTCCAAGGAGTAAGTGTCTTTTTATTTCATGGCTATAGTCACCATCTGCACTGATTTTGGTGCCCCCCGAAATAAAGTCAGCCACTCTTTCCACTGATTCCCCATCTATTTGCCATGAAGTGATGAGACAAGATGCCATGATCTTAGTTTTCTGAATGTTGAGCTTTAAGCCAACTTTTTCATTCTCCTCTTTCACTTTCATCAGGAGCCTCTTTAGTTCTTCAGTTTCTGCCATAAGGGTGGTATCATTTGCATATCTGAGGTTATTGATATTTCTCCCCCTAATCTTGATTCCAGCTTGTGCTTCCTTCAGCCCAGCGTTTCTCAAGATGTACTCTGCATATAAGTTAAAAAAGCAGGGTGACAGTATACAGCCTTGACATACTCCTTTTCCTATTTGGAACTAGTCTGTTGTTCCATGTCCAGTTCCAACTGCTGCTTCTTGACCTGCATATAGGTTTCTCAAGAGTGAGGTCAGGTGGTCTGGTGTTCCCATCTCTTTCAGAATTTTCCACAGTTTATTGTGATCCACACAGTCAAAGGCTTTGACATAGTCAATAAAGCAGAAATAGATGTTTTTCTGGAACTCTCTTGCTTTTTCCATGATCCAGCAGATGTTGGCAAGATTCTGAGGTCCTTATTTCAGCTGTGATCCACACAAAGCCTTTAGCATAGTCAATGAAGCAGAAGTAGATATTTTTCTGGAATTCTGTTGCTTTTTCTGTGATCCAACTGATGTTGGCAATTTGTCTCTGGTTCCTCTGCCTTTTCTGAATCCAGCTTGAACATCTGGAAGTTCTAGGGTCACATTCTGTTGAAGCCTAGCTTGCAGAATTTGAGCATTAATTTCCTAGATTGTGAAATGTGTGCAGTTGTGTAGTAGTCTGAACATTCTTTTGCATTGCCTTTGTTTGGGACTGGAATGAAAACTGACCTCTTCCAGTCCTGTGGCCACTGTTGAGCTTTCCAATTGTTGGCATATTGAGTACAGCACTTTCACAGCATCATCCTTTAGGATTTGAAATAGCTCAACTAGAATTTCATCACCTTCGCTAACTTTGTTGGCAGTGACGTTTCCTAAGGCCCACATGATTGCCCTCCAGAATTTCTGGCTCTAGGTGAGAGATCACACCATGTGGTTGTCTGGGTCATGAAAATCTTTTTTTGTGTACTTGTTCTGTGTATTCTTGTCACCTTTTCTTAAATCTTCTTCTGTCAGGTCCATACTGTTTCTGTCCTTTATTGTGCCCATCTTTGCATGAAATGCCCCCATAATATCTCTAATTTTCTCAAAGAGATCTCTAGTCTTTCCCTTTCTGTTGTATTTCTATTTCTTTGCATTGGTCACTTCATCAGGCTTTCCTATCTCTCCTTGCTATTCTTTGGAACTGTGCATTCAGATATATCTTTCCTTTACTCTTTTGCCTTTTTCTTCTCTTCTTTTCTCAAGTATGTGTAAGACCTCCTCAGACAACCATTTTGCCCTTTTTGCATTTCTTTTCCTTGGGGATGATTTTGATCACCACATCCTGTACAATGTTAGGAACCTCCATCCATTGTTCTTCAAGCACTCTGTCTATCAGATCTGATCCCTTGAGTCTGTTTGTCACTTCCACTGTATAATCAAAACTGAAAATGCATGAACAAAGTATAGTCTTTAGTTAATAATAATATGTCAATATTGGTTAATAAATTGGAATAAATGTGCCATAATGATATAAGATTTTAATAATAGTGGAATTTGTATGATAGATTTTGTACTATTTTTATAATTTCCCCCAAATCTCCAACTGTTCTAAAATCTAAAGGTTAACTTTAAAAAAGGTTTTAAAAAATCAGTAAAAGAATGAAAAATAAAAATGATGTGAAATGCATGCCACATCCTTTTAGCAGCAAGATCCAGAAGTTGTTCGTGTTATTTCAGCTCATATTTCATCTAACAGATTTTGGCTATTTAGTCTTACCTAATTGCAAATTCAGGATATGAGCCTACTTGAAAATGTTTCATTGCTAATAAAGAAAGAAAATAAAGTAAAGAAAATGGATTTTGGAGAAATTCTAATTTTATCCCACAATTCCGTGAGAGTATTATTCTATTAACATAAATTCATATGATACAGAGAAAAATCCGCAATGAAGAATTTTAAAAGCTCCTGAAGAATACTCTCATTAAGAAGGCTGAGTTCCAAAGAACTGATACTTTTGAATTGTGGTGCTGGTGAAGACTCTTGAGAGTCCCTTGGTCTGCAAGGAGAGCAAACCAGTCAATCCTAAAGGAAAATCAACCCTGATTATTCATCTGAAGAACTGTTGATGAAGCTAAGCTCCAATAGTTTGGCTACCTGATGCAAAGAGCTGACTCATTGTCAAAGATTCTGATGCTGGAAATGTTTGAATGCTAAAGGAGAAGAGGGCAGCAGAGGATGAGTTGGTTAGATAGCATCACCAATTCAGCAGATATGAATTTGAGTAGACTCCAGGAAATAGTAGAGGACAGAGGAGCCTGGCATGCTGTAGTCCACGAGGTCAGAAATAGGTGCACACAACTTAGCCAATGAACAACAACAACAAAATGATATTTAGTTACCTAGATTAAAAACTAGGTAATGCCTGTCATGTTTCAGAATAAGAACTCTAGTTAATAAAACAGGATTATTTTCAAATTTAAATTGGAATGATAGAGAATATGAGCTCTGAGTAGCTCAAACTGTTCTATAAGGAAAATGATGCTAAACATGATATTACAGGAGAGGGTGGTGAGAAGGAAATTGTCAAGGTGCTGACTGCTTGATAATGTCAAAACAAAATACAGATTGCTAAAGACTGCCGCCAGAAGACCCAATGAAAGGCCAAACAGAAGAGGCAGAAGGGGTGGTCATGCCTGGAAAGTTTCAAGAGCTTGTTGCCAAGGTGGTATTGAGTTACCCACATAGAATATGAGTCCTGTTTTATAGCATCATAAGTCAGAGGAAGGCTGTGAACCAAAGTCAGGCTGACTACCGGAGAACAAATCTTTTGAAGAAGAAATTTGTTATTACATGAGAGACCATTTAGGCAAAAAAATGAATAGGCTCTAACTGGAAAGGCACGTAAACAGTGAGGTCAATAGGGAAGAATTTTAAGTGATAGAGAAACATGCAGCCCTGATTTTTTATTCTGTGGTCTTTTTTCTCATAGTTAGAGATTCGAGAGGAATTTCCTGTAGTACTTTTGTAATGTCTTTGGTTCTGTCTCATCACAACAAAAATTTGAAGTAACAGATGAACCAGTGTTACAGCCCTCGGACTGACCAGTGTTACAGCTCTCTGTTACAGCTCAGTTTTATTTAGAAAGTAAAGGGAAAAACATCCTCAAGGTGTGAGGGCATGCCGACCCAAAAGATTAGAAGAGAGCCCTCTCCCCCAGCCCAATATTGGCCCCTCTTTTCATATGCTTTTTTCTTCTCCCCCTGGGCCTGCCCTGTGTAAATTGGACTAGCCAGGGGTGCTGTTTGTTTCACCTGAGGTCCTCACTCCAGTCTTCAGACCTTCCTTTGTTCTATTTTTGTGGGTTTTTTCCTTCTTTGTCTTTTTGCCACCGCCAGTCTAGTCTCCTTTTTCCTATTCTAACTACCTAACACAAATCATGGGACAAAATTATTGCTTGGAGACCATGTGAGCAACCAGTTGGCTGAAAGCAGTGATATTATCACATCTTCTGGCATTAATTTGGCTAAAATGACTTCCCACTGTGACCTCAGGCTTGTTGCTTCCTATTGTCTTGAAAGAACAAAAAGTGGCCCCAAACTATGCAGAAATATTTCTGGAATCTTCAATCAAAAAGGAGTTGGTGAGGATGAACTTAAAGTGAAAAAGATTAGCCAAGGAGTTTAAGAGATATTTGTTTCAGGGCTCTCATTTCATCAATAATAGTTTTCTTTGATCTTGGACAAAGTATAAAATTCTGTCCCTTTGCATCTGTTTCCATCCAAAGTAGGAATTTTGAGCAAACTAACATTCATAAAAGGAAATTAGGCTCTATGGACGGATAATCACTATACAAATCTAGGTTTTAATAGCTCTAAGATAGCTTCTATTATTGGGGACTATGTAGAATTCAGTGAGATTATAACAGCGTTATTGATAGTAGCAGCCTAAGTACAATTTAATATTCTTGGTCATTTTGAATTTTAGTTTAACTATTTCAGAAATGATTGCAGGAATTTACTTTGATTTACTTTTCTTGAGCCAGAAATACAGCTGGAATATTATTAAAAGACATCATCAAACATTATTATTATGAGATGTATCCCATCATTGAATGCTGCTGTACATCCTAATACAGTAAATCGATTTTTGTAAAGACTTAACTTGCATTAAATATATAATGCATTAAAATATATAATATCCTTTTATCTTCCATTCTTGCACATACTGTTTGACAAAGATTGGGTATTTCATGACTCCTCTTATCCCAAATTTTATAATTTGTACTCTCTGGCTGGAGAGATTGAATCTGTTTGAGGTAAACCTATTTAGTGGAGGTTTTCAGTGTGAGTCTAGATTCAGTCTTATTCTGGGGATAAACTACATAGCTGCAGGCCTGTCAGTGGGAGTGTGGCTGTTTAATTACCAACTCAGTTGTACTTTCAGACTAGATGTAGTGACAATCACTCTCTAAGTCCAGTGTCTTTTAACTTTCTTTTCCTTTATATATTGTCTTGCAATTTTCTTTATGTATGCTTATGTATAAATAGGTACATAAGTATGTGCACATATGTGTGTGTGTGTGTGTGTGTAGAAGAGACTAAAGTTGATTGACTAGAGTAACTGATCAAAATGTAATATGATATTACCTATTCTAATTATTATTAATTTTGATAATTTGGATTTAAGAAGATACTTGTTTTTTAAAATAAGTAACACTATGAAAAATGATGATTAAGTGGACTAGAGAAAATGAATTCTAAGAAATATAAAAGTTGCTTCTTATGCCCTTAAAAAGAGATTTGAATTTACAAGATACCTTAAGATAATTATCTCATGCTGATCTTCAAGAAGATTTCCTTTTTGTCTCAGCTTTTGAGATATACTTCACAGATACATTTGTAAGATATTTAAAGACTACAATAAGATCCCCTGGAACAGGACATGGCAACCTACTCCAGTATTTTTGCCTAGGAAATCCCATGCACAGAGAAGCCGGGTGGCCTACAGTCCAAAAGTTTGCAAAGAGTCCTCAGGCGTGACTGAGAGACTAAGCACACACACATACACAGACACACACACACACATCCATCACCTCACATGTTTACCTTTTTTTGCTTCTGTTTTCCCCCTTTTTTTTCTTTTGATGTGATTATTTAAGTTCTTATTTCTTAGTAAATTTTAATTATGCAATACAGTGTTATCAACCACAGTCACTGTGTTATATATTAAATCTTCAGACCTTATTCATCTTATAACTGAAAGTTTGTACACTTTTACCAAATTCTCCCTTTTCTCAACTCCCCAGCTTCGGCAACCCCAATTTTCTACTATATTTCTGAGCTCAATTTTTTTTTAAGATTCCAAATATAAGTGCAATACCATGTGGTATTTGTCTTTGTCTGCCTTATTTCACTTAGCATAATGTCCTCCAGATTTACATATGTTGTTACAAATGACAGGATTTTCTCCTCTTTATAAGGTTGAGTAATATTTCCTTATATATATGTGTGTATATATAACAAGGAACTTCCCTAAAACACAAAACAGATCATTTGCTTCAATTCTATACAGCAAGTCCTTAATAATCCCTAAACTAGATGTAGTTTTAAAGAAGCAAATAGCACAGGGATAATCCAGAGAGATGATATGGGGTGAGAGGCGGGATAGGGGTTCAGGATTGGTAACTCATGTACACCCATGGTGGATTCATGTCAATGTATGGTAAAACCAATACAGTATTGTAAAGTAAAATAAAGTAAAAATTAAAAATAATTTTTTTTAAATAAAGAAGCCAATAGAAGAAGTAACTGTAATTTACTAATGTAATCTGTGTATATACAAATATATTTGACATTTCTGATCTCTTACACGTTTATGGTTTTCTTTTTTAAGTATTCTCTCAGGTTATAGAAAAATCTTCTTTAATCATCTCCATATTCTGTACTTTTATTGCAAAGTAGAAGTAATTTTTATATTAGAATGAAAAATCTTATTTTCATTGAAAAATAGAAGTGTAAAACAATGTCCCATTGTTCTTCCATTCTAAAGTCAAGGCAAATGTCTAGAAGAAGAAATGAAGAGAAGATTATATAGCATAAAAATATTCAGTCATAGTACACTATCACTTTTGTCTCTATTAATCATGTAGTTACTTCCAATAGTAATAATAACTAGCAAAATATCTGACTTATCTTGAATTGGTATAGAATAATATATATTCCCTGATGGCTCAACATTAAAGAAACAGCTGTCAATGCAGGAGACATAGATTCATCCCAGGGTGGGGAAGATCCCCTACAGAAGGAAATAGCAATACACTCCAGAGTTTTTTGCCTGGGAAATCCATTGCAGAGGAGCTTGGTGGTCTATAGCCCATGGAGTCTCAGAGTCAAACACAGCTTAGCAACTGAGCACTCATGCATGCAATATGTATTTATATCTATGCTGTATCTCCCAGTCTTCTTTATAGTAATTCTTAACTACAAAGACTATACTTTTATTTTAAGCATTACAGTAAAATAAAAAATGTAAAAAAAGTATAATGGGGATAGGAGAAAAATATTATTATAAGTGACTTAGAGGCAAATTATCCAGTTGGCAGATGGCCACTAGCAATCCCTTTGATCTCTCATCAAGATTTGGATGCTATTTTCTCTCTCTTGAATCGTTGCTAGTCCTATGACTTGTTTTGACCAGGAGAAGGAGGCAAAGTCATCTTGTGCAAGTTCTGGTGCATGGCTGTTCTTTACCAGGCATATCACCTTTCATTTTCATTCTCTTGGGATCCAGCCATGAAGTGAAAAAGCTATGGGCAAGATTACTGTGACAAAAGAGAAAAGGCCCAACGCAGTCTACACAGGCGTTCCAGTTACTACAAAAGAGGTGCCATGAGTGTGAATGAAGCCATTTTGAATATGCTATCCCAGCCACATTCCGCAGAAGGTAGCCAAAGAAGGGCTTTGTATTTTTAGCCAACACCCCGTGGCAAAGAAAGAAAGCTAAGTCAGCTAACTGAAAAAAGTTATAGGAAGCAAGAAATAGTAAATCATTGCCATTTTAAGTCACTAGATTTTGGATTCATTTGTTACATGGGAATTCAGAACTGAAACATGGTTTCTTTGAGAATATACATTCTTTTCAAGAATAAGAATTTTTTTTAAATTGAAATATAGTTAATTTGTGATACATTAGTTTCAAGAGTAGCAAAGTGATTCAGTCACACACACACACACACACACACACACATTATTTTTTCCTATTCTATCCATTATAGGTTATTATAAGATATTGAGTATAATTGCCTATACTGCTATAGCAGGTCCTTGTGGTTTACATGTTTTATATATGCATGTGTGTGTGCTAAGTCACTTTAGTCTTGTCTGTTTGTGACCCTATGGACTGTAGCCTGCCAGGTTCCTTTGTCCATGGGATTCTACAGGCAAGAATATTTGGTTTGCCATTTCCTCCTCCAGGGGATCTTCCTGACCCAGAATGGAACCTTCATCTTCTGCACTGGCAGGTGGGTTCATTACCACTAGCATCACCTGGGAAGCCTATTTTATATATAATAGTGTCTATATTTTAATCCCAAACTTCTGATTTATCTCTCTCTCCCCACTCCTGCTATCCCCTTTGGTAACCATCAGTTTATTTTCTATGTCTGTAAGTCTATTTCTGTTTTGTAAATAAATTCATTTGTATCATTTTTTAGATTTCAGATATAATTGATATCATGTGATATTTGTCTTTGTCTGACTCACTTCGCTTAATATGACAATCTCTTGGTCCACCTGTGTTGGTGCAAATGACATTCTCTCATTCTTTTTTATGCATTTATATAGGTCACATTTTATTTATCCATTCATCTGATTATGGACAATTAGGTTGCTTCCATGTCTTGTCTAATGTAAATAGTGGTGCTATGAACATTGGGAATTGGAAGGGTTAGTAGCTCAAGTAGTGTCTGACTCTCTGAGATCCCATAGACTGTATCCTGCCAGGCTCCTCTGCCTATGGGGTTTTCCAGGCAAGAATACTGGAGTTGATTGCCATTCCTTTCTCCAGGGAATTTTCCCGACCCAGGAATCAAGCCCTGGTTTCCTGCATTGCAGGCAGATTCTTTACCATCTGACCACCAGACGAAAATTGGTGTACGTGTATCTTTTCAAATTAGAGTTTTCTCCAGATATATGCCCAGTGTGGGGTTACAGGATCATATAGTTATAATACTTTTAGTTTTTTAAAGAACCTCCATGCTGTTGACCCTAGTGGCTGTACCAGTTTTCATTATTATCAACAGTGTCAGAAGGGTTTTTACTTTCTGTATTCACTCCAGCATTTTTTTTTGGGGGGGGGGTAGATTTTTTAATGATCATCATTCTGACTGGTGTGAGGTAATACCTCACTGTAGTTTTGACTTGCATTTCTCTAATAATTTGTAATACTGAGCATTTTTTCATGTGTTTTTTAGCCATCTGTATGTCTTATTTGGAGAAAAGTATTTTTAGGTGTTCTGCTCATTTTTAATAAGATATTTTATATTAGATGCTTTTTCTGGAACTCTCTTGCTTTTTCCATGATCCAGCAGATGTTGGCAATTTGATCTCTGGTTCCTCTGCCTTTTCTAAAACCAGCTTGAACATCAGGAAGTTCATGGTTCACGTATTGCTGAAGCCGAGCTTGGAGAATTTTGAGCATTACTTTACTAGTATGTGAGATGACTGCAATTGTGCGGTAGCTTGAGCATTCTTTGGCATTGCCTTTCTTTGGGATTGGAATGAAAACTGACCTTTTCCAGTCCTGTGGCCACTGCTGAGTTTTCCAAATTTGCTGGCATATTGAGTGCAGCACTTTCACAGCATCATCCTTCAGGATTTGAAATAGCTCAACTGGAATTCCATCACCTCCACTTGCTTTGTTCATAGTGATGCTTTCTAAGGCCCACTTGACTTCACATTCCAGGATGTCTGGCTCAAGGTGAGTGATCACACCATCATGATTATCTTGGTCATGAAGATCTTTTTTGTGCAGTACTTCTGTGTATTCTTGCCATCTCTGCTTTTGTTAGGTCCATACCATTTCTGTCCTTTATTGAGCCCATCTTTGCATGAAATGTTCCCTTGGTGTCTCTAATTTTCTTGAAGAGATCTCTATTTCTGCTTTATTGACTATGTCAAAGCCTTTGACTGTGTGGATCACAATAAACTGTGGAAAATTCTGAAAGACATGGGAATACCACACCACCTGACCTGCCTTTTGAGAAACCTATATGCAGGTCAGGAAGCAACAGTTAGAACTGGACATGGAACAACAGACTGGTTCCAAATAGGAAAAGGAGTATCTCAAGTCTGTATATTGTCACCCTGCTTATTTAACTTCTATTCAAAGTACATCATGAGAAATGCTGGGCTGGAAGAAACACAAGCTGGAATCAAGATTGCCAGGAGAAATATCAATAACCTCAGATATTCAGATGACACCACTCTTATGGAAGAAAGTGAAGAGGAACCAAAAAGCTTCTTGATGAAAGTGAAAGAGGAGAGTGAAAAAGTTGGCTTAAAGCTTAACATTAAGGAAACGAAGATCATGGCATCCAGTTCCATCACTTCATGGGAAATAGATGGGGAAACAGTGGAAACAGTGTCAGACTTTATATTTGGGGGCTCCAAAATCACTGCAGATGGTGACTACAGCCATGAAACTATAAGAAGCTTACTCCTTGGAAGAAAAGTTATGACCAACCCAGATAGCATATTCAAAAGCAGAGACATTACTTTGCCAACCAAGGTCCATCTAGTCAAGGCTATGGTTTTTCCTGTGGTTATGTATGGATGTGAGAGTTGGACTGTGAATAAAGCTGAGTGCCAAACAGTTGATGCTTTTGAACTGTGGTGTTGGAGAAGACTCTTGAGAGTCCCTTGGACTGCAAAGAGATCCAACCAGTCTATTCTGAAGGAGATCAACCCTGGGATTTCTTTGGAAGAAATGATGCTAAAGCTGAAACTCCAGTACTTTGGCCACCTCATGTGAAGAGTTGACTCACTGGAAAAGACTCTGATGCTGGGAGGGCTTGGGGGCAGGAGCAGAAGGGGACGACAGAGGATGAGATGGCTGGATGGCATCACTGACTTGATGGATGCGAGTCTGAGTGAACTCCAGGAGTTGGTAATAGACAGGGAGGCTTGGCATGCTGCGATTCATGGGATCGCAAAGAGTCGGACATGACTGAGCGACTGAACTGAACTGATCTTATATTAAGCTTTATGAGCTATTTGTGTGTTTTAGAAATTAATCATTTGTTTGTAGTATCACTTGAAACTATTTTCTCCCAAATCATAGGTTTCCTTTTGCTTTATTCATAGTTTTCCTTTGCAATGCAAAAGCTTTTAATTTAAATTAGGTCCTGTTTGTTTATTTTTTATTTTATTTTCATTACCCTAGAAAATGTATCCAAAAAATTATCACTACAAGTTATGTCAAAGACTGTTTTGCCTGTTTTCCAATAAGAGTTTTATAGTATCCAGTCTTGCATTTAGGTTTTTAATCCATTTTGAATATATTTTTGTGTATGGTGTTAGAGACATTCTAATTTCATTTTTTTTTACATGTAACTATCCAGTTTTCCCCTCACCACTAATTAGAGATACTCTCTTTTCTCCATTGTATATTCTTGCTGCCTTTGTCATAGATTGACTGACCATGGGTACATTGTTTTGTTACAGAGCTTTCTATCCTGTTCCATTGATCTATAAGTCTATTTTTGTGCCAGTACCATAATGTTTTGATTTCTATAGCTTTGTGGTCTGAAGTCAGAGAGAGTGGTTTTTCCAGCTTTTTTTTTTTTTTTTTTTCTCAATACTGTTTTGGCCATTTGGAGCCTTTTGTGTTTCCATACAAATTTTAAACATTTTTGTTAAGTGTAAGATTTTTGAACTAAATACTTTTTGTTACAAATAAAAAGGGCCAAGCTACCCCATCTATATTCTCATGAATTGGAAATAAATATAGTTTAATTATAAGAGAACTTGGATTGATCAGTAACTACTGATCAGCTTAGAGTACTTTCAGCTGCAAGTAAAAAGTTTCTTACTTATACTTGCTTAAAGTAATAAGGGCATTAACCATCCCCAAGGCTAGACAAACAACACAGTATTGATAGACAAACTTAACTTCTGCAAGCAACTATGTTCTTTTCATCATTCTGTGTTTCATCCTCAACAAGTTACACACTGTGTCATGGGTATAAGATGACTTATCTGAGATTCAGACATTACATTCATATTTAAGGCAACAAAGATACTGTCATATACAGGCTTCTTTTTGATAGAAACTAACTTTTTCTAGAAGCAGTTCTAATCAAATAGTAGCCATGTGCTGTGTTCCATTCATCAGAACAGGGTCACATGGGCATAACTGGCTACAAAGGAAGCTAGTAAATTCCACATGTGGCAAAGGAATAAGAATTATCATGACAACTTAGACCGGTTTTGCTTTATTATAAGTGGAGGGACATTCATACTATTCTGAACAAAGCTATAGTCTATTAATAGTAACAAGAAATAGATGATGGTGGACAAGCAACCAAAAAGATATGGCATATTCAGTGAATTCATACTAGTACCCTATCATTCTGAGTTTGGAGGAAAATGCTTTATTTGCTTTCTTTTTAAATCAGTGACAGATATTGCTTAAAAATCCCTGGCAACAGTTAAAAGTCAATAAAAGAAAATTCCTGCTTATTCTCAGTATATTTTTTAAAAACATATAAATTATACTGAAATTTGTCTAAATCTTTTTCTTTACCTAGATGAATCACATTAATTTTTATTGATACTTAGAAAGTAATTTTGCAATATTGGGATAAATCTGGTTCTGTCATGATATCCTTTTCATTTTTAAAAGTATTTACTTTGCTCACATTTGTTTAGAATTTTTGTATTCATATTCATGAATGAGATAAACCTCTAATTCTGTGACATTTTAATCTCCTTTTCAGATTTTGGGATTAAGATTACTCTAACATCATAAAATAATTGGAGGAGTATGCTCATTTCATTTTCCCCAGAAATGTTTGTATGTGATTATACTTATTTTTTCCTTGTATATTATTTCTGGTTTGCATTGAAGGAGTGATCTTTTTTAATCAGGCTTCTTGTGATGTAATTTATGTGCTATAAAATTGACCCATTCAAGATATAGTTTGATGATTTAGATAAATGTATACCAACTACATGTTTTAGATAATTACAACCACAATCAAGATGCAGATACTTTTATTAACCTCAAAGTACCACTTTTTGGCAATTGTCTATTATCCCACCCTTAGCTCCTGGCAGAAAATGATCTGATTTCTCTTCTTATAATTTTGCTTTCTCAGAATATCAAGAAGTATACCTGGAATTCTAAGATTTACCCTTTCCTCTTACTCTCACCTATCCTTGAGCTAAGAAAAAACAACTTTTCTTCAGTGTTTCTATTTCTTCATGACATCTATGCCTGTGTGGTAGAAAGCTTCGAACATGGCCTGCAAATATCCCCATCTCCTCTTGCTCACGCCCTTGTGCAATATGTTCCCCTCGAACACAGGATGGAATTATTGACTCACTTCTAACTAACAGAATAAGGCATATGTGGTAGGATTTCACTTCCAACATTAAGCTAGAAAAAGACTGTGGCTTCCACCTTGGTGCCTTCTTTTGCTTTCAGATTGCTCACTGTGGGGAAGTGAGCTGCTATGAACTAGTGCATCTATGTGGAAAGTACTGTGTAAATGAGCTTGGAAGCAGATCGTCTGAGATCACTCAAACTATATGAATGAACTTGGAGAGAGATCACCCTCAGCTGAGCCTAGAGATGATCACAGAGGCTTTGATCATGGATTTGTAAGAGATCTTAAGCCAGGGAAATCCAGTTGAGTCAATTGTATATCCCTGACCCTGTGAAACAGTGAGAAAATAAATGTTCATTGTTTATAGCTGTTAAAGGTGCATTAGTTTCCTATGGCTGCTGTAACAGATAGTCACACACTTGGTATCTTCAAACAATAGAAATGTATTCTTTAACAATTCTGGAGTGTAGAGGTCTGAAAACAGTTTCACTGAGTACATATCAAGGTGTTTCAACCAAGACACACATCCTCTGGAGGCTATAGGGGAAAAATCTCTTCCGTGATTCTCCTAGCTTTTGAAGTCTGCTATTGAGTGGCCTGTCAGTGCATCACTCCAGTTTGTGTCTAATTTCCCTTTCATTTATTTTGTAAGGACACTTGTGATAGGATTTAGGGCCAACCTGAATAATTCAGAATAAGCCCCTTGTTGCAAAGATTTTAATTTAATCACTCCCAAAACTTTTATCATATAAAGCAACATCCATAAGCTCTAGAGATTTTGACTTGATGTCTTTGGGTCTAGTAACTACACGGGATAATTTGTTATGTAGTAATAGGTAACTAATGAGGCTTCCAGGATGGCTCAGCAGTAAAGAATCTGCCTGTAATGCAGAAAACGCGGGTTGTATCCCTGAGTCAGGAAGATCCTCTGGAGAAAGAAGTGGCAACCCACTCCATTACTCTTACCTGGGAAATCCCATGGTGGGCTACAGTCCACATGTGTGCATGTATGCTAAGTCACTTCAGTCATGTCCAACTCTTTGGGAACTTTGGATTGTAGCTTGCCAAACTCCTCTGTCCATTGGATCTGGAGGCAAGAATACTGGAGTAGGCTGCCGTTTCCTTCTCCATGGGATCTTTCCAACCCAGGGATCCAACCTGCATCTCTTACGTCTTTCTGCATTGCAGGCAAGTTCCTTACCACTAGCGTCACCTGAAAAGTCCAAGGGCTATAGTCCATGGAGTGGCAAAGAGTCAGACATGCCTGAGCACCTGAACACAGTAGATAACTAGTGTACTACTCAGGGTAATTTCTTGTGCAATAATAGATAATTAACACACTGACTTTTATTGCAGAGTTAAATCATTTGGGCTTCCCCAGTAGCTCAGCTCTAAATAATCTGACTGCAATGCAGGAGATGCTGATTGATTCCTTGTTGGTGAAAATCCCCTGGAGAAGGGATAGGCTACCCACTCCAATATTCTTTGGCTTCCCTGATGGCTCAGATGGTAAAGAATCTGCCTGCAATGTGGGAGACCTAGGTTAGATTCCTGTGTTGGGAAGATTCCCTGGCAAAGGGAAGGGCTGCCCACTCCAGTATTCTAGTATTCTGACCTGGAGAATTCCATGGACTGTGTATTCCATGGGGTCAAAAAGATCATAGGTGTTTTATTTATTTTTTCCTCTGCATTTTAAAATTTTAATTTTAATTAATTAGTTAATTAATTTTTGTCAATAGCTTTTTGACTCTCAAAGTCCTTCTCAGTCTTATGTCTTACTGCTTGGGGTCTAGGAACAATCGTATTTTCCGATTTTTCTCTGCTACATTTTGTTAAAAAGTCAATTTTCTTTTATTTTGACTGTCAAAGTAAAGCATTCTTATTTGAGGTTATATCTATCTTGTAATACCTTACCAAAATCAGAATTCTACATATACTAATACACTAATTCTTTCCTATTTTACTAAGAGCAGCAGACACAGAAAACATATGGTTTGCCTTCCAAATTATAGCTCATGTATCTTTAAGTGTTTTGCCAACTATTTCATGTTTATCCATTTGTTTTTAGTCATTAATAAGAATTCATGGCAACCTAATGTGGATATATGTTTGTAAGCTGATATATTGTATACTTATGTTTGTATATATAAAATGATATACTGTAGTATACCACTTCTGATATCAATTTCTGTATCAGATATAACACTAGCATTTGTAACAGATAACCTCTGAAATCTCAGTGAGTTAACAAAATATAATTCCATTTCTTTTTCATGTAAAGCTTCCAACAAATATGTTCTTGATTAAGAAAAGGCTTTTCTCTAAGCAGTGATTAAAGATTCCAGGCATTTTTTAATATCTTGGGTATAGTATCTTTGTACAAGGCTTCAATTTCTTTATATTTAATACCATGAATGAGATAAGGGAATGAGCGTGAAGAATTTTTATGAGAGGTGTTTATAGTACATGCTTGAAGAAACATATATCATTTTGGCTCACATTCCATTGAATAAAATAGCATTTATGACTATATATGATGCATGTACATTCTTGTCTCAACTGGAATTAAGTCTGGGAAGTGGAATTCAACTACTTTCTTAAAAAAAAAAAAAGACAGGGGTTTGGTAGACTTAACAGTCTCTACAACACTCTATGAATATCCCCTTTATAACTTTGTTGTAACTTGTTTTATGGCTCTTAACATAGTCAATTTTCATGAAAATTGCAGGTATGCTAGAAAATATTGCATTTATGACAGTTTTTATTTGATCATTCTTGTTAATTATGTTAATTTAAACTGCCATGTCTTTAGTGAAATACTCTTCTATTTATCTAAAATTTAATGATCAAAAGTGTAATAAAATCTCTTATAATAATGCCGTATTTATAAATTTTTAATTTTAATTGTATGTTTGAATTTGTTGTAGATTTTGAAGTTATTTTATTGTGTATTTATAAATTTTGATTTTTAAATTTTGTCCTTATGAATTAAACATTTTATTAACATGCAAAAGTCTATCTATAGTAAATTTTTTCCCTTAATCCATATTAACATACCCACATCAATTTTCTTTTGGTTTATATTTGCCTGGTATAACATACCTACATCAATTTTCTTTTGGTTTATATATGCCTGATATATCTTTCTCTTTGTCTTATCCTCATTTTATATTCTTAAACACTGAGTACAACTAGCTTTTTTTAAAATACACTTAGGTAATCTTTTTCTTTTAAGTAGAAGTTTTAAGTAGAATCTTATAGTAGTACTATCCAATTTTAAGTAGAAATATTTTTCTTTTTAAGTTTAATATTATCACAGAGAGATTTGGATTTATTTCCATTACTAATCTTGTTTTTTCCCATTTATTTTTTTGTATATTGTATAGATTTTTCTTTCTTATTCCCTTATTTTACTCTGAGTTTTTTCATCCATTACACCCACTCTTTATCTGTCTCCTAGTTTGAAAACTATGTATTCTAAGTTTTTCTTTTATTAATCTCCCTGTAATTTACTATAACTATTTAGCATGTTAAAGATTGAATTAATATTTACTTTACTTTTCTCGTGAACAAGTAATTTAAAATATTCTGACATATTAGCCTCTTCCCAGATCATATTATTGACTATAATTCCAGTTTTATCTCTCTTGATTCTCTTAACAACACAAATTGTTTTATACATTTTAATATTTATACAAAATTTACTCTTATCTTTGCACTTCATTCCTTCTTAAATTATATCCTATAGACCTGCTGTCTAATACATAGCCACTTGCCATCTGCGACTATTTAAATTTAAATTAATTAAAATTTAAAATTCAGTTTCTCAGTCATAGTAGCCACATCTCAAGTGCTTAAAGTTACATGTGGCTTGCCATATTGGACAGCACAGATGTGAATATTTCCATCATTGAAGAAAGTTCTGTTGGATAGTACTACATTATTAAGTCTTCAGTGATATATTTTGATCATGAACAAAACTTTGTTATTTTAAATGTGTGTTTATTTTGACCACTTTTTTAAAAGATAGAATTTTAGTTCAGAGGTTGTTTTCTCTAATTACTATGAGTATATTATCCAATATATTTGTATTTCTATTATACTGAGAAGGCAACTGTTGGACTCTTGTCATTGAGTGGTACGTAACCCATTCTAACTCTAAAAGCTTACAAAATTTTTCTTTCACTTTGGTGTTCTGCCTTTCACTGCACTCCATCCAAGGGACAGTTTTACTTATCCTCTTTGGACTTTCTTTAAGTATCTGAATCTATGATTTTATTTTTTCTAAATTCTGGAAAACTATTAATCTACTTCTCTTTAATAATTGTCTGTCTCCACTTTTCTTTTATATGCTTCTAGATATTTAATTTGCAGTCTGTCTTTCTCTGTATATTTTCTTCTAGTGCTTTTATGCCTGTTTTACATAATTTCTTTATATATACATTTTCCACTTCACCAAATCCTTCTTTATATAAGCCTAGTCTGCAGTTTGATATGGCCATTTTTTAGGACTTTAATTATTTTGTTTTTTAATTACTAAAAATTATATTTAGTTGTTTCCCTATATAAGCTTGGTCTACATTCTGTTTTAAATATTATCATATTTATATTTTTTAAACATACAAAATTATTTTATACTTTATAGCTTATAATTTCAACATATGAAATCTTCAAGGATTAACTGTCAAATTTGTGTGTATCTGTTTTCTGCTGATTCTTATTGATGGTGGTTGATTTCTTCATTTGTATGTTGATTTTGTTAAATTGTGAGCTCTTGTAACTATGAACACTACTTGTTGGAATCATTTGAGAATTGTATTAAAATTCAGTGTTCTAGAAATAATTTCTGCTTGCTTCAATCAACTGCCCTAAAATTGGACCAACTTAACACCCTTTACATTTTTGACTTGGAGTTTTTGTGCCCATGCTGATAGAAATGCTAACTGTAAAACCACTAAAACAAGGATTTACTAGATAGTTATTTATATCTGGTAAATTTTACTTGTTTTTGTTTTTCCTTATCCAATGATGTGTTAAATTATATTCAGATTGTATGTGGGTGGGGAGTTCTCCTCCTGTGCTTATACCCTATGATTTGCTTCTATTTTCCTTGCCAAGAGGCCATGAAAACCCTTGATGTCTTTGGGTTGCCAGAGTTGAGCAGATGTCCTCAGTGATAATGTATTTCCAGGGCTCACTAATTCACTGGACACTTATATGCCAGCATTTACTAGAATAGGTTATTTGTTTCCTTCACCACTAGCTTGGCTGTTTCTATAAAGAAGTTTGTATGCTGACATCATTTACCATTTTCAGAGTTTGCTGTTTCATGAACTTACTGTAAACTGAGATATTTGAAAAGCTTAAATGTTTTCATCTATGATATTTTTGTTTTCCAGAAATATTCCATACTGAATTATAGTTTCAGTATGTAGAGAAGACACTATACATGGGCATCACCAATAGTCAACACTGAAATCAGATTGATTATATTCTTTCCAGCCAAAGATGGAAAAGCTCTATACAGTCAGCAAAACAAGACCAGGAGCTGACTGTGGCTCAGATCATGAATTTCAAATTGCCAAATTCAGAATTAACTTGAAGAAAGTAGGGAAAACCACTAAACCACTCAGGTATGACCTTAATCAAATCCCTTATGATTATACAGTGGAAGTGAGAAATAGATTTAAGGGACTGGATCTGCTAGACAGAGTGCTTGATATGGACGGAGGTTCATGACATTGTACAGGAGATAGGGATCAAGACCATCTCCAAGAAAAAGAAATGCAAAAAGGCAAAGTGGCTGTTTGAAGAGGCCTTACAAATAGCTGTGAAAAGAAGAGAAGCAAAAAGCAAAGGACAGAAAGAAAGATATACCCAGTTGAATGCAGAGTTTCAAAGAGTAGCAAAAAGAGATAAGAAAGCCTTTCTCATTGATCAATGCAAAGAAATAGAGGAAAACAGTAGAACAGAAAAGACTAGAGATCTCTTCAATAAAATTAGAGATACCAAGGGAACATTTCATGCAAAGATGAGCCCAATAAAGGACAGAAACGGTATGGACCTAACAGAAGCAGAAGATATTAAGAAGAGGTGACAAGAGTACACAGTAGGACTGTACAAAAAAAGATCTTCATGATCCAGATAATCATAATGGGGTGATTACTCACCTAGAGCCAGACATCCTGGAATGTGTAATCAAGTGTGCCTTAGGAAGGAAGCATCATTATGAACAAAGCTAGTGGAGGTGATGGAATTCCAGTTGAGTTATTTCAAATCCTAAAAGATGATGCTGTTACCATGCTGTACTCAATATGCCAGGAAATCTGGAAAATGAGGCAGAGGCCACAGAACTGGAAATGATCAGTTTTCATTCAAATCCCAAAGAAGGGCAATGGCAATGGATACTCAAACTACTGCACAATTGCACTTATCTCACATGCTAGCAAAATAATGCTCAAAATTCTCCAAGCCAGGTTTCAACAATATGTGAACTGTAAACTTCCAACCATGAGCTGATTTTAGAAAAGGCAGAGGAACCAGAGATCAAATTGCCAACATCCTCTGGATCATCAAAAAAGCAAGAGAGTTCCAGAAAAACATCTACTTCTGCTTTATGGACCATGGCTGACCATGCCAGCTTTTCACTGTGTGGATCACAATAAATGGTGGAAAGTTCTGAAAGAGACGGGAATACCACCTGACCTGCCTCTTGAGAAATCTGTATGCAGGTCAGGAAACAACAGTTAGAAGTGGACCTGGAACAACATACTGCTTCCAAATAGGTAAAGGAGTATGTCAAGGCTGTATATTGTCACTGTGTTTATTTAACTTATATGCAGAGGACATCATGAGTAATGCTGGGCTGGGTGAAGCACAAGCTGGAATCAAGATTGCTGGGAGAAATATCAATAACCTAGGATATGCAAATGATACCACCCTTATGGCAGAAAGTGAAGAAGAACTAAAGAGCCTCTTGATGAGTGAAAGAGGAGAGTGTAAAAGTTGGCTTAAAACTCAACATTCGGAAATCTAAGATCTTGGCATCCAGTACCATCACTTCATGGCAAATAGATGAGGAAACAGTGGCTGACTTTAAAGTTTGGGTGTCCAAAATCACTGTAGATGGTTACTGCAGCCATGAAATTAAAAGACACTTATTCCTTATAAGAAAAGTTATGACCAACCTAGGCAGCATATTAAAAAACAGAGACATTACTTTGCCAACAAAGTTCCATCTGGTCAATGCTATGGTTTTTCCAGTAGACATGTATGGATGTGAGAGTTGGACTATAAAAAAAGCTGAGCACCATATAATTGACACTTTTGAACTATGGTGTTGGAGAAAACTCTTGAGTCCCCTTGGACTTCAAGGAGATCCAACCAGTCTATCCTAAAGGATATCAGTCCTGAATATTCATTGGAACGACTGATGTTGAAGCTGAAATCCCAATACTTTGACCACTTGATACAAAGAACTGACTCATTAAAAAAGACCCTGATGCTGGGAAAGATTGAAGGTGGGAGGAGAAGGGGACGACAGAGGGTAAGATGTTTGGATGGCAACACGGACTCAACAAGCATGAGTTTGAGTAAACTCCAGGAGTTGGTGATGGACAGGGAGGCCAGGCGGGCTGTGGTCCATGGGGTCACAGAGTTGGACAGGACTGAGTGACTGAACTGAACTGAACTGAACTGAATTATTGTTCAAGATCAAATGTAAAACACATTTTAAGTTTAAGTAATACATACTGCCTTAGTTTATTCAAGTTGGATGTGATATAAACAATATGCAAACCATGGTAATTAGAAATAATCAATTTTTCCCATAAGACACAACTTTTTAAACTATAATCTATAGTCCTCAAAGAGTTCAGAGAAAGTGAATCATGTCTCAAAGTGAGATAGTAAGGACAAAAATAGGGGCATGACTACCCATTGTATCCTGTCTCCACCCAAGTAGTTCAACAAACTGGAATTCTAAGAAGTGTTTTATTGGACTAAAGGTCTGTATCAGTTTAAAAATGGTTTGATAATTGCTGCTGAAAATTCCCATATTTTTTCTAATGTTCTGGGCACTGACTCAGCTACAGAAGGGAACCATGGTATCTTCTTGAGATCAACTGGTTTGTCTGGTTAATTAGATTTCTTCTGGAAAAATATTTATCCATTCATCCATCTCAATGGTAAATAATTAGGTGCTAATTCAAAGAGTCTATAATATAATTTATTATATAATAAATAACTATGAATATATGATAACTATAAATATATATTTGTGTCTATATTATATATGAGTTATAGGTAAGAAGTTCTGTTCATATACTTTAAATTGTACTACTGAGAAGCTCCTGAATGTAGCATTAAAGTATAGACAATCTCGGAAGTAGAAAATCTGCAAAATTTCTTATTACTTGAAACATTTATGGTGACTAGGAATCTTTGTTAGCCTGTATGTGTAGTGTACAATGCTTACATAGATTTGAGAGTTTTTACTAAAGGAGAGAACAAGAAGGTGGACAGAAAAACAGCGACATCTGAAAGAGAACTGAATCTTTTGGATATTAATGAAATTGATATAAGATAATAATGGAACTTACAGCAGAAATTGCAGTTTGAAACATGGTTATTGAATAACTTTGTGATGATTTATGCCTACATTAATGGAGAAGGCAATGGCACCCCACTCCAGTATATTGCCTGGAAAATCACATGGATGGAGGAGCCTGGTAGGCTGAAGTCCATGGGGTCACAAAGAGTCGGACACGACTGAGCAACTTCACTCTCATGCATTGGAGAAGGCAATGGCAACCCACTCCAGTGTTCTTGCCCGGAGAATCCCAGGGACGGAGGAGCCTGATGGGCTGCCATCTATGGGGTCACACAGAGTTGGACATGACTGAAGCGACTTAGCAGCAGCAGCATGCCTACATTAATGGCTAATTCCTGACGCCATATTGGGCATCTCTGAGAACAAAAATAGTAACATAGTTGGAAAGATGATATCTTAACAGAGATCATGGGGTGGGAACATTTATTAAAAATATATAAAATTTCCACTAAAATGAGAGAAAACATTTTTCTGCAAATATTTCTTGTGGTTACTGAAATGCACCAGAATTTCACAAACTGTCTCTGTTTTTTACCTGCTGCAGATGGCAAAAAGTGTTTGGTTGCCAAAGGGGTAATCTCTTCAGAGGGTTGAAAATAAATGATCTATTCTAAGATGACAGAGACCTGTTTTCTTACCAGCTGTCCAGTTTAGATATAGAATTCTAGGGAGCACTCCCAGAAGCAATTTTGTGTCTGTTACAAGTTTATTAGAGAGAAGCGTATGTCTTATGGTCATTTCTGAAGAGAATGGTAACAATACTTAACTTTGCAGATCTGACTGATTAAAAATTAAGTGATTCTCTGTGCAAAGAGTTAGCTGACTGACTCCAGATTGGCAGTTTTCTTAAAGAAAGAAACATTTTTAGATATAAGGATATTTTATACATACAAACACTAATATACGAGAGATGATTTCCATCATTCTATAGATTTGACAAGTCTATTTCTATAATTAGATCATAATTTATGTCATCAAGTTCAGAAATCTTAGGCAATTAAGATCAGATTTTATACTTCTTTTAATATTACTAAAAATGTTGTTTATGAGAATTAAAATCTATTTGCTCTCTAATGGAAAAATACAGATTATGGCAGACCTCAGTTGCCACTGACAAATGAGAGGATAGGAAATAGATTATCCACTAGCAAATATACCAAGGAAAAGTTACCATTCAGAATGAGCTCTTTGATTAGTCTGTTCTCTATGTCTTCATTCTGTGGGACACAGGGAGCTCAGCCCAGTGCTCTGTGACTACCTAGAGGGGAAGGATGGGGAGGGAGATGGGAGGGGGTTTCAGGAGGGAGGGGACATATGTATATCTGTGGCTGATTCATGTTGATATATGTCAGAAACCAACACAATATTATAAAGCAATTATCCTCCAATTACAAAAAATTAAAAATCATTCCATTACGTAATTAATTACATATTTCTAGCTCCTAATGGAAAAGTAAGGACATCTCTCTCCCAGTTTTTCAAATTCATTTTAAAATAGAAATTACACAGAAACGGTGCTAATTAATAATCATAATTTTTTTTCAACTATAACAGGGTTAGAGTATAACAAAGTTTCCCATAGGAAATTTTGAGTTATTTCAGCAATACTGACAGCAGAAAGCATGTGAATGGGGAAGAAATCAGAGCAAATAATGACCCAAATCACTAGGAATATTTGAGCCTCTTTTCAAAGAAGCCTCCATGAACTTCTAAGTCAAGAACCAAAACAGCATCATATGGAGGGTGAATGGGAGAGGGAAGCATTATATTAATTCATGAAAGAGCTATATTAAATTCACTTGGCTCTTAGGGTAACTTTTCTTTTACTCTCTATAAATAGAGCATCAATTCTTGCCCACAGTACAAATCTTGAGAACTCCTATAATGAATTTATAAATGAATTTATAGATCAATTAATATATTTAGAAGAAATTAGAAAGTGTTTGTCCTAATAGTGTAGTGAACAGAGTGAGGTGTCAGTTGAACCTCTTCAACAGACAAGGAAAAAAATACGGAGAGATAAGAAGACAATTTGGTAGAGCAGTAAAATATACTGAACTGCCTCGCCTTTTCAGAGTAAAGCCCTAATTGGCAGTTGGTATCTGTTCATTTTGTCTGCTTTCTTTGCTTTTCATTCCTACTTGTGAGCCCTGCCTATTAAAGTATCTGTTTTAGTTATACACAAATAATCCACATTCCCATTCAAGAGGCAGATTTGTTTGTTGCCTATCTAATATCATCCTTTGCCAGATATCTATTCTAACATCATACTTCATTAATAGTGTAAACAACAGGAAAACTAGTGTTAGTCGCTCTATCGTGTCTAACTCTTTGCGACCCCGTCAACTGTAGACCATCAGATTCTTCTGTCCATGAAATTCTCCGGGCAAGAATATTGGAGTGAGAGTAGCCATTCTCTTCTCCAGGGCCGTTCCCTGACCTAGGGATAGAATCCAGGTCTTCTGCATTGCAGGCAGATTCTTTACCTTCTGAGCCATCGGGAAGCATTAATAAATACAACTAAACAACTGTGGCAGCTTACCTGGTAGTTCAGCTGGTAAAGAAGTCACCTGTACTGTGGGATACCTGGGTTTGGTCCCTGGGTTGGGAAGAACCCCTAGAAAAAAGAATGGCCACACATTCTATTATTCTGGCCTGGAGAATCCCATGGACTCTACAGTCCATGGGATCACAAAGAGTCAGACACAACTAAGTGACTTCACTTTTTACTTTCAATAACCAGGACCCAACCTCTCAGTAAAACCATTAGCATGAAAGAGAAGACCCAAAGGGATGACAGAGGACAAGATGGTTGGATGGCATCACTGACTCAATGGACATGAGTTTGAGCATGCTCCTGGAGATGGTGAAAGACAGGGAAGCCTCATGTGCTGTAGTCCATGGGGTCACGAAGAGTTGGACACAATTGAGTGACTGAAAACAACAACAAGATGGACAAAATGACTGATTCTAGGGAAAAGATAATGTAGCCATAAACATAGAAAACAATTTCAATTAGTATCCTCAGAATCACTGAATGAGTATTTCCTGCATGAAACTAAAACTATTTAATGTGGAAAGGGATGTGAGAGACATGTAGGAGAGAATTCAGATTTTCTTACCTTCCTAGTCATCCCAGTTGTTCCCATCAAAGACCACCCTGCGAGAGATAAAATCCAGCCAACCTCCAGTGATAAACACATCAGATGACTTAAACAAGAACAAAAAGACAACTTCCTCAACTTTTGACTGACTGCAGACCGATGAATGAGTTTAATGAAGGGTAGAATAATGGTTCATCTAAACTGTATTTTCATGAACAATAGTAAATGATCATAGGTTTAAGTTTTTTTTTTTTTAAGTCTTTTAATTGAAGGTCATTTGCTAAGCAGCATTGTTGGAGCAAATGATAACAAACTAATAACATGATTTTTAATAGCAAATTACTAAAATTGACCATCATGACCTTAATTTATCCAGCTAAGTTTAAAAAACCTTCCTTGATCAATTAAAACTATGATTAAATTATAGTGCAAACAATGATATACACTGTAGTTGTAAATTCATGTTTTATTATGAAACAACAGGCTTCCCAAGTAGTGTAGTGGTAAAGAATCTGCCTGCCAATGCAGGAGACATAGAACACGTGGGTTCGATTCCTGGGTTGGGAAGATCCCCTGGAGAAGGAAATGGTAACCCACTCCAGTATTTGTGCCTGGAAAATTCCATGGACAGAGGAGCCTGGTAGGCCACAGTCCATGGGATCAAAAAGAATCAAACATGACTGAGCTACTGAGCATAAGACATGGAACAATTTCTAAGATGTTTGGTTAGAAAAGGCAGACAGAATGTTGAATACAACCATTTAAGTTTTGTAAATGGCTATTCATATTCATAACATTTATATCTACATATACATGGGTTTGTATGTGTATATAAAATTTCTAAAGGTACATTCATAAAAATGTAAGATTGCATTTTAGGAAAAGGTGGAGGAACTTAGGCGGAAAGGAATAATTATGTTATAGATTATACAAATTATATTTTTAATATTTTGAATTTTTATTATTAGCTGAGCATGCATTCTTTTTTCAATTAGAAACAATAGAACTGTAACATAAATGGTATTCATAGAGTTTAAAATTAATTGTAATTGAATGCATAAGCATAAAAACTATAATGTATAAATAAATTTAACAACTTCTTGAATTATTTCTATGTAAAGGCAACATATGTGAACAGCTTGACAGAAAATGAGGTAGAGGGAACACCCAAGGCTTAATTCCTTTATTTTAAAAATGGATTCAGTAGAATTTCTTTTGCAGTGGAACACTCTCTATAAATACAACATTATGGAGAACTCCAAATACAAAATGAATAAAATCAACTGAAAACACTGGAGTGATAAGCTCTTATAATTGAATCCCCTTGGTCTCTCCTTTGACCCCCTCACACCGCAATCCTCTCCTCCGAAGGACCTTTTGAAACAGTTGTTATGTCAACTGTCTTCTTCACTCTTGCATATCCCTCAGTTCTTTCTAAAGTTTTCTTGTGAGGTTATTCACAACGTCACATTAATTACAAAATAACCCATTTTCATATTTTGTAAAAGAAACCATCCATTGTGGGAATGAGATTCAACTGTGTATAATTGGTAAAGAGGAAGAATTTTCTTTGAAACCTGGAATGGTTACTATTCCAGTTTCATCCTCACCTATATCACAAGGGGCTTTAATTCGCAGCCATAACTCTCTCCACAGGATAAAGCATTCACAAGAGTGAGTTAATCATCTATCCCAAGTGCCAATTAATGCTCCAGCAGCAGTGGTGAGAAAAATCTGCCAGAAGCAAGTTTTGAGCAACTCCAAGATATTCATTTAGAAACTCTCTCCTCATTAATGCACAGCTTCTTTAGAATATGTCACTTAACAGGCAGTCATAATTATAGACTTTATATTAAAACTGATTATATAGGTAATGAATCTGCTATAAAACAATTTACACTGCACAGAGGTATACAAAGAAAAAAGTACAAGATTCCTGATTTCTCATGTAGCTTCCAAAATCTGATCTAACATCCTCAGATGCAGTCATTATTAACATGCAAAATATTTTCTATTATACACAAATACACCCACCTATTTAATCTGTCGGGATCATTATGTGTGTCAGTTCAGTTCAGTCACTCAGTCGTGTCCAACTCTTTGCGACCCCATGAATCGCAGCACGCCAGGCCTCCCTGTCCATCACCAACTCCCGGAGTTCACTCAGACTTGCGTCCATCGAGTCAGTGATGCCATCCAGCCATCTCATCCTCTGTTATCCACTTCTCTTCCTGCCTTCAATCTTTCCCAGCATCAGAGTCTTTTCCAATAAGTCAACTCTTTGCATGAGGTGGCCAAAGTATTGGAGTTTCAGCTTCAGCATCATTCCCTCCAAAGAAATCCCAGGGTTAATCTCCTTCAGAATGGACTGGTTGGATCTTCTTGCAGTCCAAGGGACTCTCAAGAATCTTCTCCAACACCACAGTTCAAAAAAATCAATTCTTCGGAGCTCAGCTTTCTTCACAGTCCAACTCTCACATCCATACATGACTACTGGAAAAACCATAGCCTTGATTAGACGGACCTTTGTTGGCAAAGTAATGTCTCTGCTTTTGAATATGCTATCTAGGTTTGTCATAACTCTTCTTCTAAGGAGTAAGCGTCTTTTAGTTTCATGGCTGCAGTCACCATCTGCAGTGATTTTGGAGCCCAAAAAAATAAAGTCTGACACTGTTTCCACTGTTTAGGTACACATATGTCTATATACCTATAGCTGTATGTTATATGAACATACATATATATGAGATTCTGGAAATTGCCTTTTTCACTTATCAATATAATGTGGGTATGCTGAATGATGAAATATGCAATTGGGGAATAAATGATTTTACTGCATTTACTGAAATGCATTTTTCTTTGTTCCCTTTTCTATTGAAATGAGGAAAAGCAATCACCAATTTTAGAATTTGGGACCAGCCCTGCATTCCTGGGATTAACCCTATCTGATCATCATATATTTACCATTTTCTTTATGTTGTTAGATTTGATTTGTTAATGTTTTATTGAGGGTTTTGGCATTTTTATTTCATAGGGATCTTGGATTGTAGTTTTCTTTTCTCACAGTCTTTATCTTAGTATTTGGTTTTGATGTCAGCACAATTTTTGTTTCTTTCCATTTTTAGTTTTCTGAAACTGTTTGTATAGGATTGGTACTATTTCATCTTTAAATATTTGTTAGAGTTTTCCAGAGAAGTCACATAGGCCTAGAGTTTGCTGCTGCTTCTGTAATTTTTTAATACAAATTTGATATCTTTACATGTGTAAAACTATTGAGATTACACACACACTTATCTCATCAAAGTTATATAACTTTTTGGTAACATTCTCCTATTAAGTTTTGTAAAATTCCTCTGCTAAATTAAGAGAAAGTAGACAGTGAAGTTGCTCAGTCGTTTCCGACTCTTTGCGACCCCATGAACTGTAGCTTACAAGGCTCCTCCATCTACCGGATTTTCCAGGCAAGAATACTGGAGTGGGTAGCCAGTTCCTAAAGTCAAAGATGGAGAAGCTCTATACAGTCAACAAAAACAAGACCAGGAGCTGCCTATGGCCCAGATCATGAACTCCTTATTGCCAAATTCAGACTCAAATTGAAGAAAGTAAGGAAAACCGCTAGACCATTCAGGTATGACATAAATCAAATCCCTAATGAATATACAGTGAAAGTGAGAAATAGATTTAAGGGCCTAGAACTGATAGATAGAGTGCCTGATGAACTATGGAATGAGGTTCATGACATTGTATGGGAGACAGGGATCAAGACCATCCCCATGGAAAAGAAATGCAAAAAAGCAAACTGGCTATCTGAGGAGGCCTTACAAATAGCTGTGAAAAGAAGAGAGGCAAAAACAAAGGAGAAAAGGAAAGATATAAGCATCTGAATGCAGAGTTCCAAAGAATAGAAAGAAGAGATAAGATAGCCTTCTTCAGCGATCAATGCAAAGAAATAGAGGAAAACAACAGAATGGGAAAGACTAGAGATCTCCTCAAGAAAATTAGAGATACCAAGGGAACATTTCATGCAAAGATGGGCTCAATAAAGGACAGAAATGGTATGGACCTAACAGAAGCAGAAGATATTAAGAAGAGCTGGCAAGAATACACAGAAGAACTGTACAAAAAAAGATCTTCACAACCCAGATAATCACGATGGTGTGATCACTCATCTAGAGCCAGACATCCTGGAATGTGCAGTCAAGTGGGCCTTAGGAAGCATCACTACGAACAAAGCTAGTGGAGGTGATGAAATTCCAGTGGAGCTATTTCAAATCCTGAAAGATGATGCTGTGAAAGTGCTGCACTCAATATGCCAGCAAATGTGTAAAACTCAGCAGTGGCCACAGGACTGGAAAAGGACAGTTTTCATTCCAATCCCAAAGAAAGGCAATGCCAAAGAATGCTCAAACTACTGCACAATTGCACTCTTCTCACTTGCTAGTAAAGTAATGCTCAAAATTCTCCAAGCCAGGCTTCAGCAATACATGAACCATGAACTTCCTGATGTTCAAGCTGGTTTTAGAAAAGGCAGAGGAACCAGAGATCAAATTGCCAACATCTGCTGGATCATGGAAAAAGCAAGAGAGTTCCAGAAAAACATCTATTTCTGCTTTATTAACTATGCTAAAGCCTTTGACTGTGTGAATCACAATAAAATGTGGAAAATTCTGAAGGAGATGGGAATATCAGACCACCTGACCTGCCTCTTGAGAAATCTGCATGCAGGTGAGGAAGCAACAGTTAGAACTGGACATGGAACAACAGACTGATTTTCAAACAGGAAAAGGAGTAGGTCAAGGCTGTATATTGTCATCCTGCTTATTTAACTTCTATGCAGAGTACATCATGAGAAACGCTGGACTGGAAGAAACACAAGCTGGAATCAAGATTTTTGGTAGAAATATCAATAACCTCAGATATGCAAATGACACCACCCTTATGGCAGAATGTAAAGGAGAACTAAAAAGCCTCTTGATGAAAGTGAAAGAGGACAGTGAAAAAGTTTTCTTAAAGCTCAACATTCAGAAAACTAAGATCATGGCATCCAGTCCCATCACTTCATGGGAAATAGATGGGGAAACAGTGGAAACAGTGTCAGTCTTTATTTTTGGGGGCTCCAAAATCACTGCAGATGGTGACTGCAGCCATGGAATTAAAAGACGCTTACTCCTTGGAAGGAAACTTATGACCAACCTAGATGGCATATCTCAGTTGATATGCAGAGACATTACTAAGGTCCATCTAGTCAAGGCTATGGTTTTTCCAGTGGTCATGTATGGACATGAGAGTTGGACCATAAAGAAAGCTGAGTACCAAAGAAGTGATGCTTTTGAACTGTGATGTTGGAGAAGACTCTTGAGAGTCCCTTGGACGGCAAGGAGATCCAACCAGTCCCTTCTGAAGGAGATCAGCCCTGGGATTTATTTGGAAGGAATGATGCCGAAGCTGAAACTCCAGTACTTTGGCCACCTCATGAGAAGAGCTGGCTCACTGGAAAAGACTGATGCTGGGAGGGATTGGGGGCAGGAGGAGAAGGGGACGACAGAGGATGAGATGGCTGGATGGCATCACTGACTTGATGGATGTGAGTCTGGGTGAATTCTGGGAGTTGGTGATGGACAGGGAGGCCTGGCGTGCTGCAATTCATGGGGTTGCAAAGAGTTGGACACGACTGAGCTACTGAAGTGAACTGAACTGAGCCATTTCCTTCTCCAGAGGATGTTCCTGACCCAGGGATTGAACCTGAGTCTCCTGCACTGCAGGCAGACTCTAAATTAAATGTCTATAGATATGTTGTTATGTTCTTTGTTTCCTGACTCTTGGTAATTTGTGTCTACTCTCTTTTTTCTTGCCTAGAATGTTGTCAGTGTCCCCATTCTTTATCTTTGGTTTCTAGATGTTTGCATAGGAGGATTTTAGGTTCATTTTTTGGGGGCAGAGTATTTACTCTTAAGGTTCTCTGAGAATTTTAGATCTGTTGTTTTATATTTTTCATCACTGTTAGAAATTCCAATTGATTATTTTCTATGGTTTCCTTCTTTTTGCTAAAATTTTCCACTTGTTCATGTGTGTTGTCCATCATTTTCTACCAGGACCTTTAACATATTAATCATATTGTTTCAATATATGGGCTGTATCTAAACTCTAAATACTAGCTGATGCTAAATCTTCAGAAGTTTATTAATAAAAAGTCTCTAACTCCCTTTTATGACAGTTTTCTATTTTGTCTCTGGTTCTGCCCCAGCAATCTAAAATATGTGACTACATCTCTCCTTGACAGTGTGTACTTCTCTTTAGATTTCAGGCTAGTTGATTGCCCTGTGACCTCAACTATGTGATAGGTTCAAGAAAAGATATGGATTTGTAAATTACCTTGCCTTTTTCCTGGTTGCTAAGATGTGAACAGCACTCTTGCCTGTTTTCTACATTCTTTAAACAAACTGGAATTCTTTGTTACCAGTCTTTATCAATTTTTACATCTTTGTTGCTTGACTTAACAACTTTAAGGAGTAACTAGAAATATTCATTGAGTAAATGAATCTATTTACACTATATTTCACCACTTCTACCCTTCTGACACATTCCAATTAGAATAAATCTCTCTAGTTATTCTGATGATTGTCATTACCTTAAGTACAACATTTAAATGTGTATTTCTTATTTTATGAATTACAGACATGTTCTACTTCTTACTATGAATGTTGAGAATTTAGAGCACTTTCACCCTCCCATGAACTATAGGTTCATAATACTCTTTTTAAAATTGACGTTTAACATTGTATTGATTTTAGATGTAAAACATAATGACTTGATTTATATAAATATTGCAAAATTATCACCACAATAGGTGTAGTTAACATCCACACCCACCCATGATTGCAAATATTTTTGTGTGTGTGTTACTGACTTTCAATACACAATACGTTATTGTTAACTATAGTCACCCAGGCTATATATTGCATCCCCAGGATTCTTTGTCTTTTAACTGGAAGTTTGTACCTTTTGATTATCTTTGCTTATTTTGCCTACCCTCTACCCTCCACTTCTGGCAAGAACCAATCTGTTCTCTGTGTCTATGAGTTCCTTTTGTTTAAGGTTCCACATATAAGTTAAATCATATAGTATTAGTTTTTCTATATTTGACTTCTTTCACTTAGCCTAATGCCCTTGAAGCCCACTCATGTTGTAGCAAATGGCAAGATTTATATCACACTTCTTTATACATTCATCCTCGATGGATACTTTTCTTTCATTTCTTGGCTTTTGTATAATAATGCTGCAATGAACATGGGGGTTGCAGATATCTTTTTGAGATAGTGGGATTTTTTTCACTCAAAAAATACCCAGAAGTAAAATTGTTGGATGATATGGTAGTTCTATTTTTAATTTTGTGAGGAGCCTCCATATTAGTTTCCGTAGTGGTTGTACAAAATTTCCATATTTGTAATATTCTAATTTTTGCTTTTGTGAGTAGTTATCTTTATGATTTAAGAAAATTTACTGGGCATTGATTGAATCTACAGAACTATAAAAGAGAAAAAAACATTATGTATTTATTATATTCTGCTCCCTCCTCCAAGATAGTGATAGCTAATTTTAAATTTGCAAGCTTTTTAATACTTATGCTCAATTTGTCCACATTCTTCTAAATGTAGTTCTCAAATATATAATCTAATGAATCAATTCTATGATAATAATTTGTTAATACCACTGAGCCAAGAAATAATACTGAGCCTAATTTATGCAAACTTGATTGTGTACACAATAAAGATGTACACAAAGACCAATTATTGTTCAGACTACCAAGTGGAACTTTCACCTGAGTGTCTATTTTCACACATCCATGTCAGTCTGAGTTGCAATTAAGGAAAAATTTACCCATCTGTATATAAAACACTAAACATTTTAAGAGTATTCAAGAATTTGAAATGTACAATGCTTATGTCTTTTCTCTGTGTAGCCAACTATTGCTGAAAACAGCTACTGATTGATGGAGCTCAATTGCTTTTTTTTAATATAAATATATACAGATCAAACAATTCTAGTAGAAATAACATGACATGTATAACATTAGTTTTATATGTCACAAAGAGCCTGAGTATCTCATATTTGTAAACTATTTTTATTTTTGCTTTAAGTTGTGAAAAAAGTGAAAATGTTAGTTGCTCAGTCGTGTCCAGCTCTTTGCCACCCCATGGACTGTAGCCTGCCAGGCTCCTCTCTCTGTCCATGGGACTCTCCAGGCAAGAATACTGGAGTGGGTTGCCATTCCTTTATCCTGGGGATCTTCCTGACCCAGGGATTGAACCAAGGTATGCTGCATTGCAGGCGAATTCTTCGACAGCTGAGCCACCAGGGAAGTTTTAGGTTGTAAATCCTTTTAATTCAGTTTTATGATTTATACGAATCCAGGTTTAGTTCCTATGGCTATCTGAATGTAAAGTGTGCCGTGCTTAGCTGCTCAGTTGTGTCCAACTCATTGCAACCCCATGGATTGTAGACGCACAGGCTCCTCTGTTATGGGGATTCTCCAGGGAAGAATACTGGAGTGGGTTGCCATGCCCTCCTCCAGGGGCTCTTCCCAACCCAGTGATTGAACACCCGTCTCCCACACTGCAGGAAGATTCTTTACTGACTGAGCCACCAGGAAAGCCTCCTGAATGTAATAAAGATACACAATTCCCCATACAATGCCTCTGCATTTACTCATTGTAGACCTGATTGAAAATGTTTTGTAAGAGACTCACTCCAAAGTTTTAAAATTCTTAGACATAAATGATATATTCTAAAATTCAAAGTCCAAAATAAATTGCAATATCTAAACTAACATCGAAAACTGAGTGGCCTTGGGTGAGTATGGATTGCTACCAGCTTCATAACTAGTTAATGGGTACACATTCTGGGGGAGTTAATAATTTGTCAAATTTATCATGGAGCAAATTGGTCTTATGATGAATGGCTATTGGTGAATTAACATTCTGGAAGTTGATCTAGGAGCATTTAGTTCATGGCCCCAAAGTGATGATCCGGGAAGACATGCTCACCACATTGACAAACTACTGAAGGCACCTTGCAAGGACATACAGATGTACTTCAATGGATGGTCTTGGGCATGCCATGTCATGCCTCTCTGGGTTTGTATTATTGTTGTGAAGAGTATTTTCTAAAATTTTAAAAATGATTACAGATTGCTTTTGGAATTATGTCAAGTAAATGAATGAAAAAACATATGAATTAGTGATATTTATAATATTAAATCTGATTTTCACTATTTTTCTCCCTAGGTCACTTTCAGTCCACTCATTGTTTTTTATCAATATTTCTACTTTGGATTGCCTCCCGATTCATATATCTTATAAATGTACACAAAATTTATCTATTCTAACAAATAGAATTTGTTATTTTTCCTTTAGCATTAGTTTTAAGTCAAATATAGATTGAGAAAAACTAAATATGATTAATTTTAAGCATACTCATTCTAATAGAGTCACATAGTGGGATCAATTAAAGAAACAGTTGTAAAATATCATATTCCCTCTTTTTTTATGCTTGTGTTTCCCTTTATTAATCATTATGAAGAACTCCAAAACTGGTTCATTCTTTCATAGAATTTTCTTTTCATATGATTTTTTTCTTTTACTGACATTGTATTTTTTCTTTTCTCAAAGAACAGTACATCACATTTTTATGCCTTCTTTTTGGTGATGCTGCTTAGGTTACACAATCCTGCTTCAAGAACTACTTGATCCATAGCTATGTGATTTTGTGTAGTTTATTTAAGGCTTTTTCTTTTCTACCTTCACCTCTCCAAAAGTGGCTCTTTTCTGTTACTTGATTTCTGAGTTATATTTCTTACTTTAAATAAAAAAACTTAGCTTCAGTCTCTAGCTTAATCTCCTTTATTTGTAGTGATGGCTTCCTTTTTCATTCCCCTTTTCCCCTTCATAGTTAGATTTCACACAAAGCTGTATGTTCAAAAGTAAACTTGCTGTGTCTCACTCACTCTGTAAGAGCTGTCTTCCTCCTGCTGTTTTCTCATTGTACTTCTTATTTATCTCCAACTACTTTACATTGTGCCTCTCATCTTTTCTCATCACAACATGAAATTCATCTTTCTTATTTTTCATTTCTATCCTTAAAATCTCTATTACTCACTTTGTCTTTTAGAGCCCCAAAAGACTCCCCTTCAGGTGATTTGAACTGGAAGACTTATCTATGTATCTATTTATAGATCTATCACTGACGATGGACATGAGTTTGAGCAAGCTTCGGGAGTTGGTGATGGATAGGGAGGCCTGGCATGCTGCAATCTGTGGGGTCGCAAAGAGTTGGACACAACTGAGTGGCTGAACTGAACTGATCTATCTATTTATTTTTACCCCCTTGAGCCAATGAAACAGGTCACACTTTGCTACTCAGCTTTATTAAGGAATGTTTTGGTGGAAGCTTGAATAGCTATGTTCTTCTAATCACAAAGGTTATATCCATTTCCAACTTTAGAGGAAGAACTCAGAGTTTTAAGTATTAAGAACGGTGGCTTTGGACTCAAACTTCATTTGGACTCCTGGTTCTGCAGCTCACAGGTTTTGGTTCTTAAGCGAATTCATTTATCCGTTCTTAGCTTGTGGTTTTTCATTTGTAACAATATTAGTACATATGATAACTTTTAGTCTGTATATGTGAATTAAATAATATTTACAACACTTTCCTGAATGTCTGGCACATCAACACTTCATAAAAAATATATACTATATGTATATGTAAAACAGAGAGCCAGTGGGAATTTTCTGTGTGACTCAGGGAACTCAAACTGGGGCTCTATGACAACCTAAAAAAGTGGGATGGGGGGAGGTGGGAGGGATGTTCAAGAGGAAGGGGACTATATATACTTATGGCTGATGCATGTTGATATATAGCAGAAACCAACACAGTACGGTAAAACAATTATCCTTTTTAAAATGAAGTGCTATAGTTAGCAATTATTCTGATATGTACTTATTCTTTGTATCATAGACCCTTCCAGGTTAAACATCACATTAAGTTGATGTTCTAGACCTTTTATTAAGAATTACTGGGGAAAAATTTTGTAGTTATTATTCTCTTCCTCACTCATTGCAAAGTTACCCATAAAGTAGATGACTTACCCTCCTATTGTCATAGCTCTATTTTATAATTTTATTACCTAGACCAAGTCCCAAAATTGTGTGCTATTTTAACCATATCTGTTCATTTATCCCAATTTATTCTAACTAGTTCCCAATCTCTCCTATGTCCACTGTGTTACTTTAGAAAAGAGACCACAAGGTTTGGTTTTTCACCTATTAAGTTGAATTTCATCAATATCAAACTAGTTTTTTATTCAATGATAAAATTTTTATTTGAATTTTGTTGTCTGTAATTTAGATCATTCACTAAACCCCTGAGCAATTGAACTATTTTAGTAGCAATTTCAGATTTCTTAAAATTGAATATTTATGACCCAGGATGTTGTTTATTTCTGGGAAGATAAGCTAATAGTTATAAAAGTGACCCTGATAACTTCTTCCTGTACAGAAAATTTTATGGTATGAACAGGTTTAATGCTTCTAGAACTGGAATTATGATTCCACCAAGGTTAGTTCAAAGTAGTATACACACACACACACACACTCACACACGGGCTTCCTTGGTGGCTCAGCAATAAAAATCTCTGGGTCAGGAAGGTCCTCTGGAGAAGGGCTTGGCAACCCTCTTCAGTATTCTTGACAGGAAAATCTCATGGACTGAGGAGCCTTGTGGGGTATGGCCCATGGGGTCACGAAGGGTTGGGCAGGACTGAAGTGACTGGGCATGTATGCATATGTGCACACACACACACACACACACACACACGTTGTATGCATGTTGTTGTTAAATTGCTAGGTTGTGTCTGACTCTTTGCAGCCCCATGCAATGTAGACTTCTGGGCTCCTCTGTCCTTGGGATTTTCCAGGCAAGAATGCTGGAGCTGGTTGCCATTTCCATATATATATATATATATATATATATATATATATATATATATATGCTGCTAAGTCACTTCAGTCGTGCCCAACCCTCAGTGACCCCATGGACTGCAGCCTTCCAGGCTCCTCCGTCCATGGGATTTTCCAGGCAAGAGTACTGGAGTTGGGTGCCATTGCCTTCTCTGAAATATATATATTTTTTAAATATTATATGTATAATGTTTAATAATAGGAACAGAATAGGTTGTGTTGATGTCATTGTAAGAATACTTATAAAAAGGACAGTCTTAGATTTCCATGAATCAAAATCTTATTAAAAGATGTTTATGAATGTTATAGGTTTAAGCAACTCTAGCAAAGCTTTTCAACTCAGTAGCACAGATTTCACAGACTACTTTTCCCTATTAGTTTCACACAGAGATAGCATTGTGTTGAAGAAAATCTTCATAGTGCTTCTTTTCTTTGATTTAAAGGCTGATCATATTCTTCCATAGGCTTTCTCTAGATAAATTGTACAGAATCCATAAAGATGTGGCTTGTAACAACTTTTCAGGAGTGCATGGTGTGTCATCACTACACGCACAAAGCTGATAGCTGAGAACCGATTCACGAAACAGCATGGGAATGCACAAGCCTTTCAAAGAGTCACAACGTACTTTTGCAATGTGGCAAATTGCAATCCACATGAGATGATGGCAGTCAGAGGAGAATCTCTCCTTTGCAAAATTTAGGAGAGAAAGTCAAGGGCTTTATGAAGCAGAATTTATTTATTTTTCCTTCATATTAAAAAAAAAAAAAAGAAAAAAGAAAAAAAGTCCATAGTGAGAGTTTCCACAGTCATTGCGGAGTCGTGGCCGAAAGAGCCAGATTGGCAGGTCTGAAGGATATTTCACGTCCAAAAATTCTAGGAAGATGGATTCCCTGAGTTTTTTACCTCATTGCTTTTACTGGATGCCAGATGTGGAGGCTATATGGTGACAATCAGATGATACAGCTTGGGTATGAGAGAAAGGGTGTGTGTTTAATCCACATGCAAATGAGCAGAGAACAGTTTAACAACAAACTCCTGGAGTACATCAAACAGATACAGTGTAACTGCTTTGATGGAACAAAGCTGGAGTTTCCTAATAATTGAAAGAGGAAATAGTTCTCAAAGGAAGGGAGAATGAGAAATATAGGCAATTTTTGCAAGTAACATTTCACATCCAAGATACTATTTTCCCTATATCATGTTTTTGATAGTATTGAAGAATGAAGGAGATGAATAAAATCATTCCCATCACAGATGAAGCAGACAGTCTGCAAAGAGCACTTGGTGGAAGGCATTGTAAAGGGCTTCTGAACAAACATTAACAGATTTCCTATCCCTACATTTTCTATTTCACAAGTGCAGGTAATATAAACTGTGGTATATATAACTAGAAGAAGAGATATTACTGATGAAATCCATATAGTCAACTGTTCCTCTTGCTTTAAATACTGAATTTTAAGCAGTTTCAGACAGAAAGATAATTTTCTTTAATTAATATCCTGGCACTAAATAAAGAGAGTAAGTTGCCTGCTATTGTCTACCATGAATCAATGTGTATAGAAGCAGATAAAAAACAATCATGACAGTAAGGAAAAAGAACATCTTGACAGGGTAAGGAGGGAGATTTTCCTCAGATAGTCATGACTAATGATTTCCACTAAAGCCCAAAGATAAGTGACTTATAGTTTACATAAGAATCACACTCTAGTGATGTGTAATTTTTTTCATTTTTTTCTATATATATTTAGGCTTATATTCAATGTTTATAAAACACTGCTCATTTCTCTCTGTGTTAAATTATTTAGAAGTAAATTTAAAATTATTTTTATAAAATTGTTAGTTAGATAATATGATGGTAGATACCTGAGCATGAATAATCTAGTAGACAATTTTATTCAATGTATTTTTGAGGCAGATAATCTCAGTTCCACTTTTCATATGGTATATGAAAGATATAATTTCCATTTTGACAAGCCAACCAATGTACATTATATTTCCAGAGATTTTGTGTTCAAGGGTTTGAATAATTTGCTACTGGATTCTATTGAATATTTATTGAGAAAAAAATAAAAAATGCCACTAACCACAATTGCCCGTTTGTAACCTGGACAATCTTGTGCTTTCCGGTTAACTTTTTTTTTGCAAATCAACATTTAATTATTTTCTATTTTATATTTTTCAAATGTTTCCATTTTAAGTTTTGTTACCCAGTAGTGGGGATTATCAGTTCAGTTCAGTTAAGTCGCTCAGTCATGTTCAACTTTTTGCAACCCCATGGACTGCAGCACACCAGGACTCCCTGTCCATCACCAACTCCCAGAGTTTACTCAAACTCATGTCCCTCAAGTCGGTGATGCCATCCAACCATCTCATCACTGTTGTCCCCTTTTCCTCCTGCCTTTAATCGTTCCCAGCATCAAGGTCTTTCCCAATGAGTCAGTTCTTCGCATCAGGTAACCAAAATATTGGAGTTTCAGCTTCAACATCAGTCCTTCCAATGAATATTCAGGACTGATTTCCTTTAGGATGGACTAGTTGGATCTCTTTGCAATCCAAGGGACTCTCAAGAGTCTTTTCCAACACCACAGTTCAAAAATATCAATTCTTTGGTGCTCAGCTTTCTTTAGAGTCCAGTTCTCACATCCATACATGACTACTGGAAAAACCATAGCCTTGACTAGACGGACCTTTGTTGATGAAGTAATGTCTCTGCTTTTTAATATGATATCTAGGTTGGTGATAGCTTTTCTTCCAAGGAGCAAGTATCTCTTTATTTCATGGCTGCAGCCACCATCTGCAGTGATTTTGGAGCCCCCCAAATTAAAAGTCTCTCACTGTTTCCATTGTTTCCCTGTCTACTTGCCATGAAGTGATGGGACCAGATGCCAATATCTCCGTTTTCTGAATGTTGAGTTTTAAGCCGACTTTTTCACTCTCCTCTTTCATTTGCATCAGGAGGTGCTTTAGTTCCTCTTCTCTTTCTGCCATAAGGGTGGTGTCATCTACATATCTGAGGTTATTGATATTTCTCCCAGTAATCTAAATTCCAGCTTGTGATTCATCCTGCCCAGCATTTAGCATGAAGTACTCTATATATAAGTTAAATAAGCAGGGTGACAATATACAGCTTTGACATACTCCTTTCCTGATTTGGAACTAGTCTGTTGTTCCATGTCCAGTTCTAACTGTTACTCCTTGACCTGCATACAGATTTCTCAGGAGGCAGGACAGGTGGTCTGGTATTCCCATCTCTTAAATAATTTTCCACAGTCTGTTGTGATCTACACAGTCAAAGACTTTGGTGTAGTCAATAATGCAGAAATAGATGTTTTTCTGGAACTCTCTTGATTTTTTGATGACCCAACAGATGTTGGCAATTTGATCTCTCGTTCCTCTGCCTTTTCTTATAAAAAATTTTAAAAAGGGCTTCCTTTGTGGCTCAGCTGATAAAAAATCCACCTGCAATGTGGGAGACGTGGGTTCGATCCCTGGGTTGGGAAGATCCCCTGGAGAAGGGAACAGCTACCCACTCCAGTATCCTGGCCTGGAGAATTTCATGGACTGTTTAGTCCATGGGGTTTCAAAGAGTCAGACATGACTGTGAGCATCTTTAACTTCAGTTGGGATTATAACAAGTTTTAAAAAAATTCTTTCCCTATCAGTGAAGCATCTCTAATAATTCTTTTTTTTGTGTGTCTCAGAATTATTTATTTAAAAGTATGTCTTATCTGTAATTTTATTTTTTTTTATTTTTTTTTAATTTTAGTTTTTTTATTTTTTAAATTTTAAAATCTTTAATTCTTACATGCATTCCCAAACATGAACCCCCCTCCCAGAGGCTGGGCTTACAACTATGCTTTAAATTGAGGTGGGGCTCCATTAAACATGCAAGGCCATTAGTATGTGAGTGGAAATGATGAATGTCATATCCAGATCTGGCCCCTAAACCTCTATTACAGCCCTCCATGGTTTCATTTCCCTTATCTGCCAGCTGGATACAGAGACTTTATTTGAGGGTACCAAGGATCTAGAGCTGTGATTGGGAATTTTGCTTTTCCTGAAAAGTCCAGAGAGTAAATAATTTGCTTGTCATATTCTCTCTCTCTCTCTTTTTTAAAATAGCTGTTAAAAATGCAAAAATCATTCTTTGCCCAGATGACATACAAAATTAGGTTTGGCCCAAAATTTTTCCGTGGATCCTAGTTTTCTAACTTTTGCTCAAGATGATGGTAGATAAACTTCAAGGCAGAAGTCTGAGTTCCTTAATGACTTCATGGAGTAGCTCCCTGCTTGTCCTTTTCTTCAGCCCCCAGTGGATAAGGATGCAAGTGTAAAGATTCAGAGATCTGAGAACTGCTTGTTTTATCTGTTTCTTCAGTCTAATATATAATCTTTTATCTAATGCTTCATCAGTCGTGTCCAACTCTTTGTGACCCCATGGACTGTAGCTCGGTAAGCTGCTCTGTCCATGGGATTTCCCAGGCAAGAATACTGGAGTGGGTTGCCATTTCCTCCTCCAGTAGATGGTCCCAACCCAGGGATCCAGCCAACGTCTCTTCTGTGTTCTGCGTTTGCAGGCAAGTTCTTTGCCACTAGTGCCACTTTGACACTATCCTTGGAAGCTGCTGGACATCCATTGCATCTAGTTCTCCTCCTGAGACTGACTGGGAGGTTTTGGAGTATAATCCCAGATGACTAGCAATGGCAACTGCGGTCTCCTGTGAGACTTCAGTAATCAATGTTATTGACACTCCCGAGACAATGAGTGCTGTAAAAGCTTCTTTCACACCAGTTCTAGGAGGATCAATGATTCCCACCAGGCCAAGGAATGTCAGTTGTCCCATTTCAGGACCAGAAGCCAAAGCAAGAACTTTGAACTCTGCAGAGCACATCTGGGCCTTCTCTTGTTGGTGTAGATCTCTCTGATACTGGATGAATGTCAAGGTCAGTCTTTCACTGTGATATGTAGCACAATAATCACCTGTTCATAAGCACTCTTCATGATACTTGATCCTAGTAAGATCTAATTTAAATGTGTATTTTTCTTACTTTAAGAATCTACAGACCTGAATTTATGCTTGTTTTAACTATTAATATTTATTTATTTTTATTTATGGAAATTGCTGAAGTTTTCCCAAATTATGATATGTCCTCAAGTACACACATACACAAATATATAAAACTCTATATTTTCAATCATTTTTATTATTATTAATATTGAACAGAACTTAATCTCCTCGGAAATTATGTTAGTATCTATGACAAATTATGTTACTATTTATAACAAATCATGCATCAATCTGTAGATATTGAAGCATATGCACACACATATATATATATATATATATGTGTGTGTGTGTATATATACACCAATAGGCACACATATATAGTTTAGAAAGTTTGCTAAGGCAAATGTTAAAGCAGTTAGGACTCTTCATATCAGTAGTCTAAGAATTACAGTCCCCTCATAAGGAACAAAATAGTATAAACTGTGATGTTAGTGTGGATTTTTCTTTTTTTATGAGAGTCAAGTTAAATACATGCCTTACCTAAGCCAGCTTTAAAATTCTGAACCCATGAGAATTAAAATACAATTAGTCAGAAAAACAAAACATGAAAAGGATAAACTAAATCTTGGTCAGCCAATGTTTCTCCAAGAATGTCAGCTTGATATAATGATTAATCTATTAAGATTATATGAAATACACATATGCAAATATTTAAATTAGCTACAAGACTTTTTATTTTAGAATGATTAAAATGTTGGATGATTAGTATGTTCTCTAACACAAGACTGGAAATACAAAACAAAGAAAACAAAATATGACATTAATTTCTATTTCAAACTAGGATTCTATTTTCTACCAAGGCTTTTGCAATGTTTCCTTAATATCACACTATCCAAGTCATGTTTGCTATTTTAATGCTGTCACTGGATTGTAAAATACATATTTACACATGCATATATTTAAATCTTTCAGTCTTAAGCTGACAATATAACCAAAAGACGTCTTTTTATATACTTGTGACTCTTTATTATGAAATGACTTTGATTTTACAGTTTCATGCTCTAATCTAGATGGTGGTCTAAAATATATTTTATTCAAGCCTTCTCAGTTTTAACCCTACTGAATTTTTTCTTCATACCAGCAAAATCCTGTAGCGCAACTGCTAATGCAATAAGCATGCAGAGGGTGTGAATTATTTATTCATACAGATGACTTTTAAGTTGAGGTTAATATTAATTTGACTAGGTCACTGGCTTTGGAGAGCTGAAAGCCATGTAAATAGCTGGGAAGCCAATGGCTTTTAATTAGCACACTAAAGCCTACTATTTCTGAATAACATATATTTACTACAAAAAATTAAGTTACTTGTTGTTGATAAAAATTATCTTTGTTATATATATTCATTAGTCAGATTCTTTCATGCTTAATAACATTACTTCATATAATTTTCTGATCAGTTACTGTTAAATGTCAAAACTCTTTGTATGCTAAATTATGCTAAATACTTATTGTTGGTTCATCTTTTGCTGTTTTATAGATGAAGGTGAGCCTTTGCAAGAATCATAAATCAACCCAACCTTCTTTCCCGTTCATCACTATATACAGCTTGCAAATCTGAGCTAATTTCATAAACTCTGGATGGATTTTTCATTGATTTTTCAAGATCCACATCCTCAAAATGAGACTCCTTGTGTTTAACTAAGATATGGATTCAAGTTTTAGCCCATCTGAGGTCTCTGTACAGGGAATACTTTCCATTATTGACAATTTCAGGTTGCCTCTCAGATTTCACTTCACTTTGCAAGATGGATTTAATGGTAGAATTAGAGTAATGCCTTTTGTTAAATAACACACTGATCTCTTTGTTAAAACAGCTCACCTGCTTTGGGTATTTAAATTCTCTTCTTTTTCCTGCATGCAAATGTACTCATTTGTAAGTCTCTTATTTATTTTTTCTGCTCCCGCTGGCACTTTTGTGCTATGAGTACTGTTTTCTCTCTAAACGACAGATTTTTTTTCTTTTCCTGCAATTAATGAAACATATGCATTATGTAGGAGTTCCAGTTTTCTTTGGGCCCAGGAAACAGTTTAGGCAACAACTTGATTTGTTTCAACTCTGTTTATTAGTGGACAAAAGCCAACACATTTCTCACACTTCATAGACTTGCTTGGCGTTTTATGCAGCATTCAGTTTAATCAAACAGTCCTAGTGTATGCTTTGAAAACATCAAAATCTTGCTGGTTCAGTTAGAAGACACAGGACTTAAACTCTCAGGGAAGCTGCTCATTTTCCTACCCTTGCCCTTTGAAGGGGTTGGGAACAAGTGTCCCCAAAATGTGCCACTTTGGCATGTGGACTAAATTGAATTGAAGGCAATCAAGACCCAGCAGGTTCAAGAAAAACATTTACCTCTCCTTTAACTGCCTGAAACAAATTGGATAGAGGGGCTGGTCTAGGAAGAAATAACAAGGAAAGCTTTGACATGGGTATGGTATGCTGGAGAGAGCTTAGCTGGGCTTAGAGATCACATTCCTTTCTGAGCTCCATGGTTTCCGCATGGCACAGTCAACATTTATTTACCAAACATTTATTCTTCCCATCTTCCTGTGAACTTTCTCCTCTGAAGTCCCAAACCCTCCTCCCTTTTTCTTAGCTCAGGATAGCATGTAACTGTTACTGAGTCCAAGCTCACTCTGCTCACTGCATGATAGACCAATGAATACGAGGCAAGGAAGGGACTTTATTTGGAAAGCAGCTGACTGAGAAGATGGCAGGCTGCCTCAGAGTAAACAATATTGGGGTCTGGATGCCAGACTCTTTTATAGATCAGAGGGAAAGAAGCAGTGAGAAACTAAAGTCAAAAGGAACAGCAGAGAGGGAGATGCACTGGGGAAGTCAGTAAAAGGGTATTCAGCCTTGCAAAACATCTCCAAGGGAATGGACAGCTTTCGGAAGAGGTGTGTTAATCTCTTCTGTTCACAGGTGGGCAGGGAAAAACTATCTCTCCCTAAGCTAAACAAAAGCACTTTAGTTTACAGTCAAGCAGAGGTGCAAGGTCCTCCAGGCAACCCATTGAGTATGATTATAATAATAAAAGCAAGTCAAAGAAACAGTTTCCAACATGGAGTCAGAATTGACTTCCTCCATGAAACATAATCCTCAATTGTCCTACTGCCTGTGTTATCAAAGTCATCTGGGGGCCCATACGTATATAGTTAAATTTTATTTTCTCTTATTAATCTGCCCTGTGTTGTTTTGATTATTAGACCAAAGATCCAAGGAAGGTAGAGAAAAAAAAAATTCCTCCTCTGTATTTCAGAAAAGCAGAGTATTGATTCCATGCAATAGGCAATTAACTAGTTATGGTAATTTATTTATTTCATATTTTCTTTGCTTAACTGCTCTAAAACATGAATCTAAATTTGACCCTGCCAGGGCGTTTGGCTTCCCTTTTGGGTTCAGTCGTAAAGAATCCTGAAATGCAAGACACACAGCAGGAGAAGCAGGTTTGATCGGTCGAGCAGATCCCCTGGAGAAGGAAATGGCAATTCACTTCAGTGTTCTTGCCTGGGAAATCCCATGGACAGAGGAGCCTGGCGGGTTACAGTTCATGGGGTCGCAAAGAATCGGACATGACTGGGCAACTGAGTGCATGTTGCAGGTCTTTATATAAAATATATATCTCGTTTATTTTTCCACACCTCTATTTTATTGGTCAAAGGAGAAATCTAGGTTTCTCCTGCTAACTCCTAAGTAACTCAAGGAACCTGATCAACCTGTACATGATAAACTGTTCCACAGTGCCAACTGCAAAGTCTGTACCTGTCTGACAAGTCAGAATAACCTTCGGTAAACTTTCCAATAAATAACTCTCCAGGTTAGAGAAAAACAAGTGCTTGACAAATTTAAGACATTCTTCTCACTTTATACTCTTGTAGTAGAGGAATGATTAAACTTCTTTATAAATAAAGTTGTCAGCCTAGCTTAAAAGCTTTTTCTTTCGAAAATTCTAAATACATACAGCCAGATTCAGGTCTATCTCATGGTGAGTTCTGCTGTTGAGTGAACACAGTTATAATGAAATTACACTGGATTATTATGCAGATGCACGCATACATTGATGTGCTTTGTCTTTCATTTTTAGATTGAAATCCATTCTACTTCAGTGTCAGTACACTCTGGATAGAAGGGATATCCTACTGTGATTTCAGGATAATACAGTCTGATTGAAGTGTCAATGATTCAGCTGTGTTTTGTATTACAAAGTTAAACACGAGCTTTTCATTTAAACAAAGTGGTTCAGAATAGATGGGGGTGTCAGGATGATAGGGCACCATGGAACAATTTAAGTATGTGGCATACTCCATCAGAAAATAAAGAGGAATTTATTAACTTGACCCTGACTGTGATTGGAGCTGTACCTCCCCCTCTCTCACTTCAAGAACAAGATCTTCACAAGCAGCACAACCTTCTGAGCACACATTATTTTTGTTTTCTTGGATGTTAATGCTGTGTAAGACCATTTGAATTGTTTAAAATTTTGAGAAAAAGGAAGATGCTAAATATTGGAAAAAACCTAGAGTTTTTATTATTCATATATTTAGAATAATTTTCTTTTTGGGGGGATGGAGGCAGGTGTGGAATAGCTTTCAAATACATGACAGCACTCTTGAAAGTGAAGTGGGAGATCTTTGCAAAGTGTAGATAGCTTCATTCAGGTTCTGATTACGTCTCTGGCCTTAAAAATTACAGCAACAAAGTAATTTTGAGATTATAATAGGAATTTAGACCACACCCTTCTTTTAAAACTATATATATATGAATTTATGTATATACATGAATTTTTATATATTCATTTATATTCACTGCCAGCTTATATATGAATATATATATGAATATAAATTGGTAGTGAATATTAATAATTGAGTCAGGAAGTGAAAATATAATCTTATTCTGCAGCTAACGGGTGAACCAAACGTAGTCAAAATTTGGCATTCTTTACACTTATCTGCTAAAACAAAGAGTTGGGCCAGATCTGTAGTCCTCTGCTTCTGTGCTCTACCCTCTTCTGATTAAAAAATCAACTCCCTAAACTTGATTTTTCTCACTTCTAAAAGTGGGATAACCATACCTTTACATCTTCTGTAAGATTATGTACATAAAACGTGAAGCAGAATGGCCACATGGGGTAAGTGCACGATGTACACTAGTTGCTTCTATGATTATAATCACAATTACCATCGTTGTCACTATCAATCATCATCACTGTTGTCGTCGTCATCTTCAAGTGTCAATATTATGGGTGATTGTCAATGTCTCCTTTATAATTTTTCTATATGTTTCAGAATTTTGTTTACTTTTAATTTGTGTATTATTTATTATTGTTATCATGCTTACTATAGGCTCATGGAAGGTATTGATTTTTGTCATCTGATTTAAAACATAAATTTTGGTGTTACTGAACTAAACTTGGGTCACTCACCTGCACACAGTCTATCAACACTGGGTTGCGGTGAAGGAACATGCAGCGTTTATAGTAAGGCACCCAGACAAGGAGTCCAGGACAGCTAGTGCTCAAAAAGCCTAAACTGCACCATGGATTTCAGAGAAGCGCTTTTAAAGGCAATGTGAAGGAGAGGATTGCAGTGTATTTGATCAGTTCATGCAGAATTTCCCTGATTAGTGGATGTTGAGGTAACAGGTGAGTGTCATGGGAGTTTATGTATCAGGCTCCCAGAGGCCTGGGGACTCAATGCTTATCATCATCAAGTACTTAATATCTTCCATTTGGTGGGGGTTTTCACACCAGAAAAAGTGCATCAGATGCTATTATCTCGGTACTCCAAAGAGGAGTTAAAGAAGAAGACATGGAATCTGTCTGGGGAAGGCACTATAGGGTCTTATTTACCTTGGCAGAATACACTAGACCAGACCAAGTTATACTGCCCTTCTTTCCTTTAAAGAAATGTTACTTATTAGACTCTAAGTAGAGACAGAATGTAGTTAAAATTCAAGGACAACAATTTGTCTTCCTCATGAAATATATCCACTAGAAAAGGTAATACACAGCGCGTTTTGATCTTTCCCTCCACAAAAGTTTGACAAAATCTACCAGCACCTCTCCAAGGGGCCATCTCTCTCTGTGTCAGCAAGGGCACTGTCAGGAAGGAAAAGCTTTCCCATTACTCTCTTTGGTAATGTATGGGGTCCTGCAAATTAAACTAACAAAAGACAGGTTAACAGAAGAAAACCAAAATATAATCAAGTATTTTTATTAATGTAGGTATGGAAGTTCACAGAAAAATGTGATTCCAGGAAGTGATTAGAAATTGAGGCTTATATACCATCTTAATAGGGGAAGGAAATGGGGAGAAGGGCCCTTCCAGGAAAGTGAATGATGTCTTAACATGGAAAGGGGTGAAAGCAACTAATTTATGGGAAAACAAATGACTTTTAGGAAAGATAATTGATGGTTCCTTAAGATAATAGATGAGCAATTTGAGAGTTCTGTGGCAATGTCTGTTTACATGTGGTGTGGACTTTTCCTTTCCACTAGGTAAGAATCATCTTCCCTGATTGGGGAACTCCAGGGAAACAGATTTATGAGAATTGAGCTCTTTTGGAAGGCTCTGCTTTTAGGAAAATAAGAGGGTTCAGGAAAAAAAAAAACTATTCTCAAATGCCTTCAGCTCAAAATAATTTTTATGCCACAGTGACCTATCTGGACCCCTTCAGTACTGTGTGAGACAAGCTTTAAAACATGTTGGATACTCCCTCTGAATAAACAACTTACTGGGATCAATATATTTTTTACCTTACTAGATGGCATTCCTTTAAAAATACATCCAATGTAGCAATGGATATTATAACTCTACAGAGTATAGAAAGTTGCTGTTGGCTGATAGTGACAGAGAGAAACTGCTTAGTAGTGGATCCTCAGGTCTTAACCTTTCTGGAGCCTCCCTGTGTTTCACAGAGGCAACATTTGCGTGATTCTGACATTCACAAAATAATAAACAGCATATTATTTTATTTCACATTTGAAGAAATTGAAATTTTCAACACCGTTCCTCACTTGATTTACACTGTTCAGATCAATTTAATCGTGCATATCGACTAGATATACATTCAGTTAAAGTGTTAATGTTTTTATATCCATAACTCAATTTAAATCTTAGATGACTCAGTGCTACATTGACATTTTCTTTCCAGCAGCTGTGATATCAAGAATGGTTTTCAGAATTTTTAATGTGATTAACTCAAGTTCATTGGGAAAATTATAATATAAAATTCATATAAGTAAAAAGAAAAATGAAAAACCTTATATAAATATGTGAATAAGAGACATTGTTTTTCTAAATATGCAATATAAATGTAGATAAATTATTTTTATGAAACTGGGCCTATTGTCCATACTGTTTTATAATCTGCTTTTCTCCCTAAGAAAGGTATTGTGAATATTCTTCCATGTTAATAGGATAAAATTCTTTTTAAAATATTGCCTTTGCCCTTTTATAAAATTTGCACACTTTACAAGCTGTAACTTATAAATGGATATTCAGATTGTATTACTATTTCAGTAATAAAAGCATTTTACTTTGAAGACTCTTTTCATATACATTTATAGATATGTCCCGTTATTTCAGATATATATCCTCATTCATCAGAATTTTATTGTTGCTGTAGTTTAGTCTCTAAGTCATGTCCAACTCTTTTGCAACCCTGTGGACTGTAGACCACCAAGCTTCTCTGTCCATGAGATTTCTCAGGCAAGAATACTGGAGTGGATTGCCATTTCTTTCTGCAGAGGATTTTCCTGACCCAGGGATCAAACTTGTGTCACCTACAGTGGCAGGCAGATTCTTTACCACTGAGCCACCAGGGAAGCTGAATTGTCAGAATACATCCTTAGAAATATAATGATTCAAAGCTTACACATATTTTTAAGTAGCCACAATTTTGCAAATTGTAATCTTTTTATGGTTTTCTTTCTATTTGTTATTGATAAATAACCCTCCTCTGCCCTCTTCTTTGCCCCTATGGTAGTCCAATGTTCTTGCTTCTCTGATTTCAATATTTTTGGTGTTTTCCTTTTTCCTCTATTCAGTCCTTTAAATTTATGTTTCCTACTGCCTATTAAATTGGCAAACAATAGATCAAAGATAAAAATTAAAATACATGACTGTGTAATATTACTTAAATGCAAATACATAATATTGCATTTCAACTTAATACTACAAACTTACGTAAATGATGACTGGCAAGTAACTTGAGAATAAAAGTATAGACCTAAGGAACTATGAAGAGACACAGATATTTAAGATAATAAAGAAATAAAGAATTTCCCTTTTTTTAATGCTCCATTTTCTTATTCTCACATCACCTTATGAAAACCACTTAGCCTCAGTCCTACATTTGATGGTCTGTTAAGTATCTCCTATGTTCATATCTACTGTTGCCAAGGAATTTATGTAAAAAAGACTTTCAAAACTTTATGAACAGTGAATACAGTAAGAAAGTATTTTACCATTTTGAAAAGTAAACACACAAAAATGACTTGTCAATTATTAACATTAGTTCACTTTGGGCTGGTAGCTTATAGAATGAAAGTTATTACTAAGAATAGAGAAAGTAGAGGTACAGATTTGTGGAATCTTGGATAGATTAAACGAAGGATCCAAGTTTCAGAATTCAGGTGGGTGGTTGTAATGCAATGATCTGAGGTTTGTCACTCTGATAAAGTTGTTGAGAAGATTATCGAAAGATTACGTAATCAAAAGTATACTTCTCTTAAAACAAGTAACATTGTTTAATATATGTAATATATAGATTATTCAACTTTATTAATCTCTTACATTTGAAAATCCTTCTTTACTCAAGGTCCACAAATCTATTACATACACCTGAAATGTACTTGAAGCTTCCCTGTTATCATCAGGATTCTGTTTTCATTGTATTTTCCTCTGTTAAATCCCTTGACCTTGAATGTCATTGATCATTTAAAATACATTTCTTCTCTTCTAACTTTCAAGTGGCATAACTCTCTTATTCATTCTTATGTCCTTAGCATCTAGCTTAGGGATTAGGACATTGAAAAGTGTCCAGATCAGGTACTGCTTTGTCACCACATAAACTTACCTAGGTAGTACCTGGTGGCTTTACCTCAGTGGGATGCTGTACACATCACCTAGGTAAAGCCAATAGCGAAGTTGACATGCAAATTTGTAGACACAGTGGAAATGTGTTTTCTTTGTCAACTCATTAATACGGTATAGGGATATCTTTTTTTTTTTTTTTTTTTTTTTTTTTTTGTTTTAGTTTTTTATTTTTTAAATTTTAAAATCTTTAATTCTTACATGCATTCCCAAACATGAACCCCCCTCCCACCTCCCTCCCCATAACATCTTTCTGGGTCATCCCCATGCACCAGCCCCAAGCATGCTGCATCCTGCGTCAGACATAGACTGGCGATTCAATTCACATGATAGTATACATGTTAGAATGTCATTCTCCCAAATCATCCCACCCTCTCCCTCTCCCTCTGAGTCCAAAAGTCCGTTATACACTTCTGTGTCTCTTTCCCTGTCTTGCATACAGGGTCGTCATTGCCATCTTCCTAAATTCCATATATATGTGTTAGTATACTGTATTGGTGTTTTTCTTTCTGGCTTACTTCACTCTGTATAATCGGCTCCAGTTTCATCCATCTCATCAGAACTGATTCAAATGAATTCTTTTTAACGGCTGAGTAATACTCCATTGTGTATATGTACCACAGCTTTCTTATCCATACGGATGGCTAACAAACACATGAAAAGATGCTCAACATCACTCATTATTAGAGAAATGCAAATCAAAACCACAATGAGGTACCACTTCACACCAGTCAGAATGGCTGCGATCCAAAAATCTGCAAGCAATAAATGCTGGAGAGGGTGTGGAGAAAAGGGAACCCTCCTACACTGTTGGTGGGAATGCAAACTAGTACAGCCACTATGGAGAACAGTGTGGAGATTCCTTAAAAAATTGCAAATAGAACTACCTTATGACCCAGCAATCCCACTTCTGGGCATACACACCGAGGAAACCAGAATTGAAAGAGACACATGTACCCCAATGTTCATCGCAGCACAGTTTATAATAGCAAGGACATGGGGATATCTTGACAATTAAAAATTGAAGTGTTTCCTCTACAGTAGATACATTTTTATGAAAATAAAAGTTGTATTAGAAAAACAAAATTTGCTTGTAAAACTAAACAACTTATAAAAACCAGAATTAGACATAAATCCCTCAGTGTCAAAATTGCATCTTACACATTACATTTGTTTTTGTTTTGTTTTGATTTTGGCTACACCAGGCAACATGTGGGATCTTAGTTCTCCAGTCAAGGGTTGAACCCATGCCCACTGTGTGGAAGCATGGAGCCCCAAACACTAGACTGCTGGGGAAGTCCACATTTGTTTTTGTTGATAAAGTAGTGGGATAACTATGAATGGGCTTTGGTGGGAAAGTCTTTCAAGGCTCTGTGTGAAAAATAAGATTACTCTTTGTTAATAACCGTTATTAAGTAGTAATGAAGTCTTAGCATGTACAGACTCTCTTTTCTGGCCTCTTATTTTTCTTTTTTTGGTTTGTTTTACCTCCCATATTATCACAGTTCCCTGAATAGCTGCTGTGGCTGAGATTAGCTGTCCTAGTTTAGGTATCTGTGCCTAGATAGAAATAATTGTCTTCCCATGATACTTCTCATTTCCACTGGTCACTCTTATTGGAAAGAACATAGAAGGAATAATGAATAATAAGTGAGTAACTTTAATTTGTTTATTTCTAAAGATTTAAGATATTATTTTTACTTCCATGTTTCATCTTTTCTATCAATACAAATTAGAACATATTATCTTCTTTTATTTTAATTTAAAATGTGTGTGTGTGTTTTTTTTTAACATGAATCATTATTACTATCTTTATAGCTCTTCATGGGGGTCAGAACGATTGCTGAAATTACATTCTAAAAAGATATTTCTGATATTTTAAATGATTGTTACTGAAGTTAATTTAGCTTGAAAAAGGTAAATCTGCTGACAGTCTAATGTACTCAGAGCCTTTGTTCTCCTGTCATTCTCCCGGCATGTGACCTACACTTGATTATAATTGAGAAGTAAGTTTTCTGCCGTCACATAAGCTGAACTAAAACAACATTTCTTTTCCTTAAGATATGCATACCCTGGAGATGATTGGTTAATTAGAATGTGAAGCCAGAGGTGGAATCGTGTAGCACATGTAACGCAAGCACTGTTACATGTCCATGATTTCAAAAGGCTCATGTATGTTTCTGGAAGACCATGGAGAAGTTTTGTAGAGATAAGTATGTAGAAGTCTGATCTAGAGAGGTGATCACCCGACCAAGAGAAACTGCATGCTGTTAACTTTCCAAGAGTGTCTAGCTATATTCCATAGGAAACAAATTTAACAAAGTGATTATTTCTGGGAACAAGTGTGGGGAATAGGTTTCAGAAGAGTACAAGACATGTAAACTGATTCTATACTATTGACTCCCTAAAAAATGAATCTGACAAAATTTTAACATTTTAAAAATCTTGATGGTGCATAAGTATCATGAACATTGGTCTCTTTGCTTCTGGATATTTGTGAATTTATAAAATGTAAATTAAAATAAGCAATATGTTAAATGGAGAAATGCAAAGGTAATTCCTCATTATATCATCCTGAAATTTTAAGAAGGCAAGAATCTTTCAGATAACTAAAGTATTGGAAAATATGACCTGAAAATAAAAGTAAATAAAATAAATTATTAATCTATTACCATAGGCTAGAAAATAGTCTTGACAAAATTTTGAATGCATTTATAAGTGGCAGATCATTTTTTGTATGAGGAAATAGTGAAAATGAGAAAACAATTTATATTATAATCATCAACTCTAAGGTATCACTTAAGACCTCAGTCTTAATGATAAAAGCTTAAAATTTGACTTGATCAAGAATACAACTAAAATATCAATCATTGGCATATGTCATATTCAAAAGAACATATAAGATATTATATCAAACTTTGAAACTATTTTTATGTTTTGCCATCTGGAAAAATGTTTACAGCTTTATTGTCACAGCATGAGATAGCTAAAATTGAAATAGACAAAGTCTAAGAAAGGTTGCAAAAACAAAGCAGGGAAAAAAAAAGGGGCAAGATGTTATAAGAGGATTTTTCCGTTGTGAAAGGCAAACTCTGGGAGAAAGTGTGCCGTTACTATCAGGAAAAGTATGAACACTATACATAGGACTCATACCCATGCTTACATTGCCTCACAGGACAGGTAACACCTCCTAAGAGTAGGGGGAGATAAATCTACAGATAGACTGAAAGAAGTTCAGGAAGAAAAAAATATAATCATTAATCATTTATCCATAATTTTTCCCTCAACAAACTGAGGGAAATGGGCATGTCTAGGGAAAGAAAACCATTGTTTCTCTCCTATCCTATCTCTACCATGTGACAAAGACTCTCTTTGACCAAATTTTAGACATGTTCCTCTAAGTCTTCTTTTCAACTCAGTTTCATCCTTGCATCCTGCTTTTGGTCTACCTAGTATAGTTGTAACAGGAATCCTGCTAAGTCAGTTTAGTGAGGATTCACAGACCTTGATCTGTGATAACCCTGGTCTACCTTAAGTAAGAATCCTGTTAGGTCAGTGTAGCAAGACTCTACCCCTGATGTCTTCTCTTAGTGATTTTCCATGCACTGACCCCCCTCATTCTTCTGGTTGACTATAAATCCACAGCTGTCTGCTGTATCTCTCTCTCCCATTGCAGTAATCTTGACACCTACTACAATAGTCCTGATAAAATTTTTCTTACTGTTTTAACAAGTGTCAGAATAAATTTGGTTTAATACATATTTGTTCTTTCTTCCACTAAAGATAGAATCCTGGGGTCAAACCAGCATCAGAATTCTCATGATCTTTTAAACATTGTATAGATAGGAATAAGATATGTTAAATTAATATTTGTGTCTTGAGTGGTTCAGAAATGAAAGGTCCTGTTTGTACTAAGCACTTGGGAATATGTACAATTTCAAAAGCTTTTGGGCAAATAATAAAAGTACACACACACAAAACAAGAATAAAAAGCACAAGGGAGAGATCACACAGAATCAATATCAGTAGATCTCATGAAGAATTAGAGGAATATATAGGATAACAAAAGGCAGAGATGGAGTCAATTTCTCAAATGAATAACATTACCGTGATTCAAATTTGAGACCTCAAAGAGGTCTCAAATAAATAACATTACCGTGATTCAAATTTGAGGCCTTATGTTAAGTCATAAGTTAAGGGGCAGTGATGATAACATGCAAGGTCAAAGAGGTACAACAGGCCCTCCCAATGGAAGGCATTGAATGGCTAAATGAGAAAAGTTCCTCTGTCTCAAAGAAGAGTGGATTTGAGTACACTTGATATGGTGTAAATCTCTATCACTAACCATATAAGCCTATCTAAAAATTCTACATTTGAGCATTTCAGTTTCCTCATTCATTATAAAAGCTAGAATATTTTATAAGTCTACTTCTGTGATAAAAAATATGATAATGGATGCAAAGTGCTTAGTTAATTGTAAAACATTATTATGCAACTGAAGGATTATTACCTAGCTCTCAGTGCATTGGGGGAACACTGAAGAATTTTGAGATGCTAAAATTATAATCATAATCTCAGTTTTGAAATATTTACTGGGCAAAATTACAGAGAGATCGCATGGAAAGCAACAAATCTATTACAGTGATTCCAATGAGAGACAAAGAGAATTAAAACACAGCCATATGCGATTAAGAAACAAATTGTATTGAATTTTAACAACTTGCTAGAAATGAAAAAAAAAAAAAGGGGGAGAGGGGATGGACAAAGATAACTCTATGGCTCCAACTTTGATGAGGATAATGTCAGTAACAGAAAGAAAAAGTCAAGAAAGAGTTTAGAAGAAAGAAAATAAGTTTGACTTTGAAAATATAGATTTAAGAATTTTAATGAGATAATCATGCAAAAAGGCCCAGCAGGGATTGAAAACAAAGCTTAGCTGAGGGACCTGGGATATATATAAAGATCTGGGAATCAATTATTAGTCATTCATTAATCGCTGGTTAGTATCATGATACAATAGACGTGAATATAAATGATGATGAAATACATGAGGCTGTACAAATAAAGCAAAGGTGATGTTGATAAAGCTCTCATTAGTAGCATCCACCTTTGAGATTAAAAAGTAAAGACCTCTGTTGAGAGTGAGAGTTTATAAATAATATTGAGACCTTGCATATTATCTACAGGGAATGCCAGGTCATGTCAGTCAAGTAAAGACTGATAAGAATAGCAGAAAACAGTTGTGTGAGGCCATCTGAGATTCTTCTGGAAATCCATCTCTTCTTTCAGGAAAGTGTTCTATCCTGCAAGTTCAGGCTGCTGTAACAAATATCAGAGACTAAGTGGCTTAAACAACAGAAATTGATTTCTCGTAGGTCTGGAGGTGGTAAATCCAAGATCAAGGTACCAGCATATTCAGGTTCTGGTAAGAATTCATTCCTGGTTTGCAGGTGGCTGTCTTTGTGCTGCTTCCTCACATGGCAGAGAGCAGAGGGAGCTCTTGTCTCTCTCTTCCTATAAGCCCACTAATTCCATTTTAGGGGCTCCACCATCATTGCTGCTGCTACAGCTAAGTTGCTTCAGTCGTGTCCGACCCTGTGTGACCCCACCAAGCTCCCCCGTCCCTGAGATTCTCCAGGCAAGAACATTACTTCACCTAAATCTAATTACCTCTCAAAGGCCACTATGCTAATACCTTCTTTTGTGGATCAGAGTTTCAACATATGAATTTGGGGAGAGGGAACACAAACCTATCCCCATTTGCAGGGTTACTGCTCAAAGAGCATTGCTCTACCACTCATAGCTTACAGTGAACAGTGTCGGATTCATGATCTCCAAAGAAGATTTAGCTTCAGGACCGGGGAACAGGCTTGATCACTCAAAAGCTTTTGTGTAGCAGAGTTTTATTAAAGTATGAAAAGGGACAGAGAATGCTTCTGACATAGACATCAGAAAGGGAATGGAGAGTGCCCCCTTGCTAGTCTTAGCACGGGAGCTACATACTTTTTTAACTGGTTATTACAATAAATCAAAAGAATGTCTCAAGGTTGTAAGATCTTACTAGACCCACTCCCTCAATTTACATTTTAAGATGACAGAATTAGAACTAACAGTAGAAATATCTTACCAGACCCACTCCCATAATATGTATTTTAAGATAACACGATAGTACACTTCAGTTCAGTTCAGTTCAATCACTCAGTCCTGTATGACTCTGTGACTCCATGGACTTCAGCAAGCCAGGCCTCCTTGTCCATCACCAACTCCTGAAGTTTAGTCCAACTCATGTCCATTGAGTCAATGATGCCATTTAACCATCTCATCCTCTGTCCTCCCCTTCTCCTACCTTCAATCTTTCCCAGCATCAGGGTCTTTTCAAATGAGTCAGTGTTTCACATCAGATGGCAAAAGAATTGGAATTGCACCTTCAGCATCAGTCCTTCCAATGAACACCCAGGACTGATCTCCTTTAGGATGGACTGGTTGGATCTCCTTGCTGTCCAAGGGACTCTCAAGAGTCTTCTCCAACATCACAGTTCAAAAGCATCAATTCTTCAGTGCTCAGCTTTCTTTATAGTCTAAATCTCACATCCCTACATGAACAATGGAAAAACCATAGCCTTCACTAGACAGATCTTTGTTGGCATAGTAACATCTCTGCTTTTTAATATGCTGTCTAGGTTGGTCATAACTTTCCTTCCAAGGAGTAAGCATCTTTTAATTTCATGGCTGCAGTCACCATCTGCAGTGATTTTGGAGCCCCCCCGAAATAAAGTCTGCCACTGTTTCCACTGTTGATGCTTTTGAACTGTGGTGTTGGAGAAACTCTTGAGAGTCCCTTGGACTGCAAGGAGATCCAACCAGTCCATTCTGAAGGAGATCAGCCCTAGGATTTCTTCGGAAGGAATGATGCTAAAGCTGAAACTCCAGTACTTTGACCACCTCATGCGAAGAGTTGACTCATTGGAAAAGACTCTGATGCTGGGAGGGATTGGGGGCAGGAGGAGAAGGGGACAACAGGATGAGACGGCTGGATGGCATCACTGACTCGATGGATGTGAGTTTGAGTGAACTCCTGGAGATTGTGATGGACAGAGAGGCCTGGCGTGCTGCGATTCATAGGGTCGCAAAGAGTCAGACACAACTGAGCAACTGAACTGAACTGAGCTGAAAGGGATGGGATGCCATGAGCTTTCTTTTTTAAATGTTGAGCTTTAACCCAACTTTTTCACTCTCCTCTTTCGCGTTCATCAAGAAGCTCTTTAGTTTTTCACCTTCTGCCATAAGGGTGGTGTTGTCTGCATATATGAGGTTATTGATATTTCTCCCAGCAATCTTGATTGCAGCTTGTGCTTCAACCAGTCCAGCATTTCTCACAATGTCCTCTGTATATACTTTAAATAAGCAGGGTGACAATATACAGCCTTCATGTATTCCTTTCCTGATTTGGAACCAGTCTGTTGTTTCATGCCCAGTTCTAACTGTTGCTTTCTGACCTTCATACAGATTTCTCTAGAGACAGATCACATGGTCTGGTATTCCCATCTCTTTCAGAATTTTCCACAGTTTATTGTGATCCACATAGTCAAAGGCTTTGACATAGCCACTAAAGCAGAAATAGATGTTTTTCTGGAACTCTTTTTTGATGATCCAGAGGATGTTGGCAATTTCATCTCTGGTTCCTCTGCCTTTTCAGAGGAATAGGGTAAGTAAGAGATTTTCAAGGAGAAACTGTCCTCAAGCAAGCTACATTGTTGCTATATGATCCTTATACAGAGTTTAAGCTGAGTTTTTTTGTTTAGTCATCATCAGTTTGGGCTTAAAGAAGAAGAAGAAGGGGAAAAAAAAGTTTTATGTGACTAAGACTAAGGAATGTAGAGGGGGAAAAAAATTTTGTCTTTCCCTCCTCCTTGAGAATTCCAGATGCCTGTCTCCTCCTTGAGAGCCCTAGACCCCTTTCTCCTCCTCAGGAACCTGGGTCTTCTTACTGTCAACTAAAAACAGATGTACAACTTGAGAGTTGTGAGTTAAGTTTTATTTGGGGCAAAATGAGGCAGCCTGAGAGGCAGTATCTCAGATAGCAGTGGGTTAAAGACTGCTGAGAGACTTCTCCAAAGTAGCAGTGGGTGAAAGTCAATATATAATGTTTTGGTGAAGGGGGAGTTCAACACCATGCAGCACTATTTTACGAAAGGTTTTTGTTAGTCATGAGGATCTGATGTCACCATGAAGAGATTTAGTGCTTCTCTAGACATGAAGAGATGCAAGGATTGAGATCATAGAATCTGCTCCTAAAAGCATTCAACTGTTTAAAGACTTAAAGATCTGAAGGTGCTGTAGCAGCTGCTGCGTGGCACTGGAACCACTGGGAGGAGATACCCCACATCCAAGGGCAAAGGAAAAGGCCTAGCAAGAAGGTAGGAGGGAAAAATTTGTATTTAGAATTCAACCCCATTCCTGCCAGAGATGCTCAGATCGCTCAAACAAATCTTGTGCACACCAGGACCCAGGGACCCCACAGAGACTGAGACAGAACTGTGTTTGAGCATCTCCTGTGGACGTTTGGGTAAGCAGTGGATTGCAGCAGGGGCAGAGGCTCTGGGTGCAGTAAATCTGGGTATGGCATAAGCCCTCTTGGAGGAGGTCGCCATTAACCTCACCACAGAGCTGCCAGAACTTACATAGGACTGGGAAATAGACTCTTGGAGGGCACAAACAGAGCTTTGTATGCGCCAACACCCAGGATAAAGGAGCACTAACCCCAAGAGACTGACACAGACTTGCCTGTAGGTGTCCAGGGGTCTCCAGCAGAGGCATGGGGCAGTGATGGTCTGCTGCAGGGTTGGGGTCACTGAGTGTAGCAGTATCGGATTATTTGAAGGAGGTTGCCATTATCTTCATTACCTCCATGGTAGTTTCAATTCAGTTCAGTTCAGTCATTCAGTCATGCCTGACTCTTTGCAACCCCATGAACCACAGTACACCAGGCCTCCCTGTTCATCACCAGCTCCCAGAAGTTACCCAAACTCACATCCATCAAGTCAGTGATGCCATCCAGCCATCTCATCCTCTGTCATACACTTCTCCTTCTACCCCCAATTCCTCCCAGCATCAGGGTCTTTTCCAATGAGTCAACTCTTCGCATGAGGTGGCCAAAGAATTGGAGTTTCAGCTTCAGCATCAGTCCTTCCAATGAACACCCAGGACTGATCTCTCTTAGAATGGGCTGGTTGGATCTCCTTGCAGTCCAAAGGACTCTCAAGAGTCTTCTCCCACACCACAGTTCAAAAACATCAATTTTTCAGCTCTTAGCTTTGATCACAGTCCAACTCTCACATCCAGATATGACGAATGGAAAAACCATAGCCTTGACTAGAAACATCTTTGTCGGCAAAGTAATGTCTCTGCTTCTCAATATGCTATCTAGGTTGGTCATAACTTTCCTTCCAAGGAGTAAGCATCTTTTAACTTCATGGCTGCAATAACCATCTGCAGTGATTCTGGAGTCCAAAATAATAAAGTCTAACACTGTTTCCACTGTTTCCCTATCTATTTCCCCTGAAGTGATGGGACCAGATGCTATGATCTTCATTTTCTGAATGTTTATCTTTAAGCCAACTTTTTCACTGTCCTCTTTCACTTTCATCAAGAGGCTTTTTAGTTCCTCTTCACTTTCTGCCATAAGGGTGGTGTCATATGCATATCTGAAGTTATTGATATTTCTCCCGGCAATCTTGATTCCAGATTGTACTTCTTCCAGCCCAGCGTTTCTCATGATGCATTCTGCATATAAGTTAAAAAAGCAGGGTGTCAATATACAGTCTAAACATACTCCTTCTCCTATTTGGAACCAGTGTGTTGTTTCATGTCCAGTTGTAACTGTTGCTTCCTGACCTGCATACAGGTTTCTCAAGAGCCAGGTCAGGTGGTCTGGTATTCCTATCTCTTGAAGAATTTTCTACATTTTATTCTGATCCACATAGTCAAAGGCTTTGGCATAGTCAATAAAGCAGAAATAGATGTTTTTCTGCAACTCTCTTGCTTTTTCCATGATCCAGCAGATGTTGGCAATTTGATCTCTGGTTCCTCTGCCTTTTCTAAAATCAGCTTGAACATCTGGAAATTCATGGTTTATGTGTTGCTGAAGCTTGGCTTGGAGAATATTGAGCATTACTTTACTAGCATGTGAGATGAGTGCAATTGTGCAGTAGTTTGAGCATTCTTTGGCGTTGCCTTTCTTTGGGATTGGAATGAAAACTGACTTTTTCCAGTCCTGTGGCCACTGCTGAGTTTTACACATTTGCTGGCATATTGAGTGCAGCACTTTCACAGCATCATCTTTCAGGATTTGAAATAGCTCCACTGGAATTCCATCACCTCCTCTAGCTTTGCTTTGTCATGATGCTTTCTAAGGCCCACTTAACTTCACATTCCAGAATGTCTGGCTCCAGGTGAGTGATCACACCATTGTGATTATCTGGGCCATGAAGATCTTTTTAATACAGTTCTTCTGTATATTCTTGCCACCTCTTCTTAATATCTTCTGCATCTGTTAGGTGCATATCATTTCTGTCCTTTATTGAGCCCATCTTTGCATAAAATGTTCCCTTGGTACCTCAAATTTTCTTGCAGAGATATCTAGAATTCCCCATTCTATTGTTTTCCTCTATTTCTTTGCACTGGTCACTGAGGAAGGCTTTCTTATCTTTCCTTGCTATTCTTTGGAACTCTGCATTCAGATGCTTATATCTTTCTTTTTCTCCTTTGCTTTTCACTTCCCTTCTTTTCACAGCTATTTGTAAGACCTCCTCAGAGAGTCATTGTGCTTTATTGCATTTCTTTTCCATGAGGATGGTCTTGATCCCTGTCTCCTGTACAATGTCACAAACCTCTGTCCATAGTTCATCAGGTACTCTGTCTTTCAGATCTAGTCCCTTAAATCTATTTCTCACTTACACTGTATATTCATAAGGGATTTGATTAAGGTCATACCTGAGTGATCTAGTTGTTTTCCCTACTTTCTTTAATTTAAGTATGAATTTGGCAATAAGGATTTCATGATCTGAGCCACAGTCAGATCCCAGTCTTGTTTTTGCTGACTGTATAGAGCTTCTCCATCTTTGGCTGCAAAGAATATAATCAATCTGATTTCGGTGTTGACCATCTGGTGATGTCCATGTGTAGAGTCTTCTCTTGTGTTGTTGGAAGAGGGTGTTTGCTATGACCAGTGCATTCTCTTGGCAGAACTCATTTAGCCTTTGCCCTGCTTCATTCTGTACTCCAAGGCCAAATTTGCCTGTTACTCCAGGTGTTTCTTGACTTCCTACTTTCACATTCCAGTCCCCTGTAATGAAAAGGACATCTTTTTTGGGTGTTAGTTCTAAAAGGTCTTGTAGGTCTTCATAGAACCGTTCAACGTCAGCTTCTTCAGCATTACTGGTTGGGGCTTAGGCTTGGTATGAAACAGTATGAAAAGGCAAAATGATAAGCTATTGAAAGAGGAACTCCCCAGGTCAGTAAGTGCCCAGTATGTTACTGGAGATCAGTGGAGAAATAACTCCAGAAAGAATGAAAGAATGGAGCCAAAGCAAAAACAATACCCAGTTGTGGATGTGACTGGTGATAGAAGAAGGTCCAATGTTGTAAAGAGCAATATTGCATAGGAACCTGGAATGTTAAGTCCATGAATCAAGGCAAATTGGAAGTGGTCAAACAGGAGATGGCAAGAGTGACATCGACATTCTAGGAACCAGCAAACTAAAATGAACTGGAATGGGTGAATTTAACTCAGATAACTCAGATGATATCTACTACTGCAGGCAGGAATCCCTTAGAAGAAATGGAGTAGCCATCATGGTCAATAAGAGTCCAAAATGCAGTACTTGGATGCAATCTCAAAAGCGACAGAATGATCTCTGTTCGTTTCCAAGGCAAATCATTCAATGCCATCATATTTTGGCCACAGGCACATAGCAGGAATGTGAGACAGATCCACCCATCAACAGAAAATTGGATTAAAGATTTACTGAGCATGGCCCTGCCATAATTACAAGACCTACTTTTCCCCTCAGTCAGTCTCTCCCATCAGGAAGCCTCTTATCTTTCTCCATCATAGGGCAGACAGACTAAAATCCACAGTCACAGCAAACTAACCAATCTAATTACAGGGACCACAGCCTTGTCTAACCAATGACATTATGAGCCATGCCGTGTAGGGCCACCTAAGATGGACAGGTCATAGTGGAGAGTTCTGAAAAACCGTGGTCCACTGGCAAAGGGAATGGCAAACCACTTCAGTCTTCTTGCCTTGAGAACCCCATGAACAGTATGAAAAGGCAAAAAGACGGGACACTGAAAAATGAACTCCTAGGTTGGTAGGTGCCCAATATGCTCCTGGAGATCAGTGGAGAAATAACTCCAGAAAGAATGAAGAGATGTAGCCAAAGCAAAAATAACACCCAGTTGTGGATGTGACTGGTGATGAAAGCAAGGTCCGATGCTGTAAAGAGCAATATTGCATAGGAATTTGGAATGTTAGGTGCATGAATCAAGGAAAATTGGAAGTGATTAAACAGGAGATGGCAAGAGTGAACATTGACATTTTAGGAATCAGGGAACTAAAATGGAATGGAATGGGTGAATTTAACTCAGATGACCATTATATCTTCTCCTATGGCAAGAATTCCTTAGAAGAAATAGAGTAGCCATCATCATCATAAAAGAGTCTGAAATGTAGTACTTGGATGCAACCTAAAAAATGACAGAATGATTTGTGTTCATTTTCAAGGTAAACCATTCAATATCACACTAATCAAGGTCTATGCCCTGACCAGTAATGCTGAAGAAGCTGAAGTTGAAGGGTTCTGAGAAGACCTACAGGACCTTTTGGAACTAACATCCAGAAAAGATATGCTTTTCACTGGAATGCAAAAGTAGGAAGTCAAGAAACACCTGGAGTAATAGGCAAATTTGGCCTTGGAGTACAGAATGAAGCAGGGCAAAGGCTAAATGAGTTCTGCCAAGAGAATGCACTGGTCATAGCAAACACCCTCTTCCAATAACACAAGAGAAGACTCTACACATGGACATCACCAGATGGTCAACACCGAAATCAGATTGATTATATTCTTTGCAGCCAAAGATGGAGAAGCTCTATACAGTCAGCAAAAATAAGACTGGGAGCTGATTGTGGCTCAGATCATAAACTCTTTATTGCCAAGTTCAGACTTAAATTGAAGAAAGTAGCGAAAACCACTAGACCACTCAGGTATGAACTAACTCAAATCCCTTATGATTATACAGTGGAAATAACAAATATAGATCTCATAGACAGAGTGCTTGATGAACTATGGACAGAAGTTCGTGACATTGAACAGGAAACAGATCATCCTCAAGAAAAATAAATGCAAAAAGGCAAAATGGCTATCTGAGGAGGCCTTACAAATACTTGTGAAAAGAAGAGAAGCCAAAAGCAAAGGAGAAAAGGACAGATATAAGCATCTGAATGCAGATTCCAAAGAATATCAAGGAGAGATAAGAAAGCCTTCCTCAGTGACCAGTGCAAAGAAATAGAGGAAAACAATAGAATGGGAAAGACTAGAGATCTCTGCAAGAAAATTTGTGGTACCAAGGGAACATTTCATGCAAAGATAGGCTCAATAAAAGACAGAAATGATATGCACCTAACAGACGCAGAAGATATTAAGAAGAGGTGGCAAGAATACACAGAAGAACTGTACAAAAAAGATTTTCATGATCCAGATATTCATGATGGTATGATCACTCACCTAGAATTAGACATCCTGGAATGAGAAGTCAAGGGGTTTTAGGAAGCATCACTACAAACAAAGTTAGTGGAGGTGATGGAATTCCAGTGGAGCTATTTCAAATCCTGAAAGATGATGCTGTGAAAGTGCTGCAGTCAATATACCACCAAATTTGGAAAACTTAGCAGTGGCCGCAGGATTGAAAAAGTTCAGTTTTCATTCCAATTCCAAAGAAAGGCAGTGCCAAAGAATGCTCCAACTACCACACAATTGCACACATCTCACATGCTAGTAAAGTAATGCTCAAAATTCTCCAAGCTAGGCTTCAGCAACAGGTGAACAATGAACTTCCAGATGTTCCAGCTGGTTTTAGAAAAGGCAGAGGAACCAGAAATCAAATTGCCAACATCCACTGGATCATCAAAAAACAAGAAAGTTCCAGGAAAACATCTATTTCTGCTTTATTGACTATGCCAAAACCTTTGACTGTGTGGATCAGAACAAACTGTGGAAAATTCTGAAAGAGATGGGAATACCAGACCACCTGACTTGCCTCCTGAGAAATCTGTATGGAGGTCAGGAAGTGACAGTTAGACTGGACATGGAACAAAGGACTGGTTCCAATCGGGAAAGGAGTACATCAAGGCTGTATATTATCACTCTGCTTATTTAACATATATGCAGAATACATCATGAGAAATGCTGGGCTGGAAGAAGCACAAGCTGGAATCAAGATTGCTAGGAGAAATATCTATAGCTTCAGATATGCAGACGACATCACTCTTTGGCAGTAAGCAAAGAAGAACAAAGGAGCCGCTTGATTAAAGTGAAAGAGGGGAGTGAAAAAGTTGGCTTAAAGCTCCACATTCAGATAACTAAGATCATGGCATCTGGTCTCATCACTTCATGGCAAAAAGATGGGGAAACAGTGGAAATAGTGGCAGATTTTATTTTTGGGTGCTCCCAAATCACTGCAGATGGTGACTGCAGTCATGAAATTAAAAGACGTTTATTCCCTGGAAGAAAAGTTATGACCAACCTAGACAGCATATTAAAAAACAGAAATATTATTTTGCCAACAGACATCTGTCTAGTCAAGGCTATGGTTTTTCCAGTAGTTATATATCTATGTGAGAGTTGGACTATAAAGAATGTTGAGCGCTGAAGAATTGACTTTTTTGAACTGTGGTGTTGGAGAAAACTCTTGAGAGACCCTTGGACTGTAAGGATCTCAAACCACTCTATCCTAAAAGAAATTAGTCTTGAATATGCTTTGGAAGGACTAATGTCGAAGTGAAACTCCAAAACTTTGGGCCTCTGATGCGAAGGACTGACTCGTTTGAAAAGTCCGTGATTCTGGGAAAGTTTGAAGGCAGGAGGAGAAGGGGATGACAGAGGATTAGATGGTTGGATGGCATCACCAACTTAATGGGCGTGAGTTTGAGTAAACCCTGAGAGTTGGTGATGGACAGGAAGGCTTGGCTTGCTGCTGTCCATGAGTTCACAATGAGTTGGACAGGACTGAGTGTGAACTGAACTGATCTAAAGACCTGTGAGATTCCCTGTCCCACCAGATTCCCTGATTCCCTGGAGCACAGAGTGCCTCACTCCACCCTGAACTCCCTGAGGGGTTGTTGAAAGTCAATGGCTATAGCAGCATGGGGTTCAGTCTCTGCAGAAGCAGATAGCAAATGCCTTTATTGTTCAGTCATTGGCTATGCTTTTGGTAAGTGAAAATGTCATTATCAACCTGCCTAGGAACTGACTCTCTCACCACTGTGAGGGGAGTGGTGTTTCCTGGAGTGCTCATGGTAGTAGGCAGAAAAATGGCTCCTCAAGGATGTCCACGTTATTATCCATAGACCCTAAGAATCTGTTGCTTTACAGAATAAAGGGGATATTCCTTGCATGTGTAATTATGTTAAAGACCTTGAGATGGAGAAGTTATCTTGCATCATAGTTCAGTTCAGATCAGTGGCTCAGTCATGTCCGACTCTTTGTGACCCCATGAACCGCAGCACTCCAGGCCTCCTTGTCCATCACCAACTCCTGGAGTCCACCCAAACCCATGTCTATTGAGTTGGTGATGCCATCCAACCATCTCATCCTCTGTCATCACCTTCTCCTCCTGTCTTCAGTCTTTCCCAGCATCAGGGTCTTTTCAAATGAGTCAGCACTCCGCATCAGGTGGCCAAGGTATTGGATCTTCAGCTTCAGCATCAGTCCTTCCAATGAACACCCAAAACTGATTTCCTTTAGGATGGACTTGTTGGATCTCTTTGCAGTCCAAGGGACTCTCAAGAGTCTTCTCCAACACCAGAGTTCAAAAGCAATTGATGCTTTTGGTGCTTAGCTTTCTTTATCGTCCAACTCTCACATCCATAAATGCCCACTGGAAAAACCATAGCCTTGACTAGACAGACCTTTGTTGGCAAAGTAACGTCTCTGGTTTTCAATATGCTGTCTAGGTTGGTCATAACTTTCCTTCCAAGGAGTAAGCATTTTTTTTTAATTCCATGGCTGCAATCACCATCCACAGTGATTTTGGAGCCCAGAAAAATAGTCACCCAGTTTCCACTGTTTCCCCATCTATTTCCCATGAAGTGATGGGACCAGATGCCATGATCTTAGTTTTCTGAATGTTGAGCTTTAGTCCAACTCTTTCTCTTCTTTCACTTTCATTAAGAGGCTCTTTAGTTCTTCTACACTTTCTGCCATAAGGGTGATGTCATCTGCATATCTGAGTTTGCTGATGTTTCTCTTGGCAATCTTGATTCCAGCATGTGCTTCCTCCAGCCCAGCATTTCTTGCATCATAAGAGTGGGTCCATTGTGGTCACAAGGCTTATTATAAGCAGGAGCAAAGAAAGTCAGAGAAGGAGATGTTTCAAACAAAGGCCAGAAAGGAAATAGATTTGAAGATGCTGTGCTGTTATCTTTGGAGATAGAAGAAGGAGCCAGGAGCCAAAGAAAGCAAGCAGGTCTAGACAGTGGAAAAGGGAAAAGAATAGATTCTCCCTTGTAGTTTCTAAGAGAAATGCTGGCCTGTCCACATATTGATCATAGTCCAGGAATACTGTTTCAGACTTCTGACATCCAGAATTATAGGAGAAAATTTTGTATTGTTTTAAACTGGTAAGTGGGTTTTCCGAGAGACTCTGGGAAGAATATGCCTACCAAGGTGGAGGCCATGAAGAGATATGCAACTGATTACAAACACCATGAAGACCATGCTTGAAAGTACAGACTCTCTCTTCAAGGTAAGAAAGACTTAGTGAAGGATTTCAAGTTGGTGAAAGACACGATCATATCTGTGGTTTACATAGAGCACCTATCAGCAGTGTGGGAGAAAGGCTGGTCTGCCACGCAGAAGACCCAGGTTTGATTCCTGAGTCAGAAAGATCCCCTGGAGGAGGGCAAGGCAACCCACTCTAGCATTCTTGCCTGGAGAATCCCATGTACAGAGGAAGCCTGGCAGGCTACAGTCCATGAAGATTCAAAGAGTGGACACCACTTAGGGACAGCACTTTCCAGTTTCCTTTGCCAACCATATATTACTTCTCTTGTTTGGTAACCATATTTAGTGATTCAAACAAGGACAATAGATTTTTTTCATTTATTGATATAAATACTGGAAGATAGATGATTGGTAATTGATAGATGATTGATGTTTGGTAGAACTCATTTTCAGAGAAGGCAATGGCATCCCACTCCAGTACTCTTGCCTGGAAAATCCCATGGATGGAGGAGCTTGGTAGGCTGCAGTCCATGAGGTCGCTCAGAATTAGATATGACTGAGTGACTTCACTTTCACTTTTCACTTTCATGCATTGGATAAGGAAATGACAACTCACTCCAGTGTTCTTGCCTGGAGAATCCCAGGGACGGGGGAGCCCGGTGAGCTGCCATCTATGGGGTCACACAGAGTTGGACACGACTGAAGTGACTTAGCAGTAGCAGCAGCAGAACTCATTTTGAGTATTAACTACAAAGGACCCATAAAACTGGATAAAAAGAGATCATTCTGTTAATATATGGAGATATATTTTATCTTCATAAGTAAATAATATATTTATTATGTTAAAAATAGCACAGACCAAAGCATAATCAATAAATTGGGAAAAACAAAACACAAAAATAGATTCCTGATGTCCTTGGCTGACCAAGGATCCAACCATAAAAATGTCACAATTCCATGCATTATTATTCAATCTGAGTTGTATTTATGTCAATCATGTCTGACAAAAGTTCTGGAACAATACACAAGATAAAAGACATAAGATGATTCAAAGGGGAAAAGAGTAGAGCTGGCATTAGTTGAAGCAAAGCATGTTAAGAAACTAAGATTTGCAGGCATATAAAGTTCTTGAAATCGATGTTATGGAATAAGAGTTAGGAAAATATAGAAAAAGGTGTTAAATGATTGACCTGGAAAGAAATGAGCTTAAAGATTGATAGATGGTAGAGCAAGGTAGAAGAAAACATTAGAAAAATTGGTATGACTTTCAAAGGGAGTTCTATAATGAAGAAATAATGAGAGATATCTAGAAACAATATTATGGGCAGACAGAGATGTGACCTCCTTAACTCACAGTAACATTGGAGGAAGTGAATAAGAATAAGTCTGCATTAGAAGAGTCAGTGTTGCCAAAGAAGAGAGGTAGAAGCAAAGTAATGGAATTAAAAATTGTAAACAACCGACACATTTCAGAAATTTTAGCTTTGGAATTATTAATTTTTTTTAGTCCTTTGGCCAAAATTTAAAATATAACCAGTAAGAGAAAATTTCACCTGAATGGATTCTATGGTATCCAGCTGAACCAGTCTTCTAATGCACAGGAAATTATTTTCTTAACTCTTAGTTTATGACGGACAAAGGAGAAGAAGCAAGAGGAGGAGACAGAAGAAAAGAGAGGTGGAGAAGGGAATGGGAGGAGAAAGAGAAGGAAAGACTTTAGAAGAAGGATCTAAAGCACAGTTAAGAACAGTGGTCACGATGTCTTCTGTTACTACCTCCTTCATTTTAGTCCCTCCACTTCGCTCCTTTTCCAGCAGGAGCAAATTAATTTTCACAGGACATAGAGTCTGTACAACAATGTTTAGTATAATATAAAGGCATTACTCCCATAGCACTCAAAACATTTGTTGATGAAAATGTTTGTCTTCCAATTATTATCATCATTCTAATGAGCAGTGATATGCATCGAAGGTGAGAAAAAAAGAGGTTCTGGGCTACTCACATGGGGATAACTGGGTATTGAATAAAAAGTAGAGCAAAGAATTGATATGTTTTCTCCCTTTCTTACTCTGAAGTGGAGGTAGATGCCAGAGGATGTAGTGAAGTGTGTTAGTCAAGCATAAACCTGGTTCCTTCTCAAGCCTAATTCCAGAGTCACTTCTCTGAACGTGATTTAAGAAGTACAAACATTCAACCGTGTTAGGGCAGGACTTCATCCAAGATAATCCTGTAATAAGCTTTAAAAATGGTCATGAAAAGCAGTGGTAACCACACTTCTTGTGTGTGAAATATTTAAATACCTTTCACTGTTGTTGGGACTGCAGACTTGAAATTTGGCAGAGACCCCTGTGTTCAGTGCTAATCTGTTTTGGGGTTTCTTCCAACTTGAGCAGAACAAGAAAAATGTCGCCACTTTCATCTGGATTAAAGATGAGGAAACATACTAACAGGATGCAGTTCTGGTTGTTTTGCTAAGCCTTTTGAAAGAATTATTTGTACACAAATTGTTTCCCATTGTTAAAAAAAAAAAAAACTAACTAACTTTACCTCTTAATGTTTTCCATTTTTCTGCGTAATGAGAATTTTAAGTTTCTAATAGCAGTTTCATCTAAAGGTTTCTAGCTGACTTTGCCTTTTATAAAATGGAATGCTTAATAAGTCAGGAAGAGAGAGAAAGGGCTACGATTTCATCAACTTGTTGACACATCTATAGGTACAGGTCTGTAGATGTTCACACAGCTACAGACACATCTACAACCAGAAGCTTCCCAAGTGGCTGGTGGTAAAGAAACAGCCTGCAGTGGAGGAGACACTGGTTCGATCCTTGGCTCGGGAAGATCCCCTGGAGGAGGGCATGGCAACCCACTCCAGTATTCTTGCCTGGAGGACCCCATGGACAGAGGAGCCATGGGGTCACAAAGAGCCAGACATGACTAAAGAAACTGACCACACATGCATGCAGACAGAGAAATGTATGCAGAAATCTTCAAAGTAAGGGAAAAGCAGAAATCTTAAAAGTAAGGGAAAAGCAGAAAGGTTGTTTGCATTTTAATACACATACCACTGAACATTTGTCCTCTTTCTTTATGAAACCTCCAACCCATCCCTCGGAGCTAAAGTCTACTTCCTCCACCTTCCTGTTACCTTTTTTGTCCTATGAAATTTTCGAACATAAGTTAACCTTACTTTAATTATTCCTTCAGGTGGACAATATAATTGCAAAGGATTAGATAAATCACAAATTAGGGAAAATTGTGTCATTTTTTTCCCAATGGAAATTAAATATGTTGTCTAATGATAAAGAATGAGCCTCAGAAGGTCGTGCTTTTCTAATCTGCTCTCAGGCTGGCTGGGGCTCACAGTTTACTCCTGGGCCATCAATATGCAGAATAGCACTCTTTCCACTTCGTGCACTGGTTTTTTGAGTTTCCTCCAGTCTGCTGCATGCTAATGAAGAAGGTTGGCAGTGTCATCTGTCAGTGGCAAATCCTAGGATATATCTACAAGCATCCAGAAGGGGAGGGTTAACTTGTCTTTAGTTAGGGACCCTCTAATTAGGAGAACAAAACTAAAAGCTTGTCAAAATGTATTCCTTTGAGTTGAAGCAAGTAAATTGTGATGTTTTGAAAGTGTATATATAATAGATAATTTGCTGGGGTCAGTTACTAGTCTATTTTGCATTTGATCATCAGTGATTTCTTACTATATAAAAAGACTAGCATTATTATCACATAATCATTTATACTATTAGTTTAATTATAATGATAATGATATGGTAATTCAAGGTTGGTACATTATATAATATATATTTATTTAAAAACTAGTCACAATTATTTCAAATTGAAAAACAATGATATTTCTTAGTGATTTCCCCCAAAGGTGTACTTCAAGTAAAATATGCTTTTCAGTGACAAAGTGTTTAAAGGAACACTTTTAAAAATTGAGCTATAAATGACATGTAACTCCATATTTGTTTCAGATGTATAATGTAATGAGTTGATATTTGTGTGTACTATGAAATGATCACAAGACTATTTAATATGTATCACCATACATAGCTACAAAATTTTTCTTGAGATAAGAACTTTTAAGATCTACGTTCTCATAACTTTTCAAATAAACAATATAAAATTGTTAACTATAATCACTATGCTGCTCATTAGATCTCCATGGAATTTATTTACAACTGGAAGTTTGTGCATTTTGACACCCTTTTCTCAGTTTTGCACACCCACTACCCCCTGCCTCTGGCAACCTCCAGTCTCTTCAGTGTAATCATAATGTAGATTTTAAAAATTACAAGCTTACTTGTTTAAGGTATTATGCAGACATATTTTATATGCAAATTTATTGCCTGTCCTCATAAGTAGCTATGTAGTCTGGAAATTCTTGGTTTAGTTCAGTTGCTCAGTTCTGTCTGACTCTTTGTGACCACATGAACCGCAACATGCCAGGCCTCCCTGTCCATCACCAACTCCTTAAGTTTACCCAAACTCATGTCCATCAAGTCAGTGATGCCATCTAGCCATCATATCCTCTGTCGTCCCCTGTTCCTCCTGCCCCCAGTCCCTCCCAGCATCAGTCTTTTCTAATGAGTCAACACTTCGCATGAGGTGGCCAAAGTATTGGAGTCTCAGCTTTAGCATCAGTCCTTCCAAAGAACACACAGGACTGATCTTTAGGATGGACTGGTTGGATCTCCTTGCAGTCCAAGGGACTCTCAAGAGTCTTCACACCAGAGTTCACAAGCATCAGTTCTTCAGTGCTCAGCTTTCTTCACAGTCCAACCCTCACATACATGACCACTGGAAAAACCATAGCCTTGACTAGACGGACTTTGTTGGCAAAGTAATGTCTCTGCTTTTCAACATGCTATCTAGGTTGATCATAACTTTCCTTCCAAGGAGTAAGTGTCTTTTAATTTCATGGCTGCAATCACCACCTGCAGTGATTTTGGAGCCCAAAAAAATAAAGTCTGACACTGTTTCCACTGTTTCCCCATCTATTTCCCATGAAGTGATGGGACCAGATGACATGATCTTAGTTTTCTGAATGTTGAGCTTTAAGGCAACTTTTTCACTGTCCTCTTTCACTTTCATCAAGAGGCTTTTTAGTTCCTCTTCACTTTCTGCCATAAGGGTGGTGTCATCTGTATATCTGTGGTTATTGATATTTCTCCCGGCAATCTAGATTACAGCTTGTGTTTTTCCACCCCAGCATTTCTCATGATGTACTCTGCATAGAAGTTAAATAAGCAGGGTGACAATATACAGCCTTGATGTACTCCTTTTCCTATTTGGAACTAATCTGTTGTTCCATGTCCAGTTCTAAGTGTTGCTTCCTGACCTGCATATAGGTTTCTCAAGAGGCAAGTCAGGTGGTCTGGTATTCCCATCTCTTTCAGAATTTTCCACAGTGTATTGTGATCCACACAGTCAATGGCTTTGGCATAGTCAATAAAGCAGAAATAGATGTTTTTCTGGAACTCTCTTCCTTTTTCCATGATCTAGCAGATGTTGGCAATTTGATCTCTGGTTCCTCTGCCTTTTCTAAAACCAGCTTGAACATCTGGAAGTTCACAGTTCACGTGTTGCTGAAGCCTGACTTGGAGAATTTTGAGCATTACTTTACTAGCATGAGGTGAGTACAATTGTGCTGTAGTTGGAGCATTCTTTGGCATTGCCTTTCTTTGAGATTGGAATGAAAACTGACCTTTTCCGGTCCTGTGGCCACTGCTGAGATTTCCAAACTTGCTGGCATATTGAGTGCAGCACTTTCACAGCATTATCTTTCAGAATTTGAAACAGCTCAACTGGAATTCCATCACCTCCACTAGCTTTGTTCGTAGTGATGCTTTGTAAGGCCCACTTGACTTCACATTCCAAGATGTCTGGCACTAGGTGAGTGATCACACCATCGTGATTATCTTAAAATAAAACCTGTTTTGGGTTTGTTTGTTTTTTTTTCCCATTTCCATCTTTGCTATTTTTTATACTTGCTCTTTTCTACTTTTGATTCTTTCTTTGATAGCAGATTGCAGGATAACTTTTATGTAATCATTTTAGTTTTAGCTTTATTTAAGATAGAATAAAATATATAAGTAATGATTTAGCTTAGAAGTGGAACACAGCTTCAACAAAAGGAAGACCTATGACTTTTCTTTCCAAATTTTGTGGTATATTTTTCATGTGTTGTTCACAAAGGCAATACAACCTGTAAAATACTAGACATTTACTGAGCATCTAACATGTGTTAGACAATATATAGACAATGAATTTATAAGTATAATATGATACGATGAAAAACAGACCTTGTTCCCTTTCAGTGAAACCATTCTTTTCAATATCTGAGGCATTTCCAAAGCATTGTATGCTTATTAGAATAAAAGATATTATTTTAAGAAGAAATGTTCTGACTAAAGAAGCACATAATATACCTAATGCAAAAGACTGATACACTGGAAGTTATTGATGGTGCAGCAGCTAACAAAAGAGATAATAAAAATCACTGACAAAAGATAAATTCAGATGCCAAAATCAAATTGATTATGGCTCATAAAAAGGAAAAATTTAATAAGTTCCATTATGGTTTAAATTCCCCCAAAAAATGATGCCCCATGTGATTTACCGGTGAACCAAAGGAAGGATAAGAATATTATCTGTCATTACATAAAAGAATGAAAAGAAATTAGATTGGGCTGTTCTGTCCTAGCATTAGGCCTGGTATACACATGAGTCTATTTAGGTGGGGTATTAAGGAAATTCATGAGTGATAGATATAGGCTTTGATTTTATAATTTTAAACTAAAATTGAGACCAATCTGAACCTATCTTAGAATTAGAACACGAAATTTTAGCACAATTTTCCTATTAGCTATCTAGTTGGTGAACTTTTTTACTACTTTCAGATGTTCAAACTTCAGGTCCCATGTCTGCACGCACAAATATTTCTATGCACATAAAAAAGGTAATTTCATGCCTAAATGGAAAATTCTACCTGCGTTTTGCATATAGAATATTCATTTACATAAAAAAATTCGTGTTTTGAGGAAACACACTTTGTGAGTTCAACTTATGTATCAATGGATGAAACATTTCATGAATATCAGGTCTGGTTGGATGACTTTAGACAAATCTTTTGCTAGTTAGCCAGCGCCTCCTCCCCCAACCTGTTAAATGCTATCAATTTTAGGCTTTACGATCTCCCTGAATTCCATCTATGAATGGTTCAATTAATATATTGTAGCACTGTCTTTTGTAAAGTAAGACTAACTAAAGACAAACTGACAACAAAAAAGTAATGCTGCTGTGATATTATGAACTGAAGATCATGTCCTTTAGGTAAAAATCTTGTCCTGAAGGTTGGGAATTCCCATGTTAAAGAGAAATAAGTTGTTGAAATACAAAGCTAAGAAAATGAATCAGAGTATTAGATCTGTATGACACCTTGGTCTTTATGATTCTAATCCTTTTGACTTCTAAGATTGGTTGATCTTCAGTTCAGTTCAGTCGCTCAGCCGTGTCTGACTCTTTGCAATCCCATGAATTGCAGCACACCAGGCCTCCCTGTCCATCACCAACTCCCGGAGTCACTCAGACTCACATCCATTGAGTCAGTGATGCCATCCAGCCATCTCATCCTCGGTCGTCCCCTTCTCCTCCTGCCCCCAATCCCTCCCAGCATCAGAGTCTTTTCCAATGAGTCAGCTCTTCACATGAGGTGGCCAAAGTACTGGAGTTTCAGCTTTAGCATCATTCCTTCCAAAGAAATCCCAGGGCTGATCTCCTTCCTAATGGACTGGTTGGATCTCCTTGCAGTCCAAGGGACACTCAAGAGTCTTCTCCAACACCACTGTTCAAATGCATCAATTCTTTGGTGCTCAGCTTTCTTCACAGTCCAACTCTCACCACCCTTATGGCAGAAAGTGAAGAGAAACTAAATAGCCTCTTGATGAAAGTGAAAGAAGAGAGTGAAAAAGTTGGCTTAAAGCTCAACATTCAGGAAATGAAGATCATGGCATCTAGTCCCATCATTTCATGGGAAATAGATGGGGAAACAGTGGAAACAGTATGAGACTTTATTTTGGGGGGCTCCGAAATTACTGCAGATGGTGACTGCAGCCATAAAATTAAAAGATGCTTACTCCTTGAAAGAAAAGTTATCACCAACCTAGACAGCATATTGAAAAGCAGAGACATTACTTTGCCAACAAAGGTCTGTCTAGTCAAGGCTATGGTTTTTCCAGTGGTTGATCTTAGACCACAAATTTTTTCCATGTATTTCCCCTCATTGCATTCTCTGCATGGAAGATAAAATCCTCAGAGGAGGAAACAACTTCCCTCAACCTTTTAAGGTCCCTGGATGGATCTGAAAATTAAACTGACAAAGACAAATTCATAGAAAAAAGCATACAGATTTATTTAATATAAATTTTATGTGACACAGGAACACTCATAAGGTAATGGAGACCCAAATAAACAGCTAGACTTGAGTCTTTTGTGCTAGTTCGATGAGGAGTGCACAGTTGGGCGTTCCAGGTGGCACAGTAGTAAAGAATCTGCTGATGCAAGAGACATGGGTTCAGTGCTTGGGTTGAGAAGATCCCCTGGAGGAGGAAATGGCAAACCATTCCAGTATTCTTGCCTGGTAAGTCCCATGGACAGAGGAGCCTGGTGGCCTACAGTACATAGGGTCACAAAGAGATGGACAGGAGTGAGCATGCACACACAGTTGTGGAGAAACCTGGTAGGTTGAGGCATATGAGGCAATCATAATAAACTAGATGAAACTTAACCAAGCCTGTTTGTTAGGATTCTTCTTAGTGTCCCTTTGTTTTAATGCTTTTTTTTTTCTGGATATAGGGAAGACATCTCTTTTGGAGGAGTTTGCAGTGGGGGAGGTTCTGTTATTTTCTCAAACTCTTTCAGCTTAAGATACTCAATATGCCAAGATGTCATATTTTGTGGTAGTGTGTCTTAAAGCCCATAAAATTGAAAAGATTCTGCTAAAGTGAAATAGCTGTTTATTGTATTACCAAATGTGATGGGTAGATTAAATTACCTGAGACAAATGGGAGATCAAAGAAATTGGAAGGAGGACACATCTTAGAATCAAGAAAACTTGGTGATATATACTTGGGTATTTATTCTGTATATACATATATATACATACATACATATATATTTAAAGGCCATCTTGGACTCCTTTTGTTGGCACTATTTGCTTTAAAATTATATTTGTCTTTTCAACCATATCCTTAGTATTGTTATGACAATTATTTTTGTAATTTGCACAATTTCAGACTTGGAAAAATATAATACCCTAAACTTTAATTCAGAAGATTATGAAAATGTTCACATGCCTTCACGGCCTTAAAACCCCCCAAATCCATGAAATAAAATATGACCTGTTTATACTTTCCTTTGTCAGATGACCTTGGTGTTCTCAGCCAGAGCTGTCTGCTATCTACCAATATTTTCCTACCTGTAGCAAACATATCCTTCCCCAAGGTGGTGCATGTTTTATTTCCCAATGAACGCCTGTCCTCCCGTCCTCCATTTGACATCCTGACTCTCTCAGGTCATGTGGCTCAGTGGTAAAGAGTCTACTTGCCAGTGCAGGAGATGCAGGAGACTCAGGTTCAATCTCTGGGGCAGGAAGATCACTGGGAGGAGGAAATGGCAACCCACTCCAGTATTCTTACCTGGAGAATTCCAGGGACAGAGAAGCCTGGTGGGTTACAGTCCAAAGAGTTACATAAAGTTGTACATAACTGAGCATGAGGCTTCCCTCTCACCGCAAATGCCCTTAATAGTAACATGTTATGAGTAAGTGAATTGTTATTTTTCATAACAACACTCATTTTTCATGTATTTGTAGATAAAAGTTTCATTGTTACCATTACTAGTTCAGGAGACCTCAAGATACATGTTTTTAACTTTCTTAAAATACAGGTGCAGGACTTTTAAAAATCTCTTTTGGGGGGTTTCATAGCAATTGCTGTGAATGATAATATCTAAATGGCATAAGTTAGACAGGAATCAGACACCCCTTTTGCAAAACAATGAGCTGAATCTGGTTTCTGATCAAGTAAAAGATAGTCTGCTGCAGTCTAAACAGGGAATAGTATTCGAAAGATCAACTAGCCTTTAGGCATGGGCTCAGCTCACTCCAAATTCCAAAGCACGTCAGTAGTTACCCCCATCAGGTCCATCCATTGCAACTTTGATGCAAAGCTTGGATTGGGTGAATCAAGACACAATAAGCATTTTTTTTTTTTCCAAAGAGTGATGGTTTGGAGAACTTTCCACTTCCTTTCTTCTCTCCTTTTGATCTGCATGTACTGGTTGATGCCTAACAGAACATTTTCAAGTACATTTTCTTTCATCATATCTTCATCATGGAAGCCAGGTGCATCCAACAAAAGATTCTATTATAGTGAAAAGCTTTATTTAAAGGGATTAAAACACCTGAGACTAGTGAGTGTTCAAAGAGTTGGGAAGGAGGGCACTACTCAGGACCAAGAACTCTTGAGACAATTACTCCATCTTATTGGCCCCATGGTTTGATAAGTTTTTTGTTAAGATTGAAATTCATTTTGAAGACCTTGCTACAGCAAGAACAATAGTTTACCAATAAGCACCTTCTTTCTCTTTTCTTTTATAAGGATTCATGGTGTTTAGGGGACTTCCCTGGTGGCTCAGCCGGTAAAAGTGTCTGTCTACAATGCAGGAGACCCGGGTTCGATCACTGGGTCGGGAAGATCCGTTGGAGAAGGAAATAGCAATCCACTCCAGTCCTATTGCCTGGAAAATCGCATGGACAGAGGAGCCTAGTAGGCTACAGTCCATGGGGTCACAAAGAGTCAGACATGACTGAGTGACTTCACTTCTTCATGGTGTTTAGGAAGGTTGCATTAGATAAGTGGCAGATAATCTAATTCCTCTCCTCCCCTCCCCCCTACTCTCATCTTGTATTCTTTCTTCTTTCATTACATTTCTGCTGGATCTTTCTAGTCAAAGGAAATGATCTTTCTGAGCTATTAAGCTAAGACTGAATATTTCTTTCCTTTTACTTCCTCTGCAAAACACTCTTCACTTTTTTCCTTCACAAAATACTTAATGGCTCATTAGTTTCTGGCTCTAAACAACAAAATCATCTTATTCCTTTAGAAGTTTTATATCCCTTCGCTAGAGGACAAAACGGAGAAGGCAATGGCACCCCACTCCAGTACTCTTGCCTGGAACATCCCATGGACAGAGGAGCCTGGTAGGCTGCAGTCCATGGGGTCGCTAAGAGTCGGACATGACTGAGCCACTTCCCTTTCGCTTTTCACTTTCATGCACTGGAGAAGGCAATGGCAACCCACTCTAGTGTTCTTGCCTGGAGAATCCCAGGGACGGGGGAGCCTGGTGGGCTGCCGTCTATAGTCAGACATGACTGAAATGACTTAGCAGCAAAGGACAAAAAGAGGTTCCTTGAATATTTGTAACACAGAACAAAAGAAGAGAAAAGGAAAAGAAAAGAAAGGGAAAAAAATGGGAAGGAAGGGAAAAATCTTCATTCAGGAAACCCAAAAAACTAAACTGAACTGAACTGAAAGAGTCACCTCCTTCTACCCTCAGAGAGGAGGTATCTTGCTCTCAGAATTTAAACATATGCTAGCTCTTTGGAAATTTTCTTTTATTTAAAAGTTAGAGTGCCACTTTGGCCTCTCACTAGTAATTGGCATATTATTTTTCCAGCCTGTATACTCTGTTCAGCCCTGTTTATGAAGTTCTTTTACCTGAAGGGATCTTAGTGACCATCTTGCCCTTGTTACTCCTTCTTTTACAATAAAAATAATCTTTTTTTTTTTTTTTAGGAGACTGAACCATTGCTATTGTGATGTAGTGATCTGTCACCTCTTTCATTGTTGACCAAGGACAGAAAGCTTGTTAAGGGCGTCATGTTGCCCTATACTGTATGATTAGACATTAACTATTGTACTATATCATTTTAAAGTACAATTCATCAAAAAATATATGCTGTCCTCACTTCCAAGACGTCTTACTTCCTCGTCTCCCTCCTCTGCTACCCCACACGTGCAAATACAGACTCAGAGATACACGTGTTCCATTGGTACTCACTTCAGTTCTATAACCATAGAGATACCCTTTATCTGGTGACAAAAAGAAAGACAGAGCCTTTTGAGGCCCGAGTTTGCAAACCTAAACTTAACAGGTGACATTCATGCCATAAAAATGAATATACTTTCTTATAGAAGGATCAGAGTGCAAGATATATCATCAAACGAAATTGGGCCCTCGAGGGCTCTTCATAGCTCATACTTATTGATTGGAATGGCAAATGGAGTAATTTGTAGGCAGCTAGCTTGTGACACATTGTAATGAAGGAGACATATGTAAAAGTATGTGGAATTAACAGGAGCAATGTTACTCCTTCAGCATTTTAGATGAAAAACACATGCAATTTTGAAACTTCAGCTTTACTGTTTCAAAGACCCTAAGAGCATCTGTTAGGTATTGTATGATCTCATCTCTAACACAGCACATGCAGTCAGCTTTTCAGCATGTCACACCATTACTAAGTAAGGAGCCAGAAAATGAGCAGGCAGGTCACTTTTCACCTCATTAGCACAGCAGGAGGGGGCTCTGGAAAACAAGATGCTAACAGAAGCCGAGGGGCTTGCTGATATTTTTTTGAATAACAGAGGAAGGACCCAGCTGTGTACTCCTTCTAACTCTGTACTTCTGTTCTTTCTCACGTAACCCCTTCCTTTTTCTTCTGACCTTTAATCAGTTTGACCCCTGAAGTGTTCATAAACCACCACAAATTTGTTTCTCTGGAATATATAATTTGTCTCTATTTTTCCTCATGGTAGATCTTGGTTTTAGCACAATTCCATTGCAATATGATATGGATACGCAGTCTTTAAAGTCCTTGAAAAGATTGAACTTCAGGGTTCTTTGGACACAGAGAAAATAGAGTAGATAATGGGAAATCAGCTATCATTTCATTCTCTGAACTGCTGCTTGCATTTATAAACTTATCAAATAAAGGTTTACGTTCTGTTCTGAAATTTGTTTTCTATTTATTCATCTTTCCATCATCAATCTTATTATCACAATGGTGACTCCTTTATTAGTCTTAATTTCTGGGTTACTACAGTGATCAGATCCCTTCTGCCAACCCACGATGCACAAAATATATATAATTTTCTTCTTTTAAGCCATTAAAGTTTGGGATTATTTGTTACATAACATATTGTAACTGATCCTGAGCAATCAAAAGAGCTAAAATGTATTGGGCAACCACACTGTACCAGGCAGTGTGCTAACTACTCTACACATCCATGCTAAGGCACTTTAGTCATGTCTGACTCTTTGACCCCATGGACTCTAGCCCACTGGGCTCCTCTGTCCATGGCTCCAGGAGAAGATACTGGAGTGGGTTACCATTTCTTCCTCCAGGGGATCTTTCTGATCCAGGGATTGAACTCATGGATTTCCATTTCCTCTTCCAGGGATCTTCCCAACCCAGGGATCAAACCTGCATTGCTTATATCTCCTGCATTGGCAGGTGTGTTCTTTACCACTAGCACTACCTGGGAAGTCCCCCCACCCCAAAAGCTTTTAACTACTACCTTAATTTCATAACAGTGGTATGTGGATGGAAGGTACTACTCTCATCCTCACTTCAGAATGAGAAAGCTAGAACTTGTAGGTATTGTTTTCACACCTTTTCTGCATCTTTACAAAACTCTTTTGCATCATCTCTTCTAGCCACTGCCACAGAAACTAATCCCAAGTGTACTTCTTACTTCATAACTCTAGGCTTTTCCTGCTCCACTGTGTGCGGCATCCACAACTTTGCTTTGTGAAAACACAACCCAGACCCACATAACCAGGATGTGGACCAGTGAAAATTAGTTGTATTAACACCGGACCCAGGCAGGAGACAATGAGAAGTGCACTCTTGGTCTCCTTTTTCCAAGTGCAGATAGTTCTGACACATTTCATTGGATTCCTCATAAAGGTCTTAAAGTCAGTGTTTAATTTGATAAGACATTTTTTGAACTGACCTTTTTTTTTTTTTTCCACTCCCTTTTACTCCCATTGTCCTGCATTCCTTTCCCCTCAGATCAGTAATGAGGCAAAGTACTGGCCTGGAAGCCTTTGTCTCAGACTCTACTTTGAAGTAGAACCAAGAGTAAGGCACTAACTAGCCCAGAACACAAGAAAGAAAGTGAAAGTGAAGTCGCTCAGTCATGTCCAACTCTTTGAGACCCCTTGGACTGTAGCCTACCAGGCTCCTCCGTCCATGGGATTTTCCAGGCAAGAGTACAGGAGTGAGTTGCCATTTCCTTCTCCACGGGATCTTTCTGACACTGAGATAGAACCCAGGTCTCTCACATTGTAGGCAGACGCTTTATCATCTGAGCCACCAGGGAAGTCCAGAACACAAGGCTTCCATGCAAATCTAAGATCAATGAAGGACAAAAATTTCGTCTAGTAAAGACTTTTTTTTTCTTTTTTTTCATATGTAGGAGGCAGTAGTCCAAACTCATTGGAATAGACACTTAAGCAGTTTGTCTTTCTTTACCTGCCATACTCTGCTTTTTTTTTTTTTTTTCAGTTTACTGACTGCCTTATACATCATGATGGTACTTCTGCAAAATACTGAAAAGGAGCTTACTTTTTTACATGTAGACTTAATTTTTTTAGAGCAGTTTGAGATTCACAGAAAAATTAAGCAGAAAGTACAAGAATTTCCTGTTTGCCTCTGCTTCCGCTCTGTGCATAACCTCCCCAGTCATCAGCAACCCCACCAGCATGATACATTTGTTACAACTAATGAATCAATAGAAATGCAGCATTATCACTCAAAGACCATAGTTCACAGTAATGTTCACTGTTGTATGTGTTAAAGACATTTTAATCTCATATTCAGTAATTACTTCTGTTTCTTTCATTAGCTTAAAATAAAGTAACAAAAAAGGTAAGATTTTTATTTCAAATGCTTTACATATGAAATAATTTTTATAAAATAGTTTGTTCTTCTTTCTTTTTACATATATTAGTAGAAAAGTGTTCAGCTAATGTTAACAGTGGTTGCTTTGAGGGGTGGAATCTGAAGCAATTACATTTTCTCTATTGCCTGAATGTCCTATAATAAGTGTGTTTCATTTCACCAAAATAAAATATCATTATTAAAGAAAGAACTAAAAAGAAAATTATATACCCTAGGAACCACTGATAAATATTTCCACAATAAATATTAATCTGATTTATAACATATTTGGCAGAATTGACTCAGGCACTGCCTTAGTATATGTTGTTACAATTTTCATTTTTTGGTACCACAACAAGTCCGTTAATTAGTTGGCTTCTCTTTAGCACTCAGTGTTTTCCCGTATAATGATGAGTTTTTCTGTGTTCTACTAATATGTAAAATTCTTTTTTTTTTTTTTTTGGAGTGAGAATTTTTTATTTCTTTACAAGAAGTCTTCCATGTTCTGCCTTGAAAAAACAAACTTTAGTATATATTTTAGGCTTTAAATTACCATTTTTAACATTACCTATATAGCAGTATATTACTCATATGCTCTTCTAAAGTATCCCTATCTTGGGACTTTCACACAAAAATGTTTATAATTATCTATAAGGCATGCATGCTAAGTCACTTCAGCTGTGTCTGACTCTTTCCGACCCTATGGATTGTAGTCCACCAGGCCCCTCTGTCTGTGGGATTCTCCAGGCAAGACTGGAGTGGTTTGCCATACCCTTCTCCAGGGGATCTTCCTGACCCAGGGAAAGAACTCTCGACTGTTACATCTGCTGCATCAATAGGCAGGTTCTTTTCTGCTAGTGCCGCCTGGGAAGCCCTCTACCTATAGAGACTAACGTATTATAGTTTATAGAAAATAGGATTGAGAATTTATGTCATCACTCGATTTTAGAGTAAGAGAGGCCCATATGTAATTTAAAATTTTCTGATCATCATATTAAAAGCAGTAAATTATAATAATTGTAATTCTTTTTTATTTTATTTAATCCAATGTATCTAACATATCAAAAGTATTTCAGTGATAATCAAAATGATTATTATTGAGATATTTTGCCTTTTTTAATACTAAGTCTGTGAAATCAGGTGTGAACTTTACGCTTACAGGACACCTCTGTTTGATCCAGCTGTATTTCAAGTCCTCAGTAGCTGTGAGTGGACAGTGACCACCACATGGGACAGTGCAGCCAGCTCTAGAGCTTGCTGTTTTTGTTTATAACTTAGCAATTCTTCCAGTCATGGTTTATTTCCTCTATTATATAGAGGGCTTCCTGGTGGCTCAGACAGTAAGGACTTTTCTAATTCCCTGAATATTTTTAATCATTTAGAAAAACATTTTTTTTAGATCACTTTTCTAGAGTTTGATTTTCCCTGCTTCATTTATTGCAAAGTGCCTCATGAAAACCTGTAGTTTACTTTTTATCAGCTGTATATTCAACAATTATACAACTTCAGGGCCAAGTCATAAGCCGGATATACGAAACAATGCATTTTCAGGGTTTAATCTTAGAATGGCTTGATTTATACCATATTCCAGAAATATATTCTGTTCATAAGCTGAAATTATTTATATTATATAATGCTCCAAGCATTAACTCACTAAGACAGCCTAATGTCTAGAAAGAGGTACTAATAGAGCCAATAAAGTGTTTACTTCACAGAACAGTTCAATTTGAGGAATTACTCTATCAATTTCTTTAAAGCTTCTCTGCATCACAGATTATTTATCTGTAAAATGTGGATAATACAGAACCTACCTCATGGGAACATTGTAATAATTAACTAGCTAATACATAGAACCACTTAAAAGAATGACTGGTACCTAAATAAATGTTGTTTCAGTAAATATTAGCTAGTAATTATTATTTCAATCACAGTTTTATCAGATTTTTTCCCTAATGTAAAAGTAAGTCTAAATCCAAGTATTTTGAGTAGTACAATAGTTATTACTAATGGCTTTACCTTTTTGAGTATTGATTATTACAGGCATAATCTGTACATATAAAGACTATGTATAGAATCAAATATGTAAATACATATATTCTTGAGTACAAATTATATTTTTTCTCTATCAGAAAAATAGTAGGTGAAATTATAAATTTGCAAGAATTAAATAATTCACAATTTTCCATCTTTTCCCATTTCTCTGTAAAGGAAAATATTTCCAACATTCTGATTTGTTTAATTTATATTTCAATATATTATCACTTCCCTGTCAAACTTGAATATATTTGGGTAATTTCAACTACTTACCTACCCTTGACAAGTTTGGCAGAGAATGTTTATGTTCTGGCAACTTTTCAGATTCAGGGATGATCACTGAGTTGATGCTATAATGGAATTTATCAAGTTAGATAAATAGATCACATGTGATTTTATGTGTTCATAAATATTAGTGTGTCTTTTAAGGTAGTGGTGAATGGAGGGCAAAAGAATATTAGAACTGCCATCTGTATGAACTACAGATTACAGGCACTCACAAGAAAAGTAGTAACTTTTCTTAAAAGGCAGTAAAGACCTAGACCTTGACACACTATTTGATAGAATAGTTCAGCAATTTGTTGGCCCCACATTTTTCACTATTTCTGATTGCATAGTTGGTAGATAGGATAAAAGTTGGCAAGCTGGGAAAATGAAGCTTTTACAGTGTGTAGGAAAGAGGATTTAATGCCACTGTTAAGTAAAGGACAGTGCTCTTATGCAGTTTAGGTACCACAAAGAAAGCAATCATTCTGACACTGAGTGGAAAATAGCTTAAACTGGGAAGTTACTCATAGCATCCATTATTCAATATTTTTTAGTGATACATCCTTTTGTCCAAACCAATGAATGTTCTCGTAATTATTCCAAGTGCTGTGCAAACTTCTCCTAGAATCAACTCACTGTGAAACATCACCTTGAATCAATAAGAAGATCAGAATTCCCTGGAGTTTGGAGAGTTCTGGCTCCTCTCCAAGAGTTTTAAGCTAAGAAGTTCTGAAATAGGACTTTCCCCTTTTTTAAGATTTCTCCTGTGGTACTTCGAGCTCTTTCTTATGCCCCTCACCACACTTATCTCCTGTAGCCTGGGCTGAATGACAATATTCCCTTTTATCTGGCTCTCATTAGGAAAGCACTAGGTTCCAGTATACAGATCTGATATAGTATGGAGAATAGAGCACTTAAAAAAAAAAAAAATCAAGCAAACCTTACTTCTTTTAAGTCAGCTGCCAAGATTATAAACATGATCTATCAATAAAGGTAGTATAGAAAATGTCTAAATGTGTTTTTTTTTTCTAATTTTAAGAAGCATTCCTGAATACCTGATAAATTGTATAGTTATTTGAGCTAATATGTGCTAGCCTCTCAGTTGCATCTGACTCTTTGCAACCGCATGGACTGTGGCCTGCCAGGTTCCTCTGCCCATGGAATTCTCCAGGCAAGAACACTGCAGTCGGTAATCATTCATTCTCCAAGGGATCTTCCCAAACCCAGGGACTGAACCCAGGTCTCCTGCAATGCAAACATATTCTTTACCATCTGAGCCACTAAACGTCTGAGCTAATAGGTCACAACAATTTGTTGAAATGGATACTACCTCCTTTCGCTATGCACTTCACAGTCAAGTGTAATGGTTCACTGAATATTTTTATTGGAAAGAAGAGACCTAATTACTGCTATTGACTAAAAATCTCCTGACACACTGTCTTATGAGAGAATCTACAACAGTTGAAAATTAATCACATAGCCTGCATATCAGCATGTTTATTAGTTTATAATCAATTTGATTTTGTAGCAGTGTCAGGTAATGATATGAAATGTTTTCAACAGAGGATCCAGATGTACATAGGGCACCAAAAGTATATTGTCAATTTGAACCAAATATACCAAGAAAGTCATTTGCAGAGCGAAGGGTAGACTAATAATTGGAGTCTTGATTCCAACTCACTTTTCTCCCTAGTAATCTTTATTTGGAATACTTTATTTCCCAATGTCATCCCACCTTTCTTTTTGTAAGTCAAAAGAAATATAATAGAGCACCAAGTTATGTTACACAGTAGAGCTTGAGTAACAGAGCCGCCCCCAAAACAAAAGTGAGAGAGGGAGAAAGAAAAAAAAGGTGGTGGTGGGGGGAAACTAAGCAAATTGAAATAAAGCTTTTTTCAACTGCTAGGATAAATTAAATCATCTTACACTTTGCACCAAATATAATTACCCTTGAACTACAGCACATAACTAGAGGAAGATAGAGGGTATGAAGCTTTAGTAATCAATGAAGAAATTTAAATACATTATCCTCTCTATCATTTGAGATGATGGCATACGGGAAAGAGAAGTGCTTGTCCTGAATCTCACAGATGATTCAAATCGCCTTTGGCAAAACATAATGTGACACAGACTATGGATTTAATTACCTTTTTGCTTCTGTTTATTATTTGGTTGATTTTGTTTTACTATAGGATTTCATCTTGCTTTTGTTTTTGGTTTATATGATGGGTTGAAGATCTTAAAAATCCTATGAATAATTCCCCACATGAAGTAGGAATCTGAAGGATCCCAGGTGGTGATGGTACTAAGTCGTGTCCGACTCTTTTCCACCTTATGGACTGTAGCCCACCAGGCTCCTCCATCCATGGGATTTTCCAAGCAAGAATACTGAAGTGGGTTGCCATTCCCTTCTCCAAGGAATCTTTCCAACTCAAGGATCCAACTGGAGTCTCCCACACTGTGGGCAGGCTCTTTACTGTCTCAGCCACTATGGAAGACTAGAATACTGGGGTGCGTTGCCATGCCCTCTTCTAGGGGTCTTCCCAATCCAGGGATCAAACCCAGGTCTCTGGCATTGCAGGTGGATTCTTTACCATTGGAACCACCAGGGAAGCCCAAGAATACTGGAGTAGGTAGCCTATCCCTTCTCCAGGGGATCTTCCCAACCCAGGGACTATCTCTCTCCTGCACCGGCAGGCAGGTTCTTTACCACTAGCGTCACCTGGGAAGCCCAGCACACAGAATGAGTGTGATGAGCTCTTTCTAATCATGTATAAAGAGAAGTCTGAATTATCTATTAACTCATGGAAAGCTACCACTAAAAATATTTTATCTATATTTCCCCATATGTAAAAGTTTAGGAAGGAAAATCATCTGAAACTGACTTACTGTTGCTGCTGCTGCTAAGTCGCTTCAGCCATGTCCCACTCTGTGCGACCCCATAGACAGCAGCCCAACAAGGCTCCCCTGTCCCTGGGATTCTCCAGGCGAGAACACTGGAGTGGGTTGCCATTTCCTTCCCCAATGCATGAAAGTGAAAAGTGAAAGTGAAGACGCTCAGTCATATCCGACTCTTAGTGACCCCATGGACTGCAGCCTATCAGGTTCCTCCATCCATGGGATTTTCGAGGGAAGAGTACTGGAGTGGGTTATCATTGCTTTCTCCGGAAACTGACTTACATTTATCTATAAATATTGCATCTCTGAGTAGTCAAGTTCCTACATCCCTACATTTTTCTTTGTGTGTGTTTGAGTCTGTAAATTCGCTCAGTCGTGTCCGACTCTTTGCGACCCTATGGACTGTAGCCCACCAGGCTCCTCTGTCCATGGGATTCTCCAGGCAGGAATACTGGAGTAGGTTGCCATTTCCTTCTCCAGGGGGTCTTCCCAATCCAGGGATCGAACCCAGGTCTCCTGCATTGCAGGCAGATGCTTTACCCTCTGGGCCACCAGAGACTTATTAAATTAGATGACTTCTGGGAAATATTCTTATTCAATACTTACAAATGTAAGAGTCTTTTTTTTTTTTTTTGTAAAGCTAGTTTATCATGTTTTGTGTTCATAGAAAGCCAATATTCTATATAGTAAGGAAAGTAAGTAAATATATTCTAAATGCTCAGAATATGATCCTAAATTTGAGACTGTCCCTGAGTGCCGAAGAATTGATGCTTTTGAACTGCGGTGTTGGAGAAGACTCTTGAGAGTCCCTTGGACTGCAAGGAGATCCAACCAGTCCATTCTAAAGGAGATCAGCCCTGGGATTTCTTTGGAAGGAATGATGCTAAAGCTAAAACTCCAGTACTTTGGCCACCTCATGTGAAGAGTTGACTCATTGGAAAAGACTCTGATGCTGGGAGGGATTGGGGGCAGGAGGAGAAGGGGATGACAGAGGATGAGATGGCTGGATGGCATCACTGACTCGATGGATGTGAGTCTGGGTGAACTCTGGGAGTTGGTGATGGACAGGGAGGCCTTGTGTGCTGCGATTCATGGGGTCGTAAAGAGTTGGACACGACTGAGTGACAACTGGACTGAACTGAGGGCAAGCTACTGTAGATTGTGTCAATTAAATGCTAGAAGCATATCATGTTTATATTGTATCTTAAAATCACCACAGTACCTAGCATGTAACTGGGAATCTACATGAGATTGTTTACTTGCAGTAGTATCAGTTCAGTTCTAGTCAACAATAAAACACTCCCTGTGCCGCTGGAATACCAGACCAAGGAGCAGAGAACAGCACTGAATTATCTGGAGCAGAAAATGTTTAAAAATATAGACGCAAGTTGAAATTTGAGTCTGTGAAGTCTCAAGGCTTCTTCTGGATCTTGGTTTCTGGGTTAAGATTCAGGTCCTGGAATCCAGCCTAGAGCAGAGATGGGTTTGCTAACAGGAGCAAAAATAATATATGTCCTAAATGTTTGAAAAAAGAAAGTGAACGTGAAGTCCTTAGTCGTGTACAACTCTTTTCGATCTCGTAGACTGTCCATGGGATTTTCCAGGCAAGAGTACTGGAGTGGGTTGCCATTTCTTTCTCCAGGTGATCTTCCCAACACAGGTATCGAACCCAGGCCTCCCACTATGTAGGCAGATGCTTTACCATCTGAGCCACAAGGGAAGTCCTAAATGTTTGAGACTGGTTAACAAAATGGAGCGGGTGCATGCTAAGTTGCTTCAGTCATATCTGACTCTGTAACACCATGGACTATAGCCCACCAGGCTCCTCTGTCCACGGGATTCTCCAGGCAAGAATACTGGAGTGGGTTGTCATGCCCTCCTCTGGGGATAGTCCAGACTCAGGGATCGAATCCAAGCCTCTTATGTCTCCTGCATTGGCAGCTGGGCTCTTTACCACTAGCGCCACTGGAGAGATGAAGCAAATGCCTTATTATCACCATCAGAGACCAAATCTCAACTTGAATTCCTGGCAAGACAATTGAAGGTGAATCTCACAGCAATGTTGGTTATTGCTTCTGGACATGGCTTATCCTCCACAACAGGAGTGCAGGACAGAAATGCAGAATAAACACAAAACAGCTTTCTAAGATGGTATGGAAACTTGGTACCAATTTTCAAAGACATTTTGATGTATGTCTATATCTGTTCTAACTAGATTAACTAATTTATAGGTTTTTAAAATCTGTAAAATGGAGAACCTTACTGATGCTGTTGCTGTAAGAATTCAATGATGTAAATAAAGCTTACCTCCTGAGCATCTGTTACAAAATAAGCACTCAGTAAATACTATTAATAATTGCAAGGTAGTATTCGTTTGGACTTCCTAGGTGGCACAGTGATAAAGAATCTGCTTGCTAATGCAGGAGACCCAAGAAAAATGGGTTTAATCCCTGGGTCAGGAACATCCCCTGGAGTAGGAAGTGGCAACTCACTCCAGTGTTCTTGTCTGGAAAATTCCATGGACAGAACTAGAGGCTACAGAGCCTGGCAAGCTATATAGACCATGTGGTAACAAAGAATCGGACACCACTGAGAAACAACATCATCACCACCAGTATACATTATATATTTACCTTGTATTATTATATCTAGTAATTCATAATGTATTGGTAATATTTTAGCAATTACTCATGATTTATTTGCTGATTATTCTTGTTTTAATAAATGATCTTCCTGTGAAGACCTGAAAGAGAGAAGGCCAGATTACTTGAAAATCAATTCATTACACCACTAGCTTGTTAAACTATAGAGAACTTTTTTGAAGATATGGTCTATGTATTGAGTTCCTTTCTTTCTTTGTAGCTATTTAAGGCAGCTCCTTTGTAAAACAGCTAGATTTAATATCCCAAGGGTCTTGTATTCCAGAATTCCCATTATAGTTCTCACCAATGGTGGGCTTTCCCTGCAATCCATCTCCTGTCTTTATTTTTGCCAAGCTGTTTCTGCCATCCCTGTTTCCCCTCCTTTGTCCCTTCCAGGACCAACCACCTCTGCCCGTTGTATTGCATGTCTTTCTTTCTAAACTCCTGCTCCTGCCTCCGTAGCCCACTCTTCCCGAGTCCTTCTGCCTCAGTTTCTGGTGAGTAGTCAGCTGCAACAGATTGTCCTATATAATGTGGAAAGTGTTTGCTAAACAGTTTTCATAAATTGACTGTTCTGCACATCAAGCTTTTAGTAAATTCACTTTTGTAAATTAGCAAACTGAGAGACACCTTGAAAATTTTCATACTAAAGAATCACATAATTCCCTTTTTATTGAGAGTGTGTAGTTACCTGACTCAGTTTCTCAACAACTTTTCTATTCAACACAGGTCTCTAATTACTATCAATCTTCAAATGCTACCAGTCTTTTCTTACCTTACAGAATTTTCCTCAAAGTTATATATACTTTTTTAGTTCCTTGAGGAATAATCTCCCCACCCCATCCCAACCCCACCCGGGCCAAGTAAACAAACATGATTAGAGAGTTTATGTGATTTCTTACAGTCTTTTCTTTATTTAACCAGTTGGGGATGCTGATGCCCTCTTAGCAGTTTGTTTTTGTCCTAAATAATCTAAAGATCACTTTTCCTGAAAGTAAAAATACCATGAGGGGATCTTACTCTTCACCTTTCCCTTTTCCTTTTCTTCTCCTTCTCTAGCTCTTCTCCTCCTTTCTCTTTCTGCTCTAAACAGAAAAGCATGATCCCCTTTCATTGTTCTTATTTCCTATTACTCTAAACTCATCATGACCTTGATTCTCTGATGCTGCCCTTAATATGACCTAGTGATACTTTTGAAGGACATTTTTGCTCCTTCAGCTGGTAAAGAATCCTCTTGCAATACAGGAGACCTGGGTTGGAAGATCCACTAGAGAAAGGGTAGGCCACCTTCTCCAGTATTTTTGGGCTTTCCTGGAGGCTCAGATGGTCAAGAATCTGCCTGCTACCCAAGATCTGGGTTTGATTCCTGGATTGGGAAGATCCCCTGGATAAGGTAAAGACTACCCACTCCATTTCACTTGAGTAGTTTTTTAAAAATCTAAGTTATTTTTAGAGTTCATTTTTCAGCCATCTTACCTTCTCTTTTTTCATATCTTTAAAACAATAGGCACTGTTGTTGTTTTGTCTCTAGGTCCTGTCTGACTCTTTGGGACCCCGTAGACTGCAGTATGGCCGGACTTGCCTGTCCTTCACCATCTCCCAGGAGTTTGCTCAAACTCAAGTCCATTCATTCAGTGATGCTATCTGATTATCTTATCCTCTGTAGCCCCCTTCTTTTAGATAAAAATTTACATAATTCAAAAACATGAAATGACGAAAATTTCTCAATCTCATTGAAGATAGCTACACACATTATTAAATTTCCTTCTGTTTGTTTATATGCATATATATATTCATAATATGCTTTATATTTATATAAAACACATATTTACTTTTTAAAAAAATACTGATTTATAAACTTCTTTTGTTCTTTTATATCACATTTTTCATATTAATAAACATAATTGTACTACATATATTTAAATGACCACATGGTATTTATTTCCTGGAAATAACATGAATAGCTTACCCAAGTCTTTACTTTTTGAACTTAGGCTAATTCCAATTTGTCATGAATATCTTTGTGCTTACCTCTGGAAGATAGCCTTAATTCATTATTCTTAAAATGGGATTTCCATGTTCATGTATAAACCAGAAAAAAAAAAATTGTACATTCTTAAGGCTTTACACAAATGTTTGCCAAGTTTTCTTCCAGGAAGATTTTCTAAGGGTAGTAATGCAGCCATGAAATTAAAAGATGCTTATTCCTTGGAAGGAAAGTTATGACCAAAGGAAATAGAAACCCACTCCAGTGTTCTTGCCTGGAGAATCCCAGCTATGGGGCATCCTTATGGGCTGTTGTCTATGGGGTTGCACAGAGTCGGACATGACTGAAGCGACTTAGTAGTAGTAGTAGTAATAAAAGATAGCATATTAAAAAGCAGAGACATTATTTTGCCAACAAAGGTCCGTCTAGTCAAGGCTATGGTTTTTCCAGTGGTCATGTATGGATGTGAGAGTGGGACTGTAAAGAAAGCTGAGTGCTGAAGAATTGATGCTTCTGAACTGTGGTGTTGGAGAAAACTCTTGCGAGTCCCTTGGACTGCAAGGAGATCCAACCAGTCCATTCTAAAGGAGATCAGTCCTGGGTGTTCTTTGGAGGGAATGATGCTAAAGCTGAAACTCCAGTACTTTGGCCACCTCATGTGAAGAGTTGACTCATTGGAAAAGACTCTGATGCTGGGAGGGATTGGGGGCAGCAGGAGAAGGGGGTGACAGAAGATGAGATGGCTGGATAGCATCACCAATTTGATGGGCATAAGTTTGAGTGAACTCTGGGAGCTGGTGATGGACAGGGAGGCCTGGCATGCTGCAATTCATGGGGTCACAAAGAGTTGGACATGACTGAGCAGCTGAACCGAACTGAATTTTATGAAAGCTCCTTACTAGTGGGTAAGATAAATGCATTAACTACTGCTTTTTATATTACTGATAGGGAGTTGATTTATTCCTATGTCAAATGAAAAATTATATTGGTTTTCAAATTAAATTTCTATTTATTTCCATAGGCTATTTTTAGGGGGATGCTTATCTTTCAGATTGATTAGTAAGGGCCTTTAAATATATTTAAGTTGCTTTTTGTCACACCCTTTGTTTTTCTTTTGTTTTATAATTTTGTGTGTGATGATTTAAATTTGAGTGGAGTAAAAATATTAATTTTTCTTTTTGATTACCTGTTTACACTTTCTACTGGTTTCAGAAGTTATTTTCTTCCAAATATTTTTGAATATTAAGTGAACTAACAATACAATGAAAACATAAATACTTTTTACCTAGACTCATCAATTTTAACATTTGCTGCATTTATTTTCTTTCTTTCTCTTTCTGTCTTTACCTGCCTCTACACACACACACACACACACACACACACACACACACACACACACACACACACACAAGAAGCTTTCGTGTTTTCAACTCTAAATATTTTAGCATATGTCTAAGAACAAGGGCATTCTTTTACATAACAGAATATCATTATCATATTCAAGATTTAACACTGATATAGAAATAGATTTAAGGAAATAGATCTGATAGACAGAGTGCCTGATGAACTATGGATGGAGGTTCATGACATTGTACAGGAGACAGGAATCAAGACCATCCCCAAGAAAAAGACATGCAAAAAAGCAAAAGGCTGTCTGAGGAGGCCTTACAAATAGCTGTGAAAAGAAGAGAAGTAAAAAAGCAAAGGAGAAAAGGAAAGATATACCCATTTGAATGCAGAGTTCCAAAAAATAGCAAGGAGAGATAAAAAAGCCTTCCTCAGCGATCAATGCAAAGAAATAGAGGAAAAAAATAGAATGGGAAAGACTAGAGATCTCTTAGAGAGAATTAGAGATATCAAGGGAACATTTCATGCAAACATGGGTGCAATAAAGAACAGAAATGAAATAGACTTAACAGAAGTAGAAGACATTAAGAAGAGGTGGTAAGAATACACAGAAGAACTATACAAAAAAGATATTCTTGACCCATAAATTACAACTGTGTGATCACTCACACTCACCTAGAGCCAGACATTCTGGAATGTGAAGTCAAGTGAGCCTCAGGAAGCATCACTATGAACAAAGCGAGTGGAGGTGATGGAATTCCAGTTGAGCTATTTCAAATCCTAAAAGATGATGCTGTGAAAGTGCTGCACTCAATATGTCAGCAAATTTGGGAAACTCAGCAGTGGCCACAGGACTGGAAAATGTCAGTTTTCATTCCAATCCCAGAGAAAGAAAATATCAAAAAAATGCTCAAACTACCACACAATTGCACTCATCTCACACGCTAGAAAAGTTATGCTAAAAATTCTCCAAGCCAGGCTTCAGCAATATGTGAACTGTGAACTTCCAGATGTTCAAGCTGGTTTTAGAAAAGGCAGAGGAACCAGAGATCAAATGGCCAACATCTGCTGGATCATCGAAAAGCAAGAGAGTTCCAGAAAAAAAATCTATTTCTGTTTTATTGACTGTGCCAAAGCCTTTGACTATGTGGATCAGAATAAACTGTAGAAAATTCTGAAAGAGATGGGAATACCAGACCACCTGACCTGCCTCTTGAGAAACCTGTATGCAGGTCAGGAAGCAACAGTTAGAACTAGACATGGAACAACAGACTGATTCCAAATAGGAAAAGAAGTACTTCAAGGTTATATATTGTCACCCTGCTAATTTAACATATATGCAGAGTACATCATGAGAAACGCTGGGCTGGAGGAAGCAAAAGCTGGAATCAAGATTGCTGGGAGAAATGTCAAAAACCTCCGATATGCAGATGACACCACACTTATGGCAGAAAGTGAAGAAGAACTAAAGAGCCTCTTAATGAAAGTGAAAGAGGGGAGTGAAAAAGTTGGCTTAAAGCTCAACATTCAAAAAACTAAGATCATGGAATCCAGTCCCATCACTTCATGGGAAATAGATGGGGAAACAGTGGAAACAGTGGCTGACTTCCTTTTTCTGTGCTCCAAAATCACTGCAGATGGTGATTGCAGCCATGAAGTTAAAAAATGCTTGCTCTTTGGAAGGAAAGTTTTGAGCTACCTCAGTTCAGTTCAGTTCAGTCACTCAGTTATGTCCGACTCTTTGCGACCCCATGAATTGCAGCATGCCAGGCCTCCCTGTCCATCACCAACTCCTGGAGTTCACTCGAACTCATGTCCATTGAGTCAGTGATGCCGTCCAGCCATCTCTTCCTCTGTGGTGGCCTTCTCCTCCTGCCCTCAGTCCCTCTCAGCATCAGAGTCTTTTCCAATGAGTCAACTCTTTACATGAGGTGGCCAAAGTACTGGAGTTTTAGCTTTAGCATCAGTCCTTCCAAAGAACACCCAGGACTGATCTCCTTTAGAATGGACTGGTTATATCTCCTTGCAGTCCAAGGGACTCTCAAGAGACTTCTCCAACACCACAGTTCAAATGCATCAATTCTTCGGCGCTCAGCTTTCTTCACAGTCCAAATCTCACATCCATACATGACCACTGGAAAAACTATAGCCTTGACTAGATGGACCTTTGTTGGCAAAGCAATGTCTCTGCTTTTGAATATGCTGTCCCGGTTTGTCATAACTTTTCTTCCAAGGAGTAAGCGTCTTTTAATTTCATGGCTGCAGTCACCATCTGCAGTGATTTTGAAGCCCCGGAAAATAAAGTCTGACACTGTTTCCACTGTTTCCTCATCTATTTCCCATGAAGTGATGGGACCAGTTGCCATGATCTTAGTTTTTTGAATGTTGAGCTACCTAGACAGCATATTAAAAAGCAGAGACATTACCTTTTCAACAAGGGTCCATCTAGTCAAGGCTATGGTTTTTCCAGTGGTCAAGTATGGATGTGAGTGTTGGACCATAAAGAGAGCTGAGCACTGAAGAATTGATGCTTTTGAACTGTGATGTTGGAGAAGACTCTTGAGAGTCCCTTGGACTGCAAGGAGATCCAGCAAGTCCATCCCAAAGGAGATCAGTCCTGGGTGTCCATTGGAAGGGGTGATGTTGAAGCTGAAACTCCAGCACTTTGGCCACCTGATATGAAGAGTTGACTCATTTGAAAAGATCTTGATTCTGGGAAAGATTGAGTTTAGGAGGAGAGGGGACAACAGAGGATGAGATGGCTGGATGGCATCACCAAATCAATGGACATGGGTTTCGGTGGACTCCGGGAGTTGATGATGGACAGGGAGGCCTGGCTTGCTGCGGTTCATGTGTTTGCAGAGTCGGCCACGACTGAGTGACTGAACTGTACTGAACTGAACTGAATAGAATATAAATGACATTTATTTTATATTCTAATTGTCAGAAAGCATTTAGCAGGAGGCTTCCTCTGTGCTCTTTTGGATCTGTCAGGAATTCTCTGTTCCTTATTAATTCCTGAATACTCAGGAATTAAGAGGAAAGGCAAGCCTCTCCTGGGGGCTGAAGAATCCAGGCAATTCCTTCATTAGTTTTTCTATACAGTGATAAGTACCCTCTTCCTTCTTGTGAACCATATGGTAAAAGTGATTGTTTCCAACTCTCTGTCTCTTTAATATGGATCGCCTATGTTTTGTAAGTCTAGAATTTTAATTTTTATCTTTGCTGAGAATAACTATCTCATAAGACAGCATATATGCCCACAACATGTTGATTAAAACATCTTTGCTCCCTCAGAGATCTGATCGCCATGTCTTTCTTTCTTTCTCTCTCTCCCTCTCTCTCTTTTTCAGGCTGATCCCCTGGAGTGCAGAGGCTCTCTTTGTTCACTTTCCTGCCTGGGCTTCTAAGATCCTCTTGAGAAGGCTCTCTGCACTTTCACCCCATTGAGAGGGTGCCTGAGGCCTTCGTGAACAGAGCAAACCCAGTGCAGGGGCTTTATTGGCTTTCTTTGTAAACCAAGGAATATCAGCCTCTTTCTCTCTCCTTTACTTTCCTATCGGTCGACTCCAGACCACCAGATTCTGGTCCATTAAAGGACCTCAACATCTAATTACTTTACTTACTGGACAAATTTCCTTTATACTTTTTAAGACATTTTCCTCTCCAGGAGGTAATGTACAATCATATACCACATTAAGATATCTTTGCATTATTTTTTGTTCTTAGACTATATAGCTACTAAATGTGCAGTTTGAATTCTGTTCTCACTAGTTTCTGTTTCATTTTACCCTTCAAGTTTGTCTTTTCTTTTACTTTTAATTTAATTTTTAAAGTATACAAAACATTTACATGTTTCACAAATCAAAACTCAAAGTGTTTTCTCAGTCCCCTTATTCCCAGACTTATTCCTTCTCCCCATTTTTCCCTTTTGGATACCATTTTTAACAGCTTCTGGTTTACCCTTCTTTAATTTCTTTTTGCAAACCAAAGGGTGCTTATGACCCCATGCATGTGTGCACACGTGCACACACACACACACATACACACATTCGCCTTAGCCTCACTCTAGATTGATTAAATCAGAATATCTGGAAAAGAGGCCCTTGAATACATTTTTTAAAAAACAACCTTCTCAGGTTATTCTTATTTGCTACCAAAACTGAAGAAAAAATATTTTAAAGATTTTCAATTTGCCTTCTGTAAAGCCTGATACCACTCCTCCCCTTCTTCACAAGATCTTCATAGCTACCACTTCAGCAAATATTTTTCTTCCTTGGCAGAATTCCATTCAGGGCAATAGTTTCCTCATTGCTTCAGAGCCTTACAATGATGAAACTGTCAAAAAAAAGTCAAGAATATATTCAAGTTAGTACTTTTATTGAATAAGACAACCATCTGTGCTGGTTGTGGTTTTCATCAATGTGCATTTATTAAAGAAAAGAATGTTTGAATAAATGTATGAATCAATGCAAACATGAATTAATCAGAGAATAGGCTTGTGGCAGTTTTCTTTTACGCTCCATGAATCAATTGTGTATTTTCTCCAACTCTCCAAGTAACTTTCTGTAAACCACTGCAATGATGTCACTTATGAGCGTAAGTTCATTCTAATACCCTCTCTCATAAGAGTTCAAAGGACATTTTGCTATTAACTGTGTGACACTGGACAGTATCAGTGAAGTTCTTCAATCTTCATCTTCTATAAAGTGGGACAAAATAATGATACTTCACAGGACTCTTGTGTGTGTATATAAAATGTATATAATGTCCTTTACCAAGCTTAAGGTGATATATCCATAAGTTAACTACTATGATATATGATATAAAGAGCAAGGATATCTGAAAGGCTGCATTTATGTCTCTGTATTAAAACATAGCTGCTCTCCTGTGTACTAATATTCTGTAAATTGGTACACAGAGATCTTAGGCCATTAGTATTTTTTTTTTTTTGGTTATCATTATAATTTTTCCTGGTTTTCCTACTTTAATTCATGATGTTCTGCTATGCAGTATTACAATTGATTTCTCCTGGAAATGATTACAATGTTTCAAGCTGAGCATTATAAATTGAAATGATGAACAGTTAAAGATGTCATCTTTTAAAAATCTGTTTTTATGTAAAAGCTCCTCCCCAAATAAAAAGAAAGGAGGAGAAAAAAATAAAAATTAAGGATACGCCACAAAAACATATCTTGATCTTTCTGTCACAAGAATCAAAAGAATTAACACAATACATTAGTAAATGTTGTTAGGTAATAAAAGCATATGATTAATTGACAAAAAATTGATGTGATATAAACAGGTGTTAAATAAGTGAATTTGTAGCTCCTCAGACATCATTTTTTGTTTCTTTCCTTTTTTTGCCGCTAAATCTTCCTTCCCTCAACCAGGCAACCAGGAGTTCCCTTTCAGAATTGAGATCAAGGTGTCTTAAGTAAGAAGTCTGTGCTCTTTTTTGTATTTTCTTTTTCTAAAATATTCAGGGAAGCTCCTGAAAAGTCAGAGAAATTCACAGCTTATTTAAAATAAGATATTTACTTTGCAATTTCAAGCTTGTGAAAATATCTATAAATAAGAGCCTATGTCCACATACCAGAAAAATATAACTTTTATTGTTAAGACCTAATGCAAGTACTACAGATAAGTTTATTTGTTTGAAAGTGAAAGTGTTAGTCACTCAGTCGTGCCTGACTATTTGCAACTCTGTGGACTGTAGTCCATCAGGTTCCTCTTTCCACGGAATTTTCCAGGCAAGAATACTGAAGTGGGTTGCCATTTTCTTCCCCAGGAGATCTTTCCCACCCAGGAATTGAACCCGGGTCTCCCACATTCCAGGGAGATTATTTACCATCTGAGCCACCAAGGAAGCACATCAGTAGTTGGATTCTGAATAAAAATGCCAAACACCTCAAATCAAGGTTGGCCTCACAGTCCTGTGGTCTGGCCTGCACGGAAAATTAACTGTACTTGGTTTAATGCCCTGTTGTTACTGTATTAAAATTCTTGATAATTTTAAAGAAAGAACCCACATTCTTACTTTTCACTTGGCACCACAAATTACGTAGCTGGTCTTGTCCAAAATCAATTATTCAACATCTTTTAAGCAAGAACAAGTGGAAGATTAAGGAAGTAATGCTAGGCAGGTGCCTGCATAATCAGCTAAAGTCTACTCAGCACCAGCGGATGTAAAACCGAGACTAAAACTACAGTAGAATCAAGTGGGACCATTCCCAGCCACAAATGACAACTCATTCTACGGACTCACAAAGTAGTGGAAAGGAATAAGCCAAAGGGACTCAATTTTTAGAATTCCACATTAATGTAGTTGAGATTTAAATGAGAAAGAGAGAGAGAAAGAGAAATAGAGAGCGAGCCAGAATGCACTTACTTCCCCATAAATATTCAACAATGACCACAGAAAAATTACACATTTATGTCACTTTAAGGAAAAGCAACTCTTAGAATAACAATTTGCTCTGTTGCATGAGAATAACAATATTAGCTAATATAGCAATGTCTTCTTCCTTGTGCCAAGCATTGTTTTAAGGCTGTACATGTATTCACTCATTTAATCCTCACAAAATCTTATCATGTAGGTACCAGTTATTTTATCCTGATTTAGAGGAAAAAGAAGTAAGGCACAGAAAGGTGAGAAAACTTGGCAAAACCATGGTCAACCTTGGAAGCAGTGTTCGATCCTGAGAATTGATAACAGTATCCTCTTCTTTGCCTCTCTAGCAAAAGCAAGCTTTGGCCAGAAAATTATGAAACTTTTGAGACCCAGGAGTCTAAATCAACATGTTCCAGTAACAGATATCAAACCCTTGATTTCTGACTATTGTGTCTTTAAAAAGATCTTTCTAAGAGAAAATGTCTTGGAATAAACACAGATTTTGATTTATTTTATTTTATAACGCCTAGCCCAAAAAGCACATTTGAAGATGGGAATAACCATTGTCTAATGGTTTTCACAGACTTCTATTTCTCGGCTCACTAGTCTCCAGATTGAGGAAAAACATGCATGGTAAAGGTGATAATATTAGCTTAGACTTTGGGGCTGCCTTGGCCACTCTCCTCTGCCAATAAACAGACTTTAGTCTCTAGGGCTGTCAGATGAGCAGCTTCACAGATGCTAAACTTCTTGCAAATTAAGCACATGTAGGGGGAAAAAATGACAATAGCAGCAAATGCAATCCTGCCAACAGTTTCAGTAGGTACATTGATAAATCAAATGGGTGCTGAAAACAACATCTCTAAATTTCTCTTTTATCCAAATTGTGTAATTTGTATAGTTTTTTAATGTATCACAGTGGACTTTTTTTTTTTTCATCAGTTGACAATATTGTCCTTTGCTTTCTTCTCTAGAATGATATAGATTGTGTGGCTGGCTGGTTGACCACTCAGAGGTGACCTTTGCTCCAGCCAATTCCTGCAATTAGTTGATGGGTAATTCAGCATATTTTTATACCTGTCAAACTAGCTTTATACCAACATCTGCCTTGACAATTCAGAGAGAGCGAGATCAGTGCCTGTTTACTCAAGTTCATGTGAAAATGGAAAAATTAAGCAGAAGAAGTTAATTGTCCAAATAACAGCCAGGTGTAACTGGTTTCTCTGTGTACCCATCACCTGCCACTTTCTCTGGCTGATGGTTTGTTTTATCCTTTTTTTTGTTTCTTGCCGGTTGATGTACAACACCATCACTAATTGTAGAAATTAATCCATCTGTGGCGTGTGAATGAGAACACCATGTAACAATGGGCAAAATAATTGAAATGACGTATCTGATGTGAAAATGTGGCTCTGTTGGCTATGTTTGCTAAAGAGCATCAGGACATCAGAAATGTTCATCAGAAATTTCTTGTTGTTTCTATGAAGACTTACACTTCCTAGAAAATTGTATTAATCTCATGTGTTTCCAATACTTGAAATAATTCCAGAGACTCGCTCGTAAGCAAAATACAGGGATATTGAAAATCAATAAATTTCTCTTTGTCCAAAATTCTTCTAGGAAGTTGCTCGAAACTAGTAGTTTCACCCATATGTATGGCATATGAAGTTTCAGTTTTTTAGTGGAAGGGGAATGAGATACTAACATAGTATGATGTGAGGAATTTGGAAGGCCAATGTGACCAAATATTCGTTCTCCTCTGTCTCACTAATGCAATACATGTATGCTTACCATTTTCATTCTGCTTTTTGGGAGAGGTTCAATTATTGTTTTTCAGTAGCTCAGTTGTGTCTGTCTCTTCGCCATCCCATGGACTATAGCAAGCCAGACTTTTCTGTCCTTCACCATCTCCCAGAGCTTGCTCAGAATCATGTCCATTAAGTCAGTGATGCCATCCAATCATATCTTCCTCTGTCATCCCCTTCTCCTCCTGCCTTCAATTTTTCCCAGCATCAGGGTCTTTTCCAACAAGTCAGCACTTCACAACAGGTGGCCAAAATATTCAGTTTTAGCATCAACCCTTTCAATGAATATTCAGGACTGATTTCCTTTAGGAATGACTGCTTTGATCTCCTTGCTGTCCAAGGGACTCTTAAGAATCTTCTCCAACAGCACAGCTCAAAAGTGTCATGTTTAACTCTCAGCCTTCTTTATGGTCCAACTCTCATATCCATACGTGATTACTGGAAAAACCATAGCTGTCACTATACAGACCTTTGTTGCAAAGTAATGTCTCTGGTTTTTTAATATGATATCTAGGTTGGTCATAGCTTTTCTTCCAAGGAGCAAGTGTCTTTTAATTTCATGGCTGCAGTCACCATCTGCAGTGATTTTGGAGTCCAGGAAAAGAAAGTATGTCACTGTTTCCATTGTTTCCCCATCTATTTGCCATGAAATGATGGGACCAGATGCCACGATCTTCATTTTTTGAATGTTGAGTTTTGAGCCAGGTTTTTCACTTTCCTCTTTCACCTTCATCAAGAGGCTCTTTAGTTCCTATTCATTTTCTGCCATAAAGGTGGCATTATCTGCATATCTGAGGTTATTGATATTTCTCCTGGCAATCTTGATTCCAGCTTGTGCTTCATCCAGCCTGGCATTTTGCATGATGTACTCTGCATATAAGTTAAATAGGCAGGTTGATAATATACAGCCTTGACATATTTCTTTCCCAGTTTTGAACCAGTCTGTTGTTCCATGTCAGGTTCTAACTGCTGCTTCTTGACCTAAATACAAGTTTCACAGGAAGCCAGTAAGGTGATCTGAAATTCACATCTCTTTAAGAATTCTCCACAGTTTGTTGTGATCCACATGAAGGCTTTAGCATAGTCAATGAAGCAGAAGTAGATGTTTTCTTTCTGGAATTATCTTGCTTTTGCTATGATCCAATGGATATTGGCAATTTGATCTCTGGCTTCTCTGCCTTATCTAAATCCAACTTGAACATCTCGAAGTTCTCGTTCCTGCTCTGTTGAAGACTAGCTTGGAGAATTTTGAGCATTACTTTGCTAGCATGTGAAATGAGTGCAATATGCAGTAGATTGAACATTCTTTGGCATTGACTTTCTCTGGGATTGGAATGAAAACTGATCTTTCCAGTCTTGTTGCCACTGCTGAGTTTTCCAAATTTGCTGGCCTATTGAGTTCAGAACTTTAACTACACCATCTTTTAGGATTTGAAGTAGCTCAGCTGGAGTTCCATCACCTCTACTAGCTTTGTTTAGAGGTTCAATTACAGAACACTTATGTTTTTTTCTTGTTGTAGAATTCTATGGCTAAGTAGTCAATCAATGAAGCAATGGGTACATATGAATCAAATAAAAATGCATGTTAAAATGTAGATCCTCTGCTATTCCTTCAGATATTGTTTAAAAAGGTTAAAGGAAGAGCCAAGATGTCTGCATTTTCATATATTTCCAGGAGTTATTAATTCAGGTTTTCTGAAAATTTCACTGCCACAAAGTCACTTGGGATGCCTATGGCTTTTCCTTAGTCTTCCGTTGTTCCTTATCATGTTCATAAGGAACTAAGTCTTATGAAACTTCAAGAAATTTGAGAGCACTGAAGTTGACATTGGATATAGAAACATGCCTGTACATGCATGGATGCTCAGTCACTTCAGTCGTGTCCTACTCTGTGACCTTATGGCCTGTAGCCTTTCAGTTTCCTCTGTTCATGGACTCTCCAGGAAAGAATACTGGAGTGAGCAGCCATGCCCTCCTCCAGGGGATCTTCCCAACCCAGGGGTCAAATCCACATCTCCTGTGTCTCCTGCTTTGCAGATGGATTCTTTCCTGCTGAGCCCCTGGGGAAGTCCCAGAAACACGCTTAATACCTGGAAAATCCATTGAGAGGTTTCAATTAGGTGTGAATGGATGGATGTTCACAGACAAAATTGTGTAAAATGAAGCAGTAAATATAAAGCGCAAAGTGGATAGTATATACAAAAGTGTCACAAGAGTTTAGGGAGAGATTGGTCTCTTAGGATTTCAGATGCTGGGGAAGGCTTCTCAGAAGTAGTGATATTTCATTTCATCTTTGAAATAACAATAGGATAGAAAGAAAAATGAAAGCCTGAACCAAAAAAAGGCACTAAAGAAAGAGTAGAGATGGAGATGCATATTGAATATTTGGATGAGGGGAAGATAGAACAATATTGTTAGAGGTCTATGGTTATAAGAAGCAAAGATCAATTAAAAATAGAAAAGGAAAATTTGCAGGTCTTCAGCACCCAAGGTACTTGCTTTCTCTATCTCAGGGGCCATGCAGACAGAAGTGATTGCTTCATCTGTCAATGGGCTTTCCTAAAACTGCTATTTCTTTTCTGCTCCTCTCTGTCACTACCATGAGGGCCACCTTAGTCCCCATCTCATAGCACATTATGCGTATTTGTGGGGTGAAATGGAGCACCCATCCACACCACAGATTCTTGATGAACAAGAAAACTCAGAATTTCTATGTGTGTGTATATGTCTGTACATGTGTGTGATGTGTAATTTAACTAAGAACTAGGGCATATATTTTGTTAGTATGACAACAGCAGTGTTAAGTTCTTAAGGATTATGAGGATTTCCAGGTTTCAGTTCTGCATGTAAGGAGCACGGAAGTCACACTGAACAAACTGGACATTTCAACTTGGATCCATGAGAGAGAGAGAGAGAGAGAGAGAGAGAGAGAGAGAGAGAGAGAGAGAGAGAGAGAGAGAGAGAGAAGTACATAGGGCAAAGCTCTGCACCTGAGATTGGAGAGACAGGCACACAAATAACTAAGAGAAGACGCTTATTGGACCAGAAGAAGCTCGCAGAGAGGAAACCACTGTAGGAATCAGTGCCTGGGTAGAAAACTTGAACTATAATCGATACATGGAGGCTCGGTGAAGACAATTCTGATAGTTAATATCCCCAAGGAGACCCAGTCATAGGAAAACACCCATATTACCGTAAATTTACCCTGAAGAACTTGACTAGATTCCCACAGTAAATGTTTGAAAAAAATTCCTACATGATTCAAGCAGGGGTATGGGAAAAAGTATCTTTTTGAAATTAGCCAGAGGAGTCTGTTCTTAATAAGGCTCAACAATAAAAGAATTAATAAGAAAAAAAATTGTTAAAGCCTTAAAGATATCTCACCAAAGAAGATTTTATTTAAAAAAATTAATAAACAGAAACCTCAATTAAATAGAGTCAGATGACCATGGGGGAAGCTCTCAGTGTCCTGCAGTGATAGCAGAGCACAAGTGCAAGAAGAAAGACTTCTCTTGCTTCCTGGCAGGGATTTAGCCAATGAAAAGCTGTATATGCTGTTTGTTGATGTCCTCTCAACTTCCTCCTACTCACCATGAAAGTTTTTTCTTTCCCTTGTAGTTAAAGGACTTGAATGCCATAGTTGCAGACCCCCCAAATTGCAATTTTCTGCTGATTTTAAATAAAACCATCTTTACTGGGAGAATATCTAGCAGTCTATGTGTTTCCAGTTGACAATAAACAGGTAGCAAATAAGCATATAAAAATAATCCACATCATATGTCATCAAAGAAATGCAAATTGAAAGTACAATGAGGTGCTTATACTACACACCTAATAAAATGGCCAAAATATGGAAAACTGGTAACACCAAATACTGGCAGGTATGTGGAGTAACAGACACTTTCATACATTGTTGAAGGGAATGCAAAATGGTATAACCAATTCAGAAGGCAGTTTGACAGTTTCTTATAAAACCAAGTGTACTCTTACCATATGATTCAGAAATTGTGCTCCTTTGTATTTACCCAAAGGAACTGAAAACTTATGTTCACACAAAAACCTGCATGTGGGTGTTTATAGCTGCTTTATTCATAATTGCCAAATTTTGGAAGCAACCAAGATGTCCTTAAGTAGGTGGATAGATAAATAAATTTTGATACATCCAGACAGTGGAATATTACTCAATGCTAAAAATAAATGAGTCAGTAAGCTATGAAAATACATGAAGGAAACATCTAAGTGAAAAAAGTCAATCTGAGAAGAAAGCATACTGTACAACTCCAACTATATGCTTTTCTGGGAAAGACATAACTGTGAATACAATAGAAGGATCCTTTGGGTGAGGGCAGGAGTAGGGACAGAAGACAAAGGGATTTTAGGGCAATGAAAATACTCATATGACATTATTATGGCGGATACATTATACATTTGCCAAAACTCATAGAAGAAGGAATTTTAATGTAACCTAGGTATTTTATAGATTAATACTTTTCAAAAATATATCATTCTTGTGATTGATGTTGACATTGGGGGAAACTATGCATATGTGGGGATATGGGGTTTATGGTAAAACTGTACTTTTAATTTTGTCATAAACCTAAAACTACTCTAAAAACAATATTTAAAAAAACAAAAAAACTGTAACTGATCCCGCCATGTTCCTTTGTTCAAAAAATTCTCCAGGTGAAAATACAGGAGTCGATAGCCATTCCCATCTCCAGGGGATCTTCCCTACCCAGGGATCAAACTTGGGTCTTCCACATTTCAGGCAAATTCTTTACCATCTAAACCACCAGGGAAGCCCCAATAAAAGGATATAAAATTTCTAGGTCTTTATTGCTGCATGTAGGCTTTCTCCAGTTGCTGTGAGCACATGGGCTTAGCTGTTCCACGGCATGTGGAATTTTCCTGGACCAGGGATCAAACTGGGGTCCCCTCCATTGGCAAGCAGATTCTTATCTACTGTACCACCAGGAAAGTCCAGAAGGATATATATAGTTTCTTATATTCAGAGTAACACAAACGGTTTTTCAGAAAAAAAAGAAAAATAACCTATCTCGATAATAGATGTATTTAATATGATTTTAAAGACCCTAGGAAGAGTCAGCCACAGCTTGAAGTACCTCCTGTTTCCTCTTCTTTCTTCCTGAAGTCAACTAAGTCACTGATCTCCCCTATTCCCATCCCTTTCAGTCCTCTTTTATATAGGAACAGTGGTTAGGCTTTTGAGAAAAGTATCCGGAGGCCCCTTGGGATAGTTTCCACAGATGGTTCCACAGCTGGAGTGGGGGCAGGGAAACAGTAAAGAATATGCCTGTTTCACAGTAAAGGCTGTGAGCAAGAGAGTACCCTGAAATGTATGCAGCTAAAGAATATTTATGCAGCAAGAAATAAGAAAGCTCAGTTAAATTTAATTAGGAAACATTTTATCAAATGCATACTATTTGCAAGGCACTGAGGCAATTATTTTGAAACTTGCCAGTGGTTTTATTTTTTCTTATACTCACTCTTCTCCTAAAGTTAGTTTAAATTTTCTTCTTTACAGCACATAAAAGGAAGATAATATCTCAATGGAGAAACGCTTTCAGTTCAGTTCAGTTCAGTCGCTCAGTCGTGTCCGACTCTTTGTGACCCCATGAGTCACAGCACGCCAGGACTCCCTGACCATCACCAATTCCCGGAGTTCACTCAGACTCACGTCCATCGAGTCAGTGATGCCATCCAGCCATTTCATCCTCTGTCGTCCCCTTCTCCTCCTGCCTCCAATCCCTCCCAGCATCAGAGTCTTTTCCAATGAGTCAACTCTTTGCATGAGGTGGCCAAAGTACTGGAGTTTCAGCTTTAGCATCATTCCTTCCAAAGAAATTCCAGGGCTGATCTCCTTCAGAATGGACTGGTTGGATTTCCTTCAGTCCAAGATGTTATTAAATAATTTGTGATTATCCTGAAGGCAAAAGTCAGGTATTGAGGGATTCTAAGCACAGAAGACACTGGGAAACAACACCGTGCCATATATGTGATCTTACTGATGTATGGCGAGAGTCTGGAGGCTGCCCAACCAACTGAATTGGAATTGTCAGGTATGAGGGCTGACTGAGATTTTAAAATGGAAAACAAGAGGAGACCTGATTGGAACTAGGTGCTAAAATGATTTGTTCTTGGTGTCTGGCTGCATGTCAGAGGAAAAGATATCAGATAGAATCATGACTTGAGTGTCTAAGCAATAGGTCTTCTTTTAGAAGTATTTCCACATTATTTTGAGTTCTCTGTTTTTTCTTCATCAGCTGTTATCACAGCATCTATACACTTTCCTTTATCTCTCAAGTCCACAGTCAATATTTTCCTTTGTTTGAACATCTTTCTTAAAGTCTTTTCTACTAAACTGAAAATACATTTCTCTTTGAGGGATTTTTTGTCCTCACAGAAGCACTCTGAAAAAGAGCATGTAAAATTAATATTTTAAAATTTAAATCTTCCTTTTCCAAGAGTCTCTCTGTCACTCGAAAATGGTCAATTTTTTTCTATCTTGCAGTTCAGGTGTTTTTAATAAAACAAGATATTTAAACCAGTTAATTCATTCTCTAACAATGTTAATGTGAAACTGTCTTCAACTTACATTATCATTCATTCGACAACGATTTTAAGATTTTTTCCACCAAAACTTTGCCCTTTTCTGAAACTGTGAGGATAAATGAGAAATAGACATCCCCTTTAAACTGATAATAGGACGAGAAAATGGTCACTGTGCTGGTTCAGGGTTGCCTACCTTCTAGTCTTCTGAGCCTTGAAATAACAACCATTCATCCACGGGCCATAAAACGTTGACTGATTTCTTTCCATTAGACTGTTTGACCCTGGAAGTGTTTATTTAAATAAGGAAGGAACCTAAAAAAAAAAAAAAGTTTAATGACTTGTTTGAAGAAGGAAAAAAAAAAAAAAAGCAGTATTCATGGGTCAAAGATAGAGAGTGTAAGATTTTTGTGACTATAGGGTCAGTTAAGGAGGAGGCAACAAATATTTAAGTGTCTGCCACATGCCAGGACTCACTTAGTGATTTCCTTATGTTACCCATCTAATTCTCAGAAATACCTTCAAGAAACTTGTTTCCACAACTGCATAAAAGATGAAATTATTTTTCCTTTGGTTAGTGTTAGGATAAAGAAAAGTAGTATTACCTATAAATATTCTATTCCAGTACTTAGTTATTTACTTTATTTCTCTATGCCCATAAATCATACATATAAAAATAAATTATTCTAAATAGCTTTCTTATAGTCTCCTTAAAAATTTAACTACTGAAGATTCTTTTAAAAAAATATTTTGGTTAAAAGAGAAAACAAGGCAAATGACAATTGACTGGTGCATCTCAAAGAGTGTCTTCCAGATGCCATGTAAAAAATGAAGTTCTGTGACAAATATTTTTTAAAGTCTACATTAAACAATGTTAAAAAGGTGAGACTTGGTGCTATAAATGTGATAATGTGCATTGTGAATCTTGAAGAAGGGAGACAGGGTAAAGAATTTTTCAAAGTTAGTTAAGAGAATTTCCACACCATCCAGGAAGCATTTATTAGAATGCAATAAAAGAATACTCACATCATCAACTTTGGTCAATGAATGATTTCTCACATATAAATGTACAATAATTTAGCTAATCTCTTACTGCAGAATATATATTTCATTTCCAAGTTTTGATATTTGACATATCTGTATGCATATAGACATTTTCATGGGACTGTATATGAGATCGTTCTTCTGTTTGAATGTATCTTTCTTTACTTTTCTGTAATTTCCTTAGCATACATTCCTAAAAGGGATTTCTTGGACAAAAGGCAAGAATTGTTTTAATTTATATTGCAAAACTGACTTCAAGAAAGATTATTGCTATTTACACTTCTACTAGGGAAATGTGAGCAGGCATTCACACATCCATTACCACTTCCTATTCTATTTCTGTGGAGTTTTCACTTTATGTAATTTGTTAATTTAATCAACAAAGATTTTTATTAATAATAACAAAAGTATATATTGTTTTAGGAGAAGGCAATGGCATCCCACTCCAGTACTCTTGCCTGGAAAATCCCATGGGCGGAGGAGCCTGGTAGGCTGCAGTCCATGGGGTCCCAAAGAGTCAGACACGACTGAACGACTTCACTTTCACTTTTCACTTTCATGCATTGGAGAAGGAAATGGCAACCCACTCCAGTGTTCTTGCCTGGAGAATCCCAGGGATGGGGGAGCCTGGTGGGCTGCCATCTATGGGGTCGCACAGGGTCAGACATGACTGAAGCGACTTAGCATAGCATAGCATATATTGTTTTATATATTTGATTTGATTATATACTTATATATTATATTATTTAATATATGCCTTCTAAGAACATGTATTGGTTATTATCCCTAAAATAAATCTGAATAACAAATAAATATGGAAAATATTTCCATTTCACTAATCTTAAATTAAATAATATGTATTTAATAATACTATATCAGTTATATGCAGTGATGTATAACATATTTATTATTGATATAATATTATGTGCATAAATTATATATAAAATAAAATATATACTTTGTACTATAATCAACATAAAATATAAATATAAAATATATTACATTTTATAATAAAATAAATGTGCTACAATTACTTCATATAAATTATTTTAATTATTTTATTTATAAAATGATTGAGAGGGAAATCTTTTCTGTACTTATTTGCCACTCAGATTTATTCTTGGGATAATAATGGACATATATTCTTATTACATTTTTCTGTTAGAAACCCCACCTTTGAAAAATGATTTGTAAGTATTCTTTATAAATTAAAGCTATATTAATCATAGAAACATCATAATTGTTGCATATATTTTTCAGAGTTTACTGTTTTCCTTCTCAGTTCCATTAAACATAATGTACCAACTCAGGTCAAGACATCAGCTGTGTAATTCTTCAGTAGCAAAAGCTATATTTTTCAATGTGAATATGAAATTTGGTTTAGATCTACCAAAGACATATATTGCAATGAATGGTTTCTTAGTCTACAGGCTCATAAGTTCTCTCTTTCTACACTGCAATCTCAATGTTGCTGGAGTAAAGTTAAACTTCCTTGATTAACACTTCAAAAATATCAAACGTATATATAGGAACTCAGTTTTCAAATATTTAGACAAACATTCTTTCATGCCTTGTAGCAATGATGCATGCATGAAGTAAATGGCCTTTGATAATCTGGCTCTCATCTTCTTCCATCTTTTCCTACGTTATGCTCATAATTTTCTATTTTTTGGAAAAAAAAAAAAACATAATCCTTCCCATGGTAAAATCAATGTTCCCTCTGTTGGGGACACATGTTGTCTTAAAACAGATAAATGTGTCTGTGTGTGCGTGAGTGCTCAGTTGTATTGGACTCTTTGTGACCCCATGGACCTTTGTGAGCTCACCGGGCTCCTTTGTCCATGGGATTTTCCAGGCACGAGTATCGGAGTGGGTTGCCATTTCCTTCTCCAGGTGATCTTCCCCAACTTGGGATCAAACCTATATCTCCTGCATTAGCAGGTGAATTCTTTATCCCGAGCCACCAGGGAAACCATTTACTCCCTTACTCTTTTGTAAATTTCTTGACTGCTGAAAATTTGACCATATTTGCCTGCCATTGTATCCTGGGGGTGAAACACTGAGCCTTGCACAGGGTAAACATTCAAAAGATATTTATGAAAGACTAGATATATGTCATTATTATACTAATTTTACAGATTGAGACTCAGGAAAGCAAACGTCTTTGTAGTTAGTTATTATACAGTCAGTAACCAGGATGACCTCAGTCCATAGTTCATAGTTCATCAGGCACTCTATCATATCTAGTCCCTTAAAACTATTTCTCAGTTCCACTGTATAATCATAAGGGATTTGATTTAGGTCATACCTAAATAGTCTAGTGGTTTTCCCTACTTTCTTCAATTTAAGACTGAATTTGGCAATAAGGTGTTCATGATCTGTAAACCAGCCCCCTGCCCCGCCCAATCACTTCATGGGAAATAGATGGGGAAACAGTAGAAACACTGTCAGACTTTATTTGGGGGGGGGGCTCCAAAATCACTGCAGATGGTGATTGCAGCCATGAAATTAAAAGACGCTTACTCCTTGAAAGGAAAGTTATGACCAACCTACATAGCATATTCAAAAGCAGAGACATTACTTTGCCAACAAAGGTCCATCTAGTCAAGGCTATGGTTTTTCCAGTGGTCATGTATGAATGTGAGAGTTGGACTGTGAAGAAAGCTGAGTGCCGAAGAACTGATGCTTTTGAACTGTGGTGTTGGAGAAGACTCTTGAGAGTCCCTTGGACTGCAAGGAGATCCAACCAGTCCATTCTAAAGGAGATCAGTCCTGGGTGTTCTTTGGAAGGACTGATGGATGCTAAAGCTGAAACTCCAGTACTTTGGCCACCTCATGCAAAGAGTTGACTCATTGGAAAAGACTCTGATGCTGGGAGGGATTGGAGGCAGGAGGAGAAGGGGACGACCGAGGATGAGATGGCTGGATGGCATCACTGACTCAATGGACATGAGTTTGAGTGAACTCCGGGAGTTGGTGATGGCCAGGGAGGCCTGGCGTACTGCGATTCATGGGTTCTCAAATAGTTGGACATGACAGAGTGATTGAACTGAACTGAACTGAACTGAACTGAGCTGAGCTGAACCAGGATGACTGAGACTTGAATACCTGCACAGTTCTGTGTTTGTCCCGTTTTATAAGCTTCCTAGATATTTCCATCACCTACTCTTCTTCTTCTTCTTTTTTTATTTTTTCCTGATCTTTTCTTTCTCTTTGTTGGATTTCAATGTATTCAGTTTTGGAATGAAGTGTACTCAGGGTCCAAAGACAAACGTGAGGAAAAAATGTTGGAATAAGTCAGAGATCCTTTCAGAAAATCAACGAACTATTTTTTAGACTGTTTTCTAGCAAACTCCCACACTTAATTAAGCTTTCAATTAGGTGTCTCAGGAGCCAATTCTCTATGGTACGACTCTCTCTTTCTTCCTTTCCTGTCTTATTTCTTTTCATCTTCAGAGTTAACAATTATTTTATGCATTACCTAAACTTACTTTCTGTATCTCAGTTTTTCCATCTGTAAATGTAAGGGCTAACATGTCACATTTTGTATATTATTAATGCTGGAAATCTCATAATTGCAATGAACTTCACTGAATGTCCTACTAAGAATGGATTTAGAAGGGCTGGGCGAGATGGTCAGATATGGACAGAAAAACATAGTTTACCAAAATGAAAAAACTGAAATAAACTTATTTAGGTAGAGTGTCTGATCCCAGTGTGGAAACTTTACTTGCCTATCCCTGCCTGTTAGTGAGACCCATACCAGAGTCACTGGCCTGGGACTGTTTTAATCAACAGTGGCGTTGTGTTGAAGAGTTCATGATAACAGAAGCCATTTGTATGACTCCTGTCTTGTTATGTAAAGCAATGGGGTGGGGGCAAGCATTCAGGTAATGGGAGGTGGCAATCTTTCCTATTTAAGAAAGATTCCATACACACACACACACACACACACACACACACACACACACACATACACACCACAGGCTTTATTTTCATCACTAGTAAGACTTTAGATGACTTTCCAGACTGTTAGTTAGTACTACAAATCAATAATAAGGAAATGAACTTAGAACAGCAACAACAAAAGGGTCAGCACATCACTTATGGCTAAAAGAACAATATTGGCTTGTTTATGGTTTCAATAATTTTTTATCACCTTGAGAAGCAAAAGTCACTCACTGGAGTGGGTAGCCTTTCCTTTCTCCAGGGGTTCTTCCCAACCTAGGGATCGAACCCAGGTATCCCGCATTGCAGGCAGATTCTTTACCAGCTGAGCCACAAGGGAAGCCCTGATAGCCTTATCAGTGATGTAAAATTGATAATTAACATCAAGAATTCTGGGACTTCTCTGGCAGTTCAGTGGGTAAAACTCTATGCTTCCAATGCAGGGGGAGAGAGTTCGATCATTGGTCAGGGAACTGAGATCCCACATGTCATGGGGTGTGGCCAATAAATAAGTAAAACAAAATAAAATTACTTTGTAGAAAAAATTTAAAAACTGAATATAGCAGACAGGTCTCTTCCTCTGAATCCAGAATGAATAATTTCACTCATTTCTTCTAGCTTCAACCTGTGGTTTCAGTCAAGGACCAAAGGCAAAGGAAAGCCCCTAAAGCATTTTAAACATCTCATTGAATGCTTCCTTCTTTAAAAACAGGTATTTCCTCTCATCAGAAAGCCCTGAAGTACAATGCCCTTAGAAGCTAAGAGGAGAAAGAAGAAAGGCAGGGGTTCAAAAGATTAATAAACAGAATCCAGATAGAACTAATGCAGAGAAATATTTATTTAGATATTTATTTAGCTGTTGGTTTTCATTGTTTACAATTGTGACCAGGATGGAAATTGGAAATTGTATTGCAGATGCTCTAATACCTGAACTTCATTGACCTTCACACAGAGAGAACTGTGTTTTTGATGGATGAAAATTTTAACTATGAAGAAGTATGTTTTTCATTTTAAAAATTGATGATTAAACTACCTTATCAATAATAGCAAAAGGTACCAGTCCAGAATATTTCTGTCTTCTTTACTCTCCACTGTAAAATTTGCCTCAACTCTAAGTACATTTTTGTGTTTATGTGAATGATATATTCAGTCACTCAGTCATGTCCGACACTTTGCAACTCCATGGACTGCAGCACTCCAGGCCTCCCTGTTCATCACCAACTCTGAAGCCTACTCAAACTCATATCCATTGCATCGGTGATGCCATCCAACCATCTCATCCTCTCTTGTCCCCTTCTCCTGATTTCAAACTCTCTCAGTATCAGGGTCTTTTCAAATGAGTCAGTTCTTCACATCAAGTGGCCAAAGTATTGGAGTTTCAGTTTTAACATCAGTCCTTACAATGAACATTCAGGACTGATCTCCTTTAGGATGGACAGGTTGGATCTCTTTGAGGTCCAAGGGACTCTCAAGAGTCTTCTTCAACATCACAGTTCAAAAGCATCCATTCTTCAGCACTCAGCTTTCTATAGTCCAACTCCCACATCCATAAATGACTACTGGAAAAACCATAGCCTTGAGTAGATGGACTTTGTTGGCAAAGTAATGTCTCTGCTTTTTAATATGTTGTGTAGGTTGGTTACTCTTCTTCCAAGGAGTAAGCATCTTTTAATTTCATGGTTGCAGTCACCATCTGCAGTGACTTTGGAGCCCCAAAAAATAAACTATGCCACTGTTTCTTCATCTATTGGCCATGAAGTGATGGGACCGGATTCCATGATCTTTGTTGAGCTTTAAGCCAACTTTTTCACTTTCTTCTTTCACTTTCATCAAGAGGCTCTTTAGTTCTTCTTCAACTTTCTGCCATAAGGGTGGTGTCATCTGCATATCTGAGGTTATTTATATTTCTCCTGGGAATCTTGATTCCAGCTTATGCTTCTTCCAGCCCAGCCTTTCTTTTATGTACTCTGAATATATGTTAAATAAGCAGGGTGACAATATACAGCCTTGACGTACACCTTTTCCGATTTGGAACCAGTCTGTTGTTCCCATGTCCAGCTAACTGTTGCTTCCTGACCTGTATACAGATTTCTCAAGAGGCAGGTCAGGTAGTCTGGTATTCCCATTTCTTTCAGAATTTTCCACAGTTTATTGTGATCCACACAGTCAAAGGCTTTGGCATAGTCAATAAAGCAGAAATAGATGTTTTTCTGGAACTTTCTTGCTTTTTTCATGATCCAACAAAGGTTGGCAATTTGATCTCTGGTTCCTCTACCTTTCCTAAAACCAGCTTGAACATCTGGAAGTTCATGGTTCACGTATTGCTGAAGCCTGGCTTGGAGAATTTTGAGCATTACCTTGCTGGTGTGAGAGATGAGTGCAATTGTGTGGTAGTTTGAGCATGTTTGCCATTGACTTTCTTTGGGATTGGAATGAAAACTGACCTTTTCCAGTCGTCTGGCCACTGCTGAGTTTTCCAGATTTGCTGGCATATTGAGTGCAGCACTTTCACAGCATCATCTTTCAGGATTTTAAATAGCTCAACCGGAATTCCATCACCTCCACAAGCTTTTTTAGTAGTGTTTTTTCCTAAGGCCCACTTGACTTCACATTCCAGGATATCTGGTTCTAGGTGAGTGACCACACCATTATTATTATCTGGGTCATGAAGATCTTTTTTGTACAGTTCTGTGTATTCTTGCCACCTCTTCTTAATATCTTCTGCTTCTATTAGGTCCATAACATTTCTGTCCTTTTTTGAGCCCATCTGAATGATATATAACTATCTTTAATTTTTCAGTTCAATATTGCTATACATAAGATACATGGCACTATCTTGAAACTGCTTCTTTTCTTTCTTTTTTGTTACTAAGTCTTCAAAATACAGTGTATGTTTTCTTACAGCATATCTGATTTCTTTCTTTTTTTTTTTTTGGCAGGTGCTGGCAGGCCATGTGGCTTGTTGGATCTCAATTCCCTGACCAGGGATTGAATCTGAACCACTGCAGTAGAAGCATGGAATCCTGATCACTGTACCATTAGGATGTAGCACAAGTTGGAATGAAGACTGACAGGAGAAATATCAATAACCTCAGATATGCAGATGACACCACCTTATGGCAGAAAGTGAAGAAGAACTAAAGAGCCTCTTGATGAAAGTGAAAGAAGAGAGTGAAAAAGTTGGCTTAAAAGTCAACATTCAGAAAACTAAGCACATGGTATCTGGCCCCGTCACTTCAAGGCAAATAGATGGGGAAACAATGGAAACAGTGTCAGACTTTATTTTCTTGGGCTCCAAAATCACTGCAGATGGTGACTGCAGCCAAGAAATAAAAGACAGTTGCTCCTTGAAAAAAAAGGTATGACCAACCTAGATAGCGTATTAAAAAGCAGATACATTACTTTGCCAACAACGGTCCATCTAGTCATAGCTAAGGTTTTTCCAGTAGTTATGTATGGATGTCAAAATTGGAGTTTAAGGAAAGCTGAGTGCTGAAGAATTGTTGATTTTGAACTGTGGTATTGGAGAAGACTCTTGAGAGTTCCTTGGACAGCAAGGAGATCCAACCAATCCTTCCTAACAGAATTCAGTCTTGAATATTCATTGAAAGTACTGATGCTGAAGCTGAAACTCCAATTCTTTGGTCACCTGATTTGAAGAGCTGATTCATTTGAGAAGACCCTAATTCTGGGAAAGTTTGAAGGCAGGAGGAGACACAACAACAGAAGATGAGATGGTTGGATGGCATCATTGCCTCAATGGACATGAGTCTGAGTAAGTTCTGGGAGTTGGGGATGGACAGGGAAACCTGGCATGGTGCAGTCTGAGGGTTCGCAAGGAGTCGGACATGACTGAGCGACTGAATTGAACTGATACTACTAGAGAACTCCCTTTGGAACTGCTTCTTAACAAATGCAACAAATGTTATATTGGTATGGAGAAGTCAGCTAAATCATAACATCCAAGACTTTTCTTTCATTTACTGTATAGTCAGTGACAGTCATATAGAAAAGAAGAATGTTAAAAGTTTATAATTTCCAAAATAGAAACACATTCAAGATTTAGGAAAACGAGATGGGGCCCCTGACTATTGAGAATATGGCATATCTGGCTATCAGAATTATGAGGCCAACAGAATTATCATCTGTGTTTCAACTTCTTTCTAAAAAGTAAGAGCCCTTAAGAAAAATTTTGGTGAAATATCACAGCTTACTACCAACAGGGTTATGGGAAATTCTAAGAGGAATTGTGACCCACTCTTCAGCAAGAGAGATTAAGGGAGCACAGAGCCATTGATAGCTGTGGCAGATCTAGGCTTGAATATATTCCAATAATTAATAAAGACTCTTAAGAATTTTCCCAGCTGGTCTCCTGTCACTTACTTCTCACTTTCTTTTTCCTTATGTCTCTGCTCAGGATTCTGATCATGCCAACTTCCCTGCCACCAAGATGAGAAGAGAAGAAAGAAATATGTAACATGAAAGTGTCAGTGACCTGAAGTGTTTGCCAGTGAGGGATATTTTCATTTGAAGGAGTGTAACAAGGACTGCTTTAGCCAACAAACTTAGGCTTGAGAGATAGAAATACAGTCACATTGGCACCAAGTGAAAAAGGAACTTCTCAGCAAAGCGTTTTCTCTACTCAGCTCAAATAGCACTATGTAGTATTGGTTACTATGACTGACAATGAGGCAGACACTGATATGAATGCAGCTACCTTATTAAAAGTAAGTGCATATGTGTTTTGATAATCAATGTGGCATTTTCTAGATAGCAAATAAACTGATCCAACACTTGTGTAAAAAAAATGATCAATTTTTGAAAACACAATCTGATAAACACTTTAAAAATATTTTTTCTTCTGAGGTTTTAACTTTCTGACTTCAGGAGTTATGTGAATCATTGAACTTTGAAATCAGAAGTCAAGCTATAACTTTTAGCGTGCCCTTAGGCTAACATGATAGTAAGCAATTTTATTTTGGCCTTGCTGCAATTTTTCAAGTCAGTAACAGTCTTGCAGCAAGTGGGATTTACCCCTGGGTAATTATTCCCACCAAGGCTGTTAGTCTTTATTATTGGCCAAAATAATTGTTAAAGGAAGACAAGCAATCTAGGACCTGTGTGTCATTGAACTCTTGAAAGTTCTAAATATTCCAGTCTATCCCTCCCTACTTCTATTTACTGCCCGGCAGAGGCACATTAGCCTTACATGTTGCCCAAAACAGACTAGTTAGTAGTATGCCTGCTGAGCATAAGAAAAAAAAAATATTTGAAATGAACAACTCTATTAGGTGAAAGGGTAGTGTGGTGATATATTGAGGACTTATGCCCATGGCAGCAATAGCTAAAAACACTTTTTGGCATTCTTAAGGGAGTACAGCCTAATAAATCAGCTCAGCTGGTCAAAACTTCATGCCTTACCAAACTGGTGATATTTGAGTCAAGTCTTAGACTCTGACTACTTTTCAGCACGTAGTAATGAAAGAATACTATTCAGAGGCAGCATGGAGTAAGCAACCCATAGCTATACATGTCCCAGATGAAGCTTACAGAGAAGGAACAACATCAGATAAATGGTCGTGTATATGATATTTCAGGGCAGACAGTGTGTTGTGAATACCTGGCTTAAACAGAACCATTATCACTGTTTGACAGCTACCTAGTCAGTTGATAAAGAGGATACAATTGATTCTTGTCTTACAAACCCATTCATCCCTGTTCCCATTAATCAAGTAGAGGAGCATTCTATATTTCATGGACCTAAGGATATGCACAGATGTGAGAGTTGGACCATGAAGAAGGCTGAGCACCGGAGAATTGATGCTTTTGAACTGTGGTGTTGGAGAAGACTCTTGAGAGTCCCTTGGACAGCAAGGAGAGCAAACCAGTCGATTATAAATGAAAGCAACCCTGAATATTCATTAGAATATTGGACCGATGCTGAAGCTGAAGCTCCAATACTTTGGCCACCTGAAGCAAAAGGCCAATTCACTGGAAAAAGCCCCTGATGCTGAGGAAGATTGAGGGCAGGAAGAGAAGGGAGAACAGAAGATGAGATGATTGGATGGCATCACCAACTCAATGGAGTTTGAGCAAACTCCAGGAGATAATGGAGGACAGGGAAACCTGGTGTGCTACAGTCCATGGGGTTGCAAAGAGTCGGACACAACTGGGTGACTGAACAACAATAAAGATATGAACTACATACCTCAGAAAACTCGGAAACAAAAGGGACTTAAAGGGAACAACCAAATTAAGGACACCCAGTTCTTCAGCATAGGCAATCCTATTCCCATGATGACATAATTGATTTTTTCCAAGTACTAAAGACTGAATATACAATATAAGGGAAAACTAGTTATCTCAAGTATTCAGTTATCTCTGTATTCTTCTGGATCCAAACATCATTTATCTCCTTATTGCTTGAAAAATTCACCTCCTTGCTTGGACCTGGGAAGTAGGGTTCCCTTATGATCATTATTACACTGTGGACAGTCCCACCCCTTGTCAACCCTTTCCATATAACATGGAGTTTGTGGAGCTGAGAGAACATGCTCACTCGAAAACTGTGCACCCTTCTTCAAATCACACTCCAGGTTTCTCCTGGAATGTTTTTGTACAAACAGTTCTGTTTAAATTTCTATGACATAAGCATATCCTTCACTAGCTCTGTTTTCCCAAGAATATTATGTTAGTGATGGAGAAAACAAAGGTGAAATATTCAAGCTAATGGGGATTATAGTAAAAGAATGCAAAAAGTATTTACAGAAAGGAGAGGCAGTGTCACAGATGCAGGGAATTTGCTTTACAAATGAAGAATTAGAAAGGAAAGAATGCAAATAAATTGTACACAGTCATGTTTTAAAGACCAAACATTTCTGCACAAACTCAATAAGAAAAAGAACATCATCAACAACAATTTAACTGCAAATAACCAAATATCTGATTAGAGTCAGTCATCTCCTCTATAAGAATAAGTCTGATATGAGAGATAATGCTGTAAAATTATGAAGAGAAACTATTATGAGTAAATAATACTATTTGGGGGAAAATAGGCAGCCCAAAGAGGTCTATACTCTAAATCCCAGATTCTATGAATATATTAATTTATAGGAAGGGACTTTACAGATGTGATCAAGATAATGGATTTTTAGATAGGAAGATTATCCTGGCCCAAAATAATTAGAGTTCTTAGAAGATGTCAACTTTTCTAGGCTGTGGTCAGAGATGTGACAGTGGAAGAAAGGTCATGGTCAACATTAACGATAGAGGAAAAGGTTGCAAGTTAAAGAATGTAGCCAGCTTTTAGAAAAGAGGAACATAGGAAAATATTCTCCCTTATAACCTCAGAAAGGAACTGGTCCTATAGCTATGGCAATGCTAGCCTTCTGGATCTTACAGTAATGAAAAATAATAAATTTTTGCTTTCATACAAAGTTGACAAAATGAAGAAAATTGTATTTCATATTTTATATTTTTCTTAATGCCTGTGACCATGTATCATACAAGTCCACTTAAACTTCTTATAAGTAAATAATAAACAAGCTAAACGAAAACCAGTCGGCAAGGAACTCAGGCATTTGCATTGTTGCAAGCAAATTCACAACAAAGACCTGAATGCTATAAATCATTTCTGGCTGAACAGTATGACACTGAGATACATGAAAATGTACTTCTGACTTTACTAAAATTCTCCTCAGTTCACTTCAGTTCAGTCGCACAGTCATGTCCAACTCTTTGCAACCCCATGAATCACAGCACACCAGGCCTCCGTGTCCATCGCCAACTCCCGGAGTCCACCCAAACCCATGTCCATTGAGTCGGTGATACCATCCAACCATCTTATCCTCTGTGTGCCCCTTCTCCTCCTGCCTTCAATCTTTCCCATCATCAGGGCCTTTTCCAATGACACAGCTCTTTGCATGAGGTGGCCAAAGTACTGGAGTTTCAGCTTTAGCATCATTCCTTCCAAAGAAATCCCAGGGCTGATCTCCTTCAGAATGAACTGGTTGGATCTCCTTGCAGTCCAATGGACTCTCAAGAGTCTTCTCCAACACCAGAGTTCAAAAGCATCAATTCTTTGGTGCTCAGCCTTCTTCACAGTCCAACTCTCACATCCATACATGACCACAGGAAAAACCATAGCCTTGACTAGACGGACCTTTGTTGACAAAGTAATGTCTCTGCTTTTTAATATACTGTCTAGGTTGCTGGGAGAAATATCAATAACGTCAGATATCCAGATGACACCACCCTTATGGCAGAAAGTGAAGAGGAACTAAAGAGCCACTTGACTAAAGTGAAAGAGGAGAGTGAAAAAGTTGTCTTAAAGCTCAACATTCAGAAAACTAAGATCATGGCTTCTGGTCCTATCATTTCCTGGCAAATAGATGGGAAAACAGAGGAAACATTGTCATACTTTATTTTTCTGGGCTCCAAAATGACTGCAGATGGTGATTGTAGCCATGAAATTAAAAGACGCTTACTCCTTGGAAGGAAAGCTATGACCAACCTAGATAGCATATAGAAAAGCAGAGACATTACTTTGCCAACAAATGTCCATCTAGTCAAAGCTATGGTTTCTCCAGTAGTCATGTATGGATGTGAGATTTGGACTGTGAAGAAAGCTGAGCATCAAAGAACTGATGCTTTTGAACTGTGGTGTTGGAGAAGACTCTTGAGAGTCCCTTGGACTGCAGGGAGATCCAACCAATCCATTCTGAAGGAGATCAGTCCTGGGTGTTCATTGGAAGGAATGATGTTAAAGCTGAAACTCCAGTACTTTGGCCACCTCATGTAAAGAGTTGACTCATTGGAAAAGACCCTGATGCTGGGAGGGACTGGGGGCAGGAGGAGAAGGGGATGACAGAGGATGAGATGGCTGGATGGCATCACCGACTCGATGGGTATGATTTTGAGTTAACTCCGGGAGCTGGTGATGGACAGGGAGGCGTGGCGTGCAGCAGCAATTCATGGGGTTGCAAAGAGTCGGACACGACTGAGCAACTGAACTGAACTGAACTGAACTGAACTGAGGTTGGTCATAACTTTATTTCCAAGTAGTAAGCATCTTTTAATTTCATGGCTGCGATCACCATCCGCAGTGATTTTGGATCCCAGAAAAAGAAAATCAGCCACTGTTTCCCCATGTATTTCCCATGAAGTGATGGGACATGATGCCATGATCTTAGTTTTCTGAATGTTGAACCTTAAGCCAACTTTTTCACTGTCTTCTTTCACTTTCATCAAGAGGCTCTTTAGTTCTTCTCCACTTTCTGCCATGAGGGTGGTGTTATCTGCATATCTGAGGTTATTGATATTTCTCCCGGCAATCTTGATTCCAGCTTGTGCTTCCTCCATTCCAGTGTTTCTCATGTACTGTGCATATAATTTAAATAAGCAGGGTGACAATATACAGCCTTGATGTACTTGTTTTCCCATTTGAAATCAGTCTATTGTTCCATGACCAGTTCTAACTGTTGCTTCCTGACCTCCATACAGATTTCTCAAGAGTCAGGTCAGGTGGTCTGGTATTCCCATCTCTTTCAGAGTTTTCCACATTTTTTTTTTTTTTTGTGATCCACAGAGTCAAAGGCTTTGGCATAGTCAATAAAGCAGAAATTGATGTTTTTCTGGAACTCTCTTTCTTCTTCGATGATCCTGCAGATGTTGGCAATTTGATCTCTGGTTCCTCTGCCTTTTCTAAAACCAGCGTGAACATCTGGAAGTTCATGGTTCATGTACTGCTGAAGCCTGGGTTCGATAATTTTAAGCATCTCTTTACTAGCCTGTGAGATAAGTGCAATTGTGCAGTAGTCTGAGCATTCTTTGGCATTGCCTTTCTTTGGAATTGGAATGAAAACTGATCTTGTCCAATCTTGTAGCCACTGGTAAGTTTTCCAAATTTGCTGGCATATTGAATGCAGCACTTTCACAGCATCATCTTTTAGGATTTGAAATAGCTCAACTGGAATTCCACCACCTCCACTAGCTTTGTTCATAGTGATGCTTCTTAAGGCCCACTTGACTTCACATTCCAGGATGTCTGGCTCTAGGTGAGTGATCACACCATCGTGATTATCTGGGTCATGAAGACCTTTTTTGTACTGTTCTGTGTGTTCTTGCCACCTCTTCTTAATATTTTCTGCTTCTGTTAGGTTCCTACCATTTCTGTCCTTTATTGCACCCATCTTTACATGAAATATTCCCTTGGTATCTCTAATTTTCTTGAAGAGATCTCTAGTCTTTCCCATTCTATTGTTTTCCTCTATTTCTTTGCATTGATCACTGAGGAAGGCTTTCTTATCTCTTCTTGCTATTCTTTGGAAGTCTGCATTCAAATGGTTATATCTTTCCTTTTCTCCTTTGCTTTTCACTTCCCTTCTTTTCACACCTATTTGTAAAGCCTCCTCAGACAGCCATTTTGCTTTTTTGCATTTCTTTTTCTTGGGTATGTTCTTGATTCCTGTCTCCTGTGCAATGTCATAAGCCTTTGTCTATAGTCCATCAGGCACTCTGTCTATCAGACCTAGTCCCTTAAATATATTTCTCACTTCCACCATATAGTCAAGGGATCTGATTTAGGTCATACCTGAATGGTCTAATGGTTTGCCCTACTTTCTTCAATTTAAATCTGAATTTTGCAATAAGGATTTCATGATCTGAGCCACAATCAGCTCCTGGTCTTGTTTCTGCTGACTGTATACAGCTTCTCCATCTTTGGCTGCAAAGAATATAATCAATCTGATTTCAGTGTTGACCATCTGGTGATGTCCATGTGTAGTCCTCTCTTGTGTTGTTGGAAGAGGGTGTTTGCTATGACCTGTGCATTCTCTTGGCAGAACTCTATCAGCCATTGTCCTGCTTCATTCTGTACTCCAAGGTCAAATTTGCCTGTTACTCCAGGTGTTTCTTGACTTCCTACTTTTGCATTCCAGTCCCTTATAGTGAAAAGGGCTTCCCTGGTGGCCTAGAGGTTAAAGCGTCTGCCTGCAATGCGGGAAACCTGGGTTCGATCCCTGGGTCAGGAAGATCTGTTGGAGAAGGAAACGGCAACCCACTCCAGTATTCTTGCCTGGAGAATCCCATGGACAGAGGAGCCTGGTGGGCTACTGTCCACGGGGTCGCAAAAAGTCGGACACGACTGAGTGACTTCACACATAATGAAACGGACATCGTTTTGGGGTGTTAGTTCTAAAAGGTCTTTAGGTCTTCATAGAACTGTTCAATTTCAGCTTCTTCAGCATTTCTGGTCAGGGCATAGACTTGTATTACCATGATATTGAATGGTTTGCCTTGAAAACGAACAGAGATCATTCTGTCATTTTTGAGATTGCATCCAAGTACTGCATTTCAGACTCTTTTGTTGATTATGATGGCAACTCCATTTCTTCTAAGGGATTCCTGCCCACAGTAGTAGATATAATGGTCATCTGAGTTAATTTCACACATTCCAGTCAATCTTAGTTTTCTGACTCTAGAATGTTGACGTTCACACTTGTCATCTGTTTGGCCACTTCCAGTTTACCCTGATTCATGGACCTTACACTCCAGGTTCCTATGCAATATTGCTCTTTACAGCATCGAACTTTCCTTCCATCACCAGCCCCATCCACAACTGGGTGTTGCTTTTGCTTTGGCTGCATCCCTTCATTCTTTCTGGAGTTATTTCTCCACTGATCTCCAGTAGCAATTTGGGCACTTACCGACCTGGGGAGTTAATCTTTCAGTGTCCTATCTTTTTACCTTTTCATACTGTTGATGGGGTTCTCAAGGCAAGAATACTGAAGTGGTTTACCATTCCCTTTTCCAGTTGACCACATTCTGTCAGACCTCTCCACCATGACCCGTCTGTCTTGGGTGGCCCCACACAACACACCTTAGTTTCATTGAGTTAGACAAGGCTGTGGTCTGTGTGATCAGTTTGGCCTGTTGTCTGTGATTGTAGTTTCAGTGTGTCTGCTCTCTGATGCCCTCTCTCAGTGCCTACCATCTTACTTAGGTTTCTTTTACCTTGGATGTGGGGTATCTCTTCATGGCTGCTCCAGCAAAGTGCAGCCACTGCTACTTACCTCGGATGTTGGGTAGCTCCTCTCGGCGGCACCTGTGTGCCCTCACAGCTGCCGCGCCTGTTTTTTTAAGGCTAAACATTTTGAAGGCTAAAATTCTTTTAGCCTTACCAGATCAAAAATTTAAGTATCAAAATTAAGGATAGAATGGATGTTAGGATAACTGAAATTATTAATTTGTGTTGAAGACCGATGAAGTTATTACCACAATCATCATATAATAGGTATAAAGAAAATGCAATTAAATCCTGGACAAGAGGCAAAAGAAAATATATAGTTAGATGTTGAAAAATATAAAAAATAGATAATAAAATTATCTTTCTATATATTTCAGAAATGGTGACTGGAAAATAAAATACTGACTTTTAATGTCACTTTTTATTCACATAAATTCTTCTACAGGCTAGAATGTTTCTTGATGTTACATTCTCTTTTTTATCAGAATTTTTCATAGAATTTTAACAGAATTAAATACATTTTTAGTAGAACCTGTCATACACTTTTTAATTTTTGTTTTCTTTTTTTATTTTGTTTTATATTTGAGTATGGTTGATGGGAGAAGGCAATGGCACCCCACTCCAGTACTCTAGCCTGGGAAATCCCATGGACAGAGGAGCCTGGTAGGCTGCAGTCCATGAGGTCCCAAAGAGTCAGACACGACTGAGCGACTTCACTTTCACTTTTCACTTTCATGCATTGGAGAAGGCAATGGCAACCCACTCCAGTGTTTTTGCCTGGAGAATCCCAGGGATGGGGGAGCCTGGTGGGAGGTGGCCTATGGGGTTGCACAGATTCGGACATGACTGAAGTGACTTAGCAGCATCAGCACAGTTGATTAACAGTGTTGTGTTTCAAGTGTACAGCAAAACGATTTGTTATACATATATTTGTATCTAAACTTTTTCAAATTTTTTCCCATTCAGTTTATTATAGAACATTGAACACACTTCCCTGTTCTGCATGGTAATTCTTTGTTGGTTATCTATATTAAATATAGCAGTGAGTACATGTTTGAGATTTACATTACCTTCTTTTGATATTTTTTATTCTTGTTATGATAGCATAGTTTAGTTGTTCAGTCACTGTCGTGTCTGATTCTTTGCAACCACATGGATTGCAGCATGCCATGCTTCCCTGTCCTTCACTATTTCCCAGAGTTTGCTTAAATTCTTGTCCATTGAGTGGGTGATGTTATCTAATCCTCTCATCCTCTGCCACCCCCTTTCCTTTTGCCTTCAGTCTTTCCCAGCATGAGGGTCTTTCCCAACAAGTTGTCTCTTCCCATTAAGTGGCCAAAGTATTGGAACTTCATCTTCAGCATTAGTCCTTCCAACGAATATTCAGGGTTGATGCTGAGAAGGATTGAGGCAACGAGAAGGGGGTGACAGAGGATAAGATGGGTGGATGTCAAAGCTGACTCAATGGACATGAGTTTGTGTAAGCTCCAGGAGACTGTGAAGGACAGAGAAGCCTGGCAAGCTGCAGTCTATGAGGTTGCAAACAGTTGTACATGACTTTGTGACTAAACAATAACAGCAACTCTTTTTCAAACTTTTTCCCATACAGATCATAAGTGCACATTGAGTAGAGTTCCTTGTGCTATACAGTAGGCCCTTATTAGTCTATTTTGTATTTAGTAGGGTGTATATGTCAATCCAAATCCTTCCATTTATCCCTCTCCCCATTTCCCCCTGGTAACAATAAGCTTATTAGAAATTTAAATGTGTATTACAATGTTTTGAAGGTATTTAAATTTTTTATTTATTTATTTATTTTTTATTTTTTTTATTTTTTAAATTTTAAAATCTTTAATTCTTACATGCGTTCCCAAACATGAACCCCCCTCCCACCTCCCTCCCCATAACATCTCTCTTAAATTGTTGTTTTATGGATAATTTCTCCATTATTTGTTTATACCTTTATATTTCATGAAACTTTTTTATAGTAAATATGGATTCCATTTTCTGCACAAAGAAAATACTTTTTACAAAATTTAATTGAATTCATATAGTAAGTGCTTTACTGTGACATCAACAATTAGTATAAATGTTTCTTTGTGGCAAATTTGTAACTATGTACAAATTACTTTGACATATATAATTCATTCAAATAAGTTGCTCACAAAGTCATTCCTAAAAATATAATTTAAGCCATTTGACCAACATTACAAGAGTTACTTTTAATCTTTGTTTTTAATTTTTGAATTTCAATAAAATTAATAACTGCTACTTCAGTCACATTATTTTCTTAACACTTACTATGCACAAAACACTGGCCTTGCTGCTTGAGAGAGTTTAAAATGGTGTAACTCATAGTCTTTATTCTTCAGGATCATACAATGATGCATGAAATTCAAATCAACAAAAATATAAATTAAATATTTTTTTAAATAATTGGCTACAAATGACCAAGATAGAATACAACTGTTGCTTGTTATCTATTTAATTTCAAAACTCAACTAACTTTTGGAATGAGGTGGAAAACATAATAAAGAAGTTACAATGTTTACGGGAAAATCCATATCATATTTAGGAAAAAGTATTTGTTAAAGAGGGCTTCCCTGGTAGCTCAGATGGCAAAAAATCTGCCTGCAAACCTGGAGATCCAAATTCCATTCCTGGGTGGGGAACAGCCCCTGGAGAAGGGAATGGCAACCCACTCCAGTATTCTTGCCTGGAGAATTCCATGGACAGAGGAACCTGGTGGCCTACAGTCCCTGGGGTCACAAAGAGCCAGAAACAGCTGAACCACTAACACTTTTACTTTCTTCATTGGTTGTGCTGTGCTTAGTCACTCAGTCATGTCTGACTCTTTGCAACCCTATTGACTGTAACACGCCAGGCTCTTATGTCCATGGTGATACTCCAGGCAAGAATACAGGAGTGGCTTGCTGTTCCTTCCTCCAAGGGATCTTTCCAACCCAAGGATCTAGCCCAGGTCTTGCACATTGCAGGTGGATTCTTTACCAGATGAGCCAACAGGGAAGAGAAAGGTTAAAATCACCAACTCAGCCCAGCTGGTGACATCTTAATGGTTAAGAGCATTGGTTGGAATCTTACTACAGAAATCAAATCCTGACCATGCTGCTTACTAGCTCTGGCACCTTGAGTAATTGATTTAACTTGTCTATGCTTCACTATCATCATTTGTATAATTGGAATTTGAAGTTAAAACTATTTATCATAAGATTGTTTTTACTGAGTTGCTGCTGCTGCTGCTGCTAAGTTACTTCAGTCGTGTCCGACTCTGTGCGACCCCATAGATGGCAGCCCACCAGGCTCCCCCATCCCTGGGATTATCCAGGCAAGAACATTGGAGTGGGTTGCCATTTCCTTCTCCAATGCACGGAAGTGAAAATTGAAAGTGAAGTCACTCAGTCGTGTCCGACTCTTAGCGACCCCATGGACTGCAGCCCACCAGCCTCCTCCATCCATGGGATTTTCCAGGCAAGAATACTGGAGTGGGATGGCATTGCTTTCCTTTTTAAATAATTATAATAGTGATCGGCAAAACTTATATTTGCATTACTATTATTTTTGTTATAATTGTGATGATAGAAGTATTAAGAACTTTGAGTTCTTGAGCAAGATTTTGGAGGCATCCTGAACTCACACTCTGTACAACTTCAGCTCCAGCCTTAAGGTTGATTGGGAACCTGGATAAGGTCAATTGTTTATTGGATATTGCCCCATTAAGACAAACTACACATGTCTTGTATTTTTTAGAAGTAGGTTTTTAGAAACAAACAAAAAACTGGATTGTACATGGTCTTGTAAAAGATGGAACAGTTTAATAAACCTCAAACCAAATGAATTTTAGATGTGATTCCGGATTCAGCTAGAGCAGATGTTGAAACACTAAGAAAAGTCCACTTGAGAGTCAGTTTTGCACTTAAAAACAAAGAAAATTAACCAGAAAATACAGCCTTGGAGGGAAAATATAGGCTGGTTTTATTGTAATTATTTGATAAATTACTAGTTCTAATTATAAATGGAGATATTAGAGGAGATCCTTTTAGAAAACGTACACTGCAGTGAACAATAATGATCTTTGATGATTAGACTGTCTTTGAAAATTAACGATTCCTAAAGAAACTGTATCAGTAAATTAGAAAGCATAGAAAATTATTTTTAAATAAAGATCCCAGGGGTTTGTAACCCTCACCCTCAGCATAGCGATTTTGATGGAATAAACCTGGGGTGGAACCAGGGTTTTTGCCATGTCCACAAGCCCCTGAGTATGCTGAGCCAGGAGGTGACAGACTGACCCCACATTGAGAAACACTTCCAGGTAACTGTGTGTGATTCTGTGTTCTGGAAGCGAGAAGATTTTGCTGGAATCAGCTGGGCTGATAATGAAGTAGAGAGAAGCAGGAAAAAAAAACAAAAAGAGAAATAAAAATATGAAGTATAGAAACTATTAATTTCAAGCAGATACTTTGCAATGCAACCTAGAGGAAATCCTTTAAATTTTCTATGACATAATAATTGTGATGAACCAGAAAAACATATGAAAAATGCACCTAAACTGGAAATTGCTTAAATGTCTGACAAAAAAGACATGGTTTAGTGAATAATGAAAACCAGGTCATTTTTAGAAATTACAAAGAAACGTGAGTAGTGTTTATTGTTAGGTTATTTGAAGAACATTTGAAAAGAATTGAATTTATATGTATGTATGAAAGGTAATATTTTTATTTTTTAGGACATTACATTTAATTATATATAATTATTTCAAAACCATATCATCATTTTGAGTAATAATCTATTTTAAATGGACACATGTCCTTTATCATATCTAATAACATGTGTTTACAAACACAATTTTGTTTTAAATACACATAGTCTGAAAAAGTTACCTTTGGGAAACTACAATAGGTAGCCTAAATATTTCTGAGTCAGATAATTATGCAAATGTAAAATTATGAATCAATTAATGTGATGATATCTACAATATATATACATATAATACACACACATGCAGTTTTGCGATTATGCGTGCTAGATATGTTGTTTATTAAATTACCTACAATGCTGAATACTAGAAGTTTTGTGGTGCTCCTTTGTACATATGTTAGATTAATGACTTATAAAGTAGAAGAGGATATAAATTTTGTGTTTTATGATGCTGTCTTCTCCAAGGCATTTTTCTAAGTAGTAGATAAAACACTTGAAGAATGTTTGAAAACATGTTTTTGAGACTCCATTCAGCAGGCTTTTTCTTTTAGAAACATGAGTCTACATTGTTGTATCTCTGTCTCTTTTAAAAGTTATTCATAGGTGTGTGAAGACCACATTTTGGAATGTACAGGCAAAGGAACTGGGCTGAGAGTTAATGACCTCAGTTTCAAAAGGTTATAAATTTCAGTAAAGAACTGTAATTTCAGGGTTAAAAAAACACTCTTCATGATCACAAAACATCTGTATATTGATCTCTTAAGCCCATTAAATATGATAGTTTAAATTTATGTACCCAAGCAATATATTAGAAATCTTGATAACTTAGAAGGATTATGAATCTGAGTGTGGAAGACATGAAGGAAGAAGTCATTGATCTTAGCAATGTTCCCAGGGAGGAGGCCAAATGATGCATCAGTGCCCGACGATCATGATTACATCTTTATTCTTCATTTCTGGAGAAAGCAACAGTTAGATGGATAGCTTCTGTATGCTACTACTGCGATTGAAGTTCTTTTTTGAGGGAGCAGGGAAGAATAAGTCAGTATTGCTTGGTCATTGCTGTTTGTACTTCTTGGAACACAATTCTATAGCTATGGTAAGCAGGTGTTTTTAAATGTCCAGCTCTAATCCCTAGAACCTGAGATATGATATCATGCTTATGACTCTCGTGTTATACGGCATGATTTACCTTAAAGTAAGGAGATTGTCTGGGATTATCCATGCAGGCCCTATGTAATCACATAAGCTTTTTAAACAGAGCTTTCTTTGGCTGGTAGCAGAAGCAAATGTCATAGAGAGATGAAGTCTGAGAAGGACTCAACACATTCTTGCTTATTAGAGGTGGAGGGAGTCACATGAGAAGACATGTAAGTAGCCTTCAGGAGCCGAGAGAGGCCCCTGACATCCAGCCAGGAACAGAGATCTCAGTTCAGCCACTGTAAAGAACTGGATTCTGTCAAAAGCTTGATTTGGAAGCAGAGTCCTTCGAAAACTTCTAGATAAAAGCCATTTCTGGTCCAGCTGAACTTACTTAAAATGACCTACAGAGTTGTGAGGTAATAGATAGCTGTTGTTTTAAGCAAAGTCTGTGGTAGTTTGCCACACAGCAATAGAAAATCAAAGCATAGTTTGAAAGATTTATGTCATTGTGATTAATTTTAATGTCATATATATGTTATATATTAGAGACATGAAAAGTAGTAAAATCACGTAATTAGTGCTGTTCAAGTGAATTGAGTTTCCATATTTATGACTGACCAAACCCTATCTCCTCCTTTTAACTCCTTTCTTGTTTCCACAGTTTGCATACCTTCCTTCCTATTTGCCCTGTAGATGTGAATACAGTATATTCTGTTACCACTAATATGATATTTGCTTCTCCAGAGGGTATTAAAAAATGCTTTAAGTAAATCTCAGTTATTGTATGTGTTTGTGTGTTAGACACTTAGTCATGTCTGACTCTTTACGACCCCATGGACGGTGCCCATAAGGCTCCTCTGTCCATGGAATTCTCCAATATTGAAGTGGGTTGCCATTTAGTTATCCTTATGTTTGGGCTTCCCATGTGGCGCTAGTGGTAAGAACCTGCCTGCCAATGCAGGAGACATAAGAGATGGAGGTTCGATCTCTGGGTCGGGAAGATCCCCTGAAGGAGGGCATAGCTACCCACTTTAGTATTCTTGCCTGGAGAATCCCATAGACAGAGGAGCCTGGCAGGCTACAATCCATGGGGGCTGTACAGAGTTGGACATGACTGAAGCGACTTAACACACATGCACACATTTTTATGTTTACAGGTTAAGTTATGCTTTTCTTTACAAAAGAAACTAGTGATATACTTTTGATATGTTTATGTGTGATATTTTAGTCACAGAAATATCTTTGTGTGGTATCCGTGAGCAGTGCTTTTCTCTTTATGTCTTTACTTAATCACATAGTCTATCACTAACACCACCAGCAGACAAACAAAAATCAAAGAGACAGAGGACTTGGCACAAAATAGATTTTATCTTTGAATTTCTCATAGCACCTAGAATTATGTCTTGTATATAATTGCTGCAATACATATTTTAAGAACATATTTATGAATCACTTACTTGGTCTATATATTCAAATTGTCCTCATTTAGGTTTGCAGTGATTTGGCTTCAACATAATTTCAAAAAAATGGGATAGCTTGCTTGCAGATAAAGAAATAACAATTCAGACTTAGGACAAATTCAGAGCATGTAAAATCTGAGTGTCCTTCACTCAACCTCATGATCTTGTATGTTCTAGAAAAGGCTACGTTCACTTCTCTAGCCAACAGCCCTACGAATGAAGTATCCTAGTCCTTACTGCATCTCTTTTCTCAGCAACTGTCTGCAGCTCCTCTTCTCTACTCTTTCTTTGAGACCCTCAGTGTCTGTGGCTCCAGCATGTAACTGCTGTTATTCATTACTACAGCTATTGTTGATGTTTTAGGCTCCATTAAGGCACTGCAGATGGTGGCAATGACTTATCTGTGACCTCAAATGCCTTCAGACACTTGATCCTGACTGCAATGCTTTATTATCCTCTCCTGTTGAACACTGAATCTCCCATTTTTCTCAAAGCGTGTAGGGTCTCTGTGTAAGGGGTTGGAGAAGGGGTTAGTGGAAACACTGAATCTGAGTGGAATCTAATGCATCTGTGCCTTGAACGTAGAACAACCACCTCCTTTGACCCAAGACACTCCCTTTGCAATTTGAGCTTACTCTGTTGGATATACTTTTCACTTCATAAAGCATTTCTTTCAAGAATTACTTTATACTTTAAAAAAAAATCTGCACTCTGCTGAAATATGTAGCTATGTTGGTGAATTGGTGACAATCCTATCATGGCCATGGGAGTACATGGTTAAAGGCATATGCATTTAGGTATTTCACACATTTTAAAATAGTTGAGAACATTTTATTTCACTAAAAACAGAGAAATTTCAGAGAATCATTAGTTCTTACTCAATTAGGACACCAACATATATATTTGAAATGTTTATAAAAATGTCCTAAGATAATTCTTTAAGACTAACAGAGGTATACTCCCCTTTACATACAATTTATGAATTTGTTAGTATTTTAACAAGTAAGAATTTGCTTTTACAGCAAATTGTCTGATATATTAAAATATAGATCTGACTCAGTACAAGTTTTGAGTTTCTCAAATGACAGCTTTATCATTATGTGAAAAGTTTTGTTATTTTTGCTATCTATTCTGTTTTTCAACAGAGATGGGGAAATATATTTCATTTCTATTTTGCCATCCCCCTGTGCACTCACATGCAACTTTTTACCGAAAAATGTTTAATTTGCCAAACACTATCTTAATGTAGCATACAATAAATTACTAGAACACTGTACCTTAGAACATGTGCCACATTCTAATTAAAGCAATGATTTTTGTTCATCTGGCCACCCAAGAAGATGTCATACATTTTGATTGTTTAATTCATGCTATGTGTCATGAAGCATTTTCATCCTGAGAGCCTTTATTATGAAGAAATTTTTTTTTTCTTGACCAAGTGTGAGGAAAGGCCCTTAAATTCTAGATGTCATAATTCATCTGAATGAAAAGATCTGGACCCTTAAATAGCTAAAAAACAATGTAGACTATCCCTTTATTCAGCATATTAAAAGAAACCTCAGCTTTTCAATGAAAATGAGCAAAAATTTCTTCTTTCTTTTTTATCCTGGCCAGTTTCCAAAGTTGGCTCTCAGTTTTTAATCATATGTCTTCATATCTATAGCCTGTTAAATAAGAGTAACAATCACAAGTCTATGATGTGACTGTGGTCCTTTTATGTGGCATGTATGCCAAATGCTAATGTACATAAATTAGTGCCTAATATGCATATGCTATTAAATGGGGTTGAATTCATCCACAGGGATTCAATAAAAAATTATTGTCCAATTTTGGTCAACCAATTCCTATGTCATGAGGACAATTCCTCCCTCCAAAACCTTGTATAAAATGACCTTTAATCATATAACTTTTAACATTTGCTCTCAATTTCCTCTTCCTTTAACTGAGGCAGACACAAAAGCTGCTCTGATATGTGGCTAGTGAGAAAGACAGTAGCTGTCATTGTCCCTGCATGAACTGGATATCTGAAAAGGGTAATGCCGGTGTTTGAAACTTCAATGATTCTTTTTGAATCTGGGCCCTGGATACTACTCATTTCACCTTAAAATGATCTGTCAATGCATTTTAAGTATATTGTATGTGTTTCTAGCTTATTTTAGAATTGATAAAATGGAATGATATTATTTTGGCAAATTTCTTGTTTATTTCTTTTAAATTAACTGTCCTATTTTAAAAGTGAGAAAATAATGTTTAGAGCAGATATTTGGTGTATTTATAGCACAGCTCATCACCCTTCCTTTTTAATTTGTTGTTTTGTCTTGGACTCTAAAATCTTCTGTGGTACATGCTAAGTGACTGAATCAGATTGGAAGTCAGAGTCCCTAAGGATAATGAAGAATGGAAGAGCAGAACTTCTATCATATTATTGGTCTCTACTGGAAGTTTGTTAATTGGTGAATAGAAAGTAACAATTTGATTTGGCTACTGAAACTTGTGAAGTCCTGGAATTATTTGTCTTTGGTTCCTGAATGTTGTCAAAAATAATGCACAGATAAATAAAATTCATGAATGGCTGAATTTGAGAACTCCTGGTCTTCCAACACCAGTACCCTATCTCTCAGAGAAAAGCTCATCTTTAGATATAGCAGTATTTGTGCATGTGTGTGTGTGTGTCTGTGTGTGTGTGTGTGTGCTCAGCCATGTTCTACTCTTTGAGACCCCGCTGACTACAGCTTGGCAGTCTCTTCTGTCCTTGGAATTTTCCAACCAAGAATACTGAAGTGGGTTGCCATTTCCTACCCTAGTGGATCTTCCCAACACAGGGATCAAACCCGTATTTCCTGTTTTGGCAGGCAGATTCTTTACCACTGTGTCTCCTGGCAAGCCCAATGTCATTTGTACAGTCCATTTATTTTACCTCTTAATATATGCTGGCTAAATTACATTATCTCTTGGGCTACCTGCCCCCTCTTTCAATTTGCCCCACTGTTTGAATGTCTTTCCTAAACAGAACATTCTTACACACAGAAACACACACACACACACGAAACACACACCTTCATATTCACTTAGAATTCATTTTTTTACTCCCTCACATTATAGCATAGTAATTGATTATGCCTGTTTCCCTTATATATTACATTCTTCCCGTGTCTCCCATCCTACAATTTTAGTAGTTTTATTAATCATCATTTTAAGGTTTCAGTTGTAAACTTGTGTGCCAATTTATTAGTTTCTTGAGGTTGACGTAACACATCACCACAAACTGGATAATTTAAAACAGAAATGTACAATCTGTCAGTTTTAGAGGCCAGAAACCTGAACTCGAGATGTCGGCAGGACCCTGCTCCCTACAGAAGCTCCAGGCTAGATTCCATTCTTCCAGCTTCTGTTGTCTATCGACTACATAACTGCAATCTCTGTTTCCATAGCCACCCTGCCTCCTCCTCTTCTGTCTGTCAAATCTCCCCTGTGTGCTTCTTATAAGGACACTTGTCCTTGGATTTAAAGCCCATCCTGGTAATCCAGAGTGATCTCATCTCAAAATCCTTAACTTAATTACATCTGGAAAGACTCTTTTCCCTAATAAGGTAATTCTCACTCATTCCAGGGATTTTGTATATCCTTTGGAGGACCATTTTTCTGCCTCCTAGATCAATATGGCCCTACAAGATTCTTGAGCTCATGTGTTTCTTTTTTCACATTCCTACCAAGGAAAAAGTAACTGGAAACTATTTTGTCTTAAAAAGGAGCACATTAAACTTTCAATCATTACATAGGGAGGGATTGCCTGTCTAATGAAAATAGGAAATATTCTTCCTAAGTTTCAGAAGTAGAGGTTGAAAATCTAGGTCAATGCCTATGGAATTAGTTTACAGTGAAGTCCTCTACATTTTGTTGTTCATTGTTCAGCTGCCCAGTCATGTCTGATTCTGTGACTCCATGGATTGCAGCACCCCAGGCCTCCCTGTCCCTTCAGTTCAGTTCAGTTCAGTCACTTAGTCGTGTCCGACTCTTTGCAACCCCATTAATCACAGCACACCAGGTCTCCCTGTCCATCACCAACTCCTGGAGTTCACTCAGACTCATGTCCATCGAGTCAGTGATGCCATCCAGCCATCTCATCCTCTGTCATCCCCTTCTCCTCCTGCCCCCAATCCCTCCCAGCATCAGAGTCTTTTCCAATGAGTCAACTCTTTGCATGAGGTGGCCAAAGTACTGGAGCTTCAGCTTTAGAATCATTCCCTCCAAAGTAATCCCAGGGCTGATCTCCTTCAAAATGGATTGGTTGGATCTTCTTGCAGTCCAAGGGACTCTCAAGAGTCTTCTCCAACACCACAGTTCAAAAGCATCAATTCTTTGGTGCTCAGCCTTCTTCACAGTTCAACTCTCACATCCATACATGACCACAGGAAAAACCATAGCCTTGACTAGACGGACCTTAGTTGGCAAAGTGATGTCTCTGCTTTTGAATATGCTATCTAGGTTGGTCATAACTTTTCTTCCAAGGAGTAATCATCTTTTAATTTCATGGCTGCAGTCACCATCTGCAGTGATTTTGGAGCCCCCCAAAATAAAGTCTGACACTGTTTCCACTGTTTTCTCATCTATTTCCCATGAAGTGATGGGACCAGATGCCATGATTTTCGTTTTCTGAATGTTGAGCTCTAAGTCAACTTTTTCATCCTCCACTTTCACTTTCATCAAGAGGCTTTTTAGTTCCTCTTTACTTTCTGCCATAAGGGTGGTGTCATCTGCATATCTGAGGTTATTGATATTTCTCCCGGCAATCTTGATTCCAGCTTGTGTTTCTTCCAGTCTAGTGTTTCTCATGATGTACTCTGCATATAAGTTAAATAAGCAGGGTGACAATATATAGCCTTGACGTACTCCTTCCAACTCTTAAGTTTGTCCAAGTTCATGTTCATTGTATCAGTGATGCCATCCAGTTATTTATCCTCTGACACCCTCTTCTCCTTCTGCCTTCAATCTTTCCAAGCATCAGGGATTTTTCCAATGAGTTGGCTGTTTGCATCAGGTGATCAAAATATTGGAGCTTCAGCTTCAACATCAGTCCTTCCAATGAGTATGCAGGGTCGATTTCCCTGAAGATTGACTGGTTTGATCTCCTTGCTGTCCAAAAGACTTTAAAGAATCTTCTCCAGCACCACAATTTGAAGGCATAAATTCTTCGGAGCTCTGCCTTATTTATTGTTCAGCTCTCACAGCTGTATGTGACCACTGGGAAGACCATAGCCTTGACTATATGGACCTTAGTTCGTAGAGTAATGCCTCTGCTTTTCAAAGTGCTGTCTAGGTTTGTTATAGCTTTCCTGCCAAGAAGCAATTGTCTTTTGTTTTCATGACTGCAGTCAACATCTGCAGTGATTTTAAAGCCCAAGAAGAGGAAATGTGTCACTAACTCCACAATTTCTTCTTCTATTTGCCGTGCAATAATGGGGCTGGATGCCATGACCTTAGCTTTTTTAATGTTTAGTTTTAAGCCAGCTTTTTCACTCTCCTCCTTCACCCTTATCAAGAGGCTCTTTAGTCCTCTTCACTTTCTGCCATTAGAGTGGTATCATGCACATATCTGAGGTTGTTGATGTTTCTCCCTCTACATATATAGATTACATCATTTGAAATAAATCAGGAATTATATAACAAGATTTAACCATTGCTCTGAATGCAATAATTTTCAGTTTGAGTTATTTGAATCCTTAAGTGATATGTAATGCCAAATTAAAGAGTGAGAAAGATAACATGTAAATGGAAACTGGAACAGTCTACAACAAGAAGAGAATGCTAGTTTCACTTGAGAGTCTCAAGTACTTCCCCAAATAAAGACATACTTGCATGATGTAGATATTCTCTGTTCATATGTTGCTAACAGTACATTTCCTGATACTGCCTCAAATTTTGTATCTGAATTAAAAATATTGATGACTATTTTACACTTAAGTTTATAGCTCTCAGGACTATGGTGTTCATTAATAGCTTTAACTTTGAGATACAATTACTGTTTAGGTTAATGTAATATTTCATCCCACCTTAAGCTTCCAAGCTCTCAATTATTTAAGCAACTGGCCAGTCCAGTTCAGTCACTTAGTCGTGTCCGACTCTTTGCGACCCCATGAATCACAGCACACCAGGCCTCCCTATCCATCACCAACTCCTGGAGTTCACTCAGACTCATGTCCATCGAGTCAGTGATGCTATCCAGCCATCTCATCCTCTGTCGTCCCCTTCTTCTCCTGCCCCCTATCCCTCCCAGCATCAAAGTCTTTTCCAATGAGTCCACTCTTCGCATGAGGTGGCCAAAGTACTGGAGTTTCAGCTTTAGCATCATTTCCACCAAAGAAATCCCAGGGCTGATCTCCTTCAAAATGGACTGGTTGGATCTCTTTGCAGTCGAAGGGACACTCAAGAGTCTTCTCCAACACCACAGTTCAAAAGCATCAATTCTTTGGTGCTCAGCCTTCTTCACAGTCCAACTCTCACATCCATACATGACTACTAGAAAAACCATAGTGAAGTTTAAATGAGCCTTTATCCTGGAAACAACGTGCATTGGTAATTTTTTGGAAAGTAAGAACATAAGTGATCACTTATAAGTTAATGTGTATTTTTTCCAAAGGGAAAAATTATTAAAAATATTTTTGCCTTATAATTTTTTCTCCAGAGACTGTCATTCTAGTCTGCTAACATGACGTTTTGTTTTCCCACTTGAACTATACTTGTGTGTGTGAGAGTGAGAGAGAGAGAGAGAGTGCTATGTATACATATCAGGTTTTATTGTTGTTGTTTAGTTGCTGTTGTGTCTGACTTGAGACACCATAGACTATAGTCCACCAGGCTCCTCTATCCATGGAATTCTCCAGGCAAGAATGCTGGAGTGTGTTGCCATGCCCTCCTCCATGCGATCTTTCCTACCTAGGGATCAAACCCACATCTGAATTGCAAGAGGATTCTGTTTATCTCTGAGCCACTCAGGAAACCCATATGTATTAGGTAGACTTCCTTACATATATTTATTGACTGCATTCATCTATTGTATAACATAATACATAGGGTTTTTTTTTTAAGATAACACTTTTAACAACCTTCCCATACACAAAAATTAATGGTAACTGATTATTCTTATTGGAGTACTAAAACACTATGTTTCTAAAATGCTATCAAACTGTTCCTTGCTGTTAAGACATGTCTCTCAGTTAACTGGTGGAATAAGAGCAACCTGAATTAAAAGAGTAGTAATATGGTTGAATGGGGGAAACAGGAAAGTGACTTCTATATATTTCTGTGAGTCATTCTCACACATTTAGGAAGCAAAAGGAGATATACAGATGACTACTGTGTGAATAAATAATAATTCTATCATTGTCCGTCTCTTGCTTCCACAGAGACCTTCTGCGAAAACTGAGACTACGTGTGAACTTCTCAGGAAAGTGTTGTTTTGGATTTTTACTCAATATTCTCAATTAAATAATAGATGACAGTGAGAACAGCACTTCAGTATTCAAATTACTCATCAAATCACTCCTTTAATATGTAAAGTTCTAGCTGCAAGAAATTGTTTTGTATCTTTGGAGTGATGGACATGTTAATTTTAATGACTGATTTAGGAAACAATTTTCTTGAGTCACTGTGGAGATAATCTCATCAAGGATCATATTAACTCTTATTTGATAAAGACTATTCTCGTCCCTCTGGAAAAGACCAATTAAATCAATGAAATGGTGTCCAGTCTCATGTTTATTTTAAGGAATAATAATGAGGTGAAAAGTGGACTTGAGAATTTAGTTTAAATTTTAAATATTTATTATTCCATTGATTTCCTCAAATCAGATGCTGCCTCTGCTTAAGGACAGCTTGCTTTAGATGTTACTGATCTATACAGATCATTTCTCTGGAGAGCTAGATGAGTCTGGTTTTATCATCCTAACTCGTGAGCAAATAGTGTTAACAGTGTCTTGATCATGATCAACTTGGCACTCACTCTCTGTATGGTTCAATGTGTTAGTATTATGGTTATATCATAGGCATGCTACATTTATAATCTTTCACTTGAGAAAAACTATAAAGTATGTTTAAGAAGAAAATGTAATATTGAAAATATTAGGTAAATCATCACAGCTGCATAAAGTAATATTTGCGTATGTGTCAGTATGTCTCTGTGAACCATCAATTTTTACAGAGAAGTTATTAGAAGCTCTATAGCTCTGCTGAGTCTCTGATTGAGTTTGGCTTCTGCTGCAGTTCTTATTGATTTCTTAGAAGCATTTTGCATATCTACATTTTGTCAGTATTTGATGAAAATCATACAAGTTTTGCTACCATTACTACGAAAAATCATTCTCTACTATTACTTTTAGGACTGCCTCTATTTCTGATATTAAAATGTTCATAGTTTTGAAATTATATGAAATTATATGAGCTTCTTCTTCTTCTTTCTTGTACTCTGAAAGTGTGCAGGCATGTGTGGTAAGTCACTTCAGTTGTGTCTTTGTGACCCTATAGACTGTAGCTCACCAGGCTCCTCTGTCCATGAGATTCTCCAGGCAAGAATACTAGAGGGGGTTGCCATGCTGTCCTCCATAGGATCTTCCCAACCTAGGGATCAAACCTACATTTCTCACATCTCCTGCATTGGCAGACTGGTTCTTTACCACTAAAGCCGCTAGGGAGGCCCTCTATAATGGATAAGTTTAGTGAAAAGAAAATTGGATTCAGAGCTTACTGATTGAAGGAAAGTTACATGGCTCAAAATAGCCTGGAATTAAAACTCTCCTCCAGGTCCTCCCCACCATTCTATGCAAAATGAACTCTCTCACCCAAAGGAAAAAAAAAAAAAAAAAAAGGACATTAAGGTTGATTATACCCAGTTCCCAGCCAGTCCAGCCTCTGGCCAATCTCCAGAATTCCTTGCCCCAGCCATTTAAGAGATAAATACTCTGAACAACCTTGAAGAAGTACAAGCCCCTTTAAGACAGTAGATTTCCACATACATGCCTATATATACTTACTTTTTTCTTGGGTTAATACAGCAGCTCACTAATCTGACCGCTGCCCCTTCTTGCCTCATTAAAGGTGATCTGTTCCTGTAAAGTGCTAGTCTAGTTCTTTTTCCAAACCTTGCCTTCTCTAACTCTCTTACCCGACACTGATGATCTCAAGCTTGTTGCATTTCTTACTGAGACTTGGATCTATTAACTCTACTGAGCCTTGGTTTCCTAATCTCTAGGCTGTATTTAATAATATTCACTGTGGAGCTTTATTATTTTTCAGAATTAGACATAATGTATCCAAGAACCTACCAGTTATTGAAACATATTATTAGTGTGACAGGTTATAAATGGACAAACAGTTTTGATAGGAAAATAACTATTTAGTTCCATTGTGTATTCTGTTGTTCTGATGTGCTTAAAAAGTGAAACATAAATACTTCATTTTATCTCCTAGGAACATTTGAAGACAAATATCATCCCTGCTCCTGTTTGAATTGGCAGTAATGTTTAAAGTGAAAAAGAGAAATACTATTTGAAGAAAATAAGATTTGAAGTATTGTTGGACATTGAGGAAGAGTAGGCTGTGGAGGAATAATAAATTTTTGTGAGAGCAACTGCCGAGCCCTGTACCATGTGTTAGCTCAATGATGCTTCAAGTGAATATATGAGAGTGCTTTGCTACCTATGCTCCATGTTACCTGTTAGTTGAACAGCAAAAATGACACACACCATAGCAACAAGAGTGTTTCTGTGCATCTGTCCTGTGTGGACTATTGAGGAAGAGTGGGATGTGTTAACAGTTCTCTCTTAGATGTCTCTAAGGGACATCTAACAGGGTAACAATAGGTGAAGTCCTCTGTACCTGTACTTGGAGAAACAGCCTAAACAGGGTTAAAATCCCCGAATGAGAGTGAAATTATTGATTAGTGACATTCTAGGGACATTTGTAATATTAGCAACCCACCTTTTCCACGGATGACTGCATTTTCTCTTAATTTCCCAATGATAGAAGTGCCTCTTTGTCAGTTCTCTCTCTTGTTACACGGGCACAGTCTTCGTGACTGACTGCTGGTATTCCTGTTTTATCTTTAGATTACTCTCCTGTGGTTACAGAGCAAAGAACTGCTGGCCTCATTGTTTCAACATTTTGACTTTGTTGACTTTTGAGATTTGTTGGAAATTAATCACCAGGCAGTCATAACTTATGTAGAGCGCTAAGCATAGATCAGGACACATAATGGGTAATCAATAAAAATGTGCCTGCACCCTAGTGACCAGTTCTGATCTCATCTTGATTTTGTAATTTTGGGTTCTTAATGATGCAATAATTTCCAATTAGCATACCAGGCTGAGTTCAACCTCAGGGTAAGGACATAAAACTCATACTTAATTTTTTTTTAGCCTGTGATCATTAAACAAAATCATTTAAATTTATTTTCTGTTCACTTCTTGTGAGTGACAGAAATATCCTCTTAAATCATGCTTTGGTCTTCCCCCAGTGGGTTTACTGCAATAATAAGATACTTGCAGACTCCCCTTATGTGGGTTGATAGAATCAAGGATGCTGTAACTGAAAAGAACCTGGAAAAATGACTTACATTTCTTGTGCAAGACGTGGCAGCATCTATTAAATTTTGTAATTGTTCTTTTATGTAGCATTCATGCTGTCAGATTTAGCCCACATGCCGTTATGTGTTTCTACATTTGGATTTTTTTCTTATAAACAAGCTGCTAACACAGTTGTCCTTCTTAGGAAAAATAAAGCCTTAGCTAAGAGAAAGTATTTGTGTATTTGGAGCTTCAACATCTGTATTCAAACACAGACCACACTTCCTATTTTAAAACTGAAATTGATGTTGACAGCTCATTTTTTTTCCATTGGTAGTGGGTAAAGTGCCTGTCTAGCGGCACTAATTTTAGAGAAATAACTTTGTTTGAAATTAGTTAAACTAAAGACAATAAACTTCAATGAGAGAAAACATATTGTTTGGTTCTTGGAGTTGGATACATTTAGCATTAGTGACAGAGGCCTCACTCAACAGTACTTCAAGGTGAGTTAATACCTTAAGAAACAGAACATTTGAATATAAATTATAAGTGGTAACACTTTTTGTGTTTGGAGTTGTTTGTTATTAGGGGAATTTTGCCAAAGACCAAAATAGTTTCTTCTTGAAATGCTACTTCATTTTCTTTCATTCCACATTGACTTTTCTCCTTTGGAAAATACTTAAAAATTTTAACCTCTTTGAAAAGAGTTGACAAATAAGATAGGGCTCAGGAGAAGTGATCATGAGAGTTATCAGTTCCATCATGCAAAATCTGTATCCAAACCTGACAGGGAGAGGGAAATTTTCAGCTTTCTGACAGTTTTTCTTCTTTCCCCTGTACACTCTGCTCCTAGTTTGCTGCTGCTGCTAAGTCACTTCAGTCGTGTCTGACTCTGTGCTACCCCACAGACAGCAGCCCACCAGGCTCCGCCATCCCTGGGATTCTCCAGGCAAGAACACTGGAGTGGATTGCCATTTTCTTCTCCGATGCATGAAAGTGAAAAGTGAAAGGGAAGTCGCTCAGTCGTTTCCAACTCTTCGCGCGACCCCATGGATTGCAGCCTACCAGGCTCCTCTGTCTATGGGATTTTCCAGGCAAGAGTACTGGAGTGGGGTGCCATTGCCTTCTCCTAGTTTATTTGAGTTCAAATTTAATTTCTAATATTTTTTAAAGTTTGTGCCAAAAAATGTTCTGGATGCTGAATGGAAAACAAATATACTGTTTAATTTACTATAATTTCAACCAGCATTCATTGAGTGTTTGCTGCTTCTGCTGATAGGTCACTTAACAGGCTCCTCTGTCCCTGGGATTCTCCAGGCAAGAATACTGGAGCGGGTTGCTATTTCCTTCTTCAATGCATGCATGCATGCTAAGTCGCTTCAGTTGTGTCTGACTCTATGCGACCCCATAGATGGCAGCCCACCAGGCTCCTCTGTCCACAGGATTCTCTAGGCAAGAATACTTGAGTGGGTTGCCATTTCCTTCTCCCGCTGAATGTCTCCTGGGAGACAATAATGGTCTCTTCTCTTATGTAGTTTAAACTCTTACTGAGTAAGTACTTCATGATAAAATTATTTTCAGTGCCAAAATATATGAATAAAACCTATAGGAAATTATACTATGCATACCAGCTTTTAGACTTGGGGAAATCTTTTTGTAGGAGCTGGGAATGTAGTTGTGTTTTGAAAACAAATATAAGTTAATAGAGTAGAGGAAAAAAGAGGGCATTCCAAGAAAAGTTATTGGTGTGAATAAAAGGGAAATGAAGCAAAATATATTAACAGGACAATAAAAGATATCATCCAGATGTGCACAGTTGACAGAAGATTGAACAACAAATTCGGATTATGAACACAAAAATGACTGCTCTTATTCCACATTCTTATAAATATTGCTTTGAATTTTATTCCGCCTTTTCAAAATTAATTTTATTCTGCCTTTTCAAAATTAATTTTACTTACACAAGATGAGTGTAGTAATTTAATAAAATTACATACGTATTTATCCATGAATTCTGTATCCACATATATGCACACATACATATGCATACACATTAGATAATATAAATTAGTGTGTAAAGAGAAGCAACACCTTCCTGACTCTCCCCTCCATACCATATAAACCTGCTCCCTAGAAGTATATGTTTTAAATTATTTTAACTGTTTTTTTCTGATTAGTGTGTATGTATGATTTTTTATTAATCTAGTCTAAAACCAGCTTTCGAAGAACTAATGCTTTTGAATTGTGGTGCTGCAGAAGACTCTTGTGAGTCCCTTGGACAGCAAGATCAAAACAGTCAATCCTAAAGGAAATCAACTGTGATATTCATTGGAAGGACTGATGCTAAAGCTGAAGTTCCAATACTTCTCTTTATGTTTTCATTTCAACGGAACAGTTTTCTTAGCTGATATTTAAGAGTATATTTGGTGACATGCTTATTGAGGATTGTTTAAAGTATCACATTCTCATTTGATTGACAGTTTGGCGGGGTACTACTGTTTCTATGGTATTTAGATGTGTAATGACATTTAGCAGCTAATAATGTTCTCAATAGCCCTGATCCTTTGTGGATAGTTAACCCTTCCTATGGGCTTCCCTGGTGGCTCAGAGGTTAAAGCATCTGCCTGGAATGCAGGAGACCTGGGTTCAATCCCTGGGTCAGGAAGATCCCCTGGAGAAGGAAATGGCAACCTACTCCAGTATCTTGCCTGGAGAATCCCATGGAGTGGGGAGCCTGCTGGGCTACAGTCCATGGAATCACAAAGAGTCAGACACAAAGGCTGTGTTTTTGTTTTCTTTTTAAATAAATCTCTCAAAGCACTTAGTGCTTCTTTTTCTCATTGGTGTTACAGATTTTACAATGATGGGCTTTTGGTGTGAGCATTTATCATTCATTATAGCAGATAATCAGAAAGCCCTTTCTCTTCAGAGGTTTAATTCTTTAACTCAAGGAAATATTTAAGAATATATCTTTAAATTTCCTGCTACTCCATTTTATTTTCTGCAACTCCTTTAAAAATAAACATCGGTCCTATAATTTTCTTGTTCTTTCTACACTTTCATTCATATTTTGAGTTCAACTACTTGATCTTCTTGACTTTATCTTGTAATTACTTTAATAGTATTTTATTTTGGCTGTCTTATTCTACATTTGGCTTTGATTTCTTATTTTGAAATCTAAGTGAGTTTGACCAAGTGTTGCATTTGCCTCATTCAAAAGTCAGAACTCAGGAACTGAAATGATATACACAGATATGTCTTACTTCCCTCCTGCCTTCTCTAGCCTGTTTTCTTTCCCCATCCCATATGTAGTCATCTTTATTATTTTATTGTTACTTCTTGGAAATAAAAGCATATGCTTTCATCTCTGTGTATGTAGGTTAAAAAAAATATTCCTATTATCCCACATCCTATCTAACATTAGTTTTTATGTGTAATGTTCTATACTTTAATTTTTCTCCTTACCCTAATTTGTAGATCTTGCTATATTAACACGACGAAATTTTCTTTTTTCATTCTTCATTATGGATGCATACCTTGTTATTTTGTACCACATCCTTATTTATTATGAGGAGATTCTTTTTTTATCTTTTATTTTATTTTATTATTTATTTATTTATTTTTTACTTTACAATATTGTATTGGTTTTGCCATACATCAACATGAATCCACCATGGGTGTACAGATTCGTATGCAATGGGATAGCTTAGCAACCTGGCTTGTACTGACTAAAAACCAGCAGCAACACTTCTCTGTGTCTTGACAAACAAAAAGTTTCAATAACATGGCCAAATGTCCGTTAAGGGGTAAAACCACTCAGGTAGGTTTATCATGATTTTGCTGTTACTGTTTCAATACTTCTCTTATTCAACACCTCCCTTATTATTGGACAATTGATATTATCTTAAGATTTGCTGTTACAAGCAATACCATCAATTTTGAAAAGTAGGTGATTTTATACTTAGGCAAAATAGCTTCTTGGAAGTGAATTGTAAGCTAGCTATTAAGATGTTTTTAGTTGTAAGATCTATCCATATCTGTGCTAGGAACCAGTTGGTACAGTCTTAAGTTTTTACGGAATCCAATTCAAATTTAGAATTATTGAATTTTAAAATTTTATTTACTTTAAAAACTTGCTCTCTTCTTTGTATCTCTTTTCTCTTAAAATGAATATCTTGTTTCCTATCCATATTAACACATATAATCATTCATATACACACATATATATAAATTCAACTGTATATTTTAAATATAAATTATAAATAATATATATCATATATAAATTAATTCATTTATGTAGATACTCATATATAAGGATTCATATATGGAAATCATATATAAATTCATATATACATACATATAAATCTCTTTGTTGTTATAGCACAAGTTTGTTACTCAAGGTTTATGTTTCATTTTGCTTTGATTTTAATATTTTTAAACATTTGTTTTTTATATTTATATAAAATATTTATGTGGTTCCTAAAGCAAAGCTACAAATTAGGTATATATATCAATAATTTATAGTAGCTTCTTTGTTCATTCTGTTTTCTCTGTCCTCTCTGATAATCATTTTCTGTTAGTTTTGTTTCACTTTTCTATTTTTTAAATAAAATAAATATGTATCAACTGTATTCCTTCCTGTCTTAAGTATCATATTATTCATGTATCTTTTTCCTTTGTTTTATATAACTTACTATATCCCAGAAATTATTGCATAGCATTTCATAAAACATAGCCTTTTTCCCTTTGACAGATATTTAGCACTCCACTGTGTGGTTACACCACAATTCTTTCCAATGCTTGAAAGGCAGTAAGAGGAAAACATGTGCTCAGTCTGCCATCTTTATCTGAATGTGTCCTACTGGCATCAGCTTAGGTTGCAGTTCCCTATTTGGTAGCTCCTGTAGTATACTGGATAGCCTGGAAATGAAGTTTGAACTTATAGTTCAAACTAATATTTAAAATGAAAGTGAAAGTTGCTCAGTCGTGTCTGACTCTTTGCAACCCTGAGGACTATACAGTTCATGGAATTCTCCAGGCCAGAATACTGGAATGGGTAGCCTTTCCCTTCTCCAGGGGATCTTCCCCAGCCAAGGACTGAACCCAGGTCTCCCACACTGCAGGCAGATTCTTTACCAGATGAGCCATGAGGGAAGCCCCAAACTCATATTAATAAAGATCAATTTAAACAGTACTAACATAATTTAAAATGGCAATAAACTTAATCTGAATTAAAGGGTGAAATAAAAACTGAATGTCTTAATTCAGACTTTTCTAACCTAGGAGTATAAGATTAGGAACAATTGTACAAATATGACCTAAATCAAATCCCTTATGATTATTCAGTGGAAGTGAGAAATAGATTTAAGGGACTAGATCTGATAGAAAGAGTGCCTGATGAACTATGGATGGAGGTTCGTGACATTGCACAGGAGACAGGGATCAAGACCATACCCAAGAAAAAGAAATGGAAGAAAGCAAACTGGCTGTCTGAGGAGACCCTACAAATAGCTTGAAAAGAAGAGAAGCCAAAAGCAAAGGAGAAAAGGAAATATATACACATTTGAATGCAGAGTTCAAAAAATAGCAAGGAGAGATAAGAAAGCCTTCCTCTGTGATCAATGCAAAGAAATAGAGGAAAACAGAATGGGAAAGATGAAAGATCTCTTCTAGAAAATTAGAGATACCAAGGGAACATTTCATGCAAAGATGGGCTCAATGAAGGACAGAAATGGTGGGAACCTAACAGAAGCAGAAGATATTAAGAGGTGGCAAGAATACATGGAAGAACTATACAAAAAAGATCTTCACAACCCAGATAATCACGATGGTGTGATCACTCACCTAGAGCCAGACATCCTGGAATGTGAAGTCAAGTAGGCCTTAGGAAGAATCGCTATGAACAAAGCTAGTGGAAGTGATAGAATTCCAGTTGATCTATTTGAAATCCTGAAAGATGATGCTGTGAAAGTGCTGCACTCAATATGCCAACAAATTTAGAAACCTCAGCAGTGACCACAGGACTGGAAAAAGTCAGTTTTCATTCCAATCCCAAAGAAAGGCAATGCCAAAAAATGTTCAAACTACTGCACAATTGCACTCATCTCACACGCTAGTAAAGTAATGCTCAAAATTTTCCAAGCAAGCCTTCAGCAATATGTGAACCATGAACTTCCTGATGTTCAAGCTAGTTTTAGAAAAGGCAGAGGAACAGGAGATCAAATTGCCAACATTCTCTGGATCATGGAAAAAGCAAGAGAGTTCCAGAAAAACATCTATTTCTGCTTTATTGACTATGCCAAAGCCTGTGACTGTGTGGATCACTGAAAACTGTAGAAAATTCTGAAAGAGATGGGAATACCAGACCACCTGACCTGCCTCTTGAGAAACCTGTATGCAGATCAGGAAGTAACAGTTAGAATTGGACATGGAACAGCAGACTGATTACAAATAGGAAAAAGAGCACGTCAAGGCTATATACTATCACTCTGCTTATTTAACTTGCATGCAGAGTATATCATGAGAAATGCTGGGCTGGATGAAGCACAAGCTAGAATCAAGACTGCCGCGAGAAATATCAATAACCTCAGATATGCAGATGACACCACCCTTATGGCAGAAAGTGAAGAAGAACTGAAGAGCCTCTTGATGAAAGTGAAAGAGGAGAGCGAAAAAGTTGGCTTAAAGCTCAACATTCAGAAAACAAAGATCATGGCATCTGGTCCCATCACTTCATGGGAAATAGATGGGGTAACAATGGAAACAGCTGACTTTATTTTTTGTGGCTCCAAAATCACTGCAGATGATGATTGCAGCCATGAAGTTAAAAGATGCTTGCTTCTTGGAGGAAAGTTATGATCAACCTAGACAACATATTCAAAAGCAGAGACATTACTTTGCCAACAAAGGTCTGTCTAGTCAAGGCTATGGTTTGTCTAGTGGTCATGTATGGATGTGAGTTATACTGTAAAGAAAGCTGAGCACTGAAGAACTGATCTTGTGAACTGTGGTGCTGGAGAATACTCTTGAGAGTCCCTTGGACTGCAAGGAGATCCAGCCAGTCCATCCTAAAGAGATCAGTCCTGGGTGTTCATTGGAAGGACTGATGTTGAAGCTGAAACTCCAAAATTTTGGCCACCTGATACGAAGAGCTGACTCATTTGAAAAGACCCCAATATTGGGAAAGATTGAAGGCAGGAGGACAAGGGGATGACCGAGGATGAGATGGTTAGATGGTATCACTGACTCAAGGGACATGAGTTTGGGTAAATTCCAGGAGCTGGTGATGGACAGGGAGGCCTGGCATGCTGCAGTTCAGGGGTTGCAAAGAGTTGGACACAACTGTGTGCCTGAACTGAACTGAACTGATAGTACTTAAACTGTGTCTTGACTAACATTTAAAAAGCAGAGCCTCTCTTCACTTAGTGGGAATAATGAGAAGATTGGCACATGTTTACTAATGTGTTTACAATTTTTAAAGGAAAGAGTTGATCAGTTTGGTTAATTACTAATATACTCCATTAATGAAATTCAATTTATGAATCAAATTGGTTAATTAGAACTTTAATTATAAGAATAAATGTTATCCTTCAACATTGTCTAGGATAATTGAGCCAGTATTTGTAACAAATATAATAGATTGGTGTTCTCATTTAAAGACTTCTTTAAACTGAAATGGGCTTCCCTTGTGACTCAGATGGTAGAGAATCTGCCTGCAATGTGGGCAACCTGGGTTTGATCCCTGAGTTGGGAAGATCCCCAGGAGAAGGGAATGGCTGCCCACTCTAGTATTCTGGCCTGGACAATTCCATGAACTATATAGTGCATGGGGCTGCAAAGAATTGGACATGACTGAGTGATTTCACTCACTTTCACTTAAACTGAAAAGCATGAAACCACTTCTGGGCATATTCTGCATTGAATCATAAAGAAACAGGTCTCACACTAGTATCTTTACTAAACAATGTAGATTTGCTATTGTTTCACTCACTTTCACTTAAACTGAAAAGCATGAAACCACTTCTGGGCATATTCTGCATTGAATCATAAAGAAACAGGTCTCACACTAGTATCTTTACTAAACAATGTAGATTTGCTATTGTAGATTTTATCTAGAGTGACAATAATAAGGGTATTATTACTGCTCTTTTTTCTTATATCTTTCCAACATTTCATATCATGGCAGTTGTACAACCACCCTCTCTTTCGATTAATATAAATTCCTCATCTTCAGTCTAGACTGTTTCTCGGTGCAAAGTTCCCTCTCTCGACTCAGCCTTTCTCCTTAGATGGGCACTTGAAAAGTTCTAAATGCTTCCAGTTCTTCTTTCTTTAAAAAAAAAAAAAAAATATATATATATATATATATATATATATATATACATATTTCACTATGCTGGGTTAGTGGCAGCACACAGAATTGTAGGTCTTTCTTGTGGCAAGAGGGATTATTTATTTATTTATTTTTTTAGTTGCAACATGTGGGATCAGTTCCCTGACCAGTGCTCGTACCTAGGCCACTTATAATAGAGCCTTAACCAGTGGACCACCAGGGAAGTCCCTGAATGCTTCTAGTTCTAAATGTCTGTTTGTTTGTTTTGTTATTATTATAAGAAACAGTGTCTTGGAATCTTAGTAGGGCTCAAAGAGGAAAATATGTATAATGTTAATATGTAAGGAATAATTTTATTTATTTAAAATGCAAATGAGAAACTTTATATCAGCGTTAACTCTACAAAAATAGAAGAATGTATAATATTATTAATATATCATCAATTCTTTTCAATCAACAAGCACTAACCCAATAGGAAAATACAGAAAGAATATGAACAATTCATAATGAAGAAACCCAAAGGGCTCGTAAACATATCAAAAAGCATTCAGTTTCATAAGTTATCAAAGAGATGACAAGTAAAACATGAAATCTTAAGTGATTTAAACTATGGTAATAACTGTGTAAGAGTTCAGGATATGGAATTTTTTTCTTGTATATCGCTACTGGGATTCTATGTTAGCAAAATAATTCTGGTGTGATATTTGGAAGAATGTTTCAGAAGTGTTAAAATTTCTACTCCTTTTCAGCAAATAATTCTCCTTGTCAGTATCTATCAAAAGGAAACAATAATCAATTCCTATGTGTTAGTTGCTCAGTGGTGTTTGGCTCTTTGCAACCCGATAGACTATAGCCTGCCAGGCAACGCTGTCAATGGACTTCTCCAGGCCAGAATACTGGAGTGGGTCTCCATTCCTTTCTCCAAGGGATCTTCCCAACCCAGGGATTGAATCCAGGTCTCATGCATTGCAGGCAGATCCTTTACCATCTGAGCCACATAAATATATATTTATAAATAAAAATTTATATAATACAAATATATATTTCTGATTGTATTATATATAAAGTGTGTATATATATATATATATATATAATTTTATGATTGTGCTTAACCACTAAAATGGCCCCTAAAATCCCCACCTGCTGGTATTCACACCCTTAGTAACCCTTCTGCTTGATTATGGGCTAGATATAGGGACTTACTTCTAATGAAAAAATAAAGCAAAAATGATGCTGAGAAATTAGGTGTTGAAAAACTCTGACTTCGATCTTGCTCACAGTCTTCCTTTGAGTCTTCTCACTATATGGCTTGGTGACAAGCTGCCATGTTTTGAGCTGCCTCACAAAGAGACCCACATGCTAAGGAACTGAAATCAATCAGCCAGCAGCAACAAACTAAAGCTTTATGTGCAACAGCTCACGAGGAATGCAGTCCTGCCAACAAGCCCTGAGAGAGCTTAGAATTGAATCTTGCCCAGGCTGATATCTTGATTTCAGTCTTGTATGGTCTTTTGACTTGGAGGATTCAGTTAGCTATACCTGGATTCCTCATTCACAGACACCATGAGATAAAAAATGTGGGTTGTCTAAAGTTGGTAAATTCTGGAGTAATTTTATATGCAGCAATAGATAACTAATAAACATGCAAAACTGATCTTGCTGTATGATGACTGAGAAAATAGAATCTAATAAAAACATAAGGTATCATCTAGGTTTAGGTATAAATACAACCATCCCGCATATAAAGAGATATGTTAAAAATACTGGGAAATGTAGATAAAATGGTCAATGTTACTTTTCTGAGCTATGAGGTAATATGAATTTTAAAATTATTTTCCTCGGATGTTACTATATATTTCAAATGTTTTAGTAATGAGTTAACTTTAATTTTGATATCTAAAGGAAAAAAGAAACAAAACAAAGTGACCAGTAGAACAAAATGCCTTTAAAGTCCAGTTTAGTACTTTGCATGGAGTTGAAAATCAGTTAAGTCCTAGGCAGAGTTTCTTTAATAGATGAATTTAATGAAAATTCCCAAAGTTTCTTAGGGCCAATGAAGCTTTAGATATTTTCTTACAGTACAGACAGTCAAAACACTGGTTTTTATTTCATATTTTTATTTTAAATTTTGTCAACATGCAATAACGCACTAAAGAAACAATTCTGTTTAAATCTGGACAACTGTAACAGAACCTCTAGATAACTCAGAGAGTACCTTACTGTGATTTACATTAACTGTACAGCACATTATTCCAAGAGGGCAATGATCCCTGCAAAAGCTGAAGATGAAACTTTGCGATGGAAGCTTGTCAGAGTGAAGACACCAAGGCACCTGCTGAATGGCTGTTGTCTGCAGCGGAAAGGGCACTTACCAAAGCTTATTAGTTTAATATGCCAACCCAATTGCATGTTAAGTTACACTCAGCTTCTCTGAAGGTCTATACTATGAATCATTTGGTGTACTATAGCTTGAGACTGAATAAGAGACAACATACCCTGGAGCACACGCTTAACTTGGACTATCCATCTTTTTAATATGCCTAATAATAGGATAGTCAGACATAATGAATTACATGGTTTTATGTATTTGAGGAACTATAGACTGGTTTGGCTGTGCAGTTTTCTCTCCCTTTCCCCCGCTCTCCCCTCAGGTCTTATCCCTGGTGAATTTGAATGTGGTATTCCTGGAAGATAAGCTTGTCAAAACAAAGGACAATTGTCTGCATATGTGATTAAATAAAAATAGCAATAATTCTTTTTTTTGATACTTCTAACTCAGAATCATTGATTTTAAACTGCCTACCTAAATAATGAGAATAAAGGATGTTCTAAAGCTTAGTGACTAAGTTGTTGGTTATCAGGAGACTTGGAGTTGCTTTCCAGTTTTAACATAGCCTATCTGGGGAAATTTTGGCAAGTCATTTACTTTCTTGGAGGCTTCATTTCTTCAGCTATAAAATTAGTTTAACAGTCAGGACTTACCTCATGGATTTGCAACGAAACAGTATATTTAAAACCTTTTGCATATTACTAGCACAGACTAAACACCTCAAAATATGCAATAAATATGCACATCTATCTCGTTTCTTATCTATCTCTATATATTCTTATTGTAGTAAATTCAAAATAGCTAAAGCTTATTTAAAAAATATTTATTAAGCACCCATCAAGTGCTCAGCACCAAGTTTAAAATGCCTCTTTATGCCAAATTTTACCTACTTTCTAATTATATAGCATAACTTGTCTCTATAGATTACTATGTTTTAGTTTCCATTTCAAAGCTTCTTTTTATAAGATGCATTTCTGAGTTGATTTGTTGGTGGGGGGTCCTTGGCTTTCATTTCACATTCCAGCTATGTTCTCAGGGCATCAATTAAGTTAAATTGTCAAATTTCTTTCCTCAGGAAGAACATAAAGCATTTAAAATATGTATTTTCTATAATGCTTATGTCAAAGCATACTGAGTAAATGATTGTCAACAGCAATTTCTATGGCACCTCAGTTTTTCTTTTAGATCTTCTAACTGAAAAGTACTAAATAAATTAGGATAACATTCACAATAATACCTGCCATTCCTCTCTTTCTATTAAGATAGGCACTATTCATTTTGGTACTGGGAAAACCCCTGAAATTCCACATGGCTGCCAGCTCCACAGCATTTGTGCCAGAACACAAAGAAAGCACACCTCCCTGAAGCACTTACTCAGAGATGCTTTACCTGATTAGTCAGTGAGCAGAAGAGAGAATTTTCTGGACAAGTACTATCTCTTGTGAAGAGGCTTTGTAAGAACTTTATTCTTTTGATCTAAGCCATGAATAAAACAGAGATCTGAGTTTGATATATCTCACATATATGAGGATAATGGCTATTTTGCACATCAATGCAAACCTTTTCTACTTTTACTATGAAAAAAAAAAAAAAAAGCCAAGTATGTCCTGCAGTATCTCTAAAGCTAAATCAGGCCAAGATAAGGGAGAATTTCTAGAAGTCTTTGCCTTTTTGAACTGGAGGGAGGATAGGATTGTGCGGTAGGCAGACCACTGGATTGGGACTCAGGAAAACAGGCTTCCTAGGTGGCACTAGTGGTAAAGAACTCGCCTGTCAATTCAGGGAGACAAAATAGATGTGGGGCTTGATCTGTAGGTCCGTCTGGAAGATCCCCTGGAGTCGGGCATGGCAACCCGCTTCAGTTTCTTGCTTGAAGAATACCCATGAACAGAGGAGCCTGGAGGGTCCATAGGGTCACAAAGAGTCAGACACGACTGAAGTGACAGCATGCTTGCAAATGGGCTTCCAATCTGAGTTCTGCCATTAACTTGCTTTGTAAGTTTTGCTGACTACTTAGACTTTTGTGCTTTATCTGTAAAACAAAGAAGTGGACAGGAAGATGTATGTTTCCACTCTGATGCTGTTCTCTGGTTTCTCCCACCACTCCAACTATTATATCATCTGTCTCAGTTTTGGTTTTGGAAGAGGATATCGGTTACGTTTACAATTTGATCATTCCTTCGCACACACTGGGGAGGTTTTTCTGTATTTCCCTGATCCATCAGGGTCCTAGGTGTTGCTAGGACTGCCCACAGTTCCACTCAGGTTCCTCGGAAGATTCTTTTTGGAGTCCTCACATTTTCTTTATTTCTTGATTTACCTCCAGGCTCCTCTCTGTAGTTATGTAAACCCTTAGTAATTTCTGACACAGTAGGTGGGCTCTGCATGCTCCTCAGGGCTGATGGAAGGTCAAATTCTCAGGCCTGTTGCTCAGGTATATTATGCCCCTAGCATGCCCAGGTTTTAGACTGGCCTGTGAGGCCATTTCAGCTATGAATATAGATAAGTCACCTGATCATATTGAATCTCTTATCTTTTAGATGGAGGTGATAATGACCATCTTTCCCTGCCCCCCCCCCCACTTTTTTTCTGTTGTGTGCAGCTGAAAAAACTATATGTTAAATTTTAAGTAGAAAAAAAATGCTCTCTAAACTCTGGGGAAATAGCTCCCTGAGTTTCAGACTGCCTGATAGTAATGACAGACATTACTCTTTGGAAATAGGCATAAGACTTTTGGTACTTATTGCTTTTAGTACTTATTGATGGAGAATGGCAATGCCAGGCTTTGTTAGGAGCACCCCTTGGCCTGGATGCAGAGTTCTCAGATAGCCTATGTATTGTTATTCAGTTGCTAAGCCTTGTCCATTTCTTTGCAATCCCATGGACTGCAGCACGCCAGGTTTCCCTGTCCTTCATTCTCTCCCAGAGTTTGCTCAAGCTCATGTCCATTGAGTCAATAATGCCATCCAATCATCCCATCCTCTGTCCCTTTGGTCCCTTCTTCTCCTGCCCTCAATCTTCCCCAGAATCAGGATCTTTTCCAGTGAGTCAGCTCTTAGCCTCAGGAAGCCAAAAATAATGGAAATTCAGCTTCAGCATCAGTCCTTCCCATGAATATTCAGGGTTGATTTGCTCTAGGATTGACTGGTTTGATTTCCTTGCTATCCAGGTGATACTCAAGAGTCTTCTCCAGAACCACAGTTTGAAAGCGTCAGTTCTTTGGCCCTCAACCTTATTTATGGTCCAACTGTCACATCTGTACATGACTACGGGGAAGAAACAACAACAACAACAACAACAACAACATAGCTTTGACTATATTGTCCTTTGTTGGCAAAATTATGTCTCTGTTTTTCAGTATTCTGTCTAGGTTGGTCATAGCTTTTCTTCCAAGGAGCAGTAGGTGTGGTGGTTCTTAATCACTAACAAGTGGAAATGCTGGATAATTAGACTTGAAACCAGCAGTTTGTCAATATACTATTATAATCTACTAATACATATTGCAAGGCTTAGGAAAACTGTTGTCAGGTATTTATAGTGTATGAAATGTGAAGAAGAAAAACTTTAAAAGAAATAGATCTGTATTTCACTTTATACATGGAATAGTTACCTTTTAGTCGTTTTAGTTAAGAGGATTTTTTAATTGACTCCAAAGTGGTGTAAACGTAGATTTGTAGGGCTTGAAAAGTATAAAATTTAGAGATTTTGGTGTCTTTTGGAGTTCATTGTAGAGCACGTGCCTTCAATACAAGAAACAGACTAAAGAACATCTTCTAGTCCAAAACTTCTTCCTTCTCTTCCCAGTGTACTACATTTCACAAATTAAGTAACTTATTTTGTTAAAGCCGCTTTGTATTATATTCAGTAAGACAAAAAGAAAAAAAAAAATCAACAACAACACAGCAGTTCCAAGAAAATACAGTCTGTAGTAGGAATGTCTCTAGTGGACATGTGTTAATAATAACAATTATTATTATTATTGCTATGCTTTCTGTGCTGCTTAGATGGTACTTGCCCAAAGCTGTAAACTTTTGGGGTTGAAATAGTGTTTTCTTTTCTGACCTATACAGTGCATTGTTTAGAATTCTAATAACACTCATTATCAGATTGATAATGCTAATGAATATTAATTTCTCATTGACTATTTTTTTGGGCTCCAAAATCACTGCAGATGGTGATTGCAGCCATGAAATTAAAAGACGTTTACTCCTTGGAAGAAAAGTTATGAGCAACCTAGATAACATATTCAAAAGCAGAGACATTACTTTGCCAACAAAGGTCCATCTAGTCAAAGCTATGGTTTTTTCCAGTAGTCATGTATGGATGTGAGAGTTGGACTGTGAAGAAGGCTGAGCACCAAAGAATTGATGCTTTTGAACTGTGGTATTGGAGAAGACTCTTGAGAGTCCCTTGGACTGCAAGGAGATCCAACCACTCCATTCTAAAGGAGATTAGTCCTGGGTTTTTCTTTGGAAGGAATGATGCTAAAGCTGAAACTCCAGTACTTTGGCCACCTCATGCGAAGAGTTGACTCATTGGAAAAGACTCTGATGCTGGGAAAGATTGAAGGCAGGAGAAGGGGATGACAGAGGATGAGATAGTTGGATGGCATACCAACTCGATGAAGATGAGTTTGAGCAAGGTCCAGGATTTGGTGATGGATAGGGAGGCCTGGCGTGCTGCGATTCATGGGGTCTCAGAGAGTCGGACACGACTGAGCGACTGAACTGAACTGAACTGAACTGATGCATGGAAATATATAGTAAAGGAGTTTTAACTTTGTGTTCAAGAAGCTCACAATTAAAGTATTGTCTTCCTAAGTTTTTCCCTGTATTTAATATGTATTTTATTTTCCTATATCTCAATTAGATGTCTGTCATTCTGCAGGAATACACATTTGTGCAATGAATGGATAAATGAATGAAAAAATAATTGAATGAACAAATATATCAATCAGTCAGTCATTGAGTAATGAAACAATTCTCTTCCCTTTCATCTTATACTTCTTAAATTCAGTCATTTTTCCATGACACTTGCTTTTGATTCAGGATGATTTAATGGGGTTAGGACAAACTTTGGCATCAATAATTAGACATATAAGTCCAAATTCCACTTCTCCATGTAATCTTGCCTATAATCCAGTTCTACTTTTCTATTTTTCCCTCTGTAAATAAGAGATAATTCTAACTTCTCCATGTTCCTCTGAGAGAAAATGAAATATAAAACTGTGAGTACCTAACTGTGTGCTGCTAGCAGCTAAAACTCAATAAATGTATTTTTAAAAAATCACTCCAAGTGTCAAGACATCTAAAAGAAGCAAAATTCTTCAAAGGAAGACAAGAAAAAGAATAGTCAACTTTTATTTGAATTTTCTTTTAAAATGTAACAATTGCCTTGAAATTGTTGGATAGAACTTGGATAGAACTGCTCCGACAGCAATATCCCAATCACACTTAACACAATCAAAGAGCAAGCCCCAGGGACTGCTTGCCAATTCTTCCTTAGTTATTCCTTCAATGCTAACATTAAGAGTCCTTCTTTATACACTGAACATATCTGTGTGGGGAAATATATATTCTTTCCATATTTACTTAATCCTGCCTCCCTTAAAAATAAACACATTAATATTTAGACCTAAGACTTTGAATACTAATTTCTTCAAATAAATGGATGGTTAATAATAAAGTAAACACACATTGGAATATTATATACTTATATGATTGTAACTGTTGTTGACCTCTGTCTTTCTGACCTAAGCTGGTAGTTGATGATGTAGGTTACAGCCTTTCTCTTTAATCCCCTTACAGGTGACTCTTACCAGGTTTCCCCACTACCCCAAGATCTTCTTTCTGACCCTTGTTTTAGTGATGATTTGTATATTCTTCCTTTCAAGTCTGAATCTCTTTCCAGTTTAAAGATTTCAGCAATATAGAAAAACAGTCATTTATGTCAGTTGAATTGGTCCTTTGCTGTCTGAAGCTACCAGAATGGCCAATATTCTATTTTATAAGCATCTTTAGTTCAGAGATGGCCCTTTTGTTGATAATAAAATTTACATAACTTGTAGCTATATAAGCTATCTTTGCATGTAGTGGATGGAAGAACCCAAGCCATCTCAAATAAAAGAAAATAATGAGGATAATAGCATTGATAATAATTGAGTTAAAAGCTTCCAACTTGTTGGTATGAAGTCCTTAGACTACTGATTCTATAGCTTAATATGGACAAAAAGAAGCTATTTAAATTGTCACTAGAGTAATTAGCTATTAGGAAGGAAAAAAAACCATCTGTATTCTGATTGTAGAAATCACAACTAAATGTTACATTTAAATAAGTTACAGTTTTTTAAAAAATAATTGTTTCCTTGTTGATTTCATCAGCTAGCCAAAGAATAATTTTTATATTTCAGAAATTTTTTATTTCTCATCTTTACTAATAGCTATATTTGCTGATTTATATCATATAAATAAAGAGAAGCTAGTGTTCTTCTAAGTCACATTTTCATCATCATATGCAACTCCCTTTCCAAGCAATTTGTAGCTCTTAGACACCTTTTATGGAAAAACTCTGGAGCCACAACAGTTTCCATGGTATTTATATTTCAAGACTGAAATAGAACTTATGGTTGTTGGCAAACAATAGCCATGGGTAATAGAAGGTATTGTGGGCCCTAGAGCTTTTTTTGCAGACCTTTCTACTCTTAGCATGATGTTAACAAAAACAATCTTTCTGCTCTGCAAATATTTTTCAGTGAGTTAGTTTTGCATAATTGTAAATGATTGGAATCTCAGAAGCAGAGTCCAGAGCTATAGTTTTAATGATTATTTGAAAGAATTTTTGGGCACAGCATACCCTGGTACCTTCAAGCTCACATGATCTTTTGACTTTTTTTCAAATGTCATTCAGTTCAGTTCAGTTCAGTCATTCAGTCGTGTCTGACTCTTTGGGACCCCATGAATTGCAGCATGCCAGGCCTCTCTGTTCATCACCAACTCCTGGAGTTCACTCAAGCTCACGTCCATCGAGTCAGTGATGCCATTCAGCCATCTCATCCTTTGTCATCCCCTTCTCCTCCTGCCCCAAATCCCTCCCAGCATCAGAGTCTTTTCCAATGAGTCAACTCTTCGCATGAGGTGGCCAAAGTACTGGAGTTTCAGCTTTAGCATCATTCCTTCCAAAGAACACTCAGGACCATTCTCCTTTAGAATGGACTGGTTGGATCTCCTTGCAGTCCAAGGGACTCACAAGAGTCTTCTCCCACACCACAGTTCAAAAGCATCAATTCTTCGGTGCTTAGCCTTCTTCACAGTCCAACTCTCACATCCATACATGACCACAGGAAAAATCATAGCCTTGACTAGATGAACCTTTGTTGGCAAAGAAATGTCTCTGCTTTTGAATATGCTATCTAGGTTGATCATAACTTTCCTTCTAAGGAGCAAGCGTCTTTTAATTTCATGGCTGCAATCACCATCTGCAGTGATTTTTCTGCTGCTACTTCTGCTAAGTCACTTCAGTTGTGTCCGACTCTGTGCGACCCCATAGACCGTAGCCCACCAGGCTCCCCCATCCCTGGGATTCTCTAGGCAAGAATACTGGAGTGGGTTGACATTTCCTTCTCCAATGCATGAAAGTGAAAAGTCAAAGTGAAGTTGTTCAGTCGTGTCTGACTCTTCGCGACCCCATGGACTGCAGCCTACCAGGCTTCTCCATCCATGGGATTTTCCAGGCAAGAGTACTGGAGTGGGGTGCCAGTCTGACACTGTTTCCACTGTTTCCCCATCTATTTCCCATGAAGTGATCGGACCAGATGCCATGATCTTAGTTTTCTGAATGTTGAGCTTTAAGCCAACCTTTTTACTCTCCTCTTTCACTTTCATCAAGAGGCTTTTCAGCTCCTCTTCACTTTCTGCCATAAGGGTAGTATCATTCTGCATATCTGAGGTTATTGATATATCTCCTGGCAATCTTGATTCCAGATTGTGCTTCTTCTAGCCCAGCATTTCTCATGATGTACTCTGCATATAAGTTAAATAAGCAGGGTGACAATATACAACCATGACGTACTCCTTTTCCTATTTGGAACCAGTCTGTTTTTCCATGTCCAGTTCTAACTGTTGCTTCCTGACCTGCATATACGTTTCTCAAGAGGCAGGTCAGGTGGCCTGGTATTCCCATCTCTTTCAGAATTTTCCACAGTTTATTGTGATCCACACAGTCAAAGGCTTTGGCATAGACAATAAAGCAGAAATAGATGTTTTTCTGGAACTCTCTTGCTTTTTTAATGATCCAGTGGATGTTGGCAATTTATAACTACTGTACTTTAAACTCTCATCACCATTCCAATTTTTCTCTGCACTGTTTCTTGCTACTGCTGTAAATGCCAAGGGGATTCTGCCACATGTCACCCGCTGCACCTCACCCCCACCCCCACCCCCATCCCCGGCAATAACAAAACCAAAACCAAACAAAAATCTCATTTGAGCAGAAGCTATCAGAGCACAAACCTGGGTAAGGTAATTAAAAATAGATAAGGACTTCCGGTGTTACTGCAGAACCACCTATGTACACAGTCAGAAGCATTTCCACATGTGGTCATTGGTATATGATAAGGGAAACAGTGGAAACAGTGTCAGACTTTATTTTCTGGGGCTCCAAAATCACTGCAGATGGTGATTGCAGCCATGAAATTCAGACGCTTACTCCTTGGAAGAAAAGTTATGACCAACCTAGATAGCATATTCAAAAGCAGAGACATTACTTTGCCAACTAAGGTCCGTCTAGTCAAGGCTATGGTTTTTCCTGTGGTCATGTATGGATGTGAGAGTTGGACTGTGAAGAAGGCTGAGCGCCGAAGAATTGATGCTTTTGAACTGTGGTGTTGGAGAAGACTCTTGAGAGTCCGTTGGACTGCAAGAAGATCCAACCAGTCCATTCTGAAGGAGATCAACCCTGGGATTTCTTTGGAGGGAATGATGCTGAAGCTGAAACTCCAATACTTTGGCCATCTCATGCAAAGAGTTGACTCATTGGAAAAGACTCTGATACTGGGAGGGATTGAGGGCAGGAGGAGAAGGGGACAACAGAGGATGAGATGGCTGGATGGTATCACTGACTCGATAGACTTGAGTCTGAGTGGACTCCAGGAGTTGGTGATGGACAGGGCTGCCTGGCATGCTGCGATTCATGTGGTCACAAAGAGTTGGACACGACTGAGCGACTGAACTGAACTGAATAAAGAACATATCCTGGATATGTGCAGTGGCCTTATACCTAACATTTCCTGGATCATATACTGTTTCTGCCATCAATTTGTTATTTATTTGAGCCTGTCATTTTTCTTTTTCTGTTCTCTTTAAGGAGGTGCACCACCACAATCTCATTAAGGATAGAGAAATAGCTTGAGATTCTGAGAAGAAAAATAAGTGGCAAATTATAAGCCCCTTAATTTCTCCATGATAGTGCAATTTATTCTCATATGCTTTGTTCAGTAAACACCTGAGAAACTGCTTTTTCTTCATAAAGTGATTTCTCATTAGGCTCAGAGACTTCATGTGTGGTCAGATTAAAGGAGTGAACTAATTCTTTGAAGTCAGAGGATGCAACCTAGTATCAGACTCAAGACTGAGTCCAAATGTAATATACGCTTTCCATTATCTTTTAAGTAAAGAAGCCAGGCAGATTTCCCTGATATTATAAGCTCCCATCAAAAATTAGTCATTCACTTCAAATTCATCTCTCTTACTTGCCTCCCTCTTTTGCTGTTCAGATATTTTGCAATAAAGCTATGATAGCTGAAAGCAAACTGGGCATTACTAGAGTAGAAAGGGGACTAAAATAAACACTTTACCTTTCTGAAGAAATGGAACTGTAGATTCTTTTCTAGAGAACTCTTCCCTATAAAATTTCCATCAGTAAGTCACCAAAATATTTCATTTTATCCTAAAGAATGCTCTTTTTTTCTTAAAGGGCTGTGACTTGTCCACAGAGAGGAGTGAAGTGGGATGTGTTTGTGCCTGTGTTTGGCAGTGGGAGGCGGGAGGGACATGGAATACAAAGGTCATTTGATTATCATTCCAGGAAATCAGAATTTTCAGAATATTAGAACCAATCCACGATAATGATGGGTATCTTAAGAGACTATCATATAAATAAATAATGTATCAAAGTTAGTTTCCAAATATAGCTGACTCAAAATGCAAAACAAATCGAAAAGAAAAATCTCTCCTTGGAATGTGAAAGGAAAAAAACTTGCGAATATCCAGGAAATACCATCACTAACAAAGAATAGAATACAAATCTCTTTTCTCTCTAAAGAAGCACAATTCTCTTATTGCCTGTAGCTCCTTACAATACTATTAGTCATTGCAGAAAGTTTTCATAAACCTAGTCTTAAGGGATCCTGCCTGTCACTCTGTTTCTGCTTGCCTCAATATTTTTTCCCCTTTCTTCACATTCCAATAAACTTGCTTTTTCCATTTTTTACATATTTGAATGGAACATTACTTTCAGTTGAATCTTAAGCAGAGGTTTCTACTTCTTCAGTCCTGGCATTTATCCCAGGAGGAATACTTCCTGAGGGCTTGTGCTTTGCTGAATGGGGGTGGGGAGAGTTTTTCCTTTAAGCCATTATTTTCTCTGGGTAGGTCTACCAGGGCACTTTGCCCATTCCTTTCGTCTACAGAGCAGTGAGCTTGGGATGCTGCCACTTCGGGTTTCTCCCCAAGAGTCATTTTCCCAGAGGACCCTGAGCCTGGGAAAGAAGCAAGGGCAGGATTCCCTTTAGTTCCTAAGTTGTGAGCTTTTCTCTTTTTTTAGTAGAAGAAACACTGCCAACTTGCCACCTTCTTCATTCTTTCTACTCTCATTCTAAAATACTTCTAAGTACAGCAAAGATTCCATTCCTTGGTAAAGAAAAATAAGGGACCTTCAATTCCATAAGAACAAGGCAATGTTGGTGTGAGGATTTTACTGTTATTGTGAAATAATAGCTATTTTCTCTCCAAAATGTTATCTGGAATAGGTTTGCAACTCCAGATAACAAGTAGGGTGAGGAAAGCTAGACAAGGGCAAGCATCACTAACTTAGCACAGTCAATAATTATCTCTGCCTCTTCATTTTCTGAAACTCTTGAATTTCAATATAACTTGAAATTTTATGTAACTTTAACTAATGTGCATGTTTTTGTCACATATTTATTCAAACAGAAAACAAAAAATATATATTTAAAGCCATGTCTTCACAGCTTTGTTTTCATGATTCTATTCTTTCCAGGCATGTATTATTAAAAGTTTGGGGTATTTTTTTCCAGACTTTTAAAATGCATTGAACACATATGTGCGAAAATGTAGAAACAATTTAAGCAATGATATTATACCATAAACATTATTTTACTTGAGTATTCCTTTTTTAATTTAATAATTTCACATATGGCATTTTCAAAAGTATTCATACATTCTTTATTTTTTTAAGTCATATGGATAAGAAATATATTGAAATTCCCCATTACCTTGATTTATTTACATTAGAGTGATTTCCATTACCTTCACCCACTGATTAAATTAACCAAATATTTTTTCCTAGATAATTGTGGATCACAATAAACTGTGGAAAATCCTTCAAGAGATGGGAACACTAAACCACTTCACCTGCCTCTTGGGACCTATATACAGGTCAGGAAGCAACAGTTAGAACTCGACATGGAAAAACAGACTGGTTCCAAATAGGAAAAGGAGTACCTCAAGGCTGTATATTGTCATGCTGCTTATTTAAATTATATGCAGAGGACATCATGAGAAATGATGGGCTGGAAGAAGCACAAACTGAAATCAAGATGGCCAGGAGAAATATCAATTACCTCAGATATACAGATGACACCACCCTTATGGCAGACAGTGAAGAAGAACTAAAAAGCCTCTTGATGAAAGTGAAAGAGGAGAGTGAAAAAGTTGGCTTAAAGCTCAACATTCAGAAAACTAAAATCATGGCATCTAGTTCCATCACTTCATGGGAAATAGATGGGGAAACAGTGGAAACAGTGTCAGACTTTATTTTCTGGGGCTCTAAAATCACTGCAGATGGTGATTGCAGCCATGAAATTAAAAGATGCTTACTCCTTGGAAGGAGAGTTATGACCAACCTAGACAACATATTCAAAAGCAGAGACATTACTTTGCCAACAAAGGTCCGTCTAGTCAAGGCTATGGTTTTTCCTGTGGTCATGTATGGATGTGAGAGATGGACTGCGAAGAAAGCTGAGCACCGAAGAATTGATGCTTTTGAACTGTGGTGTTGGAGAAGACTCTTGAGAGTCCCTTGGACTGCAAGGAGATCCAACCAGTCCATCATAAAGGAGACCAGTCCTGGGTGTTCATTGGAAGGACTGATGCTGAAGCTGAAACTCCAGTACTTTGGCCACCTGATGTGAAGAGCTGACTCATTGGAAAAGACCCTGATGCTGGGAGGGATTGGGGGCAGGAGGAGAAGGGGATGACAGAGGATGAGATGGCTGGATGGCATCACCTACTTCATGCACATGAGTTTGGGTAAAATCCAGGAGTTGGTGATGGACAGGGAGGCCTGGTGTGCTGCGATTCATGGGGTCACAAAGAGCCAGACACGACTGAGCAACTGAACTGAACTGACCTGAACTGAAGTACTTGAAGTGGGAATTGATCTGCATTCTTTACAGAAAGGTATGCTTTACCTTAAAATTGTTATAGAACAATTTTAGAATATGTCAGTCAATAGCTTAGAAGATGTATTTTCTTTCTTATTTTTTTCTTTTTTTACTCTTAGCAACCTTTTCCATATAAACATGGATAAATTATGTGTTCAGTAAATATGTATTAAATGCCTAAAAAGGTCTAATGATAGTGCTAAATGTAGAATATGTAAGACAGTTGAACTCCATTATGAGTTTTAGTCTAATGGAGAGACAGATATTTAAAAATTAATTTTGAAAGTTATAGATATAAAATGATAAAAGATGTCCTAGGAAACCTTGTTCAGCACAAATGACAATATAGTCCTAAAGATGCCATGTAACTCACAGAGAATTTGGTGAATTTTAAAGATGTGCTTTACAACTCAAATATTTATGAGAAACTCATATGGACACACAAGGTGGCAAGATTTGTCACTGTAGGACTTCATGAACTGAGAGATATACTTACTTAGTTGCTTAGAGTAGTAAATATACAAGTCTGACATCGGGGATGGACAAAGGGAGGTCTTAAAAAATCATCATCATCATTATTGTCATTATCCCCCATTGACATTCAATTCACTTCAGTCACTCAGTCGTGTCCGAATCTTTGCAACCCCATAAGTCACAGCACGCCAGGACTCCCTGTCCATCACCAACTCCCAGAGCTCACTCAGACTCACGTCCATCGAGTCAGTGATGCCATCTAGCCATCTCATCCTCTGTCATCCCATTCTCCTCCTGCCCCCAATCCCTTGAGCATCAGAGTCTTTTCCAATGAGTCAACTCTTTGCATGAGGTGGCCAAAGTACTGGAGTTTCAGCTTTAGCATCATTCCTTCCAAAGAAATCCCAGGGTTGATCTCCTTCAGAATGGACTGGATGGAACTCCTTGCAGTCCAAGGGACTTGCAAGAGTCTTCCCTAACACCGCAGTTTGAAAGCATCAATTCTTCGGTGCTCAGCCTTCTTCACAGTCAATTCTCACATCCACACATGACTACTGGAAAAACCATAGCCTTGACTAGATGGACCTTAGTTGGCAAAGTAATGTCTCTGCTTTTGAATATCCTATCTAGGTTGGTCATAACTTTTCTTCCAAGGAGTAAGCGTCTTAATTTCATGGCTGCAGCCACCATCTGCAGTAATTTTGGAGCCCCCCAAAATAAAGTCTGAACTGTTTCCACTGTTCAACTCCCCATTTATTTCCCATGAAGTGATGGGACCAGATGCCATGATCTTCGTTTTCTGAATGTTGAGCTTTAAGCCAACTTTTTCACTCTCCTCTTTCACTTTCATCAAGAGGCTTTTTAGTTCCTTTTCACTTTCTGCCATAAGGGTGGTGTCATCTGCATATCTGAGGTTATTGATATTTCTCCTGGCAAACTTGATTCCACCTTGTGTTTCTTCCAGTCCAGCGTTTCTCATGATGTACTCTGCATAGAAGTTAAATAAGCAGGGTGACAATATACAGCCTCGACGTACTTATTTTCCTATTTGGAACCAGTCTGTTTTTCCATGTCCAGTTCTAACTGTTGCTCCCTGACCTGCATACAGACTTCTCAAGAGGCAGGTCAGGTGGTCTGGTATTCCCATCTCTCTCAGAATTTTCCAAGGTTTATTGTGATAGACACAGTCAAAGGCTTTGGCATAGTCAATCAAGCAGAAATAGATGTTTTTCTGGAACTCTCTTGCTTTTTCCATGATCCAGATGTTGGTAATTTGATCTCTGGTTCCTCTGCCTTTTCTGAAACCAGCTTGAACATCTGGAAGTTCACGGTTCATGTATTGCTGAAGCCTGCCTTGGAGAATTTTGAGCATTACTTTACTAGCATGTGAGATGAGTGCAATTGTGCAGTAGTTTGAGCATTCTTTGGCATTGTCTTTCTTTGGAATTGGAATGAAAACTGTCCTTTTCCAGTCCTGTGGCCACTGTTGAGTTTTACACATTTGCTGGCATATTGAGTGCAGCACTTTCACAGCATCATCTTTCAGGATTTGAAAAAGCTCAACTGGAATGCCATCACCTCCACTAGCTTTGTTCATAGTGATGCTTTCTAAGGCCCACTTGACTTCACATTCCAAGATGTCTGGCTCTAAATTAGTGATCACATCATCGTGATTATCTGGGTCATGAAGATCTTTTTTTGTAGAGTTCTTCTGTGTATTCTTGCCACCTCTTCTTAATATCTTCTGCTTCTTTTAGGTCCATACCATTTCTGTCCTTTATTGAGCCCATCTTTGCATGAAATGATCCCTTGGTATCTCTAATTTTCTTGAAGAGATCTCTAGTCTTTCCCATTCTGTTCTTTTCCTCTATTTCATTGCATTGATCTCTGAGGAAGGCTTTCTTAACTCTTCTTGCTATTCTTTGGAACTCTGCATTCAGATGTTTTTATCTTTCCTTTTCTCCTTTGCTTTTCACTTCTCTTCTTTTCACAGCTATTTGTAAGGCCTCTGCAGACAGCCATTTTGCTTTTTTGCATTTCTTTTCCATGGGGATGGTCTTCATCCCTGTCTCCTGTACAATGTCACAAACCTCAGTCCATAGTTCATCAGGCACTCTATCTATCAGATCTAGGCCCTTAAATCTATTTCTCACTTCCACTGTATAATCATAAGGGATTTGATTTAGGTCATTCCTGAATGGTCTAGCAGTTTTCCCTACTTTCTTCAATTTAAGTCTGTATTTGGTAATAGGGAGTTCACGATCTGAGCCACAGTCAGCTCCTGGTCTTGTTTTTGTTGACTGTATAGAGCTTCTCCATCTTTGGCTGCAAAAATTATAATCAATCTGATTTCGGTGTTGACCATCTGGTGATGTCCATGTGTAGAGTCTTCTCTTGTGTTGTTGGAGGAGGGTGTTTGCTATGACCTGTGCGTTTTCTTGGCAAAACTCTATTAGTCTTTGCCCTGCTTCATTCTGCATTCCAAGGCCAAATTTGCCTGTTACTCCAGGTGTTTCTTGACTTTCTACTTTTGCATTCCACTCCCTTATAATGAAAAGGACATCTTTTTCGGATGTTGGTTCTACAAGGTTTTTTTGGGGTGTTGGTTCTTGTAGGTCTTCATAGAACCGTTCATTTTCAGCTTCTTCATCATTACTGTTTGGGGCATAGACTTGGATTGCCATAATATTGAATGGTTTGCCTTGGAGATGAACAGAGATCTTTCTGTTGTTTTTGAGATTGCAACCAAGTACTGCATTTCAGACTCTTTTGTTGACCATGATGGCTACTCCATTTCTTCTGAGGGATTCCTGCCCACAGTAGTAGATATAATGGTTATCTGAGTTAAATTCACCCATTCCAGTCCATTTTAGTTTGCTGATTCCTAGAATGTAGACATTCACTCTTGCCATCTCTTGTTTGACCACTTCCAATTTGCCTTGATTCATGGACCTGACATTCCAGGTTCCTATGCAATATTGCTCTTTACAGCATCGGAGCTTGCCTCTATCACCAGCCACATCCACAGCTAGGTATTGTTTTTTCTTTGGCTCCATCCCTTCATTCTTTCTGGAGTTATTTCTCCACTGATCTCCAGTAGCTTATTGGGCACCTACTGACCTGGGGAGTTCCTCTTTCAGTATCCTATCATTTTGCCTTTTCATACTGTTCATGGGGTTCTCAAGGTAAGAATACTGAAGTGGTTTGCCATTCCCTTCTCCAGTCGACCACATTCTGTCAAACCTCTCCACCATGATCCGCCAGTCTTGGGTTGCCCCGCAGGCATGGCTTAGTCTCATTGAGTTAGACAAAGCTGTGGTCCTAGTGTGATTAGAGAGACCATGGATCTTAGAGAGATCATTATTAGCTCTTTTTTTCTGATAAGCAAGAGAGGATCAGTACCACTCAGGTGTCCTGAGGATAAAGTAATATCCAGTGGCCCTGGAATCTGTTATAGGTGCAGAACAATGGCAATGATAACTACAATTCCAGTGTTATTTCTTAGGCCCTGAACCTCCGTCACTTCACATGCTGAGCAAATTCCACAGAGAGAATTTCCTCTTATGATACCCATAACTTGAGAGCATGAGCAGAGGACACTTGATAACGGGGTACAGAAACAAGAAGAGTAAAACTAGTACCACAGAACCTGTACTCATCGTTAAAGATACAAATTATGACCTAGTCTTCCATCAACATCCTTTATCCTAGATATTAAAGGACAAGTAGCTCAGTTGATAAAAAATCTGGCTGCAGTGCAGAAGACCCAGGTTCAACCCCTGGGTTGGGAAGATCCCCTGGAGAAAGAAATGGCAACCCACTACAGTATCCTTGGCCTGGAAGATCTCATGGACAGCAGAGCCTGGTTGGCTGCAGTTCATGGGGTCGCAAAGAGTCAGGCACAACTGGGCAACCAACACTTACCAAGCTAAGAGCACAAAGATATTTGATGAACTAATGAGTTACTCTCGTGAAATGAAAGAGAAGAAAGAAAGGAGGGAAGGAGGGAAGGAAAGGAAGAAGGAAGGAGGGAAGGAAAGGAAGAAGAAAAGAGGAAGAAGGGAAAGAATCTATAAGTATCATTGAAAATGAAAGAGCTGGATCACTATTTTATAAAAAAATTAGTTTCCAAATATTTTTAGAGAGGTAAAGGGTGTAGGAAACCTGAAGTATGATAAATAATGAACAATAAAATTAAAATAAGGACACCAAAATATAATTGTTGAAATAACTCATTGGACGAATTGAATACCAAATGAGAAATATATGGAAAATAATGAATTTTTAAAATTGGGTTAAAGAATATTAGGAAGAGTAACAAGATAGAATATGGGGATTGTTAAAGAATATGGGAGACAGGGGTAGAATCTGCAACATCAACCAACGTGGATCCCAAGAGGAAAAATAATAAAAATCAGTGAAAATTATATATTTGAAAAAATGAACTATACTAAACAAGAGTTTTTTTTTTTTCAGCAAAAAAGTATATAAGACCTTGGATTCAAAGGATATACAGAAGACTATACAGGACATCTAAGAAAATGATTCATGCCTAGACTCAATGTAACCAAAATTCAAAGATGTTAAAATCAGACAAGTATTTTAAAGACTATAACATTGAAAAAAAAAAATCTGTCACTCTTAAGAACAAAAATCATATTGACACTGGTCTTCTAAATATTGTTATTGGGTGTGTGGAAACAATAGTATAGTTTTTCTAAAATACTTTTTAAAAATAACTATGAATTTTAATTTTATATCCAGGCAACTTTTCATTAAAATTAAAGGGTGAGATGAAGTATTTCCAAGCATATGAGGTTTCATTGCATATCCCCAATACATATTTTCTTTGATGTCATGGAGGCTATGCTCCAGCAAGAATATAGATGAAACCAGGAGGAAGAAATGAAACATGGAAGAATATGAATATATAACAATTCATTTATTTGTGCTACTATTGGTGGGCATTTAAGTTGCTTACAGATTTTGGCTCTTACATATCATGTAACTATAAACTTCTTTATACATATTCTCTTGGAGCACATATATGTGTATTTTTAGGCATGAAACTCCTGGTTATAGGGAATGTGTACGTTCAATAAGTAGGTAACATTTTTATGAAATTACAACCTAGACAGCATATTAAAAAGCAGAGACATCACTTTGCCAACAAATGTCCATCTAGTCAAAGTTATGTTTTTCCAGTAGTCATGTATAGGTGTGAGAGTTGGACTATAAAGAAGGCTGAGGGCTGAAAACTTGATGCTTTTGAAGTGTGATGTTGGAGAAGACTCTTGAGAGTCCCTTGAACTGCAATATTCATTGGAAGGACTGATTTTGAAGCTGAAACTCCAATACTTTGGCCACCTGATACAAAGAACTGACTCCTTGGAAAAGACCCTGATGCTGGGAAAGATTGAAGGTAGGAGGAGAAGGGGATGACAGAGGATAAGACAGATGGTTGGATGGCATCAACGACTCAATGGACATGAGTTTGAGCAAGCTCCAGGAGTTGGTGAGGGACAGGGAAGCCTGGTGTGCTGCAGTCCATGGGGTTGCAAAGAGTCAGACATGATTGAGAGATTAAACTGATTGACTGACAAGTAGTGTACAAGAAATGCAGTTGTTGCAAATATTGACCAAAACTGTTATTTTTATTATTTTCATTTAAATCATTTTAGTCACTGTGTATTGATATCTCATTTTATATTTACTTTTAAGATTTTTAAATCTATAGACACTTGGTACTATGTTATATATTTAGATTTTATGTTAATTATCTAGGGCTGCTATAACAAATCTTCATAAACTAGATTACATAAACACAGAAATTTATTTTCTAAATGTTCAGGAAGCCAGAAATCTGGGCCCAAGATGTGGACAAGGTTGGTTTCTTTTGAGAGCAGTGAAGAAGAATAAGTTCTATGCATTTCCATAGCTTCTGGTGGTTTCCTAGCAATTTTTCACCTTTCTGGGGAGGATATGTGGGTTCAGTCCCTGGGTCTGGAATGATAAGCCCTGGAGAAGGAAATGGCAACCCACTCCAGTATTTTTGCCTGAAAAATCCTGTGGACAGAGGAACCTGGTGGGCTACAGCCCTAAAGGCCACAAAGAGTTGGACATGACTGTCTGACTGAATGACCTCTCCAGTATCACCTCTTTTTAACTAACTACATCTGCAATGATTCTGTTTCCAAATAAGGTCAAATTCTGAGGTACTAGGTCTAATTGAGAAATTAGAACTTCAACAAATTAATTTTGAGGGGATACAATTCAACCTATAATAGACTTGAGGTCTCTCTATTATTGCCTTTTGTGAATGGTTAAAGGTATTACTTTTCTTCTCTATGGATAGATCAATATCATTTATTGCTAATATTTCTTTTTAATTGCTTTGTTCTCAATGCTGACTTATTGATAAATTAGAAATTTATATATGTGCTACCTTGTTTCTGGAGATAAAGTTCAGGGAATCACTGGAAGACAATATTTTTAAGATAATCTCCAAATTGATTAATCACAATAAAAATGCAATCTTATTTTTTGGTGAAAATTGATCAGCTGAATCTGGACTACATACACACAGATGCCACAAAGACATATGTACACAAAGGAACAAAAAATAGCTAAGAGAATGCTGAAAAGGAATAAAGTGTGAAGATTTACACAAGATAGAAGTTTAACTGTATTAAACAGACTAATGTTAGCACAGTGATAGATGAAGGGACCATTTCATTCCTTCCTAAGTATTTTATGTTTTTATGTTCTTAGAATTTTATGTTAAAATTTTTATTTTCTAATTTGTTGCTTACATACAGAATTTCAGGGGTTGACCTGGCATCCAGTTGCTATTTAAATTCACTTATTAACCATAATAATTTTCCTGTGAATTGTTTTGTATTTCTACATGTACAATTATATAATATGCAAAATGACAAGTTAATTTTTTCTTTCCATTCCTTATACATCTCAATTGCTCTTCTTGCCTATTTCCCTGGCTGGGATTACAGGACAACGATAAAGAGTATAGATAACAACATCCCTCTCTCATTTCTAATTTCAAGGCAGACTTTTAGTTAATCTCATTATTGATGATGTTTTCAGTATTTTTTAAATAGTTATCATTTATCTATTCCTGGCTATTTCCTCTTTATACATAACAAGTTAGCACAAACTTAATGGTTTAATATAACACCTATTAGTTCACAGTTCTACACGTCAGAAGTCAAGGATTTTCTGTTCACATTATCACAAGGTTGAAATCATGGTGTCTCCATCAAGCTGAAATTTCATCTGGAGGCTCTGAGAAAAAACCTGCTCTGAAGCTTTGTCTTGTGTTTATCAGAATCCAATCCTTGCCAGCTGTCAGCTGGGGATGACTGAGCTCCTGGAGGCTGCCTGCATTCTTTGCCGAACTGTTCCCTTCAACTTTAAGTCAATATCTGACTAGCATGCCAAATCCCCATACTTTGAATTCTGGTCTTTCCCAGTTTCTGACCTCTAAATCCGGATTTAGAAAGTTCCTGTGATTTGGTAAGGTTCACCAGTTAATCTCCCCATTTTAGAGTCAACTCAAAATAGGTGAATTGCATCCTGATAGATTTAATTTTATAAGATGTTCAGAATTTTTTTCATCTTACAAACATAGATTGTATTCCTTACTACCACTTGTCAGGTTTTGATATTAATAATATACTGACTTCATAAAATGTGTTGGGAAACTGTTTCTTCCTTCTCTATTCCTGGAATATTTTATACAAATTCAGTTCAGTTCAAGAAAGTCACTCAGTGGTGTCTGACTCTTTGTGACCTCATGGACTGCAGCATACCACGCCTCCCTTTCCATCACCAACTCCCGGAGTTTACTCAAATTTATGTCCATTGAGTTGGTGATGTTATCCAACCATCTCATCCGCTGTCATCCCCTTCTCCTGTCTTTAATCTTTCCTAGCATCAGGGTCTTTCTTTGCATCAGGTGGCCAAAGTATTAGAGTTTCAGCTTCAACATCACCTCTTCCAATGAACACCCAGGACTGATCTCCTTTAGAATGGACTGGTTGGATCTCCTTGCAGTCCAAGGGACTTTTAAGAGTCTTCTCCAACACCACAATTCAAAAACATCAATTCTTCGGCTCTCAGCTTTCTTTATAGTCCAATTCTCACATCCATACATGACTACTGGAAAAACCATAGCTTTGACTAGATGGACATTTGTTGGCAAAGTAATTAATGTCTCTGCTTTTTTATATGCTGTCTAGGTTGGTCAGAGCTTTTCTTCCAAGGAACAAGTGTTTTTTAATTTCATGGCTGTAGTCACCATCTGCAGTGATTTTGGAGCCCCCCAAAATAAAGTCTGTTACTGTTTCCACTGTTTCCCCATTGATTTGTCTTGAAGTGATGGGACCAGATGCCATGATCTTAGTTTTCTCAATGTTGAGTTTTAAGCCAACTTTTTCACTGTTTCTCTTTCATCAAGAGGCTCTTTAGATTTTTGCTTTCTGCCATAAGGGTTGTGTCATCTGCATATCTGCGGTTATTGATATTTCTTCCATCAATCTTGATTCCAGTTTGTGCTTCATCCAGTCCAGCATTTCTCATGATGTACTCCACATATAACTGAAATAAGGAGGGTGACAATATACAGCCTTGAGTACTCCTTTCCCAACTTGAAACCAGTCTGTTTTTCCATGTATGGTTCTAACTCTTGTTCCTTGACCTACGTACAGATTTCTCAGTAGACAGGTCAGGTGGCCTGGTATTCCCAAGTATTGAAGAATTTTCAACAGTTGTTTGTTGTGATCCACACAGTCAAAGGATTTCATATTTTTAGGATTTAAAACAATTCACCAATAAGCTCTTTTTTTAACAAGTGTAGTTTATTTAATAGATATATGATTATTCAGAATTTCTACTTTTCCGTGTGTTTTTCCTCTAAAGTTCATTTTATTTCATTTTTAAAATTTATTAAGTCACTTATAAGATCCTTATGTTATCTATGTAATGCTTGTACAATCTATAGAAATGTCAATTTTTCATTTCTGATATTAGAGTCTTTTTTTCTTGATCTGATAAAAATAAATGTTTAAAAATTTTCTATATTATGTTTGTTTATATTTTATTTATTTTTCCTTTTATTATTTTCTTTGTTCCCAGTTTATATCATTTTAATTTTATGTTCTTTGCCTCACTTCCTTATATGTTTGCTACATTATCATTATTAGGTAAAAACAGAATATTTTAAAATGAAAATCATCCTCATATCAAATTTTAGAAGAAATGATATAAATCTAAAGCCTAAATTCCGTTTTGATTGATGCTTTATTTTTATTATTTTTATTTTTTTTAATTAAATTTTTATTTTTTCTTTATTTTACTTTACAATACTGTATTGGTTTTGCCATACATTGACATGAATCCACCATGGGTGTACATGCGTTCCCAAATATGGAACCCCCTCCCACCTCCCTCCCCATAACATCTCTCTGGGTCTTCCCTGTGCACCAGCCCCAAGCATCCTGTATCCTGCATGGGACATAGACCAGCGATTCGTTTCTTACATGATAGTATACATGATTCAATGCCATTCTCCCAAATCATCCCACCCTCTCCCTCTCCCTCAGAGTCCAAAAGTCTACTCTTCACATCTGTGTCTCTTTTGCTGTCTTGCATACAGGGTCATCGTTGCCTGATGCTTTAGTTTAATTGTGCATCCCACTATGTGCTGTGGCTTTGAACTCCTGTACTGCTTTTCCAAATCTGGATCCACAGTCTCTCTTGAGTAAGTCACTTACATTATTCATATGTGTTCTTAATATTCCTAATCAAGTTTATTTTTATATTCTATAGATTTTTTCCTTCAAATTAAATTTCATTCTCATTACTATAACTCCAACCTTGAACTTGTCATTCTGTACCAATGCCTTCTGTTTCAGCAAATTTTATTCTTTCTCTTGATTATATTATTAATTCATCTTCCTCAAACACTACTTTTATGTCACTTATTTGATTAAAATAATGAAATTGATCTATGCTTATTCTTGTTCCTAATAGTTTTTACTTTTCTCATTACTAATATAAAATTTCCCTTATTTCCTTCATAATGTCTATTTCTTTTACAGGATCATTTCTAACTACTCTATCCCTGTGATTAATTTTGATTACTTATCTTTGTGAATAGAGATCGTATATTTTAGTTTCCTTTCAAAATCAAGTTAAAAACTAAACACATAGTTTGGTTGGCAACAAAGTATATTTATTGATTACATTTTAAAATCAGTGCATTAATGTGGCTTCCCTGGTGGCTCAGATAGTAAAGAATCTCCTTGCAATGCAGGAGACCTAGGTTGGATCCCTGGGTTGGGAAGATTCCCTGGAGAAGGAAATGGCTACCCACTCCAAAATATGGCCTGGGGAATTCCATGGACAGAGGAGCATGGCAGGCTATAATACATGGAGTCACTAAGAGTCATACACAACTAAGCAAATAACACTTTGATTTTCACTTAGTTATACTGAGGACAATCAGGATAATATAATTTCTAAATGAAAGATTCAAAAATATACATGTACTCCGATATTCACTACAGACCTATTTATAATAACCAGGACATGGGAGTAATCTAAATGTCCCCCAACAGAGGAATGAATAAAGCAGATATGGTACATATACACACCTGAATATTACTCAGTCATAAAAAATAATGGAATAATGCCATTTGCAGTACAATGGGAAGGCCCTGAGACTGTCATACTGAGTGAAATAAATTAGATAGATTAGGACAAATATGTATGGCATTGTTTAAATGTGGAATCTACCAAAAAAAATAGCACAAATGAATTTATTTATAAAACAGAAGTAGACTCACAGATGTAGAAAACAACCTTGTGGTTACCAGGTGATAAAGAGGAGGAGGGATAAATTGGGAGATTGGGATTCACATATACACAGTACTACATATAAAATTGATATTTCTCCCAGCAAACTTGATTCCAGCTTCTGCTTCCTCCAGCCCAGCGTTTCTCATGATGTCCTCTGCATATAAGTTAAATAAGCAGGGTGACAATATACAGCCTTGACATACTCCTTTTCCTATTTGGAACCAGTCTGTTGTTCCATATCCAGTTCTAACTGTTGCATCCTGACCTGCATACAGATTTCTCAAGAGGCAGATCAGGTGGTCTGGTATTCCCATCTCCTTCAGAATTTTCCACAGTTTATTGTGATCCACACAGTCAAAGGCATTGGCATAGTCAATAAAGCAGAAATAGATGTTTTTCTGGAACTTTTTTGCTTTTTCGATAATCCAACAAAGGTTGGCAATTTGATCTCTGGTTCCCTGGCCTTTTCTAAAACCAGCTTGAACATCTGGAATTTCACGGTTCATGTATTGCTGAAGCCTGGCTTGGAGAATTTTGAGCATTACTTTACTAGCGTGTGAGATGAGTGCAATTGTGCAATAGTTTGAGCATTCTTTGGCATTTCCTTTCTTTGGGATTGGAATAAAAACTGACCTTTTCCAATCCTGTGGCCACTGCTGAGTTTTCCAGATTTTCTGGCATATCAATAACCTCAGATATGCAGATGACACCAGCCTTATGGCAGAAAGAGGAACCAAATAGCCTCTTGATGAAAGTGAAAGAGGACAGTGAAAAAGTTGGCTTAAAGCTCAACATTCAAACAACTAAGATCATGGCATCTGGTCCCATCACTTCATGGGAAATAGATGGGAAACAGTGGAAACAGTGTCAGACTTTATTTTGGGGGGGCTCCAAAATCACTGCAGATGGTGATTGCAGCCATGAAATTAAAAGATGTTTACTCCTTGGAAGGAAACTTATGAAGAACCTAGATAGCATATTCAAAAGCAGAGACATTGCTTTGCCAACAAAGGTTCATCTAGTCAAGGCTATGGTTTTTCCTGTGGTCATGTATGGATGTGAGAGTTGGACTGTGAAGAAAGCTGAGCTCCAAAAAATTGATGCTTTTGAACTGTGGTGTTGGAGAAGATTCTTGAGAGCCCCTTGGACTGCAAGGAGATCCAACCAGTCCAATCTAAAAGAGATCAGTCCTGAGTATTCCTTGGAAGGACTGATGCTAAAGCTGAAACTCCAGTACTTTGGCCACCTCATGTGAAGAGTTGACTCACTGGAAAAGACTCTGATGCTGGAAGGGATTGGGGACAGGAGAAGAAGGGGACTACCGAGGATGAGATGGCTGGATGGCATCACTGACTTGATGGACGTGAGTCTGGGTGAACTCTGGGAATTGGTGATGGAAAGGGAGGCCTGGTGTGCTGCGATTCATGGGGTTGCAAAGAGTCGGACACAAGTGAGGGACTGAACTGAACTGACATATAAAATAGATAACTAGGAAGGACCTACTGTATAACACAGAGAACAGTACTCAATACTCTGTAATGACGTATATGAGGAAAGAATCTTAAAAAGTGGATATATCTCTATATATAACTGATTCACTTTGCTGTGCAGCAAAAAGTAACACAATATTGTAAATCAATTATGTTGAGATGTATACATCCATATACTGATATCTACATATGGATATATATTATATATAATAAATATATTTATTATATATAATGAACATATTTTAAGAAAAGAAAATAAAATGTTGCAGAATTGGTTGAAGTTTTCAAGACTTCAGAAAGTCCTTGACTTAATTAGCTTCACTTTAAGCAAATCATTTTGGTTTGGATTCATCATATGGCAGTGGAGTGGAAAAACATGTATAAAATTTTAGGTTTTCATCCCTTCTCCATTTCACCTTCTTAAGGAATCCAAAGCTCTAAGAAATTAGCAATTAGATATTGTAAAAAATCAAAGTGACAATCGCCAATAGTCATTTCAGAGAGAAAATTAAAAGGCATCAAGAGAACTTTTCTCCCTTATTTTACATGTAAAGAAAATATGATTTTGGTTCCCATTCAGAATTTATCCTACTTTTTATAAGAACAGTATGAATATCCTAAGCTTTGGCCTATCTTTCTTTTCTTTTGAGGCCAAAGGAAGAAAATACATATCTTCCCATTTGGGAATCTTCTAATCTTATTTTGGAAACCCAAACATTACCTTGATTTAAGTGTCTGTGTTGTATTTACTTTACTGACAACTGAATATTTAATTTAATTTTTTTCATAAAGTAACAAAAATAGGTGAAAACAAGAGTCTAAAGCTGTTAGTGTGATTATGTTTGGGCTGTTCAGTAACTTTACTACTACTAATAATAACAATAATAATAAATGTGTCCATGGAAGAGTGGCTGTTTTAACACTAGCAAAAATTCGCATATTTTATTGGCAGATAGTTGAATGTTTTCCCACCTCAGTATGTATAATGTATGCATTGCATATAAAATAGAGTTTGAAATGAAGTGTAAGGAATAAATGATTATTGAATTTCTAAGGATGAAGAGGCAAAAAACAGTATGCTTCTAAAACCTGAGGGAAGCTTGCATACATAATGGGAAAAGCAGGGGGCTGTGAGTTAGAACCTCTGGATTAAAGAGGCAATGTAACATTTTACAATGAGCAGTGATTCTTATGGCATACACACACTGTATACAAGACAACTGAGATTAGAAAAGTCAATTAAGATCTGGATCTCAGTTTTCCCATCTGGAATGGTAATTCTATTATTCAACCCATAGTGTAGATGCCACTTGAACAATATGTGTTTATTTTTACTGTTTTTTTTTCTTTTTTTCCCTCAGTTTCACAACTGGGTCAGTAGAGTATAGAGGTTTCAATGTATAGGTACATTAAATAGAATCAGAAATTTAAGGAAGTCCTTTTGGCTTGAAAGTAATCAGAAATAGATATAATAGTCAGGGATGAAATACCAAGCAGAGATTGAGATAAAGTTGAAAAAGTTAGTTTAAGTAAGGGGACCGAGCTAAGGAAAATAATAGAGCAGAAAGTCTGAGATAGATTGAATTATAGGAGAAATGAATGTTAGCCAAAATTTATATCAGGGAAGAAAACAAATGATGGAATAAATGTGTGAATGCCAGGAAACAGACTGCATCAAAGGAAATAAATAAACACTTTTTTTTGATGTGTTCAGTAGCTCAGTCATGTCTGACTGTTTGTGACCCCATGGACTGCAGCATGCCAGGCTTCCCTGTCCTTCACCATTTCCCAGAGCTTGCTCAAACCTGTGTCCATTGAGGTGATGCCATCCCCCATCTCATCTTCTGTCATCCCCTTCTCCTCCTGCCTTCTATCTTTCCCAGCATCAGGCTCTTCACATCAGGTGGCCAAAGTGTTGGAGCTTCAGCTTCAGCATCTGTCCTTCGAATGAATATTCAAGGTTGATTTCCTTTAGGATTGACTGCTTTCATATCTTTGCAGTCCAAGGGACTCTCAAGAATCTTCTCCAACACCACAGTTTGAGAGCATCGATTCTTTGGCACTCAGCTTTCTTTATGGTCCAACTCTCACATCCATACATGATTGCCAGAAAAACCATATGACTATATGTACCTTTGTTGGCAAACTAATGTCTCTGCTTTTTAATACACTGTCTAGGTTTGTCACACCTTTTCTTCCAAGGAGCAAGTGTCTTTTCATTTCATGCCTGCAGTTACCATCCATATTGACTTTAGAGCTAAAGAATAGTCTTTCACTGTTTTCATTTTTTCTCCACCTATAAGCCAATGAAGTGAAGAGACTGGATGCCATGATCTTTGTCTTTTGAATGTTGAATTTTAAGCCAGCTTTTTCACTGTCCTCCTTTAACTTCATCTAGAAGCTCTTTAATTCCTATTTGATTTCTGCCAAAAGGGTGGTGTCATCTGCACACCTGAGGTTATTCCTATTTTTCCTGGTAATCTTGATTCCACCTTGTGATACATCCAGCCCGGCCAAACAGCAAAAAATTATTCTACTAATCCTACTACTTGTTGAACCTGATGGGGGCACGTTGAGATTTTGATGGGCCACTCTCCCTGGAGTTAATTTCTGTGTCTCTTCCTCAGGTCAGTGTTGTCAGATCAGATATTTGATTAGTTCATTTGTAGAGTCTACACTTGTTTTTGTTATTTATTTGTTCTTTTAAGTACCTATATTATGTTGGGCATTGTAACCTTGTATGTGCTCAGTTGTATCCAACTCTTTGTGATCCCATGGACTATACCCTGCCAGGTTCCTCTGTCCATGAGACTTCCAGATAAGCATACTGGAGTGTATAAGGAGATTATATTTCCTTAAAGATATAATCTGTGCCCTCATATCCAATGTCAGGAAATAAATGTAATCAATATAAAAAGTTGTTTCTGTATATTGGAAAGTAATTTGATTTGTTTTTGGAGAAGAATAAACCAAGAGTGTATCAAAGGGATTTCAACTGTAAATAGATTGGTCAAGGATCTTCTCCTAAGGAGGTAAACAAATTTTTAAAGTACATGAAGCGTCAGCTTACTCTCCAAGACAACCCCACTACCCAAATAGAACCATTCCTATTGCCAAGAAAGGCAAGATTACATTTTTTTTCCTTCCAGATTGAGTTGGTGTAGTGTATTCTTGGTTATCAAAATACTCATAGCTTTGGGACTTTGAAATGGTAAATATTCATGATGTGTGAAACAGCATGATACATAACTGTATGGTCTTAATTACATAAAAATGAATGCTTAGTTGTGAAAATACACAAATGAGACCTAGAAGGAGATGTCAAACGGTAAACTGCTTGTGATTATGAATGACTTCGTTTTTTGCTTCTTGTGCTTTTTGGTTTCCTATTATGTATATGTTAACTTTTAAGAAATAAATGTTATTTTAAAAACCTTAAAAAAAAAATAAAGTACATGAAGGAGTCAGTCATGTCAGATATATAGATAAGGATTTCAGAAAGAGAGATTAAGATAGCCAAAGAAGACTGGCTCTAAAATGAAGAACTATAAAACTACTAAATGAAAACATAAACAGTAAACTCTTTAACACTAGTCTTGACAACATTTTTTGATATGTTTCTTTAAAGGAGGGAAACAGAAGCAAAAATAAAACAATGGACCACATCAAACTTAAAAATTTTTATACAGCAAAAGGAAACATCAACAAAACAAAAAGCAGCCTACTGAATGGGAAAAGATAGTTGCAAATGACATATCCAATAAGGGCTTCATATTCAAAATATATTAAAAGCTCATAGAATTCAATATCAAAAAACAACTCCACTAAAAAATGGGCAGAGGACTCAAATAGACATTTTTCCAGAGAAAGCATACAGATGACAATAGACATGTGAGAAGATGTGCAGCATTACTAATCATCAAGGAAATCAAATCAAAATCACAATTTCTTCATGATCTCTCTTATATGTGGAATGTAGAAAAACAAAAGAAAACAAAAGTAGACTCACTGATACAGGGAACAAACGGGTAGTTGACAGGAGGGTGATGGGAGGGTAAGCAAAATAGTTGTAGAACATTAAGAGGTACAAATCTGTAATTATAAAATAAATTATAAGAATGTAATATTCAGCATAAGGAATATGGTCTATAATATAGTAATAACTTTATATAGGGACAGATGGTTACTAGAATTATTGTGGTGATCATTTCATAATGTATGCAAATGTTAAATCACTATGTAGTATACCTGAAACTAATATAGTATTATATATCAACTGTCTTTCAATTTTTTAAAAAAGAAATTGAATAGATGAAATAAAGTCAGAAAAATACTAGGAACGTAAATAGTGTAGAACCCTACAGGCCATTGTAAAGACTTTGCCATTCATTCTGAGTGAGATAAAACACTTGCATGGTTCTGAACAGAAGAGAGCATAATATGATAAATACTTTAAAAGATTACTTTGGCTGCTTAAGTAATGTTAAGAAAAGATTCCAGAGAGGGGAAAGAAGACAAACAGAGAAATAATTTTAGAGACTATTGTAAGAATCCAGGTAAGAGATAATGTGGTTTGGTACAAAGTGATAGTAGTGAGGTACTGGCAAGATATCAGAATAGGAAAACCATACCATTTCTTGACAGTCTGGATGTAGTATGTGAAAAAATAAGTTGAATCAATGATATTTCTTAGAGTTGTTGCTGTTTGCCCTAAACAGCAGGAAGAATGGAGTTGATTTTAAGTGAGATGTAAAAGACTACAAGTAGAATAGGTTTGAGAATTAAGATCAAGAGTTCAGTTTTGGAGATATTAAATCTGAGATTAAATATGAGATGTATATTAAATACTTAATGATCATTTGAGTTGGTAGTTGAATAAAAACTTTGGTAGTCAGAGTAGTGATCTAGGACGGAGACCTGACTCTGGGCATTGTAAGCTTTAAATAATATTATTAAAAGTGAATGTAAATAGATCAGAGATCCAAGCACTTAGCTGTGGGGCTTCAGTGTTAAGAGGTAGGGAGGAAAGTAAAAATCACTAGCAAACAAGACAGAAAGGGATATTAGTGAGGTTAAGATAGGAGGAAAACCAAGCACTGGTGGTTTCCTGGAATCCAAGTGAAAACATGAGTCTTTTTCCAGGAGTAGAGAGTGGTCAAATAGTGAGTATTCTACCAAATAGTGAAGATAGGGTTTGTAATATGAGAATTGAAAACCGACCGGAAGATTTAGAAAACTGCAGTCCAATAAGTTATCTCCTCAGTAGCTGCTTCAGTGGAGTTTTGTGGGCAGAAGTCTAATTTGAGCAGGGTTGCACTTTCAAATGTTGGGCTTGCCTTCTTACCTTTAAGAATTTGTAAAAATTTTAGGTAAGGTAAAGGAGAGGGTACAGTGAGAAATGGCTTCCCAGGTAGCTCAGTGCTAAAGAATCTGCCTGTCAAAGCAGGAGACACAGGTTCAATCCTTGGGTCAGGAAGATGTCCTGGAGAAGGAAATGGCAACCCGCTCCAGTATTCTTGCCTGGAAAATTCCATGGACGGAGGAGCATGGCAGACTACAGTCCATGGGACAGCAGAGTTGGACATGACTGAGCAAGCACACAAGTCTGCAAGCACAGTGAGAAATATTTGTTTATTTCCTTCCAAAACTAATAGTTATAGAAGGATGACATTTGGTTGTCATTTCAGTTCAGTCGCTCAGTCGTGTCCGACTCTTTGTGACCCCATGAATCACAGCACGCCAAGCCTCCCTGTTCATCACCATCTCCCGGAGTTCACTCAGACTCATGTCCATCGAGTCCGTGATGCCATCCAGCCATCTCATCCTCGGTCATCCCTTTCTCCTACGGCCCCCAATCCCTCCCAGCATCAGAGTCTTTTCCAATGAGTCAACTCTTCTCATGGGGTGGCCAAAGTACTGGAGTTTCAGCTTCAGCATCATTCCTTCCAAAGAAATCCCAGGGTTGATCTCCTTCAAAATGGACTGGTTGGATCTCCTTGCAGTCCAAGGGACTCTCAAGAGTCTTCTCCAACACCACAGTTCAAAAGCATCAATTCTTTGGCGCTCAGCCTTCTTCACAGTCCAACTCTCACATTCATACATGACCACAGGAAAAACCATAGCCTTGACTAGACAGACCTTAGTTGGCAAAGTAATGTCCCTGCTTTTGAATATGCTATCTAGGTTGGTCATAACTTTTCTTACAAGGAGTAAGCGTCTTTTAATTTCATGGCTGCAGTCACCATTTGCAGTGATTTTGGAGCCCCCAAAAATAAAGTCTGACACTGTTGCCACTGTTTCTCCATCTATTTCCCATGAAGTGATGGGACAGGATGGCATGATCTTCGTTTTCTGAATGTTGAGCTTTAAGCCAACTTTTTCACTCTCCTCTTTCACTTTCATCAATAGGCTTTTTAGCTCCTCTTCACTTTCTGCCTTAAGGGTTGTGTCATCTGCATATCTGAGGTTATTGATATTTCTCCCAGCTATCTTGATTCCAGCTTGTGTTTCTTCCAGCCCAGCATTTCTCATGATGTACTCTGCATATAAGTTAAATAAGCAGGGTGACAATATACAGCCTTGACATACACCTTTTCCTATTTGGAACCAGTCTGTTGTTTCATGTCCAGTTTGTCATTTAGGATCCCTGAATGAAGTCTTCAAATAGCTATATATTACTACCACAGATTTCTGAGTGAAACACGATACTTTAGGAAAACACAATCTGTTTATTATTATAAGAGGTTTGTTTCATGTTTGTTTGGTTGCTTTTTGACTCCATCTACAATCGAATCTCTTGGTAATCTAGGGAGAAAACTTGGAGGTATAGAAAAAAAAATACTTGCCTTTGCTAAATAAAATATTTTCCAAATGTAAATAAAGTAGCCTCTTTGCTATTCTTAATTGGCTTAATATAAATGGTGATAGTAGGTAATATTAAGAGAAGCATTCAAGGGAAAACTGATGCAAACTGAGTTTTTTTCTTAAGGTAACAGAAGTCCATGCAAATTTCTTTATCCTGTTGCTCACCTTGATTCTTACCAACTTTTATTATGTTTGTGTGGAAAGTGAGATGGAAGAGGGTATTTCTTTTGGAATAAGGACAGTCGGACACAACTGAAGTGACTTAGCAGCAGCAGCAGCAGCAGTAGCAGCAAGAGCCCATGTCATTATATGTAGCTTTCTAAGGAGCTAGAACTCCCCAAATGTTAAACCTTAACATCTGGAATTTTTAAAAAAGACAAGATCCCATGAAAAAACACCACCATGGAAGCACAAGGTTTTAACTGACACTTAAACCGCAATTTCTAGCAATATAATTCAATGACTGTCCTTGAGGGACTTCCCTGGTGGTCCAGTGGTTAAGAAGTCACCTTTCAATGCAGGGGGCACAGGTTTTGTGCCTGGACAGGGCACTAAGATCTACATGCTGTGAAACAACTATGCCCTTTAAACTACAACTAGAGAGCCCATGCACCGCAATGAAATCTCCCACATGATGCAACCAAGATCCCACAAGCTGCAACTAAGACCTGACACAATCAAATAAGAAATAAATGTCATTGATTATGGCTTTCTGTACCAATCTTACTAATTCTTGGAGCCTGTTATGGGAATTTGGTATGAGGGGTAGTCTAGAGTGACTAACATCCTCCAGCATTCAACAAATTGCATATGAATTAAGACAAATGAATTAATCCTGTTTGCTTGTAGTTCACAGTTAGCCCCATTCTTTTCTCACTTATCCTTCTCCCACTTTCCATCATTTTAAGTCCTCTCCCTGTCCTGCCCAGTGCAGAACTGCATTTCTCTGAGTTCACTCAATCTCAGCTTGCTTCATTTCTCATCAATTTTGATCTTCCTGAAATCCCAGGGGACGCATCACCATCCCCTTCTGTCTCCCACTTCCTCACACTGTAAGGTCCCATGTCGCTTCTTTATAATTCTTTAACAGGCACAAATACAGTTAGAGTCCTTGTTCCTCTCCTTAAAGGACCAATCAAGAAGTAGATGTCTAGTTTTTGTTTGTTTGTTTTTCGTTTTCCTTGTTCTAATAGGTTGAGAGACTAAGTTAGCCATGAAATAACTACAGATGTAGTAGGCTCTATGTCAAGCATTTGTTGCTAAAAACTGGGCAAAGGCAGTCTCAGGGTAAATTGACTAACATTTTCTAATAATACATATTGGCAAATTTTGACCTGATTAGAATGACTGTATTATTTTGGCAGGAACATGATAGTAAAATATTAACAGTGGCATTCAGTTCACTGACTCATGAAATCTTAGTGATGTAAGGGACTTTATATGTCATCAGACTTAATTCCCCTCATTTAAGCCTTGCAGAAAAATAAAGATTAGAAGTGTAAATGACTTACGGAAGTTCCTTAACCAGATCTCACATCTTTTAGCAGTTTCAGTATTCTTTCTAGTCTCTCAGGTATTCAGGTTCTTGTCCAGTCTTATAGAAATGATTCTCTGCCTCACTGGAAGAATGCTTAATATCTTAAAACATTTAATTCATTTTATTAGAGTCAGTTTTAATCATTTTGGTTCCAGGTCATATACTTTTCCTGGGCACCTTTCTATGCATCATCAGTATAAGTAATGACCTTAGTTTAGAGAGGTAGTGTCGGGCAGTTGTAAGACTGTCAGGATGTGCTATTTCTTTCAGAGTGAAGATGGGAGTTGGGTTGACCTAGCAAAACTTCTCTAGTTTCAGCAAATAAGGGGTTTCTTTTTCTCCTCTGCCTGCTTGAATTACAAACGACTCCTTGAGGCATCTGTTTTCACTAAGTTTGACAGTCAGGAAGGAAGGTTCACAATTTCGGCAGCTGTTATTTGTTTTTTCCCTTGACTAAGATGAGCAGCAAGACCACAATGTCTAGAGATTTGTTTGATTACTCAGCAGGACAGTAGGAGCTAAAGCAGAAAGATGAGAGAAAGCATGAGAAGGGAGGAGAAGGCATGATGTGAGCAAACATCAAAAAAGCACAGTTTGATAAGTAGGATCTCAAAATAAATTTAACTCCAGTGACATGATGACCAGAGGGGAGATTATTGATGCAAAATAGCTAAAATCAAGGGCTGACTCAAAGGCACATATTAACATTTATAGTATATAAACTGAGGCCCAGACATCTTTATTTCCAAAACAGATGTTTTTGTTATTAGACAGTAGGTTACAAAGCTTCTGTATCTCATAATGCCCTCTCTTATAACTACTCTTTGTAAATTTCCAAGTGGGAGACTGTTTCCAAATGGCTTTAAGATAGAATATTTGCTGTCTGGCTTAACAAGTGATTGAGAGAGAAACATGAAGCCCAGGATATAAAAAAACAAAAGCAGAGAATGAAAACATGGAGCTGAGATGAGCATAAGTTTCAGGTAAGATACAGAGAAAAGCAGGGTATAAAAATCGGCATCCAGAAAATGCAAGCAAATAAGCCTGCTAGAAAGAAACAAAACCCCAGCCCACTCAGCTTTCTCAGAGGAAAACATACACATAACATTCAGTGAAGTGTGAGGAACTAATGGCCTATTCTTCAGGCATGGAGAGCTTCAGCATGAAATCACAACATTTGTTTCTGTGCAGCAGCCCAACTCATGAGCCCCAGAAAAGCAGTCTATCTCTGTGAAGATTAGAAGGAAAATTTGAAGAGTGCAATACAGACAGGGAGAGAAGGTCCAAATCAAAGTGGAAAAGTTATGAAAGATTGTCTCTTCTGAAGATGTAACAGAGAATGTTGAGATATGTTTCATAAGCAACAATATTATTACAATTATAGTTAATATAAAGAATTCCATTTTCAAACAACTATAAACTAAACAACCGATGGTTGTTTGCCAATTGCAGTGGTAGAAAATGTTGAACCAGAGTTTAAAGGGAATGGAAAGGTACACTTTCCTCATCAACTAATGCTGTGAAGATACCAAAACAAAGCATATTCTTCATGATCATTTTAAGTGGAAATTTAATTTTACCTAAGTTCATTTTTTTCAGCTTTCTATTCAACCTTTAAAATGAAGCATTTTTTTAAAAAGAAATCTTTATTTTTATCTTCAATGTGGGTCACAGTGACCTTACATTTTTTATTCTTTGGAGAACAAAAGAATTCTCCATGCCATGTATTGGAATTTGTAGAAGTTTGCTAATGTTTTATAGGAGAACTTGATAACAGAATTCTCAAAACTAAAAGCAGTTTTAAAACTGAGAATCACTCATTGAAAGAATAAATAAACTTTTTAAAAGTCAAAAAAAAAATAAAACTGAGATTTTGCTAAGGAGAATAGAGCTATGCACACTTTGATGGTGAGTGAAGAATGGCTTGGATTTTATCTGACTTTTAATGCTCATTTGATATAACTCAATTTATTGGTAAATTAGATTGATTAGCTTAGAAAAACATTTTTCTGTCCTCCAGTTTTCATTGTTTTAATTAAATAGAAATTACTATTCAAAGATTATCTTGACTTTATAGTAATGCAAATAAAATAAAAGTGATGACTTTCTTAATTGCCGAAAAAATAATAAAACTGTAGTATTGACAAAATGAATGGGTGAATAGAAATTTTATTAGGGTTGATGTTGTGGAGACAGGTGTATTTCAATTCAGATAGACTTATTTCAGGCAGAATAATGGATGTTGGTTTAGTAATATTAGCGAAAAGTAAAAGTGTTAGTCACTCAGTTGTGTCAGATTCTTTGTGACTCCATGGACTGTAGCCCACCAGTTTCCTTTGCCCATGGAATTTTCCAAGAAAGAATACTGGAGTGGATTGTCATTTCTTCCTCCAGGGGATCTTCCTGACCCAGGGATCGAAAAGTGTATTAAAAGTGTATTAAAAGTGTAACATTAAACTTTTTCCAAACAGGTCACCTATTTGGTCCATCTACACCTGAAAAACTAGTCATTATTGGGCCACATTAACTCAAACTTCATTGATTAAATTTTTAGTATGGTTTTAGTCATATTAGGTTGGTTTATGGTAAGATAACAAATAAGCTTAAAATATCAGTGGCTTAAAACAGAAAATGTTTATCTCCCATGGGTAAGGCCTTATTTATCATTGTACCTAAAATGATGGCAGAAAGGTAGTCTCAATAACATTTTGTTGAATAAATAAACATATGCACTCCCCCTTTTTTTCCCCAAGACTACCCTCTTTTCACATGATTAGCTCAGTCTTCCAAGAAGCTTAGATATTATCTTCATAACATACTGCTCTATTCACTATAAACTAGAAGAACAATGGAGAATTGTGTACTGGTTCTGTAACTCATCCTCTGAGAAGTAACTCATACAGTTCCTGCTTATATATCATTGCTCAAAATTAGTGGCAGGATATAGCTCCAAGAGCATGTGCCTGGAAGAAAGAGGGGATCAGAATTCTTGTGGAGACATTGGTAATTTTCACCATAATTTAAATTTATATATAATTAAAAATATATATGTCCTTTAAGAAACATGTCCTTTTCATTATAGGCTGCTGCTGCTGCTGCTAAGTTGCTTTAGTCATGTCCCACCCTGTGTGATCCCGCAGACGGCAGCCCACCAGGCTCTGCCATCCCTGGGATTCTCCAGGAAAGAACGCTGGAGTGGGTTGCCATTTCCTTCTCCAATACATGAAAGTGAAAAGTGAAAGTGAAGTCACTGAGTCGTGTCCAACTCTTAGTGACCCCATGGACTGCAGCCCACCAGGCTCCTCCATCCATGGGATTTGCCAGGCAAGAGTACTGGAGTGGGGTGCCATTTCCTTCACATTATAGGCTACTGGGATGCAAAAGTAGTAATTCAGTAGATACCTGGAGTAATGGGCAAATTTGGTGTTGGAGTATAAAATGAAGCAGGTAAAAGGCTAACAAGAATTTTGCCAAGAGAAAACACTGGTCATAGCAAACACCCTTTTCCAACATTCAAGAGAAGCTTCCACAGATGAACATCACCAGATGGTCAATACCAAAGTTAGACTGATTATATTCTTTACAGCCAAAGATGGAGAAGCTCTATACAGTCAGTGAAAACAACAGGGAGCTGACTGCGCCACAAATTATGAACTACTTTCTCCAAATTCAGACTTAAATTGAAGAAAGTGGGAAAAACCATGAGACCATTCAGGTATGATCTAAATCAAATCACTTACAATTATACAGTGGAAGTGACAAATAGTTTCAAGGGATTAGATCTGGTAGACAGAGTGCCTGAAGAACTATGGATGGAGTTGCATGACATTGTACAGGAGACAAGGATCAATACCATACCCAAGAAAAAAATGCAAAAAGGTGAAATGGAGGATGCCTTACAAATAGCTGAAAAAAGAAGAGAAGCTTTAGGCAAAGGAGAAAAGGAAAGATATACCAATTTAAATGCAGAGTTCTAAAAAATAGCAGAGAGATAAGAAAGCCTTCTTCAGTGATCAGTGCAAAGAAATAGAGGAAAACAATAAAATGGCAAAGACTAGAGATCTCGTCGAGAAAATTAGATATACCAAGGGAACATTTCATGCAAAGATGGGCACAATAAAGGACGGAAATGGAATGAACCTAACAGAAGCAAAATATATTAAGAAGAGGTGGCAATAATACAAGGAAGAACTATTCAAAAAAGATCTTCAGGATCTAGATAACCATGATGGTGTTATTATTTACCTAGAGCCAGACATCCTGGAATGTGAGGTCTAGTGGGCCTTAGGAAGGATCACTATGAACAAAACTGGTGGAGGTGATGGAATTCCAGTTGAGCTATTTCAAATCCTGAAAGATGATGCTGTGAAAGTGCTGCACTCAATATGCCAGCAAATGTGGAAAACTCAGCAGTGGCCACAGGACTGGAAAAGGTCAGTTTTCATTCCAATCCCAAAGAAGGGCAATGCAAAGATCATCCAAACTATGGCACAACTGCGCTCATCTTACACACTAGCAAAGTAATGCTCAAAATCCCCAAGCCAGGCTTCAACAGTATATAAACCCTGAACTTGCAGATGTTCAAGCTGATTTTATAAAAGGCAGAGGAACCAGAGATCGAATTGCCAATATCCACTGGATCATCAAAAAAGCAAGAGAGTTCCAGAAAAACATCTACATCTGCTTTATTGGCTATGCCGAAGCCTTTGACTGTGTGGATCACAGCCAACTGGAAAATTCTGAAAGAGATGGGAATACCAGATCACCTGACCTGCCTCTTGAGAAACCTGTATGCAGGTAAGGAAGCAACAGTTAGAACTGCACATGGAACAGACTGGTCCCAAATAGGATAAGGAGTGCGTCAAGGCTGTATATTGTCACTCTGCTTATTTAACTTATATGGAGAGTAAATCATGAGAAATGATGGACTGGATAAAACACAAGCTGGAATCAAGATTGCCAGGAGAATTATCAATAACCTCAGATATGCAGATGACACCACCCTTATGGCAGAAAGTGAAGAGGAACTAAAGAGCCTATTGATGAAAGTGAAAGAGGAGGTTGAAAAAGCTAGCTTAAAGCTCAACATTCAGAAAATAAAGGTCATGGCATCTGGTCCCATCACTTCATGGCAAATAGATGGAGAAACAGTGGAAACAGTGACAGCCTTTCATTTTGGGGCTCCAAAATAACTGCAGATGGTAACTGCAGCCATGAAATTAAAAGACGCTTATTCCTTGAAAAAAAAGCTCCGACCAACCTAGACAGCATATTAAAAAACAGAGACATTACCTTGACAACAAAGGTCCATCTAGTCAAGGCTATTATTTTTCCAGTAGTCATGTATGAATGTGAAAGTTGAACCATAAAGAAAGCTGAGCACCGAAGAACTGATGCTTTTGAACTGTGGTATTGGAGAAGACTCTTGAGAGCCCCTTGGACTGCAAGGAGATGCAACCAGTCCATCCTAGAGGAAATCAGTCCTGAATATTCCTTGGAAGGACTGATGCTGAAGCTGAAACTCCAATATTCTGGCCACCTGATGAGAAGAGCTGATTCATTTGAAAAGACCCTGATGCTGGGAAAGATTGAAGGAGGGAGGAGAAGGGGATGACAGAGGATGAGATGATTGGATGGCGTCACCGTATGTATGGGCGTGAGTTTGAGTAAACTCCAGGTGTTGGTGATGGACAGGGAAGCCTGGCATGCTGTAGTCCATGGGATCGCAAAGAGTCTGACATGATTGAGCTGAACTGAATTAAGACATTCCTTTATAAATAAGTGGAATCATAGAAGAATGGTTCCTTCAAAACTTTCTGAGATTAACTCATGTTCGCATATAATGTGGACAACACTACTTCTAGTTTACTTCTAAATTTACAGATATATATTCCTTTAAAAAGTTATTAGTTGTCCTGGACCTTAAGAGGTCATGCCTACAGGTAAGGAAAAATATTGTGTGACGTTAGACTGAGTGTTCTTTCATTTTATAACAGCAGTTCCCTATAGTAGACTTACAGAAGATTGTTGTCAAAGAGGTGTATATCAAGAATCCTGACAGAACTCACTAATCTTTACTTCTTGGGGAAAATCTGCTAAATTTATATAAGCTTTAGTTGGCCAGTGAGAATATGACCAGATTTTTTCCAAAACCACAGTGGATGTTTGAGATTTGTGGAATACTGGAAAATATTGTAAGCTTGATAAAGAGATACATTTCCCCTCAAGGTCATCCCAGAGTACCAGGCGGGGTTCCTTGTCTTATACAGCAACTTCTCTAGAGGGATGGGATGGGTTAGGGGAGGCAGGCGCAAGAGGGAGGGGTTATATGTATAATTATGGCTAATATGTGTTGTACAGCAGAAACCAACACAAATCATAAAACATTTTTTGATTAAAAAAAATACATGTCCCCTACATTTCAACTTTTTTAAAATGTGATTCTGTTTTGATTTCTACTATCATACTGATATCCATTTATTAACATACCTATATGTAGTATATTTTGTAAACATATAATAATTTTATGTCTTATAGAAATATAAAATAAAACAGCAGGATACCCTAATATACAAACCATAATTAATTCTTATAAATAACAGTAGATAGTTCTAGAAACCCTCTGTATCTGAAAACTACACAAATACCCTTAGCCATTCAGAAATATATTCAGAACTCTATACCACCACCACTTCGTACACATATTATAAAATTCTATGAGTCTTCACCAATAAAAGAATTCAAGGTATCCTATGTGGAATATAATTAGTCAATACTAAAAATAATTTTTATTTTATATGATTCTGAAGTTCATATAGAATTCTTATTATATGGATGCCTCTCCTGTGGATTTAAATGTTAAGGAAAATCTTTTGCTTGTTTTGTATTTCATTTTTGGGTGGTCACTGTATCTATCATAAATCTTAAGGCCATTGAATATCAGTGCTATTAATAGAAGAATGTTTGCTTACATTTTAACAAACAGAAGCTAATCTGAAGATATATCAACACAATTGAGTGGATCCCTTAAAAAAAAAAGACAAGCAAAATCAATACTTAAATTTATGTATTCTATCTGAATAGTGTAATGGCCCATATAATATATTCTTTCATTTAACTGATTGTTAACTGGTGATTTAGGACTTGCAGTATACAAAGATTTTAGGCATTTACTTTAAAGTTTGGGATTTTAAAATATCCAACTTTGAATAAAATAATTTTATATATTTACTTTTTAAGCAAAATTTGAAATTAGTAATCATTTAGAAGATGGATAATGTTCAGCTCAGAGCATATACTCTAATGTGCTTCTTTTTCTTTATCTCTATTTTGCTGTATATTAAAATAGTTACATAGCATGTTTAAGTTTGGTGTTTTATGATATTTATTTTGCTACCTTTTACTATTTACCTGTCTGCCTTATTTTTAAGGGCTTCCCAGGTGATTCAATGGTAAAGAATCCACCTGCCAATGCAGGAGATGCAGGAGCTGTGGGTTCGATCCTTGGGTTGGGAAGATTCCCCAGAGGAGGGCAAGGTAACCCACTCCAGTATTCTTGCCTGGAGATCCCATGAGCAGAGGAGCCTGGAGGATTGTAGTCCATAGGGTTGCAAAGAGTCGAACATGACTGAAGCGACTTGGCACCAGCATGCACGTCCTCAGTTCACAGATCATTTCCTCCTCTATGTCTAGTCTGCTAATCCATCAAATGATTTAATTTCTTATATTGCATTTTTATTTATAGCATGCTAATTTGGATCATTTTAATAGATTTCTTCTTGCTGTTAAAAATAGATATTATCCATTTCCCCCCCTACATATCATCATAGTTGTTTCCTAGTTGCTGTACAGTATTATGTAAGTTTCAGATGTACAATATATTGATTCACAATTTTTAAAAGTTATATTCCATTAATAGTTACAATAAAATATTTGCTACATTTCCCATGTCATATGCTATCATATGCTATCCGTGTCATAAGCTATCCTTGCACCTTATTTTATATTTAATAATTTGTACCTCTTTGCTCTCTGCCCCTGTATTGCCCCTCCTCCTTCCCTCTCCCCAGTGGGGAACATCAGGTTGTTCTCCATGTCTGTTTCTTGTTTGTTGTATTTTTTAAAATTCCGCATATAAATGATATCAGACAGTATTTGTCTTTCCGTCTGACTTACTGTACCTAGAATAATGCCCTCCAAGTCCATCATTATAGTTATTTTTTAAGTCCCTTTTTGAAAGCTATTTGTACATCTGGCCAGTCTCCTAGTTTGTTTATTTATTTGGATGGTTTTCTTTCTTGAGACACATATTTTTTTTTCTTCATGTAAATAGATTATATTTTCACCTGAAAGAGTTCACGTTCCTCTAAAGCTTCCAGGATGAAAAAGATAATCTTATTCTGTAATTAGCTTGGTCTGAGCTTTGCTATTTATTTAACTAGAATCACTCACCATAGCTTTCAAGTAATTTTAGCTCTGGGTCAAGATCTCCCTTCAGCAGAACTTGGGATCTGAGTCTGGCAAGACATAAGATATCCTAGTCACGTGTATTCAGGAGCGTGGGGTACATCACTCTACCTTATAGTCTGGATGCCAGTTTTGGGGGACTCGGGGCTGGTGAGGAGTCTGTGCCCTCTGGACCTGCCATGGTGGTAAGTCTTTTAGAAAATCTCTTCACCTCTTTTGCGCTTTCCTCAGACTCAGAATGGAGACTGGGTGTTGCAAGGGCCTCAGTGCCTCAGAGGGCTCTGCACACAGATCACTTCAAGTTCTGCACACTTCTGTTTCAAGGGGCCCTCTCGAAGCACTCCTCCTTCTAGTACTCAGTGAGAGCCGAGAAAGCTTCAGATAGTTAAACTTAGATTTTTGACCTGCTGTTAGTCCTTAGCCATCCCTGCATGTCTGGCTCAGTTAAGCAACATTTCTCTCAACTCCCCAGCTCTGTTTTCATTCTTCTGCTAGAAAACAGAGTAATAGACCATGACAAAGTTAGAAATGCAGATATGAACTATCTTTTCTTATGAGGCTTCTTGGAATTTTAAAACATCACGTGGCCTTTAAAACTTTCTCGTTTCTTCTTCTCTCCATTTATGACAGCTTTCTCTTCCTCTCACTGCTTCACCAAAGATGGAGTGGATCAGGTCTTTTCTAGGGTGGTAATTATAGGTTTTTGAATTTTAGTTCCTCAGTTCCCTGATGGATTTTAATAAAATTTTGTTTCTATTTTATCTGACTTTTGTCATTGTTAGGTTGGAATTAATACTTTTAGCAATCTTCTATATCCTTAACTGAAAGTGAATTCTCATCTGCTTCTTTGAAGTGTTTACTTTATCATCATGTTTTCTTTTTGTTGTACTAATTTATTGGGTGGTAAAGTTAATCTAATAATGAAATAATCACATATTTCTTCTATCCTAGCTATTTTTTTAAGTTAAAAAAAATGTCATAAAGTTGCTGCATGATATCATGCCTAAAAATGAACACAGGTTTACACTGAATATTTTAATCAATATGGAACACATAAAACACTCTTAGTCATTTAGTTTTAACAGATGCTATTGGCAAAAAACAATAAATGAACCAAGTTATTAAATTTAGAAGACAATTTAAATAACCTTACACTGAGTTTCTATTGAAATGTCATCTACTGTGGTAGAAAATCCACCAATACTTACCATAATTAATTATTGATTTATAATGATTTCTTGTCACCTGGTCCTCAAATGTGTGTTGCTATAACACAACTCTAAATTAGAAAATATTATGTACTTTTTTCTTTTCCAGAGCATTTATTACCTTGTTCTAAGTCAAAATTGATTTGACACAGATGAACCCTTGTAGCTGGCAATCCTTCACCTAATGCTTTCTAAAGCAGATGTGCTATCTTAACTTCTCAGGAGATGTTTCTATTTCTTTTGCTTTCTAGTAAGTGACCCAAACAATCAATTATTTCCTTATTTCATAATATTTTTTTACTTATTTGAGATCATTTATTTTTGTCTTGGCACTTCTCTATATACTGTCATCATGTTAGTTAACAATCAATCTGTCAAGAGTAGCATTTTTCCAGGTTGTTGAAGTTACTACTCCATGAGAGAAGTTCCAAAGGGTAATTGATTTTATTTCATAGTATACAAAGTAGAAGGAGGGATGTCCTTGGACTTCTTTGGTGGCCTAGAAGTAAAATTTATTTATTTACTTGATTAATGTTTAAAAACTGATGGTATTGAACCATGATTCTAGTTATAGTTCATATTAAGAAACTGTTTCACCTTTATTCCAGTGTATATAACTTCTTATGTTAAAAGAATAACCTGGAAATTGGTGTCAAAGAAATTTTGCTCCTGAATTCCACAGCACTCTTAAGAAAAGAGTATTAGCATGGAGGGATGCTCTCTCTGTCTTTCTCTTCTAAGCTAGAAATAGTTCACAAAACTTCCTTCAACATATTGTCTATTACTCTTATTTTAAAGTCACAAATCTTAACAGCTTTTTATCTAAATTTAAAACTAGATATTTTATGATAGCAATCTAATTGTTTCCAACATTCTTTCCAGAGTCTTGGGAGCCATGTTGTTTCGGGGAGATAAACTTAACCATCAAGCTTCTCAAAATCATAACCATTGGCTCGCAAACTATTTTACTGAACAGATAGCTCTGAAGTCCTCACAAACATAAACAACAATATCTGCACACTTTACATTCTATTCTGAACATTTCAAATCTCCAAGCTTGTAAACCTTGAGGTTTTTGTTCCAAAGAGATCATAAAATTGCATAATATAAAGGGAGAGAAAAGGTATAGGCAATTTCAACATAGGGATAGTTGATACCACTTTTTTCATGACATGAGAAATAGAGAAGAGGGCTGGCTATTGATATTGAAAATACAGAACTAAGGGATAAAGAGAAAGCAAAGGCTGCCTGAAAAGTCTCTCGAAGTAGCTCATAGCAACAGAAAATAATGATGTCTATGCTGACTTAGTTCTACCCCCAAGCAAGAAGGGATTATTATAATTACTGTAGCAGTTTCCTCAGGTATCTGCATACGCAATATATTTTAACAATAAAGAGAGATTTAGCCTTAGTGTACTTGGTTAACTCTTTCCATACCAGTACTAACTTGCTATCATTCCGTTATTGTTTAGTCACTAAGTTGTGTTGGACTCTTTGTGATGCCGTGGATTGCAGCATGCCAGGCTTCCCTGTCCTTCACTATCTCCCGGAGCTTGCTCAAACTCATATTCATTGAGTCTGTGATGCCATCAAACCATCTTATCCTTTTCTGCCTCCTTCTCCTCTTGCTCTCAATCTTTCCCATCATTAGGGTCTTGTGAAGAGTCAGCTCTTCACATCAGGTAGCCAAAGTATTGGAACTTCAGCTTCTGCATCATTTCTTCTAATGAATATTCAGTGTTAAATTCCTCTAGGTTTGACTGCTTTGATATCCTTGCAGTCAAAAGGACTCTCAAGGGTCTTCTCCAGCAACACAATTTGAAATGCCTGCTCTCTTGGTTAGGTTTGTGTGTGTGCTAAATCACTCCAGTCATGTCCAACTCTTTTTAACCCTATGGACTGTAGCCTGCTAGGTTCCTCTGTCCATGGGATTCTCCTGCCAAGAATACTGGAGTGGGTTGCCATGCCCTCCTCCAGAGCATCTTTCTAACCCAAGGATCAAACCCAGGTCTTTTATATCTCCAGCATTGGCAGGTGAACTCTTCACCACCAGCGGAATTTGGGAAGCCCCTTGTTTAGGTACAGTTTGTTTCAAATAGAAGTGTTGTATTTGGTAAATACAAGTGGATGATATTTTTCAGTGTTTGAAATGCTATATGCAGCTGCATAATATTTTAAAATATGAATTTGCATGCTTTTAGTCTCTCTATATTTTCAGATATTTTCTCCTCTGGAGAGATATATGTTGAGGTCTCAAGAATACACGAAGCAAGGCCAAAAGCACTGTTCAAAACCCTGAAATTCTTACTCTCTCCTGAACATACAACACATGCCATTCCCAAAATCTAAGCTCTTAGTAAAATTTATATGATTGACTGATAAGATAGAAGTAAGAAAGGGTGTGTGGAAGAAGTTAGCATCAACATAAGGCATGTGGAAACGATTCCCTATAAAGCTAAAAAGAAATTTACTGTGGCCTTGCAGAATAAAGAGAGATATGTAACACCTGGGACAATTTGAGACAGCTCCAGTGCTGTTCCCCAGGAAGAGGTTGAAAGGGATGGCTACATAGTCATGGCCTAAGGAAACGGGATCATAGGTGCTTTTGCACTCATGAAAATACAATCACAAAAGCCCTGAATACTGCTGATGCAGGGACAGTGGATATCTTGTAGTAAAATATGTTAACGGCTAGATGATCTCAACATTCAGAGAGCCCCATCTCTACCTAGGTCTATCCTTTCCTGTCTTAGTATTGCTTAGGGTTCTAAATCACTGACATAACTCAAGAAGAAGGAACAAAATGAAAATAAAATCAAGAATGGTTAAGATTGCAGCCCTGTGGATTGAGTGATCAGATCTTAAACTGGATTACCGAAAGTGAAAGTGAAGTCGCTCAGTCGTGTCCCACTCTTTGCGACCACATGGACTGTAGCCTGCACCAGGCTTCTCAGTCCGTGGGATTTTCCAGGCAAGAGTACTGGAGTGGGTTGCCATTTCCTGCTCCAGAGGATCTTCCTGACCCAGGGATCAAACCCAAGCCTCAGGGATCGAATCCAGGTCTTCCACCTTGCAGGCAGATGCTTTACCCTCTGAGCCACCAGGGAAGCTTACTGAAAAGAAATACCTATTTCTCACATAACTAACTTTGCCAAATGCAAATCAAAAACTCTGTGCATAATGGATACATGATATGCCAATGAGGCACTATAAGAATTGATTTCAGATCAAGTTTATTTTGTTGTTCCAATGAAATATCCACGTATTGTTCTTTAAGTAAATAAGTGGTCATTACTTTCAGATGCTAACTTGGGCTTCAGTATCATGCCAACTTCCCTTTCAATAAGCTAGTCCCCTCAAAGTGAAAAGATTTTTAAGAAATAAGTACTTTCAAATTGAGTCATGCTTCAGAGTGCCCTGCTGTCTATGTACATTTATACATAACTGCACATGGTTCATTGAAAGATAGATCAGATAAATCTATTAACTGTTTGACCAGTCTAGGAGATAGCTATATATAGAACTTGAAATTTTGAACAGTCTTTCTCTATATGTTCACGAGTTTGTGAAGGTAACAAGATTGGAGGATTGGAGGAGTTCCAAATTCATAGAAACTTCAGTGAAGGAGGATAATGCTAAAAGGGTGAGTTCAGTTCAGTTGCTCAGTCGTGTCCAACTCTTTGTGACCCCATGAATCACAGCACGCCAGGCCTCCCTGTCCATCACCAACTCCCGGAGTTCACTCAGACTCACGTCCATCAAGTCAGTGATGCCATCCAGCCATCTCATCCTCTGTCGTCCCCTTCTCCTCCTGCCCCCAATCCCTCCCAGCAACAGAATCTTTTCCAATGAGTCAACTCTTCGTATGAGGTGGCCAAAGTACTGGAGTTTCAGCTTTAGCATCATTCCTTCCAAAGAAATCCCAGGGCTGATCTTCAGAATGGGCTGGTTGGATCTCCTTGCAGTCCAAGGGACTCTCAAGAGTCTTCGCCAACACCACAGTTCAAAAGAATCAATTCTTCAGCGCTCAGCCTTCTTCACAGTCCACCTCTCACATCCATACATGACGACTGGAAAAACCATAGCCTTGAGCAGAAGGACCTTTGTTGGCAAAGTAATCTCTCTGCTTTTCAATATGCTATCTAGGTTGGTCATAACTTTGCTTCCAAGGAGTAAGCATCTTTTAATTTCATGGCTGCAGTCGCCATCTGCAGTGATCTTGGAGCCCCAGAAAATAAAGTCTGACACTGTTTCCAGTGTTTCTCCATCTATTTGTCATGAAGCGATCAGACCAGATGCCATGATCTTCGTTTTTTGAATGTTGAGATTTAAGCCAACTTTTTCACTCTCCTCTTTCACTTTCATCAAGTTCCTCTTCACTTCTGTCAAAAGGGTGGTGTCATCTGTATATCTGAGGTTATTGATATTTCCACCAGCAATCTTGATTCCAGTTGGTGCTTCTTCCAGCCCAGCATTTCTCATGATGTACTCTGCATAGAAGTTAAATAAGCAGGGTGACAATATACAGCCTTGATGTACTCCTTTTCCGATTTGAAACCAGTCTTTTGTTCCATGTCCAGTTCTAACTATTGCTTCCTGACCTGCATATAGGTTTCTCAAGAGGCAGGTTAGGTGGTCTGGTATTCCCATCTCTCTCAGAATCTTCCACAGTTTATTGTGATCCACACAGTCAAAGGCTTTGGCATAGTCAATCAAGCAGAAATAGATGTTTTTCTGAACTCTTTTGCTTTTTCCATGGTCCAGCAGATGTTGGCAATTTGATCTCTGGTTCCTCTGCCTTTTCTAAAACCAGCTTGAACGTCAGGAAGTTCATGGTTCATGTATTGCTGAAGCCTGGCTTGGAGAATTTTGAGCATTACTTTACTAGTGTGTGGGATGAATGCAATTGTGCGGTAGTTTGAGCATTCTTTGGCATTTCCTTTCTTTGGGATTGGAATGAAAACTGACCTTTTCCAGTCCTGTGGGCACTGCTGCATTTTCCAAATTTGCTGGCATATTGAGTGCAGCACTTTCACAGCATCATCCTTCAGGATTTGAAATAGCTCAACTGGAATTCCATCACCTCCACTAGCTTTGTTCGTAGTGATGCTTTCTAAGGCCCCCCTGCCTTCACATTCCAGGATGTCTGGCTCTAGGTGAGTGATCATACCATCATGTTTATCTTGGTCGTGAAGATCTTTTTTGTACAGTTCTTCTGTGTAATCTTGCCATCTCTTCTTAATATCTTCTGCTTCTGTTAGGTCCATACCATTTCTGTCCTTTATCAAGCCCATCTTTTCATGAAATATTCCCTTGGTATCTCTAATTTTCTTGAAGAGATCTCTATTCTTTCCTGTTCTGTTGTTTTCCTCTATTTCTTTGCATTGATCGCTGAGGAAGGCTTTCTTATCTCTCCTTGCTATTGTTTGGAACTCTGCATTCAGATGCTTATATCTTTCCTTTTCCCCTTTGCTTTTCTCTTCTCTTCTTTTCACAAATAGGAGGCTATTTGTAAGGTCTCCTCAGACAGCCATTTTGCTTTTTCGCATTTCTTTTTCATGGGGATGGTCTTGATCCCTGTCTCCTGTATAATGTCACGAATCTCCGTCCATCGTTCATCAGGCACTCTGTGTATCAGATCTTGTCCCTTAAATCTATTTCTCACTTCCACTGTATAATCATAAGGGATTTGATTTAGGTCATACCTGAATGGTCCAGCGGTTTTCCCTACTTTCTTCAATTTAAGTCTGAATTTGGCAATAAGGAATTCATGATCTGAGCCACAGTCAGCTCCTGGTCTTGCTTTTGTTGACTGTATAGAGCTTCTCCATCTTTGGCTGCAAAGAATATAATCAATCTGATTTCTTTGTTGCCCATCTGGTGATGTCCATGTGTAGAGTCTTCTCTAGTGTTGTTGGAAGAGGATGTTTACTATGGCCAGTGCATTTTCTTGGCAAAACTCTATTAGTCTTTGCCCTGCTTCATTCCACATTCCAAGGCCATATTTGCCTGTTACTCCAGGTATTTCCTGACTTCCTACTTTTGCATTCCCATCCCCTATAATGAAAAGGACATCTTTTTTGGGTGTTTGTTCTAAAAGGTCTTTTAGGTTTTCATAGAACTGTTCAACTTCAGCTTCTTCAGCATTACTGTTTGGGGCATAGACTTGGATTACTGTGACATTGAATGGTTTGCCTTGGAAATGAACAGAGATCATCCTGTCATTTTTGAGACTGCATCCAAGGACTGTATTTCAAACTCTTTTGTTGACCACGATGGCTATTCCACTTCTTCTAAGGGATTCCTGCCCACAGTAGTAGATATAATGTCATCTGAATAAAATTCACCCATTCCAGTCCATTTTAGTTCACTGATTCCTAGAATGTTGACATTCACTCTTGCTGTCTCTTTTTGACCACTTCCAATTTGCCTTGATTCATGGACCTGACATTCCAGGTTCCTATGCAATATTGCTCTTTGCAGCATCAGATCTTACTTCTGTTACCAGTCACATCCACAACTGGGTATTGTTTTTACTTTGCTTCAACCCTTCATTCTTTCTGGAGTTATTTCTCCACTGATATCCAGTAGCATATTGGGCACCTACTGACCTGGGGAGTTCCTCTTTCAGTATCCTATCATTTTGCCTTTCATACTGTTCATGGGGTTCTCAAGGCAAGAATACTGAAGTGGTTTGCCATTCCCTTCTCCATTAGACCACATTCTGTCAGTCCTCTCTACCATGACCCACCCATCTTGGGTGGCCCCACGGGCATGGGTTAGTTTCATTGAGTTAGAGAAGGTTGTGGTCCTAGTGTGATTAGATTGACTAGTTTTCTATGATTATGGTTTCAGTGTGTCTGCCCTCTGATGCTCTCTTGTAACACCTACCATCTTGCTTGGGTTTCTCTTACCTTGTGCATGGGGTATCTCTTCACGGCTGCTCCAGCAAAGCAGAGCTGCTGCTCCTTACCTTGGTTGAGAGATATCTCCTTGCCACTGCCCTTCCTGACCTTGCATCTCTTAAATTTAATATAGTGCTAGTACTAGTGCTAAGTTGCTTTAGTCATGTCCATAGTTTTTCCCTACTCCATTTCCTGAAGATATTGATACTTTTGTATCCTTGAGGAGGGAAAAATTTGACTTCATTGTCATGTGTAATCTGGTGGTTTTGATATTTAATCTTTTCCTTATACAACTGTTAATCTCATAATTCTCTCATTATACTTCAGAGGCATTTTTTTTAAACAATCCACTCCAGCATACTGGCCTGGAGAATTTCATAGACTATACGTCTTATGGTCACAAAGAGTTGGATACCACTGAGAGACTTCAAAAAAAATATTTTAGAGGCATTGTTTTTCAAATTTTGAAACTCAGAAATTTATATATTGTATATATTTAACTTTTATACATAAAAATAACTTTTGATGTATATAAATAGCTTTATATATATGTAAATTACTGTATATATGTGAATCGATTTACTTTGGTACAAATTGACCACAGATATTATCTTTGTGTATGAGAATGTTTAAAAGGCACTATTTTATGTTTCAATAATGGTGAAATCTTAAATCACCTTAGACTTTGAATCTTTGAATATAAGACTTATCTCTGTATGATTTGTTAATATAGGTATAGCACTTCAAAAGTGACCTTAAGACCTGTTGAATATTATCTAAATGTTTGCTAATATCATTTAATTTTCTTTTTTAACTTTCTATTTTGAAATGTTTAGACTCATGAAAAACTTACAAATATAGTACAGAGTTTCCTCATACTTCCCTTACTAAACTTCCCTTAATGTTAACGTCTTACACAACTGGAGTAGAAGCATTGAATATAAGAATGATATTATCACCAATGGAAAAGTAATGACATTTGCTGTTAAAGCAAAGCACAGCCCATCTCATCCCTGCTCACTGACTGTATAACTGCACAAGCATCTTTGATCTATTGTATGTCCAAGTTTCTCATCTTCAAATTAGAAACTGAAGTGTCATTGTGTTATTTTCCAGACCTAAAGTAGATAATAGCTGCAAAGTAATAAGCTCTTCAGAGAGCCATCAAAATGAATGACTGTTTCCAAAAAATTAGGCAAAGGAAGCAGGACCCAGAGAAGACAGGCATAATCTAGTAGCTCTTATTTGGCTTCTCATAGACTACATTTTAGGCTATTTTAGATAACTGTGAACTGGCTGTATTTCCTAACCTATTAATTGATTACCAATTATGGGTCAGACTGGGGGTACAAAAAAGATAACACATACTTTCCTCTCCTAATGGGATTATAGCCTGGTGAACTGTCAAACACATTCTCAAGATTGATTTGTGTGCAGAGTCAAATGTGGTCTTCCAGAAGGGTGATAGGTAGAGAAGAAAGTAAATCCGTCTGCATTTTGCAGACATGGAAACAGTCTGCAAAATGGTAACAGCTTTCCACTGTTCACATTTTGAAGGAAAGTCTATACTTTTCAACCCGGAAATTTATTAATTTAGGCTTCTGAAAAAGTTACTTAATATATATGTAACAGCTCTGGGGCTATGTTTTACACCAATAGCCACTTTTGAGTGGTGTTATTAAGAACAATTATCCAAGACTTGCTTAGTGTGGATTAAGGTAATAAGTCAAGATTACAATTGAAGAGTATACTGAAATTTACTAAAATAGTACTATGTAAAAGATTATGCAGAAATTTCATTAAAAGTAAATAGCAGTTTTTCAACAAATGGTAAGCGACCAACCAAAAGGATAGCAGATTAAGCCTATATATATTAAATCCAAACTTAGATCTGAAAGCATTTTAAATCATGCTTTAATCTATCAATCCTCTATCCATCTGTATGTTTATGTATGCTTGTATCATGTATGTATATATTTTTCTTATAACTGGGATAATGGATGAAGTAAAAATTAAAGTTAAGAGGGAAATGCATGTATCATTTACTTGTAAGCTTTCTTTCTCACTTTAAGTAATCATATTAAGGGTAATGTTTTTTCTAGATTAGCCTGCCGTAACAATACCATGAACTGAGGATTTAAACAATGTTTACTTTTCCACTGTTTTGGAAGCTAGAAGTTCAAGATCAGAATGTCATGACAATTGGGTTCTGATAAGAGCTCTCTTCCTAGTTTGCAAAGCACTGCCTTCTCCCTGTGTCCTCACATGGCAGAGACAGAGAGATGGAGTGAGTGAGCAAGCTGTCTGTGTTTCTTCTTCAGTTCAATTCAGTTGAGTTCAGTTACTCAGTTGTGTCCGACTCTGCAACTTTGGACTGCAGCATGCGAGGCTTCCCTGTCTATCACCAACTCCCAGGGTTGAGTAAGCCAATCATGTCCACTGAGTCGGTGATGCCATCCAAACATCTCACCTTCTGTCATCTCCTTCTCCTCCTGCCTTGAATCTTGTCCATAGAGTCGGTGATGCCATCCAACCATCTCACTTTCTGTCATCCCCTTCTCCTCTTGCCTTCAATCTTTCCCAGCAGCAGGGTCTTTGCAAATGAGGCAGTTCTTCGCATCAAGTGGTCAAAGTACTGCAGTTTCAGCTTCAGTATCAGACCTTCCAATGAATATTCAGGACTGATTTAGGATGTATTAGTCAGATCTCCTAGTGGTCCAAGGGACTCTCAAGAGTCTTTTCCAACAGCAAATTTTAAAAGTATCAATTCTTCAGCATTCAGCTTTCTTTACAGTCCAACCCCCACATCTGTACATGACTACTGGAAAAACCATAGCTTTGACTAAACAGACCTTTGTTGGCAAAGCAATGTCTCTGCTTTTTAATATGGTGTCTACATTGGTCATAACTTTTCTTCCAAAGAGTGTCTTAATTTCATGGCTGCAGTCACCATCTGTAGTGATTTTGGAGCCCAAAAATATAAAGTCAGCAACTGTTTTGACTGTTACTCCATATATTTCCCATGAAGTGATGGGACCAGATGCCATGGTCTTACACTCTCCTCTTTTCCTTGCATCAAGAGGCTCTTTCATTCTTCTTCGCTTTCTGCCATAAAGGTGGTATCATCTGCATATCTGAAGTTATTGATATTTCTCCTGGCCATCTTGATTCCAGCTTGTGCTTCATCCAGTCCAGCATTTCTCATGATGTACTCTGCATTTATGTTAAATAAGCAGGGTGACAATATATGGCCTTGATGGACTCCTTTCCTGATTTGGAACCATTCTGTTCCATGTCCAGTTCTAACTGTTGCTTCTTGACCTGCATAGAGATTCCTCAGGAGGCAGGTCAGGTGGTCTGGTATCCCCATCTCTTTAAGGATTTTCCATAGTTTGTTGTGATCCACACAGTCATAGGCTTTGCATAGCCAAATAAAGTAGAAGTAGATTTTTTTATGGAACTCTCTTGCTTTTTCAATGATCCAGCGGATGTTGGCAATTTGATCTGTGTTTCCTCTGCCTTTTCTAAAACCAGCTTGACATCTGAAAGTTCACAGTTGATGTACTATTGAAGCCTGACTTGGAGAATTTTGAGCATTACTTTGCTAGCATGTGAGATGAGTGCAATTGTGCAGTAGTTTGAGCATTCTTTGGCATTGCCTCTTTTTGGAACTGGAATGAAAGCTCACGTTTTCCAGTCCTGTGGCCACTGCTGAGTTTTCCAATTTGCTGGCATACTGAGTGCAGTATTTTCACAGCATCATCTTTCAGGATTTGAAATAGCTCAACTGGAATTCCATCGCCTCCACCAGCTTTAATCATAGTGAGCTTTCCTAAGGCCCCCTTGACTTCACATTCCAGGATGTCTGGCTCTAGGTGAGTGATTGTGGTCGTGGTGAGATAACCACTGTGATTACCTCGGTCATAAAGATCTTTTTTGCATAGATCTTTTTTGCATCTGTGTATTCTTCCCACCTCTTCTTAATATCTTCTGCTTCTTTAGGTTCCTACCATTTCTGTCCTTTATTGTGCCCATCTTTGCTAGAAATGTTCCCTTGGTATCTATAATTTTCTTCAAGCAATCTCTAGTCTTTCCCATTCTATTGTTTTCCTCTATTTCTTTGCATTGAACACTGAGGAAGGCTTCTTTTCTCTCCTTTCTATACTTTGGAACTCTGCATTCAAATGGGTATATCTTTCCTTTTCTCCTTTGCCTTTCACTTCTCTTCTTTTCTCAGCTATTTGTAAGGCCTCCTCAGACAACCATTTTACCTTTTTGCACATTTTTTTCTTGGTGATGGTCTTGGCCATTGCCTCTTGTACAAAGTCACGAACCTCCATCCGTATGTCTTCAGGCACTCTGTCTATCAGATCTTGTCCCTTAAATCTATTTCTCACTTCTACTGTATAATCATAAGGGATTTGATTTAGGTCATACCTGAAAGGTCTAGTGGTTTTCCCTACTTTCTTCAATTTAAGTCTGAATTTGGCAATAGGGAGTTGATGATCTGAGCCACAGTTAGCTTCCGGTCTTGTTTTTGCTGACTGTATAGAGCTTCTCCATTGTTGGCTGCAAAGAATATAATCAATTTGATTTCAGTGTCGACCATCTGGTGATGTCCATAAGGAGAGTCTTCTCTTGTGTTGTTGGAAGAGGGTGTTTTCTATGACCAGTGCATTCTCTTGGCAGAACTCTATTAGCTTTTGCCCTGTTTCATTCTGTACTCCAAGGCCAAATTTGCCTGTTATTTCAGGTGTTTCTTGACTTCCTACTTTTTCATTCCAGTCCCCTACAATGACAAGGACCTTTTTGGGTGTTAGTTCTAGGAGGTCTTGTAGGTCTTCATAGAGCTGGTCAACTTTGGCTTCTTAAGCATTACTTGTCAGGGCATATACTTAGATTACTGTGATATTGAATGGTTTGCTTTGGAAATGAACAGTGATCATTCTGTCATTATTGAGATTGCATCCAAGTACTGCATTTCAGACTCTTTTGTTGACTATGATGGCTAATCCATTTCTTCTAAGGGATTCCTGCCCACAGTAGTAGATATAATAGTCATCTGAGTTAAATTCACCCATTCCAGTCAATCTTAGTTTGCTGATTCCTAAAATAATGTTCACTTTTACCATCTGCTGTTTGTCCACTTCCGATTTGCCTTGATTCATGGACATAATGTTCCTGGTTCCTATGCAATATTGCTCTTACAGCATAGGACTTTACTTCCATCACCAGTCATATCCACAAATGGGTGTTGTTTTTTCTTTGAGTCTGTCTCTTCATTCTTTCTGGAGTTAGTTCTCCACTGATCTCCAGTAGTGTATTGAGCACCTACTGACCTGGGGTGCTCATCTTTCTGTGTCCTATCTTTTTTGGCTTTTCATGATGTTCATGGGGTTTTCAAGGTAAGAATAGTGAAGTGGTTTGCCATTCCCTTTTCCAGTGGACCACATTTTGACAGGACTCTCCACCATGACACATCCATCTTGGGTGGCCCTATATGGCATGGCTAATAGTTTCATTGAGTTAGAAAGACTGTGTCCATGTGATCAGATTTGTTAGTTATCTGTGATTGTGGTTTTCATTCTTCCAAGGGCACTAATCCAATAATGAGGGTCCATTACATGACCTTGTCCAAACCTAATTATCTCCCAAAGGCCCATCTGCAAATACCATGATGTTTTTGGAGGAATTCCAAATTTGTAAGACCTTCCTACCTAGTCTAGACTATGAGTTTTAAAAGTGTGTAATGGTATGTAGCATGAATTAAAGCTTATATTTGTGTTGATATAGATGAGTGTTTTTAGAAAGAGTTAACATTATTAGAGAAATGCAAATCAAAACCACAATGAGGTACCACTTCACACCAGTCAGAATGGCTGCGATCCAAAAATCTGCAAGCAATAAATGCTGGAGAGGGTGTGGAGAAAAGGGAACCCTCCTACACTGTTGGTGGGAATGCAAACTAGTACAGCCACTATGGAGAACAGTGTGGAGATTCCTTAAAAAATTGCAAATAGAACTCCCTTATGACCCAGCAATCCCACTGCTGGGCATACACACCGAGGAAACCAGAATTGAAAGAGACACATGTACCCCAATGTTCATCGCAGCACTGTTTATAATAGCCAGGACATGGAAACAACCTAGATGTCCATCAGCAGATGAATGGATAAGAAAGCTGTGGTACATATACACAATGGAGTATTACTCAGCCGTTAAAAAGAATTCATTTGAATCAGTTCTGATGAGATGGATGAAACTGGAGCCGATTATACAGAGTGAAGTAAGCCAGAAAGAAAAACACCAATACAGTATACTAACACATATATATGGAATTTAGGAAGATGGCAATGACGACCCTGTATGCAAGACAGGGAAAGAGACACAGATGTGTATAACGGACTTTTGGACTCAGAGGGAGAGGGAGAGGGTGGGATGATTTGGGAGAATGACATTCTAACATGTATACTATCATGTGAATTGAATCGCCAGTCTATGTCTGACGCAGGATGCAGCATGCTTGGGGCTGGTGCATGGGGATGACCCAGAAAGATGTTATGGGGAGGGAGGTGGGAGGGGGGTTCATGTTTGGGAATGCATGTTATAATTAAAGATTTTAAAATTTAAAAAATAAAAAAACTAAAATAAAAAAAAAGATAATGGAAAATTATTGCTAATCAAGGCTATGATCTTCAATAGCAACATCCTCTTCTAACAACACAAGAGATAACTCTCCACGTGGACATCGCCAGATAGTTCATACTGAAATCAGACTGAAATTCAGCCAAAGATGCAGAAACTCTATATTATCAGCAAAAATAAGACCAGGAGCTGACTGTGGCTTAGATCATGTATTCCTTATTACAATATTCAGACTTAAAGAAAGAGGAAAAACCACCAGACCATTCAGGTATGATGTAAATCAAATCCCTTATAAGAGATTAGACCTAATAGATAGAATGCCTGAAAAACTATGGATGCAGAATTGTAACACTGTACAGGAGCTGGTGATCAAAACCATACCAAAGAAGAAAAAATGCAAGAACAAAAACTGTCTGAGGAAGCCTTACAAAGGGCTAAGGAAAGAAGAAAAGGGAAAGACAAAGGAGAAAAAGGAGGATATATCTATTTGAATGCAGAGTTCCAAAGAATAGCAAGGAAAGATAAGAAAACCTTCCTCAGTGATCAGTGCAAAGAAATAGAGGAAAACAATAGGATGGGAAAGACTAGAGATCTCTTCAAGAAAATTAGAGATACAAGGGAATATTTCATGCAAAGATCCACACAATAAAGGACAAAAATGGTATGGATCTAACAGAAGCAGAAGATATTAAGGAGAGGTGGCACGACTACACAGAACTATACAAAAAGATCTTCATGACCCAGAAAACCAAGATGGTGTGATCACTCACATACTGGAATGCAAAGTCAAGTGGGCCTCAGGAAGCATCACTGCAGACAAAGTTGGTGGAAGTGATGGAATTCCAGCTGCTGCTGCTGCTGCTGCTGCTGAGTCACTTCAGTCGTGTCTGACTCTCTGCAACCCCATAGATGGCAGCCCATCAGGCTCCCTCGTCCCTGGGATTCTCCAGGCAAGAACACTGGAGGGGGTTGCCATTTCCTTCTCCAATGCATGAAAGTGAAAAGTCAAAGTGAAGTCGCTCAGTTGTGTCCAACCCTCAGCGACCCCACGGACTGCAGCCTTCCAGGCTCTTCCGTCCATGGGATTTTCCAGGCAAGAGTACTGGAGTGGGGTGCCATTGCCTTCTCCAATTCCAGCTGAGTTATTTCAAATCCTAAAAGATGATGCTGTGAAAGTGTTGCACTCAATATGCCAGCGAATTTGGAAAACTCAGCAGTGGCCACAGAACTGGAAAAGGTCAGTTTTCATTCCAATCCCAAAGAAAGGCAATGCCAAAGAATGCTCAAACTACCACACAATTGCACTCATCCCACATGCTAGTAAAGTTATGGTTACAATTCTGCAAGCTAGGTGAAAACAGTACATGAACTGAGAACTTCCAGACGTACAAGCTGGATTTAAAAAAGAGAATTTCAGAAAAACATATTCTTCTCTTTCATTGACTATGCTAAAGCCTTTGACTGTTTGAATCCCAATGAACTGTGGAAAATTCTTCAAGAGATGGGAATACCAGACCATCTTACCTACCTCCTGAGAAATCTGTATGGAGGTCAAGAAGCAACAGTTAGAACTGGACATGGAACAATGGACTGGTTCCACATTGGGAAAGGAGTACATCAAGGATATATATTGTTACCTTGCTTATTTAACTTATAGCGTACAACATACAAAGTGCTGGACTCAATGAATCCTAAGCTGGAGTCAAGATTGCTGAGAGTAGTATCAACTACCACAGAGATGCAGATGTTACCCCCTTTAGGCAGAAAGTGAGAAGTAACTAAATAGCCCCTTGATGGGCTTGAAAGAGAAATGTGAAAAATCTGGCTTAAACTCAACATTCAAAAAACTTAGATCATGGCATCTGGCCCCATCGCCTCATGGCAAATAGTTGGGGAAAAAGTGGAAGCAGTGACAGATTTTCTTTTCTGGGGTTCCAAAATGACTATGGAATGTGGTGACTTGTTGTTCAGCTGCTAAGTCGTGTCCAACTCTCTGCACTCGCATGGACTGCAGCACATCAGGTCCCCCCGTCCCTCACTATCTCCTTAGAATTTTCCCAAGTTCATGAGTTGATGATACTATCCAACCATCTCATCCTCTGCCATCCTTTTCTCCTTTTGCCTTCAGTCTTTCCCAGAATCAGGGTCTTTTCTAATGAGTCATCTCTTGACATCAGGTGGCCAAAGTACTGGAGCTTCAGCTTCAGCATCAGTCCTTCCAGTGAATATTCAGGGTTTATTTCCTTTAAGAATGACTCGTTTGATATCCTTGCAGCCAAAGGGACTCTCCAGAGTCTTCTCCAGCTCTACAATTCAAAAACATTCACAGTGACTTCAGCCATGACATTAATAGATGTTTGTTCCTTGGAAGAAAAGCTCTGACCAACCTAGACAGTGTATTAAAAAAGAGACATTGCTTTGCCGACAAATGTCCATATAGTCCAAGGTATTGTTTCTCCAGTAGTCACATATGGATGTGTGAGCTGGGCCATAAAGAAGGCTGAGTGTTGAGGAATTGATACTTTTGAATTGTGCTGGAGCAGACTCTTGATAGTCACTTGGACTGCTGTATGGAGATCAATTCAGTCAATCCTAAAGTAAATCAGTCCTCAATACTCACTGGAAGGACTGATGCTGAAGCTGAAGCTTCAATACTTTGGCCACCTGGTGCAAAGAGATGACTCATTAGAACAGACTCTGATGGTGAGAAAGAGTGAGAAGGCAGTGACAGAGAATTAGACTGTTGGGTGGCATCATAGACTCAATGGACGAGTTTGAGCAAACTCTAGGAGATGGTGAAGGACAGGGAAACTTGGCATGCTGTAATTCATGGGGTTGCAAAGAGTCAGACACGACTTAGTGACTGCACACAATATCAGAAGAAAAAAAATAAAATCAATATTGGAATATTTCAAATTTATATAAGGTATAAGACAATGATGATGTGGTAACACTGTATTTTTAAAAATAGTGCATTAGTCATCTGTTTTCAAAAAATATGAAGCTAAAGTAATGTCTGTAAGACAGATATAAAAGTGTCAGATGGTAAAGAATCTGCCTACAAGGCAAGAGATCCAGGTTCCATCCCTGGGTCAGGAAGATCCCCTGGTGAAAGAGGGTCATCTACCTCCTTATGCTACCTAGTCCTGAATTCTTGCCTGGAGAAGTCTATGGACAGAGAAACTTGGTAAGCTATAGTCCATGAGATCATAAAGAGTCAGACCTGACTGAGCAACTAACACTTTCAGTTTCACAGATATAACAGGACTCCTAAATAAAATAAAACACAACAGTCATAGAAACAGGCACAATAAACCACAAAAAAATTAATAATAGTCAACTTTTTATAGTCATGTCATTAATTAGTGAAAATCATCCAGTTATGTTTTGAAGGTGTCTTAGTAACTTTTAACCTATCTCCCACTCCTTGAAGGTTGGAAAGAGTTGGTCGAATACAATGGTAATAGTTGCTACATTGAGTACAATAGTGCACACTTGACTGAAGATGAATGCTCTATTGGCTGTAAGTCATCTTATAAACTCTCATGAAAATTAGCTGAAAAGACAGCATTACAGAATTTTCTTTTTTTTTTTTTTTGCTTATCTTTTTCATTTCAATTAATTATCTAGGACCACAATCAACTTCACAGGCTTCTTTTAGAAATTTCTTCTCTGTGGCACTTCACCACAGAACAGAGAGTTTAACTAGATGGTTTTATTAGGATGCAATTAACACTTGGAGCTCAAAAAATACCCAATGCTTCTTTTATTTAGCTCAGTTGAAGAAGCACCATAGGAGGCTTCCAGGGCAAGGTTCTGATAGTCAAAGGAGTGTTGACAGCCCACGTCCTTTGATGACAAGAAATTGTAGTATAAAGAGATATATTTAAAATTATTATGTCTGAATATAAATCAATTTGGTAGCAAAAAATCCACAATTCACTTCTTTTAAAAACAGATGTAATAAAAGCTGTGGGCCTTTTATCCAAAGTTTTAGGGGTGAAATAAGGGCAAAGGACTTCTTTATGAGTTATCACAAAATATTACTCCAAACAGATTTGTGTTACTAAGAATCACATATTAGGTCTAAATGACTGTTTGTGGAAGAATAATCCTCATTTTGCTTTAATTAGGAAGTTTGTATTCTACCATTCTGAAAAATCGAGAATTTTATATAACCAGAGATTTAAAATTAAGTTTGTGAGGACAGAGTGAGTATCTATGAAATTTGCTAATACACATAGACCACATATGCAATATATTTTCTATCCTTTTTTAAAAAAAAGTTATCTTTGGTAAAACATGTTGTCTGTTTATTAAAGAAATATTGTTATGTTCATTCTTCATGGAGTAGCTAGAAGGAATGGGAATAAATTCCATGGGTATCATTGATAAATGTGGGTGGAGACCACAAAAACATGATAAATGAAACATCATTTTCTATCCACTGATTTATGTGGAAAATCCTGACTCCTGGTTACATTATCTAATAGAAGCACTATAAAGAGCACCCCCTCTGACTATTTTCCAAAACAGCTTATTATTAAACATGCTACCATTGATTAAAATTTTGATTTATTTGGAGCCTCTTTTCTTGTTTTTAACATTATTCTAATTTTCATGACAAAATCTTTTGAATGTTTACAATTTCCATCCTTCATGTTTTGCAGTTTATGTGAATCATTTCACTTGAGCAAATAAACAACCTTACAGGCTAGGTAATACTGTCAGACGATATTTTTTAAAAGAGTATACAGGCTTAGAAAGAATGTGACTGATGAGACCAGTGTTACATCTGATGTAGATTTCACACTCACATACACACAGACACACACACACAGTGTCTATATTCTGAAATATGAATTGAGAAGAGCAGAATAAATATTCTTAAATAATTCTGTAGTAGATTATTCATCTATTATCCTTTACTATTTCCCTTTTCAGTACCTCTCAGCTCCTCCTTCTTCACCATACCGTCCAAATATACAAATAATTCCTCTTAAAGTATAAAGTTTACTGTACAGTTTATTGATAGCACTGTCCAATAAGGGTCAATATGATTCATAGCTATGAGGAACTCATGTTGCTTTCTTTCTTTCTAACAGCTTTGAGCAAAAAGCCATAAATATTTGTGTAGTGCACATGAACAATATTAAACATTATTCACTCACAAATAGTGAAAACTTCTTCACTCATTCATCCACTCAAAATATTAATTTGAGCCAGGGATAATGGCAGACTAGAAATAATGCAAAGGAGAAGACAAACATGCTCCCTACACTCACAGAGCCCACCACTTTTTTAAATTTGAAATATGCACTGATAATTACACATGTAGAATAGCAAAAAGGGAAGTTAGTGATGCTCTGGGAGAGAAAACATAGAAGCATATAAGCTTCTCTGGGAAGACAGGGAACATTTCCCTGAAGAATATGAGACTGACATGGAAAAATTAATAATAAGAAAGAGTTTGGAAAAGAAAACACTGAAGGAAGAGTGGACCATGCAGGGAAAAAAAAAAAACCCAAAAAACAAAAAACCAGCATGCAAACAGCTTGTGCGGTCAATAGAGGAGCTACTGAAAGAATAAAGGGTATCTGTAGCTTAGGCAGCTACAGGAGAATCCTGCTTTAGAAGAAGGGAGGAACCAAGTAATGCCATTCCTTTTTAACTATGGCGAATATCCTGAGAATGGGATTCCACTGAAAGCTTTTAAATGGCGGTGGGCACAACTGATTTACACTTCGGTTGCTCTGTAGAGATTAGAGAAGAGCAAGAGTGGAACAAGGGAAAGAGTTATGAGGTCATTACAATAATCCAAGAAGGAAAGATGGTGGTTTGAACTGTGCTAATACAATACTGAAGAAACAGTGGAAGATAGAAGACTTATGAATAGCTTCCTGAAGATGAAATGAGGAAGCAGTTGAGGGCCACTCTTAGAATTCAGGCCAAAGAAGTTAAGTGGACTGGAGAAGGCAGTGGCAACCCACTGCAGTACTATTGCTTGGAAAATGCCATGGACGGAGGAGCCTGGTGGGCTGCAGTCCATGGGGTCGTGAAGAATTGGGCACGACTGAGTGGCTTCCCTTTCAGTTTTCACTTTCATGCATTGGAGAAAGAAATGGCAACCCACTCCAGTGTTCTTGCCTGAAGAATCCTAGGGACGACAGAGCCTGGTGGGCTGCCATCTATGGGGTTGCACAGAGTCAGACACTACTTAAGGGATTTAGCAGCAGCAGAAGTTAAATAGACCATGGTGGCAGTTAGTGTAGGGATGCTTGGAGAGGAGTAATTTTGAGTAAGAGGCAAGAAATTCACTATATAACATGTGCTTGAGATATTTACATGACATATAAGTGAAGGTGGAAGTAAGAACCTGGCCATAATAGTCTGGAGTTCAGTAAATGTGTAGTTTCATTGCGGATTTAGCGATTATCAGTATATTGAGGAAAACTGAAAAATTACAAAATAGTATGTTTCTCTGGTGAGTTTATAGTGAAAAGACTACCTTGCTGAGTGCATGTGTGCATGTGTGTTAAGTCGCTTCAGTCATGTCCAGCTCTGTAACCCTATGGACTGTAGCCTGCCTGGTTCCTCCATCCATTGGATTCTCCAGGTGAGAATACTGGACTGGGTTGCCATACTCTCCTCCAGGATGCTTAGCACAGAGAGGAATTTTAATATTCAAGTGTTCCTTGGAGAAGAGTTTCTTTTAAAGGAGACAGAGAAGTGAAAAGAGGTAGACAAGAAAGACAGGAGTATGTGGTTCTATGAAGCTCAAATTCTCAGAAAGTATTGAAATAAAGTAGTTTTCAATGTCTAATTATGCAAAGAAAGGCCAAATAATATAAGGACTGACTGGTATCCAGTGGAGTCATTTGCTTCTTTCAATGCTAATCTCTCATCATTTCCTAAGTGCATAATATACTTTTATTGGAATTAATATGATTACTTTCAGCTTCAATTTTGATAATTATTTTATCTAAATTTGTTAGGATGATAATCCATTGCTCTTAGCCATATAGCCATGGCAACTAGCAATTGGTTAAATATTTGACGCCTACCAGTTCATGCAGTTTCCTTATAGTGTATGTCAGACACAGTAGATGATATAGTGGAACAAAAACTATGATGTGCATCTATTAAATCTGTAATATGGAATTTGCCAAATTTCATATGAGTCCCACCCTAGGGTTAGGAAACTTCTATGTGGGATTTCTTGGCTTTAAAAGAGTCATATTATATACATACTTCCCTGGTGGCTCATATGGTAAAGAATTCAATGTGGGAGATTGAATTCCTTGCAATTCAATTCCTTGTAATGAGGGAGAGCTGGGTTTGATCCCTGGGTGAGGAAGATCCCCTGGAGGAGAGCATGGTAACTCACTCCAGTATTCTTGCCTGGAGAATCCACATGGACAGAGGAACCTAGAAGGCTATAGTCCATGGGGTCACAAAGAGTAGTACACGAATGAGCGACTTTCACCCACTTATATACATGCTTTCCTTCTAGGAAGAAATCCCTACAGCCCAAATAATCTTCAGCATTCAAAAAATATTCTAATGATAATATAGTCATGGTAGACAGTTGGAAAGGCATTTTATTTATTGTTGGTTGGTGTGGCATCACTGAATTGATGGACATGAGTTTGAGCAAGCTCTGGGAGTTGGTGATGAACAGGGAAGCCTGGCATGCTGCAATCCAAGGGGTCACAAAGAGTCAGACATTACTGAGAGACTGAATTGAACTGAACTGAGTGTGTACTTGTATGGTAGAGGTACTTTCTGGAACCTCTCAAATTTCCCCTTCCTAGGAATAGCCCTAACTGACCCAGCATGGGAAATTGAAGGTGTTTTGACAGGAGCCTTCCCAGAACAAGATTATATTAGCGCTGGGTTAGATAGCCTCAGGGAATTATTCAAGGGCAGATCTCATGGAAGATCTGACAGGACCAACGCCATCAGTTTCGGATGCTGCCTTTGATGGTTTAATGAATGTTATAAAGGTGTATATTTTTGCATATTTTCTAGGCGCACAGCATAATTTATAAGCTGATGAATAACCATTGTTTAGACAGTGACTTTTTAAAATTGAATGTTATCGCTTTCCTCTCTTTTAGCAGTGACTCTCCATGCTGGCTGTGCATGAGAGTCACTGGAAGGCTGTGTAAAATATACAACAATCCAGAAACCATCTCTGCAAAGTGTAGTTCAGTATTACTGGAGTAATGCCCAGGGCACTGTATTTTTAAATGTTTCACATAAATTCCAAATGTATATTTCTCACTGGGAATCACAGGAATGCTATCAAAACACTTGGCTAATATCACTGATGGCTTGTTAGTGGCTGTTTCAGTGGCAGAGGTGCCTAGCAAAATTATCTTTTTACACATTGCAAGACTGCAGAGAAATACTTCCAATACTGAAAATAACCATAACTTTTGGCTGTAAAAATGGCTCAATCCTGTCCCTTGGAGGCAAGATAATAAATCTGTATGAATTTGTCCCTGAGGAAAATTTTTCATTTTCAGAACACTTTGCCATTTTTATAATGGGAGAAAGAGCAGTAAAATGCTTGTGGCAAAACAAAAGTTCAGAACTCCACTTACTGACTTTTTTTGAACCAAAGTTGATGGTATCAGTGAAAATTGTCCCTTTCCTTTGGTAACCAAAGAGAGTGCAGTATTTTTTTCTAAGTGCAATGAAGATACTTAATCAGCTTCAGAAAAGAGACATATACAAAGTCTTAATATATCTATGCATCCATCAATCATTTTAATAAGGGAGTGACAACAGTTTATATTTAGTGATAACATTCATAGCCTTTTTGATCATTCATAAATATGTTAGATATGACTCATTTACTGTGCCTAAGGCCAGGTAACCTTGATTACCTTCATTCAAAGAAATAACTTCAACACCATTTATAGGTATGTTTTGAACTGTAAATATTCATTTATACTTTAACTCAGATTCTTTATTTGGAAAAGGAAGACATTTGGTGATATTTTCAAATTGTATGTAATGTTTAGCATGTTCAGGTTTCAACAAACTAAAGGCGTCAGATCAAATATCATCTCAGTTCAGTTGCTCAGTCGTGTCCGACTCTTTGCGACCCCATGAATTGCAGCACGCCAGGCCTCCCTGTCCGTCACCATCTCCCAGAGTTCACTCAGACTCACGTCCATTGAGTCCGTGATGCCATCCAGCCATCTCATCCTTGGTCGTCCCCTTCTCCTCCTGCCCACAATCCCTCCCAGCATCAGTCTTTTCCAATGAGTCAACTCTTCACATGAGGTCGCCAAAGCACTGGAGCTTCAGCTTTAGCATCATTCCTTCCAAAGAATCCCAGGACTGATCTCCTTCAGAATGGACTGGTTGGATCTCCTTGCAGTCCAAGGGACTCTCAAGGGTCTTCTCCAACACCACAGTTCAAAAGCATCAATTCTTCGTCTCTCAGCCTTCTTCACAGTCCAACTCTCACATCCATACATGACCACGGGAAAAACCATAGCTATGACTAGACGGACCTTAGTCGGCAAAGTAATGTCTCTGCTTTTGAATATGCTATCTAGGTTGGTCATAACTTTTCTTCCAAGGAGTAAGCATCTTTTAATTTCATGCCTGAAGTCACCATCTGCAGTGACCTTGGAGCCCAAAAAAATAAAGTCTGACACTGTTTCCACTGTCTCCCCATCAATTTCCCATGAAGTGAAGGGACCGGCTGCCATGATCTTAGTTTTCTGAATGTTGAGCTTTAAGCCAACTTTCTCACTCTCCTCTTTCACTTTCATCAAGAGGTTTTTTAGCTCCTCTTCACTTTCTGCCATAAGGGTGGTGTCATCTGCATATGTGAGGTTATTGATATGTCTCCCAGCAATCATGATTCCAGCTTGTGTTTCTTCCAGTCCAGGGTTTCTCATGATGTATTCTGCAGATAAGCTAAATAAGCAGGGTGACAATATACAGCCTTGACGTACTCCTTTTCTGATTTGGAACCAGTCTGTTGTTCCATGTCCAGTTCTAACTGTTGGTTCCTAACCTGCATACAGATTTCTCAAGAGGCAAGTTAGGTAGTCTGGTATTCCCATCTCTTTCAGAATTTTCCACAGTTTATTGTGATCCACACAGTCAAAGGCTTTGGTATAGTCAATAAAGCAGAAATAGATGTTTTTCTGGAACTCTCTTGCTTTTTCCATGATCCAGCAGATGTTGGCAATTTGATCTCTGGTTCCTCTGCCTTTTCTAAAACCAGCTTGAACATCAGGGAGTTCACGGTTCATGTATTGATGAAGCCTGCCTTGGAGAATTTTGAGCATCATTTTACTAGCATGTGAGATGAATGCAATTGTGCAGTAGTTTGAGCATTCTTTGGCATTTCCTTTCTTTGGAATTGAAATGAAAACTGTCCTTTTCCAGTTTTGTGGCCACTGCTGAGTTTTCCAAATTTGCTGGCATATTGAGTGCAGCACTTTCATAGCATCGTCCTTCAGGATTTGAAACGGCTCAACTGGAATTCCATCACCTCCACTAACTTTGTTCATAGTGATGCTTTCTAAGGCCCACTTGACTTCACATTCCAAGATGTCTGGCTCTAGATTAGTGATTACACCATCATGATTATGGGTCATGGGGATCTTTTTTGTACAGTTCTGTGTATTCTTGCTACCTCTTCTTAATATCTTCTGCTTCTGTTAGGTCCATACCTTTTCTATCCTTTATCGAGCCCATCTTTTCATAAAATGTTCCCTTGATATCTCTAATTTTCTTAAAGAGATCTCTAGTCTTTCCCATTCTGTTGTTTTCCTCTATTTCTTTACATTGATTGCTGAGGAAGGCTTTCTTATCTCTTCTTGCTATTCTTTGGAACTCTGCATTCAGATGCTTATATCTTTCCTTTTCTCCTTTGCTTTTCTCTTCTCTTCTATTCACAGCTATTTGTAAGACCTCCCCAGACAACCATTTTGCTTTTTTGCATTTCTTTTCCATGAGGATGATCTTGATCCCTGTCTCCTGTACAATGTCACAAACCTCCATCCATACTTCATCAGGCACTCTGTCTATCAGATCTAGGCCCTTAAATCTATTTCTCACTTCCACTGTATAATCATAAGGGATTTGATTTAGGTCATACCTGAATGGTCTAGAGGTTTACTCTATTTTCTTCAATTTGAGTCTGAATTTGGTAATAAGGAGTTCATGATTTTATACTGACTTAATTTTTGTACATAAAATTTTAGTGAAACACTGCCATGCCCATTCATTTACATGCTGCCTATACATGCTTCTACATCACAATAGCAGAGTGTAGCAGTTGTGACAGAGACTATATAGCCCACAAATCCTAAATACTTTCTATATGTTAATTAATAGAACAAATTTTCTATCTCCTGTCTTAGACTGTTATACACTATATCCAGCTGAAAACTACTTTAACTCTAACGGATTGATTCATTCATATACCCAGGTATAGGTGGGTCCTTAAGTGAATATTTTTGTGTCACAACGATGTAATCCAGGACAAAGTGGTCTATAATATTTCTGTATGTGTTTGCAAAGCGACTTTAACTAGTTAAGGCAAATCATACAGAACTTATCCAGGTACAAAGAAAATTAATTTATATTTGATGTGAATCAAATTAGGGAAAAAAAAATTTTCCCCAAAAGCTTCTAGCAGACTAAATTTTGGTTCCACTGGCCATTATCTAGTTACATGAACATACCTAAATAAAACACAGGTAGAAGTATAGAATTACTGAAACTGACTTAGAGTCTGGGGAAGAATCATCTGTATACAATTGGCACTCTGTCAGTAAGAGCAAGTTAGGGATGGGTGTGGGTTAGACATCCACCATTGTCTATCAGTGGGCCAGAGACACTCAGACTAGTATTTGGATCGGTGCTATCAAATTTCATAGTTGTATAACTAGCTATGGTAAACTTATCTGTCAAATGGTCATAGTGTCATCCTTAATCTGTTTGTGTAAAGTGAAAATGTGATAACATGTGCTATATTCCTAGCACAAGACTTCAACATTCCAACTTTCCCTTTGGACAAATGGTGTGAGCATGAAGGAACTATCCAATATTCTCATCTTGTCCTCAAATAATTCATGTGATTTTGGTACCTGCCTTCAGTTGAATCTCTATGAATGATGTAGAAATCCAATCATACAAGACTCTGTACTCTTGCATATGTTGGGTCAAACTTGAATTCATTTCACAAAGTGCTCTCTGAGAAAATTAGGTCATATTCCTTCCACACTGCCTATAAAATAAAGCTTCTTAGGAGTCATCTAAACTTCAAACTGTGAGCTTGCCTCAGAGAATTCTCTTTTAGTAAAATAGGCAAATGAGTCATATTCATATGTATACATAGATATATTTCTCAAAAAATAAATGGTCTAAATGTTTACAGCTTCTAATTCTTTCTATAACATTTTTAGCCATGATTTCCTTCAAGAATGAATTTTAGACAGTCAAGGTACTATTCTGGTTTCTTCTTGGGTCAAGACACATTTAATTTATTTTTCTATTTACATTGCATTTTCTTAGGGGTGAAGAAGAATAACTTTAACACATGAATTTAAGGCAATGAAGGTTTTCTCTCTTTTTTAAAAAAAAATTTATTTTTACTTTATTTTACTTTACAATACTGTATTGGTTTTGCCGTACATTGACATGAATCCACAATGGGTGTACATGTGTTCCCAAACATGAACCCCCTTCCCACCACCCTCCCCATAACATCTCTCTGGGTCATCCCCGTGCACCAGCCCCAAGCGTGCTGTATCCTGCATCGGACATAGACTGGTGATTCGATTCTTACATGATAGTATACATGTTTCAATGCCATTCTCCCAAATCATCCCACCCTCTCCCTCTCCCTCTGAGTCCACAATGAATATAGTAAAGTTGCAGGATATAAAATCAACACACAGAATCCCTTGCATTCCTATACACTAATAATGAGAAAGTAGAAAAAGAAATTAAGGAAACAATTCCATTCACCATTGCAATGAAAAGAATAAAATACTTAGGAATATATCTACCTAAAGGTTTTCTCTTAAACACAGTTTTGTGGGTTAATTTTCCTGAATGATGTGTATTACAATTAAGATCCTGCCCAAAGTCATCATCAGCAGAAAGTACATTGTAACAAAAATAGTGATTTATATATAGTTAATATCTGCTGATACTAGATCAGTACAAGCATTTTGTCTAAGAGATATTAACAGATACACAGCCATTTTCAGCAGAAGTGTAATGCAAATTATGTTTCTAAATCTGTGTATATCTGATGCCTACATACAATTTTACAAAGTGAATACAAATTGGATAGAAATATCACATAATTGTACCTTGGTCTTCTGTGTACATAATGTTTTTTCTAGCCTTAGTCAACTTAAAGTCTAAGCTATGGAGCAAAACAGTTTCATGATATGCCACACAATAATTTCTGTATATGTGTATATAGAGATATAATTTTATATTTATATAATACAATTTATACATATACACACAGTACTTTTATATGGTTTGAATGATTTTTTTAAAAATTTTAATCAAAGGTTCAATCCTTAACAGCCAAGATAGGGCTATTAAATTATCCAATACAATCTGCATATATACGTTTATTAAGAGAGACTATAGCATAGTGATGAAGAGTAAGGACTTTGAACTTTAAAGATATATTTCACATCTGTTTGTCAGCTGTGTGGTCTTCTTAACTCCAGTTCTTTATCTGTGAAATTGGATTTTGGAGCCACCACATGGAGTTGTAAAGGTTGAATATGCATATAAACTACTTAGAATACCTGGCATAGACCTGGTGACCAATAAAAATAAATTGATACCACTCATTAATATTATCACTATCATTATTCTTATAATGCAATGCTGGAGAAGCAAAGAATAAAATGAGCCCTAATGGGAATTCAAAATGCTAGAGACAATAAAATGTTTGTTCAAAATGCATAAGGATAAATCAAAACCATTAAAATATAGAAAAGATAGAGGAAATAAAAGTAAAAATATTCATTTTATTAAATAAGTTGTTTGGTTGCTATGCTGTTAAATCATGTCCGATTCTTTTGTGACCCCATAAGAAGCTCCACTGTTCGTGGAATTTCCCAGGCAGGAAAACTGGAGGGGGTTGCCACTTCCTTCTCCAGGGGATTGTCTCCAACCAGGGATCAAGCCCATGTCTCTGGAAGTGGCAGGCAGATTCTTTACTGCTGAGCCACCAGGGAAGCCATTTATTAAATATATGTATGTATAAATATGTAATGAAGTATTGATATAATACCTATAAAACCAGTAGATTATTATACTAATATGTGTGCTCAGCCCAGTCTGACTGTTTGTGACCCCATGGACTGTAGCCTACCAGGTTCCTCTGTCCATGTAATTTTCCATGCAAGAACAGGGAGCAGGTAGCCATTTTCTACTCCATAGGATCTTCTTAACCCTGGAATCAAACCTGTGTCTCTTGTATCTCCTGCTTTGGCAGGCAGATTCTTTATCACTGCTCCATCTGGGAAGCCTTATTATACTAGTACATATATAAAATAAAAACACAAAGATGAATTTAAAGGCAAGATAGACACAGCTGTGGAGAGAATTACCATGAACACAACCAAAGGGATAATGATAAGTAAAGAGATGAGGCTGAGAGGCATGGGAAATAAAAGAGAAAGATCTAAGCAGACATCTAGTAAGATTTCCAAAATAAGGAAATAAAGAGAATTGGGATAATATAGAGAAAGGAAGTAATTAGGATAAAGATTGAGATATTGAATAAATATAAGACTGAAATGATGAAATAAAGTGAATCTTCACATTCAATAACTATACCATGTAAGGTATAAACAAAAATTTAATGTAAACAAAATAGCTTATAATACATAAATAGCATTGTAAATATGAATATGAATGCATTTCAAAAACACGTTGGTGGAATTAAAACAAAATTATCAAAAGGGCTCTTCTAGTGTTGAGTCCCAGTCATATAAATTTAAAACTGTGCTAAACAACTGTTTATGAACATAAACAAAAAGTAAAGGGAAAAACTCCTCTTTATTTTTATTCATACAGTTTAGAGATATAAATGTGAGGCAAAGTTTAAATCCATA